>NC_060142.1:467200219-468450219 GCF_021461385.2 Schistocerca piceifrons | reverse complement strand
CATCTGCAGAGGTAGTTGGCATATGAACTTGTACTACTGTAGTAGGAATTTGCTTCGTGTCTTTCTTGGCCACAATAATGCGTTCACTATGCTGTTTGTAGTAGCTTATCCGCACTCCTATTTTTTATTCATTATTAAACCTACTCCTGCATTACTCTTGTTCCTCCTGCCACCTAATTTCACTAATTCCCACTATATCTAAAGTTAACCTATCCATTTCCCTTTTTAAATTTTCTAACCTACCTGCCCGATTAAGGGATCTGACATTCCACGCTCCGATCCGCAGAACGCCAGTTTTTTTTTTTATCCCAATAAAGACGTCCTCCTGAGCAGTCTCCGCCCGGAGATCCGAATGGGGGACTATTTTACCTCCGGAATATTTTACCCAAGAGGACTCCATCACCATTCAACCATACAGTAAAGCTGCATGCCCTCGGGAAAATTTACGGCTGTAGTTTCCCCTTGCTTTCAGCAGTTCGCAGTACCAGCACAGCAAAGCCGTTTTGGTTAGTGTTACAAGGCCAGATCAGTCAATCATCCAGACTGTTGCCCCTGCAACTACTGAAAAGGCTGCTGCCCCTCTTCAGGAACCACGCGTTTGTCTGGCCTCTCAACAGATACCCCTCCGTTGTGGTTGCACCTACGGTACGGCCATCTGTACCGCTGAGGCATGGAAGCCTCCCCACCAACGGCAAGGTCCATGGTTCATGACACAACGATAAAAGCACCTGACAGGCTTTGAAAAGGGTGTAACAGCTGACTCCATCTGACCGGGTTGTTGAATCGTGGAGTATCTACATTTGTTGGGCATTCGAATACGACTGTGGCCCGATGTCAAAGTTCCAGCCGACCACGTCTGACCTCTAGAAGGAAGAATCGCAGCATTTTGTACCAAGCACATAGCAAACCCTTCACATCCGCGCCTCTCATCTAGGGACAATGGACGTGCATACACATCTATGTATTCCGACTGCCAAATGCACTAGGAGAGGCGATGGCACATCAGCAACACATTATGCTTACCTTTTACCCGTCAGAGTTTCTTCACTGATGTAAGGACCGACTATGTAGTCTCCAACAGTTTCGCACAAAACTTTCACCTCTGAACAGGAACGTGCAACATTCTGTCGCACCACACCATTGGTGGGAGACTAGTAGCGGCCAAACTGGGAATTACCGTCCAATGCGTAAGCTGCCGTTAACACCACAACACCAACAGCTGTGTATAGAGTGGTGCCACAGGCATGGAGCATGGACTGCCGATGAATGGTATCGCACTGTGTTCAGTGGTAAATCTCGGTTCTGCACTACGTTAGACGACCATCGTCGGTGAGTATGGCGGCTTCCTGGGTAAAGGTCCCGGTCTTCCATGCACACAGGTCTGAGGCTAATCGTGTAACCCCAGTTGTCTCGTTGTGGGGGGCCATCTCTACTCTGATGTTACAACGACATGTCATGGACATCCTGCTCATGTGTTACGTCTCATGAGATGGTATCATGGGGCAATTTCTCAACATTACAATCGTCGTTTTTTGCTCCTGGTGTCATGTTGTGGGCGGCTGTCAACTACTCTGATGGGTCAAAGATATGTCATGGACATCCTGCTCATGTGTTACGTCTCATGCGATGGTGGGGTGGCGCAATTTTTCAACAGGAATCAGACCAGACGGGGAGCAGTGTCATAGTGAGAAGTAGGCTTATACTGTCAAGTTCTTTGTAACTTGGACTCGACTTCATAATCACTGAAATAATATGTCATAAACTCTCTAAACACGGGTGCTTCACTTTTCGTGTCGGGCAATGTATTTATATAGGTTCCCTAGAGCTATACCTCTACAGCTGCTATATTATGTAGAGGGCATGGAGCAAGCATGCAACGAGTGGACGAACGTAATAGTTGTCCTGGCAGCTGTTGTTCATAAATCACATGTTAGCTCCAGATAAACAGCGGATGCCTCAATTTTGTGCGGAGATACCTTCCATCCGTATCAGGTGTCACATCGCCAAAATATTGACATCTGAAATTACAGGAAACGCATGAAAATCTGTCGCTCGGTTCTGATGAAATTTTACCTTTAGATATAACTAAAACCTCAGTGTAAGAAATATGCATTACTGGGCCACTCAGAATCCGGACTGGCTAAGTTAGCTTGAACATAAGAAACACGGGAGCGTGAACGTTTTGTGCGAGACTGTTGAAGACTATGTGGTCGATCTTTATGTTAGTGAAGAAACCTCAACGCGTAAAAGGTAAGCAGAATGTGTTACTGAAGCTCACCTAGCCCTTTCCTGGTAACTGGCTAGCATGTGAAGACATTACCGACTGGAATCCTTTCTGTTGGGTTAGCTCAAAGATGAAGTTTGTGCACAAGTTCCGAAAACACATAGGGAATTGAAACACTGCATTGCTGCAACATTTGCCTACCTAAAGAATTTGTTTAGTCTGTTCAGTAGTCCTTTCAAGGGCTGCTACAAACGTGTGTCGCGGTGTACATTGGTCATTTAGAATTTGATGACCAAGATGCAGTTTTAAGGAATTGTTTATGCCCACCGCTTTTAGTGATTTCCTTTTAGTTGCTGTTACTGATGGAATTTTGCAGTCTAAGTGTGTATCTTGACACCCAGCACATGACTCCATATTATTATGTAACACCATGTATATCTCAATTTCCATTTTTAAGAAATACATTCAATTGACGTACACCTATCTTACCACGCTCTGAGAGAAACAATACCAGAACTTTTGCCACAGGTAGCTGGCGAAACAACATTAATTTCCGTGTTCTTTGTCTTCCAGTTGGTGTGCAGGTCCAACCAAATGTAACCAACCACCATTAGCACCAGTTTCAAATCAAACTTTCCTCCACTATTTCGCTTTTGAAAGTAAATTCTGCCATATAACTCAGGCCAGTGGCTTCGATTCGTTGTATGCACCGGGTCTCGTCAAATTAACATAGTTAAGCGACGTTGTGCGCGGCCAGTGCTTGGATGTGTAACAACCTGAATACGCCGCGCACTTTTGACGTTTTTCCCTTTGCCTTTTCGGCAGAGGGGACATAGTGGGTGGTGGCCTAAAATTTCTGATGAACAGTCCTTGAGCCAATGTTTTGGGTTAAATTCCAAACCTACCCACAGTGTCTCGTGAAGTGAGACCATGCGACACTGATGGTCATCCGTCCGTCGGTTGGAACATTAAGCTTGGGCGGCCCCTTTCGAGCTACTAGAGAGGAGTAGGTTATATGCCGTCACCGGGTTTCTTCTTATCCATTTTCTCCATCATCTCTTACACAAACATGACGCCATAGTACACCTCCACTTATCAGATGTGCTTAAACCATCAACTCTTACATTTCGCTAAGGGGAGATAGCACTGCGCACAGAGGATAGAAAGAACTTTCCAAGTAAGCACCTAAAGCTGCCCTTCGGTGTCTGTCAGCATACAGTGCCGTGCGGCTTTACTAACTTCGCTGAGTAAAGCTGGAACGCTCCATCAGCCGTTGCGACCGTTCCGTATAACTACACGAAACTCCTCCTAGTCCGTATTAGAAACCAATCGGTTACATGTTCTGAACACTAATTTTTCCGAAACTATTAATCAGATTTCTAACCGTGAAACACTGTTAAATGTATGTTAGCCTTACGATACCAGCAGCGGTAATTACTATATGACCATTTGAAAAAGCGAACTTTACACCACCTCTGTCATAAAGAAATGGAGAAAAGGAACTACACGTAATTTATTGAAAGCTTTTTCACAATTTATTTGGGTGGAGGAAGAATTACGATATATTTACCAGTTTAGGAAATATCTCATGTGAGCAGCTTAGCTGAACCACTCCATAAAACATGTGCTACTCGAATGTTGATCTCACCTACCACTGGTGTGCCATGTTAGCTGACGATCCTCTGACAAGTGACTATTGGCGGAGGAAGCTTAGACTGGCTGCTCAGAGATGGCAGCTCCGTCATCATTCTTAACTACTATGGGTAATGTTAAGGCTCCTAATACTACAAATAAAGACAGCTGAATGACGTACACTTAAAAAAAAAAGACGGCGCACCACGAAAGAATTAAGCAAATGGGACGCAAATCGGTAGATGACATGTTTATGTTGAAACACTTCCAGTTAAAACGAAGTCGATCGTTATTAACCGATACAGCAGCCTAACTTTGATGTGACAGTGCCCCATCAGATATATGGTAATCGGATTTATCAGCTTCAGCAGTGCGCGTCTGCTCAACAATGTTCACACAACGATAAAGGGTTCAGTATTGACCAACCCCCATCTGCATTATACTGTTTGACTGTTATATTCTGTTGAGCCACAAAATGAGGCAGACACTACTTTCGTCTAACAGTCCCAATTACGGTTTAGATTAGATTAGATTTACTTTCTTTCCAATTGATCCGTTGTGAGGAGGTCCTCCAGGATGTAGAACATGTCAGAAAAACAACAATACATGACAAATATTTACAACTCAAACAAATAAGCTAATGTACCATTCCACAGGTCCCAAGTGGAATGATCGTCATTTTTTAATGAACACCATATGAAAGAATCATTTTACAAATGTTAATGAACTGAATTTAAAATAAAAAAAGTTTATTTATTTATTTATAGAGTAATAAACGTGTAATACAACTACTATAATACTTATTTACAATGAACACATTGCTGCACTGAAATGGTGCAGAAGTTAGACTTACACACACACACACGTATATATATATATATATATATATATATATATATATACACTTACTTACAATGAACACATTACTGCACTGAAATTGTGCAGAAATTATATATAAACACACAAATCAGTTGGCTCTACTGAGGAATTCATCAATGGAGTAGAAGGAGTTGGCCACCAATAAATCCTTTAGGCTTCCGGTTACTCTCACCACAGGTCAGAATTCTTTGTATTACATCACACGCTTTAACATTGCTCTACATACACACCGCACTGCAATCCAGTATGCGTCAGGCGCGGTTGACGCGAACGCAAAATACGACATACTCTAAAGTCTAAATCTTTCTAAAATACTTGTCAGGACTTTCACATGACACGAATCGATAATGTTTATGCTGAGGGTCAACCAATTGCGGTAGGGACTCACTCAGCCGGTACGACACGACTCATAGCTCACGGCTCCGCCCCAGACTCGACGGACTCCAAAACTGAACTCACTGATACTTACTCTCTTAGCGCTAGTGGTACTTGACAATCGATTTTGCCTACCATCGACCTATGCGACACAAAAATGTGTTTATGGTTGGGTAAGAGATTGTGAACCTCTTCCAGTGTACAGACAAACAATTGATTACAGTTTCAGAAAAGAATGGATGATCTATTCAAGAGAAACAGCACCACAGACTGAGTTAGTCAATAATGCGTTGAACCAAATCCGAAACGAAGCTTAGCACTGCAAACCAGTCCATTCCAGTCAATGGGATTCCGGGACTATGACGTGTCTGGAGACAGTGGTGAGATACCAAGACTGTCGCCGGCCATACTGTCCGACAACCAGGAGTGATGGTCTGGAGTACGGTTTCTTTTCATAGCAGGAAGCGTTTGGTTGTCATCCGCAGCACACTTACAGCACAGTGGCACGTCGACGTTATTCTAAGCACTGTTTTGTTACCCTTCATGGTAAGCCACCATGGGCTTATATTTCTGCAAGATAATGCCTGCATGCACAAAGCGAAGGTTTCTATTGCTGGAAATGATAATTAAATCAAAACTCTAAGCTGTCGACAGACGTTGATATACATCAACGAGGACACGTGAAAATGTGTTGTCCGACTGGGACTCGAACCCGGGATCTCCTGCTTACATGGCAGACGCTCTATCCATCTGAGCCACCGAGGGTACAGAGGATAGTGCGACTGCATGGATTTATCCCTTTCACGCTCCCTGTGTGACCAACATTCCCAACTTAGCGTCCACACACTACATTCATAGTGCCCCTGCCCATTACACACATTACTCGCGGCAGACAATCTTACCGAGTCCCATAAAGAGTTCGGGAAATGCGTGTGCACCCAGCACAGAGGAAGAAGGTCAATGGCCGGTTAGCCTTAACTATATGAAGATGGTATCTGTTATTTCGGACATGTCCCAAAGAACAGATACCCTCTTCATATATTTCTACTGCCTGTCTTTGTGCTTTCCGAACCCCACCTTGGCCAGCAAGTTCGCCGGATCTCTCGCCACTAGAGGACTTCTGGAGCATTATGAGCAGGGGCCTGGAACTAGCTCGGGATTTTGACTATCTGACGCGTCAGTTGGGCAGAATTCGGCGCGATATCACTTACAAGGATATTCAAGAACTTTATAAATCAGTGACGTGACGAATAACTGTATGCATTAGGCCTAGAGGTGGCCCAACACTTTATTGATTAATTCAGTCTGTGAAGCTCTTTCTCCTGAATCAATCATTCAGTTTATCTGAAATTGCAATCGTTTGTTTGTACATCTACATCACATCTACCGATTTCCGTCCCATTAGAATAACTCCTTCATGCTGCGTCGTCTACTTCTCTTTATCAAATAATGTAGTATTAATCAGAAAATTAAATATTGCCGTGATTAGGGAAACCAAGAAAAGACTCTACGGCAAAATACTTTACATAGCAAGTACGCTTTGTTGTGCAGTACAGAAACAAAAAATGGAGAGGCAGGAGCATATCATAGATAGGAATAAATGAGAGACTAATCTGCAAGATTCTAAGTGGATAGACGAAACCTCTTATTAAATGGTGTCTATCACAGCTAGAGTGTAGAAGGACGAAAAAAACACTTTTTATAAAGATTTACAGCGCATATTAGATCAATCTGTTGGAAGAAATTACGCGTAAATAGCGGGACGCTTTAGTACCAGAATTGCTAATGGACTTTAGAAACTTAATAGAAATTATTCGAGAAGCTATGCTAAACGGAAATAGTATTCATGGAGGTATGTACCATCTTCGCTGCTAAATATTTGTTTTTTTGCTATAAGCTTTTCGCTACTTTCATTTGTGAAGCATCCTCAGCAGCCTATAATACATGTTAGATTATATATATTTATAAGTGCCCTATGTACCATTTACAAGTACGTTACGATGTTATGTTTCCTCGTATTTTTCTCAGTACAACTAATAGCCACGAACAGTGGTTATAGCACCCTCATAGTACAAAGACTCAACCGCAAAGTCAAAACACAAATAAAGAAAAATGAAAACAACCGGAGAAAACGTGAAACAGAACTGCACAAACAATACAGACACTACAGCACAACAGAAACACAAACCAGTAACGTTCATGACGTGACTAACAGAAAGAAATTGTTCACTTTAACATAGAAACACAAATCACACACAGACTACCAAATATGTTAAAGAAACAAGAATTACACATTTCACAAAAAATACAGAACAAGAAACACATTCCAGTGACATTTAAAAACAACAGGCAACCAGATAAATACTCGTACAAAGGAGCAGGTATTTTCCAGTTAGAATGTCAAGAATGCAAATCAGTATATCTGGGAATGACAGACAGGACTTTCAAAACTAGGTACAAAGCCAGTTCCTGAACACCTGATAGTGGACATGAACCATCCAACATGGAACTGGACATGAAAAAATAATTGAAACAAAAAAACTCGTTATATCACAGGAAAACTTTGATATTCGAAGAGCCCTTGTAATGTAAAAGAAAATAATTAATGAACAAATCAATATAAACTATAACTCACTGAACGTATTAGTCACTAAAACAATAACAAACAGAATTTACAAAATATTCAGAACACACACGCACACATTTACACACACAAATAACAACAATTTAACGCATAACAAAGCACACACACAGACATACACACATACGACTGCACATAAAACAATTGAACAAATAGCAGACGCACGCACAACGCAAACAAAAGACCAAAATAATCACGTAGCGACAGTTATCGACACTACACACTGTAAAAACAGACACGCACAACACACAATGAAAATCGCCAGTCAAGAGATGTAATAAATGTACGTGAAAAAACGCCGGAAATCGGCCGTCTGGGGTTATGGAGACCTAGTAAACACATCTACAGGACCGCACACATGGACTAGCAACGTTGTAGATCCTAAGTAACATCAAAGGATAATTTAACCACATGAATCTTGTGCTGAAAAGTTGCTCTAACCCCCCCCCCCCAAAAAAAAAGAGAAAAACATGAGAAGACGTAACATACATGTAACTACTAGACGTTGCACTTGTTATATACATAAAAACAAACATGTCTTACAGGTCACTGAAGATGCTTCATAAATAAACGAAGCAAAACGCATATGACAAAAACAAATTCTCTTTCATTTAGCTGCAAACACAGAACATACTTCCATGCATTTTGAAGCAAATAAGGAATGACGGAAAACGGAAAAAATGAAGATAAGTACAGTAGTCTAAAGTGATCTCATGGCTTACAACAGACTGATAATCACCAGCTCCTATTTTAAGCATAAACATATGCACAAATTGACGTCGACGGAAACATATCAGAAAAACATTTTACATTACTTTTTAGCCAATAAGTACACACTAAAACTGATCACATAATAGTTTTTCGAGTAAACAACGAATACAGCAGTCAACACTTAATAATTTCAGAAATAAATTTACTGGAACGCTGATACATATAAGAACAAACGTACTGGTTTAAGACATTAGGTGAACAGAGGAAAATGTATCTTCTGCAAAAAGGACCAATACGAGACCTAAATCACAAACAAATAAAAGTAAGAGAAAGTTTAACTGAACCAGTTAATATCAATGAAGATGAATGAAGAATATCAGAAATATTATTGAAAAATCTGCTGTAGAAAGCCTTCGATGGAAAGAATGAAGCGTTTAGAAATAGGCAATAAAACAAATACTAGAATATATCACCAAGAAAGTTGGGACACATACATCTCTAAAACTGAAACAAATGTACATGAGCTCTATAACTCAGCTTACGAGAATTTGCATCATCTTAACAATCAGGTAAGAGTCACAGTAACAATCCACATGACGCAAGAAAATCAGCGGTTAGCCTTCTATAAAGCTCTGTGGACAACTACAGAATAAGACGTAAGGCAAATAGATAAGAATGTATTATAGCTGATAACACAAACCAGGACGAGATAGAATTCGTTTCGAGACATATAAAAAAGTATGAGACGGTACGGGAGCTAAATTAAACAAAATTGTTTTGGGGTGGATAAATGAACAAGCATTTTACGCTTTCAATCTTAAAGATCCAGACTACACACTGACGACGCTATCTGCAGATTATCAGATAAGTTCAAGCAGTGAAAATAATGTACGAAGAGCAGCATATCGACTACAAAGAATCTATGCTCAATATAACCTGCATGTGTCTGACGAAAAAAGAAGGTTATGGTGTTTAATGGAAAAAACAAAATTATAGCCTGAATAACAATAAATGGGAAAACAGAAGAGCAGGTAACAACTTCCAAATATGCAGTATATCGCATGGCGACGAAGCTGAATTTCAAGATAAGAGATAGAAATTTAGCTTAATGAAGTTACTATAAGATGAATGTAAGAGAAGAGTCACTTCCAAAGTTTTATAAAACACACTCACTTCCAGTTGTAATGTATGGAAGCGAAACCAGAATCAGAACTGGAAGGACGTACTAATAGTTCAGAGTGCACAGATGAGGTATCTCAGCTGCGTACGCGAGACAAGGTCAAAGTTTTAATACCGAAATGTGAACAGAATTAGGGCAGATGCCTCTAAATAAAAAAAATGGATGTCAGTATACCAAAGATACTACGGAAATATAAAACAGCAGGGAGAAGAAACGTGGAAGGACTTAGACCAGTAGCTACAAGTAGACGTAATAGGGAAATGCTTACACGTGCACAAGATGATGAAGATTTATATCACTGAACAATCCTACGGCAAAAATCAGCAACACACAGCACACTAGCAACGTAAAAATTGTTTATTTTGACCTTCATAACTTCAGTCACTTATGGCAGCCATCTTATAATTACTGAATTGAAGACCTCGATGGAAGAAGGGTATAACTCCATCTTTTTCCGTAAACCAATACTTGAATGCTATGTAATGGAAGAAAATTACTCTTCTGGCTTTTTTGCTTACAGGGTAACATTTAGACCCTTACTGAACCTGTATAAACGATAGCATCATATACCATGTCTAGATTCTTTAAATTAGTTCTTCATCCTCCTGATAAATTTGTAAAATGTGAGTCATCTCGTTCTTGCATCGAGGTTTTCAATTCCTGTCTTGATCATAAACATTATTTTACATCCGTTGTAATGAACGGGGTCAAGAGAGGATCAACAACAACAGACATGTGACGTAATTTTTCCTACAGTTCAATCGAACGAACCCAGAATTTTCTGATTCACGTCTTCTGTTTTCCTCACATATCAGAATCTAATCCATATCACCTGTATCAAATGCCTGAGTTACTTATTGTTGGCTACTTAAATGGCCTTCTCACACGTTCTTTATAATGAAAGCGTGATTGTGCATTGCTCATTCTTCCCCTTGGTCTCTAGTCCTTTTAATTAATAATTTCTATCTGATTACTCAGATAGGTTGTGACATGTTTTCGCCAAACTACTTCCATGGAAACGTTATTAACGTATTTCGGATTCTGTATAACTTCTTGATGATGACATCATAACCTCTATCTTCTCAAAAAATTAAATAGAAAATACTTCTCTCTCCTTGTTACTGACCGGCTACTAAATAAGTGAAAGGGTTAGTTCCCACATATGCTTTAGTTGGGATGGAACATTCATCTGATTACTATTTGCTACTTGTGGACGTTTATTATGGTATCCCGAAGGTACAGCGGGAAAAGTACGGCTACTGACAGAAGAAGTGTCTGCTAAAGTGCGCGTCATATATCTTGGCGGCCGAGTTTAGGTTCGTTCTGCGCATCTGACGTCACGAAACACAGTCAGCCAATGAACAGAGAACGACGTTGCCGCATCTCAGCTGCAGTGCAGAGCACGGATGAGTGTCTTCAGTTTTAGAAACGTTCAGTCATAAATAAAGTAATAGAACAAAAGCAATGTCTTGATAGCAGACTTTCTTTTATAGAAAGTTTGGAAAAAGCATTCTTTATACCAATTGCTTCATATTCTATTAATTAAACCAAACAAGCAATAAGACTCCTAATTCAGGCGATAGCGAGGAAAGATGTTTGTTTCAATCTCACGAACTGCTTTTTCGCAATAAACAACAGCGGTAATTGTTTATTTCCTATCGTACTTCGACGAAGCATGAGTAATTCATAGTCATACCAACAATGTTTATAAGTAGTTGCGTGAGGTGTTAGACTCCTTATGGAGTTACAATGTCTTACGAGGTGAGGTAGCGCAACGGTTAAGGTGTTAGGCTGCCAAGTGAAAGGTTATGAGTTCAAACCTTGTGTGGTACTTAGAATTTTCTTAATTTAAAAACAATAGTGGAGTGGCTTACTTCACGAATTTTATTCGTTTGAATGAAATTTCTAGTGCTTTGCCTCTTCATTAACTTTTTCGCTGTTGCTGACACGTGCTCCCCGCATTCCGCGCTGTGTGCGATTTTGTCATCACTGCACTTCTCGCCTGTGCAGCACATGGTGTTCCCACTGCTTTGACACACTTATCATTCGATTTCCAAAAACTATTTGGCCAAAAAATTTGATTTTTACACGTCTTCTTGACTGATACCTTCCCCCCATAAATGACTTAATTTTGTTTTGATGTGCAGCATTAAATGTAGTAAACCATTGCACGAAATTTTGAAGAGTTTGCAGAGGTAAAAGTCCATAGCGTATACTTTCCGTATGGTCGATTTTAGTTGCCACAATGTTGAGAATGAAATGTGGACAAGATACCTAAATTTCATATAATATTTACTGTATAACAATATCTCATTTAATTTAAGTACCACATAGGTGTCGTATGTAATATTGAGAAATATTCCGTCTTTCGCGACTGTAATAAAAGTTTTATTTACACACGGCGCGTTTGGGTTTATTTTAAGCACTTCCATCGGTGAAAGGTATGGCACATACACAATGGTATTCATGTTCTATTTCTTGTTTTTGTTCCACAGTCGCAGTTTTACCAATGGTATTGAAATATATCCCTCTTCTGCAACTGTAATAAGCGACTTATTTAGACCAGACGCGTTTCTCTCTTTTGAAGCAACATGTATTTTGTGTCCTCCATTGCCAAGTCATCTTTCGTAGTTTTGTGCTGCGGTAGCACAATATTCAACGTTTGTGTTGGCTCATCAGTGTTTTAGCAAATAAATGCTGTTTGTATGTGCCACACACAAAATTATATTTGTCATAGCTCTGAGCACTTCACTGACAGACGGTATATTCAAGTCCTAATGTTTTTGTAAGTCCACAGTTTTGTTTAATGTATTTTGTCTACTTCCTTTTGATTGATTGAAGTGCTTTAAAATAAAGCCAAACGTGCCCAGTGTAAGTAAAACTTTTGTTACAGTCGCGAAAGGTGGAATATTTCTCAATATTACATACGACACTTATGTGGTACTTAAATTAAATGAAGTATGTAGGTATCTTGTCCACATTTCATTCTCAACATTGTGACAACTAAAATCGACCATCCGGAAAGTATACTCTATGGACTTTTACCTCTGCAAACTCTTCAAAATTTCGTGCAATGGTTTACTATATTTAATGCTGCATAATAACTGCGTCATTTATGGGGGGAAGGTATCAGTCAAGAAGATAGGTAAAAATCTAATTTTTGAGCCAAATAGTTTTTGTGGAATCGAATGATAAAGAGTGTCAAAGCAGTCGGAACACAATGTGTCTGCACAGGCGAGCAGTGCAGTGACAAAATCGCTCACAGCGCGGAATGCAGGGAGCACGCCTTTGTAGCAGCGAAAGGGTTAATGCGGCCGTGGTGGCTTTACTTCACGAACTGCGCGCTCCCCCCTAAACGTAAGCTTGCGAACTATGCTTATACAATGGCGCTGCTTCTATTGGCGCGTGCGTCGTGTGCAACTGGCAATGCAGCAATCTCCCGCGTCTAGGCGGGCATGCGCGAGCCGCCAAGATAAATGAATTGAACTATAGTATCCGACTGTAAACAAAAGAAGAATTTATTTCCGTGGCCTGGAAACTGAGAGAATGCCTAACGTGTCTGTGGGTCACTGAACAACAGGATACGTTGGAGCCAGTGGAAAGAGGCCGGAGATTCCCAGTGCAGACAGCTGGGGAGCAGTAATTACAGCAATTTGTCCACAGCATTAACCTCCACACCGCCGCACACTTCTTGCTCAGTGGATGCGGAAATGTGCTGCCTGTGTACGAAAAGTACCCCACGGGAGAAGGGCCGAGTAAACCTAAACTTCTCTCGCAGTTGCGAAAAAGAAATCTCCTTCTCACACTCTTTGTACATATACACCCTTAAGACGTAGGGTGAAGGGTAAGTAGGTTACCATAACCAATTCTCCATTTCCCTGTTCATTCGCGAGTGGTACACGGGAAGACGGACGGTAAATACGCCTTCGTATAGGCCCAAATTTCTTTAACTTTTCCCTGATGGCTATTTCGCGAAATGATTCGTCGTTTCCTCCTTAATTGTTTTCAAGAAGTCCACAACAAGTATCTCTGCGTTACTGCCAGTCTGATGTTTCCAAGGCATGTTATTTGTACTGTTTTCTCCACCAGTGAGAAACTTAAAAGTGATATGCTTAATTAAACACTTTTTTTGCTTGGGCTAGGGATGAATACAATGGTCCGAACAAAATATGAATGTAAGATGTGTTTAGGCAAACAAACTTTCTGCCTACGTTTTCTTCAGGTATCTGAAGATATTTGGATCTGTCTATCAGAACATACGCGTAGGCTGTATCGAAATGCCGGTCAGTGATACCACCATTGAAATCCAATCTTTATAACCGACCTAAAGCGCGCTCGCACGCGCCTGTGCGTGTGTGTGTGTGTGTGTGTGTGTGTGTGTGCGCGAAAGAGAGAGAGGTTCTCCTTTCTCACAGACATAGTTGGTATTAGGTCTGCGTTGTCTTCCTGTTATTACTCTACGATACCGATTTACAATATTATTTGAATCAGGAGGCAAAATTATTCCTTTTCGCTGAAGTTTCAAGCAATATCGTCACGTTAATCAAAGAAGTAGCCACAGGGAAAGCAATAAATGACGTTTTTGCTAAAATTATTAACTGGTTTTGCGCAAATAGACTAGCTTTAAACTTAACAAAACACACAGCTCATCCAGATGTGTACTGCCAAAAATACCCCACATACTAAGAAAGAAGCTTACCAACAAAAAACAATAAATAGAGCAGAAAGTTCTAAGTTGTGGAACGTGCATATTGATGAAAATTAAAACTAAGAAAATCTTACAGTAAACCTGCTGAAACGTTTTAGTTTCAGGTACTTTGCCATAACGCTTACCTTGAATAAGATCTGCCGGACAAGAAGTTAACTAACTGACCACCTTCTTTAACGTTCTGTAGCTAGACTGTATCTGAATTGTATTTCTGATTGCAATGAGTGTTTGCATAGTCTAATAGAGCGTCGTGTTGGTTTATGTGCATAGGAAATGAAGGGTAGGGAGAGATGACAGCCACCGAACTGAATCAGCTTCGCATGGCTTCAAACTACAAGGAACTGCGAAGACATGTAAGATTTAACTCAGGATATTAGTGCTAACTCCTGTCGTCAGAAACCTAAGGACACCACCTCTCTCACTTATAGGAAAAATTTCTGCCCCCACGTGGTAGCGACCGTAGCTGTCCAGACGCATGATGGCTTCAGTGTATTACGGTCAACCAGTTGTTTTACACAGCCCGTAAAATACGAAATTTTAAATGAATTTCGTTGCAAACCCGTATTTTCGATTTTAACTAAGAGATGATGTAGATAGCAGAGTTGCGAATACAGTTGTAGTGGATAACTGTAGATTCACTCCAGTTTGTAGAAGAAAGAGGATTTCAAATAACCCACATCATGGAAAGTAATTTATCAGTTTATGCTGCTTTAGGAAGCTTTAAACTGCAAAAGTATCTGGTAAACGAAAAAGAAGATACTGTAATAGGAAGAATGGTTCAGTCAAATGGTGATGAGAAAGGGGTGTTAGTGAAGAGTTTTGGAGAAATTATTAAAATGTGTTGCTTCATGCTGTTGTTAGGAAAACACCAGTTTTCCTCCGTTTCATTTGTTTATTTAATTTTTTCCTCATAACTCGGAAACAATACTGCCTTAAGTGACGCCTTTGGAGCACTCTTGCTTCGACACAATTAGCTGGAATGCGCTTTTCGCTATCTGGCTTGAGTACTTCTACGTTTTTGCATTCTCGCTTACTTTTTTTTTGCTCTTATTCACTTTCTCCGTTTATTTCCGTCTCAGCCAATGTTTTCCATGCCCCGTACTGAAGAGGCACGAGGTGTTCTTTTGATAGATTCCCTCCTCACTTTTCCTTCACTATCATCCTGTGTCGGACCCACCTAGTTTTAATGAAACGTCGTTTCTTTCTTGTTCTCTTGTCCAGTGGGTCCCGTATATTAGTTGTTTCGAAAAAAACCATCAGTTGGCAGAATTTTACGTGCTGTGAAGGTCCCGAGGGTCGTAGTACATTGACCGAAATGAAACAAAAAGACTTTGAACGATTAGCAACACAAGCTTAAAAAGGGAGAATGTGAAGGCTGTCCGTCTCAAAAAGAAAGCAAGGAATAGCTGAAAAGTTGGTTGTTGCTCATCTAAAGATGGTTCAACATGGACATGAAGCCTAACAGTTACCACCTTCTCAGTCAAAACTAGTTGTCTTTTATACGAAGGGGTGATAATATCGCAGACCTTATTGATATAAGCTGACTTTTCACAGTCAAATGCAGTTTCAAGTGCGGTGGTCTCACAACAAATGTGCAGGGAAAAGCGTACTGAGTCCATCAATTAAGTAATGATTAATTTGGATGGCTCACGTTGCAGCAGCAGATGTCAACATTATCTTTCCCACGTAAAATAGCATTGTGTCTGACTATAGAGTAAACTGAGGCGTCGATGATAATAATTTTTTTCTTCTCTCGAAAATAGCGTCGACGATTGTCGACATTTTCTCTGGACGAACTGTTGGACAAAAGTGAAGCTGTCTTTAGACTGGACATGAAACTGTGGAAACTCAGCTTCCTCTAACATATGGAAGTAAAATAATGATCACAGCACGTCGTCCATGTTGAACAGTAGTTCGGAAACTGCGACCGATTATGACATAAAAGCTAAGTTGAAACAATTATCTGTCACAGCCACTTGTAGTTCTTTCCATGACACCTTTCTAGTCTTAGACTTTCATCTTTAGAAAGATCAGTCGATTGCATTACAATTTAATTTACTGGATGTAAACAGCTGTCTGTACGGAACTTCACTTAGAAGATGTTACAGCAAAAAGAACTCGGAGAGTCGTTATCAATATACAATTTCACCTTTAAATGATACACATACACGAAACAAAAACACTAGCAGTCCAGTAATTGTGATATCCACATATCCAAATAAAGTGCCATATGTGTGCTTCTAAAGAACAGATCGTATCGGATTCCAGGAACCAACAGAAATGTTCTTCCTGGAAGGGGAACGACTACAAATCGTTCTGATTGTCGTTAAAAACATACCAGTCCAGACATTCACTAATACGCAACACCGACCACCAAACCGTTTTCTGGGACACAGGGCGTTTTTTCCTGAGATTCTTTACCCTTTTATTGGTATTATAGTGCTGAAGAGAAACTGTAGAGAGACTGAAAAATCTTTATTGCACATAATAATATGACAATGTGGGACCAAATTCGTTTCGTTCACCATTGCAAGAGGGTTCATCATTATATGCACTGGTACGCAAACGTAAGCACGAAAGTAGTATTAACATGCCCGCCCCGTTAGCCGTGGGGTCTAACGCACGGCTTTCCGGATTGAGAAGCAGCGCCTGGTCCCCAGCACGAATCCGGCCGGCGGACTTGAGTCGAGATCCGGTGAGAGCCGGCCCGTCTGTGGATGCTTTTTAGGCGGTTTTCCATCTGCCTCGCCGAATGCGGGCTAGTTCCACTTATTCTGCCTCAGCTACACTCTGTCGGCGATTCTGAGCAAACAAGTTCACCACGTACGCGTACACCACCATTACTCTACCACGCAAACGTAGGGGTTACACTCGTCTGGTGTGAGACGTTCCCTGGGGGTCCACCTGGGGCTGAACCGCACAATAACCCCGAAAGAGTGGTTCGGTGTGGGGCGGCCGAGGGGTGAAGTGGACTGCGGTAGTCGTTGTGGGGTTGTGGACCACTGCGGCTGCGGCGAGGACGGAGCCTCTCCGTCGTTTCTATGCCCCTGGTTAACACACAATACAATACAACTTTAACATGATGTGTCGCTGCCAAGTAACATAGCACGGTGAAAGTTGGAACATACACAGAAAGAACTGCTGCGGCATAGCACGGAATGTAACTGACAGAAGCTCGCAATGAGACGGACAGAAATGACCCTTACATTCAAAGATAATAATTACAGTAAAGTCACCGCCATTCATGATGGTCCTCCTGACATTACAAACGGTGGAGTTGGTTCTCAAAAGGATGTGTGATCACCACGGATGGCAATGAACGCTCTGAAATGTTTTCCCATGCTGTCCACAAGGTTCGTAAGGAGTAATTGCGGTAGGGCGTTGCATTCCTACACCAGTGAGGTTGATAACTGCTGCATGGTTGTTGGCTCCAGTGAAAGTGCCGAACTACGTTTCAGCACGGCATACCACACGCGCTCGATGGGGTTTAAGTAGGGGGAACCGGCAGGCCAGACCATTCGCCAGATATCCTACCGTTCCAAGAGCCCCTCCATCTGTGCTGTTCGATGCAGTCACGTATTGTCATCCACAAAATTGAAGTCAACGCCGAAAATTTCCAGTTTATTTTGGTGTAAGATAAAAGTGATATACACTCTATATTTTCATTAGATATGTCATACTTTACAGCTCCATTCCGGATATTTTTCAAACAGTAATTTTCGCAAGTCGATATGTTATGCCACAGAGATTCTGAGTACAAGCTCTGTGGTCTTCGGTCGTCAGTAGTACTGTCGTTGCAGAAAGCGCTCTGAGAGAAGCTAATGGGAGAGTCGGATGTTGGGTATGCTACTGAGCGGATAGAAATAACTTGCACTCAGAATTTATAGATTTACCAGTCCTTTTCCAATTCAGTGATTAATTTCATGGCAGAGAAATCTTTGCTATAAACTATATTTTTCGTAAAGATCATTGTAATTGTTTAGGCATGACGATCAGTTTTTGTAATATAGTTCTTTTAAAGGATAAATTACTTTCAATCATGCAGATAATTCAAATTCCACCATGTCTCCTCACGAAACAATTTCACATTTTGTGATTATGTTAGTCGCGGCACAGCACATTTCCGAAGATAGTAAGATTGAAGCACGAGGTGCTTACAATAGTTGCATACCATTGCACTGCACTATACAGGCTCTTCTTCCCATTTAACGTGCTTGCTGCTGTGCTGCATATTTTATGTTCATCACCTCGAGCAGTCCTGAGTTTCCGTTGCCACAGGTAAGCCAAAAAATTTGTTAACCCCAGTGACAGTGCAGTCAGAACATAATAAGATATTCAGACTTTGGTGTTGCCTTTCAAAATTCGTTATCAGGTTAGTTCAAGCAATGATTTAATTTCATATGCAGGCAGTTTTATTCTCCTAGTGCAGTGATACATTTGCTTGTGTATTATTCAGTGTTTAGATTTCTGTTTACTCAGGGCACTTTTGTAGAAGCGTTTTTGGTGATTTATTTTTTCAAAATTCAATTTCCAGTTATGTAGCATCTTCATTCTTTTAGTTTTGTGAGTTGGAATTGCATGTCACGTTTGTGACGCCACGCGTGTAGCACTACTCGCTCCTGCACAATACGTAGTTTCACAGCATAGCTTATTTAGTTTACAGTTTTGGCTTTCTAATTATTTTGGCAAAGCTGATTTAAAATAAAATTATACTGCTGAAGTTCGAGTGACTCATTTTATTAGATAGCGTTTCCCTAATTTTACCACTTACATTGTTCAGGATTACAACACCGATACACGAGTTATAAAGAATAGTTCAGGTTTAGTTCACAACAAACATAATATTTTATATAATTTCGCACACATTACAACCTCTTAAAAGATGGAGATGGCGAAGAAGTGCATTATCAGTACACCATAATACCTGGACCACAGAACGATCGTGTTAGACAATGTTCCTAGATGGATTACGCGAACTCACTTCTGCCCATATGAGGCTACACACAGCATCCCAAATGATCGTTCAGCTGGTCCTGGTGTTATGCTGTAGGTAGGCATAGTGTTGCATGAGCATACCGACTTTCAAATCTGTGAAAATTGTCCACTGATCGGTCAACATTGTTGTACTCGTTCCCCATATGTGACTTATCAGTGGTACATTCGGCAGCAATCTCATTTTTATGAATGACGAGGCGCAGTCGCATCGAACTGCGCACGGAGAGGAGCTCCTGAACCGTTAGGGCCCTGCTCGTACCCCCTACTTAAATCCTATCGGGTACGTGTGGTAAGCGTTGGTGAGACTTATTTCAGAAAGTCCACACGCACCTTTGACTGTCCAGCAGTTATCAACCGCATTGGTGGAGGACTGGAACGCCCTACCACAATAATCCTTCCGAACCTTGTGGCCAGCATGGGAGCGCACTGCAGAACATGCATTGCTATCCATGGTGACCACACATCCTATTAACAACAATGTATCGCCTTTTGTAATGTTCAGGGCATCACCATCAATCGCGGAGTATTCAGTGTTGTTATTGTCTTTGGATAAAAGTGTCATTTCTGTCCGTTTCATTGCGTTTCTCATTACCTTCTGTAATATGCCGTTGCAGTTGTTTTTATGTGTGTTCTAAGCTTCATCGAGGTATGTTATTTGCTAGTGACACATCATGTTCAAATGTGTGTGAATTCCTAAGGACCTAACTACTGAGGTTATCGGTCGCTAGACTTACACACTACCTAAACTAACTTATGCTAAAAACAATACACACACACCCATGCACGAGGGAGGACTCGAACATCCGGTAGGAGGGGACACATCGTGCAAAAGTTAATTTAGTTCTTAAATTTTGCACATCAATGTATTCACAGAACTTGCTTCACGTATTGTCATTTCGTTCAGCTTACAGTGAGGTAGTGCATTCTAAGCATCAGCTAGAATGAGTCCGCTCCAAAACGTCATGGGATTCACTTTCAATTTGCATATGACAACGTGGATTTTAATGCTCTGTTGGTTGATGGGCATGTTATAGGAGATGTTGTTCGTATCACCCCAAAAAAGTGTAATAGCTTCACATGAAAAAATTCGTCGAGGAAAAGGTACGCCACTAGCACAGTTCTTGGGAACCTAGGGAGCTGTTGAGCTGAAGCTTTCCGAGCGAAATGATGACAAAGACTAGTTGCAATTAAGATACAAGATCTGCGTCAAATTTATCCATCTTCAGAAGTTCTTAGCCCTTTGTCGATGTCTTGTGAAAATGAAGCGGGTATTCCAGGAACGTACAGATTTTGGGAGAAAGTCGGTCGGTATATTCGTTATGAAATAACTAGTGTGGGATGCCAGCCGTTCAAAAACGTGCCTCCCAATAGCAAGGAGACCGCTTTCACACCTTCGTTGTATACTATGGAAAATACTGAACAACTGTGTCAGAAAACTTGTATGTTGTCGTTTGATCATCTATAGTATCTGAAGGCTTCATATCTCCAACGGGACTAATAAGTTCTTTAATGGAAAGGATTACCCGGAAGGATTTGCCCAGCACTGTTTACAGCTTTCTCAGGTGAACAGAGTGAAGAGAAAGAGGGGTAGGAGCTTTTTGGACTTAGCATAATAAAAAGATAGAAACTACTTTAATGAGTTACACATTTGATTTCTGTGATGGTATCCACATTTTGAATGTAATAAATAATGTTATTGACGTGTTATGCACATCTATCAAGTCGTATTCTTTAACTTTGCCGGCTCACCCTGTCCGCATATCATCTTTCAGAAACTTTTTTAAAAAATCATTAAGACCAGAGAAACAAGAAGTCTAGTAAGAAGCAAAAAAGTAACTTCTATAGTGTAAAAAAAACAGAGGAACGAATGAAAGCTATAAGTTATTCGACAACAAGCAGGCGACGATTCATTGATGTTGTTGTTGTTGTGGTCTTCACTCCTGAAACTGGTTTGATACTCTAACCTGTGCAAGCTTCTTCATCTCCCGGTACCTACTGCAACCTACATCCTTCTGAATCTGCTTAGTGTATTCATCTCTTGGTCTTCTTCCACTATTTTTAGCCTCCACGATACCCTCCAATACTAAACTGGCAATCCCTTGATGCCTCAGAATGTGTCCTACCAACCGGTCCCTTCTTTTAGTCATGTTGTGCTACAATTTCCTCTTCTCCCCAGTTCTATTCACTACCTCCTCACTACTTACATGATCTACCCATCTTATCTTCAGCATTTTTTTGTAGCACCACATTTCGAAAGCTTCTATTCTCTTCTTGTCTTAACTATTTATCGTCCATGTTTCACTTCCATACATGGCTCCACTCCATACAAATACTTTCAGAAAAAGACTTCTTGACACTTAAATCTATACTCGATTCACTAGCCAAGGTAATTTCCATACTTTGGCAGCGAAACCGAATGAGAAACGAGAAATGTTTAGAATCAACACTGTAAAGAATTTAGTCTTCTTTAAAGTACTTTTGAACAAAAATACTCAAAAAGTGCATGTTTTTTCAAGGTATGAGTAAAGAATCGGAAGAAAACACGGCATACCCAATGCATTCTAGTTCTCGTTCGCTAGAGCAGCTACAGTAGAATCCCGCTATTCCCAACTAATTGGGACCGAAAAGTGTTCGGTTTAGCGGGAATTCGAAATAGACGGATTTAATGAATAATATCAACGTATTGACTTGTTAAGGGGGAAATTAGGTGCAAGGACATCTGCTAGTGACCTTCGACGACTCTTAGTGCAGGCAAGCTACCCACCGCTCGCCCTCCTGCATTCCAAACACATCGCTGCAGATTTATCGTTAAGTTTTGTTCAGTGTGTTACTTTACCGAGTCACAGTGCCTTGTTTGTTTACGTTCGTAGTTCTTGACGACAGCTGTTAAATATTAATCATGGCAAGTAAACGAAGTCGTTTTTAGTGTACTATGAAGTAAAATCTTGAAATGTTTAAGGGCTGGACAAGGGAGGAATTGCTACTAAATTATAGTTCGCATACGGTGTCGGAAAAGCAACGAAGAGTGACTGGAAAAAGTAGCGTTAAAATTTAGCAGTTTGGTTCTGCTTCGAATGAAATAACTCTAGAAAAGTGACAGAAAACGACTGTGTCTTCACATGAAAAACTTGGCGAGGACTTAGTATCGTGTTTCTCTCAGGAAATGAATTCCCATTTCTGGTCCTTTGGTAATAACAAAAAAACGCTTCAACTGAACAGGCTCATGGATGGTGAACCATCATTTTCAGCTAGCTGTGGTTTTTTGTATCTTTGGAAGAAAACACAGGGAATTAGACAGCTCACGATTGCTGGGGAAAAGCTGTCGGCTGACAACGAAGCAGCTGCTGTTTAGCTAAAAGAATTTAAATACCTTGTTTCTTCTAGAAACTGTTCATTGCAGCAAGTTTACAACGCGGATGAAACCAGACTGAAAAATAAGGCTTCGCCTACCAAAAGCCTTGCTTCGGAAAATGAGAAATCTTCACCAGGGCTTAAAACGGACAAACAACGTCTAACTGTCTTAGTTTCGGCGAAACCACGAGCGTTCAAAAACATTAACGTCATCTCACTTCCTGTGGATGAAAAGAATCAAAAAACGCTTCTACACATACATGGATACTCTGCAATTCAAATTTAAGTGCCTGTCAGAGGTTCATCGAATCACGTTGACAATAATTCCCTACTACTCCAGTCACGTACAGCGCGCGGAAAAAACGAACACTTGCATCTTTCCGTGGGAGCTCTGATTTTCCTTATTTTATTATGGTGATCGTTTCTCCCTGTGTGGGTCGCCGCCACCAAAATATTTTCGAAATTGGATGAGAAAATAGGTGATTGAGATTTCGTGAGAATATTCTGCCGCAACGAGAAACGCCTTTGTTTTAATGATGGCCATCCCAAATCCTGTATCATTTCAGTGACACTCTGTACCATATTTCGCAATAATACAAAACATGCTGCCTTTCTTTGAACTTTCTCGATGTACCCCGTCAATCCTATTTGGTAAGCATCCCACATCGCGCAGCAGTATTCTAATAGAGGACGGACAAGCGCAGTGTAGGCAGTCTCTTTTGTAGATCTGTTACATTTTCTAAGTGTCCTGCCAATAAAACACAGTCTTTGGTTAGACTTCCCTACAACATTCTCAATGTGTTCCTTCCAATTTAAGTTGCTCGTAACTGTAATTCCTAGATATTTAAATGAATGTACGGCATTTAGATTTGACTGATGTATAGTGTAAATAAAGTTTAACGAATTCCTTTTAGCACTCATGTGGATGACCTCACACTCTTCGTTATTTAGGGTCAATTGTGGATTTTTGCATCATACTGATGAATTTTCTAAATCGTTTTGCAATTTGTTTTGATCTTCTGATGACTTTACTCGTCGATAAACGACAGCATCATCTGCAAACAACCTAAGACGACAGCTCAGATTGTCTCCTAAATGATTTATATAGATAAGGAAGAGCCGAGAGCCCATAACACTATCCTGCGGAACGCTAGAATTCACATCTGTTTTACTTGTTCAAGTAACGATTCGACCACCAGTTTGTGCCTAAAGTGACTGTGTTCAGTAGAGCAAATGGATTGCCTAATCATGTTCTGCAGTTAATAGACAGTGCTCCGTCCCACCCAGATGAAACGAAACTTGTTTGTGGAGCCATCGTAGCAGCTTTTCTGCCACCGAATGTAACTTTAATTCTTCAGCCTACGGACGAGGATGTGTTGCAGGCCATAAAACAGAATATAGTAAGATGCTGAAGAGGATGAAAATGAAATCACAGTCCTGTTAAAACTTAAGAAATTTCCAATAAAATATGTGATTTACTGGTTGGCTGAACCATAGGATAACCCCACTAAAGGCGCATTACAAAATTCATGGAAAAATCTCTGGCCTACATTGGAATTTATTGAACCAACTTTTACACCTGTGAAAGATTGTGACCTACTTCCACTGATCAAGAAAAACTCCAGCTGGTAAGAGACAGATGAAAGCTGTTTTGAAGAACAGATTGCTGTTGACGACAATGACCACAAGGAGTACGGAGATGCAGACGTAGCAATGGAGCAGCGCTCACGAGCTCAGATCGACTCGGAGGAAAGCGAAGAGGAGGGGAGCGCTCGAACTGAACTCATATCACACACAGACGCGGCAAACGCTCTTGACCATGCCTTACGTTACGTCGAATAGCACGCTTCGTCATCACCAAATGATGTTACGTTCATGCGGTGGTGGCGGAAAGTTGCATCCTCAAGTCGATTTAGTGTTCTTCGTCAGAAAAAAATTACTGATTTTACTTCTTAAGGGTGAATAAATTGGTTATTTTTTGTGTTTATTAGCGATTAAAAACGATTCTACAGAATTGTATTAATGAAGCCTACATGTTTTTATGTACTGTACTGTAAGTAACCAGCTTTCATTCCGCTACGGTTTCAGGTGTTGTCATCAAGATTTGGTTTAAAAGGGGTTGGGGAAGGGACTAAAGTGCTTGGTCATGGATCCCGTTTTTATGAAGCCTAGACTCTATATATATCTCTAGTTCTTTGTATAATGCGAGGGTAAGTCAATCATTATCCGCAATTTAGTTATATTTTTGTGTATTTTGGTAATACTGTGGTTTTAGATTGTTGACGCTTGCTTTGTTTATTTTTTGTTATATCTTTGCAATTTTCAAGCTGATAGGTTAGTTTCGTTATCGCTGCCCTGCTGTTAATCATGGCTGCTCCGCTGTCTATTTGCACCAAAGAAGAGCAACCTTCAGTGATCCGTTTTTTGTGATCGGGAGGCTTGTCAGGGGCCGAAATTCATCGAAGAATTTCGGTACAGCGCGGGAACAGTGTTTTGCCGCAACGGAGTGCTTACGAATGGATTGAAAAATTCCGAAATGGTTGCACAAGTGTTACGCACGATGAAGGACCCGGGCGACCGTTTACCGCCACAACTGAAGAAACCATTGAGCGTTCACGTGAAATGATTCTCTTAGACAGACGATTAACTGTTGGCGAAGTGGCACATCACCTGCAAATTAGTCACTTATCTGCCTACGAAATCATCCACAACAGACTTGGGCTTCGTAAAGTTTGTGTAAGATGGATCCCAAAACAACTGACGAAATTGCATAAACAAACACGCTTGGACATCTGCAAAAAACATTTGCATCGCTATCTTAACAAATGGGACAGCTTCTGAGAATCATTACTGATGACGAAACATGGATCTATCATTATGAGCCGGTGAGTAAACAGCAGAGTATGGAATGAAAACATCCAAATTCGCAGTGCAAGAAAAAGTTCAAGACCCAACCGTCCGCAGAAAAACTGATGCTTACGGTTTTTTGGGACGCACAAGGTCCTGTAATGGAACATTATGGGGAAAGGGGCATTACAATAAACAGTGTACGTTACAGTGAGATGCTTACTGCCAGGCTGAAGCCGGCAATTCGAAGCAAACGACGAGGATTGCTGTCAAAAGGTGTGTTGCTGCACGACAATGCCCGTCCGCATACTGTTGCCCACACTGCTGAAACGCCCCAGAAACTCAAATTTGAAGTACTGGATCATCTTCCATATAGTCCCGATCTTGCCTCTTGTGACTATCAATTGTTTGGTCCACTCAAACAGGCATTAAGGGGCTGTCGACTTGCCTTGGACGCAGCAGTGAAATAAGCGGTACATTCCTGGATCGCAGCTCAACCGAGAACCTTCTTTTATGAGTGCATCAGTAAGCCTGTACGACGATGGACCAAGTGCGTTGAAAGGCAAGCACACTATGTCGAAAAATAATGTTCTCGGAAGTTTCCTATTTGATTAGAATAAAATTTTATAATTACTTTGAGGATAATAATTGACTTACCCTCGTAGTAAATGCACGTTTTCTCATGAAAGTCTTTTAATTTTTCTTGTTTTGAAGTTAAAATAATCGGTATTTTCTTCTGAACTCTGTTCGGAATAAGCGGATTTTCGAAAAAGAGGGTCTCTACTGTGCATTGTTTGCAGATCTAAGTAGTTCATCCACCGGTTACAAGAGAGGGAACCAGTAATTAAGAGTCCCTTTGTGCAATTTGATTCGATAATGTCTCCATATAACTAAGGGCAGTTGGAGGAACTGGTTTTCGACACATGTCGTTTCGTAAATGCTCCCCGATTGGGCAATGAGCTTCCGTTACGCCAGTGAGTAATCTCTCACATTACACTTCTTGCAGAAGAAAATAAGTGAGTGCTAAACGTTTCTCATGAAACGGGACGTTAACAATTAAGCGCTGAGAGTGAACTTTTACCAAGAATCGAATAACGAGGCTTAATGCACGCAGCGGCACCCACGCGCCGCGTTGCGGAACAGTACAGAAGCAGTGACGCAAGCCGCGAGTCCACCGTTTCGCCTCTGAGCGAGCTGGGAAGAGGAGCCACGTGCCGGTTGGCGTGCGACCGCGCTGTACACACCGACGGTATTTACCAACATTTGCCGTGAGCACACGATTATTCACGGGTCTGTTGCACGTCACTACGTCTTGCCAAAATCGACAATCACGATATATACAGGGCGCAACGATAACTGCAACATGCCAAATGTAGGGAAGTCGAGATGAACAATTTGATACAGCACACTTGCGGCCCGTCAAGCAGGGGAAAACACCTCAGAATGGCGTATAAAAGGCAACTAAGCTACTGCGCATATGAAATTTTGAAAACCCTCTTGCTCTTTCAGCCACTATCGGTCTATACTGTTTCAGGTTCATCTCTTTTCCTCTTTAAAATTGTCCTTGAATGAAACATTCCTTCTCTCCTACTTACAGATTGTAAAACTGATGTATGTCAAACCATACGTGGCAATTGTGTGTTTTTTAAGTGCGTACTATTAATGGATCAAATGGCTCTGAGCACTATGGGACTTAACATCTGAGGTCATCAGTCCCCTAGAAATTAGAACTACTTTAACCTAAGTAACCTAACGACATCACACACATCCATGCCCGAGGCAAGATTCGAATCTGTGACCGTGGTGGTCGCGCGGTTCCCAGACTGAAGCGCCTAGAACCGCTCGGCCACACCGGCCGGCTATTATTAATATTTAAACAGTTTGGTTTCTCTGGCCTTCTCACTACGAGACTAGTATGCTTGTATGGACAAAGTTGCGATCGAATTGTAAATGTAACTGGTTTCAGCAAAACATTTACGAAAGTCGTATTTCATTCATTATACTCACAGGAATGTTTAAAATACTAATGTTAACAAAACAATGAATCTCAAAAAATCTGGCATCCTGTTTATCTCATAAACTACACAGTTACTTAAATAACGACGAACAGTTTAAAAACAAACATTAACACTTTAAAACGATTAAACAATTTGCTTTTACTTTAGAGTACAAAAAATAAGGAAAACAACAATGAAATGCTAGTCTTGTCGCTCTTTTCGGTAGCTATTACAGTTTCGCAAAAGCTGTTCAAAGTTAGCTCCCTGTACTTGTGTGCATGTGTTGAACCGCTGTGTCATAGCCTCACGCACGAGGGCAAGAACTCCTTGTCTGCTTTGAATAATTAACGCAGTGGTGGCAGATCCAACCAGTAGACGGTGTTCATTCTAGTCGTGTGTACTTACTGTACACATGTTCTTTAATTCAGCCACAGAAAAAAAGAGGCAAGCCGATTTAGATCCAATGATCTTGCGGGACAAGGAAATGGACGAAACCGCCACCAAATCAAACATAGCGAGCAAGCCTGATTTAGATAATTTCTGACCAGAATAGCACCATACTCAGAAGAATCGCCTTGCTGCAGCCAGCAAGTATGATGTACTTGGATTGGAACTTTTTCGAGCAGTTCCGGCAACGCATCTTAAAATATTGTGTTAATTATGGGCGTTTAGCTATACAGGTAAAATTTAGGTTCCTATCAAGAAGTTCCCGATTGTGCCCGTAGAAACTTTATATTTCTCCTGACGTTCGATTTCATACAGAGATTGTCGGCTTTCAACAGTCCTGAAGATATCGTTTTACAATCAAAAACTCCGTTGTCATGAAACTTCAGTTCATCAGTAAACAACACCAGTGAGGCAGACTTGGGATTGCGTGGACATTCCTCGTTGTCATGTCGACTAAACGCAAAACATAGCTGGTAAACACGCACAAATATACCAGGTGTACCGGTATGAAATGAGCGTTAAAATACAAATGTGTCGATAGGGAACATTTGTTGTGAACGAGCCTTAATTTTTTTTGTTTGGTTGGTATGGTATCTGTCAAAGATATTTAGTATACATCAACTCACAGAACAAACAACATCATATGTTTTCATCGTGTTAACAATGTCGAATTTTGTACCAGAAAGTGATGATTTACGTAAAGCATTAATTTTTTGTTTTCATTTGAAAAATGTGCTGCAGAATCGCATCGAATGCTTTCGAGGCATATGGTGATCGTGCTCTATCAGAATAACATGCAAAAGATGGTTTCAACGTTTCAGAAATAATGATTTTGATCTAAGAAATGAAGAACGTGGAAGACCACCAAAAAAGTGTTAAGACGCCGAATTGAAAGCAATATTGGATGAAGATGACACTTTGAGTTAGAAGCAAATAGCAGCAATGCTAAATGGTGCACAAAAAACAATTTCTGACCGTTTGAAAGCTATGGGAAAGATCCAAAAGTGTGGAAAATGGGTGCCACATGAATTGAATGAAAGACAGATGGAAAACCGAAAAACTATTTGTCAAATTTTGCTTCAAAAACATTAAAGAAAATCAATTTTGCATCGAATTGTTACTGGCGATGAAAAATGGATTTATTTTAAGAATCCTAAAAGGGAAAAATCATGCGTTAATCCGGGACAACCATCAACATCGACTGCAAAACCAAATCGATTCGGCAAGAAGACAATGCTCTGTGTCTGGTGGGATCAGAAAGGTGTGGTGTATCATGAGCTTCTGAAACCCTGTGAAACTGTGAATACTAATCGCTATAGGCAACAAATGATCAATTTGAACTATGCATTGATCGAAAAAAGACCAGAATGGGCCAGAAGCCATGGCAAAGTAATTTTTTTACACGACAATGCACCTGCACACAAAGCAAAACTGTTTCAGGGTACAATCAAAACACTTGGCTGGATCTGCTACCCCACCCGCCGTATTCACCAGACTTGACCCCTTCCAACTACCATTTGTTTTCATCAATGGGACACGCATTGGCTGAGGAACACTTCGATTCCTACGAAGAAGCCGAAAATTGGGTGTCTGATTGGTTTGCTCCAAAAGACGAACGATTCTATTGTCGTGGTGTCCACAAATTGCCATAAAGGTGGTCAAAATGTATAGAAAGCAATGGTCAGTACTTTCAATAAAACGTTTTTACTTTTCAATTCAAAATTAGTGTTTAATTTTTACAAAAAACGCTAATTTCATACCGATACACCTGGTATATATTTGACGACCGAAATTATCTTGCGATTTTCTCAGTATCGCTTGAGAAGTACGCGCTACTGCTTACACATTTTGTTATCCTCACGTAGTACTACGAGTGTACGAAGTCTGAAGTAGATCCGCGTTCCAAACGTTGTGGCCTCCCCTTGTTAGAATTCTGTGGGCAGTGCAGTAGATCAAGAGGACTGCGTCACACAACCGGCCTCCATCGCTTCTAATTCAAACAGTTCCTAGCGATCCCCTTTGCGGTAGTGAAGGCTCTCGACGTTGCGAGACATTACACCCGATTCTGCGGTGCCCTGTGAGAACGGAGTCCTTTTCCGGAGTCGCACAGACCCTGGGAACCACGCACGTCGCCGAGAGCCGCCGGCGGCGACCAGATTTCGTGACCCCAACTACCACCAGAGGTCACATCCGCCTCGCGGCTACGCTGGTCTCGCCTTGAGAGTGGCGAACACGTGCAATGCTTCCAGATACAAGAGACGCCGTCTTACGCAAATCCGAACGGGACAGGCGGCTTATTCGCAGCGGCTGCAAAAAAATCGACAGGTACAAAAAGAGAGTTGATGCATGTGTTGAAGCTGCAACGGCGTGCAAATATTTCCCGCTGTGAGAACGGAAGCTAAGGTTACTTTTTACAACGTCTGGCAGAGCTAGTTAATACACATTTACTCGGCGCGCACAAATGTCACAAGGTATGCGTAATTCTTTCTTCACATTTGCCTGCGTATTTCCTTTCTTTTCCTTCCATCTTGCCGTTCTTCCCGTCTTTATGATCATCACTGCTGGAGTGACACCATATAAGTTGAGACTCGCAAAATCAAAAACTTTAAGGATATTCGTGGTGCTTTTAAAACTATTCAGGGTTCACAAACAAAATAGTACTGACCAAAATTAAAAAAAAAACTCCTTATAAACACATGTTTGAGAACAAATAGCGCAACGGTTACTAGAAAGGGCCACTTAAGCGAAACTGGTATAACACTTTTCTTGTTCAGAAATGAGATACAACTGAAAAAAATTTTTATTTGAACATTTGTTGACGCATAAACAGTGAAAAAACATTATATCCAAAACGACACACAGTATGAAAAGAATTTCTATGAGTTACAATTCTCGTATATGTTAATAAAAGAATCGAGTAGTGTGTGGGCCATCCAACAAAATATGGGTTTTTAAACAAAAGAGCTGTTTGTTTGCTTCACAAACAAATGTGATATTTTTATAACAAAAGTACGATATAATGACATAATGAAATGCAACAGGTCACCTAAAAATACTGCCGACACTACGCTCTTACGTCATCTTATGGAGTATTGCTGTCCGATGTGGGGTCCGTATCAAATAGGATCGACGAACGACATCGAGAAAGTTCAAAGAAGGGCTCCTCGTTTTGCATTATTGCGAAATGGGGGAGAAAGCGCCGTGGATACGATAAGTGAACTGGGGTGGCATTCATTAAAACAAAGGCAATTTTCGTTGCGGAAGAATCTTCTCACGAAATTTCAGTTACCAGCTTTTCCCCAGAGTGTGAAAATATTTCGTTGACTCCTAACTGCATAGAAAGAACTGATAATCACAATAAAATAAGAGAAATCAGAGCTTTCACACAAAGATTTGCGTGATCGTTCTTCCCGCGCGCTGTTCGAGAGTGGAAGGGTAAACAGATTGAAGGTGATTCGATGAACCCTCTGCAAGGCACTTAATTGCAAATTGCAGAGCAATCATGTAGATGTAGATATAAAAAAACTTACAATAGAAACGTCAGTTTTCATCTACATCTACATATATACGTTGCAAGCCATGCTACGATGCGTGGCGGGGTGTACCTTGTATCACTACTTGTCATTTTCCCTCCCGTTCCACTCGCAAATAAAGTGAGGGAAAAACGACTGTCTCTACGCTTCGGTACGAGCCCTAATTTCTCGTGTCTTGTCTTCGTGGTCCTTACACGCAGTGTATGTTGGCTGTAGTAGAAGCGTTCGGCAGTCAGATTATGCTAGTTCTCAATTTTACTGTGGAAAAGAATATTCTACTTCTTTCACACGCTGCATGTTAGCTAAACAATACTGGTCTAATTTTCAAAGTTGAAATTAGAGAAAGGAGACTATTTCATTGTAATGCCAGGAAGCCTCAGAGGTTGCACGTGGCTAATGTGCCGACCCTTCACAGTGCATCCTGTTTTCTACCAAAAATTCGCCGGCCGTTGTGGTCGCAGTTTCGATTCCTGCCTCGGGTGTGGGTATGTGTGATGTCCTTAGGTTAGTTAGGTTTAATTAGTTCTAAGTTCTAGGGGACTGATGACCTCAGATGTTAAGTCCCATAGAGCTCAGAGCCATTTGAACCATTTTGAACCAAAACTTCCTCCCAAACAATGTTGATTTGAAAAACCCTGAGGTGTTACGGATGTCTGCTGATTTCCTACAACTGATTTTAATCTCCTTTACAGTGTAGTTCTAGGAACATTTAAACTATCATCAGCAGCCGTTTCGATCATTTCGCCTTCCTCAACACTTGAAACCGGTTGAATAGTAGCATTCTCGTACCATTCCTCTCGACCCTCATTGGCAGACTTACTCTTGAGCCTTGGCATCGAGCCCTAAAAACTAAGAAAAGATTTACTTGTCTGGCCCATACCACCCGACTTTGATATGGTCCATCCTACCAAACAGACAATGCACTATTAAAACATGGCGGAAATAGAAGCCCAGTAGGTTTGTGGGATTTCATTGTAACAATATATTGTACATCAGACTACTTAAATATTAACGCTAGTATGATATTACGTTTAACGTTCAACTTACATACACAACTCTCATACTTCGCAAACGAAAGGTGCCTAAGGGCACGAAGGACAAGGAAAAACCTTTCCAACTAAGAGGCTAAACCAGCCTTTTCAGGTGTCTCAGCCACTGATGCCATACGACTTTACTTTTACTTCCCTCTGCCCCGCACTAATCGCTGTTCCGATACTCGTTAAGGTGTGGGCAATATTACTTGCCTCAAGAGCGTTGGTGTAGGCAGCCTTCCTGTTGACGTTCATTATTTATTGGCTGTGCAGGTCCTGGAATTTAGTCCTCTGTGATGTTGTTGCTACCAGCAAACAAGCGCGCATCATTGCGTGTTTGTGGTGGCGTCAAAACAAGAATAGTGATTCCCTGCAGTGAGAACCAAGAAATCAATGAACTGGCTACATGGAATGCTGCTATCGTTCAGCCAAAGACGTTAATCAATACGAATATACACCGAACGACTTCTTCCGCAAGGACGCATTTAATCTGAAAAAAAAAGTGCTCGAATAGGTCAGTACTTGGTCTGCCCTTTCAATGAACTTAACTTGTTATTCTTCTCGCAATGGAAACGATTAAGGGGAATGGTCTGTGTCACAGCCACTGACACCCTGCACGCGTTACACAAACGTGTGTCCCGTGTCTGTGAATAAACCCGAGGATAACCAGCTGTTTTCCCACCTTTTCTTGCATTGGGAGGGAGGGCGGAAGAATGTATAAGAATTACCAATAACTACTCAGCAACTCATGCAGTATTTCCTCTGGCCCGGATGCATGCACCTATTAGGTTGTGACGGGTGCCGTAAATCTGTTGTATCCTCTCCTGAGATAATCTGGCCCACAACGTTTTAAACTGGTCCCTGACGTCATAGATACTGACACCGGTAAGGAGTTGATATTCGAGCTGGTCCCACAAATGTTCTACCGGGGAGGATCTGGAGATCTTACTGGCCACGGGATTTCTCAGCATCATGCAGGCAGTTCATTGAGACACATGCCATGTGTGGGCGAGCATCGTTCTTTTGAAGAGGGGACCACTATACTGCCACATGACAGGTAACTCATGAAGAAGCAGGCTGTCCGTGAGGTACCACTGAGTCGCCAGTGTTCCGTCAGTCAGTACCTGCCATGAAATTAATTGATAAGCGATGGCTCCCCACACCATGATGCCAGAAGTAATACAGCTTTATCTTTCTAAAACAGAGAAAATGGGACCCCTTCCCTACTCTTTTAAGGTGGCGTGGTCTCTTGACCTTCATTTCTTACATGTTCCCATCTCACCATCGTATTCTGCGTATCAAGACGTTTCATTCGAGCCCAAAGTCGATAGGGTAGAGTCAATTTTAAATATTTCCATTTAATCGATTTGCAAATCCAATAAATAAATAGCAAGTGCGCACCGAGATAAAAAGTCGAGGCTGGCGCACACAAAAGTTCAAGACATGATGGCCAAAGGAGTTTTTGTTCAGCGGAGGCAACCAGCCCACGGGAAAGTCCCTAGGAGGGTGAGTTAGCATGCAGCTGCGCCGGCCGGCCTACCGCCTACGGACCAAAACAGTTTTTGCCAGAGACAAGTGACAATGGCCTGCGTGTTCACCTTAAAAGCAAAACCCGCTGTATTGTTTGGGAGAGACCCAGCATATGCATTTTTTGACAGACCTATTGCGCAGTTTCAGAGTTCTCACAAGTGGACAGTAAACGCCTAACACAGATGCTACATATTTCTGGATTGGTCGGCTTAGCCATTCTCCCTTTTGTAAGAGTAACGCTGATTGGTGGACTATTTCTGATGCAGTGGTCCAGAGGAGTGAGGGAAAGACAGCGGATGATATACCCTTTCGTTTTTTGTATGGAGGTAAGTCGTTCCGGTGATGCTCTTGTAGTGGGAACACATAGCGGGAGCGAGTGCGCTCGTGCGTGTACGTAGAGAGCGACGAACAAAGTCTGTACTCAGTACTGCCGTGAGAGAGAGCACCTCTGTCGCTAGCGAATCGGAGTGATGCTCTATATTGAGTCACTCGCGATTAAGCGTTTGTTCACTGCTTTGGCTGCGACACTTAAATGTGCGGTGTGAACACAAAATATTAGTTAGCGCCTGCGAGCGAACATTGAGTGGAATTCCAGTGGACTGGTTATCTGACCAGTGTACCACGCCAATAGTTAGACTAGGGGCAGATAGGAAACCTTGACTTCATCAAGGCGTAGTGAGAGTTCGATTGGCGAAGGTCGATCCAGATAGAAAGAGATAGTTTTGTTATTTTTCAGCGGCGAACGACGCAGGCAGAAGTCGTCGCAGCTCACGGTATTGTGCGCTGCAGCGTAGGCGAGCCTCATCTTTCCTCCATTAGAAGTAACATACGTCATTCACGTCAGTCCATTACATTTTTCATGCGACAGCCTCGACTGTACTTGAAAAATTAAGTCGGATAATTATTCAAGTTGAGTAGGCGCGGCTCTCAGCCTTTCTGCCGAGTAAATAACGTTCTTAAAGAAAAGGGATAAAAAAGCTTGCCCACACTTTGTATATAAATGTCATTAACAGGATTCCTATCCATAAGAGGTAACCTCCTATTACGAAAAGAATCCGGAAATTTGTGTATCAGTTTATAAATAAAAGTTTCACTTGATTTTCTTAAATTTTGCAATAAATAATATTTTCCGTTCGTTTAATGTTTTTCTAACACTAACTAGCAATACTCCAGTACCTAAGTATCCCACTAGTTACGTAAGAAAATAGAATATTTTTGTCTTTTCGTTACAGCAGACGACTCCAGAAGATATTTATTGCTAAAAGTTTGTCAGGCACTTCTTTTTGGTACATTATGAGCGTCTGTCTGACTTCTGTAGTAGTGTGGGGTGGAAATTGCTTCTTGCAGGAGCCAAAGGGTACTTGTCATATCAATCCATTGCGCAATTCGTCAACATAACACCCACACACTGACACTCTCGGCGGTGATCGCAAAATGTTGCAGGGAATCTGTTATTCATTCTCGAACGGAGACGTGGATGTGAAGGGTTTAAAGTGTGGTTGGTGCTCAACACGGCGATCCTGCCTTGTGCTAGTCAGATGACGACGACTGGAACTCCGACCACGAGTATGGCTGCAGTCCAATGTTGGGTCATTGTCACATCTCAGTGCCCCCCCCCCCCTCCCCCCAAAAAAAAAAAGAAATCTGTCAGTAGCACGATTCGATCAGCCGGCCAAATGGAGGCCCACTATGAGTCCACTTCCAAACTTTATCAAGTGGTGATAACACTGTCCCACAAGAGAAGGTGAAAGCTCCATGTTCTTCACAGTGATTTCTCTACAGGTGACGCAGTTCACGCCCCTTATATATAATATTGTGCATGATCACAGCACTAAACACGAAGTACATTAATGCATTCTGGTGGCCGTTCTTCCTATCGCAGAGAAGTGCAACTCTTTAATAATTTACGTACCCACCAACGGTGTGTACGTTCACGAAATTACACTAACATCCGACCATGTCTTCAGGGTGTTTCACTTTTTTGTCAGGCAGTCGTGCAGTAAATTGTTGTATTATGATTCCAAGGGAAACTATTTGTACACCCGTACCCTTACTTCTTACCAACGTATCTTCAACCAGAATGTCACGTAATTCAAGTTTTTTTTGCGGTAGTTGACAGACTATGCTGGGTGATTTTTTCCACAGTGTACAAACTCTATGGACTGATCGATGAGAGGATACGGAGAAAAAGGTCTGACGAAATTTCCATGCTAGAGACCATTTATTCAGTCATGCATTGTTACAGAGACTGTGGTCTAATTTCGCGCAGTACCATGCAGCCAGAGTTGCGCCATGTGTTGAAAATGGTTGCCGTGTGCCTCAACGGACGAGTGTACGCGCCGCAGCGTGTTCTGTCTCACATATTCCAGTCGGCCATGCTGTATCCGAGCACTGTCAAAGGCAGCATGAATATGTTGCTCTAGTGTCTGCACATCTGGAATGGGCTCTGCATACACGATACATTTAAGATGGCCCCATAACCAGAAATAGCACGGGCTGAAACCTGGCAAACGAGCAGGCCATGCAACTGGACACCCTCGTCCGGTCTATCGACCAGCGAAGACACGATTGAGATGCGTCCGGACGTTAACGGCGAAGTGGGCTGGAGTACCACCATGTTGCAGCCACATAACCTTTCGAATCATTCATGTCACCTCTTCCAGTAGAGCCGGCCGAAGTGGCCGTGCGGTTAAAGGCGCTGCAGTCTGGAACCGCAAGACCGCTACGGTCGCAGGTTCGAATCCTGCCTCGGGCATGGATGTTTGTGATGTCCTTAGGTTAGTTAGGTTTAACTAGTTCTAAGTTCTAGGGGACTAATGACCTCAGCAGTTGAGTCCCATAGTGCTCAGAGCCATTTGAACCATTTTTTCTTCCAGTAGGGGAGGCAAAGTCACCCGCAATAAACGCCGATAGTTCCGGCCTGTTAGGCGACGTGGAAGCTAGGATGGTCCCAAAATATAGTCGCAAATTATCCCGAACCACAAGTTCTGGCTGCACCGATGCTGCTAATTCGCTGTCACCATACCATGGGGGTTCTGCGTACTATCCCACATATGACTGTTATGAAAGCTGAAGACGCCACTCCTCGTAAGGGTGGCCTCATCTGTAGAATGGATGACACAAATCGCGGAATTGTGGTTGGCTGGTGAAGAAACCAGCGACAGCACTGCTCCCGATGTAGAAAGCCTGTCGCTAGTAGTCCCCGCACACACTTTAAGTGAAAAGGGTAGTAACAATTGTCATGTACAAAGTTCCATTCGGTCGTCTGGCTTACCCTGTACTGGCGGGCCAACTGCCTGGTACTGACACGGCTGTCGCCTTCCACAATGTTAATCACATTTTGCTCCAAACCCTCTGTCCGAACATTTCGAACACGTCATTCATGATTTCCTGCTTCCTGAAACGATTTTGTCTCAGAAAAACGGTGAAACACTGTTTCGGACATTGAATACTGTGGTTGTTGTCGGCTGGGATAGGTCTCCTGATATAACCTTGCTGCCGACCACCCGTTGTCACTTGCCTTTCGATAAGTAAAGACCACGTCGGCAAGCTCTCGATTCGAATAGGAGCTATTGTTTACAGCGCTGTATCACATCCGCTACAAGGTGAGGTAGCAAGACAAGTGAGTTGGACACAACATTACCAATTACTATAGCAGGAGAGGGTGCCAGGGCATGACGTATGAGGAACAGTACCACTGTCTAGGATGTTCAAAATGGTTCAAATGGCTTGAAGCGCTATCTGAGGTCATCAGTCCCCTAGAACTTAGAACTACTTAAAACTAACTAAGCAAAGGACATCATACACATACATGCCCGAGGTAGGATTCGAACGTGTTACCGTAGCGGTCACGCGGTTCCAGACTGAAGCGCCTAGAACCCATCGGTCACAACGGCCGGCTGTCTAGGAGGAAACCATGCATACTGTAACTATGGCTACATGGTACGGCGAGTATTAGACCCCAGTCTCTGTAACGATATACGACTGAATAAATGGTCTATAGCATGGAAACCATACATTTCTGGACATAGTTCGTTAGACCTTTTTTGCTCCATATCCTCTCATCGATCAATCCCTAGAGTTTGTACACGGTGGAAAATATCACCCTATGTATTACTGGGTTTCTAGGCGAGCGCATAAAAATAGAATCATCAGTCTGGCTGGACATCCGATGGTTACTGTCTGTCTGTCAGCATATACTGCAAATCGGACAGCATCACTGATTTTCCAGAAAATACAGTAATATCCGAGTTACGAACGTAAAGCGCTCCCACAGAATCAATGTTAACAGTATATATATTTTACTAAGTTTAAACAAGGGATTTTCATTTCCAACTCCAAGCATTAAACGGTGAATGTACCTGTGTGGTGTAACTGATTAAAAAATGTACAAACAGAATGAATCTTTGTTTATCTTGGTGGTGTGGATGAAAAAATGAGTAAACCGGAAATCGGCACCTAGACTTTTTCGTTCCAATTTTCCGGATTGTTAAAATACCTTCTCCCAACAACATCCTAAGCTGTTACCAGCGGCTCAATTGCCCTATATCTACATCTACATTATACTCCGCAAGCCACCTTGTGGTGTATGACGGAGGATACTTTTTGTACCACTAACTGAGCCCTCCAACACTGTTCCCCTAGCTAACAGCACTTGGGAAGAATGATTGTCGGTAAGCTTCTGTATTGGCTCAAATTTCTCAAATTTTCTCATCATGGTTATAACGCGAGACGTACGTGGAGGCCAGTAATATGTTAACCGACACTTACTGGAAAAGCCGGCCGCGGTTCTAGGCGCTTCAGTCAGGAACCACGGCTGCTGCTACGGTCGCAGGTTCGAATCCTGCCTCGGGTATGGATGTGTGTGATGTCCTTAAGTGGGTTATGTTTAAGTAGTTCTAAGTCTACGGGACTGATGACCTCAGATGTTAAGTCCCATAGCCCTTGGAGCCATTTGAACTTACTGGAAAGTGCTCCCCAGAAATTTCAGTAGCAAATCTGACCGTGATGCACATGGCTCTCTTGTAACATCTACTAATGGAGTTCCTTGAGCGACTAAACGATCCCATGACGAAACGTGCCGGTCTTCGTTGGATCTTCTCTATCTATTCTATCAGTTCTTTCTGGTTGGGATCCCAGATAGATGAATAATACTCAAGAATCGGTCGAACAAGCGCCTTATAAGCCACTTCCTTCGTGGATGAGTTATATTTCCTTAAAATTCTTCCGATGAATCAGAGTCCGGTGTCTACTTTTCCCACTATCTGTTTTATATGGTCAGTCCACTGAAGGTCGCCCTAGATAGTTGCTCCTATATATTTTACGGCAGATGATGTTTCCAGCCATTTGTCGTCAGTGGGGTGGATATACAGCAGTGGATTTCTTTTCCTCTGTATGCACAATACGTTATATTTATGTTCAGGGTCAAATACCAAAGCGTGCATACTTCATCAATTCTTCGGAGAACATTCTGCAAATCGTTACTATCTTCTGGCATTGCAACTTTGCTATAGACTACCGCATCATCTGGGATCAGCCTTAGAGAGTAGCCGACGCTTTCTACTAGATCGTATATACACAGGGTGAGTCACCTAACATTACCGCTGGATATATTTCGTAAACCACATCAAATACTGACGAATCGATTCCACAGACCGAAAGTGAGGAGAGGGGCTAGTGTAATTGGTTAATACAAACCATACAAAAATGCACGGAAGTATGTTTTTTAACACAAACCTACGTTTTTTTAAATGGAACCCCGTTAGTTTTGTTAGCACATCTGAACATATAAACAAATACGTAATCAGTGCCGTTTGTTGCATTGTAATATGTTAATTACATCCGGAGATATTGTAACCTAAAGTTGACGCTTGAGTACCACTCCTCCGCTGTTCGATCGTGTGTATCGGAGAGCACCGAATTACGTAGGGATCCAAAGGGAACGGTGATGGACCTTAGGTACAGAAGAGACTGGAACAGCACATTACGTCCACATGCTAACACCTTTTTATTGGTCTTTTTCACTAACGCACATGTACATTACCACGAGGGGTGAGGAACACGTACACACGTGGTTTCCGTTTTCGATTACGGAGTGGGATAGTGTGTGTCCCGACATGTCAGGCCAATAGATGTTCAATGTGATGGCCATCATTTGCTGCACACAATTGCAATCTCTGGCGTAATGAATGTCGTACACGCCGCAGTATATCTGGTGTAATGTCGCCGCAGGCTGCCACAATACGTTGTTTCATATCCTCTGGGGTTGCAGGCACATCATGGTACACATTCTCCTTTAACGTACCCCACAGTAAGAAGTCCAGAGGTGTAAGATCAGGACAACGGGCTGGCCAATTTATGCGTCCTCCACGTCCTATGAAACGCCCGTCGAACATCCTGTCAAGGGTCAGCCTAGTGTTAATTGCGGAATGTGCAGGTGCACCATCATGCTGATACCACATACGTCGACGCCTTTCCAGTGGGACATTTTCGAGCAACGTTGGCAGATCATTCTGTAGAAACGCGATGTATGTTGCAGCTGTTTGGGCCCCTGCAATGAAGTGAGGACCAATGAGGTGGTCGCCAATGATTCCGCACCATACATTTACGGTCCACGGTCGCTGTCGCTCTACCTGTCTGAGCCAGCGAGCATTGTCCACGGACCAGTAATGCATGTTCCGTAGACTCACTGCCCCGTGGTTTGTGAAACCCGCTTCATCGGTAAACAGGTAGAACTGCAACGCATTCTCTGTTAATGCCCATTGACAGAATTGCACTCGATGATTAAAGTCATCACCATGTAATTACTGATGTAGCGACACATGAAACGGGTGAAAGCGGTGACGATGCAGTATGCGCATGACACTACTTTGACTCAGTCCACCGGCTCTCGCAATGTCCCGTGTACTCATGTGTGGGTTCATGGCAACAGCAGCTAACACACCAACTGCACCCGCTCCTCCTGTGACGGGCCTGTTACGGACCCGTTTGCGTGCTACGACCATACCTGTTGCATACAGTTGGCGGTAGATGTTTTGCAATGTGCGGCACGTTGGATGCTCTCTGTCCGGATACCGTTCTGCATGCACCCTGCAGGCTTCAGCTGCATTTCGTCGACACTCGCCATAGATGAGTATCATCTCCGCCTTTTCAGAGTTAGAATACACCATAGTCACAGTTCCTACAACATTACACTATCACAGACGTCTGGTAACACGGTGTACTACTGTTGGTCTGCGTGCGGAGACGAATGCAGAATAACAATAGCAGCAATCGCTACATGTGGACACTGCGACAGCTAGACCAAACCACAACAGTGCACTACAGCCACACTCGTAAACACGGTTGTCATCGTAAACACGTCCCTGCAGATGCTGCTCGCCGACCGTGGCCCGTGTATGTTACAACACGCAACTGAACATCGGAGGTTTCAAGCGTCAACTTTAGGTTACTATATCTCCGGATGTAATGAACATTTTACAATGCAACAAACGGCACTGATTACGTATTTGTTTATATGTTCAGATGTGCTAACAAAACTAACGTGGTTCCATTTAAAAAAACGTAGGTTTGTGTTAAAAAACATACTTCCGTGCATTTTTGTATGGTTTGTATTAAACAGTTACACTAGCCCCTCTCCTCACGTTCGGTCTATGGAATCGGTTCGTCAGTATTTGACGTGGTTTACGAAATATATCCAGCGGTAACGTTAGGTGATTCAACCTGTATATTGTAAACAGTAAAGGTCCTATTACACTTCCTTAGGGTACTCTGGAAATTACCTTTACGTCTGTCATTTTGTTCCGTTAAGAGCGACGTGTTGAGTTGTGTCTGCAAGGAAGACTTGAATCCAGTTGAAAGTGTGCTCCGATACTCGATAAGGTCGTATTTTCTATCAGTAAACGGTAGTACGGGGCGGTGTCAAAGGCCTTGCTGAAGTCAAGCGCATCAACCCGAACACCGTTGTCTACGGCGCTGTGGATCACGACGGATGAATTTAGCGAGGCGAGTTTCACAGGATCTCTGTTTTCAGAATCCATGTTGATTTTTATAGAGGAGATTTTCATTCTCCAAAACGTCATAATTCTTGAGCATAAAACATAATCCGTAATTCTAGAGCAGACTAAAGTTAACAATATACACTCCTGGAAATGCAAAAAAGAACACATTGACACCGGTGTGTCAGACCCACCATACTTGCTCCGGACACTGCGAGAGGGCTGTACAAGCAATGATCACACGCACGGCACAGCGGACACACCAGGAACCGCGGTGTTGGCCGTCGAATGGCACTAGCTGCGCAGCATTTGTGCACCGCCGCCGTCAGTGTCAGCCAGTTTGCCGTGGCATACGGAGCTCCATCGCAGTCTTTAACACTGGTAGCATGCCGCGACAGCGTGGACGTGAACCGTATGTGCAGTTGACGGACTTTGAGCGAGGGCGTATAGTGGGCATGCGGGAGGCCGGGTGGACGTACCGCCGAATTGCTCAACACGTGGGGCGTGAGGTCTCCACAGTACATCGATGTTGTCGCCAGTGGTCGGCGGAAGGTGCACGTGCCCGTCGTCCTGGGACCGGACCGCAGCGACGCACGGATGCACGCCAAGACCGTAGGATCCTACGCAGTGCCGTAGGGGACCGCACCGCCACTTCCCAGCAAATTAGGGACACTGTTGCTCCTGGGGTATCGGCGAGGACCATTCGCAACCGTCTCCATGAAGCTGGGCTACGGTCCCGCACACCGTTAGGCCGTCTTCCGCTCTCGCCCCAACATCGTGCAGCCCGCCTCCAGTGGTGTCGCGACAGGCGTGAATGGAGGGACGAATGAAGACGTGTCGTCTTCAGCGATGAGAGTCGCTTCTGCCTTGGTGCCAATGATGGTCGTATGCGTGTTTGGCGCCGTGCAGGTGAGCGCCACAATCAGGACTGCATACGACCGAGGCACACAGGGCCAACACCCGGTATCATGGTGTGGGGAGCGATCTCCTACACTGGCCGTACACCACTGGTGATCGTCGAGGGGACACTGAATAGTGCACGGTACATCCAAACCGTCATCGAACCCATCGTTCTACCATTCCTAGACCGGCAAGGGAACTTGCTGTTCCAACAGGACAATGCACGTCCGCATGTATCCCGTGCCACCCAACGTGCTCTAGAAGGTGTAAGTCAACTACCCTGGCCAGCAAGATCTCCGGATCTGTCCCCCATTGAGCATGTTTGGGACTGGATGAAGCGTCGTCTCACGCGGTCTGCACGTCCAGCACGAACGCTGGTCCAACTGAGGCGCCAGGTGGAAATGGCATGGCAAGCCGTTCCACAGGACTACATCCAGCATCTCTACGATCGTCTCCATGGGAGAATAGCAGCCTGAATTGCTGCGAAAGTTGGATATACACTGTACTAGTGCCGACATTGTGCATGCTCTGTTGCCTGTGTCTATGTGCCTGTGGTTCTGTCAGTGTGATCATGTGATGTATCTGACCCCAGGAATGTGTCAATAAAGTTTCCCCTTCCTGGGACAATGAATTCACGGTGTTCTTATTTCAATTTCCAGGAGTGTAGGTCTATAGCTATGTGCATCTGTCCTACGGCTCTTCTTAAAAACTCGAATGACCTGCGCTTTCTCCCAGTCGCTAGGTACCCTTCGTTGCTCAAGCAAACTACGATAAATTACTGCTAGAAGGAGAGCAAGTTCTTTCGCTTAATCTTTGCAGAAACTTACAGGTGGCTCATCTGGCCCTTATGCCTTTCCACTGATAAGCGATTGCAGTTATTTTTCTGTTCCGCGATCGGTTATCTCAATACCTGCCATTTTGACGTTCGTACGACGACTGAAAGGGAGGACCCTGTTACGATCTTGCACGGTGAAACGATTTCAGAAAACCGAATTCAGTATTTCGGCCTTCTCTATGTTATCTTCCGTTTCGGTGCCAGTATGGCCTCTGAGTGAATGAATAGATGATTTTGATCCACTTACTGATTTTACATACGACCAAAACCTCTTGGCGTTTCTACTCAGATCGGTTGTCAAAGTTTTACTTTCAAGGTCATTGAGCGCTTCTCTCATTGCTCTCCTTACGCTTATTTTCACTTCGTTCAGCTATTGTTTGTGAGCTAGATTTGTACTTCTCTTTGTCTACGTAGCTACTTTCTAACATCTCTGTTAAAACCATGTGGGTCAGTCCCATCCTTTAAGACCTTCTTCGGAACATACTTGTGTACGACATACTGCAAGATTTTTACCATATCTTCGTCCTCATCGCAGAATTTTTAATGCTGTATTCCGTCACTCATGCTAAGAAAAAATATGATCCTACTTCGTAACACTCTTTGCCAGAGACGTTGTCACAGTTGTTATCACAGCCTTACAATCACTGATACGTTCTTCTGTGGTAACTGATTCAATAAGTTCAGAACTGTTTGTTGCCAGGAGATCTAAAACGTTACCCTCACGAGTTGGTTCTCTATATATCTCCTCAAATTAATCTTCGGACCAGACGTCCAGAAGAACCTCACACGAACCCCTGTCTTTGGCACCAGTTTTGACATCATGACACTCTCAATCTATACCTGGCAAGTAGAAGTAATACCCTGTTACAACAATATGATCACGAAAATTATTAACTATATTCTGCAAGCCCTGTCGGAAGTATTCTACCACTACGGCTCCTTACCCAAGCAGTTTATAAAAGTATGTGATTACCATTGCCACGCAGAGTGGCCGCGCGGTTTGAGGCGTCATGACACGGACTGCGCGGCCCCTCGCTCCGGAAGTTCGAGTGCTCCCTCAGGCTTCTGTGCCTTTGTTGTTCTTAGCATAAGTTAGTTTAAGTAGTGTGTAAGTCTAGGGACCGATGACCTATGCAGTTTGGTCCCTTAGCAATTCACACACATTTGAATATTTGATTACCATTTTTGACAGATATTTGATACTTCACATCACCCAGATTAATTCAGAATTGGAATCCCTGATGACTTCATTAGATTTCATCGAATTCTTTACTGCAATAAACACTCTGCCACCATTGGCAACTAACCTATCCTTACGATAGATATTCCAATCTGTGCTTATGATTTAGTTGTCATTAACGTCTGGTTTCAATCAGCTTTCTGTTCCTAATAATATCTGTGCGTCATAACTTTCAGCAAGTGCTCCCTCAGGCTTCTGTGCCTTTGTTGTTCTTAGCATAAGTTAGTTTAAGTAGTGTGTAAGTCTAGGGACCGATGATGCTCCTGCAGTTTACTAAAATCATATTAACCGTTTCTGTCTGTGATCAGTGACGGCGAACCCTCTCTGAGGAAATTGTGACTAACTTAACAGGCCAATCGCCTTTGACCCCAAGGAAGAGTTTCTCTAACCTAAAAAGGCCCAACTGGGACGCTACGTGTACTCCGCAACACTAGTAGCCGCATCCTTCGTGTAGAGCACGCCTGACCTATGAAGGGGAACACTACAATCCTGTACCCGACAGCGGGAGTCGAGAAATTTGCATCCGATACCGTCGCAGAGTCGTCTGAGTCTTTGGTTTAGACCTTTCACTGTGCTCAAAACCAGAGGACCGAGAACAACCCTGAGTATGGTGCTACAAATAGGCAACTTAGCCGGCACTCCGCGTATGACCACGAAAATTATTAACTGTATTCTGCAAGTCCTGTCGGAAGTGCTCTACCACTAGGGTTCGTTACCCAAGTAGTTGCCTTTACCAAATCAGCCATCCTCCGAAAGGAGCCGAGGAATCCCTCACAACCAAAGCGGCAGGCATCACTCGTGCCGAAACGTGCCACTACATGCAGCCGGTTGCATCCAGTGCGCTCGATAGCCGCCGGCCGGGGCTCTTCCACATCACGGACAAGACCCCTCCCCGGAAAACATATCGAGTTCACATTGGTATTCTTTCCCGCCTTACCTGCTTTTCCCCTGACGGTCTCCATCACCCGCCTGACATTGCAGCTCTCAATGACAAGCACACCCAACCTCTGGGCTTGTCTGGACTGAGCAGAAAATAGGGTGCCGGCCTAACAGAAGAGGCATTCCGTGCTGGCCCAGAGTTATCAACAACTCTGGGTACCTGTTTGCTAAGTCGTAGGGAGCCAGCCGCGCGACCTGCTTCCTCTTTCGCCTTCAGCCCTCTGACACGCGAATCGACCATTGTCTGCCACCCACCTTCGAGTGAGGACGGACCGGGCAGATGTTGCACCTATCTGGGTGGCGCAGTGGTTAGCACACTAGACTCGCATTCGGCAGGACGACGGTTCAAAACCCGCCTCCGGCCATCCTGATTTAGGTTTTCTGTGATTTCCCTAAATCGCTTCAGACAAATGGCAGGCTGAATCCTTTCAAAGGGCACGGCCGACTTCCTTCCCCCATCCTTCCCTAATCCGATGGGATCGATAACTTCCCTCCCTCAAACCAACCAGAAGTCACGTATCAGAAGAAGCAGAGACAACCGGGTCACCAGGGGATTCCAACGGCAATGAAGGAGCTGCAGGTCTCGTTCCCATCCCCCTGATGTCGGTGGAAGTTTCAGCATTAGCCAGAAGCATGTCGACGGTATCCAATGCTGCTTCCAGCAGTTTCGGACAGCAGCCAATTCTACTTGTGTCCGCTCACAACAAACACAGTTCCTAGCCATATCATAATGTGTAAATAGAGATATAAGATCTCAAATGACGCTACGGAATTAAGAATGTACGCAAAATATAATGAGGAGAATAAGGAAACATTAAAAACTACTCTGCCGATTTCTCACTATGCCCTGAAACGGAAAACTCATAAACAGAAACAAATTTCTCTACTGAAGTGGATGTATCTACAGTTACCTGTGCTTGAAAATTTTCTTACCCGAAAGCTACTGCACGAGTTAAGTATCGAAACTAGAATGCACTGATGTAAACCAAATGCTGAGTCCCAGCACGAGATAGACACTTAGTGACGTGACGTGGCGTCTGACGGTGGGAAAATTAGACTAGGAAGCCGCCTTACACAACGATATGCGCCAAAATTTAAGCAAAAATAAAAACTTACAGTAATTTGCTAATCACCAGTCAACACAGTAAAATACACAGGTATAATTCACTTCTTTGCAGAAGCACGTGAAAAAAACAGAAACTGCATTAAATTACTGTATATCGGACAACTACTGCTCTGTTACCACTGCTGGTGCGTTTGCTCCTCTCGGCGTCTGCAGGTACACTGATATGGCAGTAGTGTGCGTTATTCACCCTGGAATTGGAGGCAAGAGTTGGTTACATGAAATGTGATAATGTAAGAGGAGGCCGTTCAATGTGATTCTGTGATGAAGTTATAGATTTCAAGGATGATAGACAGCGGTAAATGCATAAATCTGTGGTTGACCCTAGTCCGGAGACAACTTAGTCGAATGTTATAAGCAAAAATCTTTCTGATACCTCAGAGAATCGAGTACAACTACCAGTACTGTTCTTGCCAAGACTATGCGGTACGCAACTTTCAGATTCAGTAGAAAAAAAGTCTGGTAAATATGGACTCTAAAATGCATGCCTAAAGATCTTTGTGGTCCAAATGGCTCTGAGCACTATGGGACTTAACTTCTGAGGTCATCAGTTCCCTAGAACTTAGAACTACTTAAACATAACTAACCTAAGGACATCACACACATCCATGTCCGAGGCCGAGCATTGTGGACTTTCTGCTCATAGACCTTAAGGTAGACATATTAGAACCCATGTTTACGGGAGTAGTTTTCCTTATTTTCGTCCATACTATCACTCTGAAAGTAGCCTACCCTACAATCTCAGCAGAAACAGTACCGGTACATGTATTTCGTTGTCTGAGGTAGCAGAACTCATTTTTCGCTTATAAATTTCGACTTGGTCGTTTCCGGAGTAGGGTTTCTTACCTCAAATTGATACATTTACCGCTCTCTATCATCCCTGAGAGTTTCTAACATCACCACGTAATCACCCTGTATATTGGGAGCCTATGAGTGGTCAAAATGTGGTACTGAAGGTCTATCATGGTTCAAAATGGTTCAAATGGCTCTGAGCACTATGGGACTTAACTTCTGTGGTCATCAGTCCCCTAGAACTTAGAACTACTTAAACCTAACTAACCTAAGGACATCACACACATCCATGCCGAGGCAGGATTCGAACCTGCGACCGTAGCGGTCACGCGGTTCCAGACTGAAGCGCCTTTAACCGCACGGCCACACCGGCCGGCGGTCTATCATGTCAACGGTACTTACTTACTACAGGTGCTGGGATAAACATCAGTTGGTCTCTGCTCTTCGCTGTCTCTTCACGGAAACACTACACTGCTCGCTCCAGACGAATTATTAGGAAAGTGTTTCGACAGTTCTGCGGAAGTAATTTGGTATCTACTGAGAACAGAAGGTGATAAAACAATTGTTGTCATAAACTGAGAGTCCAACATTCATAAACAATGTTCCAAACATTTGTCAGCACACAGTATTTTCATAATACCGTTGAACTCAGTACACACTTATTTCATTTAAACCAAAAGTCCTTGATTTTCGTGAACACGGTTAATTCTATGGGACTTTTTCAGTCTTTTCAGTTATTTATATATTATTCGCTAAATTGTTTGCTTTCTCATAAACGTTTGAGGATAATTTCTGTATCAAATTTATAAGTCGAGGACCTGAGCAAACACCGAAAACTGCCGTAAGACCGAAAAGTAATGACCATTTCCCTTCAAACACTTTTGAGCACATCTCATAAAATGGAGAAATTTCAAATAGAGACTGGCTTACAAAACATAGACACAAATTAGAAAATGCGCTGAATGGTAGTTCACCCACAAAAAGCTTCTAGACCGAAACATTGTGAGACATGAGCAGCATTGGACCGATGTTTTAAATCGCGTAATGGGAGCGATTCTTTTTGTCGGGGAAACAGATTTAACTCAGAGTTTAGGGGGAATTTTGAACTAGTTATAAAAGAGCATTTAAGAAAAGTTGAGGTGTTGCAGCAAGGAGGAAAACGCCAGATTCATTATCTATCACACGATTATGAGAACGAATTTGTTGAACCATCCCAGGACTCAATTCGCTAAACTATTTTAACAAAAGTAAAACATAACAAGTACGTTTTTTGTTGCGGTAGATGAGACTCATGATGAAATGCAAACACAGCAAAATATTTTATGCTGCTGTACGTTGCACTCGGTAACAGCATTAATAGATAATTAGAGGCAGGTTATTGACTTCATAGACTGTGACCAGAAGGCTAGTCAGTCCATAGCTAAAATGATTTGTGATGAGTTGCAACGTTATGTCTTGCAGGTTTAACACTGCGATGGGGAAGGCTATGACAACGGGAGATGTATGAGTGGCAACTATCAGAGATCACAAGTCCATATATTAAAAGACAATCCGTTGGAATTTTGTTTTCGCTGCGGTGCTCATTCATTAAATCTTTATGGCATTCATCATGCGCGAATATAGTCACTTTTTTCGGAATTGTTTCTAAAACTGATTTTTTTAAATTTTAATCCGCAAAGATGGAAAGTTTTAAAATACTGAATCGTCCCGTCACGGGCTACCTGAAACAAGATGGTCTGTATTGCTGTGCAGCCATTTGATGAGTATTTGCCAAGATTGCAAAATAAGGTTGAATTTTCATTTAACTTTAACTGTGGGGCAGGTGCTGAACTAACAGGAAGTCAGAAGTCTTTGAAATCATTTCAGTTTGTCTCGATACCTTCACTGTGGTATAAAGTATTACCTACAATAAATGTACGTAACTTTATGGTTCAAAGGAAGCCATAATAAATCTCGAAAGTGCCACTATTAAAGGTTTAGTGAAAGAATTAAATGAGCTGAGAAATAGCTGGGGTAGTATTAACGCAAAAAGTTGCAAGGTAGTAGAATATACTGGAATATCATGTGACTTGAATGTAACGATTCTCAGCACAGAAAAACGGAAAGGCAAAACGAGACGCTTTTTACAGGAAATACTAGAAGAAGATTTGAACCTGAGCCCAGAGGATAATTTTAACTAAATGTTTTCAATGTTACTGCAGATGCAGTTGTAGGAAATTTAAGTATCAGGGTTGCTGACATAGATACCAGGATGGAAAAGATTGACTTTTTGCGGAACTGCATAAGTCTATCTGATCCTGTAAGGCGCAGTCAAATGAAAACGAGACAGACGAAAAAAGCAAGTAATAAGTTTACTACCTCAAAAGTAATCGTCACAACTGTTAATACATTTATCCCACTGTGAGACATGGCGGTCAGTGCCTTCATGGAAAATGTTTGCGGTTGCCTACAGAACCATGATTATTCTAAGGCGTGCCCCTCTTCGTCCAAAGACAGTTAACGGTCATCAGCATCTGTTTCCAGGGCTCCTAAAACATGGAAATCACACGGGGAGAGATCGGGACCGTACGGAGGATGTACAAGGTCCTCAATTATTTGCTGGATGTATTCCAATCCCTGTCTTCCTCAACAGTTTTTGCTCTCTGCACTCCCCCTAGCGCCATGGAAGTTATTCCGTGATGTCTTAACAGACCTACCATCCTGTCCCTTCTTTTTGTCGTGTTTTCCACATATTCCTTTCCTCTCGGATCCTACAGAGAACCTCCTCATTGTATACCTTATCAACCAACCAAATGTTCAACATTCTTCTGTAGCACCACATCTCAAATGGCTCAATTCTCTTCTGCTCTGGTTTTCCCTCAGTCCATCTTCGACTACCATACAATGCCGTGTTTCAAACGTACATTCTCAGAAATTTCTTCCTCAAATTAAGGCCTGTTTTTGATACTAATAGCCTTCTCTTTTCTTTAGTCTTGCTTCCATTACCAACCGCAATGTCAGAATGGTCTCACTGGTGCCTTCACCTTTCCTAAAGCCAAATTGATCGTCATCTATTACATCCTCAATTCTCTTTTCCATTCTTCTGTACATTATTCTTGTCAGAAACTTGGACGCATGATATGTTAAGCTCATTGTGCGATAATTCTCGCACTAGTCGGCTCTTGTCATCTTCAGGATTGTGTGGAAGACATTTTTCCGAACGTCAGATGATATATCGCCAGACTCACACGTTTTGCGTACCAGTTTTGCCATTTACCCCAATGATTTTAGAAATTCTGATGGAATGTTATTCATCCCTTCTGCCTTACTTCATTTTAAGTTTTCTAGACCTCTTTTAAATTCTGATTCTAATAATGGATACCCTACCCTTTTAAATCGATTCCTGTTTCTTCTTCCATCGCGTCATCAGACAAGTCCTCCACCTCATCGAGGTATTCAAAGCATTCTTCCTACCTCTCTGCTTCTCCTTTGCATTTAACAGTGGAACTCCCATTGCACACTTAATGTTACCACTCTTGATTTAGTTTTTGACTTACTCAGACAGTCCTTCCGACAATCATTTCTTTCCGGATTTCTTCACATTTTTCATCCAGCCACTTCGCCTTAGCTTCCCTGCACTTTCTAGTCATTTCATTCCTCAGCGACTTGTATTTCTGTATTCCTGAGTTTCTCGGAACATGTTTGTACTTCCTCCTTTCTTCGATCAATTGAAGTATTTTTTCTGTTCACCGTGGTTTCTTCGCAGTTACCTTCATAGTACCTATGTTTTCCTTCCCAACTTCTGTGATGGCCCTTTTTAGAGATGTCCATTCCTCTTCAACTGTACTGCCTACTGCAGTATTGTTTATTGCACTATCAACAGCCTTAGAGAACTTCAACCGTATGTCGTCATTCCTTAGTACTTCCGTATCCCACTTCTTGCGTATTGATTCTTCCTGACTAATGTCTTAAACTTCATCCTACTCTTCATCACCACTATATTGTTATCTGAGTCTATATCTGATCCTGCGAACGCCTTACAATCCAGTATCTGATTTCGGAATCTCTGTCTGACTATGATGTTATCTAACTGAAATCTTCTCGTATCAGCCGGTCTTTTCCAAATATACCTCCTCCTCCTGTGATTCTTGAACGGGGCATTCGCTATTACTACCTGAAACTTATTACAGAACTCAATTAGTCATTCTCCTCTCTCATTCCTGTCTCGAGCCCATATTCTCCTGTAACCTTTTCTTCTACTCTTTCCCCTACAACTGCATTCCAGTCCCCTATAACCATTAGATTTTTATCCCTCTTTACATGCTGTGTTACCCTTTCAATATCCTCATACACTTCCTCTATCTCCTCTTCCTCAGCTTGCGATGTTGGTATGTATATCTGAACTATAGTTGTTGGTGTTGGTTTGCTGTCTATTCTGATAAGAACAACCCTATAACTGAACTGTTCACAGTAACACACTCTCTGCCCTACGTTCCTATTCATAACGAATCCTACTCCCGTTGTACCATTTTCTGCTGCTGTTGTTATTACATCTACATCTACACCTTCACAATTCTCTATTATTCCCATCTCCTATAGCGCACGGAAAGAATGAACACCTATATCTTTCCGTACGAACTCTGATTTCCCTTATTTTATCGTGTTAATCGTTCCTCCCTATGTAGGTCGGTGCCAACAAAATATTTTAGCATTCGGAGGAGAAAGTTGGTGATTGGAATTTCGTGAGAACATTCCGTCGCAAGGAAAAACGCCTTTCTCTTAATGATTTCCAGCCCAAATCCTGTATCATTTCTGTTACACTCTTCCATATTTCGCGTTAATACAAAAAGTGCTCCCTTTCTTTGAACTTTTTCGATGTATTTCGTCAGTCCTATCTGGTAAGGATCCCACACCGCGCAGCAGAATTCTAAAAGAGGGCGGACAAGCGTAGTGTAGACAGTCTCCTTGGTTAGACACTGGACTCGCATTCGGAAGGATGACGGTTCAATCCCGCGTCCGGCCATCCTGATTTAGGTTTTCCGTGATTTCCCTCAATCGCTCCGGGCAAATGCCGGGATGGTTCCTTTCAAAAGGCACCGCCGACTTCCTTCCCCGTCCTTCCCTAATCCGATGAGACTGATGACCTCGCTGTCTGGTCTCCTTCCCCGAAACAACCAACCAACCAACCAGTCTCCTTGTCTCCTTAGTCGGTCTGATACATTTTCTAAGTGTCCTCTCAATAAAACGCAGTCTTTGGTTAGCCTTCATCACAGCAATTTCTGTGTGTTCCTTCCAATTTAAGCTGTTCGTAAACTTAATACCTAGGTGTTTAGTTGAATTTACGGCTTTTAGATTAGACTGATTTATCGTGTAACTGAAGTTTAACCAGTTCCTTATAGCACTCATGTGGATGACCTCACACTTTTCGTTATTTAGGGTCAACTGCCATTTTGCGCACCATTCAGGTATCTTTTCTAAATCATTTTGCAGTTTGTTTTGATATTCTGATGACTTTATTAATCGGTAAACGACATCGTCATCTGCAACCAACCGAAGATGGCTGCTCAGATTGTCTCCAAAATCGTTTCTATAGATAAGGAACAGCGAAGGGCCTATAACACTACCTTATATACTCATCTGACCAGAAATCCTTGTCTTCTATCCACTTCACTTCACTGACCCCTACTATAGATATCTAGATTGAGACTTTGCATTTCCCTTTTAAGATTTTCTAGTTTCCCTACCACGTTCAAACTTCTGACTTTCCACGCCCCGACTCTTAGAACGTTATCCTTTCGTTGATCACTCAATCTTTTTCTCATTGTAACCTCCCCCTTGGCAGTCCCCTCCCGGATATCCGAATGGGGGACTATTCCGGAGAGATCATCATGACACTTCTTCAATTACAGGCTACAGGTCCTGTGGATACACGTTATGTGTATTTAATGCAATGGTTTCCATTGCCTTCTGCATCCTCATATCGTTGATCATTACTGATTTTCCGCCTTTCGGGTAACTTTCCCACCCCAAGAGCAAGAGAGTGCCCTGAGCCTCTGTCCGCTCGTCCGCCCTCTTTGACAAGGCTGTTGGCAGAATGAGGGTGACTTCTTATGCCGGAAGCCTTCGGTCGCCAATGCTTAAAAAACTTTAAAAGTTTTACGTAAGACGTTCGGAGACATTACTTTTCAGTACACCATCGTAATAAATATTTTCTTTCTTAACGAGAAGTTGTGCCAGAGTCTGATTTCATGAGACACTGGTGAGTGAAAGGAGGAAAAGTTTGTAAACTTATTGATACTTGCATCTTCAAAGTCAGACAGGTACAGCAAAGACGTTCGAGAATATATATATATGACTTGTAGTTCAAGTTATCTTCAAAATAAGCAACCGAGAATTTAGAATATCCTGTTTCATTCACTTATTTTTCGTCACGTGTCATTTGGTAGTACTTGCATAATGAGCAAAGAGCCATATACCATGGCAGATTTTCTATCAGGCTAAAGAACTTTCTATGACGGAAGTAGTACTAGAGCACGAAATGCCGTCAGCCTTGTAGAGATGAATGTTGTTGTGAAAGATGAGTGATAGAAGGAGACCAGAAATGTAGCTCTCAGACGTGCATTCGTCATCTTCACTGCATTGCGTCGACCTGCCGCTCAGCTGTTAGAGCGATCGTCACGCCGTGACCACTGGCCGCCTAATTGATTCCGCCTGCCGCCACTCGCAGTTGCTCAACTGCTCTGGCTCTTGCTCCGTTAGACCTTTCACGAAATGATTGTCATTCTCGCTCACTAGGCACAAGGGCTTTGCTGGAAAGGATTTCACTACGGATGAGTTGTAAGACCATCAGCTGCACAGAATTTTCGGCAGTCGTCATTCAAACGTCTGTTCGCTTTACCAGTTTATTTCCTGTAACTACTGTCTTTAGTTCTTCTAGTTCCATCATCCTTCCCATGTCACATTACTGTTGCAGTGTACCAACACGACAGGAAATGTTTTCTCAATGGCAAAGAAATTTCGTCATTTTAAACTGAAATTCTGTGCCGTCTTATTTTTATTTTGAACAGTTTATTGCCAGTGATAAAACCGTTCACAGTTGGGGAATATTTCGAAGGATTTCCTAGCAAACCCACTGAGGTGAGAGAGTCATGAGACACCTCCTAATAGCGTGTCGGATCTCCTTTACCCAGCGTAGTGCAGCAACCCCACGTAGCATAAACACAAGTCAATGGAAATCCACATAATGAGCCATGCTGCCTCTTTAGACGTCCATAACTGCCAAGGTGTTTCCAGTGCCGGATGTTGTGCACGAACTGATCTCCCTACGGGATTCGTGTCGAGTGATCTGGATGGTCAAATCATTCGCTCGAATTGTCCAGAATATTCGTCAAATCGATCGAGAGCAGTTGTGGCCTGATTACATCGTTGTTTGGGAACATCAAGAACATGAATGGCTACAAATAGTCTCCAAGTTGCCGAACATAACAACTTACAGTCAACGATCACTGAAGTTGGACCAGAGGACCCAGTCCATTCCTTGGATGATCTAGTCATTTTGGAAGGCATAATGAATCAAACCATCCTTGGGGACCATGTCCACCCCTATATGCAATTTGTTTTTCCTCGACAGCATAGTATTCACCAGCGGGACAATGCGACGTGTCACACATATTGCAGGATATGTGGGCAATTCGAAGAGCTCTATGACGAATTTAAAGTACTTCCCTCGTTACCAAACCATCCCTCAGCCCCCGGCCTCAACCGAGAAACTTAGTGCAGGTGGCAAAGGCACTGGATAGAGAAGGGCTCCACATCTCTGTTGGGTACCTTCTAGAACTTCCTTTCCTCTCTTCCTGCGCGTCTCGTGCTGCGAAAGGTTTTATTTCTGCTCTTGGCAGATGGTCACATTAATGCGACTCGATAGAATATACACTATATGGTCAAAAGTACCCGGACACTCGACGGAAAATGACTTACAAGTGCGTGGCGCCTTCCATCGGTAATGCCGGAATTGAATATGGTGTTGGCCCACCATTAGCCTGGGTAAGAGCTTCCACTCTGGGAGGCATGCGTCCAGTCAGGTGTTGGGAGATTTCTTTAGGAATGGCAGCACATACTTCACGGAGTGCTGCACTGAGATGACGTATCGATGTCGGTCGGTCAGGCCGGCCACGAAGTCGGCGTTCCAAAACATACCAAAGGTGTTCTGTAGGATTACAGTCAGGACTCCGTGCAGGCCAGTCCATTACAGAGATGTTATTGTCGTGCAACCACTCCGCCACAGGCCGTGCATTATGAACAGATGCTCGATCGTGTTGAAAGATGCAGTCACCATCCCCGAATTGCTCTTCAACAGTGGGAAGCAGGAAGGTGCTTAAAACATCAATGTAGGCCTGTGCTCTGATAGTGTTACGCAAAACAACAAGGTGTGCAATCCCCCTCCATGAAAAATCCGACCACACCATAACACCACGGCCTCCGAATTTTACTCTTCAAATGTCGATGGTCTCTGTCAACAGACGAGGGCGGCCTGTAGGCTTTAGTGCTGTGCATGTCCCTTCACCTTTCCACTTCACTATCACATCGGAAACAGTGAACCTAGGGATGCTTAGGTGTGTGGAAATCTCGCGTACAGACGTATGACACAAGGTACACCCAATCACCTGATCACGTTCCAGGTCCGTGAGTTCCGCGGAGTGCCCCAGTGTGCTCTCTCACGATGTCTAATGACTACCGATGTCACTGATATGGAGTACCTGGCAGTAGATGGCAGCACAATGCACCTAATATGAAAAACGTATGTTTTTGGGGGTGTTTGGATATTTTTGATCACATAGTGTATTATGTATTATCGCAAAAACCAGTAGACAGTGTCTCTGATCACGTGAACTATTTAAAAGCGGAACTGTGTGTATATGTGCTCTTTATGAAATGAAGATCAGTGAATTTGACTAGGACTGTGACTTCAGCGTTATTCAGGTACATTTCCTGCAACCGCCCGGATAGACGCGTGTGTTACCACGTCGCTTCAGGGATTGGGGGTAGGCGCGCTAACTCCGGATAGAATCCACCCGGCCCTGGCCGTGGTTTTTTAGACGGTTTCGCACATCCAACTGCGTGAGTACCTGGCTGGAACCGAAGGCCCGCCTCAGTTACAAGATTCGCAAATATTTAGGAAACCTTATCATACTTTCACATGGATAATGCTACACGCAGATGCACAATTCGGGTTCCGACGGGATGGGTACGGAGGGAGCGAAGGGGAGACTGTAAGAGAAGGGGGGGAGGGAGGTTGGTGACAGGAAGTGTATCCGGATACCATGTAACATTAAGAAAGAAAGAAGAAGAAACACTTACTCCATATTAGCAAACGTCACAACGCTGTAAGTGGTGTGTTGATATACTGACGACCAGTGACCTGGAAACATCACAAAGTGAGCGAAAACCTTGTACTGTGAACTGTGTAGACCTTGGACTGTTCATGGGTACAATTTCTGTAGACACAGTTAAGCCTTGCGTCTGTGATAACTACGTTGTCGAGTGTAGATCTGATCATTGGCGTTGTCTCTTGTTCACCGATGAGCACAGGATCACTCTTTTTGTGTGGTAATGCTTAGTGATTGTTGTACAAAAATGTGGAGGAAGCGAAGTCTAATGTTGTCTTAGACATGATGTTGTACAGATGCAGCAGGAAGGTGGAGCAGTTTACTTGAAAAACGAAGTGTCTCCAACACTTGACGCAAGAGTATGAAACAAGTGGAATTTTTTGGAAGTAAAATGAAGGCACTGATACGAAAAATTTACATTTTAATCTTGTACTATATTTTTTCTCTACTTTAAGGGACACTGATAGATCCGTGTTTCCAATGCACTTGAAAAACTGCTTCTGTCACAATAACTGCTAGTTTACCAGTTAACCGCTTGAATCGAAAATGTTTCATAGAAACTGGCAATTTGTGGTAAGTACGTATGGGACCAAACTGCTGAGGTCATCGATCCATAGGTTTACACACTACTTAATATAACTTAAACTAACTTACGCTAAGGACAGCACACACACACACCCATGCCAGACGGAGGTCTCGAACCCCCAACGGCGGGAGCCGTGCGAACCGTGCGAGGCGTCGGAGACCGCGCGCGGCTGATCAAGAAAAGTTGATGGATTTAAGTAATGATAGTCCAGAGAAAATTTTGACAAAAGAACTAGTGATTCAGTCAGAGACCCTGTAAGATTCAGTCACACTGCAAAAATTCGCAGTTTCTTTGGGAATGACTCTTATGAAATCAAGGTATTGCTCTTGTTTAAACTTTGTTAATGAGGGTATTCATCCCGTGCATTACATAATGTATTGGTAAACACTGAAACACAAGGTCAGCCACTTTATTAAAATATGAATGTGGTTACACAATAACCAACGTATTTTGAAATGTTCCATTATTAGTCTACTGATATATAAATTTCCTTCATTTCTAATAGTTTAGGTCTCCATAAAACATGTATTTCTAAGTGTTAACTGAATCAGGAAACGGTTAATCCATAACTCAAATGAAAAAGCATGCAGGAAACAGCAGGGCAACAAAATTTAAAATTAAAATTTGAGGTTTATCTAAGATCTGTGAAGGCCACAGCCCAGAGAAAATAAAAATTCAAATCGCTCTCCTCTACGAGGAAAGCTGCGATGACAGCGGGAAAGGTAAAAATGTCCTTCAAATGCGCGGATTGCTACAGTTGAACACTCAAGTGAACAGCTCACTTTCTGACTGCTTACGATCCATTGCAACACACTCGAACCACTTCGGAAGGAGGAAACAAACGAATGCGCCTGCACAAAAGGGATACTCTGGACCAAACCATCTAGGCATGTACGCTGTATACGGGGTTAACTACTGCTACGCGAGAACAGGTCACAAGATGGAGCACCCTGGGTTAGACACAAAATGTTCCACGAGTCAGTCTGGCAAATCCTAGACCTGTTTGCGGATGCAGTGTCATTAGAGGCTCGTGTCGCACAGCACCATCTAGGTGAAGCAGTCCGCTCCTCTGCTGCTCTGGATCAACAAGCCATTAGGTCCCGGTCAGCATCCCCGACAAATTCCAGAGACCAGCATGACGCGGGTCACCATATCGGGACAGACCACAATGGATATGTCATAGCGCTAATGGTCATGGAAATATCTGCTGCACTCAAAGAATACACAAGAAGCTCAAACAGAATGCTATCCACGGTTAAATGGAGTCCTTCATAAAGTTTTTTGCAATGTCCACGATGACTGGCGTGAACGATGTGGGGTGCAACTCAGTGATTGCAAAAATTGTCTGAAGCAAACTCAATTTATGGTTGATAATGATCAGTTTAATGCGATTGAGAAAGGTATTTTCTGTGCCACTTAGTAATAACAGAAGTAGAAATAATAGCGGCGTAGGTAGATGTTGCGGCAGTAGCCTATTAGTGGTTTTGGTGGTGTTAGTTGCGTAAGTAGTAGTAGTAATAATGTTTATCTTTAATCATCCCGACGTTATACACAGATCAAAAAACGTTTTGCATCGCGTCGGTTCCGAGAGTTCCGGAACCTGTAAAGAAAATTTGAATATAGATCAACATAAACATCATTTCCGCCCTTTTTATTGCTCATGAACACCACACATTGCACGTTGTACCACCATACAGCGAGACCTTCAGAGGTGGTGGTCCAGATTTTTGCACGCACCGGTACCTCTAATATCCAGTAGCACGTTCTCTTGCATTGATGCACGCCTGTATTCGTCGTGGCATATTATCCACAGGTTCATCAAAGCACTGTAGATCCAGATTGTCCCATTCCTCAACGGCGATTCGGAGTAGATCTCTCAGAGTGGTTGGTGGATTACGTCGACCATAAAACAGCCCTTTTTAACCTATCCCAGGCATAATCGATAGGGTTCATGTCTGGAGAACATGTTGGCCACTTTAGTTAAGCGTTATCCTGAAGGAAGTCATCCACATGATGTGCACGATGGCGACGGAATTGTCGTCCATGAAGACGAATGCCTCGCCAACATGCTGCCGATATGGTTGCACTATCCGTCGGAGGATGGCATTCACGTATCGTACAGCCGTTACGGCGCCTTCCGTGACCACCAGCGGCGTACGTCGGAGCCACATAATGCTACCCCAAAACAGCAGGAACCTCCACTTGCTGCGCTCGCTGGACAGTGTGTCTATGGCGTTCAGCCTGACAGGGTTGCCTCCAAACACGTCTCCGACGATTGTCTGGTTGAAGGCGTATGCGACACTCATCGGTGAAGAGAACGTGATGCCAATCCTGAGCGGTCCATTCGGCATGTTGTTGGGGTCATCTGTACCGCGCTGCATGGAGTCGTGGTTGCAAAGATGAACCTCGCCATGGACGTCGGGGGCGATGTTGCGAATGATGCAGCCTATGAGCACAGTTTGAGTCGTAACTGCACGCCCTCTGGCTGCACAAAAGCATTATTCAACATGGTGGGGTTGCTGTCAGGGTTCCTCCGAGCCATAATCAGAAGGTAGCGGTCATCCAATCCAGTAGTAGCCCTTAAGCGGCCTGAACGAGGCGTGTCATTGACAGTTCCTGTCTCTCTGTATCTCCTATATGTCAGAACAACATCGCTTTGGTTCACTCCCAGACGCCTGGACACTTCCCTTGTTGGGAGCCCGTCCTGGTACAAAGTAACAATGCGGACGCGATTGAACCGCTGTATTCACCGTCTAGGCATTGTTGAAGTACAGACAACAAGAGCCGTATACCTCCTTCCTGGTGGAATGACTGGAACTGATCGGCTGTCGGACCCCCTCCGTCTAATAGGCGTAGCTCATCCGTCGTTGTCTACATCTTTGGGCAGGTTTAGTGACATCTCTCAACAGTCAAAGGAACTGTGTCTGTGATACAATATCCACAGTCAACGTCTACCTTTAGGAGCTCTGGGAACAAAGGTGGTGCAAAACTTTTTATGATGTGTGTGGTTTAACTTAAAATTAACTTTTAAAAACACTACTCGACAAAAGAAGTGAATCATCCGGAAGACATTACTGGATGACAGTGCTGCTTCCTACAAGTGCAAAGAATTAACGGGTCGGTTTGTGATTAGATTTTCAATTCTCTGTGACAGATTAGCCACCATAGTGCGTTTGCGTTGTTCATGTTTGGTGTTCTTGCCAGGCTTGGTAGAGCATACATTGGGAATGAACAGTGTCAGATGTTTAGCGATCACGGTGAAAACACGAAGATGCAGTGTACTCGCGTGAGAGGTTATTATTACAACCTGGCAGAATTTAAAGGGCGCCTCGTAGTGAGTCTGAGTCTGGCCAACTTGTCGAATCACGCAGTATCCAGATGTATGGGGCATTCGGATGCGACAGCCGCCTGCTGTTGGACTGCATGGAAACGTGAGGGAAGGCATGCTTGTTGTCAAGGTTTCAGTCTGTTACAAAGTGTTTCACAATATTTTGACGATTTCAAATGTGAATAAAGCACGCCGTTAGTACAGAAGAAATTCAAGTTTCATCCCATGCGCAGATCAGTAATCGTATCGTAATGCTCGAAGCAACGTCGTGCGTTCGCGGTGGAGTGCAATTTTCGCTACGGCGCATCTGTCGTGCGTGTGCAACGTGCCTTTCGTAAGGAGTTCAAGATTCAGCCGCGGTATCAATTCCCTTCTCGTCGAAAAATATTGCATTGGGTAAGAAACTCCAGTGCAGCTGCTAGTGCATCGACATCGAATGTATGCCTAGCGGTTTACAGTCAAACCCTCGCGTCGTTCGCTACGAAACCGTTCCAGCAAGACGGCGCGACATGTTACACATCTAAGAAGGCCTAACAAGTCCTCCGTGAGCCGTCTGATAACCACCTAATTTCCAAAAACGCTTGTGCCAAGTGACCGCCTCGCTCGTCTGATTTGAAAGTGCCAGATTTTTACGTATTGGGTTATTTAAAGGCTAAAGTGTACTCCGAATAGTTGAGATTCTTGCAACAGTTAAAAGATAGGATTCACGATGAAATTCCCAGAACTCCTACAGCAGTTAAGAAACACGGGTTCATAAAGCGTGTGAAAAGCCTCGAGTATTGTGTAGCCGTTAATGGCCGTCATTTGTCCGAGGTAGTATTTGATACGTAAAATTGAATAACTGTTGTACCCTGTGTAAAATGTTCAACTTTGTTTCGCGATTAGTTGTGTTATACAAATTCCAAATCGTCAGATCATTGTGAAATACTCTGTACGTCTGACCACCACAGGGGGGAACTGCCGTATTGTGCACTAAGCACATTGTAACGCCTCCACATCTGCGCCTGCCATCCGACAAGGAGAAGCTGCCTGCAGTGGAGCTATGAGGCGACATTTTGACCAGCTGGTTTGAACGTATCATCCAGTACAAGTGTCCGCAGGTCGAGGTCTTGCGGTAGCGTTCTCTCTTACCGAGAACCGAGTCCCGGGTTCTGCAAAGGAGACCTGGTATAAAATAGTTAACAGAACAGTACCAACCAACCAAAGACTGGCGGAGATAAAATTTGTCAGAAGTGATAAGTGCGACGTATGTGCCATGACTGAAACCCTCGATCACCGTTTCACCTGCGAGAATGCCACGAACATATGGGAAGCGTGTCAGCAGATGGTGGCCCACATCAACAGAACGGCGCCGGGAAGCATCACAGTGGAAGCAATCACCGCCCCAGACTGGCAACTGGCAACTCTCCGGATCCTCGGCATGACGGCACACGCCATCTTAGCGAGGAGGCAGACCGACCAGCTGTCCTTCCTGAAGGACCTCTGGGAGGAGAACAAGACGGCCCAGCAGCACAGGCGCTACTGCGAGAACTTCGGAAACTTCCTGCAGATTCCACTGCAGAAAGCGAACGCCAGAGTCCTCCCCAACCTGTGACCCTAAGCACCGCCAGTAGCCACCTCACCACACTCACCACAAGAAGAACGTGTGCAGTGATAGTGAATAAGGACAACAAAAAAGATAAAGTGCTTTCTCCTCTCCCCTCAAATAGTCAAGTATAGTTTTCTAAAATGTTTCTTCTTAGTGAAATCAGTGATACAAAGTGCTTCTCACTAAACGTCTGTCATGGTCACAGCCAAATCAGAGTCAAAAGTATGCCCAATAGTACTAACAGTGTTTTTTTCATTATTTGTACTATATTGTCTGGGATACAAGCATTACTTAGTGAAAGGTATGTGCCCTATATTTACATTGTTACTAACACTTCCCTCTCTGCTTCTCTTATATAATACGACATAATTTTTCTTTTTTTCTTCAATTTATGTATAATCTGTAGTACATGTAAAAAAGTTTTCTTCCACTTCTGCTCCATCTGTCATGCTGATGTTTTCCCTCATACTGTCCCACCTAACAGTGCTAACTGGAAGAAGAGCTCAAACCAGCATGCTCAATGTGCCTGTGGCATCACAAGTGCATGACATATACAGAAATTTGAACTAAAAATTAATGTGTCGATGCCTGTCCTGCAATTTTTTCCCCAAAAAAGACGACAAATTGTCACGTAAAAAGGTTCAAGGAACAACAATAAGAAAAAACGAAAAAGGAAAGAATAAACAAACGAAAACCTATGAAACGACCGTAATGTTAACCAACTCTAGGAATATAAAATGTTAAGAGAAAGAATTGGTTTTTTAAATGTATTGTTGTTAATAATTCAACTAAATATATATGGTTACAAAAAAAAGGTTCGATTCTCGGCGGGGCCAGGGATTTTACCTCTTTCGAGGTGACTGGGTGTTGTTGTGTCGCCTTCATCATCATCATTCATCGCCATTACGGGAGGAGGAAGGTAACGGGAAAGCACCTCCCCTAGGACCTTGCCTAGTCGGCGGTGCGTGTCTCCCACATCGTCCCCCACGCTCCTCGGGGTATGAGACCTCAACATCTATACAATTTCTGCAGACAGATTGAAATATTTAAAGTACGTTTCCTTTTAATCGATCGTCAGCAGATGATATTTCAATTTGAAATGTTGTCATTTCCGCTCACAACTTTTGACTCAGAGACCCCAAACCTCATGCTGGCGCCCCTCTCTACAGTAGTGTAGCTACGCTTCTGACACGGGGTACAGTTCGCCGCTAGCCCGGCCGGTCAGTGCTGCAGTGCTTTCTCCTCGGCGCCCCACGGCTCCATCCGTGGCACAGCGCGGCGGTTTGCTAACCGGACTCTACTGCGGTCGCCCGTTCCGGCAGCCGGCAGCAGCATTGTTTGCTTCCGTACGGCCACCAGCGTGGCGCTAATGTATTCCGCCGCGAAGTGGGCCGGCGCCGGATCCCGCTTAATTGCCTCCTCTGCTTTTGTTCCATTGGCCGGCAGATAAGATGCGCCGTTCAGGGAGCAGCGCGGGGGCCTCCGCTGGCGAAACGGCTTCCGCCGCGCTCCCAGGATATTACGCAGCGCGCGCCACCCACACCCGTGACGCAACTCGCAGTTCGGTCTTACGAGGCAGTGCGTAACGTGCGCCTGTCATCGCCGCTGCCGACGTCTCCTGTCTGCTCTGCATCACTGCTGACTGTCTGCATCGGCGCCGAGGGGCAAACCTCGTTTCGACAGAAAGGGAGACGAAAATGGACGTTCCTGGTTCGCTGCCGTGTTCAAGTACTACTCAAAGTAGTCTTTATAAGTTACTGATAATCGTTGGTTTTCAGCCTCTATTCTTGTAAAATGATTCAGATAATCAAAAAAAGAAGCAGATATAGGCTCTCTACGTTCAGTTTCTAGTATATTCTAATATTTCCGTCGTCAATTAGTGTCCTCTTACAGGTATAAAAAAATGGCTCTGAGCACTATGGGACTTAACAGCTGTGGTCATCAGTCCCCTAGAACTTAGAACTACTTAAACCTAACTAACCTAAGGACATCACACACATCCATGCCCGAGGCAGGATTCGAACCTGCGACCGTAGCAGTCGCACGCTTACAGGTATATAAACAGTACATACAAACATGTATCATTCCGGGGTTCTACTTAGGCACACTTAATACAAAATAGAATACGAACTCGTAACTAACTGATTTGACAGCAACCTCAATAACCATAACTATCTCATGTGATATATTTTATCACCACTTGGACACTTATTATGCATCTAAGACTACGTGACTATCGACGGATAACTCGCGCAGATCCTAGTAAAGTGGGCTCTTGAAGCTTTCAGAAGAATATTTATCAGTGTCAATGGTTTTTAATTGCCCACTGGCATGTATTTGGCCTGGTCCTGGAGTGCCAATAACCACCGAATTGCGTCAGAGTAGCTGTAGTCCAAATTTTAAGTTCTACTATCCAATACATTTTCCCAGTTGTTTCTCGTCGATTCTCTTAACACATGGCATCATAATGTCAGTGATTCACACTTCCTTTCTCTCCACAATTGTTGGGTTTGGCGTATGGGCGCTTCACCATTCGATCTGTCTGAAGTCAAAAGTCCCACAGCAATTTGAGAGTTTTTCGTTAACCTTTCTTGGCTTCTGGTCCCACCAGTTCTTTGCAGCTGGCAAATTGTAATTTTGGCACACGATCCAGTGGATCGTTTCTGACACAGCATTGTACCACTGCATGTAATCACAATGAACGATCTTTTTGAAATCACTGAGGATGTGACCGTCTTTTCCTCAGTTTCTTTGCAGAGTCCTTGCACATCGAGTCTTCTGCTGATTCTTTGATACTAGCTCTGATGCCGTCAGTTCTGATGGCTTGTTGCTGCCCACTATATCAGTCGACTACTTTTCTTCTTTAGTGTTTAGTCAGCTAAGTTACTGGTCTTTTCTTTATCTATTTGCTTTCGGTCTTTCCAGAAAATGCCCTTGCAATACTTTACTGAGCGCGCTTTCAGTCCGGCTCTAAGGAGCAGCTTTCGATGCTTTGAGAACTTTTCTGTTGCTGGCTTCATTCAGAGCAGATTCTTGGTTATATATCACTTCACATAGTCTGCCAATGCGTGCTTTCCTCCTTCCATTGTCCACTTCATGTGCAAGAATCCTCTACCAACAGTTTTTCTGCACAAGAACAGTCTGTCAACGTCAATGGGAGGGTGAGCTCACGGTGAACTGTCATGAGTTGTCACGTTTCCTTGTCCAGATTATCCATCTCTACTTGTGTCTAGTTCACGATGCCTGCAATGTATCTGATGATGGTTATGGGTAACGTATTCATTGCCTTGATGAGGTTTCCGCCATTCAGTTTTATTCTTAAGAATTTTGTAACACTCTGATATACACTTTCTCAACGGCGTTGCTTAATGGTAACACCGCTTCTCGTCAGATAACCCTAGTCAAGCACTGTCGGGCTCGGCTTTCAGCTGGATGGGTGACTGTCGAGGTCTGTAGAGTGTTGTTGGTAAGAGGGATACTCTCAGCCAATTGAGGAGCTACTTCATTAAGAAGTAGCGGCTCAAATCATGAAAACTGACAAAGGGCCTGAAAGCGGTCTGTTGACCACATACCCCTCCGTACCAGCTTACAGTGAAGCCCAACAGTTAAGGATGTCAAGGCGGTCGATCAGTACAGCTGGTCCTTCCGAGGCCCGTCTGGACGAAGAGGGAGTAGTTTTGATGTACTCTTTGTTAACAACACTTTTTGCTTCCCAGTGTTTGAAGCTGCCTAACTGCAAAGCACCGAGTTTTTACTTATACCGCTTGATGGCTTGTCCATTTGACTTTCGATGCCTTGACTTTCTGAGATTTTGCCCTCTCTGAGAGACAGAGTGGTGCCCTTGTCTAAACCGAATTCCATGCTGGTGCCATTGCTGAATATTCGGACTGTATTCGTTAGAGACTGGATTTCAGTTTCAGATTATCCACAGTGCTTCAGATGATCCATGTCCAGGATGGAAAAGTACTCACAAACCCCCTGTTTGTTTCCTGTAACATGGTTGATAGTGGAATCAAGGTATTCATGAACAGCAGTGGACACAATGAGCCCCCCTGGAAAATGCCTTTCTTGATTTTAACTCTATTTCCGACAAATAGTTCTGTCATCCAGTCCATCATCGCATTTTCTTTGAAATTCCTGATGTTTCTGCTGACCCCAATGGCTTGCAGATAGTCTACGTCCAAAATGTGTGACAATGGGTCAAAGGCTATTTTTGTAGTCATTGCAGGTCTTGTGTAGATTTATTTCCGGCTTTTGCAATTCTCCAGACTTATTTAGTCGTTTAGTCGCTCAAGGTTTGTCTAATTGTGTCATCGCATCTTCATTTTGTCACCTACTTAGTTTACTGGTACGACGTCGTTTTCATCTATCAAGTCCTGAATTATGTACGCTACAGTATCTGTTAGCAACTTGAACATGGTGGGTAGACATGGTATTGGCGTGCATTTTCACAATATTGTTGCATTAGGTGCGCCCTTCTAATAATTACATTATCATCATTGTTGTATGTACAGATAATGTACGTAGTACTGTAAACTCTCTCAGGATCTGTGGTTACGTATAAGAGAGGCTTTCAAGGCCCTAATATAGCCTCGCCAAATAATGCATAAATGAATAAAAATAACATTTTGGTTCGTAAATACCAAACACATTTGCGCGTGTGAATGTCAGCCAGTGAACCGAATATTCATTTTAGATTCTCACAGGAGCCCATATTGTTCATTTTAACGTGAAAGGAATCGAGGGGACTATTTCGTAAAGCTGCGCTATCTCACATACGTTGTAGCAATTTGCACAGTTCATGCTGTGGAATTATTATTACGTCATATATGTCTCACGAGAAAGTGGAATTTCGGATGATGCACTGTGTCGTAAATGTAACTGGCGTGTGACTAGGGCCTTCCGTCCGGTAGACCGTTAGCCGGCTCCAAGTCTTTCTATTTGATGCCACTTCGGCGAATTGCGCGTCGACGGGGATGAAATGATGATGATTAGGTCAACACAACACTCAGTTCCTGAGCAGAGAAAATGTCCAACCCAGCCAGGAATCGAACCCGGGCCCTTGGGATTGACATTCTGTCGCGCTGACCACTCAGCTACCAGGAACGGACCACTGTGTCGTAATTTCTTGGTACAGGTAACCATATGAAAGAGAAGATAACATTTTAATTTACTCTGAAATATGTAATTTTCCTCTGAGTCTTATAGACGACAATATATATAAGGACACACGCTATTTTAATATGCATTTTTCTCTCATCTATATTTATTGTATGTTTTATTTGTAATATATATATATATATATATATATATATATATATATATATATATATATATATATATATATATATATATATGGATTGGATATCGATTACAAATAAAACATACAATAAATATAGATGAGAGAAAAATGCATATTAAAATAGCGTGTGTCCTTAAGAATTTGAAAATAGTGACTGAGTTCGAGGAAGGCAGAATCATAGAGCTTCAGCTGATCTATGCGTCACAAGGTGACAACTGGCCTCACATGATACAACACATGGTTGTTGTTGTTGTTGTTGTGGTCTTCAGTCCTGAGACTGGTTTGATGCAGCTCTCCATGCTACTCTATCCTGTGTAAGCTTCTTCATCTCCCAGTACTTACTGCAACCTACATTCCTTCTGAATCTGCTTAGTGTATTCATCTCTTGGTCTCCCTCTACGATTTTTACCCTCCACGCTGCCCTCCAATGCTAAATTTGTGATCCCTTGATGCCTCAAAACATGTACTACCAACCCGTCCCTTCTTTTTGTCAAGTTGTGCCACAAACTCCTCTTCTCCCCAATTCTATTCAATACCTCCTCATTAGTTATGTGATCTACCCATCTAATCTTCAGCATTCTTCTGTAGCACCACATTTCGAAAGCTTCTATTCTCTTCTTGTCTAAACTATTTATCGTCCATGTTTCACTTCCATACATGGCTACACTCCATACAAATACTTTCAGAAACGACTTCCTGACACTTAAATCTATACTCGATGTTAACAAATTTCTCTTCTTCAGAAACGATTTCCTTGCCATTGCCAGTCTACATTTTATATCCTCTCTACTTCGACCATCATCAGTTATTTTACCCCCTAAATAGCAAAACTCCTTTACTACTTTAAATGTCTCATTTCCTAATCTAATTCCCTCAGCATCACCCGATATAATTCGACTACATTCCATTATCCTCGTTTTGCTTTTGTTGGTGTTCATCTTATATCCTCCTTTCAAGACACTGTCCATTCCGTTCAACTGCTGTTCCAAGACCTTTGCTGTCTCTGACAGAATTACAATGTCATCGGCGAACCTCAAAGTTTTTATTTCTTCTCCATGAATTTTAATACCTACTCGGAATTTTTCTTTTGTTTCCTTTACTGCTTGCTCAATATACAGATTGAATAACATCGGGGAGAGGCTAAAACCCTGACTCACTCCCTTCCCAACCACTGCTTCCCTTTCATGCCCCTCGACTCTTATAACTGCCATCTGGTTTCTGTACAAATTGCAAATAGCCTTTCGCTCCCTGTATTTTACCCCTGCCACCTTCAGAATCTGAAAGAGAGTATTCCAGTTAACATTGTCAAAAGCTTTCTCTAAGTCCACAAATGCTAGAAACGTAGGTTTACCTTTTATTAATCTTTCTTCTAAGATAAGTCGTAAGGTTAGTATTGCCTCACGTGTTCCAACATTTCTACGGAATCCAAACTGATCTTCCCCGAGGTCCGCTTCTACCAGTTTTTCCATTCGTCTGCAAAGAATTCGCGTTAGTATTTTGCAGCTGTGACTTATTAAACTGGCAGTTCGGTAATTTTCACATCTGTCAACACCTGCTTTCTTTGGGATTGGAATTATTATATTCTTCTTGAAGTCTGAGGGTATTTCGCCTGTCTCATACATCTTGCTCACTAGATGGTAGAGTTTTGTAATGACTGGCTCTCCCAAGGCTGTCAGTAGTTCTAATGGAATGTTGTCTACTCCCGGGGCCTTGTTTCGACTCAGGTCTTTCAGTGTTCTGTCAAACTCTTCACGCAGTATCTTATCTCCCATTTCGTCTTCATCTACATCCTCTTCCATTTCCATAATATTGCCCTCAAGTACATCGCCCTTGTATAAACCTTCTATATACTCCTTCCACCTTTCTTCCTTCCCTTCTTTGCTTATAACTGGGTTTCCATCTGAGCTCTTGATATTCATACAAGTGGTACTCTCCTCTCTAAATGGTAAGCAGCGTTTTATGAAGATGTTCATATGCACTGAGGAGAGGACGCTGGCCATGGACTACGACCATTGTAAGATCGACGGTCAGCTGCTTAGCGTAGCCGTAGCGGAACATAAGGCTTCCCCCCCATTCCGACATTGGAGAACCTGCTAGGGTGTCTACCGGTGGATGTTGACGGCTCGACGCCATTTGCTATATGGTCGACTGATGACATGCATCTACATCTACATCGGTATCGGTAAGCCACTTACGGTAAGTGGTGGAGGGTACTTCTGGTGCCACCAACTGATCCCACCTTTTCTGATCCACTCGCGAATGGCGCGTGGGAAGAATCATTCTTGGTAAGCCTCAGTATTAGCTCTAATTTTCAGAATTATCTCGTCATCGTAGTTTCGAGACATGTATGTGGGAGGAAATAATATGTTGTCCGACTCTTCGCGGAAAAACGTGAAATGTATTCACAGCTGCGAACCATCATCAACTGTATAAGTGAATGACGACAATGAAAATGCGTGCCGGACCGGGGCTCGAACCCGGATTTCCCGCTCCGCGCGAGCGGTCGCCTTAACCGCTTTGGCTGTCGGTGCACGATTCTGGTCCAGACTCAAACTTCCATTTATCGTCGTTCCTGCGTCACAACCTGTACTCGTACAGCCACGCATGCCCAAAGGAACACTACTTCGCTCTTCTTAGCAACGCAGGGAACTGAAATGTTGTTCTTCCCAGAAAGTGCTTTCTCGAAATTTCAATAGCAAACCTCTTCGTGATCCACAACGCCTCTCTTATAGCATCTGCTACCGCAGTTTGCTAAGCATCTCTGTAACGCTATCGCTCCGACCATATGATCCCGTGACGAAACGCGCTGCTCTTCGTTGGATCTTCACTGTCTCCTCTACCAATTTTACGTGGTAGTGGTCCCATATTGATGAACAGTACTCAAGAACCCGTCGAACAAGCCCCTTGCAAGGCACTTCTTTCGTTAATGAGCTACATTTGGTTAATATTTTTCCTATGAATCTCAGTCTGGCATCTGATTTTCCTACTATTTTGTTTACGTGTTCACTCCACTTAAGTAACTAGATAGTTACTCCTAGGTATTTTACTGTACATATTGTTTCTAACAATACGTCATCAGTGGTGCAGTAGTGGATTTCTTTTCATATGTACGCGCAATATGCTGCATTTATTTACGTTCAGGGTGAATGTGGTGTCACCGCCAGACACCACACTTGCTAGGTGGTAGCCTTTAAATCGGCAGCGGTCCGTTAGTATACGTCGGACCCGCGTGTCGCCACTATCAGTGATTACAGACCGAGCACCGCCACACGGCAGGTCTAGTCTAGAGAGACTCCCTAGCACTCGCCCCAGTTGTACAGCCGACTTTGCTTGCGATGGTTCACTGTCTACATACGCTCTCATTTGCATAGACGACAGTTTAGCATAGCCTTCAACTACGTCATTTGCTACGACCTAGCAAGGCGCCATATTCAGTTACTATGAATGTATTCTGAACAGATAATATTGTGAATCATGTACCGTCACGAGCGACGTCCATCATTAATGGATTAAAGTTAAGTATCCAACTAATTATGTCCGCTTTCTGAATTCTCATTTCTTGTCATGTTCCAGACCTCACGTCAGTATAGTTCTTCCCTCCTCACGCCAGCCTGCGTGAGCTAAAACGCGTGCATTTCGGGCTCCACTAGTAACACGGTGTTGGCTCTTCTGCCAACACAACAGTGAACTGCCAGAGCATGCACCATTCATCAATACCGTGTAGGACATTCTGCAAATCGATACTGTCTTCTGGCACTGCTACTTTGTTATAGACAACCGCAACATTTTCGAACAGTCTTAAAGATTTTCCGACGCTTTCTGCTAAATCATTTATACACATTGTTAACAGTAACGGTCATCTCACTTTTCCTTTGGGCACATTGGATATTACCTTTACAGCTGTGGATTTTATTCCATTAAAGAGCAACGTGTTGACCTCTGTCTGCAAGGAACTCGCAAATCTGGCCCTATACTCGGTAACCTCGCATTTCTTCTATTAAATGGCAGTGCGCGTCGGTGTCAAACGCCTTCCTGAAGTCAAGATACACGGCATAAACCTGAGCGCCTTTCACTAATGCGCTATGGATCTCCTGGAGGAATAGAGCGAGCTGAGTTTCGCACGATCTCTGTTTGCAGAATCTGTGTTGCCCTTTACGGACGATATTTCAATGTCCCAGAAACGTCAGATTTCTTGAGCGTAAAACATGCTCCATAATTCTACAATGTCAACAATATAGACGTATACTTATGCTTATCCACCTACCTACCTTCATGCTATCTTCCAGTCGCTAGGTACCCTTCGGCTGCTGGAAAGGGAGCAAATTCAACTTTGTAGAATCTTACAGGTATCTCATCCGATCCTGACGCCTTTCCACTGCTAAGCGACTGTAGTTGCGTTTCTATTCCGCGACCAACTATCCCAATGTTTTGACATTCGTAAGGTAATAGAAAGAGGGACTGTTTACGGTCTTCCACGATGAAACAGTTTCGGAAGCCCAAATCCAGTAGTTCGGCCTTCTACACTACTGGTCATTAAAATTGCTACACTACGAAGATGACGTGCTACAGACGCGAAATTTAACCGACAGGAAGAAGATCCTGTGTTATGCAAATGATTAGCTTTTCAGAGCATTCACACAACGTTGGCGCCGGTGGCGACACCTACAACGTGATGACATGAGGAAAGTTTCCAACCGATTTCTCATACACAAACAGCAGTTGACCGGCGTGGCCTGGTGAAAAGTTGTGCCTCGTGTAAGGAGGAGAAATGCGTACGATCACGTTTCCGACTTTGATAAAGGTCGGATTGGAAATATCGCGATTGCGGTTTATCGTATCGCGACATTGCTGCTCGCGTTGGTCGAGATCCAATGACTGATAGCAGAATATGGAATCGGTGGGTTCAGGAGGGTAATACGGAACGCCGTGCTGGATCCCAGCGGCCTCGTATCACTAGCAGTCGAGATGATAGGCATCTTATCCGTACGGCTGTAACGGATCGTGCAGACACGTCCCGATCCCTGAGTCAACAGATGGGGACGTTTGCAAGACAACAAGCATCTTCACGAATAGTTCGACGACGTTTAAGGCAGCATGGACTATCAGCTCGGAGAGCTTGGCTGCGGTTACCCTTGACGCTGCATCACAGACAGGAGCGCTTGCAAGGGTGTTCTCAACTACGAACCTGGGTGCATGAATGGCAAAACGTCATTTTTTCCTATGAATCCAGGTTCTCTTTACGGCATCATGATGGTCGCATCCGTGTTTGGCGACATCGTGGTGAACGCACATTCGAAGCATGTATTCGTCATCGCCATACTGTCGTATCACCCGGCGTGATGGAATCGGGTGCCATTGGTTACACGTTTCGGTCACCTCTACCCTTCATTCGATCCCTGCGAAACCCTACATTTCAGCAGGTTATTGCACGACCGCATGTTGGAGGTCCTGTACGGGCCTTTCTGGATACAGAAAATGTTCGACAGCTGCCCTGGCCAGCACATTCTCCAGATCTCTCACCAATTCTAAACGTCTGGTCAATGGTGGCCGAGCAATTGGCTCGTCAAAGTACACCAGTCACTAATCTTGATGAACAGTGGTATCGTGTTGAAGCTGCATGGGCAGCTGTACCTGTACACGCCATCCAAGCTCTGTTTGACTCAATGCCCATGCGTATCAAGGCCGTTTTTACGGCCAGAAGTGGTTGTTCTGGGTACTGATTTCTCAGGATCTATGCACCCAAATTGCGTGAAAATGTAATCACATGGTGGTTCTAGTATAATATATTTGTCCAATGAATACCCGTTTATCATCTGTATTTCTTCTTGGTGTAGCAATTTTAATGGCCAGTAGTGTATCTGTTATCTTCTGTTTCGGAAGTAGTTTGGTCTCTGAGTGAATTAAAAGATTATTTCGAGCCGCTTACTGATTTCACGGGAGAACAAAGCCTCTTAGGGTCTTTATCCACTGCGATTGACAAAATTTCACTTCCGAACTCATTGGACTCTTCTCTCATTGTTCTCTTTACGCTCATTATCGCTTCATTCAGCTTTTGTGTTCAACTAAGTTTTGACTTCTCCGTGATGAAGCTTTCTTTGTTTACCTCTCAATTTTCCAACAAGGCTATTAAACCACGGTGGGTCTTTCCCATCCCTGAAGACCGTGCTCGGGTCTAACTTATATAAAGGATATGGAACGATGCTCTTGAATTTGTTCCATTTGTGCCCCACATCTTCGTTATCAGCACTGAAAGTTTGACATTACAGTTTGTATCCTGTGACTCTTGCTAAGCAAAATTATTTCCCTGCCTTTCTTCACATTCCTTGTAATAACCGTAGTCTTTGTTGCTATCACAGCGTAACGATGACCGATACCATCCTCTACAGTAACTGTTTCCATAAATGCGTGTCTGTTTGTTGCTAGGAGTTATAAGACATTGCCTTCACGAGTTGGTTTTGTAATTCTCTGCTCGAACTAATTTTCAGACAAGTTGTTCAGAAAAATGTCACCTGAATCTCGTTCTCCGGTACCTGTTTTGCCAGCATGACTCTCTCAATCAGTAGCTGGCAAGTTTAAGTCACTCCGCATTACAATAGCGTGATCAGTAAAATTACTAACGATATTCTACAAGTCCTCTCTGAAGCGCTCTACCACTGCAGCTCTTGACCCAGGTGGTCTGTAAAATGACCCATTAACCATTTTTGACCGACCTTTTATGCTTAGCTTCACCCTTACACCGATGAGCCAAAACATTTTGAGCACCTGTTTAATAGCTTGGCATGGATTCGACAAGTTCTTGAGAGGATTCAAGAAGAATGTGGCCTCAGATGCCTAAGCAAAGGTCAAGCAATTCCCGCAAATTGAGGGATGGTTGTTTACTGGCACGCAGCTGGCGCCCGGTATGTGTTACAATGGATACAGATCAGGCACATTTGCTGGTCAAGACGTCAATGTGAATAGACTGCGCCGGCCGGGGTGGCCGAGCGTTTCTAAGCGCTACAGTCTGGAACCGCGCGACCGCTACGGTCGCAGGTTCGAATCCTGCCTCGGGCGTGGATGTGTGTGATGTCCTTAGGTTAGTTAGGTTTAAGTAGTTCTAAGTTCTAGGGGAGTGATGACCTCAGAAGTTAAGTCCCATAGTGCTCAGAGCCATTAGAACCATTTGAGTACACTGCAGTGTTCCCCAAACCACTGTATCCCGATTCTGATCTTTCAGCACGGACAGTTATCCTGCCGGAAGATGTCATCGCCATAAGGGGAGACTTCAAGCATGAAGCGATGCAGGTGGACCGCAATAATGTTCTCGTAGTTCACTGCTGTTCACTGCTGTCATGATACCTTCGATTACCATCACAGACCCCATGGAAGGCGAAACGAATGTACCCCATAGCATAATCCGGCCCCCAACAGCCTGCATCTGTAGTGCAGTGCATGTTTCGTGCAACTATTCACCTGAATGACGGCGTATCAAGACCCAACCATCGACCTGGTGTAACAAGAAATGCGGTACATTCGAAAGGCGACACGCTTCTATAGATCCAAGATGAAAACTCAGTGATGCTGTGCCCACTGCAATCATAACTGCCAATCCTGTTCGGTCAATCCAGGACCTCATAGGGATCGTGTGATGTGGAGTTCCATGTCCAGCAATGGCCTTTGAACGGTGTACTCTGAAACACCTGCGCCTGCACCAGATCTGTCGTCAGCTCTGCCACAGGATCGCTGTCTACCTGGATTGCGCAGTGGGCGGTCCTCCGACCTCTACGTGTTGCGATGGGACGTGGTCGTCCAATACCATAAGACCTACTCTTATTTCGCCATCCTTCAATCACTTCCCACAGTTGTACGCCAACAGGCGACCAGCTCCACCGTTTCAGGAATTCTCGTTTCCAGTCGCAGCGCCACAAGTGTCCTTTGTCAAAACCGCTGAGGTCAGTGGAGAGAAGGGAGAGAGTGAAACTCGGTGCCGGCACATAGCCTGCCCCTCGCATTGGGGCCACCCAGCTTAACGTCCCCATCCGACGCACTGGTCATCATTTATAGTGTCAAATGCCCTACATCATGAGACACTGCGGCGAAGTTTAGTATTTAAACGAAAGCATTGGTGCAAAGCCTGCTGATCACGAACTTCCGGCACCATCACTACTCCTGTTATGGACCAAATACGGTCAGGACAAAATTTTCCATCGTCAGGAATCGAATCCACTTACCCCAGTGTTGAGCATCACCGCATGCGTGCGTCTGCGACATTTTGATATCCTTATTCTAGGTTCACTATTGAATTTTATAATTTATTGATCTTTTTTTAGGTAATACGAGAGAGAAATACACTACTGGCCATTAAAATTGCTACAACAAGAAGATGACGTGCTACAGACGCAAAATTTAACCGACAGGAAGAAGATCCTGTGATATGCAAATGATTAGCTTTTCAGAGCATTCACACAAGGTGGCGCCGGTGGCGACACCTGCAACTTGCTGACATGAGGAAAGTTTCCAACCGATTACTCATACACAAACAGCAGTTGACCGGCGTTGCCTGGTGAAACGTTGTTGTGATGCCTCGTGTAAGGAGGAGAAATGCATACCATTACGTTTCCGACTTTGATGAAGGTCGGATTGTAGAATAACGCGATGGCGGGTTATCATACCGCGACATTGCTGCTCGAGTTGGTCGAGACTCAATGACTGTTACCAGAATATGGAATCGGTGGGTTCAGGAGGGTAATATGGAACGCCGTGCTAGATCCCAACGGCCTAGTATCACTAGCAGTCGAGATGACAGGCATGTTATCAGCATGGTTATAACGGATCGTGCAGCCACGTCTAGATCCATGAGTCAACAGATGGGGACGTTTGCGAGACAAAACCGATTTGCACGAACAATTCGACGACGTTTGCAGCAGCATGGACTATCAGCTCGGAGAACATGGCTGCGGTTACCATTGACGCTGCATCACAGACAGGAGCGCCTGCGATGGTGTACTCAACGACGAACCTGGGTGCACGAATGGCAAAACTTCATTTTTTCGGATGAATCCAGTTTCTGTTTACAGCATCATGATGGTCTCATCCGTGTTTGGTGACATCGTGGTGAACGCACATTGGAAGCGTGTATTCGTCATCGCCATAGTGGCTCTACCCTTCATTCGACCCCAGCGAAACCCTAAATTTCAGCAGGATAATGTACGACCGCATGTTGCAGGTCCTGTACGGGCGTTTCTGGATACAGGAAATGTTCGACTGCTGCCCTGGCGTCTGGTCAATGGTGGCCGAGCAACTGGCTCGTCGCAATACGCCACTCACTACTCTTGATGAACTGTGGTATCGCGTTGAAGCTGCTTGGGCATCTGCACCTGCACACGCCATCCAAGCTCTGTTTGACTCAATGCCCAGGGGTATCAAGGCCTTTATTACGGCCAGATGTGGTTGTTCTGGGTTCTGATTTCTCAGGATCTATTGAAAGGTGGCTACACTGAGCCACAGCGCCAGAGATTGCGCCAAAGAGTTTTATTCCGCCGCCTCCACTGGCAGTGCTTATTGAGAAGTAGCAGTAGGCAGTGCTTGTGGTGAGTCGTTGTTGAGAAGTTCCCATGGAGAGTGCTTGTTCAGATGTTGTAATATTGTTTTGATGGGCTAGACACCAGATGTTGTTGGATTGGGGATGCTGTAATGATCAGAGTGTGCTTTTCGTCAATATATATGAAGGTAAAAAAAAATCCTTTTTCTTATTATTTCAATGTCTTAAACAATAATGCTTCTTGGTCACAGGTTCAGTCAACAAAGCATCTGGCTCGTGTTCTTGTATTAGACTGTATTTCTGGTTTCTATGTGTAATTATAGTATTGGTTTATTTTTTTTTAATTACTTCAGTATAAATGGTTTTTAAAATATCTGGTCTTATTGAGGAAGAACCGTGCCAGATGTGTACGTTGAATCACACTTCCACACACAGAACAGCTACACTTGTGTTTTGTTGTTTCCTAGGTTTTATAGTTGCTGGGGACTTAATTAATTAATTGTGTTAACGGAAGTTTTCTTTCATTCTTTGTTGTTATTCTATGCAGTCAGATTGCGTACAAATACCAGTCAGGGCCAACCGTTTGCGAGACTTCGTAATCGGACAGACAGCTACTAAAATTAAAATTATGTGCACAAAATTTGATTAAGCCCCCATGCACGTGGCGACCGCTGCTTCGGATCGTCCCTTGGAATTCTTCTGATTGTAAAAATAGCAGACAGTAGTATTCAAATGGTTCAAATGGCTCTGAGCACTATGGGACTTAACATCTATGGTCATCAGTCCCCTAGAACTTAGAACTACTTAAACCTAACTAACCTAAGAGCAGCACACAACACCCAGCCATCACGAGGCAGAGAAAATCCCTGACCCCACCGGGAATCGAACCCGGGAACCCGGGCGTGGGAAGCGAGAACGCTACCGCACGACCACGAGATGCGGGCGGACAGTAGTATTGTTGTAGTAATTTGTAGTTTAGTAATTGTAGTCTATATTGCATGTGTAGATTTGGTAATTGTCATTCTTCTAATGGTATTTTTTGCAGAATTTAATTTTTGTTGTCTTGTATACAGGTTTGACAATTTTGTGCAATTGTGAAGGTTTTAAGTGTTCGTTAGGCGTGTTTGTCGGGAAGCATTTCGTGTGAATGGTATTGTTGGAAATAAAGTCTCATTGTGTGCAATTTTCGTATAGTGACGAGTTTTGTATGTTTTGTAAATGATTACGCGATCGATGAAAAAGGCAAAAATGATGGATAGTCAGAATAACGAAATTGTTGACATGGCGAACTCGCTAACACAGGAGAACAGGATGATGAATAATGAAGTGGAAAACAATTTAATAAGCAGGGAAAATAGTCCAGAACCAGTTGAAAACTTTTCACAATTAAAGAATTTTCAGAATACGAGATTAATGACAGAAGATTCTGGAATAGTATCGAACACAGATAGCTTTATAGCTATGACGAAGGAAGCTGGTTTTGCGGGAAATGTTAGGGGTGAAAAGAATTTCGAACCAGTCAATGTGGAGCAGTTGGTGAGTGCAATATTAAATTTGGGATCTGAATTAAAAACAGTGGGATCACAGTTAAGATTTGAAATTAAAACAGAGATAGGAACAATTAAAACGGATATGGGAACAATGGAAACACGGTTAGACTCACTGGGATCACAGTTGGGATCTGAATTAAAAACAGAGGGATCACAAATAGGAACAATTAAAACAGAGATAGGAAGAATTAAAATTGATATGGGAACAATGGAAACACAGTAAGGATCTGAATTAAAAAGAGAGATGGGAACTTTGGCAACACGGTTAGAAACTGATATGGGAACAATGGAAACACGGTTAGACTCACGGATAGGGACATGCTTCAAAAACATGAAAGATGAATTAAAGATAGAAATTAGAGAAGAAGTACAACCGATTTTGAATGCTCACAATAAGAGATTAATTTCAATAGAAATCAGACAAAAGGAACAGGATAGAGAACAGGAAGAAAGAGATCGCGTGATAGTACAAAAATTTTCAGAGTTAAATTTACAACGCGCACACGATAAGGAAGAAATATTTGAAAGAATCGAGGAATCCGTACCAAATGACAGAATAAATAACCTAACACAACAGTATGAACAGCTAACTACTAAATGTGTCAATACTGAAACCCGAGTCTCGACACTTACGGAAGACGTAAATAAACAGAAAGAAAAAATAGGTGACTTATCGGAAAGAGTTGAGGAGATTTCAGATAAATTGACAAGTCTTAGTTTAAATGGGGACAGAGATTCAGATTATACTGCTCCATTGCCATTTGTAGAAACCGAAGAGTACCAGAACATTAATAAACATGTTGAAAATCAAGGAAAATTTAATGAACGCGTTAAAAAGGAATTTGAGGCATTACAAAAGCAAGTCAAACAAATTGAAGGCGAAATCGTAGGAAAAGGCAGCAGAAGAAATTTAGAATCACAGACAGCAGAGGGGTTTGAAGAAAATAATTTGTTTTCATTTACGGGATGCAACAAGAGAGCGCCAGGCGCGCGAACTTGACAGTAATCGGCATTCGGACTGGGACAGACGCGGTAGGTCTTTGTCGCCACGAGGAGAAAACTTTGACTATAAACACTTATTAACTGTTGGGAAATTTAAGATCTTTCGCAATTCTAAGAACGACATACATCCATGTTCATGGTTAGATCAATTTATGTACGCACTTCCACCAAATTGGCCACTTAGTCACAAACTGGAATTTATGTGTGGATATTTAGAAAACGAACCGGCGACGCGGATGCGCGCACTTATTAGAGATTGTAAAAATTTAAATGATTTTTATCATGCATTTCTATCGGCATATTGGTCCGAAAACACGCAAGACAGAGTGAAACATAGTCTTATTATGCAGCGTAATTTTAAACAGTCTGAGTTCCGCACGCCAGCAGAATGCTTTGAAGACATGATTCGAAAGAATCAGTTCCTTTCCAGCCCTTATAGCCCGACTGAATTATTTCGCATTTGCTTAACTAAGCTGCCACAATCGATAAGATAAATTGCTTTAGCCGGAAGATGTAAAGACGACATTGAGACTTTTAAGACGTTGCTACAAAAACTTGAGTATGACAACGACGACGGGACTTCTTGTAATTTTTTCAGTAACAGTAATTACAATAGATTTTCAGAGAAAAGGGATACTGATCGGAACTGACGTTATATGGGTAACTTTGAGAATGACAGACGAAACAGACAGGACAATAGATACCAGCCTTATGACAATAACAGACGTTCTAACAGAAATTACACAGACAATTATAATATCGGTAATTCCTACCGGAATGATCAATCATACGGAAACAGTAATCGGTATCATCAAGACAGAAATTATTCATACAGTAATAGAAATTCTTACTACAGAAATAACCAGGGTAGTAGATACAACAATAATTTCTGAAGTGACAGTCGAAATTACACAAGAAGTAGTCAAGCAGACAGACAGGAAAATAGAAATTTTAATAACAGACACAACCAAGAATTTGCATCTAACAGGCAGTAAGGACCTAATTGGCATCCTCCACGTGACAGAACTTCAGAGAGACAAGTGCAAATCGTAGAAATTGATCCGCGAAATGACGCGAATAATCAAAGACGTGACGCAAGCAATCGACAATGACTTGTAGCTTCGGCTTCTGGCAGCAATATAGACGGTTTAGAAAGTAATGACACTACCACTTTACACTACGTACGCCTGGAAGACATGAGAGACATTTTGCTAGACGAAAAGGAAAATAATGTAGACGCATTTTTACATCCTGTTATTGAGGTATGTGTGGGTAAGAATAAGTTCACTGCAGTTTTAGATTCTGGGAGTCCATTGAATGTTATTAGTGAATCAGTTTTTCGTATATGTGTAAGAACTATTGCTTGTCCTGTGTTACCTGTTTCTAAAACTACAATTCGAGGCGCTTTTTTTTGGAAAAAGTGTGGAAGTCAGACAACAGACCAACTTAAATTTCATTTGTCAAGGATACAAATTTTCTGCTAATTTTATTATTGTTCCATTACTCAGTACACAAATTATATTAGGTGTCGAGTTTCTTAACGCACATAAGGCAATTTTGAACTTTAAAGAAGGAAGTGTGAATTTGACTGTTGCCGGAATGCCGAAATGTTTGAAATTTTTCGAGTGTTTAACAAAATCTGAATCAGACACAAAATGTTTAAGGTTTCTTACTTCTGATGTTTTCGCTGAGTATTATGACGAAAATGTGCTCATTCATGACAATGACAATAGATACAGAGACGGGATGGATGATATGATTAATAGCGAAGAATTAATTAATGAAAAGGTTAAGAAAGCTGAAGTGCCAGATGACGTTGCAAGAGAAGAACTGCACCAAATTTTGACTTCACATGCTACAGTATTTAGTCATCACACAGGAACTATACAAGGCTTACAATATTTATTTAAAGTAAAAGAACACACACCATTTCGAGGAAAAACGTACGCTATTCCTTTGGCTTACAGAGACAAGGTTAAGAGTGAACTTCAATACGTGTTAGATCAAGGCATTATTGAGCCAGCAGTCAGTCCTTATACCAGCCCATTACATCTACATCTACATCTACATTGATACTCCGCAAGCCACCCAACGGTGTGTGGCGGAGGGCACTTTACGTGCCACTGTCATTACCTCCCTTTCCTGTTCCAGTCGCGTATGGTTCGCGGGAAGAACGACTGTCTGAAAGCCTCCGTGCGCGCTCTAATCTCTCTAATTTTACATTCGTGATCTCCTCGGGAGGTATAAGTAGGGGGAAGCAATATATTCGATACCTCATCCAGAAACGCACCCTCTCGAAACCTGGACAGCAAGCTACACCGCGATGCAGAGCGCCTCTCTTGCAGAGTCTGCCACTTGAGTTTATTAAACATCTCCGTAACGCTATCACGGTTACCAAATAACCCGGTGACGAAACGCGCCGCTCTTCTTTGGATCTTCTCTATCTCCTCCGTCAGACCGACCTGGTACGGATCCCACACTGATGAGCAATACTCAAGTATAGGTCGAACGAGTGTTTTGTAAGCCACCTCCTTTGTTGATGGACTAAATTTTCTAAGCACTCTCCCAATGAATCTCAACCTGGTACCCGCCTTACCAACAATTAATTTTATATGATCATTCCACTTCAAATCGTTCCGTACGCATACTCCCAGATATTTTACAGAAGTAACTGCTACCAGTGTTTGTTCCGCTATCATATAATCATACAATAAAGGATCCTTCTTTCTATGTATTCGCAATACATTACATTTGTCTATGTTAAGGGTCAGTTTCCACTCCCTGCACCAAGTGCCTATCCGCTGCAGATCTTCCTGTATTTCGCTACAATTTTCTAATGCAGCAACTTCTCTGTATACTACAGCATCATCCGCGAAAAGCCGCATGGAACTTCCGACACTATCTACTAAGTAATTTATATATATTGTGAAAAGCAATGGTCCCATAACACTCCCCTGTGGCACGCCAGAGGTTACTTTAACGTCTGTAGACGTCTCTCCATTGATAACAACATGCTGTGTTCTGTTTGCTAAAAACTCTTCAATCCAGCCACACAGCTGGTCTGATATTCCGTAGGCTCTTACTTTGTTTATCAGGCGACAGTGCGGAACTGTATCGAACGCCTTCCGGAAGTCAAGAAAAATAGCATCTACCTGGGAGCCTGTATCTAATATTTTCTGGGTCTCATGAACAAATAGGGCGAGTTGGGTCTCACACGATCGCTGTTTCCGGAATCCATGTTGATTCCTACATAGTAGATTCTGGGTTTCCAGAAATGACATGATACGCGAGCAAAAAACATGTTCTAAAATTCTACAAGAGATCGACGTAAGAGATATAGGTCTATAGTTTTGCGCATCTGCTCGACGACCCTTCTTGAAGACTGGGACTATCTGTGCTCTTTTCCAATCATTTGGAACCCTCCGTTCCTCTAGAGACTTGCGGTACACGGCTGTTAGAAGGGGGGCAAGTTCTTTCGCGTACTCTGTGTAGAACTGAATTGGTATCCCGTCAGGTCCAGTGGACTTTCCTCTATTGAGTGATTCCAGTTGCTTTTCTATTCCTTGGACACTTATTTCGATGTCAGCCATTTTTTCGTTTGTGCGAGGATTTAGAGAAGGAACTGCAGTGCGGTCTTCCTCTGTGAAACAGCTTTGGAGAAAGGTGTTTAGTATTTCAGCTTTACGCGTGTCATCCTCTGTTTCAATGCCATCATCATCCCGTAGTGTCTGGATATATTGTTTCGAGCCACTTACTGATTTAACGTAAGACCAGAACTTCCTAGGATTTTCTGTCAAGTCGGTACATAGAATTTTACTTTCGAATTCAATGAACGCTTCACGCATAGCCCTCCTTACGCTAACTTTGACATCGTTTAGCTTCTGTTTGTCTGAGAGGTTTTGGCTGCGTTTAAACTTGGAGTGGAGCTCTCTTTGCTTTCGCAGTAGTTTCCTAACTTTGTTGTTGTACCACGGTGGGTTTTTCCCGTCCCTCACACGTCGTTCTTAAAAAGAATGGGTCAATTCGTTTCGTTTTGGATTCCAGACAGATAAATAATATTATAATTCCTGAAACTGACCGTCCACAAAATTTAGATGAACTTCTTCAACATTTCCATGGAATTAAAGTTTTATCCACGATTGATATGCACGCAAGTTTTTGGCAAATAGAACTCCACCAGGATTGTAGAAAATACACTGCCTTTTTAGCCTTTGGTAACTGTTACCAGTTTCGGAAATTACCGTTTGGACTTACTGTATCTTCAGCAGCATTCATTAGTAGTTTAAACGAAATTTTACCTGTTTATCTTCGTGACAATATTACTTCACATGTTGACGATATTCTTATTGCTAAACGTTCTTGGAATGAGCACAACAAAATTTTGGATTCATTATTACGTATTTTTGCAAGAGTTGGCATTACAGTGAACTTGGAAAAATCTGAATTTGGTCGTTCTCAGGTGAAATTTCTTGGTTATATTATTTCTACAGAAGGTATTCTTCCTGATCCAGAAAAATTAGACGCTATTCGTAATTATGCTGTTCCTACTACAAAACGTGATGTTCGTAGTTTCCTTGGTGTCTGTAATTTTCTTAGACGCTTTGTTAGATTGGACAATTTGGCCACACCTAGTTTATGTGAACTATCTGGAAAGAATTCTAATTGGTGTTGGGATGAGGAAGCTCAGTCAGAATTTGAACAACTTCGTGATGCTTGAGTTGCTGCTCCACTTCTTTCACATCCGGATTTATCTAAAGATTTTTGTTTGGCGACGGACTCATCATACAAAGGCCTAGGTGCACATTTATTTCAAGAGATAGAAGAAAACGGCGTTGTAGTACAGAAAACTATTGCATTTGGAAGTCGTGTTCTCTCTAAATCAGAAAAGAATTATTCGATTACGGAACTTGAAGCTTTGGCTGTTGTATGGGCTTTCACAAAATTTCGCATATTTTTGTTTGGCAGACATACTAAGGTTTACACCGATCACCGAGCTCTGGAATTTCTTATGTCAACAAAATTAACACATGGAAGATTGCCACGATGGGCGCTGCATCTACAGGAATTTGATTTTAGTATTGTTTACATACAGAGATCTTAAAATATTATTGCTGATGCTTTATCACGTGCACCTATGGGTTTGAAACAAAGTGCTGAAGAGGACTGCAAAGAAAACAATTATTGTTTGATGTATATTCAAGGTGTTGCGTTTGAGAATTTTATTTCGTCTTCGCTCCAGGACATCGCTAAGGAGCAAAATAAGGATCCAATCTGGAAGGACATTAAGGAAAAGTGGAGAAGAAAGGAAAGCGTAGCGATTAGACAGTATTATTTAGTTCGCAATGATATTCTTTTTAAACGAAAATCGGTCGACAACTCTGTTTGGTTAGTTTGCATTCCTGATGAGTGGGTTAATAAATTGATTTGGTACACACATTTCAGTTATGCCCACTTTGGTCCCAGAAAATGCTTTCATAAATTACGAGAAAATTGCTACTTCAGTAATATGGAAAAACGTATTCGATCTGTTCTTGCCAAATGCAAATTATGTCAAAAGGCACCGTTGTTTCCTATCATTCCAGCGAAATTAGAGGGCATGACTGCAGTCGATTTGTTCGGTCCAGTGGTTCGTTCTACTAATGGTTTTGCGTACATTTTGGTAGCAGTGGAATTGACGTCAAAATATGTGTGTTTTCCACCTTTACGCAAAGCAACAGCTCGTTCAGTATCTAATGCTTTCATCAAACATTTTCTTAAAGAAGTGGGACATGTTGATAAGGTTATATCAGGTAATGGATCACAGTTTCGCTCTAAAATTTGGCTTCGTACTCTACAGCGTCGTAAGATTAAACCAATTTTCATTTCACTTTTTCACCCTCAATCTAACGCTTCAGAGAGATGGATGAAGGAAATCAATAAATTGTGTCGACTATATTGTCATCAGAATCACAGAACGTGGGATCAGTATCTTCATATTTTTCAAAACATTCTGAATGAACTCCCTAATGATTCAACTTCTTTACCGCCTATATTGATATTAAAAAATAGAGCACCGACAAATCGCATTTCTGAAATCGTTCTTTTTCCGCCTTCATGGAAACTGCGGCATTCTGAAGTTGTCAACCCGGCTCTACAAAATATTGCATCTGCGGCTGCTAGAAGAGAGAAATCAGCTAAACGTCCTGGTCGTTTAAAAATCTTGTCAGTTGGTCAAAAGGTGTTAATTAAGTCTCATCGTTTGTCTCACAAAGGAAAAGGCTTGTGTCGCAAATTTTTTCTGCTTTATAACGGTCCATATAGGATTCGAAAAATTATTCATGATAACACTGTCGAAGTAGAAACTCTTAAATCTCGGCGCTCTAAGGGAATACATCATATATCGAACGTTAAAATTTTTGTGGGATGACATAGTTTCGAGAAACCAACAGTTATACGTAAACATGCAGAGAATACAAGGATACCGCACTGTGTTCCGGCGGCGGCACATACTCAAAGCAACAGTCAAGTCTGCGCGCCGCACAAGGCAGTCGTTGACCGCAAACAATTACTTCCTACGTCACGCGTCCCTACAGCTGATCGAGCGCTCAGTGCGAATGCACTGACAGCCGTAAACAAATACACAGTCTAATTTCTCCGATTAAATTCAGTATAAAGCTATAGTGACTTGATAAATTATGTTATTAACGTTCAGTATTTTTCAGGATACGGTTGTATAAAATATTTAAGACCTTCAGGTAAATTCTGTGTGTGTCCGACGTTAAGAGGACTTGCTATCGAGAAAATTTTCAGGAAGAATGTAATTTCGAAGAAGAAACTAATAAACTAAAAAGGTAACTATTAATTGAGTTTATTTTGAAGAGTAACATATTTCCACTTAGGTACGTACTTTAGACGTAATTTGCTGCTCGCCATTACGTGATTCATACTTGGTGTTAACTGATATTGACAATGACTGATTAATGAACAGGGTTGTTACTTGTGTGTATTATGCATTGCTTGGCTGCTATGCTTTTTCACTGATGTCATATTTTTTTTATTATGTGCTTGCTGTGTTTATTTATTTAAATTATAATTGTCACCTGATTAATTGTGCTGACTGTGGTTATGTATGTAAGTTATACCTTGTGATTTATCTGCTTGCGCTTTCATGTTTTCTTATTAAGATTACATATGAACATTTATTTGCATATGCTGAAATGATGCCAATGACCTGTTTATTATGTAAGATATATATTTGCTGCTGTGCGTATGGATTGCAAATTTACACATTTCTGTTTTGTTGTCGTAACTACTCTTTATTTGGTGTATAGAAATGCTGATACACTGTGTACGAACATGGAGTTTAGGTTACGTTATGGTATTAATTATAGATTGTTTGTTTGGCAGAGCCTCGTTGTAGGGATGGTGCTGCATCCACTTGTTGACATTCTGTTCTCTACTGGTATATTTACTCGCTATTGCATGTTTTGCTTACGCTCAGTGCCTTATATTTTTAAGAGAAGAAAATGAACTGCTATAATTCGACGAACGACATTAGTACAAGAAACGTCATAGAAGTCACATGAGCTGGAGGTTTTATGGAAGCTGTATAAATTTATGCTAATAGGAAGGAAGCTAACGACATGACTTACCAACACTAGGCTTAGACCATTGACAGTTATTACACTGCATTCTTCGTGAGCAATTGAAATAGCAAGTGACACTTGACACAACAAATACTCCACATGTTTGCTTCTGTTTTGCTATGATTCTTGAAGTGGTGTACACACTGTGAAATATTACGATTCATTCATTCAAAGTCTTATGTGATCTTTCATACTACGTACTTGCACCTACTTAATGAAAGTTATTCAAACTGAAGGCTGTTAGAGGTCTTGTATGCATTTCTTTTATTATATGATGGACAACGTAACCAAAATGTATTTTATAATTCATAATGAGTAGAAGATTTGGCTCAGGAGGACTGCACAGAGGTTGTGAGTGGATATTGTGCCTTCGGATTGCATGGGATGATAAATTGAAGTTTGCACTAGGATTTTGTTTGTACTTGTTCGAGGAGACTGGCTAGAGGAAAGAGTTGTTATGGAAGTGAAATGATATTGGTAATAAGGTTTATATGCATCGACGTATTGAAGAGGTATTATTGAGGTATTGAGATTATGTGAAGTTGATGATTATTGGAGTTTTGGTGGACAAGAGGTAAGGTAAATGATATTGATGATAAGGTTTGTATGTATCGACGTAAGAGATATTATTGAAGTATTAAGATTATGTGATGCTGATGATTATTGGAGTTTTGGTGGATAAGAGGTAAAGTAAGTGAGGAGCATATTTTTTTTGTTGGTTTATATGGAACAAGGAGGATGAAGATGGCAGACTAGAACACTCAAGTAAAAGGAAGATTGTCTACACACACACTTTGTTAAATCACTAAGCAGTATATACTTTTTCTTTGGAGAGAAGAAATATTTGCATATCTTGGCACACTGACAGTTGTTCAACAACTGTACATTTGATTTGGCTTGGCAAACATTGGTCTTGACATGAAGACTATGACGCTGACTAACTATTATTGACTGTTATACATTGCTGCCACTACTACTTGATACTGTTCAACATTGCTGGGTGCCACTGATGGAGCTGCTTCTACTGAAATGATGTCACTTGTTGGTGTCTGCATCTGTTCAACATTACTGGGTGCCACTGATGGAACTGCTTCTGCTGACATAATGTCACTTGTTGGTGTCTGCACCTGTTGACCATTGTTGGGTGCTACTGCTGGAACTGTCAACTACATGTTTATTGATATATTGACAAGATTTTATGTAAATATTCGTATAAACTGATTTTTTTGTGTATTTACTGTTTATGAAATGTTATGAGACTCTTACCTGTACATATTCGTCATTGCTGACGCTATTGATTGAATTGTTTAACCACATGATACTTGTGTAAACTATTATGTAAAATCACATGTATGAAAGCATTTGTATTCCTTACTGTATTTTATATATTAGGTTATGGAACGGTCAGTGCAAAGCCAAAATTTATTTAGTGAAGTGATATTTACTTATTAATATTATCTTTTATTTTGTCTGTATTTTTTTTGGACGAATTTGGTGGTATTTTCACCACCAACGCTGGCAAAAATACCATCAAATTCTGGCCCGTGGAGGAGGGGCATATGAATGTCGTAAACAATAATGCCTCTTGGTCACAGGTTCAGTCAACAAAGCATCTGGCTCGTGTTCTTGAATTAGACTGTATTTCTGGTTTCTATGTGTAATTATAGTATTTGTTTATTTTTTAAAATTACTTCAGTATAAATGGTGTTTAAAATATCTGGTGTTATTGAGGAAGAACCGTGCCAGATGTGTACGTTGAACCACACTTCCACACACAGAACAGCTACACTTGTGTTTTGTTGTTTCCTAGGTTTTATAGTTGCTGTGGACTTAATTAATTAATTGTGTTAACGGAAGTTTTCTTTCATTCTTTGTTGTTATTCTATGCAGTCAGATTGCGTACAAATACCAGTCAATGCCAACCGTTTGCGAGACTTCGTAATCGGACAGACAGCTACTAAAATTAAAATTATTTGCATAAAATTTAATTAAGCCCCCATGCACTATGCACCCAAACTGTGTGAAAATGTAATCATATTTCAGTTCTAGTATAACATATTTGTTCAATGAATACCCGTTTATCATCTCCATTTCTTCTTGGTGTAGCAATTTTAATGGCCAATAGTGTATAAACTTTATTTCTATAAAAAAAAATGCAGCAAATATGCAGACAACGTCAGAAAATGCAAATGAGGAAAAACAGTTTACTGTAAGCAGACTGCACTTAGAGATGGTGCGAGATAAGCACGTTTGGAGCGCTTCCGGCTCGATGGTAGGGCGGAAGGCGGAGTGGGCAGAAGTCGACCACACGAGACTTGGCCACGGCGTCCCCAGCAACACCATCCAACCAGAAGTCGACAAGACGCTACAGTCAAGGGAGGAGATACTTAATTCTGATCATGAAATTCAGTTGTGTGGCACATCGGTAGCAGTAGTAGGGAGTGGAGAGGGGAAATAGAAATCAAGGGCAGTGCGGTATCAAGTGGGAGTCTGAATTAACGAGAAGGGGTGTTAGCAGAGCACATCGACAGTGGTTGAGTCAACCGCGGCAGGCACATTCCAGCTAAACGGTGGATTGCGCAGAAGCCTATGGAGGTAACTGGCGAAATAGGCGCGGTAGCATGGACGTCGTTCAGTCACTGCACGTTCATTCTGTAGGAGGGTCCAAATACTGAGCCGCGATTTGTTCCCGTCTCCATAAGGGTAAGAGAGCGTCTGTCGTTTGACCCAGACTACCGCATGAGTCATGGCCGCAGGGAAACCCACGTCCTCTGGATCAATAACAGCGTATGGGTCGATCGCGGATGGAGGGGCGCGGAGGAATCAGGCGACCATTCGCCGCACCAGCGTTCAGACGTCACGAACACCGGCGCAGGTCAAGCGAGGGGCGTCATCATCCACCGAGTGTCACATGGAAGTATAAAGGAGTGTCCATCAAACCAATCACATATAAAAGCTGGTTAGTGGCAAATTTTCCACAGATGGCGTGATACCAAGTCTCCAGAACTGATGTCGGGAGGTAACACTGATGAAGGGTGCGCCACACTGCGGTCCAAATCGTTAACGGGTATTCGGGCTGAACGTTGTTGTAAGGTACGCCTCGCAGTAGTTGACGGCATAAATCCTTCGGACGTGGAGTGCGCGTACATGGGAGGCCGGCGCGTACGTAGCTAAGGTCCACGAAAAAGAAAGACAGATGCACAAATACAGGTGCAACATGTCCTACCGACACCGGCGGGGAGACGGAGGCTGACGTGTAAGCGTCCAACAGATGTCGCGAGAGTGAGTTGCCTGTACCCGACCACTGATTGTTCACGGTGTTCAAATAAAAGGCTGCCACACAAGGTCCGTCATTGGTGAGTCCAACTCTTCCGGCCTTCTGGGGGAGGGTGAGTGTATCATATCTGACCTTAAAAATGTTACCTGCCATTAGGAAGTAGACCACCGTGGCCTATGGGCTGCTCCAATCGCCGGTGACATACCTCGGCAACGAAAGCGGGTGCGGCTAACCTGTTCTTGCGATAAATATTCTAATCTGAACACAGGTTGTTGTTGCTATTCACTTCCGGTTTCAACTAACTTTCTGTTCCTAATACTCTATGTGGGTATTATAACATTCAATAAGCGACATTAATTCTAGTGCCTTTCCTTGGATGGTCCTGCAAGTTACTAATATCGTGTCAATCTTATCTGTGCCCGATATGCGAGGACGCGCATTCTCTGAGAACATTTTGGCTGATGTACCTTTGGTTTTATCAGACATTCAGTTGCTTCACCTTCCACTGTTGAGTAACTACGCACACACTACAGTGCACTACACACGTGAGCCTTGATACAGACGTGATAAATGTTGTTTTTCGGTCGAGTCCTCAATCTGTCCTACAGTGATCACTACATATCTGTTATATGCCAGCCAGACGTCATTCCAGCACTGCAAAATTTGGAGCAGCACAGCTGGAATACACCAGGTGGATCATTTGGACAGTAAAGGCGATGTCCTGCCAAATACTGACGGAAGCTGGAACACGAGGGGAACTGCAAAGTTCTTATCTCTGTAAGACAATGTCCAGCCATATGCAATGAGGAATGTTGAAGCCTTGATAAAAAATGAAGTCGGTACTAATACTTTCGTGATCTGCAGGTTTGTCTAACATCTCACCTACTGACATGTGTGAGACATCGTCATTCGGTCAGTCGTAGGTCACGATGCAACAGCAACTACAACTATTGCTTTCTGGATTCCCAGATAAACTGCATGGAATGAATAACCTATTGAAGTCCTTTATTGTAGGCAAAGATGGTTAGAAGCCATGGTTTTAAAAATTAAGGGCACAGACCATATTGTATGCTCTAATTAAGACTTCCTAGTACAGTTCCAAGGACGTTGTTGTTGTTGCTGCTGCCGCTGCTGATGCTTCGCAGGACAATGACGCATGAGCTTGTTATCAGTAGCAGTGATATGAGCACGATCATCTACCTGTCATCCACCTATTATTGTTGTTGTTGCTGACGTCTTCAGTGCAAGGCTGGTTGGATGCAACTATAGATATTATTCTTATATTACGCGGGTGCTTTCATCTCTGCGGAAGTACTGCAACCTACAGATACCTGAACTTGCTTAAAGCAGTCAAACCTTGGTCACTGTCTCTTTTGTTTTCACCCAAACAATTCCCTCCATTGGCAAAATAGCTATTCCTTGAGGTCTCAGCATCTTTCCTATCAAACTAACCCTTCTTTTAGTCAGGTGTTGCCACATGGAATCTTTGTGCACAATTCAGTTCTGTATTAATCACTGACACTCTTTCATAACAGCGTATTTCGAAAGCTCCTATTCCCTTCTCTATATGGTTTGTAGCCCACATTTTTACTATCTACAAGCAAACAAACGAGGCAAGTAATGTTAGATAATACTTCTCAACACTAGCATTTATATTCGATGTTAACACATTTCACTTTTGCAGAATAGGTTTTCTTATTGTTGCCAGTCGTGTTCCATATCGTCCTCATTGCCACCATCGGATGCTTTTGATTCGCAAATATAAGAACTTGTGTACTACTTGAAATGTATTCGCAGCTGCGAATACGAACACCGATCGGCTGTATAAGGGAACGACGACAGTGACAATGCGTGCCGGGCCGGGACACGAACCCGTCACTATCGTCGTTTCCTCATACAACTGATCGTTGTTTGTCTTCGCAACTGCGAATACGTGTTATGTATTTCGCAAAGGCTGTCGTCGCCGCAGTGGCGGTTCCTTCGGGCATGCACGCATGTCCGAAGGAACAATGCATCGTTCTTCTTGACAGCATACATACTACAATATCATTGTCTACTACTTTTAGCGATTCATTTCCCACTGTACTGCCCACCATGATCTGCCGTTGACGTTCTTATGTTACTCCAGTCTTAAGTTACTGTTTTATGTTCACTGTATGGTCTCTTTTCCAGACAATGTCCATTCTGTTCAATTAATTTTCTGCCTCTTACAGAATTGCGTCACCAGACACACTTTAAAGCTTTTCTATCCAGATTTCTTATTCATTTCGTTTTCCGATAGCTTTATATCGAAATTTTATGATATTGATTATAGGCTGCTATTCAACTCCATCTTCAAGCACTAATTCTTTCCACATTCTTTGCTGTTATACAAAAACAGTCTGGTTTTTATAAAAGTTGTAAAAAACATTTTTCTCTCTGTATGTATTTTATCTCTGGTAAGATTCAAAGAGGGTATTCAACTTAACTCAGTCAAACGCTTTCTATAATTGTACCAATGCTATATTTCTTCAATTTACCTTCGCTCGCAAGTCTGTAATAAGCAACTTTTTAAGCTCCACGTTGTAAGCCATTTGTGTAGGCGACAGTCAGAGGGTCTCATATTGAGCACAATGTGTGTAGTGATGGTTGTTTTAAGCAAATTTAAATTAGTCACAATCATTTACTATGAAAATTTTTATTTACGTCTGGCATTTTCTGCAAATAAAAAGTGAAATGTTGAAGTGGGCCAGCTGCAGGAATATAAAGAGAACGTTACAATCATTTTATTTCCGTAAAACAACCATTTTCGATAAGGCGATACTGACTGTAATTACGCTTTCAAAGTTTTGTTGTGATGTAATTAACGTCGTTCCATCACATACTACGATTAAGAAAAGACAACAACGGCATACCCATCGTGTCATTCATTATTGAGGGTCGCGATCAAGAGTATTTGTCATTACTTTGAGAGAAGCAGAACGCTGGCCGGCGGATCTTTGTTTTATACTATAAAGTGATTTAGTACATGTATTTACCAGGAGATTAAAGGTAGCACATTGATTTTGTGAGACTGTGGCACTGTTTGCACGGGTCAGCAGGCGTGCGGGCGACTGCTGGAGTGTATGTCAGCGACCGGGGCTGGACCGGTCTGCTGACATCCTACTACGGGTACTGATGATGCCTCCGTTCTGCAAACTTTGCCCTGGATGTGCCCTTACATGCGAAAGGCCATATCAGATTTTTATCCTCGCAAACAGAATTTCGTTAGCTACTTTCATTGCTGTTGCATGCCTCTCTGTTTTTACACGTTAAAAGGAACCGGCGCTTCCCCAGAAGTTCCCATTCGAAGAGCATTCCCGCGTTATCTACAATAATGTATAATTTTTTCATCATTTGATTTTGAAGATTTTACTGTTACCTTGCTTATCGGCAAATTATTGGATTTCTTTTTCACATATTAAGCAAACGATTATCTTTTCATATTTACTCAAACATGTTTCAGCATCTTTGTCCAATCGTACCCACTGACGATGGCACAAAGGTGCGGAAACATATTTGACTGTATACAGAAAGCAGTTGTTTGCGTAACGGGCACAACTGAAATCCATTAATGTTTACTTTGTTGATAGCATAAAAGCTGTTGTTGTTGTTGTTGTTGTAGTCTTCAGTCCTGAGACTGGTTTGATGCAGCCCTCCATGCTACTCTATCCTGCGCAAGCTTCTTCATCTCCCAGTACCTACTGCAACCTACATCCTTCTGAATCTGCTTAGTGTACTCATCTCTTGGTCTCCCTCTACGATTTTTACCCTCCACCCTGCACAGCAATACTAAATTGGTAATCCCTTGATGCCTCAAAACATGTCCTACCAACCGGTCCCTTCTTTTTGTCAAGCTGTGCCACAAACTCCTCTTCTCCCCAATCCTATTCAATACCTCCTCATTAGTTATGTGATCTACCCAACTAATCTTCAGCATTCTTCTGTAGCACCACATTTCGAAAGCTTCTGTTCTCTTCTTGTCTAAACTATTATCGTCCATGTTTCACTTCCATACATGGCTACACTCCATACAAATACTTTCAGAAACGACTTCCAGACACTTAAATCTATACTCGATGTTAACAGATACAGATTTCTCTTCTTCAGGAACACTTTCCTTGCCATTGCCAGTCTACATTTTATCTCCTCTCTACTTCGACCATCATCAGTTGTTTTGCTCCCCAAATAGCAAAACTCATTTACTACTTTAAATGCCTCATTTCCTAATCTAATTCCCTCAGCATCACCCGACTTAATTCGACTACAGTCCATTATCTTCGTTTTGATTTTATTGATGTTCATCTTATATCCTCCTTTCAAGACACTGGCCATTCCGTTCAACTGCTGTTCCAAGTCCTTTGCTGTCTCTGACAGAATTACAATGTCATCGGCGAACCTCAAAGTTTTTATTTCTTCTCCATGGATTTTAATACCTACTCGGAATTTTTCTTTGACAGGCTACAACCCTGTCTCACTCCTTTCCACTGTTTCCCTTTCATGCCTCTCGACTCGTACAACTGCCATTTGGTTTCTATACAAATTGTAAATAACCTTTCGCTCCCTGTATTTTTACACCTGCCACCTTCAGAATTTGAAAGAGAGTATTCCAGTCAACATTGTCAAAAGCTTTCTCTAAGTCTACAAATGCTAGAAACGTAGATTTGCCTTTCCTTAATCTTTCTTCTAAGATAAGTCGTAGGGTCAGTATTGCCGCACATGTCCCAATACTTCTACGGAATCCAAACTGATCTTCCCCGAGGTCGGCTTCTACTAGCTTCTCCATTTGTCTGTAAACTGTATCCAGTTGAAAATCCCAGTAATGTTTACTTTGCTGGTAACATAAAAACTGTATCCAGTTGAATCACAAATTTTGTTTTCTTGTTGTTCGTCAGCTGTGTGTTACTGTCGACGTACAACGCAATGACAGTCCGTGGATCCACACTTACAGTAGCTCTTGCAGAGTCGTTGTGTAGGTGCTTCCTCCCTGCATCTCTTCAAAAGGTCATATTCCGCTTATGGCTTAAGACTTTCTTTCCACAGTTCGTAAGGGCTACATTATGTAACAAGCTAACAGACTGTACAAGTGGTAAGGTCAGTACCGTCTTCTGAGTTTTACATTCTGCTGAACCCACCGTGTCCTTCACCTTGGCAGGCTTTTACCATACTGTGATAAAATAAATTCTGAGTAATTTACTAGCTTTAAAATAATCAAAAACTTTACTCTTTAATGATAACGTAATTCTGATTCCACATGTCTCTGATGATAAAGATCGTATCTGTATATTGGTACTTACGTTTGCCAGAATAAGAGGTATTTCGCGATAATAATGTTTCGACAACTGAATACTTTGCTCAGTGCTCTCATATGAGTACGATGAGACTTTAAATGGTAACTGATAAAAAATGGTTCAAATGACTGTGAGCACTATGGGACTTAACGTCCGATGTCATCAGTCCCCTAGAACTTAGAACTACTTAAACCTAAGAAACCTAAGAACATCACACACATCCATGCCCGAGGCAGGATTCGAACCTGCGACCGTAGCGGCCGTGCGGTTCCAGACTGAAGCGCCTAGAACCGCTCGGTCACGCCGGCCGGCAACTGATAAAAGTAAAGAGCATCAAGCGCTTTTTAAATTTTTGTGTATGCCAAAATGAGTTTCGGGTTTCCAACCATCTTGGAGTACTTCTCTTCAATTTATCTACAAAATACACTCCTGGAAATGGAAAAAAGAACACATTGACACCGGTGTGTCAGACTCACCATACTTGCTCCGGACACTGCGAGAGGGCTGTACAAGCAATAATCACACGCACGGCACAGCGGACACACCAGGAACCGCGGTGTTGGCCGTCGAATGGCGCTAGCTGCGCAGCATTTGTGCACCGCTGCCGTCAGTGTCAGCCAGTTTGCCGTGACATACGGAGCTCCATCGCAGTCTTTAACACTGGTAGCATGCCGCGACAGCGTGGACGTGAACCGTATGTGCAGTTGACGGACTTTGAGCGAGGGCGTATAGTGGGCATGCGGGAGGCCGGGTGGACGTACCGCCGAATTGCTCAACACATGGGGCGTGAGGTCTCCACAGTACATCGATGTTGTCGCCAGTGGTCGGCGGAAGGTGCACGTGCCCGTCGACCTGGGACCGGACCGCAGCGACGCACGGATGCACGCCAAGACCGTAGGATCCTACGCAGTGCCGTAGGGGACCGCACCGCCACTTCCCAGCAAATTAGGGACACTGTTGCTCCTGGGGTATCGGCGAGGACCATTCGCAACCGTCTCCATGAAGCTGGGCTACGGTCCCGCACACCGTTAGGCCGTCTTCCGCTCACGCCCCAACATCGTGCAGCCCGCCTCCAGTGGTGTCGCGACAGGCGTGAATGGAGGGACGAATGGAGACGTGTCGTCTTCAGCGATGAGAGTCGCTTCTGCCTTGGTGCCAATGATGGTCGTATGTGTGTTTGGCGCCGTGCAGGTGAGCGCCACAATCAGGACTGCATACGACCGAGGCACACAGGGCCAACACCCGGCATCATGGTGTGGGGAGCGATCTCCTACACTGGCCGTACACCACTGGTGATCGTCGAGGAGACACTGAATAGTGCACGGTACATCCAAACCGTCATCGAACCCATCGTTCTACCATTCCTAGACCGGCGAGGGAACTTGCTGTTCCAACAGGACAATGCACGTCCGCATGTATCCCGTGCCACCCAACGTGCTCTAGAAGGTGTAAGTCAACTACCCTGGCCAGCAAGATCTCCGGATCTGTCCCCCATTGAGCATGTTTGGGACTGGATGAAGCGTCGTCTCACGCGGTCTGCACGTCCAGCACGAACGCTGGTCCAACTGAGGCGCCAGGTGGAAATGGCATGGCAAGCCGTTCCACAGGACTACATCCAGCATCTCTACGATCGTCTCCATGGGAGAATAGCAGCCTGCATTGCTGCGAAAGGTGGATATACACTGTACTAGTGCCGACATTGTGCATGCTCTGTTGCCTGTGTCTATGTGCCTGTGGTTCTGTCAGTGTGATCATGTGATGTATCAGACCCCAGGAATGTGTCAATAAAGTTTCCCCTTCCTGGGAGAATGAATTCACGGTGTTCTTATTTCAATTTCCAGGAGTGTATATTGAACGAGACACATGTCCTGCACAGAACAACAATAGCTATAGCCAGCGTGTTTCGCGAGTCGCATTTTAATTTCAAATCTACATCTTCCTCGTAGAGGGCAACGCAGCCATATATGTAATAGAAATGATTAGAGGTGACATTTTCCCTCTTACGTCGTATTTATTAAGAAAGCTTAGTTGTTTCATGAGGACAGCGTAAAAAGCTACTTTCGAGAGTTGAGCCTGAACAAGGTACCGTAACAGAGGTCTCCGCAACTAGTAATTAACCCCAGGTATTTTAATGAAACCCGTGTCCCGCAATTTTTTTTTGTTTTTTTGTTTTGGACATTTATGGGATGTATCGACGCAAATGAGAAGAAAATGTAACATACATGTGAGCATGTCTTCTTTAATGTGATTTTTTTTTTAATTTACATGCAAAAGAGAGTGCTTTGGTTCGATAGGAGAAATGTAATTGTAAATTTTTGTCGAGAGGGAAGTGACAAATGAACAGGAACAGCTGGACCTAGGACGTTAAGGAGGATAAACGAACGAACAGGACGTGTCATTCTATTAGTGGGGAAAGGTGGCATTTTGCTGAAAGGAGGCGTGTTTTCTCATGGTATCAGTCGGAAACTGTAACATATAGAATATTATTATACTATGGAGACAGTGGAAGCAGTTTGAGAAGGCAGAGATAAGTGGAACGCCAGCAGATTATTGTAATGGCCTTATTTCAATGAATTACTAAAGTTTAATAAGCAACACCAGTTTTCCAATTATCAACAAAAAAAGACCAAGGGAGGTTCGCAAGAACCAAGACTCAAAACTGGAGATTTAGTTAATGGATCGGCACAGAAGACAATAGGTCAATATTTATGTCGCAGTCCGTTTTCTTCACAAGAAAGTGAATGTTTAATATGTCAATTAAGACCGAGTAAAAATAAGATAACAGCGTTATTTTGTCTAAGAGACAGAGTGGGCCTCTGAACTACAGCGGTGGTGCAGACTCAGTTACAGAAAGTGACTTTTTACTGAGTTTCATAATCGAAGAGGTGGACTGTGAAAGGAATAATTATTGTCAAATTATTTACTGTGAGGGCCAAAGCAGGCGTTAAACCTGATAGTGAAATTTAAATAAACGCCACCTTACTGAAATAAATTTTTATGTGGTCATCCACGTTACCTGGACGAAGTGTGTGTCCAGCAAATTCTATCTCCATACTATATCCCGAATGTTTAACACAGTTTCCACAACAAATCAGTGCACCGGAATGGTAGGGATATTAACAGCATTTTTGTTTAAAAAAGAGATGGTTCTTCACCATCTTTACATTTTCCCGTTTTGCGAAAAACATCGGACGCACTATAGCCCCATACTGCTGCCGCAGTTACATTTAAAGTGAGGCGGAAATGAGTCACAATAATACTTCTTTGACGGCAGATATTAAGTTTCACAAGTCGGTGAATACCGGAACTGAACGTTAGGCTATCGAAATTGGTTCAAATGGCTCTGAGCACTATAGGACTTAACATCTGAGGTCATCAGTCCCCTAGAACTTAGAACTACTTAAACCTAACTAATCTAAGGACATCACACCCACATCCATGCCCGAGGCAGGATTCGAACCTGCGACCGTAGCGTTGACGCGGTTCCAGACTGAAGCGCCTAGAACCGCTCGTCCACACCGGCCGTCGTTGTCGAAATTAATTGTAGATAAGAAACAATAAACGGCTTCGAGGTCAGAAAGAGTTATTTCAGGACAATAAGGATAAATCCAAATATATTCTTTTTGCACACGAATACAGAATTTTCTCGCAGTACAATGTTTTGCCTCACTATTTAAGATGAATATCACAATCGCACATCTTCATCAGGAAAGTACTAATTGGATATGAACCTTGGCTGTAACTGTACGTCAATCTTGCGAAAGGCATTCATTGTAACCGTTACTTGCAGGTCTTAGATTCTTCGAAGAGATTGCTCAATAAACTTCATACCTCATATTGATTTGGACATAATGTTTTGCACTAGAAATCAATCTAGTTACATTGATATACAATGATTCAGTCAAAGAGGAGGCGTAACTTATCGATCCAAGCAGTTGTATAAATATTACTGTGAGTTTATATTCATACCTGTTTCATGTAGGTGTGACTGTGTATGCGTGTGTGAAGTGAAGACAAGGTCACTGGCAAGAGCAGAAGTGAGACTTATCCACTTATAGATTTACCAAAGGCAATTTGTTAAGTACTGAACTACTTAAACGAAACACCGATTGGCTCTTTTGAGCCGTGCTTATTGACAGTGGGACTGGCACTCAACCAGGCATTCCTTCACACCTGTATCAGTGAGAGAGCAGTATTCTAGCACACTTCGGTGGTACTCCAGTGTTATTTAATCAGTCATTCAGTGCTATACATTTATAACCGTTTTAATTTCATATGGGGGAGAAAAGCACCGAACTCGAGTTAAACACTCGAAAAATCGCTTTTTAAGTCACAACGAGTGGTATAATTAACAAAAAGTCTTAACACGCCTAAAATAGCCTACGACTGCGTGAAAGAATATCACCTTTATTCTAATCTCGTATTATGTTGCTGTTTCATCTTGCATTCACTTTTCCCTCATTCTTATTTCATCCGTAAATCATACACTTTCACACACGTTACATTATAACATGTGTCGTATGGCTATTGCTTACAGGGAGACGTCGACCTTACCAGTTTACATACGTCCTCCTGCAATAACACACGACTTTGATAGATTCGATTTATTTGCTAATAATTTCTGGATACTACGGTCGCCTATAATTATATCATGTAGAACTGGTTCTTTTATTCAATCCCGGCTAATACTCTTCTTCACCGCGCTCGCATCCTCTTCCCGGAAGATTTCGTGAATCAGTTACAAAAAGAGCTCACTTCTCTCTTCAAATAGCGTCAAGCATTCATAACCAAAGGGCCGTCATTTCAACCCATATATTTTCAAATTAACCATTAATACAACGTAGTTTACAATAAGCCCCAGGCTCATCCTTCGCTCTTGTTCGTACACAATAGAGTAAGTTTATTACAATACATTTTACATAATGTTGCATTGCTAATGCAGGCTCTTCGGTTATTCCTTGGCGGTCCACGATAACAGCTTCCATCAGGCGCTGCACGGAATAACACGTCCACGATAAGAGTTAATGACTTACTTTCATCACTCATGCCCTCGAGATGTGCAACTCCCGCGTATGTTCTTGGCTCTGCATAAACAGAAGTTCAGCGATAATGTTTTGCTCCACTCTAGTTCAAATAGTGCAAATGGCTCTAAGCACTATGGGACTTAACATCTGAGGTCATCAGTCTCCTAGACTTATAACTACTTAAACTTAACTAACCTAAGGACATCACACACATCCATTCCCGAGGCAGGATTCGAACCTGCGACCATAGCAGCAGCGCGGTTCCGGACTGAAGCGCCTAGAACCGCTCGGCCATAGCTGCCACAGCGGACTGCCTCCACTCTAGTTCAGTCAACTTAAAACAATAGCGCAAATGTCTTCTATTTCTCGGAAAGCTTGGAAGTGTACCGTAGCATTGCCCAACAAAATGTCATGTTAGACTATGAAAGGTGGCTACACTGAGCCACAGCGCCAGAGATTGCGCCAAAGAGTATTATTCAGCCGCCTCCACTGGCAGTTCTTGTCGAGAAGTCGTAGTGGAGAGTGCTTATTGAGAAGTAGCAGTAAGCAGTGCTTGTTGAGATGTAGCAGTGGTGAGTCGTTGTTGAGAGGTTCCCATGGAGAGTGCTTGTTCAGATGTTGTCATATTGTTTTGATGGGCTAGACACCAGATGTTGTTGGATTAGGGATGCTGTAATGTGCTTTTCGTCAATATATATGAAGGTAAAAAAATTCCTTTTTTTTGGTATTATTTCAATGTCTTGAACAATAATGCCTATTGGTTACAGGATCAGTCAACAAAGCATCTGGCTCGTGTTCTTGTATTAGACTGTATTTCTGGTTCTATGTGCAATTATAGTATTTCTGTTTTTTTTTTAATTACTTCAGTATAAATGATGTTTAAAATATCTGGTCTTATTGAGGGAGAACCGTGCCAGATGTGTACGTTGAATCACACTTCCACACACAGAACAGCTACACTTGTGTTTTGTTGTTTCGTAGGTTTTATAGTTGCTGGGGACTTAATTAATTGTGTTAACGGAAGTTTTCTCTCATTCTTTGTTGTTATTCTATGCAGTCAGATTGCGTACTAATACTAATCAGGGCCAACCGTTTACGAGTCTGCGTAACCGGACAGACAGCGACTAAAATGAAAAATTATTTGCATATAAAATTTAATTAAGCCCCCATGCAACTACTCATGTCGAACATATACAGGATGTCAGACCGTTAATATGAGACGGCGTACACCTTGAGTTTCGCAACGACAGAGAGAGGTGGTTCTGTAATCTATGATTATCGTAAATCTAAAGTTCAACTACGCTTCTGCCTTCAGAGGTAGTTGTAGAATATATACGAATATTGCCGTTCAGCTAGAGTTTTTAGTTAACGTTACAATCATATTCGTATGTTGGTCAAAATGCGAATACTGTGCTGTATCACTACACACCTTCACGAGATGAAGACAAGAAAAGTTTGAGCCGTAGAAGCCTTGAATAACTGAATGTACTTCTGCGTGATAACATGCGGCATTGTTTTTCAGAATCGCTTATTATTAGTTGAGAGTAGTAGGCGGAACGCTTGTCATGACACGTTAACGTAAACAGATACAGTGGAGTGGTCGCAGGCCTAAGTTGCAGTAGCGTTGTTTCATTATGCTGTCACGGTGCCCTTACTGAGGATCCTGGAGGCGGCTGCTGAAGCTCCCCACGAGGGTACTTGGGCGAGACACCAAAGGCGGCGCCGTCCAGCGGCTAAACAGATCCTCGTGGCTACTGTGGGCCTGCTGTGTGGGTCGCCTTTTGCACTGGAGAGGTGAGCCAGCGCTTCCGATGGCCAACAACGCGACTTGTTTGGAGAGACCGGGGCTGCGCCTACATTAGTCACGACACCTTAGTGCGGAGTCATGAGATACAGTAGGAGTCTTGGAGAGGCGGATAAGCTAAGCTACAGAGCTCCGCGTGTTTCTTCAACCCTGACATAGATTTTTCAAACAACTTTGACCTGGAAAGTCTAGTTTCGACACTCGCGTTGCAACTGGAAAAACCATCATATTGCAGGATAACCTACACGTACTGGAGATAAGCAAACGTCAAACATACGAAGGAATGCGACAAAATTCAGTTGCATTGGAAACTGTGTGCGCAGCACATATTTTTGAGCTCTTTGAAGGGAAGGGAGAAAAACGTTGTTCAATTGACAGCTGTCGTTGACGAAACAGTTTTTGAAACACTTCATGGATGAATTTTCGGGTGTTGAGGAAATACCAGCGGAACATTTATGGACACCAAGCCAAAGGGCAGAGCAGGAAACCACAAGCTGATGAATTACAACCACACTCATGGAAAAAAGTAGTTACACCAGGAAGCAAGTAATGTAAAGTAATAAAAATCTAGTAATACATTTGTCTAGGCAACACATTTAACTGATTACCATTGCAAGATCACAGATTAATGTAAGCGTGATATAATGCTTTGCAAAGGTTGAAACACGTATGTATTCATTACTAGCGATGGCGAGGCATGACAGAATCTCTGACCAGAGAGTTATTTATCGTTGCTAGTCTGCGCTTGACCGCGCGAGACGACAGTAGTACCATGTAGCGAGTCGGCAGGAGCAGTTGTACTCTGTCTGCGGTAGTAGTCAGTCGACAGTTGTAGCGAGTGGACGGTTGTACTGAGCAGAAGTCGGCGTGCGTCGGCGGTGTGCTCTGCTCGCGACTCTGGTCAGCATTCTGGACGATGAGTATTGTTGTAGAAGGTTAAGAAGCAGCATTGCGCAAATTTAATAATGTATGTTAATTGTAATTAATTTGTTCAAAAAAGGCCATAATAACAATTTTTTTTAAAGTAACTCATTTAACGAAAAACATTCATTTCAATTTAAAGAATATTTCCTATGCATTTCCTCCAAGAATCAAAATTAAATATACGCCAGCATTGTACGAAGCTGTGTCGATAAATAAGAGCAGATATAGATGCAGTTTTTTATTGAGGTAAGAATTTTTGCTTTTTTTATTCAGAATACAGGGCCGAAGTTCAGCGCTGCTGTCCTTATAAAATCTATCAGGTTTAATTATTTCACAGGGCCGTAGGTCAGTGCTGCTGTCCTTATGAAATTTATCAGGTTTAATTATTTCTGTTCAGATGGTACATTCAGTTCATGGTTCATTATGTAATTAATATTGTTGTGTGGTTTATGGTCAATTTTCATTCTTTGATTTCTGTGAGGAGGTTACATTTGGCATCATTCTTCCTGTTTTTCATTTAAACATTTCTGCGGAGAGGTTACACTTGGCTCCATTTGCTTGTTTATCATTTAACTTATCTGCGGGGAGGTTACACTTGGCGACCCTGCCAGAATCGTATTTCTTTGAGAATCTTCTGAGAAGTAGTCATATATCTGCTCTTATTTACTTAAATGTAATTAGCATTTGGCACCACGCATTTACTAATCTTGTCACTTTCTTTCACAGATCATCGGCAATTCGTTGCTCTGTGTTGTATTTGTGTTTGTTGCTTTTTGCAATGTGCTTATTTCATTTGTGATTAATTTGTTTTGAGAAAAATGCCGCGAAAAACTGTTAATAGTACATCGCGATGTATAGTGAGTGAAATAACTGAGTTAAATAACGTGACCGATAGTACTTGCGACACGCAGTGTAATAATGACAGTTCCCCCTTTACAGACAATCAGTGCGTGCTGATCACCGGTAATGATTTTATTGCTAATGATGAGCAAATAAATTCAATTGTGTCCTCTGTTAATTTTACGACAATTGATGACGTGGGGCGTTCTGTTGCAGTGAGTGCTGCCCAGCTTGACACACCCGATTTGCTGGATTTACGTGACAAACAGACAAATTTTTCTAATGAAAATGAACAGGGTAATCAGAGTACGATAGATTTATTTAATTCCGGTGTAGTGATTAACAATGCACACCCGATTAGCAAACATTTTCAAGAATCACAAAATGACCGAATGGACACAAAACGTGACAATTGCAGGTACAACATCAAATAGTACAGAGAATAGAGCCGATAACTTTGGCTGGGATCAAGTTATGGAATTTTTACGACAAATGGAGGAAAAACAAAACAACAGTGTCAAACAACAGAATGAAAGACAAGAGAACAATCTTAAACAATTTGGTGAAAATCTCAAACAACAATTTAATGAAAAACTAGACAACAATTCCAAACAACAGAATGAAAAACAAATCGAAAATTTAAAACAACTTAATGAAAAATATGACAACCTTAATGAAAAATTAGACAACAATTCCAAACAGTTGAATGAAAAACTAGACAACAATTCGAGACAGCTTAGTGAACAGATTAGAACCGTTGCCGCGCAGTGTCATGATACTAAGGAACAATTACGCGAGGAAATTGAGGCTTGTGCTAGGAAAAGTAGCGAAGAAATTAGAACTGTTGCGCAAGAATTAAGAGATATGCAAACAACTACAACAGAATCCCTTAGAGACGAAATTAGTGCAGTTGGTAAACAATGCTCTGAAAAAGCAACACAATTACGCGACGAGTTTAAAGTAATGACAGCAGAACTTTCGCACACAATGAATGCAAAGATAGACGCGAAATTCGAACAACAGAACAGTCAAATTGACGAGCGTTTTAATCATCACCTACAAAACAGTGATACGCATTTCCGTAAATTTATACAGGAACAGAATAAAGTAAAACGACAAGTCATGGAAACAATCACTGCACAGAGACAGGAAGATAAACGTAAATTGTTTGCGAAAGCAAAAACATACGTAGACAACAATATTGCTACAGTGTCCGACGAAATTAATACCATCAAACAGTTGAACACAGAATTACGTGATGAAAATTCCGATCTTAAATCAAAAACGGACACACACACAGCAGACTTTCAGACAGTGACAGACAGACTCGAGCAATTAGAACTAACACAGGATTCTGATGTCATTAAAGCTGACGTTAAAAAATTGAACGAAACCACACATAAAATACAAAAACAAATTAATGCTTCTGACACTAAAAACGATGATCAGGTAAAAATACTGACTGAAAAATATGATGAATTGGCCAGTCGTATTGATGTTATTGAAAGTAATAATGACAACAAATCAGACGATACTTCACCGATTTCGTTTAACCAAACACCTGAATTCCAAAATCTACAGCAGACAATCAAGGAGATAGATTCGTCTAATAATACATTATGTAGAAAAATGTCAAGTTTACAGCAAGAGGTAACAGAGATAAAAAATATTTCAGTTAATAACACGTCACAGCATACGGCGAATTCCGAACATTTCTCACACTCACACAGCCAGTATAATTTAGGTAATCTACAAAGAGTACGTGAATTAGATTCCGAACAGTCACAGACAAATAGATTCTCATACAATCCTGAACCTGTTCCGACATACAGAGACGATAAATTTGATTACTAAAATTTTCTATCAGTGAGAAAGTTTAAAGTATTTAAAAATGACAGAACACAGATTTACCCACTGGATTGGATACAACAATTTAGCTTTGCTTTTCCACCGACTTGGCCCGTAACACACAAACTTGAATTAATTTGCAGTTTTTTGGAAGGCGAACCGGCAATTCGTATGAGATCGATCGCGAGACAATGTTACTCGGTAGAAGAATTTCAGAATGCTTTTCTGTCAGCGTATTGGTCGAAGACGACACAGTGTGGAATTAAGGATCAACTAATTAGTTTACCAAATTATGAGAACTCAAATTTTCCCAGTGTCACGCAATTTTTTGAGCATATGGTCCAACAAAACCAGTACTTAAGTGAACCATATAGTGAATCTGCACTCATTCAATTATGTATTTCTAAATTGTCACGATCATTAAGAGTGTCACTTTTAGCGGGTCAGCAAAAAGAAAATATTTCGGCATTCAGGGATCTGTTACAGCTTTTGGAAGTGCAGCAATCGGATTATTCGCTTATAAACAAAAATTTTTCATATAATAACCAAGGTCAACAAACATACAGCAATTATGATCAGGCACGCAATTTCAATAGCAAAGCTGATAGACGCTTCAGGAACGACAACCACCAGAATTCTAATAACAGGCAAAATTTTAATTATCAGCATCGACAAAATTATCAGCAAGAAGAACCACATTTTAGTAACAATAGACGTTTTTCTCCGCAACAGCATCAAAGCCAGCCGGTTAGCATACCTAACCAACAATGCAGTGTGTAAGGTCAGCCAAGCTTTAATGTTTCGCCACGTGCACGTATAGTCTAAGCTCCAACAAATAGTAACGCACGGCAGCAAAGAAATATCTACGTACAGAAAACACAGTATTTCAATTCCTATCGCAATGCACCGTATAGAAATGACTATCACGACAGACGTAAAAACAATGAGCACAATTATCAACATACGTTTAATAACAGTCGGTCTTACCAGCAACAAAATTATCAGCAACAACATATTCTCATGAATGAACCAGACAGTAGGTATCATCCAGAGCGTAATACGTCTGGAAGAAATAACAGAACAGTTCAAATGGTCGAAATACCACAGCATCCTCCCGAAAATAATAACACGTCAGATAGAATTTGACTAGATACAGTACAGGTTGCATCTTCCAGCAACGCAAGCACTACTTTTGACACGCAGAATGTTGTTCACGAAAATGTTATTACTTTTGACGACATACGAGACACTCTTTTGCAAGAAAGACCAGTTGTTCAAAAAACCATTTCACATCCTGTCATCGAAATTAAAATTGGTTCATCGAAATTTTCAGCAGTAATCGATTCCGGATCAACTATGTCAGTTATAAATGAAGAAACTTTCAACGAGTGTAACAAAGAGAATACCTATCCTACAATACCATTACGCAAAACGAAAGTAAAAGGAGCAGTATCTAGTAAAGGAGTAGATGTTAAATTACAGACACACTTATCATTTTGTATTGCAGGTCATACGTTTCACTCAAATTTTTGGATAGTTCCCTTATTGACAACAGACGTTATTCTAAGTACGAATTTTCTGGTACAACACGACACAATTATTGACTTTCAAAATTCCTATTTAATGTTAAAGGATGAAAATGTACAACTGGCTTTAGAATTTCAGCACTCTTTATCTGCGGAAGAACAAACAATTAATCGGACAGAGGTCATTTCTGTATCACGTAACATAGACTGTAATTCCACATTGTTCACAGATACGTACTTACATAACAATAATACTCCAGACGAAGCCGACTATGACGTAATGCAGATGATTTCTGATAAAGTTAAACAGAGCAGTGTAAATACAGACGACGAACGCATGCAACTACACAAAATTCTTCTACAGCAAGCTCCAGTTTTTGACAACGTTCCTGGTACTATGTCCGGTTTTATGTATGAATTTCAAGTCAAACAGTACGACACATTTAAAGCCAAGCATTATCCCATTCCATATATCCACAGAGAACAAGTTAAGAAAGAATTGCAAGCTATGCTTGTCCAAGGAATTATTTAACCGGCAGTTAGTCAATACATAAATTCGCTCCACATGGTTAAGAAAAAGGATGGCTCACTTCGCCTCGTACTTGATTCGCGTCACATCAATGACATTATTATTAATGAAACAGATCGACCATAGACACTAGAGGAACTACTACAGAAATTTCACGGTAACGCTATTTATTCTACATTAGATCTGAAATCGGGATTTTGGCAAATTCAGCTCCATCCGAATTGCAGAAAGTACACAGCATTTCTTTGTTTTGGTGACTGTTATCAATTTTGTAAATTACCATTCGGTTTAACTATTTCTTTTGCAGCTTTTATTCGCGGTTTGAATACAATACTTCCGACAGAACTTAAAGACAGAATCACAACGTACGTAGACGACATTCTTATTGCAGAAGCTAATTGGTCTGAACACAATCTGATTCTAGAACAACTGTTGCAAACTTTTCGTGCACAAGGACTCACAGTTAATCTCAGTAAATCGCACTTTGGTAAAACTTCAATAAAATTTCTTGGACATGTAATTTCAGCAGAAGGCATTGCGCCTGACCCGGAAAAACTTCAAGCTTTACGTGCCATTACTGTTCCTACGACGAAAAAACAACTACGCAGCTTTTTGGGTTTAATTAACTTTTTTCGTAAATTGATTCATTACTCTGCTTTAGACACCCCTAGATTATGTCAATTGACAGGTAAAAACACTATTTGGTCGTGGTATAAGCAAGCACATTCTGAATTTGTGAACCTGAAAGAAGCTTTGTTGAATGCACCACTTTTATCGCACCCAGACGTAACCAGAAATTTTTCTATTGCCACCGACAGTTCTAACACCGCTTTAGGCGTACATGTTTTTCAGGAAATTGAAGAAGATGACTCTACAATAATTAAAAACATCGCATTTGCAAGTCGCATTTTGTCACCTGCTGAACGTAATTATTCTGTTACTGAACTTGAAACATTATGTGTTGTATGGGCTTTTACGAAATTTCGGCATTTTCTTTATCGAAGACATACCACCGTTTACACAGACCACAGAGCGATACAGTTTTTACTTTCGGCTAAATTTACTCACGACAGATTAAGCAGATGGAAACTTTACTTGCAGGAATTTAATTTTACAATTGTTCATATTCCCAGCACACAAAATATTGTAGCAGATGCACTATCCCGTTCTCTCAGCAACAATCAGCAAGACATCGCAACCAACTTCTGCAAAGCAAATTTCAGCGTCATGTACATTCAACAAGTTGCATTTGAAAATTTCATTTTGTCGTCATTACAAGACATAGCACAAGAGCAGAGTAAAGACAACGTATGGAAAGAGATTAAACACCTTTGGCAAGATAGGAATAATGTTACCATTAGAAACCATTACACTGTACGCAATGACATTCTGTTTCGCCGCTCTCACCCTGACAGCAACAATTGGTTATTATGCATTCCTCACGAACTTGTTAACAAATTAATCTGGTACACTCATTTAAGTTACGCACACTACGGAGCCAGAAAATGTTTTCTTATACTGAGACAGAACCGTCATCTTACGAACATGGAGAAACGTATTCGACGAGTTTTAGCGTCATGTATAATCTGCCAGAAAGCTAATCAGATACGACTTTACATATTCCTCCATTACATCCCATTGTACCTGTTAAATTGAGACATATGGCCGCTGTAGACATTTTTGGTCCGATTCCCAGAACTAATAGAGGTCTTTGCTACATCTTTGTCGCTGTTGAACTCACTTCATAATTTGTTACCTTCACTCCGTTACGCAAAGCTACTGCTAAAACTGTTTCGAAAGCATTTGTAAAACATTTTTTATTTCAAGTAGGGCATGTGTTGAAAGTAATTTCCGACAATGGATCACAGTTTCGATCTGCTATATGGACACGTATGTTACGAGCTAGAAACATTTCTCCGATCTATATATCCAGGTACCATGCTTCTTCGAACCCTTGTGAACGATTAATGAAAGAAATTGGTAAACTGTGTAGAATATACTGCCATAAAAGACATATTGATTGGGACACACACATACTCTCATTCCAGGATGTAATTAATTCCATACCAAATGAATCCACTATGCTATCTCCGTCTGTTATACTGAAAAATGTTGAACCACCTAACAAAATTAAAGAATTAGTAAACTTTCCTACATCTCGTCGACTACGACACCATGAAATAATTGACATTGCGCTGAACAACATCAAACGTGCCGCAGAGCGCAGGAGAAGACAGCAAAAACAGGTTTGTACACGCCGTGACTTTCACATTCTATTTATCCAATAGAGTAAAAGGTAGGTGCAGTAAATTTGAACTTCTATACGCGGGTCCATATAGGATTCGCAGCATTCCTCACCCCAATGTTGTACACGTCGAAACTTTGAGAACCAGAAAAACCAAAGGAAACCACCACATATCAAATATCAAACCTTCTATTGAATGAAGATACTTTATGATTTAACATGGTGTAATGCCATTTTGCTAATTTTTATGACCACTTATGCAATTATATTTATGTGACTACTTACTGATGATTGTCGTATTTTTTCTTGGCAAGTGCCCGGCAAGGTAAGGTTAGCAGGTCGCTTTTCTTGTCGTTATACACCCTAGACCGTGCATATTTTCCATTTTTTATGTATGTATGATTGTTTTCCTGTTTTGTTTGTATGCACTATGAAATAATTAAGATATAGCAAACACCAGTTGACTTTGACATTTTTGCCTTATGATATCTCAACATCGTGACTACTTTACTTCTTTTTTTTGCTGCTACATTGTGATACACTGGGTACATTTTTACCTCTGAACACTACCTATATTTTTGACATATTGCGTTTTTTGTCATGCTATGCTGTATGCTCAATTATGTTACTATAAACCAGTTTTTATTTAATGAGTATATGATTTAAATGCAAGACATTAATCTTTGTTCATCATTTTCAGAAAGAAATAGCGTGTAAAAGAAATAAATTAAACAGAAATGGGAATTTCACCTTCGGAATGAACGAAAGAAGATGCAAAAAAACTCATGAGGAAGAGTAAATGGATCAGAATTAACAAGCATTAACAAGAATTTACTATACACATCGTGGAATAGCAGTCTTGACTAATTTTTTCTTTCAGAATACGAGGCGATTGATGCAGGCTGTCAGACAGAACTACACATCTTAGTTTTAGTGATGAAATATGCTAGAAATAAGGAATAGTTGTGTAATGAGTAATGAAGTGACTTTTTGCAGATGATAATGAATGGTGATGAATAATGATGAAGAATATGCTACCATGGATAATGAAGTTTTTCTTTACAGGTGATGATAATAATGGAGTTATGATAACATAGATAATGAAGTGATGGATAATTAAGTTTTTTGTTTACAGACGAGGATAATGTTGAAGTTATGTATCGATGCTATGTAGTTATTTTAGTATTTGTTGCAGTTCGTTTTGACAGTATGTGTTATATTGCATAGTAGGATGACTGAAGGTTTTGGAAAGGACAGCTAGGGAACACATTTTTTTTATACACATTTCACTACCTGTTAATTCGAAGTTCACTACTTTTCAGCATAAAAGGCTTTTCTTCTTTCAATTTAATAATCCATTTTGGTATTTTGCAGGAGAAATTATTTATGAAATTAATGTGTTATAAGCAGTTGTTCATTAAACCTATGTCATTTATGAATGTGATTACATATACTCTACTTGTTTCATAATCTTGCTACAGCTGACTCATGACGAATGACGTTACACATCTTCATTTGCAGCAACAACTCAAAAGCAAATATTTTCAATCTTCAGTAATTACCGAACGCAATGCATTGCTTAATATACATATTTATACATATATATATATATATATATATATATATATATATATATATATATATATATATATATATATAAAATGCTTTATAATTAGGCAATGCGTGCCAATGTTCTCTGTAAAACGATTTATGTACATTATTCTATAATACTATGTCAATTATTGGCTCCAGTTTTCAATGATTACTTCTGATGGTTTATAATTAGGCAATGAGTGCCAATGTTCTCTGTAAAACGACTGATGAATATTTTTCTGTAATACTGTGCCACTTATTAGCTCTTGTTTTCGATGATGACTTCTGATGGTTTATAATTAGGCAATGCGTGCCAATGTCCTCTGTAAAACGATTTATGTACATTATTCTGTAATACTATGTCATTTACTAGCTCCTGTTTTCAATGATGACCTCTGATGGTTTATAATTAGGCAATGAGTGCCAATGTTCTCTGTAAAACGATTTATGTACATTATTCTGTAATACTATGTCATTTATTAGCTCCTGTTTTCAATGATGACCTGTGATGGTTTATAATTAGGCAATGCGTGCCAATGTTCTCTGTAAAACGACTCATGAACATTATTCTGTAATACTATGCCACTTATTAGCTCCTGTTTTAAATGATGACCTCTAATGGTTTATAATTAGGCAATGAGTGCCAATGTTCTCTGTAAAACGATTCATGAACATTATTCTGTAATACTATGTCGTTTATTACCTCTTGTTTTCAGTGATGACTTCTGATGGTTTGTAATTAGGCAATGAGTGCCAAAGTTCTCTGTAAAACGATTTACGTACATTATTCTGTTATACTATGTCATTTATTAGCTCCTGTTTTCAATGATGACTTCTGATGGTTTGTAATTAGGCAATGAGTGCCAATGTTCTCTTTAAAACGTCTCATGAACATTATTCTGTAATACTATGTCATTTATTAGCTCCTGTTTTCAATGATGACCTGTGATGGTTTATAATTAGGCAATGCGTGCCAATGTTCTCTGTAAAACGACTCATGAACATTATTCTGTAATACTATGCCACTTATTAGCTCCTGTTTTCAATGATGACCTCTAATGGTTTATAATTAGGCAATGAGTGCCAATGTTCTCTGTAAAACGATTCATGAACATTATTCTGTAATACTATGTCATTTATTACCTCTTGTTTTCAGTGATGACTTCTGATGGTTTGTAATTAGGCAATGAGTGCCAAAGTTCTCTGTAAAACGATTTATGTACATTATTCTGTTATACTATGTCATTTATTAGCTCCTGTTTTCAATGATGACTTCTGATGGTTTATAATTAGGCAATGAGTGCCAATGTTCTCTTTAAAACGTCCCATGAACATTATTCTGTAATACTATGTCATTTATTAGCTCCTGTTTTCAATGATGACCTCTGATGGTTTATAATTAGGCAATGAGTGCCAATGTTCTCTGTAAAGCGATTTATGTACATTATTCTATAATACTATGTCATTTATTAGCTCCTGTTTTCAAAGATGACTTCTGATGGTTTGTAATTAGGCAATGAGTGCCAATGTTCTCAGTAAAACAACACATGCACATTATTCTGTAATACTACATACATGGTACAGAAATGTTCAATAACTGGGCAATGAGTACCACCAACTATTAGTGTAATTCTCAATGAAGACTAGTATGTAACTTAATGTCCTTCACCTTCTGACCTAATTACCTGGAATTACTGCAATATCCGTTTGTTCTGTATATCCTCATGATCATGGAGCACTATATTTGGTTTTTGCACTAATTCTACGTTGGTGTACCTTACAAGAACGTGATGTTGACACGACATGCTGTCCACCACCGTGAGCGATGGAGATGCTATTATGGTCCCACTGTTTGGTGTATCTAATGTACTACCAAAAAGATAACATGGAATATTACTACGACATTTCAGTGTCTTGGCTACGCTGATTAATACTTCTGGGAAAAGAACTTCAGATTGTCTGACTTGGTGTTGTGCTTCTGTAGAAAGATATGGACTTTCAGTGCAGCTGCGTGCAACCTAAAGTGCTACAACCATGATGCAATCCTTCCCTTTCCTATCCTAATTCCTGTAACACAGTGAAAATCATTTTTGCTAACATGACTTGTATTCATGATCTATACATTTTTTGATTTGCTGATATTTTCTGAACTACAGTGCATGTGCACTTATGTCATTTGTTAATTTGTTTTGTACTCATTGTATATATATTTTGTCATTACCTGATATGTTCTGTACTCGGTGCATGTGCACTATATTCATGTTCTACACCTATATATTGTATATTCTGTGATTGTAAAGTTAGTTAGTTAGTTAGTTAACAAAAATTTGTTGCTCATGGCAAGTCCAAATGACTCACCATCGCTGCCAAATTTTTGCCCCCCCCCCCCCCCCCCCCCAGTGGAGGGTTATGAAACACGTATGTATTCATTACCAGCGATGGCGAGGCATGACAGAATCTCTGACCAGAGAGTTATTTATCGTTGCTAGTCTGCGCTTGACCGCGCGAGACGACAGTAGTACCATGTAGCGAGTCGGCAGGAGCAGTTGTACTCTGTCTGCGGTAGTAGTCAGTCGACAGTTGTAGCGAGTGGACGGTTGTACTGAGCAGAAGTCGGCATGCGTCCGCGGTGTGCTCTGCTCGCGACTCTGGTCAGCATTCTGGACGATGAGTATTGTTGTAGAAGGTAAAGAAGCAGCATTGCGCATAATTAATAATGTATGTTAATTGTAATTAATTTATTCAAAAATGCCCCAATAACAATTTTTTTATAAAGTAACTCATTTAAAGAAAAACATTCATTTCAATTTAAAGAATATTTCCTATGCGTTTCCTCCAAGAATCAAAATTAAATATACGCCAGCATTGCACGAAGCTATGTCGATAAATAAGAGCAGATATAGATGCAGTTTTTTATTGAGGTAAGAATTTTTGCTTTTTTTATTCGGAATACAGGGCCGAAGGTCAGCGCTGCTGTCCTTATAAAATCTATCAGGTTTAATTATTTCACAGGTCCGAAGTCAGCGCTGCTGTCCTTATGAAATTTATCAGGTTTAATTATTTCTGTTCAGATGGTACATTCAGTTCATGGTTCATTATCTAATTAATATTGTTGTGTGGTTTATGGTCAATTTTCATTCTTTGATTTCTGTGAGGAGGTTACATTTGGCATCATTTTTCCTGTTTTTATTTAAACATTTTCTTGTTTATCATTTAACTTATCTGCGGGGAGGTTACAAGGTAAAACGCTGGTACCTGGTACATTAATAACCGGTGCACCTTATTGCTTCGCACTGTTGAAGAACAATTCGGGGATGGCGATTGTATCTTTCAACACGATCGAGCAACTGTTCACAACGCACGGCCTGTGGCAGAGTGGTTACATGACAATAACACCTTGTAATGGCCTGGCCTGCACAGAGTCCTGACCTGAATCCTATTGAACCCCGTTGGGATGTTTTGGAACGCTGACTTCGTGCCAGGCCTCACCGACCGACATCGATACCTCTCCTCAGTGCAGCACTCCGTGAAGAATGGGCTGCCATTCCCCAAGAAACCTTTTAGTACCTGATTGGACGTATGCTTGCGAGAGTGGAAGCTGTCATAAAGGCTATGTCTGGGCGAACACTATATGGAACTCCAGCATTACCGATGGAGGGCGCCACGAACTTGTAGGTCATTTTCAGCCAAGTGTCCGGATACTTTTGATCACATAGTGTACCTGCTGTTCTCCTCTCTGGTTCGGGGCGAGCCCCCTCTTTCTACCGCTCACGAAGTTGCTGAAACATTCCCTCTGACGCGCATTAGCGGCAAACAAACTGTACTGCGCCACCCTTTAGATACCAACTTTGTTCTATGTTTCAACCGTAGGAGATACACTGTATGTACAAGCTCTAATACGTAGCTGAAAATCAACGTCGGCCAATGTAGCTCACTCTCGTAATACCACAATTAGTTGTCCTGACAATATCTTGCCTACACTCAACGTCGTAATCTGTGTGACTTGAAAGACTCGTCTGTACTAACACAACGACGTCACGTTAAGATTTTACATTCAGCTTCTCTCGCTATAAATTACATTACCGCTCGCTACGACCTCACTGTGTACGAAAGGACGGACACAGTAACACTTTACGAGGTATTATGCGGTCAGCGACAGCTATCTGGATACTAATTACAGCAATCCATCTGACTATAAGGGTTCACTCGTTTCGAAAGATAAAGTACCACCAAAGCCAGTATCAGTCACCACAAAAATACTAAATGCGAGAGTCTACGGGGAGTAAGAATGATGTAAAACTTTACCAATAACAGCAATCTACACTGAAGAATACGTTCACAAAGCAACGATATAATTTTATACTGTTTATGTCTCGTTGTCAATCAACGATAACCTATAAGTTGCACCGAGCGAGGTGGCGCACTGGTTAGCACACTGGACTCGCATACGGGATGACGACGATTCAAACTCGCGTCCAGCCGTCGTGATTTATATTTTCCGTTATTTCCCTAAATCGCTTCAGGCAAATGCCGGGATGGTTCCTTTGAAAGGGGACGGCCGATTTCCTTCCCCATACTTCCCTCCTCCAGTGGCACCGATGACCTCGCTGTTCGGTCCCCTCCCCCGAATGAACCAACCAACCTGCAGGTAGCGCCTTGCTACAAAAATATCCAAGACTCGATTGAAATTTTATCGTAATAAAGTATTTCATTAATCTCAATCTTTAAGAATTAAATATACTAACTTTTCATTTATAATTAATGACTTTTCCATAACACGTGAACTTGCTTTTCCTGTCATGGGATTTATTACCTTTCTTTTCGTTACAAGTCGTTCACTGAAAAGTACTACTCCCTTTCTTTAATTTCTTTGAACTCTGTTTTTACCAATACTGTAGTCTTTTACTTCAATGGACTTTGGATTTACTTAATTCCGAAAAGATATATTCCGGTTACTAGTCTGCTTTCAAATAAGACTTTGATTCTTTTTCTTGCAATAGTTTTCTAATAGTTTGGGGATAAAAGATAACTCGGGTACTGACTTTTTCAGTTTAAAGCGAATTTCTTTATTTCCTGCAATTAAATCAACTACAAGTACAAGTCAGGCTTTTATTTTTTGGGCGCTGGTTATGTATTCAAAACCCCACAAAGCGGAAACGTAATTAAAAAATAAAACTAAAACTAAAAACCTCAGTGTCACCGCCACTTTTCAGCCATATGAACTCAAATAATCACACAAAGCTCAACAACATCAGGCGTTGACTTACGCCACCATTAATATTTATAACTGAAAACATAGCACCTGATAATCTCTTTCAGAAAGAATTAGCGTGTTCTTTTTTAAATGGTTCTTGATTTGACGTTTAAAGCCAAAGGGAAAAGGAAACACATTATCAATAACTATAGCGTTGGACGACCGTTCTCTTTAATATAGACTACACATTCAGTGCATTCAAGGAGATTTCCGTAATTTACTATATTGCGCCGCTCACGCCGAAGTCACACAATGAATCCTAAGGAAAAATCTATAAATAACCACTCCTTAGTGCTTGCGTACACCTATGCAACCACAATCATACCTTGAAACGCTACTATCTCTTAGTGCATGCTTTAAACCCCAACCACAAAACTACTAAACGACTTCTCGTAAACACATCTCTTCACCTACATGATCCAACGGAAAATCCCACAAAAAGTACTCAAATACCGTTCGCCTACCTTCGCGTGGCTGTTAAGCAGCACAACGCACCGTTAATCACAATTAGGAGAAACTAATCTCAAACTTCATTGGATCGGAGCTTTTCCTATACCTGGTGAGTCTACCTTCTACCAAACATCGACGAAATAATCATTTCCTGCATAAGCCGATAATTTTCTCAAAATATCCATCCAAACGACTTAGGACTGCTCTGAACACGTTTGAGTGCTATTTCCATTGCAGACTAGTTCATGTATCACACTCGAGATAATCTCTCTCGAGGCTCACCACTCGAACGATATTCGGGTACTATTCCTGGAAATCTAAAAGGACAAGCCAAGAACCATTCTCTGCGAACAGACATATCATGCTAATTATGTCTGTAACAATAAGTGTTTCCTCTGTGCAGTCGCCGGCAAACGTTCGTTCAAAAATGGCTCTGAGCACTATGGGACTTACATCTATGGTCATCAGTCCCCGAGAAATTAGAACTACTTAAACCTAACTAACCTAAGGACATCACACAACACCCAGTCATCATGAAGTAGAGAAAATCCCTGACCCCACCGGGAATCGAACCCGGGCGCGGGAAGCGAGAACGCTACCGCACGACCACGAGCTGCGGATACAAACGTTCGTAGTGGGCAGCTGCATCGTCGTTATCTTCGCCGCACGCCGCGATTTAGCAATCGGCTGGGCGTTGCAAACTCGCTGACTTGACAGGACACAGCTTTTCTCGACCCTCAAGTGTCACATACTTAAAACATTTACACACAAAAATTTAAGAAAACTATATAAACAACCTGATCTCATCACTCTTGTAGCACATGAAAATTGATAATAAGTTGAGGCGATACAAACAGGTGATCCGCTTTTGTCACTCTGATGATGGTTTGGCGTATTACGGAGTGTTCATCACCATATATGGCGCAACTAGTGATCCACTTGTGGCACTGTGACGCGCTGCTGTAAGTGGTCTGACTGTGGTCGCTCTCCATACGTGTACAATCTGTGTACCGTTCGTCGCCAGCCTTTCGCTGTTTGAATAACCGATTGCGCCAACGCTTCGACCTCCTTCCCTGGACAGCTCCAAGATGCCACTTGAATGTAATGCTGTATTTCCTTTCTTAATATTGGATTCTGTGAAAACGAACTGTAAATCACAAGTTGCTTCTAAGTATTACACTATCTCTGTTCCGATTTTTTTAAATGTTTATCACAAACACGCTTGCTAGATGTTCAAATGATCCATGTGTTACCAGGGCGGAGAAAGTGACATTTCGCTCTTTTATAGCAGCTAATAAATATTGGAAGAAGCTTCTTCTACTATTTCGGCTGCTGTCTCACAATCTTAATTTTGTGCCAAATAAACCGCAACGAAACTAAGGCTCATGGCTCTTGCCCGATGTATACGCGACGAGCAAAGTGGGGGAGCTGCCGTTGAGAAAACCGAAAAGCCGGCCGAAGTGGCCGTGCGGTTAAAGGCGCTGCAGTCTGGAACCGCAAGGCCGCTACGGTCGCAGGTTCGAATCCTGCCTCGGGCATGGATGTTTGTGATGTCCTTAGGTTAGTTAGGTTTAACTAGTTCTAAGTTCTAGGGGACTAATGACCTCAGCAGTTGAGTCCCATAGTGCTCAGAGCCATTTGAACCATTTAGAAAATCGAAAGTTCTCTTTATAAACAGTTTCGGTTAATACCTCAGCCGCTATATCTTCCCCCGTATCCATACTGAAAGATTAATATTAAAATTACACAGTACTATTGAGGATCTCTTACTTCGTTGATAGAGTCTTAATCTTTCGTCACGAGTTCCCTCTGTGATCTGTGTAGGGCTTGTACATTGACAGTACTGTTTGCTGTATATAAATTTCCCTACAGCGCCTTCAATGGCAAATCTACGTCATCTAGTAAGTGAGTTGCACGATACATATCCGAGTGCATTGCCTCTGTACATATCCTCTCTCTTCGCATAAATTACGTTGTATTTTGCATGCCACGTCTCCGTTATAGCATGTATGGTTTACTGGTGCTTGTGTGAGAAACGTCTTAAACTATTTGACGAAGCGTGCGTTCCATTATTAACAGCCACCACCCTTCTGAAAAGAGATGCGTACTATCTGTTGGAACAAGTACTGCTGATTCAATCTCCGATGCAATCTTTATGAGTATGTCTGTAATCTTATTATGCGCGAGACTTTTTTGCGACTGCGATGTATAAGGATTGGGTCGTAATTGTGACAAATGTCTTTTGCTTGAGGTCCAAAGATTTTCATAAACAGTATCCGATGCGCGGTTTGTTTCGATTATCTCACTTGGTTCTCTAGCAACACCGATTCTTGATCTTAATTTATTCTGAGATGGGACCTCCACTTACGATACTATGCGTCTGAATAGGGGAGAATCTTGTACCATGGAACACTTCCTATGCTTTCATTTCTAGCCGGCCCTTTAACAGAAGTTTAGTATATTTTATTATTCCATTATGAAATAGTAAGGTAAGTATGCCAAATAAGGCCACAGTCCCCAGTAAGGCCACCCACCTTCGTTGTGGAAACTTCCAGTCAAATTCGTCGGTGGGCAACACCTACAAAATCGGAAATGGCTTCCAAGTAATAAAACAGAAGAAGAGGTGGCATGGTATATATTATTCAGGTGCAAGAGTGAATTCTTGGTTTTAGAGGTTTTTGCTAAGCTGCTAAGGTAAGTATTTCCTAAGCTCTGGAGTAATTAATTGATGGGGTTGCTTTATGGGCAAGTGATTATTTTGAAGCATATTTATGGTAGTTTTGAAAGCTTCGAATTATATTAGGATGGGATTGCTAGAAATGGCAGAAACACTTGCGGGAATGACGAAAAGTTGTATGCAGACCAATAAAGCTGACCTGACCTGGCCTTATTGGGCACTCACATCTTTTTTTTCCTTCAATGATTTATTATTGGAATTTTTATTTATTACATTAGTTTCCTACGACTGTTATAGATACCTTTGCCTGATGAAGACGATCTGGCTGATGGTGTAAAGGTCAACTAACAAATGGCTCTGAGCACTATGCGACTTAACTTCTGAGGTCATCAGTCGCCTAGAACTTAGAACTAATTAAACCTCACTAACCTAAGGACATCACACACATCCATGCCCGAGGCAGGATTTGAACCTGCGACCGTAGCGGTCGCTCGGCTCCACACTGTAGCGCCTAGAACCGCACGGCCACTCCGGCCGGCTGGTCAACTAACAGTCCTCCCAAGATCGACGTGAAACGCCTCCTGAAATGTAACTCCCGTTTCATCATCTCTTTGGAGGTCCTTTACTGACATCTTTAAAACCTCTAAAATGAACGAGAGTCGCACACAGACGAGAGAAAGTCTGAATTACTTGATGATCAACGTAACCCAAAGTTTGTTACAAGAGGAATATCGGACGTCAACACAAGGACAACGACAGACAACGTCAAAAAACTGGGAGAAAACCGCTCAAGCACACCCTAGTATCTCAAAACTGGATGCATCTACCTCTTGAATTCAAAGAAATTGTATCAACACAATTGACAGATTTTTACGAACTGTCCTTAAATAATAAAAAGTGTGAGGTCATCCACATGAGTGCTAAAAAGGAATCCGTTAAACTTCGGTTACATGATGAATCAGTCTAATCTCAAGTCCATAATTTCAACTAAATCTAGTAATTATAAATACGAACAATTTAAATTGGAGAAAACGCATATAAAATATTGTGGGTAAAGCAAACCACAGACTTAGTTTTATTGGCAAAACACTTAGAAAATGTAACAGATCTACTAAAGAGACTACCTACACTGCGCCTGTCTGTACTCTTTTGGAGTACTGCTGCGCGGTCTGGGATCCTTACTAGGTAGCATTAACGGAGTACATCGAGAAAGTTCAAGAAGAGCTGCACGTTTTGTGTTATCGCGCAACAGGGAAGAGAGTGCCACGCAAATAATACAGGATTTTGAATGGACACCATTTTTCGTTGCGGCGGATTCTTCTCACGTCACTTCAATAGCCAACTTTCTCCTCCGAATGCGAAAGTGTTTTGTTGACGCCTACCTACGTAGGGAGAAACAACCATTATAATAAAGTAAGGGAAATCAGAGCTCGTACGTAAAAATATAGGTGTTCGTTTTTTCCGCGCGCTGTTCGAGAATGGATTAATAAAGTATTATTGTGAAGGTGGTTCTATAAACCCTCTGCCAGGCACTTAAATGCGATTTGCAGAGTATCCCATGTAGACGCAGGTGTAGATCTATGCTGATCGTCACTTTTGATTCTGAAAGTTCGCGGTTGTGTTATAAAGCAAGTTGCGCGCAATTTATATCCTCTCAGAGATTGTGTCAATCCTCGCTAAGAAATACGAATTTAGATAATGTTATACTTGAATGATCATAAATTTTTACTTATAAATTGAATTCTCCACAAAACTACTGTTACTCAAGCTTAACTGAAATGCGTAGAGCTTCAGTTTATCCGGGCCTTCATCACAAGAACTGACCACGAGATGCTGAAGCACGAAATTCGTAACCCGGTGCGAAGGTGCGTGAAAGATCTCTTCCGGCCAAATAACACAGTAACGATCACCTTCATATTTCATTTCAAGTAAGCCGGTAATCTCCCTATTTAGACCAGTCTACATTCAAAAATCAATTTACATGAAATTACAAAATGACGTATTCCCAAAAAGGAAATGAAAACAAATTAACCCCATCTTTAACGCCTGAAAACTGGAGTAAATTTTACGTTTATAAAACACAGAACGCTTGCTGCTTTGCAATTATCAATTTCTCCTACGTACCCGACTCACATCCAAGCTGCGCAATCTGATTCTCATGCTCACTCACAATTTAATTCACAGCTTCAGTAATTCATTCTTCACATAGATGCTGTATTCACTCTTACATTCACTCAGACAACAAAACAAATAAAAATAATATCACCCAGTAGAAAAATAGTAGCAGTATTCAGCGGAAATTAGTAGGTAAGTTATAGTATTTTCATCAAAATTTTATTCACTTAGTTATTTGACCATAAAGTATTTAGTTAACATTGCTCATAGACTCACATGTCAGCAAGTTTTTCTCAATGAAACTCGTAAATTCGAAGTTTTAGGTAACTTTTTGTCCTGTAACGTTACTTAAGATTAAGGGTCTAGAATCTTACTGTTGTTAACACAAGGTTATACAAAGGTTAATAACAATAGCTTTATCAGATCTGTCTTTAATAATTCGTGCCACTGCATGTAATATTCGATCAATGAACAATCTATGTACAAGGCTTGAGAGGCTATTGATCCACGTGCAAATATATGTTCGTTTCAGCGTGCGAGTGCGTTCTCTCGGGTACGACGGCATCCTGGATAGTAGATTCTCCGAATTTTTTGTGTGAAAATACGTAAAGCTTTTTAAATAAAGCAAACGTTATTAACGCTTACATCTTCATTCTTCTGCAGCCGTCTGCTTTTAGAGTGTTCCAAATTAAAGCGTGAAACATGGGGATGTGTGATGTAACTCTTTCGGTGCATGAGAAACAGCGTGCTGTAATGGCACTTCGAACTCCACATGTGAAATACCCTCTCCTTCTGCCAGACCACACACAAGCGCTGCGGCATCTACGACAATCCGACACCTTAGGTTCACTGCCACCGACCATCCTCCATACAGTTCCGACTGCGTCCCATCCGATTTTCACCTGTTTCCGCCACTTAAAGAACACTTTCGAGGACTTCACTTTGATACTGATTAAGCGGTGCAAGCGGAGGTGAGGTTGTCACTCAGTCGACAAAATCAAACATCCTATAAGGCCGATTTCAACAAACTGTCCTCTCTTGGCGAGAAATGCGCTCGTACCCAGGGCGACTATATTGAAAAATAAAATATGTAGACATGAAGAAATAAAGATATAGAATGTTAGTAACGTTTATTTAAAAAGCTTTAGAAGTTTTCACATGAAAAGTTCGGAGGCACTACTTTTCAAGTCACCCTCGTATACTGTTATGCCTCATTTGTCTTACGATGCGCAATTCTGCACGATATGGTCATGCCAGTACTGAAACTAAACTCGTTTTCTGTATTGTGATGGTCGGAAAGACGTCACGAACCTCGCAAAACGAAGGAAGTATAACCTGCGTTTACTGCCCAAACCTTCATATGACCTACAACAGTACGTCCACGAATATGCCCGCCAGAAAGCAGAGTGCCAGTGGCGTTTCAAATCAACATATACGTGGAAGCGTCGAATAAACGAAATAACATGTCCGGTACTAACCTTGTAGTAGAATCTTCCAAAGGACAACGAATGGTAAGGAATAGGGAGCCGATACGCGTGTACCCGGGTCACAGATAGAATCCAACGGCAGCCAATGGTCATTTTTGAACCACACTACGCATACAGACTATTAACAGGGTAGAGAGTTGTATCTAGGATCAAATGATATTCCATGGTCGAATTTAAATCTAACGACTGATTTTAGAACCAGTTGAAAGAAGATGGACTAGAAACTGCCATCAGCAGTGTCCGGCATTTTCTATGGTTTCTTTTGTTATTAAGCACGAGCTTTTTGTATTGTGCTGCATTGATAAATACACTGACGGAAAAAATCACAACACCGAGAATGAGTTGTGCGACAGAAACGGAAGTTGGTAGGCGTATTTCTACATCTGAAAGAAGATATCTGTTCATGTTTCGCTCCATTCGTATACGAGTTACGCTAGTAGCGCCACTATGAGGATGCAAATCAGGCTTGCTTTCAATACACGCTGTAATGGTCGTGAGCGTTAGTTACCTCTGTACACTGGACGTGGTGAGTTGATGTCAGTGAAGAATCCCTTTAAGGCGACAAAGCCGCCATTATCAACACCTCACTGAGGTCGAACGAGGTCGTGCAATAGGGCTACTAGACGCTGCATATTCCTTCTGCGATATTGAGGAAACACTTGGCAGGAACGCAGCCACTGTACATGACTGCTGGCAGCGATGGTCACGGGAATGTACGGTCGTAAGACGACCAGGCTCCGGAGGGTCACGTGTAACTACCGAGAGGAAAGGACACCGTGTTCGGCGTGTGGTTCTGGCTCATTGTTTTAGATCTGCAGCAACAATCTGAGCAGCAGTTCGCATCACAGTCACACAATGAACTGTTACAAATTAGTTACTTCAAGGACAGCTCCGAGACAGACGCTCTGTAGCGTGCACTCACAGCCACCAAACCATCGTCATTTGCGACTTCAGTGGTGTCAAGTGAGAGCTGATTGGAGGGCAGAATGGAGGTATGTTCTTTTCTGACAAAAGTTGGTTCTTCGTCAGCGGCAGTGGTGCTAGTGTGATGGTTACGAGGAGGCCACTTGAGGGCCTGCAACAAACCTGTCTGCGTGCTAGACACACTGAAGTTATCGTCTGGGATGCAATTTCGAATGACAGCAGAAGCAATCTTGTGGTTATCCAACGTAACCTGAGCGCAAATTTGTACTTCACTCTGGTGATTCAACCTGTTGTGCTCCGATTCATGAAGAGTATTCCAGGCGGTGTTTTCCATCAGGATAACCGTCGCCCACGTACCGCTGTTGTAACCAAACATGCTCTACAGTGTGTCGAAATGTTACCTTGGCCTGCTCAACCACCAAACCTGTGTCCAGTCCAGTACATATTGAACATTATCGGACGACAACTCCAGCTTCATCCACAAACAGTATTAACGATCCCTGTACACAAGCGTGATGCTCCACCCAAAACCCACAAACTGACACGTGGCACTTGTACTCACAAGGCATGCTTGTTCGCATGCTTGCATTCAACATTCTGGCGGTTACACCGGTTATTAATGTACCCGCATTTCACATTTTCAGCGGCTTAATTCGCGCTTACATTAACCTGTGAACTTGTAATGTTAATAACGTAAGTATGTTACCTAGACAAATGTATTCCCGAAATTTCATTACTGTGTATGAATTCTTTTTTAGTATTCCGATTTTTTTCCCGTCACTGTACTAAAAGATCTACTTATTTAGTAACTATGTAATACATTAAAGATATTTGGAAGAAATCGTTAATTTTTCAGTTAAACAATCTTATAGTGAATAAAATACTATACATTTATAAAACTAATTGGTGGCAGTAGAACCATACTGATCCAAATGGCATTCTCATCATTTAGAAAAAAACTAGGGAACCCTTTGTGTTCGTTTGAAGAAAACGGCTCATTTTTTATGGTTTAATATTTAATGGAATGTTGACAAATATGTTAGAATAATAAAGAAAATGTTTCATTGAATTCTTTTTATTGCAAGATATAATACCTTGGATTTCTGCATTAGACAAAGCACTTTGATCACTTCAGTGCAAAAAACTAATGAAATTACAGCTGCGTCACATCGAAATACTAAAGATCTAAGGGGGTAATCAAACTTAATCATCTCCATATTCGGAGAGTAGCATGTTTTCATCGTCCTGGCCTCATCTTCCCTTCGCCTTCTGGGTGCATGCGTAACTGACAGGAAGAATGAATGATGCACTGTTGGAATAAATTTAAGAATTTTTAATGCCTTGCTTCTTTTTGTATGGTATTGGCTTTGCTGTCCTAGCGCGCTCATCGTACGTGATTTCTGAGTCTTGGCAGAAATAGCTGCAAACCTCTTTCATTAGGTTTGAGGTCAATCACTTTTTAATTCTCTTTATAGTCATCATTGTAACGCATAAGGCTTGAGCTCTTGAAGAATTTTACAGCCACACATGAAGTCCATCCATGCTTGAGGAATGAAGATGTCTCTCCTCTTCCTTTGCTCTGGACTTATTAGAGAAAAAACCTTGTCATTTTGAAAGTACGTATGGCAGCTCGGGAGGAAGTGAATAACAATATTTTCGAGATTGAACGATATATTGAGCCAGGAACATGAAGAAAAGCGACATGTTCCTATTTCTAGTCTGCCCATAGCAGCAGTCGCAAAATAGGCACAAGATTTTAATGGTTTCTGGCAGAGAATCTTCTATGTAGTTATGGAATGAGGACATCACTTCCTGAGAACCTCTTTCCCCACAATGAACTGGTCACATGATCCTAACTGTTTTTCTCCGTCTTTTAGATAGGAATTTATTTAGAAACTGAGGATCTAAAGTTGCCTTAGGGTTCAGACCTCACACATATTTAAATATGGAAGGGGAAGCGTGCGCCCCAAGTCAAAGATTGTAAAAGATTCAACACATCTAACTTTTGCTTTACAGTCGTTCATAATATTTCGCTCTTTAGTTGGCAATTTGATATGATTGTCTTTCTTTTTTTTTATTACCAGTTGAAAAATTGCTCTAACGACAGTTGAATGAATTTGGCATAAGATCATTGTTATTGCACTTTGATGACTTCAGCTTTCACGCTAAATTAGAGCCATTACTTGGAATGTTAGATCCCTTAAACGGGCAATCAGGTTAGAAAATTTAAAAGGAAAAATAGAACGGTTGAAGTTTAGATATAGTGGAATTTGTGAAGTTCTGTGGCAGAAGGAACAGGACTTCTGGTAGGGTGAATACAAGGGTGTAATACAAAGTCAAATAGGGTTAATGCACAAGTTGGCTTAATAATGAATAAGAAAATAGGAATGGTGGTAAGCTACTACGAACAGCATAGTGAACGCATTATCGTTGAGAAGACAGGCAAGAAGCCCACGCCTACCACAGTCAAGTTTCTATGACAACTAGCTCCGCAGATGATGAAGAGCTTGAAGAAATCTACGGTGAGATAAAAGAGATCATTCAGATAGTTACAGGAGACGAAAATTAAATTTTGGTGGGAGATTGGAAACCGGTAGTAAGAAAAGAAAGAGGAGGAAAATAGTAGCTAAACACGGACAGGGGGGCAGAATGAAAGAGGAACCCGCGTGGTAGTATTTTCCACAGAGCATAATTTAATGTCGTTAACACTTGCTTTAAGAATCATAAAAGAACCCTGTATACGTGAAAGAGACCTGGAGACACAGGAAGGTTTCAGATTGATTACATAATGGTGAGACAGAGATTTACGAAGATATTTTAAATTGTAAGACATTCCCAGGGAAGATGAGGACTCCGCTCACACTTCATTGGTTATGAACTGTAGGTTAAAACCGAAGAAATTGCAAAGAGGTAAGAAATTAAGGAGATGGGACCTGGGTAATTTGAAAGTTTTAGAGCGAGCGTTGGCAACAGCTGACTAGAACAAGGGAGACGAATACGGTAGATGAAGAATCAACAGCTTTAAGAGATGAAATAGTGAAGGAGCAGAGGATCAAATAGGTAAAAAGACGAGAGCTACTAGATATCCTTGGATAACACAAGACATACTTAATTTAATTGATGAAAGGAAAAAAATTAAAAATGCAGCAAATGAAGAAGGCGAAAGGGAATGCAAACGAGAAAATGAAGTGCAAAATGGCTAAGCAGAATGGCTAGAGGACAAATGTAAGGATGTAGAAGCATATTTCACAAGGCGAAAGATAGATACTGCCTGCAGGAAGATTAAAGACGCTTTGGGGAAAGGAAAAGCAGCTGTGTGAATATCGAGAGCCCAAATGGAGAACCAGGCGGGAAAGTTGAAAGGTGGAGGAAATATATAGAGGGTCCATACAAGGAAGGTGAACTTGAAGACAGTATTATAGAAAGGTAAGTGGACGTAGCTGGAGATGAGATGGGAGATATGGTACTGCGAAAAGAAGTTGACAGTACTCTGGAAGATCTAGGTCGAAACAATGTTCCGGAACTAGACAATATTCTGTCTGACCTACTGATAGCCTTGATAACCAAACATGACAAAACTCTTTCATATGGTGTGCAGGATGTATGAGACAGGTGAAATGCCCTCAGATTTCAAGAAGAAAGTAGTAATTCCAATTCCAAAGAAAGCAGTTGCTTACAGGTGTGAAAATTATCGAATTATCAGCTTAGTAAGACATGATAGAAAAATACTAAAACGAATTATTTACAGAAGAACGAAAAAACTGTAGAAGACAACCTCGGAGAGGATCATTTTGGCAAAATACTAAAATGAATTCTTTACCGAAGAACGGGAAATCTGAAGAAGCCAACCTCGGAGAGGATCATTTTGGGAAAATACTGAAACGAATTCTTTACAGAAGAGCGGGAAAACTGTAGACGCCAACCTCAGAGAAGATCATTTTGGCTTCCGGAGAAAGGTAGGAACACGTGAGGCAATAATTACCCTATGACTTATCTTAGAAGATAGGTTATGGCAAGGCAAACCTACGTTTATAGAATTTGTAGACTTAGAGAAAGCTTTTGACAGTGCTGACTGGAAAAAAACACTTCAAAATTCTGAAGGCAGCAGGGTTAAAACACAGGGAGTGAAAGGCTATTTACAACTTGTGCAGAAACCAGACGGCAGTAATAAGAGTCGAAGGGCCTGAAAGGAACGAACTGATTGAGAAAAGAGTGAGACAGGGTTGTAGCCTACCCGGATGTTGTTCAGTCTGTACATTGAACAAGCAGTAAAGATAACCAAAGAAAAATTTGGAGTAAGAATTAAAGTTTCAGGAAGACGAAATAAAAACTTCGAGATTTGCTGATGACATTGCAATTACGTAAGAGACATCAAAGGACATGGAAGAGCAGTTGAACGGAATGGACAATGTCTTGAACGCAGGATATAAGATTATCAGCAACAAAATCAAAACTAGGATAATGAAATTTAGTCGAATTAAATCAGGTGATGCTAAGGGTGATGCTAAGGGCATTAGATTAGGAAACGAGACACTTAAAGTAGAATATGAGTTTTGCTATTTGGGCAGCAAAGTAACTAATGATGGCCGAAGAAGGGAGGATATAAAATGTAAACTGGCTATATCAAGAAAAGCATTTCTGAAGGAGAGAAATTTGTTAACATAAAATATAGACTTAAGTGTTAAGAAATCTTTTCTGAAGGTGTTCGTTTGGAGTGTAATCATGTACGGAAGTGAAACATGGACGATAAACTGTTCAGACAAAAAGAGAACAGAAGCTTTGGAAACGCTGTGCTACAGGAGGATGTTAAAGTTTAGATGCGTCGATCATGTAACTAATTAAGAGGTACTGAATAGAATTGTTGTGACAATAAATTTGGGTTACAGCTTGACCAAAAGAGGAGATCACTTAGTAGGACACATTGTGAGGCAAGGGATCACCAATTTAGTACTGGAGGGGAAATGTGGGGGTAAAATTCGTAGAGGGAGGCCGAGAGATGAATACAATTAGCAGATCCGGAAGGATATAAGTTGCAGCAGCTATTCGGAGGCGAAGAGGCTCGCACAGGATAGAGTAGTATGGAGAGCTGCACCAAACCAGTATTCGAATTGAAGGTCACAACAACAGCAGCAGCAGCAACAACAACAATTTGGAGTCATAACGATCCACGTGTTGTTCTTGACTTGGATCAGTATGGCAGGATGTATTTTTCGAAGTAGGATTAATTCTAAGTTGGGAAACCGACACATTCTTACAGAATACAGTACGTAGTTTTTGCACTTGGATCAATGTGACATGAAAATTTATATTTTCTTCCATGCATCCATGCGAAAAGCTCTAATAAAGAAAACATGTCGTTTGGATCAGTATGGTTCTATTGTCCCCAATTACACGACGTGTGGACGGCTAAGTCATACTTCTTCTGTCGTCCACCGTCATGCATCTTGAAGCAGAAGGTCTTCTACGACGGAATACGTGAAGCACGCAGATGAACTAAGTTTCTTTCATGTCTTAACAATTTTTACTGTCTTGAAAATGAAAATTTGCGTTAGTTGATTGTTAGTGTGTAGTAGAATAACAATGTAACACAAAGACTTTTAAATGCAATATTGTCAAGATTTTGTCGATTGGAATATTTTCATACACTGGTAAGAAAAGAATATTCGTTCCTTGGTAGTTGGACATGTACCGTGGGACAGTTTCCATAATTGGTGAAACCTTAATTTTCCGGAGCAATTTTTGCAGTTTTAGAAAAAGAATGCTGCACACATAAAGTGAGTACTAACAAGGGAAACTCACCGTCCCACCCTCCTCAGATTGAGTGGTGAAATGGGTGGCTGTGTGGTCACGTTGTTGGACTGCGAAGCGAGAGATTCGTGTTTTAATGTCACTAGTGCCACCTTTTTTCACAAATTTATGACCTGTCCGTCCGGTCGCTGTCGTGTTTGTTCGCCTTCTGTAGTCCTGGTAATTTTCATGCTATACATTTGTTATAGAACATGAGTCATGTTATAAGAATGTATTACTGTCGCAAGGAAATGTGAAGAATAGTGAGAGCAGGCGAGATGCCACATCGACCTCTCACAGAAATGAAAACAAGAAGAAATGGCTGTGAACTATGTTACAACAAAGTAATGCAAGAGTTAAAACCTTCAAAACGGAACGCAAAACTCATAACATGGGGTACTCGTGTAGTATGAATAGGAGATACGGAAGTTCGAAGGTCACTTCCTTACACCACAACACAGACATCAATTTTAATATAGTGAACAGACCCGAGAATGACCGGACCAGCAGTTCATAATTTTGTAAAGAAAAAGGTGCACGAGGGAGGTTTGAACCCGGATCTCTCTCTTCGCAATCCAACACCGTGACCACATAACCACTACGCGACTGCTGCTAAATTGCGCACGATGTTGCACTCCTTAAGCTTGAACCATTTATTGTTTCTATTTTGCTTCTTTTCTCACAGTTAAGTTCACCTTCTTCATGTTTTCGTGGTTGATGTGTATTCAGTTTTTGAAGGGCTATCCTCAGGGCCATCTTACCACTAAACCTGAGACCTGAGGAGGGGGGGGGGGGGGCGATGAGGAGTTTTCTTTGTAAGATATGTGCGCCAAATAAGGCTACTTTTCATCAGCAAACTGCTCAGCCGATTAATTTTAAATTGTCTGTGAATGTATGGCTTTTAGACAGTGAAATTCTGTATATGTAATCAAAAAGTTTATTATAGATTAAAAGAAAATCAACAAAGAAAAATCGGATTTTCAGGCTGGGATTTGAACTACAAGATTTCACAGTAGAGCCACAAAATAACGGTTTTCAACAGTAATTCTTTTCTCGATCCTGGCACAAGGTTCGTGAAAACATAGTCCACAAAGGGAACAGCGAATCATATTTTTTATGAAGTTGACAGTCCAGGTGATTTACATTACCAATCTGGAAGGAGTGGAGACTGTCTCTCAAGAAAGTGTCAAGTAAATTTTTATCTGCTTTTCTGAATAAATGGAATTTTCGTTTATTTTGGTGGATTTGGAAGTTACTGCATACAGTCTCGCTTCGACAACCCTGTGTTCACTGTCCCTGTAACTGTTTAGATGCTCGTTATTAGCTCAGGATTATTTGTTGCTAAGAGGTCAAGTGTGTTTTAACAACCGTTTACTATTCGCGTGGGCTCGTGAACTAATTGCTCGAAACCGAAAGGTAATATACACTCCTGGAAATGGAAAAAAGAACACATTGACACCGGTGTGTCAGACCCACCATACTTGCTCCTGACACTGCGAGAGGGCTGTACAAGCAATGATCACACGCACGGCACAGCGGACACACCAGGAACCGCGGTGTTGGCCGTCGAATGGCGCTAGCTGCGCAGCATCTGTGCACCGCCGCCGTCAGTGTCAGCCAGTTTGCCGTGGCATACGGAGCTCCATCGCAGTCTTTAACACTGGTAGCATGCCGCGACAGCGTGGACGTGAACCGTATGTGCAGTTGACGGACTTTGAGCGAGGGCGTATAGTGGGCATGCAGGAGGCCGGGTGGACGTACCGCCGAATTGCTCAACACGTGGGGCGTGAGGTCTCCACAGTACATCGATGCTGTCGCCAGTGGTCGGCGGAAGGTGCACGTGCCCGTCGACCTGGGACCGGACCGCAGCGACGCACGGATGCACGCCAAGACCGTAGGATCCTACGCAGTGCCGTAGGGGACCGCACCGCCACTTCCCAGCAAATTAGCGACACTGTTGCTCCTGGGGTATCGGCGAGGACCATTCGCAACCGTCTCCATGAAGCTGGGCTACGGTCCCGCACACCGTTAGGCCGTCTTCCGCTCACGCCCCAACATCGTGCAGCCCGCCTCCAGTGGTGTCGCGACAGGCCGAATGGAGGGACGAATGGAGACGTGTCGTCTTCAGCGACGAGAGTCGCTTCTGCCTTGGTGCCAATGATGGTCGTATGCGTGTTTGGCGCCGTGCAGGTGAGCGCCACAATCAGGACTGCATACGACCGAGGCACACAGGGCCAACACCCGGCATCATGGTGTGGGGAGCGATCTCCTACACTGGCCGTACACCACTGGTGATCGTCGAGGGGACACTGAATAGTGCACGGTACATCCAAACCGTCATCGAACCCATCGTTCTACCATTCCTAGACCGGCAAGGGAACTTGCTGTTCCAACAGGACAATGCACGTCCGCATGTATCCCGTGCCACCCAACGTGCTCTAGAAGGTGTAAGTCAACTACCCTGGCCAGCAAGATCTCCGGATCTGTCCCCCATTGAGCATGTTTGGGACTGGATGAAGCGTCGTCTCACGCGGTCTGCACGTCCAGCACGAACGCTGGTCCAACTGAGGCGCCAGGTGGAAATGGCATGGCAAGCCGTTCCACAGGACTACATCCAGCATCTCTACGATCGTCTCCATGGGAGAATAGCAGCCTGCATTGCTGCGAAAGGTGGATATACACTGTACTAGTGCCGACATTGTGCATGCTCTGTTGCCTGTGTCTATGTGCCTGTTGTTCTGTCAGTGTGATCATGTGATGTATCTGACCCCAGGAATGTGTCAATAAAGTTTCCCCTTCCTGGGACAATGAATTCACGGTGTTCTTATTTCAATTTCCAGGAGTGTAGCATTAGTTTAGAGTTACCTTGAGAATGGTGTAGATTTATACAGTGCTCTGGAAAACTTAAAGAGGAGGTGGATACAGTAACATAACATATTATCAACTCGTTGGAAATTAATGAAAGTGCGGGAACATGTTGCCAGAGGTCTCACAGTCCAGCACAGATAACTGGACGTAGCACAGCTTGAGGTTAGCAGCAACAAATGGAGCTGGCCCTGCAACAGGAGGTAGTTGAAGGAAAAGTGAAAGCTGTTACGGTGTTGGGCAACAGAAGAGATATTGAATTTAATTGATGCCACAAGAAAATACAAAAATGCAGTAAATGAAGCAGGCAAAAAGGAAAACAAACGTCTCAAAAATGAGATCGATAGGAAGTGCTAAATGGCTAGGCAGGGATGGTTAGAGGAAAAATGTAAGGATGTAGAGGCGCATATCACTAGGGGAAAGATAGATACTGCCTACAGGAAAATTAAAGAGAACTGTGGAGAAAAGAGAACCAGATGGAAACCCAGTTCTAAGAAGGGATAGCAGAAAGGTGGAAGGAGTGTATAGAGAGTCTATACAAGGCCGATGTTCTTGAGAACAATATTATGGAAATGGATGAGAATGTAGATTAAGATGAAATAGGAGATGTGATACTGCGCGAAGAGTTTGACAGAGAACTGAAAGACATAAGCCGAAACAAGGCCCTGGGAGTGGACAAAATTCCATTAGAACTACTGACAGCCTTGGAAGAGCCAGGCCTAACAAAACTCTACCTTCTAGTTAGCAAGATGTGTGAGATGGGTGAAATACCCTCAGACTTCAAGAAGAATATAATAATTACAATCCCAAAAAAAAGCAGGTGTTGAGAGATGTGAAAATAACCAAATTGTCACTGTAATAAGCCACGGCTGCAAAATACTAACACGAATTCTTTACAGACGAATGGAAAAACTGGTAGAAGCTGACCTCAGGGAAGATCAGTTTGGATTCTGTAGAAATGTTGGAACACGTGGGGCAATACTGACCCTACGACTTATCTTAGAAGACAGATTAAGGAAAGGCAACACTACGTTTCTAGCATTTGTAGACTTAGAGAAAGCTTTTGACAATGTTGACTGGAATACTCTCTTTCTAATTCCGAAGGTGGCAGGGGTAAAATACAGGGAGCGAAAGGCTATTTACAATTTGTACAGAAACCAGATGGCAGTTATAAGAGTTGATGGGCATGAAAGGGAAGGAGTGGTTGGGAAGGGAGTGAGACAGGGTTGTAGCCAATCCCCGATGTTATTCAATCTGTATATTGAGCAAGAAGAAAAGGAAACAAAAGAATGATTCGGAGTAGGAATTAAAAATAGCTGATGATGGTCGAAGTACAGAGGATATAAAATGTAGACTGGCAATGGCAAGGAAAGCGTTTCTGAAGAAGAGAAGTTTGTTAACGTCGAGTATAGATTTAAGTGTCTGGAAGTCGTTTCTGGAAGTATTTGTATGGAGTGTAGCCATGTATGGAAGTGAAACGTGGACGATAAATAGTTTAGACAAGAAGAAAATAGAAGCTTTCGAAATGAGGTGCTACAGAATAATGCTGAAGATTAGATGGGTAGATCAGATAACTAATGAGGAGGTACTGAATAGAATTGGAGAGAAGAGAAATTTGTGGCACAACTTAACTAGCAGAAGGGATCGGTTGGTAGGGCATATTCTGAGGCATCAAGGGATCACCAATTTAGTATTGGAGAGCAGCGTGGAGGGTAAAAAACGTAGAGGGAGACCAAGAGATGAATACACTAAGCAGATTCAGTAGGTACTGGGAGATGAAGATTCTTGCCAGGATGGAGCAGCATAGAGAGCTCCATCAAACCAGTCTCTGGACTGAAGACCACAACAACAACATGGTATTATATGGTGGTGTTCTACATACAACATGGCACGGAGAGAACATTTAGATGACTTCAGACAGGGAAGGATCATCGACAAACTAAAAAAAAGGATGAAGTGTGACGAGTGTAGCCCAGGAGTTCGGTATAGCTCACAGCATTGTTTCAAGAGTAGGGGGGGCGTTCCGAACCACAGGCACTTCTACACGAAGGTGAGGAGGTGGTCAACCATGAGAAAGTGCTGCAGCAGATGACCGCTTTATTGTGCTACTGGTAAGAAGAGACTCACATCAAACAGAGGGTGCAATTGTAACCACATTTAACAGCACGTCAAGGCACGCAATCACACGCTACACAATGGCACGGTTACTGCAAGGCGGAGATCTCTTTGCTCGACGACCAGAATGTTGTGCACCTTCGGCACCTGCGCATCGACGACGCCGTTTGTGATGGTGCCAAACGCATAGGGACTGCAACAACGACGAGTGGAGTTTGTCCTCTTCTTAGATGAGGGCAGATACATTCTGGGTAATGATTCTGAATGTACCATCATATGGCTGGAGGTGGGAACACTGTAAAACATAATCATTTTGGTGGTCCAAGTGATATGATGTGGGGAGGCCTACTGAACTCCAAACCATTGAACACTATAACCTCACCGGTCAACGTTATTGCGACATTGTACTCCTTCCCCACATGCGCCTTTTCAGGTGTGCATTCGGCCCTGTCCACTTGGAACGAGAGGATATTCGCCGAATTGACTGGCCTGTTCGTTCACCCGACTTAAATCCATCGAGCACGTGTGGGATGTGCTTGGAAGACGTATTGTAGAGCGTCCACACGATCCAATGACCATCCAGCAGTTGTCATCCGCGCTGGAACTCTCTACCAGAACAACTCCTTGCCAACCATCCAGCATGGGAGCACGTTGCAGATCACGCACTGCTGTTCATCGAGATCATATTCTCTATTAAGAACTTTGACCCACCTTGTAATGACGAGGGTACCAACTCCCCTAGCGTACGCGAACTTCCACATAAATTTCTCAGTTCAGTCACGATTTCTTGGAAAATGATATAGGTGATGTACAGTGTACTGGCGAACCTTCACTCCAGAGACTGTGCTAATTGAGATGATCCTTTCTAGGACAACCGTCGGTAATATTTTCCTCGGTCACTGGTAAGAAAATCGCGTGATTTAAACGCTGGGCGTCGCGGTTCTGACCTCCATCGCAGAGGATTCAAAAGAAGTGGGTAAGATGGGGAGTGACGACCTTCCGATCGTGTAACACGTCCACAGTGGTGTCGGGGAGAATTGTGGTGACATCTGATGCCAATGTGACATCATTGACACACCGTACACTTCGCGTTAACTTCTGAGGTGTACCATTTTTTTCACATGTGTCGACACTTTGCCTTTTGAAGCGTCGTCGATCCGGAATGGAACATCACAGGGCGCCACGCTTTTGTACGATACAGAGGAGGGCTGTACAAACCTTTGAACCAAATTTCAAACTTAACCAACGCAATGAGTGGTATTTACTTGGTTTCGGAAAAGTGATCCTTTAATTCCGTTGCGTAGTGTATAATACACTACTGGCCATTAAAACTGCTACACAACGAAGATGACGTGCTACAGATGCGAAATTTAACCGACAGGAAGAAGATGCTGTGATATGCAAATGATTAGCTTTTCAGAGCATTCACACCAGGTCGGCACCAGTGGCGACACCTACAACGTGCTGACATGAGGGAAGTTTCCAACCGATTTCTCATACACAGACAACAGTTGACCGGCGTTACCTGGTGAAACGTTGTTGTGATGCCTCGTGTAAGGAGGAGAAATGTGTACCATCACGTTTCCTACTTTTATTGTAGCCTATCGCGATAGCGGTTTATCGTATAGCGACATTTCTGCCTGCGTTGGTCAAGATCCAATGACTGTTAGCAGAATATGGAATCGGTGGGTTCAGGATGGTAATACGGAACGCCGTGCTCGATCCCAACGGCCTCGTATCACTAGCAGTCGAGATGACAGGCATCTTATCCTCATGGCTGTAACGGATCGTGCAGCCACGTCTCGATCCCTGAGTCGACCGATGGGGCCGTTGCAAGACAACAACCATCTTCACGAATAGTTCGACGACGTTTGCAGCAGCATGGATTATCAGCACGGAGACCATTGCTGCGGTTACCCTTGACGTTGCATCACAGACAGGAGCGCCTGAGATGGTGTACTCAACGACGAACCTGGGTGCGCGAATGGCAAAACGTTATTTCTTCGGATGAATCCAGGTCCTATTTACAGCATCATGATGGTCGCATCCGTGTTTGGCGACATCGTGGTGAACGCACGTTGGAAGCATGTACTCATCATCGCTATACTGGCGTATCACCCGACGTGATGGTATGGTGTCATTGGCTACACATCTCGGTCACATCTTGTTCGCATTGACGGCACTTTGAACAGTGACGTCACATTTCAGATGTGTTACGACCCGTGGCTTTACCCTTCATTCGATCCCTGCGATAATGCATGACCGCATGTTGCAGGTCCTGTACGGGCCTTTCTGGATACAGAAAACTTCGACTGCTGCCCTGGCCAGCACACTCTCCAGATCTCTCACCAATTGAGAACGTCTGGTCAATGGCGGCCGAGCAACTGGCTCGTCACAATACGCCAGTCACTACTCTTGACGAACTGTGGTATCGTGTTGAAGTTGCTTGGGCAGCAGTACCTGTACATGCCATCCCAGCTCTGTTTGACTCAATGCCCAGGCGTATCAAGGCTGTTATTACGGCCAGAGGTGGTTGTTCTGGGTACTGATTTCTCAGGATCTATGGACCCAAACTGCGTGAAAATTTAAACACATGGCAGTTCTATTATAATGTATTTGGCCAATGAATACCCGTTTATCATCTGCATTAGAGTAGCAATTTTAATGGCCAGTAGTGTATTAATTAATCTGGGAACGTGAAAATTAATTAGTCTTCTCCACGTGATAGCCCGCCTTGAAGGCATAACTTCAGTGTGGTTTAATTATGGTAGCAAAATAATTTTCGCGCTTAAATCACATGTGTTAACTGATGAATTTTTAGATTAACCAACTAACTTGGTGCTGCTCAGTACCAATAGACTCTTTCGATCGCCAGCAATGTGAATCACCACGCAGCTAATCCGAATAAATGTTCCGTCTCTCTGTCTTTGTTTGTGGTCTTATAGAAGGTAATCTTTGTGGCTACACCAGCAGCTGTATCTGGCCACGAAAAGTCTTCAGATTATATAATCTTCCACAAGACCAGGCTTACTTATCTTCCAACAATCCGAGCGGACCGCCGGCTTCCCGTAGTGCATTCCGGGTTTCCCGGCGGCGTACCTCGCTCTGAGCAGAAGGCCAAGGGCGGACCAGCCGGCCCCTCGGGTCGCCTGATCCCAATCTCGGCCGCAGCCGCTGCTGACTACGACGCTGTCTACGAAGGCGCGGCTCTGTCGGCAGCAACCGCTGCTACCGCTAGAGTTTCAGCTAATGGGAAGCGGCTTTCTCTGGGTACTCCTCATCTACGTTGAGGTGTAACACCTGGATCAGTCAGAGTGTGATTATCGAAATGAATGTATCGGTCAGCTCTAGAAAAATTGTACGTAAGTGACAGTGTGGTACAGAAAAGTCGTGAACACTAATCAGATCTTGTACACGTTTGACGCGTCCAGCGTTATTCACGATTACCACAACTAATAGATGTTACCACGCAACGTATTCTTAATTGTGGTATTATTTTATTAGTACGTGTCGGTAACCCTGTGTGCTATGTGGTACAAATTGAGTCATTTTTTTAGCCACTGGATCAGTAAACAACCACAAAAATTTTTGAGTCCTAATCTTACAAGGGTCACTCCAAGAGCAATGCACACTATTTTTTTTAATCCATCTTTTATTCTACATGTTTGAAAGTTTTACAGTGTGTAGCTACATCCTTTAGGACCAATATTTTCATTTCTCCACATAATTTCCATCCCTTTCCACTCCATTACGCCATCTTGGAAACAGCGCCTGTATACCCGCACGGTAAAATTCTGGACCAACCTGTTAGAGCCACCGTTTGGCAGCGTGCACAAGGGAGTCATCATCTTCAAACCTTGTTGCACGAAGAAAGTCTTTCAGCTTCCCAAAGAGATGATAAACACATGGAGCCTGGTCAGGACTGTGAAGCGGGTGTTTCAGTGTTGTTCATCCGAGTTTTGTGATCACTTCCATGGTTTTTTGACTGACATGTGGTCGTGCATTGTCGTGCAACAGCAATACATCCTGCTTTAGCCGATGTGGTCGAACACAACTCAGTCGAGCTTGAAGTATCTTCAGTGTCGTCACATATGCATCAGAATTCATGGTGGTTCCACTTGGCATGATGTCCACAAGCAAGAGCTCTTCGGAATCGAAAAACACCGTAGCCATAACTTTTCCAGCAGAAGGTGTGGTTTTGAATTTTTTTTCTTGGGTGAATTTGCATGATGCCACTCCACTGATTGCCTCTTAATCTCTGGTGAAAAATTATGGAGCCTTGTTTCATCACCTGTCACAATTCTTCCAAGAAATTCATGTCCACCATTCTCGTACTGTTCCAAAAGTTTGCTGCATACCGTTTTTCTTGTTTCTTTGTGAGCCACTGTCAACATCCTTGGTACCCACCTGGCACAAACCTTTTTAACGCGAACACTTTCAGTATTCTGCAAACACTTCCTTCCCCTATCCGAACGTAGCGTGACAATTCGTTCACTGTGATGTGTCTGTCATCAGTAACCAGTTCGTTAACTCTCAACACATTGTCTGGAGTGTGTGCAGTACGAGGCCTGCCACTGCGAGGACAATTCTCAATATTGCCGTGCCCGCTTTCATCACGTAACCTGCTTGTCCACCGACTAACTGTACTGCGATCGACAGCAGCATCTCCATACACCTTCTTCAATCTCATGTGGATGTTTCCCACTGTCTCGTTTTCACAGCACAGGAATTCTATGACAGCACGTTGCTTCTGACGAACGTCAAGTGTAGCAGCCATCTTGAAGACATGCTGTGACGGTGCCACTCACGGGAACAGGTTGAACTAAGTTTGAAAACAAGCGGGAAGGATGTATCTACACACTTTAAAACTTTCACACATGCAGAATGAAAACTGTATTAAAAAAATAGTGTGCATTTCTTTTGGAGTGAGCCCCGTATCTCAGATTTCTGTACTGAACTTGCTAATGCCCGAATTCATCCTTCGTTGCATACGATTGCCATGTATTCGTACGCGTCATCTGCACCACTTACTCATGACTAGACACTGGTAATTAGTTTCAAACATTACACCACATTCTGCTGTGATTGACATAGAGAACTGTATATAACGTATATAATGAAAGGAAGGAAATACTGGGCGAGCACAAAAGAATTTTACGCCTTTAAAGTATCATACAAACGAAATGGTACAACCTACTTGCTTCAAATCTTAACCTTTGCTAGCTCCTAACCCCTGATTGTGCTAGTGTAAAAAGTGGCAAGTGTTCACAACACAAGAGCTGGTGTGTTCTTCAGTTAGCTAAAAGTGAGTCAGTAACAGCTGTTCAAAGAGCAATTCACTCACGCTTTAACGAACAACTACCCAGCAGGCTCTACAATTTTGTCTGGTGCAAGAGTTCAATGACTTATTTATTATTTTATTTGACAGTTTCCTTCAGTCTGTGATCTATGCACAAGAGCAGACCAAATATTGCGCAAAAGTTGGCATGAATAAAGCGCGTACAGTTTTAACATAATTCCAAATGTGTTGGTACAACTAAGCAAATACCCAGTTTGAAGAAGAGAGCTGCATTTGCACTGACAAAAATTCTCATCGGCCTCCTGTATCAGAGTAAATTGTTGATCAACTTCGGTCACCATTCCATCGAAGTCCACAGAAATTAACACGCCAAGCAAGTCGTGAGCTTCAGATCCCACAAACAACTGTCTCCTAAATCCTACTTTAATGTTTTCACATAAAACCGTACAGATCCCAGTTGGTCCAGGCTCTCACTCTAGGCGACCGTGCCGGCCAGAGTGGCCGAGCGGTTCTAGGCGCGACAGTCTGGAGCCGCGTGACCGCTACGGTCGCAGGTTAGAATCCTGCCTCGGGCATGGGTGTGTGTGATGCCTTAGGTTAGTTAGGTTTAAGTAGTTCTAAGTTCTAGGGGACTGATGACCTCAGCAGTTAAGTCCCATAGTGCTCAGAGCCATTTGAACCATTCTTTTAGGCAACCGTGCTGCGCCATCTCTGACTTCTGCACCGAGATATTGGCAAGAATGGACAATATAACGTCAGGTCACATAGGTTAATTTGTAGTGACGAAGCAACATGTCACGCTAATGGTACAGTTAACAGGCACAGTGTTCAATCGTGGGGAACAGAGAACCGATAGTTTTCCAGCGAACACGAAAGAGATTCACCAAAGCTCAATATGTTCTGCGCAGTGTCGAGGGAGAAGATTTACACTCCCTTGTTTCCCGTACAATTCTTATCTCCACGTGCTTTCTTTGTGGTTTCTGCCTCAAAGGCGAGAAAACTCCAGTAACTTCATATTGCAAAAAATGGTCCACCTCCTCACTTCCGCTTGGCCGTACGGGAACACGGAGCCACACATCTGCCTTGACGATGGCTCAGCCGTGCATTTCCTGATGATAACGCGTGGTGCAGATGGCCATGTCGATCACCACAATTAACACCCTCTGACTTTCTATGGGAGCATGTGAAAGTTAAATTATTCGTCCCACTGTTGCCACCATATCTGCCGCAGGTGCGGTAGCGAGTCACAGCTGCTTCAGAAACCGCCTTCCTGACGTGTTGCACAACGTTTGGGGCAAGTGCGAATATCGTCTCGACTCTTGCCGCGCGACTTCAGAAGCGCATGTGGAGTCCTTGAAACCTCAAAGGAAAACTCTTTATTAACATTACACGGTTTGAGGCAAACAAATTGTATCGTTTCATTTTCATGAAGATATAAAGTTCTTTTTTGCTAACTCTGTACAGTCAGTATCAATATGCTGTGCTTCATTGCAGTAATGGTCGTAACGCACAAATAGCAGGTTTAGCTGCACGACATCACTTTCTTACATAATTCATGCCTCTCCGAATAGATGATCCATGAAACATTTAAGAATGAGATTTAAGGTCTTGAAACCTATCACGCAAAAAAGTATCAGCAATATGGAAAGGTCACTATGTGCTAGAACGTCCTCGGTCTCGATTCAGGGGTTTTATCTATTGCTGGAGAGTTTTTGTTCTCAAGGCTCGATTCCTACACTAATTTCCGTACCAGCACCTACGTTTCGAAATTCTCAAAGTCTTTCGTTTTCGACTTTTACCTTTACTAGAAATCCTGGGGAATGGGTAACCAGTTGCTCATTCTAATGAAACGTACTGAAAAATTAAAACTGCGAGCTCGAGCGGAAACTGACGCAATATTTAAGTTAAATTCCATGCTGCTTATCTGGTGCGCCACTTAGTTTTAACGTAGAGGCAAGTCTCGGTGAGTGTCTTTGTTGTAATGAATGCCGCCTGCGAGGATCCACTTCGTTATGGTAACGAAATAATACTAAGGAATTTGCATAAAACTTCAACATTCATGAATGCTTAAACCATGAACAATATTCCTCACTTACGAATTACTGTTCAATATTCCCACGACATGCTGTCTTAAAATTCAGTACACTACTTGACTTTCTTTCAATGTTTCCTCCGCCTGAGTATTCGCGACCACAACATCTGAAGTCACCACAGTAAATACTGCACAGTGTTGCCAATTCACTTTCGAACTTGTCCCTACAGGACACGTGAAAAATCCCTATGTTCATCTAGAAAGTCCCTTCGGAAGAAAAATATTCTGAAAATCACGTATCGGATAGTAACATTTCCCCTTTATTAATAATGTTGTACACTGAACTGTCACTGTCTTCAAGTAAAGTGTTCATAATGTTATATGGGAAGCTAGATGACATTACTGTTCTGGGCAGTTTTAGAATTGACGAAAAACGTCTTTTATGAACTTATCACCTACAAGATCAAATGCTGACCAGGATAGTGAGTACTCAACAAAGGCAATCACCCGTCTTATATCATCAGCTTTGGTGTCCTCTTCGAATTTAACAACTGCGATGCTTGCAGTAGGTTGATGCAGCCACGATGAAAACACTGATTGTGTTTCAAATTGTGACACAAGGCTTTTGTGAGAACCACGATTTGCGCGTTTGAAAAGTTCGCTCATCCAGCATACAAACTAACATCACACACGATAACTGTCCTTGGGGTCTACAGTTAACCACGCTTTAAAGTTTTCTTCCTCTTTGCACACTTCCCCAAATTTCTGTTTTCGGCTTTGACTTTCATTTTTTTGTAATTCTCTTTTTCTTTCTCGATGCTGAAGCCATAATATAAAAATATTAATATTACAGTTACACAGCCCAAAAAAAGGAAACCTTAGAAGTTATGCTGAGGCTAAAGGAACTGAACTGATCGACGCGAGCTATTTGTTCTTTATTTTCAACTTGTGAACATGCAACTAAGACAGAAAAGTAAGCGGGACCGTGGAAGTTAAGAATGTAACTGTGGAAGTTACAGTCGTCTAGAGATTACAGTAGACGAGCTAAAAGTCGTCTAATGGACACCTGGTTTCGGCCGTGCATTTCACGATTGTCATTATCGTCATGGTTTCGTCAACAGTGAGCATTTTTGTTCTAAGCATTGTGCTGTATTGCAGCAACTTTATTTTACGTTGTTTGTTACAAATAAGTACCGCATTTGAAAATGATTAGCTAAATGTTACTTCCGTGCCAAATCGGTAGCTCAGGAAGCAGCAACTCATTGGCAACAAATACGTCAGTATTTCCACTGTTACGTACTCTCTCCAGACAGTAACTAAAATACTTTCCTTCTGCACCTCGTTTCGTTCCTGAGGTACGCGCTTGCAGGCCAGCTTCCCGTAAGCAATGTTGACAGAAATATACAAAGTTCGGCAACTTATTTTTTAATTTTCCAACGGCCCTGTCGCAGTGGCAACACCCCTCAGATTACCGAAGTTAAGCAGTGTCGGGCTTGGCTAACACTTGGATGTGTGACCGTCTGGTCTGCCGAGCGCTGTTGGCAAGCGAGTTGAATTCAGCCCTTGTGAGGCAAACTGAGCAGCTACTCGAGTGAGAAGCAGCGGTTCCGCTTACACAAACTGACACCGGCCGGGAGAACCATGTATGCTGACCACACGCCTTTCCGTATTGGAAATGTAGTGTGACGAGGGTCTCCCGTCGGGTAGGCCGTACGCCTGGTGCAAGTCTTTCGATTTGACGCCACTTCGGCGACTTGCGCGTCGATGGGGATGAAATGATGATGATTGGGACAACACAACACCCAGTCTCTGAGCGGAGAAAATCGCCGACCCAGCCGGGAATCGAACCCGGGCCCTTTGGATTGACATTCCGTCACGCTGACCACTCAGCTACCAGAGACGGACGCCTTTCCGTATTCACATCCAGTGACGCCTTTAGGCTGAAGTTGATACGGCTGTCGGTCAGTACCGTCAGGATCTTCCGACACCTGTCCGGACGGAGTTTTCTTTCTTGGACAAAAAAAGGTCCCTATATTTTACAGAGGGATCGGCAATCTGTCCCTATGTCCCTACGTTTAGGAAAAGGAGCCAGGAGTCCCTACGCTTAGGGATTTGTCCTTAACGATCGGAAACCATTGTACCGCAGCGCTTGTGCGGGCTCAAAAACAGGCAAACATGCAACTCATTCTTGAGCTCTTCACAGAAGTTGTGTTTGTTCTCGTATCGATCGAGATGCAGCAGTGGTGACCTCATACGCCGGAAGCAATCCATTAATGAAGTTACAAAAGATTAAATACTAAGTCTACTCTAACCTACTATGCTGTATAGCAGGGGCAGACATGATCTTTTGCACAGGTCGCGTCCCAGGTGGCGGATACAGGAGTCTTCACCGGCTCGCCAGCGGCCTTGAGTGACATAAAATAGCCCTCGCGGACCTGAAACTCAAACGTCCCACAAAAAACTACTCCAGGAGGTTTCCTGAAATGGGAATCCTCCGTCACTTTACGCAACGCAGTTGGGCCTGTGGATTCAGAGGAGCCCAAACGAGCACACAAGAAAGACTCGGAGTATTCGCAAAATACCCCGTCGACGTTCAGAACCAAAAATAAATACTTTCAACGAAAACAAATTCACTTTTAAAAACTGGAAAACCAAAACTGTCAAACGCTCTACATGAACAAAGGATTTCTGTTTCGGTATTACAGAAAATGGGGTTCACAGATGACAGCACAGGGCTATTACAAATGATTGAAGCGATTTCATAAATTCACTGTAGCTCCATTCATTGACATATGGTCACGACACACTAAAGATACGTAGAAAAACTCATAAATTTTTGTTCGGCTGAAGCCGCACTTCAGGTTTCTGCCGCCAGAGCGCTCGAGAGCGCAGTGAGACAAAATGGCGACAGGAGCCGAGAAAGCGTATCTCGTGCTCGAAATGCACTCACATCAGTCAGTCATAACAGTGCAACGACACTTCAGGACGAAGTTCAACAAGGATCCACCAACTGCTAACTCCATTCGGCGATGGTATGCGCAGTTTAAAGCTTCTGGATGCCTCTGTAAGGGGAAATCAACGGGTCGGCCTGCAGTGAGCGAAGAAACGGTTGAACGGGTGCGGGCAAACTTCACGCGTAGCCGCGGAAGTCGACGAATAAAGCAAGCAGGGAGCTAAACGTACCACAGCCGACGGTTTGCAAAATCTTACGGAAAAGGCTAAAGCAGAAGCATTCCTTAAACAAGAGATTGGAAAACCGATGGATCGGTCGTGGTGGAGATCATGATCAACAATTCATGTCATGGCCTCCACGCTCTCCCGACTTAACCCCATGCGATTTCTTTCTGTGGGGTTATGTGAAAGATTCAGTGTTTAAACCTCCTCTACCAAGAAACGTGCCAGAACTGCGAGCTCGCATCAACGATGCTTCCGAACTCATTGATGGGGACATGCTGCGCCGAGTGTGGGAGGAACTTGATTATCGGCTTGATGTCTGCCGAATGACTAAAGGGGCACATATCGAACATTTGTGAATGCCTAAAAAAACTTTTTGAGTTTTTGTATGTGTGTGCAAAGCATTGTGAAAATATCTCAAATAATAAAGTTATTGTAGAGCTGTGAAATCGCTTCAATCATTTGTAATAACCCTGTACTAAGGAATATGAAAATTATCGCATCTTTAAAGGAAATGTAGGAAACAGTCACAATTGCCGCCAGTTAGAAAGTGATGTGCACAGAGACAAATTTTTATTCTCCTTCAGAAAGAAACATTCTTTTTCTTGTGACTTTGTCTCTCATTAGCGAAGGGTAGGCATGATTATTAACGGATTTGCCCTACCTTCCGAACCGTGTTAATCCAGTGTTCAAATGGTTCAAATGGCTCTGAGCACTATGGGACTCAACTTCTGAGGTCATCAGTCCCCTAGACTTAGAAATACTGAAACCTAAGTAAGCTAAGGACATGACACACATCCATTCCCGAGGCAGGATTCGAACCTGCGACCGTAGCAGCCATGCGGTTCCGGACTGAAGCGCCTAGAACCACTCTTCCACAACGGCCGGCCACCCTCATCAACGTTACATGCGCAACGTCTGGTATCAGTGTCCGAAGCACTACTCACAAGCCCACTGCCACATTTTTGATATTACAGAACAGTAACAGGATTTAGTCAGTGTCTCAGATACGTCAATTTCTTCAGTATTATTCACATATCTCTTCCTTTCTCGTGTTTTTGTATTTCTGTTTTGTATTATACTTTGAAATATCCAAATACCTTAAACTCATATTGCTTGATTGGAGTTGGAAATACATGTTGTGGATCAAATGGAGTAAAAGCTGAAAGTGCAGGAACGTTCTACCTCAGATACTTCATGTATACCAGCATGGGAAAATGGTTCTTTAAATTCATCCTAACTAGCGTCTCGTTAAAGTCTACCTATGGGCAAATAGATTTTAGACAGTGTTCGCGATGCTAGGGAATAAGAATTACATCGTAATGTAATGAAACCGCTGTACAGAAAGTCACAAAATATTTATTTAGGACAAGAGATAATTTTGAATTGTAACTTGGTTGTAAGAATTATTTTTTTATCAAGTACTTATGATACTTCTTCTTGTAATCTAAGAAAAGGTTATTCTAGAAATGAATGCAAATATATTCATATTGGAGCGGTAGAACTAGTTTTCCTGACTCAGGAATCCGAACAACGCACTTCTTGGCTGTTTATGAATGGCATTACGAATATTGTAGGATCATATTGACGAACCAAATTTGAATTTGCGAAAAAAATTAAAGCTGTTATGTAACACCTGAGGTCTTTCTCGTCGTAACTGAAAGATGATATGTGTTTTGGTTTTCAGCCGAGTTGACGATTCCACTAACCGCACTGTAGATACTTCAACTCACCTAGAAAGCTGAACAAAAAACATCAGTATCTATTACACAATATCGTGACATGAGATGGATTAAAAAGACAAAAATAATCTTAAAATAATTATAAGATATACGATGTCGTCCGATTTTATATAAAACGTGTTAAACATAAAAAAGGTCAGTGAATATCAATGTTAATTCGAGAAAACGGTAAAATCAAAGACAAGCGCCCTCCAGCCATATAACATTCAAAATAACCTAGACTTATTCCAGTCTTTAAAGAACACTTCGTGAGGTTAAGGCGCTTACGCCCAGGTCATGAACGGTATGCTAAGGCTAACAATTCTTAGGACACGCTCGTGGCTTTTTCCCGGAAAGCATCATGAAGGACGCGACCAGCAGATACTCGCAAACAAATTCAAACGGACATGGAGATTGGGGAAGCAGTTGCTATACGGACACGGCCCTTTCAGATTTCCCCAGCGACGCACTGGACATCCCAGTCCGCCTTCACGTCCGTGCTGCGTGGACTTCACTCCTAATGATGTTCTTGACCGCGATGTTCCTGGAAACATTACATCGTCAGACGCTCCGGATTTTCTTACAGCACTCTCTTCGCTAGAGATGATTAATTTCAGATATAACGGTACGTTGTGGGTCTACCTCGCTGGAACTAATGTAGACATTGTGAAGGAGAATCTGCTGGTCACGCGTTAGCTTTACTGAGTAAAACTGACCGCAAATATTCCGCAGCATGGCTGGCATGCTTATGTCAAAACGAAAACTAGTGCTACTACTTACATGTAATCTTTTTGTGACAGGTAAAGGCTTGGCTACAACAGGATCTTGTGTGTGTGTGTGTGTGTGTGTGTGTGTGTGTGTGTGTGTGTGTGTTTCGCATATCCTCGTAAATCACTGGACCGATGTCTACCCAACTTGGTACTCACACCTATTAGTGTCTGGCAACAATCGCCGTCGCGGTAAGAATCACCAACGTATAATAGTTCACGAGATGTGACGTCACAAACAACGAGATGCGCGAAAAACTGCCGCATCATGTATGGATGTATGAATTTTAAATTTGTTAGTCATGTACTACCTCTCATGCGCAATAAATGTCGCAGACACTATACACCTATGCCGTTGAATGTACCTAAACAAATATAGCAACGTCCAACACATAGTTCAAGAGATACGTCATAAACACTGAGACGCGAGGAAAAGTGCCATATTATACACGAAGTTTTAGCACATTTATTCTCTACTAGTAAGACACATCTACAGTCGAGTCATCTTAAGAAAATACCTGACACCTGGCAGCGTTTTGACCGCTTTAGACTACGAAGCGCAAACGACTCTTCACGAAAACAACTGCCATCTACAGACTTACGGAGAGACGTTGCCATAGACACGTTTACAAAATCGCCTTGTAAACACGCAAAGCAGCTGCGCCCAGCATCTAGAACTGTCCGGGTTTTCACACTACAAACACAGTTCATTTTTTGTTCTCGTTTCTAAAAGGAAATTGGAAAAACGAAAAGTCAGGCAATGCCGCGTTTGTCAACCAGTACTCAAATACAAAGTGTCTACCAGACAAAGATGACAAAACGTGGTTAAAATTGTCGTTCTCTTTCATTTCTTCACATGATTGTTTCTTCGGGTTTTCAGGACACATTCCGTTAAATTTTTCGGGTCAACTTGTGCCTTCGATACCTTTGAGCCGTGACGTAATACTGCTATGGTAGGAGACCTCACATAGTAGTGAGAGATTAAGAATTCTTTTTGGTTGTCCTTGTAACGAGCGAAAACATTGGTTACCATTTTAGTGAACATGGAATTATTTGTGAATAGATTTTGCTTTCCAATGCAGAATTCTTGCATGACCCGCTACTTGCTTTGCGAGAGCAGGACTTAGTTTGTGTGCAATAGTGATGTTAACCCATTGATGTTTTGTTTTATCTTGATACTGAATTTCATTAATTGCTGAAATTTTTGGCTACGTGTATTAGTATCGTACTGCTCTCGGTTTTTGGATTTTTTTTTTTAATTGATATCGGGGTTTCGAGTTTGGATATATAGGCCAAGTGATGTTTTCGATACCGCGTTCCGTTAGTTCTCACGATTTTTTTCCATATGTATTAGTATCACCTTTTGGCTTTCTGTAACGCTATCCGATTTTAGACTTCTGTATTGCTATTAGCCTTTTCAGTAGAGATATATAGATCAAGTGATTATTTCGATATCGCGTTTCGTTAATTGCCGCTATTTTTAGCTATCTTTATTGACTAACTTCGTGGCTTTTTGTATTGCTGCCCGTTTGTGGCATTTTTAATCAGTATTATGTTGAGTTGTATAGGCTATGTCAGGTGATGTTTTCGATAACTATTAAAAGTTTGTTCACGCTAAGTTTATGTTTTCCGTATCTGTAAAAGCAGCCACTGTGTAGTTTCTTTGCATTTTTCGTCGTAATTTTGTGATTTTTATTTTAGTTTGCCCCCGCTAAAAACCTCCAATTTCATGTCGCAATCTCGTTAGCTTCAGTATATACTATTAAGAATTAGTACACTTCTATATTTTATGTTTACAATTTTATGTTTACTTTTCATGGAAATGTGTATGTCGCTGGTCGCCATTTTGAAATCATTTCTATGTTGTATTTTATGTTATGATGACGTTGGTCAAAGCTAACAGGATTTTGCTGGATGTTGTGCACGAAATAACCTATCGACTATGTCTCATACGCGTTCAAAGGGATTCTTGCTGGGCGCTCTTGGTAGCCAAGTCATTCGTTCGAAGAGTCCAGAATGTTCTTCCAACCAATCGCGAACAATTATGGTCCGGTTACATGGAGTATTGTCATCCATAGAAATTACAGTCGTTGTTTGGGAACATGAAGTCCGTTGATGGCTGCAAAAGGTCTCGAAGTAGTTGGAAATAACTAGAACCCTGTCCTTTCCATGTAACACAGCCCACACCATTATGGAGTCACAACCAGCCTGCAAAGTGCCTTGTTAAAAACTTGAGTCCGTGACTTCGTGGGGTCTGCACCACACTCGAATCCTGCCATCAGCTCTTACCGATTGAAACCGTGACTCATCTGACCAAACCACGGTTTTCCAGTCGTCTAGGGTCCAACCGATATGGTCTCGAGCCCAGGGGAGGCTCTGCAGACTATGTCGTGCTGTTAGCAAACCACTCGCGTCGGTCGTCTGCTTCCATAGCCCATTAACGCTAGATTTCATCTCAGTGTCCTAAACGATACGTTCCACACGATTTCTGTGGTTATTTCACGCAGTGTTGCTTGTCTGTTAGCACTGATGGCTCTACACAAATTCCACCGCTCTCGGTCGTTAAGTGAAGACCGTCGACGATTGCATTGTCTGTGGTGAGAGGTAATGCCTGAAATTTGGTATTCTCAGCACTCTCTTGACACTGTGGATCTCGGATTACTGGATTCCCCAACGATTTCCGAAATGGAATACCGCATGCGTTAAGCTTCAACTATCGTTCCGCATTCAAAGTCTATTAATTCCCGTGGTGTGGCTATAATCATGTCGGAAACCTTTTCACTTGAATCACCTGAGCGCAAACGACAGTTCCGCCAATGCGCTGCCCTTGTGTACGCCGTTTACATATGTGCATATCGCTGTCCCCTAACTTTTGTTCCCTCAGTGTATCTGGTGTTGTAGTACACACCAAAATACTACGCCGTCAAGTTAGAGGAGTCGAAACAAAATCGCGCGGGTGATTGATGAAGTGGTGTATGGTGCAGCTATTTCTTTTTACATTTACCGCTGTTAAAACTAGATTTCCTCTAGTGCGTAAAACAAGTCTGACTCTCAAAAAGATGGGAGGCATCTCTGTGAAGACACGAAAATAGCAAGAGAACCTGCTACTCGAAGGCTGGTGGATGATAATCGAGGTGCTACTGGAAAATGTGAAAATGTGAAAATCATTCATGGATCAAATTTAAACACTGAACATAACAAGGCTCACCACCCGATAGGTTCCGCGTTTACTGACATCAATAAAAAAAAGCCCGCCGAACCGAGGCAACAGCGGATATGTTGAAGGTGTCTTACGCCGATACAGACGAGAATTGGGTGTATCACTGTGACCTCTAGATCAAGGAGCAAAGCAAGCAATGGAAACACAGGGATTTAAATATGCGAAAACAAGTAAAGACCCTGCCATTATCGGGCAAGGAGAAAACTGGGATTGCCATCGTGTGGTGCTGACAGATTACGTTTCGAAGAAACAAACCACAGTGTACTACTGAATTCTTCAGGTGAAGTTATGGGAGTAAGCCAAGAGGCAGCGTCGCGGAAAGCCATCCAAGAGTATGTGTGTGTGTGTGTGTGTGTGTGTGTGTGTGTGTGTGTGTGTATGTGTTGCACAAAAATCTCTGGCTCATTCTATGCAGGATACAGCAACACTTGCGATTTTTGTGAGCCACCAAGTTATGTCTCATCCCCGTACTGGCTTGACCACTACCGATTTCACCCTCTTTCCTTGTCTGAAGAAGTCAATGCGTAGCAGTCGTTTCAGAAACGACAGATAATTGAATTTCGACGTGGAAAAGTTTCCTGAGCAGCAAAAATGCTGAATTCTACTACCAAGACATCCGCCCAGTCATCTACATCTGCGAAAAATGTGTCGCCTTGGAGGATGAATATTTAGAAAAGGAGAAACGCAGTCACTAAGTTTCATGCACTCTGCTTGATTACTTCCGAGACGATCAATAAATCCTTTTTAGAAACCTTCGTATTGCATGTATCACCGACTTGTCCAAAGTTTTTTATGGTTGCGAATACTGCAAATATTGGCAAATAGTGGAATATTGTGGTCGCAATGGACGACGTAAGTCCATTATAAATTTTCGGTATAGTGTGTTACTAGTTTTAAGAATATTTAAGTCAGTTCAAATACAGGTACTTATCGAGTGCTGATTCTGAGCTTCCTGTCCTCCATACTAAAGAACATTCACTCTAAAGGCCTTTCCACAACAACCTCCCTCTTCCTCTCTCTCTCTCTCTCTCTCTCTCTCTCTCCCTCCCGGTCTTGAACACTTGAACACACACACACACACACACACACACAAACAAAATTCCATAGACGCCAGCAACACTTCATATCTGCACATCTCACCCAGAAAAACATGCCACGAAACAAATGAATACTACACCGACACAACAACACGTAATTGCGGCAAAAACACTGTACAAGTTCGGAAACTCGGAGAAAATGCCTGTGAAATGACATAAGTGATAGAAATCTTCGTGTTACCACACCACAAATGAAAAAGAAAAACACCACAAGATCAAAACCGTAATTAACATATACAGTGACGTGATACATGTTCCTTTTCGTTCGGAAATGCGTAATAAACAAAAAAATTACGTTTTGTTGTTTGCAGAATACAAGTTGTAGACTGTGTAGTAGACTCACAGCTACGAACATAAACATTCAATTGCTTCTCGTAAGGAATGTAAATTAATATAGACATCCACCCTTTCTCCAAATAAACTATAAAACCAGAACTTTCGACAAATTGTAATAAAGAACATACATTGCATAATTCCAGTAATACATATCTCGACAGTGAACTGTTAACACACCATGAATAATATTTGACAACAATCACTTCAATCAGAAACGTAATTGTTTTGTACCAAATGTTTTCTATAAACGTTAATATGTAATAACAATTTTACGGAAAGAAAATAAAGTAACCCATTGTACACACCAGAAAAAGTGCTGAAAAATGTCTGGGTGAAACAAAACTCCACAGGCGTTTTACATAAGGCGGAATTACTCATCAAATCTAATTATACATACTTGTTCAACTGTGACTTCTGTTTTGATGTAGAAGTTGTATGACAAAACAAGGCGAAATAGATGATCAACATATATACCAGGCAGTAAAAGCGAAGCTCCCTCATGGGGGAAACGAAACCAAACGAAGTATCACTTGTTAAGAGGGTATGTGATGTTATTTTAGTGATTACAAAATCGATTCAAATTTACAAAGAATTTTGCAGTCTCGGCTCACTTATCAGTAACACGTTGCATCTCTTCTCGCCTGGACGAATGTGCTAATTCGATTGGGAAGGCAACCTTGCCCACAGCTGCTGCAAACGGTCGTTCATATCCTGCATATTGTCACTGGGACTGAGTTAACGCCCGAGCTGTTCCCACACACGTTCTATCGAGGAAACTTCTGTATCTTTGTAGCCACGTGAATACCTGAACATTACACAGACAGTTCATAGAGACACGTTCAGTATTTAGACGAGTATTGTAGAACAATGGCACCGCGGTATTGTCGTACGAGAGGTAACCCCAGAGCGCATGAAGTTCGTGATCTATAGTAGGAGCACATCTCTTCTGATCCCCGCCATATATAGAGGGTAGTGCAGAACCTCGATTCGTCGCTGAATACAATGCCAAGTCATTCATCAGCACTCTGTGCTTCCCGGTCACAGCACTGCTACAAATTCAACAGTTTGTGTTGCGCTATTAACTGCAGCGTACGCAAGAGACCGTAATTTCTTAAACCGGCCTCTGCTCCTAGTCTCCGACCAATAGTGCGAGATGACACAGAATCTTGCAGCAAGTCAATTACTTGTTCTCGAATGTCAGTCGCAGGTGTGTCTACTCGCTCTTGATGCACAAAGCGGCGATTTTCACTAGCAGCGATCAGACATGGTTGACCTGAAACTTGACAACGACTGTACCTGCCCTTTTGCTCCCATGCAGTCCAACGTGGAGCTCCTGTCGCATACGAATGTCCCACAAATTTGGATACTGCACGATTCGACCAATCCGCCAAATGGAGACCTACAGTAAGAGCCCTCTCAAACTCTGTCAGCTGCCGTTATCGGTGTCTCACTCGGGTAGCCGGCATCTTCGCATCCTTCACTGTGATTCCTCGACATCTGACGCAGTTCACTCCTCTTATACATACATCCAAAAATGTTTTGCACCACCCCGGTTCCCACAACTCCTGAAGATAGGCGTTGACTATTCAGAGATGTCACTAAACACGCCCAAAAATGTAAACAACCATACATGAACAGCGCCTATTAGACGAAGGGGACCTGACAGCCGATCAGTTCCAGTCATTGCACCAGGAAGGAGGCACATGCCTCTTGTTGTCTGTAGTTCAACCATACCTAGATGTTCAGTACCGCGTTTCGATCTCATTTGCATTGTTACTTTTTTGCCAGGAAGGGCTCTCAATAAGGGAAGTGTCCAGGCGTCTCGGAGTGAACCAAACAAAGTGCTGTTGTTCGGACGTGGAGCATATACAGAGAGAAGGAACTGTCGATAACCTCACTCTGGCCGCCCATGGGCTGCTACTGCAGCGGATGACCTCTAGCTACGCATTATGGCTCGGATGAATCCTGACAGAAATGCCACCGCTTTGAATAATGCCTTTCGTGCAGCCACAGGACGTCGTGTTGCGACTCAAACTGAGCTGTATTATGCGCAACTTCGACGGCCAAGCGGTTCTAGGCGCTTCAGTGTGGAACGGTGCTACCGCTACGGTCGCAGGTTCGAATCCTGCGTCAGTTAAAGATGTGTGTGATGACCTTAGGTTAGTTAGGTTTAAGTAGTTCTAAGTTATAGGGGACTGATGACCTCTGATGTCAAGTCCCATAGTTCTCAGAGCCATTTGAAACATTTGACGTGTAACTTCGCTCCCGACGTCCAATGCCAGGTCCATCTTCGCGATCACGACACAATACAGCGCGGTACAAATGAGCCCAACAACATGCCGAATGTACCGCTCAGGATTGGCATCACGTTCTCTTCACTGATGAGTGTCGCATATGCCTTCAACCAGACAATCGTCGGAGACGTGTTTGGAGACAACGCGGTCAGGCTGAACGCCTTAGACACACTATCCAGCGAGTGCAGCAAGGTGAAGGTTGCCTGATATTTTGGGGTGGCATTATGTGGGACCGACGTACGCCGCTGGCGGTCATGGAAGGCACTGTAACGGCTGTAAGATACGTGAATGCCATCCTCCGACCGATAGTGCACCCATATCGGCAGCATATTGGCGAGGCATTCGTCTTCATGGACGACAATTCTGCGCCCCCATCGTGCACGTCTTGTGAATGACTTCCTTCAGGATGACGACATCGCTCGTCAAGAGTGGCCAGCATGTTCTCCAGACATGAACACTATCGAATATGCGTGGGATAGATTGAAAAGACAGTTTATTGACGACGTGACAAACCAACCACTCTGAGGGATCTACGCCGAATCGCCGTTGAGGAGCGGGACATTCTGGACCAACAGTGCTTTGATTAACTTGTGGACAGTATACCATCACGAATACAGGTATGGATCAATGCAAGAGGACGTGGTACTGGGTATTAGAGGTAGCGGTGTATGCAGCAGTCTGGATCACCACCTCTGAAGGTCTCGCTGTATGCTGGTACAACATGCAATGTGTGGTTTTCATGAGCAATAAAAATGGCGGAAATGATGTTTATGTTGATTTCTGCTCCAATTTTCTGTACAGGTTCCGGAACTCTCGGAACCGAGATGATGTAAAACTTCTTTTGGTGTGTGTATATCCTACCAGGTGTTTTGACAATACTAAACACGAGCAACAAAAAGTACTCTGGAGGCCGTTTTAAGTGTCTCAGAGAATTGCAAGTATAATCGTTTACATAACCACTGATGACGTCTACGTGAACGAAGTTACATTGACATCGGGCCTCGTTTTCTGGGTGCTCCACCTCTTTCTGTGAGGCATTGTATTTCATAATTTTCTGTTTCTCAAATGCACATCGCTGTTCTTCATGCAGTGAGATCGACGTTCATAAAATTGCAAATTGGACAGTTTTGTAAGGATGGCCATCCACGTGTCTGAAATAGGCAGTCGGCACAAAATAAAATAATGTTCTGTGTATGCTTACTCACTACCTCATTAATAATTTATAATGCAGAGTTTGTCAGACCAATTCTCACCGAAACATCTAAAAGAAATAATAAGGCTATGAATGTTTTAATTAAAACTTCGCTAATCTTTCGACTGAATCTGAAACACTATCATTCAGCGATCATAGTCTCTGGAGATCACCCACTTCCTTAAAAACCTTCCTCCACCTCGTTCGTTTTACCACTTTCTCCTTATTCCTTCCTAATACGTACATATAGCTAAATTAAATAATTTTTCTACACTAACTGCAACGTAAGTTTCCAACAGGGGAATTCTCCATTGTGTTATCTGTACTTCTTCATCTGCATGATTGCTCTGTAATTCGCAATTAAGTGCCCTGTAGAGTGTACATCAGACAACTTTCAGTCTGATGTAAATTGGAAGTGGAGGAGGGAGAAAGAAAAGGAAGAAGAATATACAGGATGTTTCAAAAATGACCGGTATATTTGAAACGGCAATAAAAACTAAACGAGCAGCGATAGAAATACACCGTTTGTTGCAATATGCTTGGGACAACAGTACATTTTCAAGCGGACAAACTTTCGAAATTACAGTAGTTACAATTTTCAACAACAGATGGCGCTGCAAGTGATTTGAAAGATATAGAAGACAACGCAGTCTGTGGGTGCGCCATTCTGTACGTCGTCTTTCTGCTGTAAGCGTGTGCTGTTCACAACGTGCAACTGTGCTGTAGACAACATGGTTTATTCCTTAGAACAGAGGATTATTCTGGTGTTGGAATTCCACCGCCTAGAACACAGTGTTGTTGCAACAAGACGAAGTTTTCAACGGAGGTTTAATGTAACCAAAGGACCGAAAAGCGATACAATAAAGGATCTGTTTGAAAAATTTCAACGGACTGGGAACGCGACGGATGAACGTGCTGGAAAGGTAGAGCGACCGCGTACGGCAACCACAGAGGGCAACGCGCAGCTAGTGCAGCAGGTGATCCAACAGCGGCCTCAGGTTTCCGTTCGCCGTGTTGCAGCTGCGGTCCAAATGACGCAAACGTCCACGTATCATCTCATGCGCCAGAGTTTACACCTCTATCCATACAAAATTCAAATGCGGCAACCCCTCAGCGCCGCTACCATTGCTGCACGAGAGACATTCGCTAACGATATAGTGCACAGGATTGATGACGGCGATATGCATGTGGGCAGCATTTGGTTTACTGACGAAGCTTATTTTTACCTGGACGGCTTCGTCAATAAACAGAACTGGCGCATTTGGGGAACCGAAAAGCCCCATGTTGCAGTCCCATCGTCCCTGCATCCTCAAAAAGTACTGGTCTGGGCCGCCATTTCTTCCAAAGGAATCATTGGCCCATTTTTCAGATCCGAAACGATTACTGCATCACGCTATCTGGACATTCTTCGTGAATTTGTGGCGGTACAAACTGCCTTAGACGACACTGCGAACACCTCGTGGTTTATGCAAGATGGTGCCCGGCCACATCGCACGGCCGACGTCTTTAATTTCCTGAATGAATATTTCGATGATCGTGTGATTGCTTTGGGCTATCCGAAACATACAGGAGGCGGCGTGGATTGGCCTCCCTATTCGCCAGACATGAACCCCTGTGACTTCTTTCTGTGGGGACACTTGAAAGACCAGGTGTACCGCCAGAATCCAGAAACAATTGAACAGCTGAAGCAGTACATCTCATCTGCATGTGAAGCCATTCCGCCAGACACGTTGTCAAAGGTTTCGGGTAATTTCATTCAGAGACTACGCCATATTATTGCTACGCATGGTGGATATGTGGAAAATATTGTACTATAGAGTTTCCCAGACCGCAGCGCCATCTGTTGTTGAAAATTGTAACTACTGTAATTTCGAAAGTTTGTCTGCCTGAAAATGTACTGTTGTCCCAAGCATATTGCAACTAACGGTGTATTTCTATCGCTGCTCGTTTAGTTTTTATTGCCGTTTCAAATATACCGGTCATTTTTGAAACACCCTGTAGATGTCAGCTGTATAGGAACTTCATGCAGAATCAGTAGCGACGACTGAAAATGTGTGCCGGACTGGAAGTCGAATCGGAGATCTCCTGCTTAGATGTCCGAAAGAACAAACACCGCGCATTCATATAAGTGATACGCCTCTATGGACAATCCGTCTTCTTCCGTGTGGATGCACAGTTACGTCCCACCTCCTTCGGGAATCTCGAAGTGGCGAGCTTGGAGGACATGGAAAAGGACTGTGTGTAGGTGGCGCTATGTCGGAATATGGATCTGCCGGGGGGCGTGCCGACGTATTCCGTGTAGGAGCGAGGGACGCTGTGTCTGAGTGGCGCAGTAGTCAACGCAACTGCCCAGTAAGCAGTGCGCATTCATACAACTTTCAGTCTACTTCTCTACCGTTCCACTCTCGAACAGCTCGCTGGAGAAACGAATACTCAAATGTTTCCGTGCGGTGTCATCTGAATTGCCTTGTTTTATTACGTTGAGCACTTCTCCCTTTCCAGGTAGGCGTCCACGAAATATTTTCGGATTTAGAAGATGTTGTTGTTTGAAATTTCTTGAAAAGATCTCTTCGCTAAAAACAAACGCTTTTGTTTTAATGATACCACTCCAACTCGCTTATCATATCGGTTAACCTCTCTCCTCTATTTCACGAGAATACAAAACAAGCTGCCCTTCTTTAAAATTTTTCGATGTCCACCGTCCATTCTATCTGCTAAGCATCCCATACCACACAGCAGAACTCTAGCAGGGGATGGACAAGCGTACTGTAGGCAGTATCTTTCGTAGACCTGTTTCATGTTCTAAGTATTCTGCCAATGAAAAGCAATTTTTGGTTGGTCTTTCTCACAACATTATCTACGTGATCGTTCCAATTTAACTTACAACCAATTTAAATTACAAGTAATTTCTAGGTTTTAGTTGAATTTATAGCCTTATCGCAATCTGGGAATTGCATTTTCCGACAGTAATCGTAGTTGAGCATCCCAGTAGATCTCACTTTTCGTCAAAAAAGCACGTAATCTGTCCTCTCCTAACCGATTCATAAACTACTTTGTTTGGCCGTTTTTTCTATTAGCCCCCATCTGCTGAGAGACCGAAAGTCTTCCTCATTACTCTGTCTTTCGAATGTATTTAGTTTATGCGTGCTGCGAATGAAATAAATAAATAAGCCATGACACTAAGATGTAGAGACTTAAATCAGCCTATGGCATTACCGTCTTTTATGAAATTATATCGTCATCTTGACTCGTGTTTCAGCGCACCATCCGCGCTGCCAAAAACGCTTTCAACCAGGAGGTCGCAATCATCAAACGATGAGCCGTCCTTGCAGCAGATTAGAGAAGCTGTAGAGTGAAATGGAGACGTAATTCCCAAGGCTACCGTCGCGTTCTTACGAGGCCGCACGCAGAGCTCGGCTGGTACGTTCGCGGGCGCAGATGGCTTTTATGAGAGGGGGAGAGGCGGAGATTTGGGGATAATGAGGCGCGCTCTCCGGCGGGCGACGAGTCACGCAGCCCGGCCTACCTGGCAGCTCCTCATCCAGATGTGTGCCGCCAGGGCTGGCCTTTCGTGGCCTTTCAGCCGACGTGACTCAAGTCGGAATTACAACAACGCGCCTAGCCGGCGAAACGTGCGGAAAGAATCAGATGGGGCACCGCGCCAACTGACTTAACTATTAGTGACAAAGAAAATTACTGGCGTTAACTGGCCATACTAGAATACATAATATCGTACAGCGTATATCTGAGTCTTGGCTTGTGTGTAGAGCAACGTGGAGTAGACCACCTGAGAGAGACAGTGGATGAGGGAAGGGAGTGACAAAATTGTTTATTAATCACAACAAGTCTTACAGATGCAGATGATGACTGAACTATACTTCCTGAAAGAAGATAGTTTCAGGTATTTATTTTCTGCTGCCAATAAAGACTACACAGTATACTGCATCTTGAATAAACTTTTACTTTAGCAGTTATTGTAATAGTACCAAATTTAAGGAAAGAAAAAAAATCAGGAAAGTGGGCGTTCGATGTTTAACAAAACATGGTAAGCTGAGTTTGGTTGATGGGACACAAAGTTCTACAACGGTCTGACCACGCTAGGAAACGGTAGCGTTAGGGGGCAGGTTAGTTACATAGAATTCTCACATTACTGTCTCGGAACAAATAATATACTTGAAAAACAGCGCAAAACAAACAACTGGCAGTTCCGCCACAGGAGAGCTCCTATAATAAGACAGTTACAAAAATAGAAATTATGTACAGATATTTTTAATCTGTGAATACTGCGACGCTACTTAATGGATATTCTGCTCAGTAGCTTCTCTAACCTGCACCCATAACAACAAATCAATTGCATCTTCACCTGATTATGTTCGCACCTTAGGAGGAGCAGGAGGAGATTAGTGTTAAACGTTCCGTCGATAACGAGGTGATTAGACACGCAGCACAAGCTCGGATTAGGGAAGGATGGGGAAGGAAACCGGCCGTGCCTTTTCAAAGGAACCATCTCGGCATTTGCTTGAAACGATTTGGGGAAATCACGGAAAGCCTAATTCAGGATGGCCGGAGACGGGTTTGAACCGTCGTTCTCCTGAATGCGAGTCCAGTGCTCTAGCGACTGCGCCGCCTCGCTTGGTCGTAACTTAGGTCACTGGGTGTGCTGACCACATGCCCCTCTATATCCGCGTCCAGTGATGACTGTCGGCTGAGGATGACACGGCAGCCGGTCGGTACCGTTGGACCTTCATGGCCAGTTCGGGTGAAACTTAGCTTTTATCAATCATTTAACAGTTGTTAATTCAGAGGTTCATTGTGAAAATATACTCGAACACTAAGGCACTGCACGACACAAAGCTTTACACCTCGCCTGGGCCCATCAACACCGACATTGGACTATTGGCGACTGTAGACATGTTGCCTGGCCGGACGAGTTTCGTGTTGAATTGCATCGAGCGGATGGACGTGTACGGGTATGGAGATAACCTCACGAATCCATGGACCCTGTGTGTAAGCAGGGGACTGTTCAAGTTTGGTGGAGGCACTGAAATGGTGTGGGGTGTGTGCAGTTGGAGTGATATGGGACCCCTGATACGCCTTGGGACGACTTTGACAGGTGACACTGTAAGTAGGCTGTTTAGGTTTTTTTATTGGTAACGCCACCTCTGTATGAAAATCACTGGCTGTGCTGTGTGCAGTCTGTGGCTGCTTTGCATTGTTGTAATACTGCCATTGTAGTGTTGGGCAGCGGCAGCTGGATGTGAACAGCGCATAGCGTTGCGCAGTTGGAGGTGAGCCGCCAGCAGTGGTGGATGTGGGGAGAAAGATGGCGGAGTTTTGTAATTTGTCATGAACTGCTATATATATTATGACTATCAAGGTAAATACATTGTTTGTTCTCTATTAATATCTTTCATTTGCTAACTATCCCTATCAGTAGTTAGTGCCTTCAGTACTTTGAATCTTTTATTTAGCTGGCAGTAGTGGCGCTCGCTGTATTGCAGTAGCTTAAGTAGCGAAGATTATTTCACTGCACACATTTCTGTTGGTCACAGTATATGGACAATATGTGAGAAGTAGGGACTGTTAGTGTTTGCACGTGTGTTGATAATTCAGCAAGGGACTGGATAACAGCATTGCTGGTTCTAAGGACAATTCCAAAAACTTTGTGAGAGCACAAGTGGTGGTTATGGATTTGCTATATTATCCGCAAGACTCTTCAATGGTGATTGTGCACCTGCACAGTCACAACAGATGGCTGCTGGCCATCTCTACAAGGACTACAGTGGGTCTGCATCTTTGATGACCCACCAGTACCATTATTTCTACAAGGACTGCAATGGGTCTACACCTCTGGTGGCCCACCAATATCGTAATCTCTACCAGGACTACAGTGGGTCTGCTCTGTGATGACCTACCAATACTCTTCAAAACTTTGATTGACTCTGCTGTGGGTTTGCTCTGTTGTGGCCCATTACTTGTCTGCATGTCAAGAGTCAGCACTGTCTTTCCATTGGAAGGACAACACTACTTCTTTAAGACTGCATGGAAATCCACTACGTCCGTGTGCATTTTATTTTACTGCTCAGACTTCGCGAAAAACACTACTACTTTACCGTGATGAACGATCAGGACTGTCTTTATGGACTGTGAGAAAATTTGAGCTTTTGACCAACATTGTATCAATAAGTGTGTGCATTTGATTTCTTTGTTATTGTAATTATGAAAATTTTTTTTCAAATCTGTATTGGCCACTGCCCAAACCAATTTGTAAAATTTTTTGTGGGGAGCGTGGGGGCTATGTAAGTAGGCTGTTTAGGTTTTTTTATTGGTAACGCCACCTCTGTATGAAAATCACTGGCTGTGCTGTGTGCAGTCTGTGGCTGCTTTGCATTGTTGTAATACTGCCATTGTAGTGTTGGGCAGCGGCAGCTGGATGTGAACAGCGCATAGCGTTGCGCAGTTGGAGGTGAGCCGCCAGCAGTGGTGGATGTGTAGAGAAAGATGGCGGAGTTTTGTAATTTGTCATGAACTCCTATATATATTATGACTATCAAGGTAAATACATTGTTTGTTCTCTATTAATATCTTTCATTTGCTAACTATACCTATCAGTAGTTAGTGCCTTCAGTACTTTGAATCTTTTATTTAGCTGGCAGTAGTGGCGCTCGCTGTATTGCAGTAGCTTGAGTAGCGAAGATTTTTGTGAGGGAAGTGATTTGTGAAAGGTATAGTTTAATGTTACTCAGGGTGTGGTGTAACGACGCCTTAGGTTTTCGTTTGATATATGACCATGTGCAGACTTCGTCACCTACGTCAGTTACAACCCACTTCAAAAATGATTCATATTCTTTTTAAATTGTCATAGAATGGTTCTTGAACGAAACTGTAAAACATCAGTTGAGTCGTGTGCAGAGAATTACATCACTTGGGCCAATTGGTTTTCGTAACTTTTTCGAATTTAAATTTCGTTTGTTTCTCCTCAGAAAATTATATCGACACACATTATCTTGACCTAATCGATATCAGAATCACACATTAAATAAACTTTTTAGATTCAAAGTTTCGGCCAACGCTGTCTGAATCAATAATCTTGTCAAATATATTATTCATCCGTTCACATAACTCTTCATAAATAAATCTTCAAGACACGTGTTTCAACTTTAGTAGCATACACTATTTTATTAGCTTCCTACACATACAGATGTGAACTTGAGCGTTGACAGACAGTGACTGACATTTCAATAAGATTAAGATCTATATGATGTCATTATTGTACAAAAAGAGTATAAAACTTCATTTTTAATTTTTAGAAGCACGACGCAACAACTCGGTTCCAGGATCTTCTGTTGCTCCTTGGCTGTCGACCCGCGACGTATAGCGGCCAGCAATTTCCTCTCTGGTCGCGGCAACGAAGATGCTGTCCCCGTTCGTTGCGCCGACCTCTCCGTACATGAAACACATAAAAAAATACAAACTTTTAGATAATTCACATTTATTACAAATAATAAGAAAACACATAAACAAAACTAAATTAAACTTATAGTCACCTGCAAACTGGGCTGACTTTGGTGGATGGGTGACGCTTAATTTCGTCCCACTACATACCCCACCCACAAGCTCAGTTTGTCAGGTTTTAACCGGAATTAAAACTGTTCAATATACAATATTTAACTGTTAATACATTTTCCTCACATTTTACGTAACCTAGAGTCCTTGCTATTAGATAGATTTAATCCTTTTAATACGATATCGTTGTGACTGTCATTTACTCTTAATTGTGCTCTTATGGTAATTCGTAACCGAATATAGGGAGATTGCTCCTCTTCAGTTAATAGTTGCTAATAAATACTAATTTAGTACGTTCTTTAACGTTGTACATTAGGACAGAGCGTTCAAATTGTGATAGATTAGTTTCAGTTTCATTTATTTACTAGAGTTATTCTTTTCAAGAATGTATATTACTAATAAGTTTCTCACAATAACTAATAGTACTATTTACTTTACGTCATCCTCTTCCCTAATGCCTTATTTATGCCTGAGGTCAAGAAGAAATCAAGCAAAACTTTCTTTGGAATCTCGGCACGGCTTTCTTTACCTTCGGACACCTTGTTGGGTAATGGCCATTTATTTAGGAGAAACAAGCGAGAGAGCCCCATTTGGTGTGTTCTATATTAACACTATTACAAACCTCTATTAAAGGCACTCTGCTATGTTCTCGTGAGCCATATAGCTCTGGACGCCCATGGTCCCTAAAACTATTAACCATCCCCTTTGGTTCCTACTATCCGAGTAAATTTAAAATACGCAAAATTCCTTTAGACCTAAGAGCAAAGTTTCCTCCATATAAATCCCCCTTTTGGTTATCTTTCTCTTTTTGAAGTACCAGTAGATTATTGTAGAACACATGTTTAAGCTTTCTGTCATTTATTTAAAATAACACGTAACTATCACGAAAAACTTCACATGAATAAACTATGAACGCTCTTCCGTATGTAACATATACTAAATATTAACTTATTTAGGAATGAAGGGTTTCATTTGATCAACACTATATAATCCTTTAATTACACCTGATGAAGGTTCCATAAGAAGTAATGCTTTGGGATGTACAATCTTATGTACAACATATGGACCTTCAAAGATCAAGAAGAATTTTCTACATTCCTTACCGATCTTAGAACTTTTAGGATGAGATCGTACTAACACAAGATCTCCTACCTGAAATGAGGGTTCTATAGCCTGTTGATTATAACTTTTAATTCTCCGTTCGGCATTTTTTACAATCTGTTCGCAAACTTTTTCGTCTGGGATACATTGTTGGATCTCATTTACTGGTGGCCAAGGTAAAGCAGCTAGTAAAGGCTCACCTATAATTCGTTTGCCTAAAATTTCTATAGGTGATAATCCCGTCGTTAGGTGAGGCAATTCATTTAATATCTTTTCGAATTCAGGCATTAGTTTGGCCCACCGAGTATGTTTATGTGCACAATAAGTTCTACATAGTCGTCCTAATTCTTTCATGACTCTTTCTACTAAATTACTTTGAGGGTGATATTTCGAAATTAAGATATGTTTGATTCCATATTGTCTTATCATATCTTGAAATCTTTGACTAATAAAGGCACTACCGTTGTCCGACATAAGTCGTTTAGGAATGCCCCAGTTAACAAAGTAATTTCGGGTGAGGCAGCGTATAACGCTTGCTGTATTCGCTCGTTTCAAAGTATACAGTTTCACATGTTTGGACCAACATTCCATTACAACAAACACATAAGTTAATCCTCCTGAACTACGAGGCAGAGGGCCGAAAAAATCTAATGATAGTAGATCCCACAAACCTCGAGGAATTACAGCATATAATTTATAACGCTTGGATTTGTTATTAACTTTAACCTTTTGACAGGTTTCACAAGCCCTAATAATACTTCTCACAATACGTGACATATTTTTGAAATAATAATACTTCATTAGATGTTTAATCCATTTATGAATTCCAAAATGCCCGTAACCTTCATGAATATAAGTAATTAACTCGTCCACAACAGTTTTCGGAATGCAGATTTTCCATCTCTGGTGTTCCCTCTGTGCTTTCCAATACAACAAGTCGTTAAAATATAACCACACACCCCGGGTGTTAACTGTTTCGTCCCCATTATTAAGGTTTTGTATAATTCGTAGAATAACATTTTTCTTTCCTTTACATAATACGGTAATCCACTAATTAGGACTCGCATTAGATGACTTTCAATTAATTTAGCACGGTTTAAATTCCATTCGAAATAATTCCTATAACCTCTCCACCGTTTAGAATATGGAGGAGGGTCTAACAACTCTAAAGTTAAGTGTTGTCGTTTTCCTCTTGACCAATAATTTTGTTTAAATTGCTTAACAAAATCATCCCAATCCCTGAATTCAGTTCTATGCAGTACTGCCCATTCCGCAGCTTCTGCTTCTAAATGTCCTATTACAAATTGAATGCGTTTTTCATTACTCCATTTAGAAGATAATGATGTTTCAAAAGCTTTTATAAAGATTATAGGATGAAGTTCGCCTCCTGGTTTGAATACAGGAAATCGACTTGCTACATTTGAATTTGTCGTTATGTCATCCAGACATTCTGCGAGAGAAATAGTCGGATTTTGTTTAGATTGCAGAGACGGAGTTGCATCGGATTGGCTTGCCGTGATTGCTTTATTCATATTGTTGTCGTCCGAGCTAGCAAATTCGATGCGACTGTTGTCTCTGATTATGTTATTACCTCTGCTACCTGAAATGTTCTCGTTATTATCTAATTCCGATAACCGTTTAGTAATTTCCTGTATCCGCATTTCTGTATTGGATACTCGATTAGCTAATATCGATTCTTCACTGTGCTCACGATGTGAACGCTCTGTACCTTCATCAATGTTATTATCTTTGGCAGTCTCAAGATTACTGCATATTTCAGTAATTAAAAATTTCATGTTTTCGATTTCGGTATGGTCCTTTTCTACTTGATGAGTTAATGTCTCTAATTCTACATTATCTATTGAAGAAATCTCTACAGGTTTGGTAGAGACCTCTTTAATAGATTTCAATAATTCTCTGCGAACAGTTTCTGTTTGCATAGAAAATTCATCTCGTAACATATCGTTATTTTTCTGTATTTCATTTACAACTAAGATATTGACACTATCTAGTCTCTCGGATAAGTCAGTAATATCGTGTCGCATGCGAGCTTTTTCCTCGCGCGATTCCTGGATATGTTCTTCTAACCTTTTACAATTATCAGCAATCTTATTACTAAGTCCTACTAATTTTTCCTGCATTTCAACTTTAGAAGACTCTATTTTATCACTTAATTCTCGACTGGTTTCATTAAGATATTCCTGCAACCTGTCTGTTGATTTTGTTAGCTCCCCTTTAAGTCTAGCAGTAGATTCCTCGTTAGACTGTTTTAATTCCTGTTTTAGTTCCTGTTTCAATCTAGCAGTAGATTCCTCGTTAGACTGTTTTAATTCCTGTTTTAATTCCTCTTTCAATCTAGCAGTAGATTCCTCGTTAGACTGTTTTAATTCCTGTTTTAGTTCCTCTTTCAATCTAGCAGTAGATTCCTCGTTAGACTGTTTTAATCTAGCCATAGATTCTTCGTTAGACTGTTTTAATTCCTGTTTTAGTTCCTCTTTAAATCTAGCAGTAGATTCCTCGTTAGATTGTTTTAATTTAGCGATCGCCCTAAAAAGGGCTCTCATGCTCCTATAGGACATAGATTGCTCTTCGTCTGACATTTCACTTCCCGACATTATTGTAAGATATTAACTATTTACACAAGCAGACTTGTAATCAACAATCCTGTAAAAGCACACTTCCTATGTACAACACTCCACTTCCAACTTGAAACAAACTCACCGGACACTAATATTGTAATTTGTAGTTCTCGATGATTAGTGTGCTGCTATGGGCTGCAGATGTAACAGCCGTCGATGCAGCCGCTGAGATGCTGCGACCCCGCTTCCGCAACCGGCAGGACGCTGAGTCGAACACCGGAAACGTCGCTAGCTGCAACCACGCCCGGCACCGCCGTAGACAGGCGAAGCCCTCAGCAACACCTCTAATACCAGCCGGAGGAACGCCCCGCAGCTGACGTACTGGGCCTATTAGTTTAGGGAGAAAAAGGGTTGTCGAGGTTTGCAGCGTTCAGCTGCTGCCCAACAGATGCGCCTTCTCGTGGAACAACTGCGTGACCGTACTGCTTGGCTGCACTCCGTCAGATGCCCACACCCGAGAAGTCGCCGCAGGCTGGTGGAGGCTCCACGAAACTCGCGTTGACTTCCGAAGGACTCTTGATGCTTTGTTTCGTACCTGTGTGCCTTAGTTGCACACAAGTCCTGTCACGGTCGCCACGGTGTGGTGTAACGACGCCTTAGGTTTTCGTTTGATATATGACCATGTGCAGACTTCGTCACCTACGTCAGTTACAACCCACTTCAAAAATGATTCATATTCTTTTTAAATTGTCATAGAATGGTTCTTGAACGAAACTGTAAAACATCAGTTGAGTCGTGTGCAGAGAATTACATCACTTGGGCCAATTGGTTTTCGTAACTTTTTCGAATTTAAATTTCGTTTGTTTCTCCTCAGAAAATTATATCGACACACATTATCTTGACCTAATCGATATCAGAATCACACATTAAATAAACTTTTTAGATTCAAAGTTTCGGCCAACGCTGTCTGAATCAATAATCTTGTCAAATATATTATTCATCCGTTCACATAACTCTTCATAAATAAATCTTCAAGACACGTGTTTCAACTTTAGTAGCATACACTATTTTATTAGCTTCCTACACATACAGATGTGAACTTGAGCGTTGACAGACAGTGACTGACATTTCAATAAGATTAAGATCTATATGATGTCATTGTTGTACAAAAAGTGTATAAAACTTCATTTTTAATTTTTAGAAGCACGACGCAACAACTCGGTTCCAGGATCTTCTGTTGCTCCTTGGCTGTCGACCCGCGACGTATAGCGGCCAGCAATTTCCTCTCTGGTCGCGGCAACGAAGATGCTGTCCCCGTTCGTTGCGCCGACCTCTCCGTACATGAAACACATAAAAAAATACAAACTTTTAGATAATTCACATTTATTACAAATAATAAGAAAACACATAAACAAAACTAAATTAAACTTATAGTCACCTGCAAACTGGGCTGACTTTGGTGGATGGGTGACGCTTAATTTCGTCCCACTACAAGGGCCATTCTTTTGCAGGGATTTTTGAAAGTCAGATTGCGTTGCGCTAAAAAATATTGTATGTCAGTTAAACACAGTCTTGTACAATTGTTCAAAGGGGACGTTTCAACACGTACGTAAGCATCCTGTCTGATCACCTGCATCCATTCGTCTCGATCATGCATTCCGAGTGACTTGGGAAATTCCATCAGAACAATACGACACCCCACAGGCCCAGAATTTCTGCAGAGTGGCTCAGGAGCACTCTTCTGCGTTTAAACGTTCCGCTGGCCACCACGTTCCGCACACATGAACATTATTACGGCTATCTGGGATGCGGTGCAACATGCTGTTCAGAAGAGCTCTCCACCCCCTCGCACTATTATGGATTTAAGGATAGCTCTGTGGGGTTCATGGTGCCAATTTAAAAATGTTCAAATATGTGTAAAATCTTATGGGAGCTAACTGCTGAGGTCATCAGTCCCCAAGCTTACACACTACTTAACCTAAATTATACTAAGGACAAACACACACACCTATGCCCGAGGGAGGACTCGAACCTCCGCCGGGACTAGCCGCACAGTCCATGACTGCAGCGCCTTAGACCGGTCGGCTAATCCCGCGCGGCAATGCCAATTCCTTCCAGCACTACTTCAGACATTAGTCGAGTATATACCACGTCGTGTTACGGCACTTCTGCATGCTCTTGGGGGTCCTACACGATATTAGGCACTTGCACCAGTTTCTTCGGCTATTTAGTGTATCATTATTATTATTATTATTATTATTATTATCATTATTATTAGTGGCAGTGCTCAAACATAATGCATTGGCAGCGTGAAGTGCTCTAATTTCCGATATTCCAGTAGTAAGGTATTCAGAAATCAAGTGAGGTACAAACAGTAGGCCTCAGTGTAGTGTACACACTTTAAGTTAGTTGATTGTTAGGCCTGGTGATCAACTGGTAAGGCGCAGGCCTGGAAACGGAGAGGTTGCGAGGTCAAATACCGATCAGACCACGAATTTTTCAGTCTGCATTTTAACCCAGTCTTTAACGGTGCAATGAATCGCCAGAAATGGCACGTGCTTCGAATTCCAAGCCAAAATGTAGGGCCACTTTCCCTGGTGGGCTAATTGGCACATGCATTCCATAAAAATGTGTTAGAAACTGTCTCACTATCCCATTAGTACGTACTTTAATAAAAACAACCTCAAGAACTATCATTTACCTTTCGTCATTTTAAAAAAATTCTTTTTCATTTTAAAGTGTAAATAGGTACCATTGTTGACAATGGTGGAGAGAGCGGTGGCCTAGGTGGAGGCTTGTGGCTGCTAGCTAACATCAGATTGCACTTGAGGGTAATGCTCTTAGAAGCGTTGGAAACCACTGGTCTTAGTACACAAAGAGCTGGACCATAAAGACTACACGGGCATCCTAAGTCACACAAGGAAGGCATTACACTACGACCCACACAGTTAGTAATATCAGCACACCTACATCCAAACCGGCAACATTCCTGAAACGCATTCTCAACGAATGTATGGTGAAGTGCGAACACCGCATTTGCAACTCTGTTGACTTCTGTGATCTGTGATCTGTCAAAGGAATCTGAGTGTGTAAAGCACAACAGACTTTTAAATAAATTAGAACATTACAGTGTAACAGAAAGTACCTCTGTATTGTTCAAATCGTACCTCTCCGACCGAAAAAAAATGGTTCAAATGGCTCTGAGCACTATGGGACACATCATCTGAGGTCATCAGTCCCCTAGAACGTAGAACTACTTAAACCTAAATAACCTAAGGACATCACACACATCCATGCCCGAGGCAGGATTCGAACCTGCGACCGTAGCAATCACGCGGTTCCGGACTGAACTGCCTAGAACCGCACGGCCACCGCGGCCGGCCTCTCGGACAGTAAACAAGGGACGTCAACAGTAACGATTCCTGTATTGAGCTATTCAACTGGGAATAGTTTACATCTCATGTCCCATAGGGTTCAATCATAGCGCCCTTACTTTTCTTGTGTATATTAATGACATTTCATCAGTACCATTGCTAGATGTAACAGTGTTTTGTTTTTGCGGATGATACAAACGTTGACACAAACAGCAAACCTAATATAGTTTTAGAAAGATGGGTTAGCGAAAATTTCAAAAGCAATAAGAAAAGGTCCCTACCTAATACTCTGTCATTAAACTTTGAAAAGACATACTGTACGCAGTTCGGAATTTGTAAGGAGGTTATCCTTCCGCCACACGTCTCAAACAAGACGACAAACAGAAGTGGTCGAGAGGGTTGACGGATTGCCTTCCTACGGGCCCGGGTTCGATTCCCGGCTGGGTCGGAGATTTTCTTCGTTCAGAGAGTGTGTGCTGTGTTGTCTTCATCATCATTTCATCCCCATCAGGTCGCCCAATATGGCGTAGAATGTAATAAGACCTGTGCCTAGGCGGTCGGATCTGCCCCACAAGGGGCTTCCCGGCAAATGAAGCCAAACGCTTATTTCCATTTAATCCCTATGATAAATTCAATTGGGAGGAGAATATCACACAACTGCTGAAGCACGTAAACGCATCCTTAAAGACAATGCAGATGTAAACAAACATTGATGATATAAAAATAATGTCATATGGACAATATTTTTGGGGTAACTAACAAATCCATACTAAGGGTTAGCGCGTAATACCAAATATTTGTGGCGTAATCTCAAGAACGTCCTGCATAGGCATGTTCAAGGAACTGGGGATACTAGTTACCGCTCCATAATAGCTCTATTCCTGAATTAAATTGGTCGTCAGTAGTATGTCTTTTTCAAAGCACAGCTCAGTCAATGAAATCACTACGAGAACTAAGAATAACCTTCACAGAGGTTAAAAATATCTTACATTGGTACACAGAGGTAACAGTTATTCAGAAATATAAAATTACAATAGATTTCCAGCACTTCCAGCAGTTTATCTTCTAACAAAATTTGCGATAAGAGAAGCCTGAAGGATTTATTGGTGACCTACTTCTTCTACTCTAATGACTAATTTCTCAGTAGAATCGATTGATGACTGTATGTTATTAATAAAGTGAAATAACGTGAATGTTAGATAAAATCTGACTTTTGCAAATCTTCAGTGCAGGACTGTGATTGATGTACAGAAGTGTTGCAGAGTGATTTCCTCTTCAATGATACGTGGCTATAACGGCCGCAGTATTTTAAATTTTCATACTTTTTGACTAGTTTGTTACTATCTCTTAAATGAAAATTTATTTTGACTTATTTCGCATCCATGTGTTGAAGAGACATTAATATTTTCTTTGTAGATGTGTATTACGTACTCTTATTTTACGACTTGTACATCCTTGACGATTTTACTTGCTATGGAACAGAAAGTATATCTAATCTACCGTTTGTGCATCGCATCACTCGGCTGCAGCTTCAGGGCATGTATAATGTGGTCACTGTCGATGTGGTCTGCCTCTTTACGAGAGTCCTGCTTTCTGAATCTATAAAAGTAATTGCGGAAAAGTTTGGTTCCTGTTTCACTGAACTCTTTAGGCACGTTCCCAGGTCAACTTAATTCCTATCTGACGAAAGGAATTATGAACAAAGCGAAGGCATAAAAGTGGGTATTTCATTTAAACCAGTCGTTGCCAGGTCCAAGCCAGAGTGTTTCTATCATTACAAGGACGAAAAGTTTGTGGCGTCGACACATGCAACGAGAAAAGTCGAAGAGTTCCTGTAGTATTTAAACTCCTTGAATCCTAATATAAAATTCATGACAGAACTCTAAAAGGAAGGCCAGCTACCATTTCTCGAAGCGTTATTTAGGGGAAGAAAGGACGGAGTTTATCACATTTTGTATGTAAAAAGCACGGTCACTGACCTTTATCTTTACACTTCCAGCCATCATCATCTGTCACAAAGAAATTCGATGCTGGACTCTATGGTCCGTAGAGCTGGAAAGCTGCCTGACAAGAAGAGCCTCACCGAAGAATTACAGTACTTATGAACAGTGTCACGAAGGAATCGATACCCAGATCGAAAAACTGAGCGGGTGTTGTAGCCATAATCGACAACGCCTGAGGACGAGTTTCAGAGTGAAAAGAAGAAAATTCCAACCTCCCGGAAGATTTGTGGTCTCTTACGGAAACATTGCATCCAATGTGTGTAGCTTCTGTCAACAAAGATAATTTTCTTTGTATTGCGTAAGGCGATTTAGATCTCCGAATTCCAGGTGCGTACCGCAATCCATGCAAATGTAGCATGTCTAATTTAGGACAGATCATTAAAACAGTCGAAGAGAGGTGGAGAGGACATCATCAACACACCCGACTAGAACCAAGAAATCAGCAGTCACCGAGCAGTGTCTCGAGTATAATCATAAAATGATTTGCGTCGAGACCAGTATCATGGTGTAAACGGCAAGTCTCTGGGACAGCGTAAACGAGGACTCTGTGTAGCGAGAGCCGGAGACGCTGTTGTTGTTGTTGTCCCATCTTGAGGGTACTCAACACAGCGGTGGCCAGCGCCCGCATGTTGAGTGTATGAGACCAATGGGGCTAGAGTACAATACAACTTAAGACCACATATGCTCACTCGCATTCACATGAAAACATACGACTCCTGAACCGTGCAATGGAGCAAGCGAGTCAAGGTTCAAATGGTTCAAATGGCTCTGAGCACTATGGGACTTAACATCTGTGGTCATCAGTCCCCTAGAACTTAGAACTACTTAAACCTGACTAACCTAAGGACATCACACACATCCATGCCCGAGGCAGGATTCGAACCTGCGACCGTAGCAGTCGCGCGGTTCCGACTGAGCGCCTAGAACCGCGAGACCACCGCGGTCGGCGCGAGTCAAGGGAGACGATTAAAAAACAACGGTATCTGATTTGGACAGCCACTAAGAGGCAAGTACAGAAAATAATATTGGCGGATCATGAAAACAGTAACTCGATGAGCGTGTCATTCTCTAACACAATAAAGCTTCGAACTAAAATTCAGACAGAAGTCGCAGTGAACTGTAAATAGCGGCACGAGACCAACAGCACCTCACAGTCTCGTTGGAGTCTAGGTAGCCGGTACACAAAGCAACACAGTTCGAAGCAGCAGAAGAAGACGATTGGTTCGGTCGTCGAAATATCAGGCACAAAAATGTACTCAACAACGTGGCTGACCACCAAAAGCACACCATTACTGTATCTCGCGCCGAGAAAACCTGGGAGAAACGTACTGACAGAACCGAATGTTTCAAGATGGGTTTTCGGTTGTGCCGCGATAGCTAAGTTGGGTAGAGCGTTGTCCGCGAAAAGCAAGAATCCGGAAGTGGATCCTATCCGGACAAGCGCAGTTTTAGTCTGCTGGAAGTTTCACAGCTCCGCATACTTCACTTTAATGTGTTCATTCTGGAATGGTTCAGTACTTCATTTAAGCCTCATAAGTAGACCTCGGAGTTTTTTGTCATAAAAAAGGGCATTTAAGGCTCCTATAATAAGCTCTTTCAGTACCTCATTTTGTATATGTAAAACCTATGCAGAAAAATTAATAGTAATGTAAAATGCTTAGCGGTTAACATATAAACATGTTATTATTCATTAGAAACAAGGGTAATGGAAATGTACGCAGTTGCACAACATGCCAAACAGTACACTACTTTTAATATTCAAAATTATTACAAACGTTTTAGTTTTTCCAAGATAACGGCGTATAAAACACTTATATGTTAAAAGACGTGTAATATGTAAACCAGTGTTTTCCAACATCCTGACCATAGTTAGCTTCATAATAAATAACTAAAACCTTTTCAATGGATGTTTCAGATACGTAATTCACTTTAGGCATATGTTGCACAGGAGTGCTGCAATCAAGGAAGCTGTATATAAGTATGTATGTTGCTGCGCACAAGTCCTTCAGACTGGAGTTGTTTTACAAAACCTTTTGCATATTTCCCTGAACTTCACTTATTGCTTCATTAATTTTCTTTCAAGCTTCCTCTACCGTTAAAGAAATAATCTCGTAGATAGGTTTCTTTGTCCCTTCTAACTCAAAAATAGTTTTTACCTTACATGTATAGTTGGCTCTAATATCAGCAAAGTCCCTTTGGATTTGGGGATCTCCGAGTAATTGTTGTGCTGAAGTTACAGAACCGGTGTCCTGCGGTAGATTTGCAGTTACCTTCTAGACTGCTGGGAGATGCTTAATGCAGTAATCTGCTGCTTCTGACCATGTGCCCCAGAGGGTAACAACAGGTTTAGGTAGCAAGGGGACATCTGGAAGTTGTGCTTTCAGTGCCTGTATCTTTGATGGTACATAAATAAAACCATTGCCGTAGAGATTAATTTATTTACGTTAGGGAAGTCTAGCCTTACCTGCTGTGCTGTACGAGTGATACCATGTGCTACGCAAGTTACATGCAGCATCAAAGGTCAGAATACTTGAAGAAATTTAACCGCTCCAACCATATATACAGCATCACCTGCGAAGATCAGAAGCATCTTGCTTTCATCCACCTCATTTTGACATAGCTCCTTCAGCCCATTGTTGACGAAGTGTGCAGTCGTTCAGTGGTTAGCAGTTAGGAGTTGTTTTGAACAAATCAAATAAGCCCTGGATGGTTTACATGGGTCCACTTTGCCAACGATCGGGTTTGCAATGTACAGACCAAGACTGTCAGTAATTTCACCAACAGGAATCCACAATCAAGAGTCTCTAATATCTTCTCGGATTCTAAGCAAAGCATCAATGTAAGTTAAATCCAATTTTTACGTAACGTTGACTCTGCAGAACAGACTGATCGCAGTACTTCTCAAGAAAATTTTCCGGACAGAATTTCCTAGTTTTCGAAAGGGGGTGCTTGCTGCCACAATAGCATGACACAGATCACTGTAGAACTAGTACATTTTGGTGGATTCATCACATGCCTTTCTTAAAACGCTTGCTTAGATTTTGATTCTCTTTCAACATTTGCCTTGTGTAGCGCTCCATTTGCGTACTGAGTTAAGTGGCACTTTATCACTGGAAACCCACCACAAGATAATAAACAGAAGTGTGTATAGAAGTATTTGGTATTATTAAGGGACACCGTACTTAATTTTAACAAAATAAAAAATGAAAATAGAAATATCATATAACATAGTTTAACAATTTTAGTTTTCCACCTATGCTGTCATTGAATAGATTTTTGTTACGACTCAAAACTTTAAAAAGATCAAAACTTTGTGCGTAATTTTAAAAACATTTATGCTTTGTCTTATAGGTATGACATTTGCACTTAGCTTACTTTTTCTTTCGGTCAAAATTTATCTCAGCAACTTAAACATTATCATATGAGTCCCGTTGGCTCTTAGTGTAATTTTAAACATTTTTACAAATGCTTTCGTATCAAAAGACGTGAGAAGAAATACCCATTTCCGAAATGGCAGAAAAAGCTAAGAAGCATGAAAACATAACAACTAAGTTTTTTATTGCATGCTTGCCAGAACATAATTTTTCCGTTTGTCGTATAATGCGGAAACTCTGGCAGCTACTGTCTTATACGACTAGACTCTGAACTAGCCGTTTTCGGAATTTTCCTCTGTTGAATTACTCACACACTGAAACTAGAATACATTTTTAACAATTAACGTGTTACGCTTTATCTAGTTCAGTTTGGCGCACAGATAACAAAAATTCGACAATGGCCTCACTTTACTACAATGAGAGTCCGAGTATAACGAAGGAGAGAAGTGAGGTCTTTCTACTGCAGTGGCTAGGCAACTTAAACATTCCCTTTGTGAATGCGTTTTTCATATGAGGTCAGTCCGAGGGCTACGAATGTCTTTCAAAATAAGCAGAACTTTTATGAGGTAAGGATTTTTTTTCAAATATCGCCTTTAGTTCTCCTACCTCTGATTCTTATAAGCAATTTCAATCTTTTGAAAACACAAGAATTTTATATTACATAAAATAAATAGCAACCTTTTAGGATTTTAAAGCGAAAACGCAAAAATAAGCGTTAGCGTAGATATAGGCTGTTTTAGGTGTTACAAAATTAACGGTTCTAGTTTGATTGGTCACGAAACGCGTAGGTACATATTTTCTCTCCATCCGCAGGCCCTGGCGGATCCACCGATACCGACCGACCGCCGTGTCCTCCTTCGCCAATGGCATCATTGTATGCGGTGTGGAGTGGCGTGGGCGCCAGCCGTTGTCAGTTTTTGCGGCATGGAGCCGCAACTACTAGGTCAAGCAGCTCCTCAACTGGTATCACGAGTCTGAGTGCACCCCGTCCCATTGCGCCCACCAACGTAAAATCGCTGGCATTTCCGGAAATCGAACCCGGGTCCTCCGCATATCAATCAGCCGCGCTGACCACTCAGATACGGAGTCGAACACTCATAATGTAAAGTCTTCAGCTTACCAAAATAAAGCTTCCTTCAACAATATACAATGACATTTACAAGTTTCTCAAAATAAAGTGATTCATTTTTAAGTTGCAAGTAGCAGGAGCAATAAGGAAAAAAGAACAAGAGTGGCGGAGAGAGGACGAGAGGCGGTGTGGGAGCAGTATATTGGCGTAAAAATGATGTTACGTAACTTATGTCGACACTGAAAAATGGTAGAGGGAGCGATTGTGGCGTTCGAACCATAGGTATAATTTTTACTGTATTATCAATCGGATTAATATGATTTTTTCTGTGGGCACACCACCTATTTACATTAGGAATGGATCTAGGTCTAGTTTCGATGTAAGGCGGTTCAAGGCAGTTTTATAGTTCACAGATTTTTTATTATAGTTTTTAATACACCCTCACGGATAACGTTTTTGTTCAGACGATTGCTACTTTTGTCCATTATGTCCATTTTTCGATCGATTGAAACAACCATAGAGGGGACATGATGCAGCGTTCATGTACAGTGGAATACAATACTTTGTGGTCGTCACCCGACTCTGTGAAGAACGAAGTATAACTGAACAGTATCACTAAGCATGATGTTTCCCAGGAGGATTCACCAACTGGTTGGGAGGTGACCACGAAGCACTGCATTTCTCTGTATATCGACGTCAGGCACCCCCATAATAGTGTCGTTTTCCTTTTTTCTGTGGGTCCGAAATTGGGCATAACTGTCCGAAACTGGTAATCATTTGTTAAAATTGGTGCTATCTAAAAGGGGCGTTCAGTAAGTAATGAAACACATTTTCTTTTCTCGGCCACTTTCGGTTGAAAAATATGAGAAATGTGTTGTGGAAGATCATGGAATATTCCTCCTCAGCCCCCATAGTTTCATGAAGTTCCGATGGGTGGTGGTGATATACGCAGCCTCCAGATTTGAGTCTCTAACGGAGGTGCTTTCCCAACGGAGGGTTGTCGTTGATTTCCCTTGGCGGGAAACAGAGTATCGCAGATATTCATAGGCGCTTGTAGAATTCTTACAGAAACCTGATACTGGAAAAAAAGCAGTTAGTCTTTGGGCGAGGCGTCTGACGTCATCTCAATAAGGTCGTTCAGTTCTCTCCGATCTTCGGCGTGACAGCCGGCCGCACAAAGCTCCTACCCCTGCAATTCGAATTGATCGACATATCACAATCACATAACAATCAAACACCATGCTGCTCAACTAGACGCCTCTGTTAGCAGTGCTGACACACTCGTCCAGCAGCTGGAGTACTCGAAGATGCGTCCTCGCTGGGTTTCTCGTCGGCTGACAGATGATCAAAAAAATCAACGAAGGACCATCTGCGTGGAACTGCTTGCGCGTTAGAAGATTGCTAGTGACAATTTTTTATGGAACATTGTCGCAGGCGATGAAACATTGCTTCATCATTTCTAACCAGAAACAAAACGGCACACCCACCATCTCTCCTCCGAAGGAAAAGTTCAAAGGCACACCCTCAGCCGGTAAAATCATGGCGACGGTCTCCTGGCTCTCCGAAGGGGTTATTCTGCTTGATGTCATAGCTCATGGTGCAACGATCACCGCTGAAGTATATTGTGCTACCATCAGTGGCCCATAGATATCACGATCAAATACAGAGGTGCAAGGTACTGGTTAAAGGTGGGGAGACTAGATAAGGTACACACAATAACCGGTGTGCCGATAGAGACGATAAAAGATGGCATTTGGATACATGGCAAGGTGAGTGGGATGTAAGTGATAAGGGACGTGGACCGCACGACTTCATCCCTGACATAAGGAAGCGGTTGAGAATGAGACATATTGATCCCAGCCGCGGTGGGGTACATTTCTTAACCGGACACGGACCTTATCCCACGCAATTAAACCGCGTGAGTCTGTGGCAGACACCTACATGCACATGCGGGGAAGAGGGTTTCCCAGAAAACATTTTTCTGCTGGCAATACGTGAACAATAGACATACACTGCACTTAGACTACACAATACGGACATATATATATACACAGCAATAAGAGACGAAGAACAATGGGCACAATTAAACGCACTGACAAACAGTATTTCGAAAACAACACATGAAGAGTGGATGCGGACACGACATAACAGACAAGCCTATGTGCAACGTAACAACAATCTCCAGAGGGTGGACAGCGATACCCATAGTGCCAGCGAAAACAGTGACAATGAGGAGGAACAGGAGGAGGAAGCAGAGATGCGACAGTAAATAAGCATAAGGTGCTGGCGATCTAACCAAAAAATCACCAAATGCTGTACATGGTGGGCACCTAAAGTAGTGAATACGTAGGATTAGTAATAAATAGGATAAGCAATATTATTTCTCCACTAATAACCATTTGTGTGTGTGTGTTTGTGTAAGTGTGTGTGTGTGTGTGTGTGTGTGTGTGTGTGTGTGTGTGTGCGACTGGCGGTCAACGGCTCGAAGACACCATTCCGAGGTATTCACCGTCAGTCACATTCGGTGATGGTACTAACAAATCTCTCCTCTAACCATCATCTTTTTATATTTCTTCTTAAAAAACAATAAAATGTTGTACGTATTTCAGCCTTAAATTATTGTTATTTTGAAAAGTATCATTCTTTGTAAATGTTGTAGATAAAACAAAAGAAAAGAAAACTAAAAAGATGAAAAACGAAAATTGTAAGATGTACGACGTGTTTTAAACATCGGGTAACAGGTCTGTAATTTGGTAGTAAATAAATGAAGAAATAAATACCATCAGTAAACCGAAGAAACAGTTTCACCATATTCGTCGCCACAAAAACGTAAACGAAATTCTCCTTCTCTATGACAACAGAAAATCTCACACAAGTCTGAGCAACCGAGAGAAGCTTCTCATCCACCCTACAGCGTGGATCTCGTACCTTCCAGCATACACTTGTGGAAATGAAATGAGCGTTTGGCGTCATTGGCCGGGAGGCCCCTTGCCGTGCACGTCCGACCGCCTTGGTCTTATTACATCCGACGCCACATTGGGCGACCTGCGCGCCGGATGGGGAGGAAATGGTGATGAAGACAGCGCAACACCCAGTCCCTGAGCGGAGAAAATCCCCGACCCAGCCGGGAATCGAACCCAGGCCCGTAAGACGGCAATCCGTCAAGCTGACAACTTTTTTTTTTCTGCATTTTGTTCGTTGTCGATCGCTGTGTTTGGTCGTTGCGGACGTCACAAGTGATCTATTCGAGTTCGTTTGTTGATCCTTCCACTCAGTTTTTTATTACAGATGCCACCCAGCTCTCTGATCGAACACGCTAAGCTACCGTGCCGGCTAACCACTCAGCTGTCGGGGCGGACAGCATACACTTGTTTGTCCCAATGAAGGATGCACTAAGCGGGAAGCAGTACCAACCCGCTCTCAGAAAAAAAAATGTTGCATTACTTATTGAACGGCGCTCGTACCACAAGGAAAACACAAATTTAATATGTTTGCTTTCGATTGCTGTTCCTATTACTGACGATTAGGTCAACGATTATTAAAATTCCATAGGTACTATAATCAGTCGGAAAACGAGAAACCGTATCAGTACTTCTACCGATAGCTGGGAATCTGCCTCTCGGAGTTACGTGTTTGTTTCTAGAGTATTGGTATGACTTTGTGCAACATTTTAAGACTGTGGTAAAAGCACAAAGTAGTTTCTAAAGAGCTCATTTTGTGCTTACTGCTTTCTCGTTGGGTTTCTTACGACCCACGCCGAGGCCCGCGGGGCAGATCTCAAGTTAAGCAACAGCGAGGGCCCATCTGCTTCAGAGTGAGCCAACCGAGCTCATTTATCATGAGGGAGAGGCGATCTAATCTGGTGGCTTCTGACCGCGATCCGCCGCGGATGGCGCCGTGTCGCAACTGCGCAGGCGCAGAAGGTCAGCCGACCGCCCACCTGCTGGCGCCGCGCAGCGCTGCAGCCGGACGAGAACACAAGAGAAGCGGCGCCCGCGGGCAACAAGGCTCTGTTAGCCAACTGGTGCGCCCGTACCCCTCACAGGAAAGCCCTTGCGGTCATCGGTAAAACTTTGGGCGTTAATACCGGGTAAGAAAAAAAATAAGGCGCTGTGGAATAAAAGTATAAGGAGAATACATACTAGTGCTGATGATTGGTGATAGCGAAGTCGTTCTAGCAGGATTTAAGCCTATATTGACATGTCTAAAGGAGTGAACACCATTTTCTGCACACAATATGGTTTAAGCATAGCCTTCCGTGAAGGGATGGGGACAATATGGGCGTTTGCCAAACGGCTCTGGGGACTATGGGACTTAACATCTGAGGTCATCAGTCCCATACAACTTAGAACGACTTAAACCTAACTAACCTAAGCGCATCCATGCCCGAGGCAGGATTCGAACCTGCGACTGTAGTTGTCGCGCTGTTCCCGACTGTAGCGCCTAGAACCGTTTGGCCACCGCGGCCGGCTTTAATTCTAGTCTTTTCGCTCGGTGCGTACCCGCGGGAAGATCTAGGGGAGGGATAAAACCTATATAGCCCACTTCCATTCTGCTTCGTGATGGACCATGTTCCCGCTTGGGACATCTGAAATGGAGTAAACGTATGAAAGTTCTCTGTAGGTAAATGACATTTCACACAGCATTCAAGCACGAAGTCCTTCTGTAGCCATTTCAGTTCTTCTTCCTAGTCTGAGTGTGTTATTCTGCTCTGTATTGTAGTAGTAAAATCGCTGTTCGCACATAGAAAAGGGATAGTCCTAAAACACTTATTATTCTTGAGCAGTGTTCACTATCTGGAGATCACACTATATCGTATTGGTTCAAATGGCTCTGAGCACTATGGGACTCAACATCTGATTTCATCAGTCCCCTAGAACTTAGAACTACTTAAACCAAACTAACCTAAGAACATCACACACACCCATGCCCGAGGCAGGATTCGAACCTGCGACTGTAGCGGTCGTGCGGTTCCAGTCTGAAGCGCCTAGAACCGCTCGGCCACAGTCACACCAATTTCGGCAGTATGTCATACAAACCAGCTTCTAGTTGAGCCTTCCAATTTGCTTTTGCTCTTTATTCAAAGTAAAAAAAAAAAAAAAAAAAATGTGAAACGTCCCCTTTGAACAATTTATACACGACTGTGCTTAACCTGACACACAATGTTTTTAGCGCAACGCAATCTGACTTTCAAAATTCCCTACTAAAGAATGGCCCTGACTAACGTTAAACTATACCTTTCGCAAATCACTTACCTCACAAAAATCTCCGCTGCTCAAGCTACTGCAATACAGCGAGCGCCACTACTGCCAGCTAAATAAAAGATTCAAACTATGGAAGGCACTAACTACTGATAGGGATAGTTAGCAAATGAAAGATATTAATAGAGAACAAACAATGTATTTACCTTGATATCATCATGTATAAATATACCAGTTCATGACAAATTACAAATCTCCGCCATCTCTCTCCCCACATCCACCACTGCTGGCGGCTCACCTCCAACTGCGCAACGCTACGCGCTGTTCACATCCAACTGCCGCTGCCCAACACTACAATGGCAGACAACAATGCAAACTAGCCACAGACTGCACACAGCACAGCCAGTGATTTTCATATTGAGCGCTATGTAACGTTGCCAATAAGAAAACATAAACAGCCTACTTACATAGAGAAAACATAAACAGCCTACTTACATAGCCCCCATGCTCCCCACAAAAAATTTTACAAATTTTTTTTTTTTGGGCAGTGGCCAATAATGATTTGATAAAATTTTTCATAATTACAATAACAAAGAAATCAAATGCACACACTTATTGATACAATGTTGGTCAAAAGCTAAAATTTTCTCACAGTCTATAAAGACAGTCCTGATTCATCACAGTAAAATTACAGTGTTTTTCTTTTTTTTTTTTTTTCAAAGTCTGAACAGTAAAAGAGAATGCACACAGAAGTAGTGGATTTCCATGCAGTCTTGAAGAAGTAGTGTCCTTCCATCAGAAAGACAGTGCTGACTCTTGACATGCTGACAGGTAATGGGCCACAACATAGCAAGCCCACAGCAGAGTCATTCGACGTTTTGAAGAACTTTGGTAGGTAGGTCATCACAGAGTAGACCCACTGCAGTCCTGGTAGAGATTACGGTATTAGTGGGCCATCAGAGGCGCAGACCCACTGCAGTCCTTGCAGAAATAATGGCACTGGTGAGTCAGCAAAGGTGTAGACCCACTGTAGTCCTAGTAGAAATAATGGTATTGGTGGGCCATCAAAGATGCAGACCCACTGTAGTCCTTGTAGAGATAATGGTATTGGTGGGCCACCAGAGATGCAGACCCACTGTAGTCCTTGTAGAGATAATGGTATTGGTGGGCCACCAGAGGTGCAGACCCACTGTAGTCCTTGTAGAAATGTGCAGCAGCCATCTGTTGCGATTGTGCAGGTGCACATTCACCATCGAAGAGTCTTGCGGAGAACATAGCAAGTCCATAAACCACCACTTGTGCACTCACAAAGTTTTTGGAATTGTCCTTAGAACCAGCAATGCTGTTATCCAGTCCCTTGCTGAATTAGTAACACACGTGCAAACACTAACAGTCCCAACTTCTCACATATTGTCCATATACTATGACCAACAGAAACATGTGCAGTGAAATGTAACTCACAAGTTACTTAATTTGATGAACTGGTGTCAAGTGCAATTTTATAACATGAGAATACAATTACAAAGATACAGAAAACATCATTGAAACATAATAATACAGATAACATTTGTAGATAATAGGGGCTTTACAAAAGAATAGAAATAAACATATACATCAATGTTACAGGAATTATGACATGAGTACATACATAAAAGATCGGAATAACTTTCGAAACATCAACTTCACACATGAGCATTAACACAAAACAGAATAAATAATGTCTAACATCTTTACAAAGTAAATAACATATTATTAATGCCAATTATATTCGAGGATAACAGTATTCCTCATCATAGTGAATGTAGCTTAGTATTAGAAAAATTCTACAATATAAGTCTTATCAGATAAACATATAAATACAGGAAAACCATAAATACCCAAGGGTACACAAACATATAGCGGAATAATACAAGGAAAGGACAGGGTTTGTTTTACTGCAGTATTTTGCAAACAAAACTTTCTTTACTTCTCGGAGATCTCCCTTCGTTCTTCATTATTTCCAAAAGTCCTATCTAAGCGTGCTTTCGTATTCTGTTCACATCCTCTGTCAAAAATAGTTTTTCTCCCTGCTTTCTGTATTCTGTTCACATCCTCTGTCAATAATAGTTTTTCTCCACTGTACAGTATCCTTTTTATTTTGCCAGACCATTTTCTGATAGCTTCTCAATGCATTTCTTATAAATTTATAATAGTTAGTTTCTTATATAGTCTACTCCTCTTAAGCTAACTTAAATCTACTGAGCTCAGATGCTAAACTAAGGGACGAGGCAATGCAGCAGCACATAACAAATTAACACAAACAGCAATGCAAAAAAAATGGAAAATTGCAAAGCAAGCTACAGTAAATATAAATTACCAAGCAATGCAACATTACAACTAATATGAGCCAATGTGGAGTAACAAGAAAAATAAGTCAGTAATAAAACTAGCTTAACAGAGTAACACAATTTAAAATTCAGTAGCACTATGCCTGGCAAACAGCAGATATCTAAACATGACATAGCTCAAGCAGAAAAAAATATTACACTAAAAATGGCCATGTCTAATACCTATGTCACATCTTAACACTAGAGTGATGCATCACAATTTATTCTACAAAAGAAATTACCAAGTACTTGAAAAGAAAATTATGAATGCAGTTCCTGTGAAGGTAAATGTCGCTTTGTGTTCCCTCATTTTTTTGAAAAAAATTATTATATACTCGATCTGTAGACAGAAAATATTTATATTAGTACATCTATAAAATTTTATTTTAACCAATGCTGCAGTGCAGCTAGAAACTAGATATCAAATGAAATAAGCAACTATGTACAAAGCAAAGCGTAAGAACATCGTTCAATAGTCATGTGGCATTTCATAAGTAGTAAAAAAATCTCTCATCTAGAAAGACAGTAGTCATAGTCAGGTGTGTAGACAAACTATTTCTTGTCATTTCATTAGGCGTTTCAGTAAATATCAGAAAGTACGATATGTTTCCAAGTAATTAGATTAGTAGCGTCGTGATAAAATCGTGTAGTTGTCACATAAACTAACCACTGTGTCGTCTGGTATCTCACAGAAAGTACTTTAAACCCAGAATGTATTTTCAGGTAACCAAAATGTTGCATTAAAATCTCATTAGCAGTACTGGTAAATGTTCTAAGTATGTGAGCCTTATAGTCGTTACGTAATCGTACAACTAACAAGCAAGAATGTACACACACAATAACACTGTGACGTCTGTTCACTATAACAATGCATTCGTCATTTCTGTTTAAATAAGTTCTCTTGGTTCTGGATTGGATATTTAACTTCAAACATTGTTGAATGTTAACAGATTCTAAGTCTGACAAAGCATATTAGTAATGTGAAGCGAAAAATTTTATGACAAAGACTAAGTTAAAAAGCAGATTATCTTTCAATAAACGGTTTTACATGTGAAATGTGGTGTAAACCTTTACTCTTCCTAGTACGCAGACTTTCAACTGAAAAGCAATTGTCATGTTTTACACGTCGGTAAGGAATGCTAAAATTTTTCTCAAGGTTAGCGTCTATGTTATTTTTCTCGGAGCCAGCGGGCGCACGCGGCTGCCTGCTGTGCGAGTCATTGTCTGTCTCTTTGTTGGCGCGCGTTGTTATTGGGATTAGGAGACCTAACTTCTACAAATTCGCCTTGCCGAGAGGGCCCAGCTCTGTTAGAATCCCGCCAGTTCTGATGAAATTCACGTCTGTCGTTTTGTCGGTACTTTACATAGTTTCTTGGTTGTCGGTCATGTGGTGGAGAATTTCTCCCTGAATCGTAACTCTGCGCCGAACTGTTGCGTCTGAAGTTATTCTGCCTCCCTTGATAGTATATATTTTGGATCCCATATTGTCTGTTTCTCTTATTGTCTCTGTGATAGTCACTACCGCGGAGAGGTGATCTTTCCCTGTAATTATTACTACTCTGCCAACGGTTGTCGTACGGGTGGTGTCTATTTTGATCACGATTTGCGTTGTAAGAATAGACCTGTCGTGTCCAGTTATTGTTTCTGTCGTCACGGAATTGTGACGGAAGTGACCTGTAGTGATTGTTTTCCTGTTTTCGCATCCCGCGACTGTCTGTGTCAATTTCCAGTTCTTGTAACAGTCCCTGAAAAGCCTCAATGTCTTCTTTACAACGTCCTGCTAAAATAATATGTCGTAAATGTTCAGGCAATTTGAGTAAGCAAATGCGGATGAGTTCTGAGGGGCTGTATGGGTTTGAAAGATACTGATTCTTATGCAAAACATTTCACAACACTGGAAAATTCAGATTGTTCGAAATGTTTCATCATTATGATGCCATGTTTTACTCGGTCTTGTGTGGGTTGAGACCAATATGCTGAGAGGAAGGCATGGTAAAACTCTCCTTCACTGTGGCAATCGTGAATGACCGATCGCATTCTTACAGCTGGTTCATTCTCTAAATAGCCACACATGAATTCTAATCTGTGTTCTAACGACCAGTTGGGAGGAAAACAATGAGAGAATTGATGGAGCCATGCTTGTGGATGAATGTCGTTGCCAGAATTCTTAAATGTTTTGAATTTACGTGTAGTAATGAACAGCTTATAGTCAAAATCATCATGTCGGCAAGTCGCATGTCGGTCATTGTTACGTCGTTCCGGCGGTTCCATCTCAAAATTCGGCGTACCTTGCCAACTTCTTTCACAATTTCCGAAGTGTCCTGTGTTATTATTTTGTGGTTGTTCCGTATTTCTATGTCCCTCTTCCCGTATTGGAGCGCGAGTGTCCTCTGAAATACGTAATTCTTGTATTACCTGCGTCAACTGATCTTGTACTTCCCGGATTTCTCTTTTGTACTGCGTATTGATTTGATTTTGATTTTGTTTGAATTTTCTTATTTGTTCATACTCTTCTGTGTCAGTGAAGGCTACGGGTCTTGTGTCATTCAGATCATCATCTACCTTTGTAGATAAGTTAGTGACCTGATCCGAAAGTTCGGCTACTTTCTCCGATAGTGTACTTATTTCCTCCATGTGTCTTTCTGAACCAATTTTCAGGGTATCTACTGTGTCCTTTAAGTTTTCCTGAGTTCTTGCAAGTTGCGTAACCGAATCGGTAGATGCAACTGAGTCAATTTTAGCTTGCAAGGTCTCATGATTTTCATGAACAATAGTTTGCAGTTCTTTTATGGCTGCGTCGTGATTCTGTAATACATTTTCATGACGCGAAAAGATAGGTTGGAAATGCTCACAAATTTGTGTTTTTACGTCATTACAGACCTTTTGACATTTCGATTCGATGTTATGTAACTCAGTGGTTAAATCTTCACGTGTTTGTTCAAGTGTAGTGTCTAACTTTTGAAGATTTTGTTCCATTGTGTCTAACTTTTTCAGATTTTGTTCCACTGTGTCTAACTTTTTGAGATTTTGTTCCATTTGTCTCTGATTTTGTTCCATTTGTTGCATTAATTGCAATAATAATGTATTAGTGTCTGGAATCTGTTTCTCTACGCTTTTCGGCAGTGCATTTGCACCGGCAACATTCACATTTTGACAAGCAGAAAATGCGTCTTGACTTATTTGAGAAAACGGTGATAACCCAAAACCTGAATCTACAGTATTTGCGAAATTGTGTCCTGTCATTTCGGATTCCTGAGGCGAGCTGTTCCCGACTGATCGATCGATAATGCTTCCCTGTTCACTACCTGTTTCACTGTCTACACCATTGTTTGCAGCCCGCTCCATTTCCCTATGCACAATTACCAAATTACTACTTTGAACATCAGTTAATTCATTACTCGGTGGCGCTAACACACTGCTTTCATTTTCACTGTCATTTCTCAGTTTACTTTGGAGCCTAGTATTACGTTTTTCACACGCCATTATTGTCACAATATTTCACACGACAACACAGAAAAGCACAATTTGAAGAGCAAAAATAAGAGAACACATTAACATAACACTGAAAATAATATCTAGTTAATTGCAGCTGCGAAATACTTGGTGCAAATCTACATGCATGCCACAACTGTTTTACTGTACAACAATGAAAGACTGCAACTGTAAAGGAGATTTTCTCTACAATTACGAGCTAGCAATAAACAAAATCTACACTAATTACACAAACTACAACAAAAAATCAGAAGATTCCAGTGAGGTATCCTGGCAGGGTCGCCATATGAAATGTCCCCTTTGAACAATTTATACATGACTGTGCTTAACCTGACACACAATGTTTTTAGCGCAACGCAATCTGACTTTCAAAATTCCCTACTAAAGAATGGCCCTGACTAACGTTAAACTATACCTTTCGCAAATCACTTACCTCACAAAAATCTCCGCTGCTCAAGCTACTGCAATACAGCGAGCGCCACTACTGCCAGCTAAATAAAAGATTCAAACTATGGAAGGCACTAACTACTGATAGGGATAGTTAGCAAATGAAAGATATTAATAGAGAACAAACAATGCATTTACTTTGATATCATCATGTATAAATATACCAGTTCATGACAAATTACAAATCTCCGCCATCTCTCTCCCCACATCCACCACTGCTGGCGGCTCACCTCCAACTGCGCAACGCTACGCGCTGTTCACATCCAGCTGCCGCTGCCCAACACTACAATGGCAGACAACAATGCAAACTAGCCACAGACTGCACACAGCACAGCCAGTGATTTTCATATTGAGCGCTATGTAACGTTGCCAATAAGAAAACATAAACAGCCTACTTACATAGAGAAAACATAAACAGCCTACTTACAAATGTTGTTGTTGAAGTCTTGAGTACAAAGAGTGTTTCGCTGCATCTTTCCTCGCTACTCTGTCATGTACAAGCCTTTCTTCTCTGCTTAACTTCTGCTACGTACAACAATAAGGATTTGCTTACTGTACACGTACATTGGCCTCCGAGTACAACTTCTACCGCATCTCCCCCCCCCCTCCCCTATTATTTCCCACCACTCCTTCCATCAGCAAACACACGATACACCGATTCCTGGGGACATGTCCTGTCAACTGGTTTCTTCTTCTGATCAAAATGTGTCGTACTGTTCTTTTCTCCTTAATTCGAATCAGTAGTTCTTCATTAATAATCAGATCTACCCATCTAATCTTCTGCAGTCTTGTGTCACACCATATTTCAGACTTTTCTGTTCTCTTCTTGCTTAGACGGTTTATCTTCAGGGGACACTTAGGGGGATTACTTCCATAATAGTTTTGCTAACACTTAAATTTAAATTTGATGTGATAAAACCTTTTTTTTTCACAAACGATTTTCTAGCTTAATTCCACTTTATCTCTGCTGTACGTCGACCATCGTCAGTTATTTTGCTGTCTTAATAACAAAACTCACTTACTACTTTTTTGTCTCATTTCCTAATCTAAGTCCCTCAGCCCTGCCTAATTTAGCCCGATTACATTCCATTACAGTAGTTTTACTTTTCGTTGTTGTTTCTCTTATAATATCTTTTCAAGATACTATCCATTCTAGTCACCTGCTCATCCAAGTCGGTTGCGTCTCTGGCAGAATTACGATGTCTTCGGATAACGTCAAAGATTTTATTTTTTCTCCCCGGACTTAAATGCCATTTCTAAATTTTTGCTTTTCTTCTTATACTGCTTGCTCAATGTACAGATTAAATAACATCGGAGAAGGGTCACAACCTTGGCACACTGCCTTCTCAACTACTGCTGAATTTCATGTCATTCGACCCTTAGAATTGCAGTCTTGATTCTGCACAAATTGTAAATAACATTTCGCTTATTGTGTTTTTTCCTTGCTACGTCATGAGTTTCAAAGAATGTATCCCTCTAAACATTATCCAAAGCCTTCCCTAAATCTACACATCTCATAAATGTAGTACTGCCTTCCTTCTGAGATAAGTCGCTGCGGCAATAGTACACCTTGTGTTCCTAAATTCCTCCTGAATCAAAACTAGTATTTCCCTAGGTCTGATTCTAACGGTCATTCCATTCTTTTGTAAGCAATTAAGTTATTAGCACTTTGCATGAGTGACTTATTAAACTGATTGTACTATAATAAATGCAACTGTCAGCATCTGCCTGTTCGGGGTTCGACATGCACTATCAGACAAAAAAGACGACGCATCTCGAACGAATTATGCAAATCGGTCACAAATAAATATTCATACAGATACGACGTAAAATGCTAAATGGTAAACTTTCGTGGCCGATAGATGAGTGTGTGACGTTGCAGTGCAATTTCACCATGCTTCTGGCAAGGATAGTAAACATGGGACATACAGCCTTTGCGATTTTCTTTCCGTGTTGTCAGCTGGACAGAAATTATGTCTTGCAGACAGGCGCATGAAAGCAGATGACAGCAGTTGGGCTCAAAGAGGCCAGTTAAAGTAACAGGCGAATCGCTCGACATTTTAATAGGACGATGTTGGCAGGAACGGGTGAACTATGGCCGAACACTGTACCAAGAAGGAAGCAGTCGACCTAGAGATAAATCAGAATGAGAGGATCGAGCAGTCGTCAGAGAGGGACTCAGAGCCACGGATTCATCATTATCATCGATCCGCCGTGCCACTGGTTATTCACTGACGACGAGAACCGTTTATAGGCGGCTCACAAAGCGGGTTGCGCTCATGGCGTTCCATGCACCGACTACCGTTAAACTCAGTACACCGTCAAGGCAATCCGCAGTAGTGTCAGTCACATTCGGCATGGAATCTCATTGATTGAAGTAGAATTGTCTTCATTGATGAGTCCCGCTTAGAACTAAGCTGCGATCACCAGCGAAGACATGTCTAGAGACGCCCGGGAAGCGGTGGGATACCAGACTGATTGTCGCCCACCATATTGCCCAAGAACTAGGAGTGACAGTCTAGGGTGTCATTTTATTTCATAGCAGGACCCCTTTGGCTGTCGCTCCGCGACCCTTATAGTACAGCGGGACATCGACGATATTCTACGCCTCATTTTGTTGCCGTTCAGGCAGGGCAACCTGGGCAACATTCCAGCAAGGTATTGTCTACCCGCACACGGCGAGCCATCCTACTGCTCGTCTTCGTGCTTGCCGAATCCTATCTTGGCCAGCAGTGTCACGTGATCTCTACCCAGTGGAAAAAAATGGTTCAAATGGCTTTGAGCACTATGGGACTCAACTGCTGTGGTCATAAGTCCCCTAGAACTTAGAACTACTTAAACCTAACTAACCTAAGGACAGCACACAACACCCAGCCATCACGAGGCAGAGAAAATCCCTGACCCCGCCGGGAATCGAACCCGGGAACCCGGGCGTGGGAAGCGAGAACGCTACCACACGACCACGAGATGCGGGCCCCAGTGGAAAACTTTTGGAGCATTATGGGAAGGGGCCTCGAACCAGCTCAGGATTTTTTTGATCTAACACGTCAATTGTTCAGAATTTGGGATGATATCCCTCAGGAGGACGTCCAATACTTCATCATACTTTTTACTAGTATTGAATAGAGATCAAAAATTTTCATTTTCCAAATATATATAGTCTACACATTCATTCATATTCCATTCATAATAAATGTTCTTCAGCTTTATCCAGATATATTTTTCGTCATATTTATTAAACTTTCTTTGTATTGTGGCCAGTGTATATCCCTTTTCATCATTACAGCCGGCCGGGGTGGCCGAGCGGTTCTAGGCGCTACTGTCTGGAACCGCGCGACCGCTACGGTCGCAGGTTCGAATCCTGCCTCGGGCATGGATGTGTGTGATATCCTTAGGTTAGTTAGGTTTAAGTAGTTCTAAGTTCTACGGGACTGATGACCTCAGAAGTTAAGTCCCATAGTGCTCAGAACCATTTGAACCTTTTTTTAACTATCATTACAATACGCCTTTTCCTGATCACTACTCTTTAGTGCCCATCATCAAAATATCCTTTATTAACTGTACTTGTCACATCCGATTCCTTTCATTTCCCTTCATTAATTTACTTATGTCGTAATTTCACTCCATTACAATCTGACCCCCATTTCTCTCACTGTAAAACTTATTTTGTCATAAGGCACCATAACACTCTCCGACACTTTACCTACACTGATAGAGAAGAAAATTAAAGGTGATCAGCTCAGATCAGAATGACAACACGAAAATAAGCTGAAATACCATTGTCAATAACTTGAGCACCTAGTGTTCGTCAAACACCTAGCTTTGCATAGGTTGCAACGCCCTCTGAGGCCTCCAAGCTTGTCTCACTAACTATGTACTAATGTAGCTTTTCAAATCGATAACGTTTCTGAAGTCCAATTGTTTTCCTTGTACCACCTTCATTTCCTCAGGATCCACCCCCACGCCATCCCTGTACTCACTGTAGCCCTCTAAATCTTCCATCCTTCTACAGTACCTAACTGGTATACTAGCAACTTCTTCTTTGGTCAAATTATTGTTTGGAAAAAATGGACAACCCCATCTGTCCCATTTATTAAAAAAATTACAATATTTTCCTCAGAGTTTAATCTTCCTTTGTAATGGTTAAAGAAAGCTACGCCAATTAGCATTTTTATACACAGATCAGGGATTATAAGGAAGTTATGGAGTACTTGCACTCCATTTATTTTTACTGGCACAGAACTTCGTGTTTAACAGTTTTTAACTTTGCCTGTAGCTACAATTATCTGCACCCCCATTACTGGCATTACTACAAGTTCATTTCTATTTGGCAACGATTCTAACCAACTTTTACTCACAGCACATGCGTCACTGCCACTATCTGCTGAACACTGCACTTCTTCGTTATACACTTGCAGACTAGTTACTGGCTGACTCAATACCTTCCTTTCATTGCTAGTGTCAGAATCCTCCTCCAGCAAATCGTTCACAACGTCCTTTCTTTCTAAGCCTTCCCTGTTTCTAGAAATTGCACAGATTTTTTGCAGAATTATCCTCATCAGATTTCTTTCCCAAACTAACTATTCTGTCCACTGATCAAAGCTCAAATTATTTTCCAGCGTTTCGCCATTCTCCTTTTCCTCTATCTCTTCCTTTTTCCCAAAATTAGTTGGCTGACCGCCATTTTGGTCACCAATTTTCTGCCTCTCCCTTCTAGCCCCACAAAAGTCATCATTTATAGATGCTAGTATTTCTTCTACACTGATATCACTAATCTCCAGTAATTCTGCAGCTTCTGTACTTTCTCCTTCCCCGGAACATGACTCAACTTCAACTTTGTTGCTAAAGACTTTCTGCCAATCAGGTTCTGCCACATTTTCCGCTAATACATCACCCATTTCGTCTGCTATACGGTGCATATTTTGTTTACGTCTGTTCAAAAAATCTCCTCAACCTCCGTTAAATATATAGATTTTCATATAGCTCGTTTCGTCTGTTGTTACTACCTTCTTCCGCTCCTCACTTATAATCCCTGTCTGTTTAGTGCTACATGTACAAAGGGTTTCGCTAACGGGTTCAAATTACTACTTCCCGTCTTGTAAATGCTAGCCCCATCACATACGGCATTTAGATTAACGAATTCTGGGATTCTGTACCATTTCTTACGTTTACCCCGGTTTGCTGACGCCTTGGCTCAGCATCATCCTCGGAGAATACAATCGATAATTGTGCACCTGGTCACCATTATTTCGCCAATCATGTGCTGGATAGCGCCACCTCCCGGCACCTCTGCTTCTGCTGTTTCCACGGTACATGCCAGTTATGTTAACGTTTACATTCTGTCTCAGTTCTGCATTATATGGTGGTCTGGCATTACGGTTTGCATGCTCCTCCCCATGCAACAATTTCTCAACTCTCTCCAAATAACTAAAGAATTTATGGACGTCGTAACTGCTGTGGTAACTACCGTCTGCTTCACATATCCTGTGCAGTTAGCTATGTAAATTTAAGTATTAACTGTGGTTTTCTTACTTGTCACTCCTTTTTCCGTGTGTTTTTGCTTTTAGGAAGCTTTAATTTTCGAGTACTAGCAATAGTGTTCCATAGATTTCGTGTTTGTTTTGAACACAGTCCAGAGACAGTTAGTGCTTATTTTCACTGTTTGCACCAAGAAGTGTCTAGTAATAACGGTTTAATCATCTATCAGCCGTTTTTAGTGAATTAGCAGTCTAATTAAAAGTTGATTACTTAACTCTCTACAGCAAATTGTTGATTTTTTAGGATGGATAGGATGTGTGACTGCTGTGTACGGACGCAGGAGGAGCTGGGCACTGTTCGCGAACAGCTGAACATGCTGATGGCTGCGGTCAGCCGTCTTCAGGCTGCTGCCTCGGAGTGTAGCGACAGTGTGGAGTCTGGTGCGTCACATGGCACACCCCACGGTCCCTGCTGTCGAGACATCTTCGCAGGTACGGGCGCGGTTGGGCCACCCTCTCCCCAAGGGGAGTGGCGGGTTCAACGGCGTTGGTGTCGCACGAGGCGGAGGGTCAATGTGGAGGCCGACCGTGTGTCATCACCGCTCTTCCTGTGAGTGGACATGTGGCCGCTCCTTCAGCAAGGTCCGAGCAGGCACGTGGGGGGAGGGGTTTATTAGTGATTGGGAGCTCCAACGTTTGGCGGGTGATGGAGCCCCTTAGGGAAATAGCGGAAAGGTCGGAGAAGAAGGCCAGTGTTCACTCTGTCTGCTTGCCAGGGGGTCTCATCCGGCTGAACATAAAAGTTTTATCTCAAGTACAGATAGTGTTCAGGATCAGTGGACAAAATTCAAAAAGGCGGAAATACTAAATGTCTTTTTCCAAAGCTGTTTCACAGAGGAAGACTGCACTGTAGTTCCTTCTCTAGATTGTCGCACAGGTGACAAAATGGTGGATATCGAAATAGATGACAGAGGGATAGAAAAACAATTAAAATCGCTCAAAACAGGAAACGCCGCTGGACCTGACGGGATACCATTACGCTTTTACACAGAGTACGCGAAGGAACTTGCCCCCCCCCCCCCTTCTTGCAACGGTGTACCGTAGGTCTCTAGAAGAGCGTAGAGTTCCAAAAGATTGGAAAAGGGCATAGGTCATCCTCGTTTTCAAGAAGGGACGCCGAACAGATGTGCAGAACTATAGACCTATATCTCTAACGTCGATCAGTTGTAGAATTTTGGAACACATATTATGTTCGAGTATAATGACTTTCATGGATACTAGAAATCTACTCTATAGGAATAGCATGGGTTTCGAAAAAGACGACCGTGTGAAACCTAGCTTGCCCTATTCTTCCACGAGACTCAGAGGGCCATAGACAAGGGTTCCCAGGTAGATGCTGTGTTTCTCGACTTACGCAAGGCGTTTGATACAGTTCCCCAGAGTCGTTTAATGAACAAAGTAAGAGCATATGGACTATCAGACCAATTGTGTGATTGGATTGAAGAGTTCCTAGATAACAGAACGCAGCATGTCATTCTTAATAGAGAGAAGTCTTCCAAAGTAAGAGTGATTTCAGGTATGCCGCAGGGGAGTGTCGTAGGACCGTTGCCATTCACAATATATATAAATGAACTTGCGGATAACGTTGGAAGTTCACTGAGGCTTTTTGCGGATGATGCTGCAGCATATCGAGACGTTGTAACAATGGAAAATTGTACTGAAATGCAGGAGGATCTGCAACGAATTGACGCATGGTGCAGGGAATGACAATTGAATCTCAATGTAGAGAAGTGTAATGTGCTGCGAATACATAGAAAGAAAGATCCTTTACCATTTAGCTATAATATAGCAGGTCAGCAAATGGAAGCAGTTAATTCCATAAATTATCTGGGAGTAGGCATTAGGAGTGATTTAAAATGAAATAACCATATAAAATTAATCGCCGGTAAAGCAGATGCCAGACTGAGATTCATTGGAAGAATCCTAAGGAAATGCAATCCGAAAACAAAGGAAGTAGGTTACAGTACACCTGTTCGCCCACTGCTTGAATACTGTTCACCAGTGTGGGATCCGTACCAGATACGGTTTACAGAAGAGAGAGAGAAGATCCAACGGAGAGCAGCGCGCTTCGTTACAGGATCGTTTAGTAATCGCGAAAGTGTTACGGAGATGATAGATAAACTCAAGTGCAAGCCTCTGCAGGAGAGAAGCTCAGTAGCTCGGTATGGGATTTTGTTGAAGTTTCGAGAACATACATCCACTGACGAGTCAAGCAGTGTATTGTTCCCTCCTACGTATATCTCGCGAAGAGACCATGAGGATAAAATGAGAGAGATTAGAGCCCACACAGAGGCATACCGACGAACAATACGAAACTGGTATAGAAGGGAGAACCGATGGAGGTAATCAAGGTACCCTCCGCCAAACACCGTCAGGTGGCTTGCGGAGTTTGGATGTAGATGTAAATGGACGTCATTTCTCGGAGCTGCAATAATTGTGTTTCTACAGTTCATGGGCAGTTTACATTCCAGGCCCATAACAAGTTGTTCTGACACGACTTTATTGTTTAAATATGACAAATGTGTCATTCACATTAATGCAAACTTTCTTACGCTTTCCTTTCTGAGATTAAGCTTTTCCCCAACCCAGAAGCTATTTAGCAACTCCATTTGCTTTTGCTTAACCCAATATTCTCTAAAAACGCCTCTTTAAACTTTTATAGAGTATCGTGCTGTTCAGTAGTGATAATCCGCCAAGTTCTAGCCTCTCCCAAGAATTAAGCCGTAATAAACCATTATTTGTCTCTCTAGCCACAAAATAGGTAGAACACATTCAAAGTCATTCCTAAATTCTTTTGGACGTACATTTCATGTTGGATCAAAACATAAAAACTGCCTGTTAGCGACATATGATATTTCAGACGATTCGGCAACAAAAGTACACCCACTACTGTTAGTTCCATGTCTGAGGTTAGTTTCAACTTGGAATAATCTACTGCTATGCTATCCAACTTATTTTCAACCACTTCTACCTGATTAGTTAGTTGAGGAACATTTTTTCCTAAACATCCACGCGGTAAGACACATTTTTTCTTCATTCATACATTTGGCATATTAAGAACTGAATGTACTGTCTAACAATTTGTGATGATTTACACATCTAGACTCTACCGTCGCTATTTCGACCTCTACTTTGTGCACACTTTCTTTTATTAAATCTACCCTTTGTTTGTTTTTAATTGTAGCTTTTTTCAAGGCATCTCTTAATTCACTTTTTACAGTTTTAATGAATTGTTGGCAATTATTCTCAACTTGAGAAATGTTGTCATCCACTTTACTTTCGAACGACTTCAAATAATTTTTCGACATTTCTTTTAAAAAAGCAATCTGCTTTTCGAGTTTTTCATCAAGATTACTAGTTTTCTGAGCAATTTCTCAGCCAAATCAGTATGTTGTTTGTTTCCATCTTTTATAGGACCGATTAATGCTGCAGACATTTTTTCCATACTTCTGGGTTCTATTTTCTGCATTACTGTTTCCTGTTTAGCTTGTTACACCGGTCCTATACCAAATTTGACACATTTGCTGCAGTACCACTAACAAAATTGTCATTACAGAATTGGTTGCTACCGATTTCATGCTTAATGTCGCTTTTAGTATCTACATTACCTCCACTGGTTACATTAACTGACATACTTGAAGCAGATTCTATTCCACTGTCCATAAATAACAAAGAAATAAGAACTCCTCTTTTAGTTTAACATCTACTCCTTCTCTCTGTTCAGGTGTGCTAGTTTGTGAAGCACTTACACTGAATGAGAGTCCATCCCCTTTCGTAGTATTTACAAAATCTTTATCACTTTCCATGTTACTCAGTCTCTCAGCACACACACGACAAATGCAACAAACTTATCTTTCATTGAATGCTGGAGCATCGTTGTGCTGAAACTGCGAGTCCGACCTCCCTCGCCTGCTGTACCAGTTTCAGGGTCCCCGCTCGTCGTGTAAGTTGGCAGCGCTGCCCTGCCATACTGCTGCTCGTTGATGCCGCTATGATGGCGTCTGCTACTTTCATGTGCCCTCGTTGTAATTGTGGCTGTTTAACATCATCTTCTTTCTTGTAAGTCTCTCCAACTATTCAAAACGGTTTCCATCCAAAATTCTGCATCTACCAATTTATTAAATTTTTCATTACCGTTCACTATACAGTCTTTCACAAAATTTCTCTAAAGCTCAGATGCAACCTATTACGGCTTTTTAACTGTTTTCCCAGCAGAGGTGCACCAAGTGCGATGGCGCGGTTACTTTCGTCCATTACCTGCACCTCCCTGTGAACTCGTTGTAGCAGGTAGCCGGTAGCAAAGCAGAGCAGAAACCTACCGTACTGAAACTCTCACCAGGCTGCATACAACGTAACCATTCTAAAAAAGGGGAAAAGGTCTTAATTGTGAATGACAGGTGAGATACCGGCAATACTTCGGTATATTCCGAGGCTGAGAATTACATGTTCACTGCTAAGCCCGTGCTAATCCTAACACAGTTATGCAAACTCATCGATCTGCTCAGTATGCCATGTGGAATTACTGTCTTTTCTGATACACGATATTACTTAATAAACCCGTATTTTCTAAGAACACATTGGAATAAATACGCCTTCACTTTAAAGCACTTTTGAGGCATGTAGCACAACTAAACCTGGCAAATTATAACTTTCTTCGGAGCTCATACTGCACGCGAAAGTACCATTGAAAGGCTCGGCTCCGACTACTCGAGACTGCTGTAAGTATTCTGTATCTCCAAGAGAGAAGACGCCCGAAGAATACTCCTTTCTGATTGGTCAGTTTTCTTTAAAACTAATAGAAAAGCATTATTCTCCCGCGGTAGTCCACGCTTTTCATCACTAACCAGTCAACAAACTACACACTTTCGAACTGTACTTTTTCCCGAGATAAATATATTTAACAATCTGTTTATAACTTACGTTATTAACTAATTTCATTTGCACTCGAGTTAGCTTTCTATTTACCATCAACTTACTTAACATATAATGATACAAAATTCCCAGTCGTCTGCATTCACACTGTCTTAAACATTTCTCACGATAGTTCGTACAGCGTTTATCGGTAAAACAATGATCTACGTATTTACTGTAGACCACATTCACGCATCATTCACACTATTAAAAGCGTATACAAAACTGTACAAACATAAATAAACAAACAAGCCTTCAAGAAATAAACAGAACATTCACAAACACATTCTCTTGACCTGTTTCTTGAATGTCTCTGTGCACTATTGGGCTCTGGTGGGTGAAAATTAGAACTACAGGGCTATTACAAATGATTGAAGCGATTTCATAAATTCACTGTAACTCCATTCATTGCCATATGGTCACGACACACTACAGATACGTAGAAAAATTCATAAAGTTTTGTTCGGCTGAAGCCGCACTTCAGGTTTCTGCCGCCAGAGCGCTCGAGAGCGCAGTGAGACGAAATGGCGACAGGAGCCGAGAAAGCGTATGTCGTGCTTGAAATGCACTCACATCAGTCAGTCATAACAGTGCAACGACACTTTAGGACGAAGTTCAACAAAGATCCACCAACTGCTAACTCCATTCGGCGATGGTATGGGCAGTTTAAAGCTTCTGGATGCTCTGTAAGGGGAAATCAACGGGTCGGCCTGCAGTGAGCGAAGAAACGGTTGAACGCGTGCGGGCAAGTTTCACGCGCAGCCCACGGAAGTCGACGAACAAAGCAAGCAGGGAGCTAAACGTACCACAGGATGGTGCACCACCGCACTTCCATCATGATGTTCGGCATTTCTTAAACAGGAGATTGGAAAACCGATGGATCGGTCGTGGTGGAGATCATGATCAGCAGTTCATGTCATGCCCTCCACGCTCTCCCGACTTAACCCCATGCAATTTCTTTCTGTGGGGTTATGTGAAAGATTCAGTGTTTAAACCTCCTCTACCAAGAAACGTGCCAGAACTGCGAGCTCGCATCAACGATGCTTTCGAACTCATTGATGGGGACATGCTGCGCCGAGTGTGGGAGGAACTTGATTATCGGCTTGATGTCTGCCGAATGACTAAAGGGGCACATATCGAACATTTGTGAATGCCTAAAAAAACTTTTTGAGTTTTTGTATGTGTGTGCAAAGCATTGTGAAAATATCTCAAATAATAAAGTTATTGTAGAGCTGTGAAATCGCTTCAATCATTTGTAATAACCCTGTACGTGCTCCACTGAACCCGCTTCAGACCATCTGTCACTGTGCATGCGAGTCATTCTCCCAATACACAAGCTCTGAACAGGAGCCACGCTACAGAATCTCCGTAATCTTCAATTCTTTTAACTTATGCAAGTCTCCTCACCTTAATATTCTAGACTTCTGTAATTTCTTGAGTTTTGATCTGAAGTTTTAAGCAATAATTTATGGTCAGTGCCCAAGAACTAACATTATCTTATGGCTTACGTCTTTTCCCGAAGTGAAAAGCGACAGACCTGGCGCAATGGTTGACGCGCTGGACTCTCATTGCGCAGCAGAGAGAACAAATTATCCGATTAAGGTGTTATATCGATTCCGCCAATCGATTAATGCCAATCCTTGAACGGTTCTTTCCAAAAAGAAACAGACCGTTTTATTCCCCATAGTTCTCGTTTATTATATGGCTCTCACCATAAAATGAGAAAGTCGTCGATGGGACGTCAAATCCTAATCTCAGGAAGTGAAAGATCTGAATGATCCTATTTGCAGGTGAATCATTTAGTTCAGGCAAGAAATAAGTAGGATGGAGCAAATCTTCATTAACAAAGTTTTTGAATAGATTTAAGCTACGAATTAATATTAGAGAATACAGTAGCTGCTCCAGGTCCCTACTGATTCTGTTTGAAACGTTAATGGAAAAATACGAAGTTTCTTACTGCACGATGCATACATGTCTGAGAGGACTATGAGTGGAGAAAGATCAAGTAAGCGTTGTCATTACTGTTAACGAGCGACGCCGTTGCTAGCCGCAGAAAGCGTTTCAGTTTTGATTTATGATAAAAGTATCAATTTTCATATCTTTTATTGTAGCAAGTTGAGTCCGTTAAACAACCGTGTTTCGATAGGCTAGTGAGTTACATGTCACTTATTACAGATATTTCATATAAATTGAATAGATGGTACGAAAAGAAATTGTCAGTCGATTAACTGTTTGATGATCGACCAGAACTACTTACATAAAAATATGCATTTGTCTGACATACAAAGCTAACTGTTTATTCTGTGGTTACTGCTTTCGAGGCTACACTCATATCTCTCTCGTATAGTTTATAAACGTAATATCACAGATGCGGTGACTGTTAGCTGGCCGGAATGATCGAGCGGTTCTAGGCGCTACAGTCTGGAACAGCATGACCGCTAAGGTCGTAGGTTCGAATCCTGCCTCGGGCATGGATGTGCGTGATGTCCTTAGGTTAGTTAGGTTTAAGTAGTTCTAAGTTCTAGGGGACTGATGAACTCAGAAGTTAAGTCCTTTGTGGCCAGAGCCGTTTGAATTTGATAACTGTTAGCAGAAGTGTACTTCAAAAGAAGGAGTATGCATTATGGAATGAGCTAAAGGCATTCTAACTAGGAGAAAACATTTTTAACAGCCGAGTATTACATATCGCCTATTGCTTGCCAACATAAACTTTGTATCCAGATAACTGGTTTCATAGTTCTATCGCAGTGTTCTTGAACTTTACGGTCCAAAACAATCTTAGATCTTGCTTCAGAGCGTCACTTTAAATGAACTGGTCCATCGAAGCCAATTATGTTTCTTACGAGCACTGAGTCGTTTCGTCCTTCAGGAAAGCCATTAAGGCGATGCACAAGTTTACAGAATACGCGACTTGTGATCTGTTACAAAGCTCACATAAGCAATTCTGTAGTCGAGACACTATTAGCTGCACCCGCATTTCAAATGAGGCAAACTCGTCAGTACAGGGTGTCTCAAAAGGTACACTACAAATTTAAAAGCCGGCCAGAGTGGCCGTGCGGTTCTGGGCGCTACAGTCTGGAGCCGAGCGACCGCTACGGTCGCAGGTTCGAATCCTGCCTTGGGCATGGATGTGTGTGATGGCCTTAGGTTAGTTAGGTTTAATTAGTTCTAAGTTCTAGGCGACTAATGACCTCAGAAGTTGAGTTGCATAGTGCTCAGAGCCATTTGAACCATTTGAACAAATTTAAACGTGTAATAGCTTCCAAACTAATTAACATATTCACACTACTGTAAGTAGGCTGTTTAGGTTTTTATATTGGTAACGCCACGTAGCGCTCTGTATGAAAATCACTGGCTGTGCTGTGTGCAGTCTGTGGCTGGTTTGTATTGTTGTTGGCCATTGTAGTGTTGGGCAGTTGGCTGTTAACAGCGCGTAGCGTTGCGGAGTTGGAGGTGAGCTGCCAGCAGTGGTGGATGTGGGGCGAGAAATGGCGGAGTTTTGAAATTTGTAAGACTGAATCTCATGAACATATATATATAACATGACTTTTGAACAATATTAAGGTAAATACATTGTTTTTTCTCTATCAAAATCTTTCATTTGCTAACTATGCCTATCAGTAGTGCCTTTAGTAGTTTGAATCTTTTATTTAGCAGGCAGTAGTGGCGCTCGCTGTATTGCAGTAGCTTAAGTAACGAAGATTTCTGTGAGGTAAGTGATTTGTGAAAGGTATAGTTTAATGTTAGTAAGGGCCATTCTTTTGTAGGGATTATTGGAAGTCAGATTCCGTTGCGCTAAAAATACTGTGTGTCAGTTTAAGCACAGTCATTTGTAATTTTTCCAAGGGACATTTCATTTGGCGACCCTGCCAGGATACCTCACTGGAATCTTCTGATTTTTTTCTTTTAGTTTGTGCAATTAGTGCAGCCATTCTTTAATGCTAGTGCGTAACTGTAGAGAGAATTTCCTTTGTAGTTGTAGTTTTTCATTCTTGTACAGTAAAACAGTTGTGGCATGCATGTAGATTTGCACCAAGTATTTCGCAGCAGCGCTTGCAATTAACAAGATATTATTTTCAATGCTATGTTAATGTGTTTTCTTATTTTGCTCTTCAAATTGTGCTTTTCTGTGTTGTCGTGTGAAATATTGTGACAATATTGGAGTGTGAAAAACGTAACACTAGGCTCCAAAGTAAACTGAGAAATGACAGTGAAGACGAAAGCAGTGTGTTAGCGCCACCGTGTAATGAATTAACTAATGTTCAAAGTAGTAATTTGGTAAATGTGGATAGGGAAATGGAGCGGGCTGCAAATAATGGTGTAGGCAGTGCAACAATTAGTGAACAGGGAAGAATTATCGATTGATCGGTTGGCAACAGCTTGCCTCAGGAATCCGAAATGACAGGACACAATCCTGCAAATACTGTAGATTCAGGTTTTGCGTCCTCGCCGTTTTCTCAAATAAGTCAAGACACATTTCCTGCTTTTCAAAATGCGAATATTGCCGGTTCAAATGCATTGCCGAATAGCACTGAGGAACATGTTTCAGAAACCAGTGCATTGTTATTACAATTAATGCAACAAATGAGGCAATAGCTTCAAAAGTTAGACACAATGGAACAAAATCTTCAAAAGTTAGACACAATAGAACAACACCAGAGACAAACACAGCAACAGTTAGACACAATGGAACAAAATCTTCAAACGTTAGACACAATGGAACAAAATCAGAGACAAACACAGCAAAAGCTTCAAAAGTTACACACCACACTTGAACAAACAGGTGAAGATTTAACTACTGAGTTACATAACATTGAATCGAAATGTCAAAAAGTCTGTAATGACGTAAAAACACAAATTTGTGAGCATTTTCAACCTATTTTTTCGCGGCATTAAAATGCATTACACAATCACGAAGCAGCCATAAAAGAACTGCAAACCATTGTTCATGAAAATCATGAGACCTTGAGGGCTAAAATTGACTCAGTTACATCTACCAATTCGGTTATGCGACTTGCAAAAACTCAGGAAAACTTAAAGGACACAGTAGATACGATTTCAACACAAATGGACACTCTTAAACTTGGTTCAGAAAAACACACTGAGGAAATAAGTAGACTATCGGAGAAAGTAGCCGAACTTTCGGATCAGTTCACTAACTTATCCTCAAAGGTAGATGATGATCTGAATGACACAAGACCTGTAGCCATCACTGACACAGAAGAGTATGAACAAATTAAGAAATTCAAACAAAATCAGAATCAAATTAATACGCAACACAAAAGAGAAATCCAGGACGTACAAGATCAGTTGGCACAAGTAATACAAAAGTTACATATTTCACAGGACACTCGCGCACCAACACGGGAAGAGGGACTTAGAAATACGGAAAAGCCACAAAATAATAACACAGGGCATTTCGGAAATTATGAAAGAAATTGGCAAGGTGCACCGAATTTTGAGATGGAACCGATATGCTACTCGCCGACACGATGATTTTGACTATAAGCTGTTCATTACTACACGTAAATTCAAAACATTTAAGAATTCTGGCAACAGACATTCATCCACAAGCGTGGCTCCATCAATTCTCTCATTGTTTTCCTCCCAACTGGCCATTAGGGCACAGATTAGAATTTATGTGTGGCTATTTAGAGAATGAACCAGCTATAAGAATGAGATCGGTCATTCACGATTGCCACAGTGAAGGAGAATTTTATCATGCCTTCCTCTCAGCATATTGGTCTCAAGCTACACAAGACCGAGTAAAACATAGCATCATAATGATGAAACATTTCGAACAATCTGAATTTTCCAGTTTTGTGAAATATTTTGAAGATATGTTGCACAAGAATCAGTACCTGTCAAACCCATACAGCCCCTCAGAACTCATCCGCATTTGCTTAATCAAACTACCTGAACATTTACGACATATTATTTTGGCAGGACGTTGCAAAGACTACATAGAAGCTTTCCAGGGACTCTTACAAGAATTGGAAACTGACACTGACAATCGCGGAATGTGGAAACAGGAACACAACAATTGCAGGTCACATCCGTCATAATTCCGCGATGAAAGAAATAATAACTGGACACGACAAGGCTATTCTCACAACACAAATCGTGACCAAAACAGACACCACCCGTATGACACCTGTTGGCAGAGTAGTAATAATTACAGGGAAAAATCACCTCTCCACGGTAGTGACTATCACAGAGACAATCAGAGAAACAGACAATATGGGAACCAAAATAATTATTATCAAGGGAGACAGAGTAACTTTAGACGCAATGGTCCAGTGCGCAGTTGCGATTCAGAGAGAAATTCTCCACCACGTGTCCGACAAGAAATTAATTACAGAAATTACCGACATGACGACAGACGATATAATCGTAACGACAGACCTAAATTGCATCAGAACCGGCGGGATTCCCACAGGGCAGGGCCTTCTCGTCAAAGTGAATTTGTAGAAGTTAGGTCTCCTAATCCTAATAACGACGCGCGCCAATAAAGAGACAGACAATGACTCGCGCCGCAGGCAGCCACGTGCGGTGGCTGGGCTTCAGAAAAATAACATAAGTTAACCATGAGACAAATTCCAGTATTCTTTACTGACGGATACTGCATGATAATTACGTTTAAGTTGAAACTCTGAGTACTATGAAGAGTAAAGGATTGCACCACATTTCACATGTAAAACCGTTTCTTGAGAGATAATCTGCTTTTTAACTTAGTCTTTGCCACAATATTTTTCACTTCACGCTTCTAGTACAGTTTGTCACACTGAGAAACTGTTAACATGCGACAATGTTTGAAGTTAAATATCCAGCCTAGAACCTAGGGAACATTTTTAAACAGAAATTACGAATGCATTGTTATAGTGAACAGACGACACAGTGTTGTTATTTGTACATTCTTGCTTGTTAGTTGCACGATTACGTAACGACTATAAGGCTCACATACTTAGAACATTTTCCAGTACTGCTAATGAGATTTTAATGCAACATTTTGGTTTACTTGAAAATACATTCTGGATTTAAAGTACTTTCTGTGAGATACCAGATGACACAGTGGTTAGTTTATGTGACAGCTACACGATTTTATCACGATACTACTAATGAGTGACAATTTACAATGTTGCTTTTGCGGTTTTTCTGTTTTATATCTGCACAGTTTTTCTGAATTATTCTGGAAAGTAAAACATGTTTTAGCAGTAACTTTGGTGGTATAGCTACAATGAGACAGCCTTTTGCGTAGCACAACAATACGTTACAGCACAGTACTTTCTTCATCATGGCAATAAGCGTAATAACTAAGATGTCTATACGCAAAGCATTTCACTTTTGTTTATCATGAGGTAAGTACATTGACTTCTGCAGAACTTAGCTTTCGGTGGACGATAACTACGACATTTCCACAGAGATTATCTTACAACAAGACGCACATTTACCACTACAGGACACGCATTTGAGAGATTAATTTTGTACGTAAACCATTTATTTTTCAAGATTTTTGAATTACAAAGAAAGTTTTCCGTGAAACATTTCATTCCATTGCTGTAATCTGTAGCACATGAGGGTATAATTACATTAATCCTCAGGGGGGTACACGCTTACTATGTGTACCATGTGTTTGGCAAGCAAAAGGAGCCCTAGCTAATATGGTATTTGCTTATACAACTTTACACATCGGTACCATATTTCTCTAACACAGAATTACACAGCTATCTGATTATTTAACAGAGAAACAAATATTTTTTTACTACATCAGTGAGAGATGTTTACGTAATTACACAGTTGGATAACTTCACACTTATGAAATGGTATTTTGTCTGTACTTTGTGAACTGTTCATATTTGTTCGGAACCATTGTGATACTGTGAGAGCTCTGAATGATGTATTTGGTATGGGATCATGTTTTTAAAGTACGTTTGAGGTAGATGACACTATTGAAATGAGCAGAGAATTTTTTTTAGGTTTTGAAATTATTGGAGGAAGCTACGACGATTTTGAGAATTGACTGGGATGTTATGATATTATTACGATGACATTGTGTGTTATGCTGTTGGCATATGTTTATGAACAATAAGACGATGCTACCATATATGAGGAATTTGATTATGCTACGTATTTCTTATGATGAAATATTGAAGAAGTGTCGACGAATATGTATATGTATAATAAGGTAAGGAATAAGGAGTAGTGGTTAGGGAGTCTGACTTGTGAAAAAGGATGATGGAAACCAAGAATCGTACTTTAAAGAGTTATGAAATGTGTGTAAACGCTTGAATGTATCACAATGCCGCCGAAAATTTTGTGGACACTATTATATTTAAAGGATTTTGTTTCTACACATTTGTAACGCAAATTCTCGACCTGTGAAATTTTTATATGAGACTGTCACTGTAGTGGAAACCGCTGTCGTAAATATTTCGGTAAGAAAGATAAGTGACCGTGACGTAATGCGTTGTGAGTGGCCAGGTGTTCCAGCCACCTTGAGAAAAAGCCATTAGGATGAGAAGAAAGACGCCATTATCCTCGCTATTGACATTTCTTTGTAGAAAGCATCGCAAATACGACACGCTCAAACTTGAAAACATATAATTACACTGTGGAGCTCTTAATTTACGATATTTACTAAAACGCCTAATGAAATAATGAGAAACATTTTACATCCATTGTCTTTGTAGTTGAGAGATTGCTCCTTTTGTTTAATATCTAGTTTCTAGCTGCACTGCAGCATTAGTTAAAATAAAATTTAATAGATGTATTAATATCACCATTTTCTGTCTATAGACCCAATAAAGAATAATTTTATGATGTACTTTTTTAGAAAAGAGAGCACAAATAAACATTTCCCTTCACAGGAATTGCAAAAATGATTTTTTAACGATTTGGTAACTTGTCTGCTAGAGTAAGTTATCATGATGCATCATTCTAGTGTTAAGATGTGACATAGGTATTAAACATGGCCATTTTTACTGTAATATTTTTTCTGCTTGAGCTTTGTCATGTTTAGATATAAGTTATTGCATTTGCTGCTGCTGTTTGCCAAGCATAATGTTATTGAATTATCTTTGTATTACTCTGTTAAGCCAGTTTTACTACGGGTTTATTTTTCTTGTTTGCTGTGCATTGCCTTATATTAGTTGTAATATTGCATTTGCTTTGCTAATTTATGCTGCTTGCTTTGCCAATTTGCATTTTTTATCATTGCTGTTTGTGTTAATTGTTTTGTGCTGCTGCATTGCCTCGTTCCTTACTTTAGCATCTGAGCTCAGTAGATTTAAGTTAGCTTAAGATAGGGTAGGCTATATAAGATAACGAGTTGTGATGAATTGGAAGAAATGCATTGAGAAGCTATAAGAAAATGATTTAGCCAAAAAAGAATTTTGAAAGAGGATGTGATCAGAATATAGAAAGCATGCTCGTATATGATTTTTTTGGTGGAAACAAATGTTGAAATAAGAGGAAAGATCTACAGAACGAAGTTTTGGGTTGGACTGCAGTACCAAATGTCACACTGAAAACGAACCCTGTCTTTCCTTTTGTATTATTCCGCTATGTGTTTATGTACCCTTGTGTATTTGTCTTTTTCCTGTCTTTAAGTGTTTAGCTAATAAGATTTATGTTATAGAATTTTTCAAATACTATGTTATTTACTTTGTAAAGATGTTTAGACATTATTTATTCTGTTTTATTGCTCATGTGTGAAGTTGATGTTTCAAAAGTTATTCTGACCTTTTATGTATTTACTTATGTTATAAATCCTGTAACACTGATGTATACGTTTGTTTCTATTCTTTTGTAAAGCCTGTTTTACTACAAATGTTATCTGTATTGTTATGTTCTTTAATGATGTATTTTGTACCTTTGTTATTGTATTCTTATGTTATAAAATTGTAATTGACACCAGCTCATCAAATTAAGTAACTTGTAAGTTACATTTCACAGCACACATTTCTGTAGGTCATAGTATATGCACAATATGTGAGAAATAGAGACTGATAGTGTTTGTACGTGTGTTAATAATTCAGCAAGGGACTGGATAACAGCATTGCTGATTCTAAGGACATTTCAAAAAACAGTTTTTGTGAGTGCACAAGTGGTGGTTCATGGACTTGCTATATTGTTCACAAGACTCTTCTATGGTGATTGTGCACCTGCACAGTCGCAACGGATGGCTGCTAGCCATCTCTACAAGGACTACAGTGGGTCTAAACCTTTATTGTCCACAAGACTCTTCTATGGTGATTGTGCACCTGCACAGTCGCAACGGATGGCTGCTAGCCATCTGTACAAGGACTGCAGTGGGTCTAAACCTTTGATGGCCCACCAATACCATAATTTCTACAAGGACTGCAGTGGGTCTGCACCTCTGGTTGCCCACCAATACCATACTCTATACCAGGACTACAGTGGGTCTACTCTGCGACGACCTACCTACCAATATTCTTCAAAACTTCGACTGACTCTGCTGTGGGTTTACTCTGATGTGGCCCATTACCTGTCTGCATGTCAAAAGTCAGCACTGTCATTCCGTTGGAAGGACAACACTGCTTCTTCAAGACTGCATGGAAATACACTACTTCCGTGTGCATTTTCCTTTACTGCCCAGACTTTGAGAAAAAAAAACACTGCTATTTTACTGTGATGAACGATCAGGACTGTCTTTATGGACCGTGACAAACTTTTAGCTTTTGACCAACATTGTATCAATAAGTGTGGGCATTAGATTTGTTTATTATTGTAATTGTGAAAAAATTTTAACAAATACGTATTGCCCAGTGCCCAAAACAATGTGTAAAATTTTTTGTGGGGAGCATGGGGGCTATGTAAGTAGGTTGTTTAGGTTTTTATATTGGTAACGCCACGTAGCGCTCTGTATGAAAATCACTGGCTGTGCTGTGTGCAGTCTGTGGCTGGTTTGCATTGTTGTTGGCCATTGTAGTGTTGGGCAGTTGGCTGTTAACAGCGCGTAGCGTTGCGGAGTTGGAGGTGAGCCGCCAGCAGTGGTGGATGTGGGGAGAGAAATGACGGAGTTTTGAAATTTGTAAGACTGGATGTCATGAACTGATGTATATATAATATGACTTTTGAACAATATTAAGGTAAATACATTGTTTTTTCTCTATCAAAATCTTTCATTTGCTACCTACGCCTATCAGTAATGCCTTCAGTAGTTTGAATCTTTTATTTAGCTGGCAGTAATTGCGCTCGCTGTATTGCAGTAGCTTGAGTAACGAAGATTTTTGTGAAGTACGTGATTTGTGAAAGGTATAGTTTAATGTTAGTCAGGACCATCCTTTTGTAGGGATTATTGGAAGTCAGATTCCGTTGCGCTAAAAATATTGTGCGTCAGTTTAAGCACAGTCATTTATAATTTTTCCAAGGGGACGTTTCACTACGTTTGGCTTATGTGACAGACAAATAAACTGGGGGATGGATGGGTAAATGGTTCAAACGGCTCTGAGCACTATGGAACTTAACATCTGAGGTCATCAGTCCCTTAGAACTTAGAACTACTTCAACCTAACTAACATAAGGACGTCACATACATCCATGCCCGAGGCAGGATTCGAACCTGCGACCGTAGCAGTCGCGCGGTTCCAGACTGAAGCGCCTAGAACCGCTTGGCCACCGCGGCCGGCGATGGAAGGGTACAGAGGAGGAAAAATGTAATCCCCGTCGACGACGTGGTTGCTAAAAATTGTACACCAGCTGAGACTCGGTCACGTCTTTTTCAAACTAAACATCCCGGCGTCTTTCGGTGCTCAGCTCGCACAGTGCTCACTGCGCGGAAAAATTTGACACGTTTGAAAATATTTCAATTGCGTTAATCACTTGTCAGTAACTAGTGATCTCCCTTCTGTACTCCTAACAGCGATGAGACGGTCATCGACCGCCATGGCCATCAACTGAGCGACGTTTGTGGTCACTCGTTTAGATAAAGTCATTTAATCACAACGTTGTACTTCAGAGCTTTCCTTCAGACACTACACTCAGATCATTATGAAACAGCAGGAACGTTTCTTCTCAAAATATAACACAACAGAACATTAAAAATCACCATTCTGCCTTCCATTTTCTCGAGAGGATGCCGCGGCCTGGATTTTAGATCCACCGGCTTTCTCCGGAAGAGTGACACGGCGAAATTTAAGCGGCGAACGCTACATTGTAGCGCAAATGATGGATAGATGGATATGGTGTTACGGGCGCTCAATGTAGCGTAAAGTTAGTCTTTTTTGCTGCCCTCAGCAACCCAACAACATTTATGAATTCCCCCCGTAATCTTTCTCCAGACACAAACAATTTCAATATCACAAGCTGAATAATGTTGAACGCTGTTGTTTGACTTATCAACTCTCACTTCGGTGTGATGCAATTCTCGTTTTTCGTCCCTCAATCGCTACCCTCCTCATCTCAGCAATATTACTGTAAACCATCCATCGACGGTCAGACTCATAACTTCACATCATTCCTTCAGCTAGACTTTTCAGGAAAGCCTTTTGTTGTGATATATACTCATCGATTTTCTCTGTCGGTTTCGTTATGTTCCTCATAAGACGTTCCTCATGAGACGCATTATCGCATAGACTTATTGCAGCATTTTCAACTGTCTCCTTCAACAATTCAAAGGTTTGTTAAGCACTATTGTATGTTTTTCTAGTTCTCGTTTACAATTACTTCGTACTATGAAGATTTTAAATAACCCATTTTTATATCTCTTATTCCTTTAGTCTGATTACAAAAAAAAAAAAAAAAAAATTGTTTCCCGCTGCCATCACCAGCAAGGCACATGACGGCAAGTTATCTAACTTAAGTAGACAAAATAGAAACCAACATATCACTAGTGATAAACCACGTTACAGATGTAAGAATTCTACTTGAGCAATAGTGTTTTATTTTTAAGTGGAGAGAATTTACAGCAGTAAACCAGTAACAACAAAATTATAAAAGACTGTGCCATTACTAGGCAGTATAGTGAAGGAGCACTCTTTACTCCAAAGAGGAATAATGTATACAAAAGAGAAGGTCACAAATGGATTCACCATCAACAGGCATTCTGTCCAATATATTTGCATATCATATAGAAAACATCATTTCTTGTGATCAAATAACAAAGAAAAATCATGAAAATCTCTAAACTTGCCTGCCTAAAGCTTTTTAGTGTATCCACACCACTACGAGAGGACCGGTTCCGAGTTACACATGTGAATGTCTTCAGGACGTATGATAATTACTGCAGGAACTCGTCACAGATGTCCAATTATCACCTGACGTTAATTAAGGATGACAAACAGCGATTATCCATCTGTGATGAATAGGTGCAATAACTATTACATGACTTTACGGTGACTGCAAGTACCCATTGAAACGAATGGCGCTGTAATAATTAAAGCAACCTACACATATTTAAAAGTGTTATTCATTACAGGAAGATCGCTTGCTGCACAATTTAACTACGTTAGATTACATGACATTCTCTGTCAGTTAAAACAATAATAACGCAGATCTTTAACGTCGTCATCAAAATACAGAGTCGTCTAAACTTCGATATAAATGCAGAACTACACATCGTATTGTCCAGCTTTAATCATAGATAAGATAATGAAGCTATACTCAGTTTCTGTCTAAAGCAAACAAAAAAATACAGGGAACAATACCAGCAATACGGAATTATCAAACTAATGAAAATATTTAACAGACTGAACAGCACTTTTAGATACGGCTTAAGCCAGTGACAAATGGAAGCCACGAGACCCACTATGTACTCAGTAAATGTTTTTCTTACTTTTTTTAAATTAGTAGAATCGCCTATTGTTACAAAAATGTTGACACTACCGGTAAACGAGTCGGCCAGTCCAACAGCGGTCTTGTTTGACAAATACAAGATAGCGTCCGAATTAGTTGCCATGGGCCCCACTGAGATTCCATCCACATTCGGCTACATGCGATAATATTACATGTAGAAGGACTGCATTACAGGAAGCGTCCTCAACCCAATAGGAGACTGCTACAAAACTGTACCGCTCAAAGGGAGACATGGGAAGTAGACGTGACAAGTAACGCTTAATATATGTAAAGCGGTGTATCATCCGAACTTTGAAGGCATTCCACATACTGTTCCACGAAGTTTCGGGTTAACGGCCGAATGTCAGTGTTTGTTCCATCTTCAGGTCTACATTGTCCAGTCTGTGTCCATGTCCGGCTGAAACCATCGGCGTTAGTGCCTAGACATTCAGGGAACAAATTCAGCTTAAAATTCATACATCTGAAGATGGCTAGAAGACTCTGTGCCGCAATATGGCTGTAGCATGTTACTAACATCCGGCACTTTGCCCGAAATTAAATTACATTCCACATAATGGCTGGGAAACCACTGCAGCTGAGGCATGTCTAACACCAGAAGGGCCAGAAGGTTCTGACTATACAAAATAATTGAAATTGACTGATGTCGTGTCGACAGATCGGGATTGTCGGTTGAATTTGTATACTGAATTTAGGATTCTACAAACATGTAAATGAGGTACGTTTTCTTACACCATAAACATATTTTCCTTCGTCTTTTGTCTAACGTAACGTTACGATAAATAACGAACCGGGAAACACCTGTTATCAGTTAGTTACGAAATAAATCATGTTACGCTGTTTGGTTTAAGTAACATGCCAGTAATGAGAATTGAAAATTTTTTTATCCGTGATGCTATCTTCTTGTGATTCAGTTTATATTTCACTTAATTATTATTCCTTTGTAGCTGGAAGCATAAGAGTTAGTGTTTGCACAATTAACGGACAAATTCGGGTAAATTCATCAAAATATGAAACTAGTTCACTGACGCACATGAGTATCGGTGTGTGTTAATGTCACGAGGACAAGAATCACGGACGAGCACCTGCATCTGAGCGCATGCGAGCACATTTGTGATGAAAATGTGCAGCCACGTTTTCTATTGTGGTTAGCACGGCACAGTCGCGAGTGATAATGAACCTGAGGAAAACTTTCTCTTCTCGTTACTTCCAGTCACCCATTAGGTAAGCAAGGTCGAAAAACATACAGTTAGGCTTTATTACCAGATCGCATCTGTGGTTTACTGAACGTCGGTGGCTTACACAAAACAGACTGGCAATATTCTCCTATAAGGCATTAGATAACGCAACCGGGCGACGTCGTCGAGAATCGCCGATATTTCGATAGGGACACACCCTGCCATTTGCAAGAGATACGGCAACAATTAAGCACTGGGCAAGGGAATTTAAAACCTTGGTTTGCAGAGGAACTCAGGAAAGATAACAGACACACACTGCAACATTGGTGCTATCTCAAAACTAAGATGGCCAACGTTAGAACTTAGCCGGCCGGTGTGGCCGTGCGGATCTAGGCGCGTCAGTCTGGAACTGCGAGACCGCTACGGTCGCAGGTTCGAATCCTGCCTCGGGCATGGATGTGTGTGATGTCCTTAGGTTAGTTAGGTTGAACTAGTTCTAAGTTCTAGGGGACTGATGACCTCAGCTGTTAAGTGCCATAGTGCTCAGAGCCATTTGAACGTTAGAACTTACCGGTAGTGGCATTAATAAACAACGCATGTGGTAACATTAACTCTGTCCCTCTGTTTTTTGACAAGGGAGAGAACAATATTTCATACAGAATATAAATAATAACTACCATGTCCATTTATAAAAGTTATTTGCTGGCTTGATTTCAGCTGTTTCATTAACAACACTATCCCTATAGCTGGAAGTGCATACCAGAATCTGTCTGTTGTTATATTCTGTAAGATGGCCGGTGCCAAAAGAGTGTTCTACAATGGCGAATTTGCTCGGCTGTTGTAAGCGTACACCACAGTCCTGATAGTCTGACCAATAGATGACATGCCATAACTGTAAGAAATACTGTAGACACCCGCCTTACGCAAGCCAAGGTCATCCTTTACGGAAAGTAAAAGGACGCCGATCTTAGATGGCGGCCGAAAAACATGTTTCACGTAATATTTTCTCAAAATGCGACCAATACTGTTCGAAATGACTCCTGCGTAAGGCAAAAAGGCGATAGACTTCTGTGTCGCCTCAGTACTATCATCACTCATGGACAGTTGGTCGCTAGCGCACCGCACGTCTCACTTGTCTCTCAGCACAACCAGTCTGATGAAAGGTGACCTCCAGATGGGCTAACTCAGCTGACATGCTCTCGGAGTCCGAGAGGGACCCTGTGAACTAAAGTATGAAGACGTTTTCCCGTTGAGCCAAATGGTGACAACTCTCAACCTACAAATACAAGTCAGTGTGAGTAGGGTTCGTATAAACGGAGTGTCCCAACGTTCCATCAACCTTCCTCCTCGCCAACAGATAGGGAAGGGAAGATAGCCATCCTTTTCCACCTCCATCGTGAAAAAATATTCTGGTGGACTGAATTCAGGTGCTCTAAAAAGTCGTTTAAAGTCTAATGAAGCCAAACAACATACGTATCCGAAAAAACATGCAGTTTTCAAAGCTGCGTACACCAGGCATGTTTCTGAAAGTATTTCAGAAGCAAATCGGCAATAATAGGTGGCAACGGGTTTCCCCTCAAAGCTCCATCTGTCTGCTGGTAGTACTGGTCACTGAATAAAACGTAACTATAAGCCAACACATGTCGAGATAGGTTCGTTAATTCAACACCAAATCTAACCTCAGTCAACCATAATGAATCAAGCAGAGGAACACGAGTGAAGAGAGAGTCCATTACAAAATTGACTAGAATACCAAAGTTATTCAAATGCAACCCCTCTAATCGACGTCAGAAATCCGCCGAATTCTCCATGTGATGGAGACACGGCTCAATACAGTAGCAAGGTGTCTTGCTATTCGATATGTCGGAGCACCAGTGTCATTTACTATATGAATTGAAGGAGGACAGAGCGTTTAACAGAATTCCGCGGACTATCTCAGCACGCCTCTTGACAGACCCACATTCCCATCTAGCGCCACCTATCGACTGCCCCTGGCCATGTCCTCCATGTTCCCTGCTTTGAGATTCCCGTAGAAGGTCGGACCTAATTGTGCATCCGCACTGTATGTGGTGGATTCATTGCTCACCGAGGCAAATCAGTTATATGAATGCGTGGTCTCTGTTCTTTCGGACATGCATCTGATGTCAATAGTTCCTTCCCTTTCCTTTCCTTTCTCCTCCTGCCTCCTTCATGTTACATAATATGTGTCACAGCTGCGGATTCCGAAAGAGCTCACACCACGCATTCATATAACCAATGTTACTCACAACCGGACGAAGACGAACCACTTCCTTGAGAACCTTTGAAAGGCCATATAATGTAGAAAAACAGCACGATTATTCAGATTCCTCATAGTCTTCTGCGTTAGAAAACTTTTCTTCAGGAGACTGTTTGTCTTTCTCCCGACACTTTTTGTGGGGTCAGCACCGATCTTGCGATACGCTGAATGAGACAGTAAACACCGCGTCTATTTTACGTAATCCTGAGTGTCCAAAACGTCGGTAGCATTACTCTTGTCTGTAGGTGAAATTACAATATATGGATCAGCTCTAGGTGAACGTAAAGCAGGCCTCCCAGTTGCTGTGATATTATTCTTGGTGGACGACCCCAGTCAACACACGACGTGCCTCCCTCCTAGCCTTCTCTGCAACATCAGGAGGTAGTTTAAAATAACTGGTCTACTGAGCTAACAAAAGAAACCACTAGCAAAAGCTTGGGCGTGGGCGCAAAATTGAAACCTTCCCCTAGCACGGATAAAGTGCGTCGTCAAAAGTTTTCCACGTGAGATTTATTACAGAACGTCGAGAAACCGAGGTTTAAAATTCCCTTGCACAGCGTTTACTTGCTGCGTTTAAGCCTTGAAAATGGTGGGGTATGCTCTCGTCGAAATGTAGGCGGCTGTCGACGACGTCACACGGCTGCATTCCTGGTAACTTATTCGAATATTGTATACGCTGTGAGAAACTTAGGTTCCTATTCAGCAGTTGTTTTCCTTTAAGAAATTATTCCTTTTTTCTCCCACTTTAATGGATATATCGCTTTGTACGAGATGCGTGTCATTTATTTATCAGATACAAATAAGTAGGAGGACGAGAATTACGTTGTAACACAAACTAAAACGTCTACTAACAAAGACCACGGCTTGCATAAGCTGGCTGATGGCTGGTGCGTCGTAAATCACGTCTGAAGGACATCTGATCACTGAATAGGCGGCCGTTGACGTTTGAACATCTCCATCCCGCACTCACGCTCATCATAAGCTCACAGACGAAGGAACATAAAGTGATATCGCAGCCTTTCCGGGTCTGCCATTAATCACAGCGTGGTTTCAAAAACTGTGCGTTGGAAAGGCAATCGCTGACAAGAAAGAGCACGTCAACTGACAAAATAACTCACACTGCATGCAACATTTCTAATTTAAGGATGCTGCCAAATTGTCGATAGCTGTTAGCGCAAGTGGTGCGTTTTTGGTGGAATTTTTTGTTTTTTTGTTTTTTAGAAATATTTCAAAGATCTTTATGTTCTCAATGCTACGTGTCAATCATGATGATCTAGCAAATGCAGAAAAAAATTACAGTTCTTTAAAAGGAATTTTGTATTCTGTAGTTGCTGATCGCTCAGCGTTCTTACGACAGTTTTAGAATAACACATCTACACTGAACAGCCAAAGAAACTGGTTCATCTGCCTAATACCGTAGAGGCCCCCGCGAGCACACAGAAGTGCCTCAACACGACGTGGCATGGACTCGACTAATGTACTAAGTAGTGCTGAAGGGAACTGACACCATAAATCTTGCAAGGCTGTCCATAAATCTCTTTTGAACAATACGCTTCAAGGCATCCCAGATATTCTCAATAATGTTCATGACTAGGGAGTTTGGTGGCAAGCGGAAGTGTTTGAACTCCTCAGAGAGTTCCTGGAGCCACTCTGCAGCAATTATGGATGTGTGGGGTATCGCATTGTCCTATTGGAATTGCGCAAGTCCGTCGGAATGCGCAATGAACATTAATGGATGCTGGAGATCAGACAGGATGCTTTCGTACGTGTCACCTGTCAGATTCGTATTTAGACGTATCAGGGGTCCTATATCACTCCAACTGCACACGCCCCACACCATTACAGAGCCTCCACCATCTTGAACAGTCCCTTGGTTATATGCAGCGTCTGTGGATTCATGAGGTTGTCTCCATACCCGTCCACCTCCATCCACTCGTTAAAATTTGAAATGACACGCGTCTGAACAGCCAACATGTGTCCAGTCATCAACAGTCCCTTTTCGATGTTGACGGGCCCAGGCGAGGCGTAAAGCCTTGTGTCATGCAGTCATCAAGGATACACGAGTGGGCCTTCGGCTCCAAAAGCCCATGTCGACGATGTTTCGTTGACTGGTTCGCACGCTGGCACTTGTTGATTGTCCAGCACTGAAACCTGCAGCAGTTTGCGGAAGGGTTGCCCTTCTGTCACGTTGAACGATTCTATTCAGTCGTCGTTGGTCCTGTTCTTGCAGGATCTTGTTCCGGCCACAGCGATGTCGGAGATCCAACGTCATACCGGGTTCCTGATATTCACAGTACACTCGTGAAATGGTCGTACGGGAAAACCCTCACTTCATCGCTACCTCGGAGATGCTGTGTCTCGTCGCTCGTGCGTCACCTATAACACCACGTTCAAACTCACTTAAATCTTGATAACCTGCCATTGTAGCAGCAGTAACCGATCTAACAACTGCTCCAGGCACTTGTCTTACATAGGCGTTGCCGACCGCAGTGCCGTATTCTGCCTGTTTACAAACCTCTGTATTTGAATACGCTTGCCTATACCGGTTTCTTTTGCGATTCAGTGGTATGATGTGTATGAGGACCAGGCAGATATTTGTAAATTAAATAAAAAAATAGTAGACATAATTTCATGCTGTTTGCCGCATCATTTAAAGTAAATAAAAAATTTGTGTAAAAAACTAAACACTTCTATTTGAGTTCCTTTGATCTAGACAGTAGTTTTTCTGAAGCCATGTGCGGACCGTCACGTCCGAAGACTATTGAATTCACATTTCTTCTGCGGGAATCGCCAAGGTTACGTACAGGCGATCCACACAGTGTATTTCGTACAACGCCACAGAATAAAATCCAGGAGGGTTATGTCCACAGACTGAAGTGGTCGCTTGGTTGGTCAATCACGTCCTCTACATCACTGTGTAAATGTCCAGTCCAGGAAGTCACGAACATTTAAACTCCAGCGTTATGGTGCACCATCGTGGTAAAAGATCACATTTTGCTGAAGTGGAATCAGCTGAGGAATAAACAATTGCCCAAGTATGTCCAGACAAAGGATTCCTGTTGCAGTTTGCTCGATGGAAAAATAGTCCAGCTGTAATATCATTCATCAATGCACATCACGCACCCAGTGCTTTTCTGTCTCTGACACGTCCCCGAAGTTTGTGGGTGTTTTACGAACATCAAATGCTAATGTTGGGCCGATAATCCTTCCCATATGTACGGTATGCTGTTTCGTCAGACAAGATATTTCCTCGATAATTTGAGTTTTGTCTCATCTGGTAAAACATCTCAATATCAAAGTCGGGGCGGAGATTCTAGTCGTTTCGTTTCAGTGCTTGCACAGTCTGAAGGATGTTTAGCTGACGTGAGGCTCGCCGAACTGACTTTGATGGACTCCTTTGGAAGGTCTCTCGGATCTTCTCCACCATTTCATCAGATTTGCATTATTTGCTAGGACTTACACGCTCCCCACTGCTAGATACCGTCATACCCAGCTTTAATCCCCTTAACGTCTGGTGGCTCATTTAGAAATTTAGTTAGGAAATTTCTTTTGCTCGCGATGGATGAGTTAGCTTCTGCAGACCAAACGACGTATTGGGTTCTCTCTTGAGGTGTAATCATTGGTTCAAATGGTTCAAATGGCCCTGAGCACCATGGGACTCAACTTCTGAGGTCATCAGTCCCCTAGACCCTATAACTACTTAAACCTAACTAACCTAAGAACATCACACACATCCATGCCCGAGGCAGGATTCGAACCTGTGTAGTCATTCCTCGTAATTATATAGCATCTGGAACGAAGCAGAAGGAATCGTTTTATTAGGGAGGTTTCACACATTGCCTCAAACTAACACTCTAGAACTAAGCATTACATTTTTTTCCGTTCCTTCGTCGATTTAACCCATGATGAACCAAGTTCATGTAACATATTTTCTATAACATCAAAATTTCAAAAACTACGATTCTTCTTTTGGCTGTGTTGTTCACCATATAGGTTTCAGTCCCATAGAAGGCGCAATCCACACAGACTTTCAGCGAAGACTTTCAAACATTTAAATTAATATTAAATGTTCAGGTACATCTCTTTCATAGAAAGAAAGTTGTAGGAAAGAACATAATGTATGTCTTGTTTCGGCATCTTCCGAAGCATACATTTATGCTTCCTTGACAACGAACACAAGATAAGACCGAAGCATAATTAACAAAGCACAGGATTACACTTTTGATTGAAATGTATTTAATTTCTGCAGTAACATAGGCATAGCGTGGTTTCTTTTTCCCAGTAAATTGAATTTCGTGTCACTATCTTGTAGTGAAAAGACAGAAACAGGTGTTCACAGGCACACAGTGGCAGTATCACGTTGTACTGTTTAATATTCTGCCAAGACTTTTTCATGTTACGTCGAGTTCGTTTTGTGAAAGTAACCACAAGTTAATGTGACTTTGTTAGCTGTCGCAAAATTACAACTGACATAACCTTCGATTATCGCACACGTTTTGTACACAGCACGTTATCTGAGAGCTAATGCGGGACCTTCCGTTGCGTGGTAAGCGTACCTGTCCTCAGACCCGTTTGTGCTCCACTGATTTATGACCCACCAAGGTTCGGGACTGGACATTCCACATGAAAAATAGTTTTCGCTAAGCAAGAACTAGAAACTCATCTGCAGCATTCCAACGACTGTAGGAAATTAATGAAGCAGTTACATATCACAAGGACGGCGATCACCGCGTGTTACGTAAATAGTTGAGCAAAACTACTCTCTGGAGAGGAAAAACGATATAAATGAGATTAACGGCGTTCCTGAGAGGTTCCCGGATATTAAGAGGAGCCAGCGCATATGCTAATACAGTTACGCTCCAGTCAGAAGGCGAAACGCTACAGAACATTCATTTCGCTGTCCTTTCAACGGGTGAACTATAGGAAAATGTTTATAGAACTAGCGGAATCATATAAACGAGTACGTACGAGCTAAATACCAACGTGTATTCCTCTGTTTACAGAAGACAGTCGTAAAGATCAGTGGCACACCAACTAATAGGGTAATTTGTGTCGATGTCTGTCTGGATACGGGTTATTAAGCTCAGTTATAACTGTCGCTGAACTGGTTTTGGTGTATGCTTGGCCACCATATTATCAGTCTCAAAATGAATATCTGTAGGAAACGGAGTACCGGGAGAGATAATTGTGTACGCAAAATGGCGTAGGAAATAATTCCAGTATTCGAGAGGTATATCTGTGAGGGCTCTCGGCCACCTTCCGCTTCAAACGTCTGCTGCTTGTCACGAAGATTATCACGTGCGCGTCGTGCGCACCCAACTCACGCCGCCACAAGTCGCGCCCTCCTTCTCAAAGGTGTCTTTACCATCAAGTGACAAACCATACGCCTTTTCCTTCTCCTCTCCTTCCTCACACCCCTTGTTCCCGGCCAATCAAAATCTACGACTGTCGAATACCTCAGTTGTGCTACTGGGGAAAAAATTTCAAAAAATTTTAAAAATTCGGGATCGTGGTATTAGCTCTGTAACTCCATTTCCCTCTCCTCTCCATTGAATATAGTGTAGTATTAAAACAAAACAGTTAATTACGTTCATCACAAAAAACGTCTTTGGGTAGATGATTTCAGTAATGATCATAATTTAATTAATAATTAAATAATTAGAGGACTTACGACAGACATGGTTTAAATTAAGTACAGCATAGTATTTTAGTGGACATTCAAGTGAAAGCACAACGTTGCCGCAGAGAAGACAAATTCTCTGTCCTCAGAAGTATATGAACGATTTAATTTTTTTCCATTAAGTTCAAAAGTATTTGTTCAAAAACTTACGTAATGGATGTATCTTGTAGCATTTCGTCATCTAAAATACACCAGCAAACATAAACACACAATGATTATAACATGAACTGATGTGTTAAGTTGCACTAGCGAATGTTGATTCATTCTGTGTACCGTACAGGGCACAACGGTGCCTCAAATTAAGTATTTTCACACTTAAATTGTTATGTGCTGCGTATCTGTGAGGACTCTCGGCCACCTTGTTCTTCAAACGTCTGCTGCACATTTACCAACATGATCTAGAGACCAAACGGCAGACAGTGGCATGGTATTCATAATCCTCCCCGCCTCCCTCAATAGTAATTCATGTTGGGTCAAGCCGTTGCCGTCGAAAAAGGTGATCAATATCGTGATAATCTCGAATTTTGTTAGCCAGAATGTTGGGAAGTGAGGAAGACGATAAACACCATACCATCGACAGTCTCTGGACTATATTGGTAGCACTCAGTCTCATCTCCGGATATGATTCATATACCCAACAGCTTTACAATCTATGTCAGAAGTGTGTTGTAGCTAATAGTGATTAGTTTGAAGGCCAATGAAGATATTTTCTTTGTAACTCTTGTTTTCTTTATTTTCTGAGACCATTAATCAAAAGTTTCATATGCATCTTGTAATTACATGTTTGTAAAAGTATAACTGCAATATACAAATTACGTACAAAAGATGTAAAATGGGCCCGCGACATAAAAATGCAAAACACCCACACACACTTCCATCAGATTGGAGACTAAAAAAAATTGCGAACTCTAAAGTAAGAGCCTAAATGTTATTTTCATTGCTAACTAGTTATAAATAATACTCATATGTTGAACTGACAGTTTACATTTCAAGTTAGGCCTAGTTAGACCTACAAGAGCAATCTAGAAAACTAAACTTGCTAAGAAATGAGAAAAATTACATGTGGCTAAAATAATATGCTAAGGAGGAAAACACATAAATCAATAGCCATTCTGTACTGCCAACACAGGCAGAATGTAATTAATTCCATTATTTAGGCCTACTCTTGGTGTAAGACACAATGCTCATCAAATTAAATATTTCTGTATTTAGAATGTTCTATATTGCTTGTCAAGTGCTAAAGTGGTATCTTCATGTTTGAAATATGAGGAAGGGTTGCATTTCAATCTGAAGTGTGTTACGGATAGTTCATAGAATGAAATGTTATTGACTGATGTTTTTTCCAAGTTGTATTTTGGGGCAATAAGAATCCCTTAAAACTGACCGGTTTACAAGTATATGTTCCAGAGGCTTGAGACTGACAAATGATTATAAACTGTGTTCTGTCTGCGTACGGCTTTAACGATTTACCTTTGAACTATATGGAAACTGTTAACACAGACTCCAGCAAAGATGAGGTAAGTATAGCACACAAGTGTATAGGAAACAAATTTTTCTCGGTTGACGACATTGTTCTCAGAATACCGTCAAATATAGATTTTACCAAATTAGGATAAGTGTCGCATAAAAAGTCATACAGCAGGAGAAGAATTGCTTTATTGTTCACAAAGTATGGCCGAAGCGTTTAGAAATCACCTCCATCTTCAAAGATACAAGTGCAAAGTTAGCACAAGGGCAAGAGCGCTACTAGTTCTACACGTAACACGAGATGACAGGCTACCAGTCACCTCATGTTAGGAGCACAACTGATAACGCTCTTGTCCTTGTGCTAACTTTGCACTTGTATTTCTGATGACAAAAATAATTCCGAAAAGCGTCGTGTATACTTTGTGATCAAGTGCTGTATGACTCTTTAAGCGACCTACCCAGCTTAACTGCAAATCTATGCACACACAGATAGACTCGGAAACGTTATCTGACAAGGAATGGGTCGGTGGTAATGACTTCCGAACATTTAAATTCAGTTCAGCTTGAGAAGCATAGCAGTGCCTGTGAGATCAGAGCGGAAAGAGAAGTGAAATTGCATGCAACAATGCCTTTCTGCCTGGTCTTGTGCGAGCCTACGTGAATTTACTGACATATTAGAAAACCTCTAACATCGTTCTGTTCAAATAAACCAACGCAGAGAGACATTCTCACCATAACTGTTGTGTGTCGATGAGTAGACTGCGGATGGTTCAGATAGATGACACTGGAATTCATCTGCCTCGCAAGCACCCAGAAGTCTATGAAAGTATCGTCTTCTTCCCTCTACCAAGGACTGCCGTTGTCGAGTCGAGTCTCCAGCGCAAGGACAAGTCAAGAAGTGTGTTCTCCAGAGCGAAGAAGAGTGAAGTCCTTTGCCTGTGCACTGCGTCTACTGCGCTTGCTCTGCATTGAGTTCCAAGTCCAAAAATAGCCCACCAATGAGAAAGAAGTTCCTCAGCGCTAGCCAATAGCGTGTTTGCTACGTTGCATTCTTTTCTCCCACCAAAAACTTTGTAAAAATCATTCTTCAATAAGACGGATTTTTGGCTGCACTGTTCCAAGAACAGTGAACTTGTGAGTCCACGTCAGAGTAAACATTCAGAAAACGGCTCCTGGTCTCCCATTATAGCTGTTTTTAGAAATACTCAACAAGTTCATTTCTTGCTTGTGGTGAAAGAAGTCTCGTATCACACCAGGTCACTGCGTTTGTTTGTCGTGACGCGCTTTCACATAGCTGTGAAAAAATTAGTCTGAATTGTTTAAGCATCGGGTACCGACCTGTTGAAATGAATGGGTCCCACTGCCCCCTGACTTTGGAGAACTCACTGCGCAAGGTATACTGCCCTCTGCAGAAAGCTTTTTGACGGAAGGGCGTACCAGTAAAACGAAAATAAAAAATGAGATGATCGTTCTAAACATGAGTTTAATCAAATATTAATGGAATATGCTTACTATAAATGAGAAGTGTCGGGTCTGGAATTGCTTGACGCTTCTCACGTTGTTACGTAATTTACTTTTTTTGGTAAATCCTGTCGTAGTAAGCAAAAGTCATGTACGTCACTGTCCGCTATAATGGCGTCCTCAGTTACCTACTGAACTGTGTGGCACCATACCACTTACAGAATTACCTAGATTTTAGAACTTATTTTAAAGTGCCTTTCTGGTGCCAGGTACAAAACGTCATCGTGTGTAACTCGAAGCTATTTTGATTTCTGAGTGCGGAATTTGAGCCCACATTCATCGGTGTGCCAGCGGCCAAGCTATGCTACAGCAACTGGAGCATTGCCCACCAACCTCCGAGGAAGAGGACCCCTTGTACTCGAAAGGAAGAAACGAAAAGATCAAAGAATCTAAGTTTCTTTAGAAAATCGTTCTGACGTAAACATATGCCAATCATTTATTCAACTATAGAAAGCAGACGATACTGGTGTTCAAGGAGTTCTGCAGTCGTAAACAAATGCAGAAATAGCACGCAAAGTTGAGTATCACAGAAATGTTATATATAGCTGAGCTATTGATACAGTCGACGAACATACTCTTTGCACACAAAGCGAAGACTGGTAGTGTTTCGAAGCAGTGAGTGTGTGTCCAGAGTCAAACAGAGTCTGTAGACTTCTATCAGAGAAGCACCTGTTCCCATCAGTTACTTTATTCCACCATTGCATTGTCTTTAAGCGAGAAAAAAATTCAGAAAACGGCTCCTGGTCTCCCATTATAGCTGTTTTTAAAAATATTCAACAAGTTCATTTCTTGCTTGTGGGTGGAAAAAGTTCCGAGAGTTCTCAGAGTGATTGTTTCGGGTGAGGCCTACACAATGGCGTGAGGTACAAAAAATGATCACTCCTACAAATCACTTATCAAAATAAAACAGCATTAAACAACGGCGACCATACTGTGAGGCCTATTTGCATGGTATCATTTGATTGCCAAAGCTGATAGAAATCAACAAATTAGAAGGTCGAATTCTACCAACGGCTACCGACTGAGTACTATGGAGACGAGAGACAAAGAAAATCTGAGCGCTTTATACTGGGGCTGAAGATACGAAATGCGCTGACACAATGACGAAAGCTGACAAAGCTAATTTAACTGTGCTTAAGCAGGTACAACAATTTCCAATCATATTTTATTCTGTTTATGAGACACCTATAATTTAAATATCACATTAGTTTTCTGACAAAAATACAGCTTAATGTTGGAAAAAGGACCACAACCGTTATTAGGAATGCTTATAAAAATGTATTGTTTTTCATCATTTGTGTATGGGAAATGCGTATGTATAATACGCTCGACTTTTCGATGAATATCTATACGAGCGAATACAGAGATCTCTTGGCACGGAAAATACTTTGTAGAATTTACAATTTGTAGTATATCGATTTTCCTGCTATTATAATATTTATAACATTCATTCTCTTCCAACACATACTGCCTGAGACAAACCTTAATCCATGACATTAACACCTCATTCTCAGTATTTTGGAACATATTTGGAGCGGGCAGGGGGTGGGGGGGGGGGGGGCGGGGTGGTTTGCTGAATTATTTTTAGAGCCAGAAAAATTCCTTTGTACGAATCCACAATTTGGAAACTCAAAATTCCCGGAATCCGAGTTTACTATGTCATATCCAAAACACCAAAAATATTTCTTCGGGTCGAAAAATCAAATGATGCTTTCTTCTCTTTCGTCACGAAATCAAGTTGAACGTTGTCAATTTCAACACAGCCGCATTCGGCAAATTCTCACCGAGCTGGACAAGCGGTACGGGGTTTCCTAATTGGTAATTAAGTGATTTCAAGTTTCAGCATTTGCTCTACAATCAGGTGAAACTTCATGAAAAACTTGGGTGGAGGAGGAGTTAAAGTAATTCTGTTTTGGAGCTGGAATAATTACGACCCAGTATCAGAAAAGGCATCGTAGTTTGTATGTGTATGTATTTATTTGTACGTGTCTCAAATATTGAAGTACACAAAAAACAAACATTTTACTATACAACGTCCGTCCAAAGAGATTCAACACTGACTGTGGCGTACAAGCGACGACAGCGCAGTTACTACAGTGGCAGTTTGAATTAACTGCTGTAGACAACAGCTGTGCATCCGACTAGTGTTGTGAGCAGTAGACATGAGACTGAGTCCGTCCACATTGTTGTGTCACAAATCACAATGGAGCAAAGTCCTTAAGCCAAATGTTCAAATCATTTTCCAGACGTTTTGAAGAAGAAAAAAGTGTGTGCAAAGTTTTTCTGAATACCCTGACTCACGAGCAAGAACAACGACTTGTTTGCACCTGCGTGACTTAATAGACATGCAAAACGCGGATAATTCCTTTCTGGAAAACATCTACACTGGTGAAGAGACTTCGTGTTACCTAAACGAATCTACCACAAAACGGCAAAGTGCATAACTTCTTATGAAGGGTCAACGCCATGACGACATAACCGACATTCAAGACAATGTGACGTTTTCTGATAATTTCATATATTTGTATAAAAGTTCTGTCGATTGTAGTCAAGTTTGGAGATACTGGAGACACTATGTAGAATACCTGAAGCATAAAAATCACTTTTTTCTCTTTTTTTTTTGTTATTCCAGTTTCGAAAGTTTTTGGTCTGAGGAGGGGTATAATACTTAATGAAGTAGTTGGTGCACTTACCACGAAAAAACGGTAGGGGGAAATAGTAAACGTTCATAAGAAATTACTTCCACAGAAAATTCAGCTTATCTTCTCGCTGTACAGTGATATCTTCTGCAACATAAGGAAAACTGAAAACAAATCATTTGATCACAGAGAATGGGGATGTTTAAACAAAAGACTGGAACGGATGTTCTTCGAAACAAGTAGAATGGTCGGGACACGTGCCAGTTTCAGAAAGGTCAAAGGGATGAGAACAATAGCTAACATGTTGAGTTATTCTTGTTTCTAAAGCGTAGTAAACTGGCATTATGCTTAACGAAAGTCGTGTCCTTTTACCTCTCTGCTGGAGCGCATGTAAAACTCACAAACACGCACACACAAACTCTTTGCATTGAGTAGCACGGTCTGTAATTTGGCACGAGAATCTTCTTAATGAGCTGCCATGCATACTTTGGCCCCGAGCACGAAAAGATATGTTCAAAAATGGCTCTGAGCACTATGGGACTTAATATCTGAGGTCATCACACACATCCGTGACCGAGGTAGGATTCGAACCTGCGACCACAGCGGTCGCGCGGTTCCAGACTGAAGCGCCTAGAACCGCTAGGCCACAGCGGCCGGCTATGAAGTTACAGGTGGGAGACATTACTAATAAGCAGTTCTTCTTTGCATTATATCACGTTTTAGGTACTGATACTGTAGATCGACGGTGCTGTTTCAGTATCTGCAGTTAACCAGAGACCGTGCGGTGTATTGTCGCACTCTGCTATGATATGTGTTAATCATGAATGACATTTTGACCCTGATGCTTTAATGGTCTTTGTACACCAAGACAACAATTACAAAACTGGGGAGAGGTCCACTTTGCACAAGTGGAAACTATAGGGAGAAAGCTAACTTTAAAAAAAAAATTGGAATTACTGTTTAAGAACTATTACACTTTACGTGTCAGATAGCGTTTCCGAATTATTTGATAGAGAGTGAGATCTGTAATTCTTGCGTAGCTTGTCGGTTTCGGGGCTTAATTATCAGAACTTATGGAAGCAGTAATTGTTTTTTTATCACAACACACATCTTTAAATTTGTTATGCATGGCATTAGATATCTCTGTGACACTTTAATGTTTCAATAACGCTTGTGTAGTTGGAGGCGGAACTCATGCCTAGTTGCAGATTATGAGGTAATGAATTGTAAAGAAATTCATTAGTGACCAATAGTGTGATTTGGTTGCAGTGACTCAGGGAGGTCACACACAATTTAGATGATTATATATCGGCAGATATTACATCCTGGTAGTATAGCAGACGAATCGAATATTTTACCCATTGCCTCACCTCAGTCGACTTATGGATGTTTGTTGGTAAGCATCCCGTCCACTTTTTAAATCGATTATTGTGCTGTAACTCAATTCTAATTTAATATCTTACAATTTACACGTTGTAGAATATTCGACATCTTCCCGTGTCCACCATGCGTAATTGAGTTCTGTGTATATACCGTACAACCAGCTGTTTCTTGAAGCTTACAGGTTCCAGAGGCAGAAAGGATACCATTTGTCTGTTTACACTAGTGTGAGTATGGCGATCTCTAACAGCAGAACTAAGCAAAGTGGCTCATTGATTAACACACTGAATTTTTTGTTTTGTTGATCTGACTTAAGATTATCACATGGCTACCTTATATTCTGTTGTTTCGGTAAAGCACTTGGAGATGAATTTGGAAATTTAGGGTGAAGTGCTAAGAAATCGTATCAAGTTTTGCAGTTTATACTCTTCTTTCAAAATGGTTCAAATACCTCTAGGCACTATGGGATTTAACATCTGAAGTCATAAGTCCCCTAAACTTAGAACTACTTAAACCTAACTAACCTAAGGGCTTCACACGCACGTCCATACCCGGGGCAGGATTCGAACCTGCCACCGTACCAGCGGCCGGCTATTCTCTTTTTTGAATACGAAATTTTTCTGCAATGGCCATCTAAAGTATCCATTAACGTGAATACTGTATTAGTTCGTTTTATACACTTTTAAAGAGATGATTATTGGCGTAGATGCACCAAATAGCTGCTTATAATAATTAATCTTTATTTCCGACAGAATGTTTCGGCTTTATCGCTATTTTCATGTACCTGCAATTACAATTTTGGTGAGAACAGGCATGGATGACAATGTCATTTGAATTAAAGTTGCTGTATGGTACTGACGTCTAGATTGTTATAACGTCCATACTACTTCGTTAGTGGACTGTCTTAGTCATAGTCAGTGCATCAGAAAATACATGGGTTGTGGGGAGAACCCCTAACATATCTCAGGGTTGCTACCGTGCTACGCGGCGCGATCCACTGCCTAGTACAAAGAATGAAACGGTATATAACGAAATAAATCCGAAAGAAGTAGATTGAAAAACAGCTATGTAGTAACTGAGCACAGAGAAATGATTTGACAAGCCCGATTATGTTCGTAAACCCACAAGCAAAAGATTGAGGTTCTCTATAAACAGTCGAAGCATCATGTTCTCATCTCATTGTTTTAAACAAAGCAAAAACTATTTTTTACTCAAGGAGAAGGTAAAAACTTCGATTTTACTGGAAGACTGCAAGACAATGTCAAAACATAATGTATGAAGCAATAATCACCTGCCATTCAGTTAAGTAAGAGCAACCCATGAGTTCCCATTTTACTACATTTAACACTACACCTTGTGACCAAGCGAAGCCAATAAATCATCAACATTTGAACTGAAATAGTCTCACAAAATTCTTTATCACTGCAAAAACTTCACAACAGCATCGATCTCTACCAGAGAAAAGTAGTCATTATATAAAGGAAGTCTAAGACCTTAGGGCTTTCTGAAGCTCGCCGTTCTCTTGCTAAATGGGAGTTTTACCATATCATTAACCACCTGCTCAGTATGTCTCCAAAATGTGTTTCGCTTTAACTTGTTTGTTCCATGCGATTGACCATATTGGTAGAGATTGTTTTGTTAGTTTTAGGTACATCAGATCAACTGCAATTGCCTTTTGTTGATGTAATATAATTGTTATTTTCTGAGGATCTAATACTGTATCGTCCTGTCGTTACGGAACAAGATTAGCGCAGAAAGGGAACGCAGGAAAGTTGCGACTGAGCGAATTCACTCAAGGCCAGCGTAGGGAATTAGCGTTTCGGATCCAGCACGGAGACAACGCCGTTCCAGATGCTGTTTGGTGAAGTATCATCGCGCATTAGACCACAGTAAACGTTGAGTCTAGATATGGCTCACTCCAACTTGCGTACGCTTTGACCGTTTAAAATCAACAGCTAGAATACTAACCTACCCTCACACTGAGTACATGAGTTTTTTTTTATTATTGGCTCAAAAAGTAAATTTATTCTCCACCAACTCCGTGCATTGACCACCTACGGAAAAGTAGATTCAAATGAACTGATGAGGATTTGTAATAATCATTCTTTGCTGTGATAAAAAAATTTTCTTGTATAGAGATAACGATTTTAATAATAGTAATTTCAATGTGTCCAGGAATTTAATCTTTTGTTATTGAGTGTCAAAAGTAATTGAACATGATTGTTGTGCACCACTTAACCCATGGAAGCACGTTGAGAAATTATATGTACAGTAAAAAAGGGAATAGCTGTGTTGTCTTTCTAGAATAGATTCCAAACTTTCACTTGTATTAATTCATGCATTCTAGGTACTTGACAGCAGCATTTATAATGATTTTGGTTAAGCTCCGCACCTGATATTGGCTGCCTTACAGGGACAGGGTCATATTGATTTAGAATGTCTGGTTGAATGGTTCAGATGGCTCTGAGCACTATGGGACTTAACTTCTGAGGTCATCAGTCCCCTAGAACTTAGAACTACTTAGACCTAACTAACCTAAGGACATCACACACATCCATGCCCGAGGCAGGATTCGAACCTGCGACCATAGCGGTCACGCAGTTTCAAACTGACGCGCTTAGAACCGCACGGCCACACCGGCCGGCAATGTCTGGTTGACACCCTGGGCTTGAGGAGTCAGTTCAGATGTTTTATCCATTTGCGTGCTATGTGGCAAGCTAAGTTTGCACAATTAGTACACTCACTGTGCAGATGCAATGGGCGGACGTATGACAACATCTTCATCTCAGAGTAGCACTTGCAACCTACGTCCTCAATTATTGGCTGGATGTGTTGCAATTTCTGTCCTTCTCTGCAGTTTTTGCCCTCTACAGCTCCCTCTAGCACCACAGAAGCAATTCCCTGGTGTCGTAACACATGTTCTATCATCCTGTTCCTTCTTCTTGTCAGTGTTTTTCACATCTTCCTTTCCTCTCCGATACTGCACAGAACCACCTCATTCCTTATACTTTATCAGTCCATCTAATTTTCAGCATTCGTCTGTAGCACAACATCTCAAATGCTTTGATTCTCTTCTATTCCGATTTTCCCACAGTCAATGTTTCAATGCCATACAATGTTGTGCTCCAAATGTACATTCTCAGAAATTTCTTCCTCAAGTTAAGGCCTACTTTTAATACAAGTAGACTTCTCTCGGCCAGGAATGCCCTTTTTGACAGTGCTAGTCTGCGTTTGATGTCCTACTTGCTCCTTCCCTTCAGTGGTTATTTTGCTGCCTAGCAGGCAGAATTCCTTAATTTCATCTACTTCATGACCATCAATCCTGTTGTTAAGTTTCTCGCTGCTCTCATTTCTGCTACTTCTCATTACTTTTTTTTCGATTTCCTCTCAGTCCATATTCTGCGCTCATTACACTGTTCATTTAATTTAGCAAATTACATAATTCTTCTTCACATTCACTAGGTGTAGCAATGTCATCAGCGAATCTTATCATTGGTAACCTTTCACCTTGAATTTTAATTCCACTCTTGAACCTTACTTTTATTTCCGCCACTGCTTCTTCGATGTATAGATTAAATAATAGAGACGAAAGACTTCATCCCTGTCTTATACGCTTTTTAATCCCAGGACTTCCTTCTTGGTCTTCCACTCTTATTATTCTCTGTTGGCTCTCGTACGTGTTGTATATTAGCTGTCTCTTCCTATAGTTTACCCCTAATTTCCTCATAATTTCGAACATCTTCTACCAAGAGACACAGTCGAACACTTTTTCCAGGTCGGCAAATCCTATGAACATGTTTTGATGTTTCATCAGTCTTGCTTCCATTATCGATCGCAACGTCAAAACTGCCTCTCTGGTGCCTTTACCTTTCCTAAAGCCAAACTAATCGTCATCTAACACATTTTCAATTTTCTTTTTCATTCTTCTGTATGTTACTTCTACCGGAAGCTTGGACCTACGAGCTTTTAAGCTGATTGTGCGATCATTCTCGCTCTTGTCTGCGCTGGCAATCTTCGGAACTTTTTCTGAAAGTCTGATAGTATACCGCCAGTCTCATAAGTTCTACACATCAACGTGAATATTCGTTCTGTTGCCATTTCTCCTAATGATCTTAGAATCTTTGGTGGAATGTTATCTACTCTTCTCCTTTATTTGATTTTAAGTCTCCCAAAGTTCGTCTAAATTCTGATTCTAATACTGGATCCCGCATCTCTTCCCTACCGACTCCTGTTACTTCTTCTATCACATCATCATGTAAGTCCTCCCTCTCATAGCGGTCATCGGTGTGTTGTATCTTTTATTTACACTTTACGTTCCGTAAGACCAAATTGAGGAGAAAATATTCAAGGTCAAGGAAGGTGGCAGTACATGAAACTACAAGATAGAAGTAATAACAACTGAAAATAAAATGTTTATGAACCCAAAACAGTCAAGCGATAAGTTTAAGTACACGCAATCAAAAGTATAACATAAGAATCAGCTTAATTTTTCAATGCACTCCTCAACATAATAGTAGGTGTGACCCATGAGGTAACTCTTCAGTTTGGAATTGAAAGCTAGTGGTTTGTTGCTAAGATTTGTGAATTCTTGTGGTAGCTTATTGAAAATGTATGCAGCAGTATACTGCACACCTTTCTGCACAAGACTTATGGAAATCCTATTCAGATGCAGGTTGGATTTCTGCCTAGTATTAACTGAGTGAAAGCTGCTTATTCTTGGGAATAAGCTGATATTGTTAACAAGAAACGACAGGAAAGAATTATATATATATATATATATATATATATATATATGTATGTATATATATGAACCAAAGATATACTTTTAGAATGGGAAGAATTACCTCAAACTATAATACCATACCACATAAGCGAATGAAAATAAGCAAAGTAGACTAATTTTCGTGTCGAATGATCACTTATTTCAGATACCTTTCGAATAGCAAAAATGGCAGCATTACGTTTTTGAACAAGATCCTGAACGTGGGCTTTCCATGACAGCTTACTATCTATCTGAACACCTAGAAATTTGAACTGCTCAATTTCACTAATCATATACCCATTCTGTGAAGTTAAAACGTCGGGTTTTTATGAAGTGTGTGACAGAAACTGTGAAAACTGAGTCCTACTGTGATTTTACGTTAGTTTATTTTGTACAAGCCATGAACATATGTCATGAACTGCACTATTTGAAACCAAGCCAATGTTGCACACAGAATCCTTTACTACCAAGCTAGTGTCATCAGCAAAAGAAATATTTTACAGTTACCCGCAATGCTAGAGGGTATACCATTTATATAAATGAGGAACAGGAGTGGCCCCAACACTGATCCCTGGGGCAACCCCCACTTGACCGTACGCCATTCAGATCCCACATCACAGCCACTCTCTACACTGTGAGTAATGTCCTATTGCTGACTGTTGTTAAAGTAAGAGGTGAACTAACTGTGAGCTACTTCCTGTATTATGTAATGGTCCGACTTCTGGAGTAATATTTTGCGTTTAAAGCAATCAAACGCCTTAGTTAAATCAAAAAATATGCCTAGCGTTCGAAACCTGTTGTTTAACCCATCAAGTACCTCACAGAGAAAAGGATATACAGCATTTTCAGTTGTTAAACGACTTCTAAAGTCGAACTGTAGATTTGATAGCAAATTATGTGATATAAAATGCTCAATTATCCTTACATACACAGCCTTTTCAATAACTTTAGCGAACACTGATGGAATAGAAATAGGTCTAAAATTGTCTACATTATCCGTTTCTCCATTTTTATAAAGCGGATTTACTACTGAATACTTCAAGCGTTCAGGAAACTGGTCATTCCTATAGGAAAAATTACAAATATGGCTAAGTACAGGGCTAACATGTGTAGCATAGTACTTTAATATTCTGCTAGGCACTCCATCACATCAATGAAAGTCCTTAGTCTTTAGTAATTTAAGTATTGACTCACTCTCTCCCTTGTTAGTTGCATGGGGGCTTAACTATTAAGTTTGAAAATAATTTTTAATTTTGGTGGCTGTATATCCGATTACGCTGTGTCTCGTAAACGGTTGGCCCTGACTAGTGTTAGTATGCAATCTGACTGCATAGAGCAACAACAAAGAATGAAATGAAAATTTTCGTTAACACAATTAATTAATTAAGTCCCCAGCAACTATAAAACCTACGAAACCAAAGCACAAGTATAACTGTTCTGTGTGTGGAAGTATGACCCAACGTACACATCTGGCACGGTTCTTCTTCAATAAGACAAGAAATTTCAAATACCATTTATACTGACGTGATAAAAAAAATTAGAAATACTATAATTGCGCAAGAAAACCAGAAGTACACTCTAATACAAGAACACACGCCAGATGCTTTGTTGACTGAACCTGTAATGACGCATTATTCAGGACACTGAAATAATGAGAGAGAAAAGAAAATTTTTTTTACCTTCATTTATATTGATGAAAAGCACTCTAATCATTACAATATATCACCATACCGAGTCGCTACTACCACATCTCAACAAGAACTGAGTACTGCCACATCTCGACAAGCACTCTTCACTACGACTTCTCAGCAAGCACACTCTGCTACGAGTTCTCAACAAGCACTGACTACTACGAGTTCTCCCCAAGCACTACCAGTGGAGGCGGCTGAATAATACTCTTTGGCGCAATCTCTGGCGCTGTGGCTCAGTGTAGCCACCTTTCATATGCCCCTCCTCCACGGGCCAGAATTTGATGGTATTTTTGACAGCATTGGTGGTGAAAATACCACCAAATTCGTCCACAAAAATACAGACAAAAATGAAAGATAATATTAATACCTAAATATCACATAATTAGTTAAAATTTTGGCTTTGCACTGACCTTTCAATAACCTAATATATAAAATACAGTAAGCAATACAACTTCTTTTCATACATGTGACTTTACTTAATAGTTCACACAATACACAAAAAATCAGTTTATACAAATGTTCACATAAAATGCTTTTAATTATAATATATAGCAATGGTCAACAGGTGCAAACACCAACAAGAGACATCATTTTAGTAGAAACAGTCCATCAGTGGCACCCAGCATTGTTGCACAGGTGCAGACACCAACAAGTGACATCTTCTCAGTTGAAGCAATTCCATCAGTGGCACCCAGCAATGTTGAACAGGTGCAGAAATCAACAAGTGACATTATTTCAGTACAAGCAGTCCATCAGTGGCACCCAGCAATGTTGAGCAGGTGCAGACAGCAACAAGTGACATCACTCAGCAGAAACAGTTCCATTAGTGGCACCCAGCATTGTTGAACAGGTGCAGACACCAACAAGTGACCTCATTCAGCAGAAGCAGTTCCATTAGTGGCACTCAGCAATGTTGAGCAAGTACAGACTCCAACCGGTGACATCTTTTCAGTAGAAGCAGTCCATCAGTGGCACCCAGCATTGTTGAACAGGTGCAAACACCAACAAGTGACATTATGTCAGTAGAAGCAGTCATCATTCAGCAGAAGCAGTTCCATTAGTGACACCCAGCATTGTTGAACAGGTGCAGACACCAACAAGTGACATTATCTCAGTAGAATCAGTCCATTAGTGGCACCCAGCAATGTTGAACAGGTACACACAGCAACAAGTGACACTATGTCAGTAGAAGCAGTTCCAATAGTGACACCCAGTAATGTTGACAGGTGCAGACACCAACAAGTGACATTATTTCAGTAGAAGCAGTCCATCAGTGGTACACAGCAATGTTGAACAGGTGCAGAAACCAACAAGTGACATTATTTCAGTATAAGCAGTTCCATTAGTAACACCCAGTAATGTTGAACAGGTGCAGACACCAACAAGTGACATTATGTCAGTAGAAGCAGTCCATCAGTGGCACTTAGCAATGATGAGCAGGTCCAGACAGCAGTCCATAATATTCACTATCACTGATCACAGTGTTCATCAGAGTTTATTAGCAGAAATTAAACATGTCCTAGTTGCACCAATCATGTAGAAAAAGTACAAGTAACAGTCCATAATATTCACTATCTTAATCACACAGTTCATCAGCAGAAATTAATCATTTCTAAGTGGCACCCATTATGTTGAAAAAGTGCAGGTAACAGTCCATAATATTCACCATCACTAATCACACAGTTCATCAGCAGAAATTAAACATTTCTAAGTGTCACACATCAATGTTGAACAAGTGCAGGCAACAGTTCATAATATTCACCATCACTAATCAGGCATGAACAATAGTTTGGATACACATACAAATGCTTATACACTAAACATACAAATTCTAATAAACACACAAATGATATCAGATAATTGTCATATTAACTATTACAAATACTCAAATATGAGTAAACCTGTAATATTTATGGGTGTCAGTGCAAGCCACTACAAACAAATAAAATAATATTTAGGAGATAGGTGGGTAGGATTAGGAAAGGAAAACACACAAAACACACTCACTCATCTTTCATCCACATTAAGTACTACTGTGTAATTGAATAGTGTTAACTGTGTAAATGCAATTCTGTCAAAATTTGATGTTCATCATGCGTATCAAGTAGTAGTGGCAGCAATGTATAACAGTCAATAATAGTTAAGTCAACGTCATAGTCATCATGTCAAGACCAATGTTTGCCAAGCCAAATCAAATGTACTGTTGCTGAACAACTGTCAGTGAGCCAAGATATGCAAATACTTCCTCTCTCCAAAAAAAAAAAAAGTATATACTGCTTAGTGATTTAACAAAGTGTGTGTAGACAATCTTCCTTCCACTTTAGTGTTCTAGTCTGCCATCTTCATCCTCCTTGTTCGATACAGACCAACAAAAAAAATATGCACCTCACTTACTTTAGCTCTTATACACCAAAACTCCAATAATCATCAGCATCACATAATCTCAATACTTCAATAATACCTCTTACGTCGATACATATAAATCTTATCATCAATAGCATTTACCTTACCTCTTGTCCACCAAAACTCCAATAATCATCAACTTCATATAATCTCAATACCTCAATAATACCTCTTCAATACGTCGACACATATAAACCTTATCGCCAATATCATTTCACTTCCATAACAACTCTTTCCTCTAATCAGTCTCCTCGAACAAGTACAGATAAAATCCTAATGCAAACCTCATCATCCCATACAATCCGAAGACACATTGTCAACACACAACCTCTGTGTAATCCATCTGACCCAAATCTTCTACTCATTATGAATTATAAACAAAAGAAATGCATACATGACCTCTAACAGACTTAGTTCGAATAACTCTCAGTAATTAAGTACGATTACGGAGTGTGAATGATCATAATATTTCACAGTGTGTACACCACTTCAAGAATTATGGCAAACAGAAGCAAACATGTGGAGTATTTCTTGTGTCAAGTGTCACTTCCTATTTCAATTGCTCACGAAAAATGCAGTGTAATAACTGTCAATGGTCTAAACCTAGTTTTGGTATGTCATGTCGTTAGCTTCCTTCCTATTAGCATACATTTATACAGCTTTCATAAAACCTCCAGCTCATGTGACTTCTATGAAGTTTCTTGTACTAATGTCGTTCGTCGGATTATAGCAGTTCATTTTCTTTTCTTAAAAATATAAGGCACTGAGCGTAAGGAAAACAAGCAATAGCGAGTAAATATACCAGTAGAGAACAGAATGTCAACAAGTGGATGCAGCACAATTCTTACAACGAGGCTCTGCCAAGCGAATAATCTATAATTAATACAATAGTGTGACCTAAACCCTTATGTTTGTACACCTTATATCAGCATTTCCATACACCAAATTAAAGAGTAGTTATGACAACAAAACAGAAATGTGTAAATATGCAATCCATAAGCAAGGCAGCAAATATGTTATCTAACATAATAAACAGGTCATTAGCATCATATCAACATAAGCAAATAAATGTTCATATGTCATCTTAATAAGTAAACATGAAGGCGCAAGCAGATAAATCACAAAGTATAACTTACATACCTAACCACATCAGCACAATTAATCAGGTGACAATTATAATTTAAATAAATAAGCACAGCAGACACATAATTTAAAAAATATGACATCAGTGAAAAAGCAGTGCAGCCAAGCGATGCATAATATATACAAATAACAACCCTGTTCATTAATAAAACATTGACAAAAATCAGCAAATGTACGCAAGCACGTCGCTTCACAAGTAAATTCATAGAACATGAAATTAGCACAAAGTATGAATCACGTAATCGCGAGCAGCAAATTACGTCTAAAGTACGTACCTAAGTGGAAATATGTTACCTGAAAAAAATGAACTCAATTAATGGTTACCTTTCTAGTTTATTAGTTTCTTCTTGGAAATTACATTCTTTCTGAAATTTTCTCCATAGCAAGTCGTCTTAACGTCGGACACGCTCAGAATTTACCTGAAGTTCTTAAATATTTTATACAACCGTATCCTGAAAAATACTGAACGTTAATAACATAATTCATCAAGTCACTATAGCTTTATAGTGAATTTAATCGGAGAAATTAGACTGTGTATTTGTTTACGGCTGTCAGTGCATTCGCACTGAGCGCTCGATCAGCTGTAGGCGCGTGACGTAGGAAGCAATTGTTTGCGGTCAACGACTGCCTTGCGCGCCGCGCAGACTTGACTGTTGCTTTGAGTATGTGCCGCCGCCAAAACACAGCGCGGTATCCTTGTATTCTCTGCATGTTTACGTATAACTGTTGATTTCTCGAAAGTATGTCATTCCACAAAAATTTTAACGTTAGATATATGATGTATTCCCTTAGAGCGTCGTGATTTAAGAGTTTCTACTTCAACAGTGTTATCATGAATAATTCTGCGAATTCTATATGGACCGTTATAAAGCAGAAAAAATTTGCGACACAAGCCTTTTCCTTTGTGAGACAAACGATGAGACTTAATTAATACCCTTTGGTCAACTGAAAAAGGTTTTAAACGACCAGGACGTTTTGCTGATTTCTCTCTTCTAGCAGCCGCAGATGCAATATTTTGCTGAGCCATGTTCACAACTTCAGAATGCCACAGTTTCCGTGATGGTGGAAAAGGAACGATTTCAGATATGCGATTTGTCGGTGCTTTGTTTTTTAATATCATTATAGGCGGTAAAGAAGTTGAATCATTAGGAAGTTCATTCAGAACGTTTTGAAAAATATGAAGATACTGATCCCACGTTCTGTGATTCTGATGACAATAAAGACGACACAATTTATTGATTTCCTTCATCCATCTCTCTGAAGCGTTAGATTGAGGGTGAAAAAGTGAAATGACGATTGGTTTAATTTTACGACGCCGTAGAGTACGAAGCCAAATTTTAGAGCGAAACTGTGATCCATTATCTGATATAACCTTATCAACATGACCAACTTCTTTATGAAAATGTCTGATGAAAGCATTAGATACTGAACGAGCTGTTGCTTTGCGTAACGGTGTAAAACACACATATTTTGATGTCAACTCCACTGCTACGAAAATGTACGCAAAACCATTAGTAGAACGAACCACTGGACCGAACAAATCGACTGCAGCCATCTCCTTTAATTTCGCTGGAATGATAGGAAACAACGGTGCTCTGTGAGAAATTGTTGGCGGCTTAGCCTTTTGACATAATTTGCATTTGGCCAGAAAAGATCGAATACGTTTTTCCATATTACTGAAGTAGCAATTTTCCCGTAATTTATGAAAGCATTTTCTTGGACCAAAGTGTGCATAACTGAAATGCGTATACCAAATCAGCTTATTAGCCCACTCATCAGGAATACAAACTAACCAAACAGAGTTGTCTACCGATTTTCGTTTAAAAAGAACTTTCCAGATAGTTCGCAAAAACGAGGTGTGGCCAAATTGTCCAATCTAACAAAGCGTCTAAGAAAATGACAGACACCAAGAAAACTACGAACATCACGTTTTGTGGTAGGAACAGCATAATTACGAATAGCGTCTAGTTTCTCTGGATCAGGAAGAATACTTTCTGTAGAAATAATGTGACCGAGAAATTTCACCTGAGAACGACCAAATTCAGATTTTTCCAAGTTCACTGTAATGCCAACTCGTGCAAAAATACGTAATAATGAATCCAAAATTTTGTTGTGCTCACTCCAAGAACGTTTAGCAATAAGAATATCGACAACATATGAAGTAATATTGTCACGAAGATAAACAGGTAAAATTTCGTTTAAACTAGGAATGAATGCTGCTGAAGGTACAGTAAGTCCAAACGGTAATTTCCGAAATCACATTTAGGTAAAATAGTCATATCAGGTTATTCTTTACCGATTCTCTAGATAGATTGATAGTCGAAGAGTTGTTTTGACAGATGCAAAGAATAGTAAAAGAGTAGGCAGCGGTGCAGAAAACTAAAAGGGAAATAGCACCACTACAGCTCGGGGCCCTATGCACGCTACGGCACATATTCACTTAGAGTAGTGAATCCCCTGAGGACATTTCCAGTTTGTGACTTAGTGGCAAATTTGGCGGGAGTGCGTACATAAATTGATCTAACCATGAACATGGAAGTATGTCATTCTTAGAATTGCGAAAGATCTTAAATTTCCGATCAGTCAAATAGTGTTTATAGTCAAAGTTTTCGCCTCGTGACGACAAAGACCTACCCCGTCTGTCCCAGTCCGAATGTCGATTATTGTCAAGTTCACGCGCTTGGCGCTCTCTTGTTGCATCACGTAAATGAAACAAATTATTTTCTTCAAAGCCTTCTGCTAAACTAACGCTTGTCAATTTATCTGAGATCTCCTCAACTCTTCCCAATGAGTCACTTAATTGTTCTTTCTGTTTATTTACGTCTTCTGTAAATGTCGCGACTCGGGTTTCGGTGTTGTCACTTTTAGTAGTTAACTGTTCACACTGTTACGTTAAGTTATTTATTCTGTCATTTGGTACGGATTCCTCGATTCTTTCAATTATTTCTTCCTTATCGTGTGCACGTTGTAAATTTAATTCTGAAAATTTTTGTACTATCACGCGATCTCTTTCTTCCTGTTCTCTGTCCTGTTCTTCTTGTCTAATTTCTATTGAAATTAAACTATTATTGTGAGCATTCAAAATCGTTTGTACTTCTTCTCTACTTTCTTTCTTTGATTCATCTTTCATGTTTTTGAAACACGTCCCTATTCGTGAGTCTAACCGTGTTGTCATTCTTTCCATCTCTGTTTTAATTGTTCCTATTTGTGAGCATAACCGTGTTGTCATTGCTTTCATTTCTGTTTTAATTTCAGATCTCAAAGTTCCCATCTCAGTTTTAATTGTCCCTATCTCTGTTTTTAATTCACATCGTAGTGAGTCTAACTGCGTTTCCATTGTTCCCATCTGTGATCCCAAATTTAATATTGCACTCATTAACTGCTCCATTTCTTCTGTCGTTAACCACGTAATCTGTGAATTTTCTGATTGAGAAAAATTTTGAACTGTTTCCGGACTATTTTCCCTGCTTATTAAATTGTTTTCAACACCATTATTCATCATACTGTTATCCTGTGTTGGCGAGTTCGCCATGTCAACAATTTCGTCATTCTGACTATTCATCATTTTTGCCTGTTTCATTGACCGCGTAATCATTTACAAAACATACAAAACTCGTCACTGTACGAAAATTACACACAATGACTCTTTATCTCCAGCAATACCATTTACACGAAACGTTTCCCTCAAACACGATTAATCGAACAATTGAAATAATTGCCCTAAATTGTCAAACCCATTGACAAGACAATAAAAATTAAATTTTGAAAAATACCATTAGAAGAATGCCAATTACCAAATCTACACATGCAAAATAGACTACAATTACTAAACTACAAATTACTACAACAATACTACTGTCGAGTATTTTTAAAATCAGAATAATTCCAAGGGACGATCCGAAGCTGCGGTCGCCACGTGCATGGGGGCTTAACTATTAAGTTTGAAAATAATTTTTAATTTTGTTGGCTGTATATCCGATTACGCTGTGTCTCGTAAACGGTTGGCCCTGACTAGTGTTAGTATGCAATCTGACTGCATAGAGCAACAACAAAGAATGAAATGAAAATTTTCGTTAACACAATTAATTAATTAAGTCCCCAGCAACTATAAAACCTACGAAACCAAAGCACAAGTATAACTGTTCTGTGTGTGGAAGTATGACCCAACGTACACATCTGGCACGGTTCTTCTTCAATAAGACAAGAAATTTCAAATACCATTTATACTGACGTGATAAAAAAAATTAGAAATACTATAATTGCGCAAGAAAACCAGAAGTACACTCTAATACAAGAACACACGCCAGATGCTTTGTTGACTGAACCTGTAATGACGCATTATTCAGGACACTGAAATAATGAGAGAGAAAAGAAAATTTTTTTTACCTTCATTTATATTGATGAAAAGCACTCTAATCATTACAATATATCACCATACCGAGTCGCTACTACCACATCTCAACAAGAACTGAGTACTGCCACATCTCGACACGCACTCTTCACTACGACTTCTCAGCAAGCACACTCTGCTACGAGTTCTCAACAAGCACTGACTACTACGAGTTCTCCCCAAGCACTACCAGTGGAGGCGGCTGAATAATACTCTTTGGCGCAATCTCTGGCGCTGTGGCTCAGTGTAGCCACCTTTCACAGTATCACAAAGGAGTATTTCAGACATCAATCTCGGAAAGGCATTTGCCAAGAGAGTGTTTGATTTCATGTAGAAAGTAAATTTTTATTTAATTCACCAGCAATTCTCAGAAAATGATTGTTAAATACTGCACGTATATCTGATGTATCAGTAACAGTTAATATTTTTATTACGAACTGACTTCATATCATCGACCTTGTGATGCTGAACAGACACGTCCTTCGCAACTGACCACATGGTTTTAATTTTATCCTGTGAATTAGCTATTCTATTTGCGTATCACATACTATTCGCCTTCCTTATAACATTTTTAAGTACCTTACAATAGTGCCCGTAATGGGCGACTGTAGCTTGATTGTGACCACTTCTAACATTTTGATATAATTCCCACTTTGTTCTACATGATATCCTTATCCCACTAGTCAGCCACCCAGGCTGCCTTTTACTGATAGTACCCCATTTAGAACGTTCTAATGGTAAACGACTCACAAAGAGAATGATAAATTTGTTAAGGAAAGCATTATATTTGTCATATATGTTATCGGCACTATAAACATGCTGCAACTCTTGTTCCTTGACGAGTTTTAAGAAACTCTCTTTTGCCGTTGGATTAAATTTCGTACATGGTTTAATATTATATGTGACATTTGTTTGAGTACAAAAACCTTTTAGTGCTAAAATTTGTGCATCATGGTGTGAAACGACAATCACACTTTTACTAACAGAATGCCCATCTAGTAATGAAGAATGAATCAAAATATTGTCTATGGCTGTGCTACTGTTCTCCTGCACCCTAGTTGAAAAACAAACACAGTCTGCATCAGATCGTATGAATTTAGGAGATATACCAACATATTTTTCCTTGCAAAATCATATGCAGGATTAATACTGAAGCCACCACATGTAAGTTCGTTCTGTTACTTCCTATAAAGTGAATCAAGAACACTCTCTAGCTTCAGCAAAAATGGTCTGAAGTCAGAGTTAGGGGACCTATAAACAACAGCAATTAGAAGTTTAGTTTCACTAAATCCAACTGCCTCTGCACAACATCCAAACATCTGTTCTGTGAAGTGCCGTGATACGTCTATGGACTCAAATGGAATCATCTATTAGCTCTTTCCTCTGCGTTTAACAGTGGAATAACTACTGAATTCTTATTCTTACTGCCCTTGATTTTAAGTTCACCGAAGGTTGACATGTATGTATGCAGAGTCCGACGTACCTACAACCTTTTCTTTCTCAACGTGTTTACATTTTTCATGCAGCCACTTCGCCTTAGCTTCCATGTATCTTCTGTTTATTACATTCCTAAGTGATTTTTATTCCTGTATTCCTGAATTTTTCCTGAACGTTTCTGTACTTCGTTCTTTCGTCGATCAATTGAAGTATTTCTTCTGGTACCCATGGTTTCTTCTCATTTACCTTCCTTGTACCTACGTATTTGCTCTCCAACTTCTGTGGTTGCCCTTTCTAGAGATGTCCTACTGAACTGCCTACCGAGCTGTTTATTGTCGCAATATATGTAGCCTCAGAGTACTTCATGCCTATCTCTTCATTCCTTAGCTCTTCCGTATCCCACTTTTTTGTTCATTGAATCTTGCTGACTAATCTCTTAAGCTACAGTCAGCTCTTCATAATTACCAAACTGTGATTCGTGTCTATATCTGCCCCTGCGTACGCCTTCTAATCATGAATCTGATTTCGGAACCTCTGACTGACCATCATATAATCTAACTGGAACCTTTGTGAATCTAAAGGTCTTTCCCAAGTGTACCTCATCTAGTGATTCTTGTCTAGGGTATTCACTATTATCATCTGAAATTTATCATAGAAGTCAGTTAGCCTTTCTCCTCTCTGACTGATAGTAACAGGCCCATACTCTGCAGTAGCCCTTTCTTCTACACCTTCCCCTAAAACCGCATTCCAATCCTCCATAACTATTAAATTTTTGTCTCCTTTTACGTCCTGAATTACGCGTTCAATCTCACGATACACTTTCTTTATCTCTTCAACTTCTGCTTGCGACGTCGGCGCGTATATCTGAACTATCATTGTCGACGTTGGTTTGCTGTTGATTCTGGTGAGAACAGCCCTACTACTGAACTCTCTGCAGTAACTCACTCTCTGTCCTGACTTCCTTTTCATAACGAATCTCACTGCCGTTATTCCATTTCCTGCTGCTGTTGATATTATACTATACTCGTCTGACCAGAAATTCTTGTCTTCTTTCCATTTCACTTCACTGATCCCGAGCATACCTAAACCGAGCCTTAGCATTTCCCTTTTCAAATTTTCCATTTTCCCAACAACGTGCCATCTTCTGACTTTCCACTACCCGACTCATAGAACATTATCCTGCCGTCGGTTATTAAATTTTATTCTCATTATCACCTCCCTTTTGGCAGTTCCGGCCCTGAGATCCGAATTGTGGACTATTCCAGAATCTCTTGCCAATGGGCAGATCATCATGACACTCGTTTAATTACGGGCTGCATGTCTCGTGGATACACATTATGTGTGTTTAAAACAGTGGTTCCCATTGCCTTCTGCCTTCTCATGCCGTTGATGATTGCTGATTCTTCCATCTTCTTGGGGCAGTTTTCCATCCGAAGGGCAAGAGACTGCTCTGAACCTCTGTACGCTCCCCGCCCTTTTTAACATGAGAGCTGGCAGAATGAGGGTGACTTCTTATGTCAGAAGTCTTCGGCGGCCCTTGCTGATGATTTTTATTCGAAAGTTAAGCAGTAGCGAAGTTCGTACCTGGGACTTAGGGCGTGTTGATTACTGATCAAAGGCGCTACCCCTAGACCACCGATGCATTCTATAACAAAGAGAAACCTCTAGCAGCGAGTGTCGGCATTAGACAACGACAAGAATGTTGCCTATCGCGTTAATCGTTCCGTGATGTTGCTCGCTTTGTTAGGAATCCTACAACTATCACGCGAATGTACAATGACTGGAAAAAAGTGAAGTTTCCAGATGATATGGTTGGATGTCATTGTAACTTCGGACATGTACACACATTAGCGCGTATGTAAATGATTAGAGTTGCAGTTCTCTGTGGCAAGTACAACGGCCACAAGATTGCATTAGCGTCGTTCGTGTCTAGTGTTACCATGCCTGGTATGGTATATAAGGAGCGTGGAGGGCGTCAGGTTTTGACTGATCACTGTAAAGGGCATTGAGATGCTGCGTACGCGTGAGAGACAACATGATCAGTATCTAACAAGTCGTCCCATTGTAGCTCTCCGTTAGGCTGAGACATCGAATCGTGTAATATCCAGATTTGTGCGGTCTCGGATTTGATAGTGGCCCGATATTGGACTACGTGAGAAGATGAAGGTACAACAGTGGACCACGTCTGACTACCACGAGGGAGGGCAGCCTTCTTGTGCACCAAGCACATTGTAACCTCTTCAGAAATGCACTTGCCATCCAAAAGAAAGTACTGGACGCCCTGAAGCGCTCTTTGTGTCATCCTGCATGATTGGTCCGAGGCTGGCAGCAGCCGAACTAGAGAATTACCGTCCTGTGAGTAGTCTGTTGCTAACACCAAAACAATGGCTGCTTCTGTAGTGGCGTCGTGACCTCAGAAGTTAAGTCCAATAGTGCTCAGAGCCATTTCAACCATTTTTTTTTGACAATGCAGTTCCATGAATGACTCTGTTCTGCAGTAACTTGTATGACCGTCGTCAACCTGTTCACAAGAGACCAGAAGAGAGATTCCATTCTTCCTATGAGTTAGAAAAACACAGGGGTATTACTCCCGTTTCATGGTGTGGCGAGCCATCAGGTATGCCTTCAGGTCATAGCTGTTATTGATGAAGGGATCTCTGACGGCACAACCCTACGTTACGGACATCCTGCATCCTCAAATGTTACCTGTCATGCGACAGCATCAAGCGAATATTTTTCAGCAGGACAATGCAATGCCGGCCGGAGAGGTCGAGCGGTTCTAGGAGCTACAGTCTGGAACCGCCCGACCGCTACGGTCACAGGCTCGAATCCTGCCTCGGGCATGGATGTGTGTGATGTCCTTAGGTTAGTTAGGTTTAAGTAGTTCTAAGTTCTAGGGGACTGATGACCTCAGAAGATAAGTCCCATAGTGCTCAGAGCCATTTGAACCATTTTTGTTTTTTTGACAATGCAGTTCCACACTTGGCATATGTCTTTCTGAATCGCCTGCGTGACGCTGAGGTACTCCTGTGGGCAGCGAAATATATTAAATCTGTCCCAGATAGAACATGTGCGTGACTTGCTCTGACGTCAACTCCAACGCAGGGCCAGTACCCAGGGTATGGCTCGGAGCACTATGTGACTTAACATCTGAGGTCATCAGTCCCCTAGGCTTAGAACTACTTGAACCTAACTAACCTAAGGGCATCACACACATCCATGCCCGAGGCAGGATTCGAACCTGCGACCGCAGCAGCAGCGCGGTTCCGGACTGAAGCGCCTAGAACAGCTCGGCGACAGGGGCCGGCATTCAGGGTATCAAGGACCAGTTACGTATATTGTTGACCAGGATACAAGGGCTGTGTGACACCCAAACTGAATTGAAAGCATTCATCCATGCCAGGGGGCACAAAGCACACTGATAAGTGGCCTAACACTGGAGAGTTCTTTGTAAATTGGATTTTGTAATCGCCAAAATATCATTAGCTACTCTCTGAAACGGTGAAGTTTCATTAAATTTCCTCCTCCTTTCTGGGCGCTTCAAGTTTGTTGTCGATAAGTTTAGGGGGATATCACTCAACTCGATGCAGAACTTCAGCGAGCCTACGCGACTAGCGCCGTGGAGCACAGTCATTTTCTTCGTTCCCAGAACAGTTATTTTCGACACTTAAATGTAGCAGGCTGCTGTGATTTTATGATATCTGTTTGCTGTACTAAGGCATTGTAATGTAAGACAGAGTGGTTATATAGCTCAGTCTGTGTTTTTCATTTACTGTCTGTTGTAAGGAATAGTATAGCGAGGAATGATGGGAAAAAATTCCTGCTTTGATTGTGTGAAGGGTGAGTTAACTTTCTCTTTGCATACGCTGACAGAAAAATAGTGGGTGGAAATGCAACTTTTCGTTTAGATACTAGGTCTGAAATGGATAGTTCTTCATTCCCTAACTTTTGCGCAATCTTTCTACCTGCGAATGTTTACCCTTCTCCCAGAAAGACGTGGAGGAATACTCACGCTGGCAGTTGCATGTCGTTTCTGGCTTCCAACAGACAATGGGTAGCTGGCCATAATACTGTGACATGAAAACAAAATAATTTGTACTTTTTGTAAAGGCATGGGCAGATGAAATCAGTTTTCGCCCTCTACCAGCTTACCTAAAAATGTACAGTGGTGTTATTTCCTTGAACAGTATAAGTGGACGAAATTTTATGATGTCTGCAGCAAGCTTGTGGAGGGACAGGTGGGTCGTGATAGAATTAAAGAGAGAAAGAGAGAGGGAGACTGATTTTTGTTTTAGGCAATGCTGACAATCAGACAATGGACTTCTAATATATTCGAAACTGGGAATGTCTTTGCATGAAATTTTTGTATTCATGCTGCGTTATGAGTGCTGGGCCCACCAGCTAATAATTTTTGTGCGGGCCACAGTGCTCCACCCGATGTACTTAGCCGGAACCAATGAGACCCACAGCGCAGCTCTTACGCTACATATTTTAGGCCGCGGGCTTCCTAGCCCATACAGCTCCACATAGAGGTGGCACCTCCTGAAGATCCTTTGTACTCCTTCTTTGTGTACATGGGAGCTGTATTTTAAAACTGTCATACGTCAGAGTGGAAATAGGAAATTTATTTTAATAAATTGATTTAAGAGCTATAAAAGAAGATAGGATAGATTAGTAGACGTCCCATCACCCCCAGGGAGGAGGTCTCGAGATATGTCTTCGAGCCCCACATCCCTGTACAGTGCATCCCCAGGTTAATTACTGATGTACATTCATGTGAAAGGCTACTTAATTTTAGGTTAGTGTTTTACGGGTTTGCCGTGTCGCCTGGTACAATAACCGGCCACTCTACGTTATACAATCTACATTGTGTTTGTATACTATGTGATAAAGAATTACTATTAATATATATTGTGTGTCCTATGTATTGTGTCTCTTCATATGTTTCATCATGTGTCTACTCTTTTTGTAACTTATGCTATGTGCTAAAAATCTATGTAATAGGCTTAACTTGGCGTCTAGTACAATAACCGGCCTCGACTACATGGTAACATGTGATTCTCTGGTAAGACTTTTGTTTAGTGCTCCTATATTTGGGTGTCTACATATTCTCCTTTGAGTGGTATGTCCCCTGTACTGATGTCCTCACTTGAACTAGCCCAGTCGTCTTTTTCTGACGTCTGCTACGATGCCTGTAGCGTCTCATTCGTTTTGGGGATGCTATCTGATATTTCATATTGTTGTCCCCGTATTTCAGAGTCCCTGAGTGTGCTCTGTAGTGTTTCTGTTGTGATTCCTGTTATGTTTCGCCGTGTGTATGAGTACCGCGCAGAATACAGCCTGTAGCGTCTCATTCGTTTTGGGGATGCGATCTGATATTTCATATTGTTGTCCCTATATTTCAGAGCCCTTGAGTGTGCTCTGTAGTGTTTCTCTTGTGATTCCTGTAATGTTTCGCCATGTGTATGAGTACCGCTCAGAATACAGTACGATGTTTTCAGTGGGTCCATGTTCACCGATTTGGCAGTTGCCGTCCGCATAAAGTGAGAAGGACTGCAAGTGCGCTGGATATGAACCATGACCAGTCAGGAAATGAACCGATCCACGGCCAGATTGGCATGATTCATCCGTAACCGTTTAATCACTGTGATTTCACTACCGTTGCCAGACATCCAAACACCAAGCGTTTAGTTGACATTTGTGTTCGATGTCTTCCCTTGTTAATCCACTGACATTTTCATTACTTCTTCCCTAAAACCAGTAGTTTGTGTCCAACATCTGATCGTTATGTGGATAGGGAAGATACCCAATACCACATACACAGCGTCTGCTGAGGTAGTGCAGAATAATCCCGACGGCCGCAGGAGTATACGCCTTTGCCCATCTTTCACTGCTGTCCTATTGGTCACCAGAGCAAGCCTGATTGGCCGTACATTAACCGTGAACCTCATTACCTATTCACAGAGAGAGCAGTCCTATGTTCGGATGTGGGTTTTGGTAGTCTTTGCTGTGTAGCGTTTATGCGTGTAAGTTGGTAGAGTATTTTTTCTGCTTAACTGGTAATTATTCGTATGCATTTGGTGAAACTGTCTTTCTAGATAATGTATTCTCCCAAGTATCGTGTGGCAGTTCTTCTTATAATGTTTATGTCCTACATTTTTACCGATTGGGTTGTTGTAACATGCCTTTCAGTAATACGTATGCTATCTTGAGTGCTGCGATTTTTCGTTTTTGTTAGACCAATATTTTACAGAGGATAGGACACCAGCGTCTCCACTAGACTCTAATGACAACGGTTTCCCGACTGCTATTCTGCGACTCTGTTTGTGCAATTATCGAGGACACAATTTTAGAGGGACACGGGTACCTGAATGTTGCGGAGTGAGTGAGTAATGAAGAACACTAAAGATTGTAGAAGGTGTATGCAGTGTCGATCACGATAGTGGTTGCATACTTAAGTTACGTGTGCCCTATGACCTCAAAAACTGTTTTTAGTGCCTCCTTTATTGATTTCCCTACTCTGAAACTATACTAATGGAAGGCGTATAGTTCTCTGTGTTCTTGTAGGCTCGTTAGTTACGGAGTTTGCGAGGCTTAAGATTTAGGTTCTGAAGGGCCAGTGACTGTAAATTTTTTGACAACGACACTATTAGCTGTTTTTTATGACTGGCGTTCCCTAACCTGCCGCAGACCGTGACTGAACAGGTGTCTAGGGTGAGGTGTTATTTCTGGTGCTGCCTTTTGTAATGTTTCTACGCGGATGTTGTCTGCGCTCGGGCTACCCTATTGCTAAATCGCGGGATTTGGGTAAGAAAAACCCATTAAGTTGCATAGTAGCTCGCAACAAAGCCTAGAGAATGTGGAATGAAAGGTACAGAGTAAAGTACAATGGCCCAGAGTCAGATGCGGAACTATCCTTGGGGAAGAGAAAGTCGTGTGTGGGCGGCGTGTGCTGGTGTTATCACTGGAAAAATGGAAATAAGCGTTTGCCGTCATTGGCCGGGAGGCCCCTAAGGGGACAGTTCCGGCCGCCTTGGTGCAGGTCTTATTACATTCCACGCCACAGGGGGCGACCTGCGCGCCGGATGGGTATGAAATGATGAGGAAGACAACACAACACCCAGTCCCTTAGCGGAGAAAATCCCCGATGCAGCCGGGAATCGAACCGTGGCCCCATAGGACGGCAGTCCGTCACGCTGCCCATTCACCTGTCGGGGCGGACGGCGGAGTCAATGTATAGGCCACTCTTTTGCTTGTTAGTGTTAGTGAGCAGCGCCAGAGTTGAAGTAACGTCGTGGAAGAATAAGTAGACCGTCTTAACTTTCTTACTTCCTAGGTGATAGATAGAGTGATGCTACTGACTGAACTCATAACAAATTTGATAAAAAAACATCGCATTAATTAATATTTATTATTGGCTACAATACTCGGCAGTTGGAAGTGTTATCGTCTGATCTTAAAACGAATTTTAGTTATAAATCGTCGTTCTGGCTTTATCACTCATGCCATGTCGTCATTATGGTGGAGAATATACAGCACATTACGTATAGGTATGTCGAAAATAAAACCATGTGCAGATGAAAAGTACTTCACTGAGGACTCTTAGTTACTTTGGACAAACTACTATATAATGTGCTGCATATTCTTCACCATAATGGGGGCATGGTTTGAGTGATAAACTCATAATGGAGCGATTAGAAGAAGACAGTTCATCTGTCGAAACCTGTCGTCATTAGATATTAATTAATGGGATCTTGGCTATAAAAAGGTTTTTATAGTTAACTGTAGATGGCTTCTTCCATTTACTCCAAAATGAGAAACCTCAATCTTAAGAAACGAGTGTACTGCACGACACAACGTATTTTTCAAGAAACCTGTGGTGTTTTCCTTTATGGTGGTGTTTGTCTTTGCTGGAGTAGCGCAAACCCCGCCTTGCCAGCAAGACAAGGCCGTTTAACGGGACATCCTCCTCTAACATTACTTTTTCTTGACAGTAGCTGTCGATACCAGTATTATTTTTCGAATTTTGGACAGCTCAATACTATCTCAGTTGCTTTTCTGAAAACTTTCATATAATTTTATACACAGTATGCTATATTTCAAGCAAAAATTTATGAAAAGGAATTACTTTTATAAAATATCTTAGTTTCGATGTTATAATCGATAAGTACTAGTCATGAATGTAGATTTAGAATTAATTTTTTTAGAAACATTTGAAATTACGAATTATTGGCTCACTTAAAAACTTTCTATTATTAATTACGCAATCCTGTACAGTATACTATGTTTATTTCTGGATTCATTTATGGAAAAATAATCGAAATTAATAATGTAACATGAACTTGTAGAAATTAAATTGTTAAGAAAAATTGTAAACCCTTTGGAATATTGTTATTTCCGCAGAGTGTGGGAATCTTAAGCATGCCTCTGATGTGAACGGATGTATTTTTGTATAATAGGTGTGAACAACATAATTTCGGCTTTTTAATGTGAAAAATCAAAAGACTGTATGATATACTAAAATTTGAGAAAACATATTTTCGCAAAAATAAACACTCTGCAACAACAATCTTCAAATATACTTACTTCAATCCAACCGTGAGAACGTTAAATGTGAGATTTTCAGCTTCAAGAACCAGACCCCTAGACAAGAAGAGCTGGAGCCATCTCAACATGACAAGCTAAGCAAACTAGAAAGTTTATTGTAATCTTCGCTCCTGCCAAACCTTCATAAGCGAGCGAGGTGGCGCAGTGGTTAACACACTGGACTCGTATTCGGGAGGACGACGGTTCAATCCCGTCTCCGGCCATCCTCATTTAGGTTTCCCGTGATTTCCCTAAATCGTTTCAGGCAAATACCGGGATGGTTCCTTTGAAAGGGCACGGCCGATTTCTTTCCCAATCCTTCCCTAACCCGAGCTTGCGCTCCGTCTCTAATGACCTCGTTGTCGACGGGACGTTAAACACTAACCACCACCACCACAAACCTTCATGTTTAATGGAATCAGGAAGGAGGGGGAGATTACACTGTCCACGCCTGAAACAGCAGGTAGGAGGAAAGCCTATTGTTTACTCATTCCCTAAATTGCACACATAGCTTTCATTTGCTCTGAGTGTACCACTGACTCAGTACGTGTATTGGCGCACGACAACGCGGCACAGTTGTGCCCAGGAGGACGTTACGCTCGGTCGAGCTACACGCCGAAATTCGGCCATCTATTTTTCTCTCATGGCCCCCCGTGCTCGTTGGTGGTGCTGCGATTCGACCCCGAGTGCGGACGCGTGACGCCAGGGCGTGGGCGTGTCCCGGCGAGCGCGCCTGCGCGCGGTCGCGGTGTTCTCAGGCGCAGGCGCCACAAGGACACGCCACGCCACAACGCCCTCTTCCCTCCCGCTCGTGCCTCACGCTGCGGCTGCAGCCGCGACCGCAACGCGGAGACAATGACGAGCGGCTGTCCGTCTCCGGAGGGCCGTGTGTGGTCTGTTGGCGTTCACCCTCCAGGTCTCAGCAGACCGTCATCCGCAGAAGCTCCCTCCCACGTATATCTCGCGAAGAGATCATGAGGATAAAATCAGAGAGATTAGAGCCCACACAGAGGCATACCGACAATCCTTCTTTCCACGAACAATACGAGACTGGAATAGAAGAGAGAACCGATAGAGGTACTCAGGGTACCCTCCGCCACACACCGTCAGGTGGCTTGCGGAGTATGGATGTAGAAGTAGATGTAGAAGCTGTCCTTACGTTCAAGTCCATACAACGGCCAACACGGAAAGTGCAAAGGCTTCCTTGCTTCCGCTCTTTTCTCGCTGTCATCCAACACTTCCGACCTTGCGCTAACAGACTACTCCAGTTGATTAGAGAAAAGGAAACCGGACAAGTGCAAGTAGGATTCTCGCTCTCAGGGCTCCGTAAACAATTATTTATTACAAGGTGAATCACCTGAAACTCGAACCGCAAACATTGCGGAAAAGGAAAGTCCTATTGATGTGCGATTTTCACAGACTGGATTGTTAGTCAGAGGCTCTCATTGTTGGCCAATAAAGAGAATGTGATATTACTCAGAAACATATTTTTTGTGCTAACAGACTCTTTTTCAAATGGAACAATGCCTAATGAGATTAACAATCTATAACTAGGGTAAATTAGAATTTCATTGGTGTTTGTTACAGGAATCTAATTCGAATCGTTTACGAGATATTGTACTTCGAAAAGTTTCCGCATCGACACTCGTTTGTGCTATTCAGCCTCCGTGGTTGCTAAGTACGGTGTTGATATGTTTGCTTACAGTGTAAATGTGTGTTCCTTGAATGTATTGCGACTTGATAGTCAGTGTGTGACAGTCCAAAACTGTCGGTCGTGAGTTCACGAACGGATTTACCGACGCAGAAAGCCGACATGCTCATGCTGTCTGGAGAGTGTAGGAACAATGTAGTTCGTTTTCGTACAGTATATGCGGCAAGATATCCTAATATGTCTAATGTGTATCAACCATCTCGGCAATTATTTGTGAAAATGAAATGAGAAGAGCGTTTGGCGTCATTGGCCGAGAGGCTCCGTACGGGACGGGTGCAGCCGCCTTGGTGCAGGTCTTATTACATTCGACGCCACATTTGGCGACCTACGTATCAAATGGGGACGAAATGATGATGAAGACAACACAACACCCAGTCCCTGACCGATGAAAATCCCCGACCCAGCCGGTAATAGAACCTGGGCCCTTAGGACGGCAATCCGTCACACTGACCACTCAGCTATCGGGGCGGACGGCAATTATTTTCCATCAGGCTCCTCAAACAGTTACGTGAAAGTGGTAGTGTAACACGTAAACAACGTAACAGAAGGGCACAAGTGACGACAGAAGAGGGAAAAAGTAATGTTGTTGCAGTTGATACGCACATTATGTTATGCGCAAACGCTCTGAAGGAATGGCATGAGGCAGGAAAATGTCCTGCGCGTTCTCCACTGACATAGGATCCATGCTTATCACATCTCTCTCCATCAAGAGCTGCATGCAAATGATTATGACAATTGTGTTAACTTCTGTACACTGGCATTAAGAAACGATACTCCAGACGTATCACGTATCTTGTCTAATGATGAAGCCATATTTATCAGTCAAGGCCAGGTAAACCTCCGAATTATGCACTATTGGTCTGTTGACAATCCCCGTTGGCTTCGTCAGGTGGAACATCAGCGTCCATGGGGTGTAAACGTGTGGTGTGGAATAGTGAACCGTCATCTCATAGACACGTTTTTCATAGACGGAGCACTAAACGCGCAGAATTATCGCAGCCTCCTAACAGACCATCTTTCAAGGATGCTATAAGACATTCCTCTACAGACTAGGAGGAACCTGTAGCATCAAGATCAAGGCTGTCCAGCCCACATTGCAGGAAGTGCTATAGGACGTCCAAGCGAATTGTTTCCGAGTCTTTGTATCGGATTCAGACGACATCTACCTTGGTGGAGCTATTCCTCAGATGTGACGTCTGCAGAGTTTCTTTTTCTTTTTCTTTCTTGTGGGAAAGCTGAAAGACGCCGTCTGCAAGGACATACCAACTACCCCCGACGATGCACAACGACGTATTACTGCAGCCTGCTCGGACATCTGCGCTGAAATGCAAGCCCATGTGTACCGTTCCATACCAGACTGGAAGCGTGTATAGATGCTGCCATTGGTGATTTTGAACACAACCTGTGATAGTCAACTGTCTCGTTACAGGGCAGAATTCACATAAATAGCGTACGCATTTGTGTTGTTCTTTAGTATGTGCTACCGCAGCTATTGTAGAAGTGTGGCGTGGGAAATTTAAAAATACGATATCTCACTAACGCCTCGTACAACAATCCAGCAACAAACACCACTGACATCTTGATTTATCCTACTTTTAGTTTGTTATCAATAGGCATTGTCCAATTTAAAAAGTATATGTTTGCACAAAAAATAAGCTCTCTAAGTATTATTACAATCTGTTTATACCAATCCATTTTGTGAACATTGCACATCAATAGCACTTTCCTTTTTCGCAATATTTGCTGTGCAAGTTTTGGGTGATTCGCCCTTTGTAGACAGTTCATCTACCAGTTGTGATGTGTGAGCTTGTGAGTATCAAAAAATGTGCCATAGGCTGCCGCATCTTTCAACGATAATTATGCATATTAGTAATCCACATACAAAACTTTCAATCAATATCATGCTTACATTTAGCGCGACTTACCGGTCTTTGTTTATTTGTTAAATAGCTTAATCGCCACAGTCAGTGTGGCACTGATTCTCTTCGAATACACAACAGCTCTGTCAAATATGATTATCTGAGATGAGATCCACATTACGTTCAGTCTGTGTGCTCACTGTCGCGAGCGTTTTACTACAATTTGATGTACCACGCAGAAAGAAGTTCCATCACCAAGCAGGATGGATGTGAGATCTAAAGACCTCACGCTTGGAAACATACTGAGGTGACGAAAGTTATGGGATAGCTATACGCACATGTACAGATGGCGCCAGTATCGCGTACGCAAGGTATAAAAGGGTAGTGCGCTGATAGAACTGTCATACATGCTCAGCTGATTCATGTCAAAAGGATTCCTACGGATTATGGCCGCGCGACGGGAAATAACAGACTTTGAACGTGGAATGGTAGTTGGAGGTAGAAGTATGGGACATGCAGTTTCGGAAATCCTTTGGAAATTCGGTATTCCAAGATTCACAGTGTCAATAGCGTGCCGAGAATAGCAAATTTCAGGCGTTATCCATCACCGCGGACAACACAGTGACGGACGACCTTCAATTAACGACCGTGAGTAGCGGCGTTTGCGCAGAGTTGTCAGTGCTAACAGACAAGCAACACTGCGTGACACAATTGTAGAAATAAATGTGGGGCGTACGACGAACTTTTCAGTTAGGATAATGCGGCGAAATTTGGCGTTAATGGGATATGGCGGCAGAAGACCGACGCGAGTGCCCTCGGTAACAGCATGACATAGCCTAGAGCGCCGCCCGCATCTCGTGGTCGTGCGGTAGCGTTCTCGCTTCCCAAGCCCGGGTTCCCGGGTTTGATTCCCGGCGGGGTCAGGGATTTTCTCTGCCTCGTGATGGCTGGGCGTTGTGTGATGTCCTTAGGTTAGTTAGGTTTAAGTAGTTCTAAGTTCTAGGGGACTGATGACCATAGATGTTAAGTCCCATAGTGCTCAGAGCCATTTGAACCTAGAGCGCCACTCCCGGGCTTGTGACCATATCGATTGGACCCTAGATGACTGGAAAACCGTAACCTGATTAGATGAGTCCCGATTTCAAGATCTGATTGTTGGGTTAGAGTTTAACGCTGACCCCAGAAATCCATGGACCTTGTCAACAAGGTACTGTGCAAGCTGGTGGTAGCTGGGCTGGGTCCTCTGGTCCAACTGAAACAATCACTGACTGGAAATTCGGCTACTTGGAGACCATTTGCTGCCATTCATGGTCTTCATGTCCCCAAACAATAATGGAATTTTATGGATGACTTTGCACCCTGTCACCAGGCCATAATTATTCGTGATTGGTTTGAAGGACATTCTGCAAAGTTCGGGCGAATGATTTGGCCATCCAAACTGCCCGACATGAATCCCATCGAACGTTTATAAGACATAACCGAGAGGTCAGTTCGTGCACAAATATCCTACAACGGGAACACTTTCGCAATTATGGGCGGCTATAGAGTCAGCTTGGCTGAATATTTCTGCAGGGAACTCATAACGACTTGTTGAGTCTATGCCACGTCGGGCTGCTGCACTACTCCGGGCAAAAGGAGGTCCGACATGATATTAGAAGGTATCCCATGACTTTTGTCACCTCAGTGTAATCGTAGAATAATACTCGTCGAGAGAGGGAAATCTAGACTAAAAACGTGGCGGAATCAGCTAAGAAATCGAAAAGGAAACGGAGTGCACATTTATTGCGACCGATAAGGAGCAAGCAGATCCCCTCTGCTAAAGGAGTAGTAGTGTTAGTAGTAGCAGTGATAGTAGCAGACGTCTTACTCGTCCGTAGATAACTTATAAAGAATGTGAAACACGTCGTTGAAATGCAATTTTATAATAATAAAAATAATGCGATTCACATTCACAGGCGCTTAGATACGAAACGGCTACTTTGACAGGGATGGGAGAAGTGCTCGGCTGTGCCGGCCGGAGTGGCCGTGCTGTTCTAGGCGCTACAGCCTCGAACCGAGCGACCGCTACGGTCGCAGGTTCGAATCCTGCCTCGCGCGTGGATGAGTGTGATGTCCTTAGGTTAGTTAGGTTTAATTAGTTCTAAGTTCTAGGCGACAGATGACCTCAGAAGTTAAGTCGCATAGTGTTCAGAGCCATTTGAACCATTTTGCTCGGCCGTCGGAAAGAGCCCAGCATTTGCCTGAAGTAATTTAGGGAAGTCACGGTAAACCTACGCTCGGGTCACCGAATGAAGACTCGTACCTCTACCGTCCCAAATACAATGTCAACCTGTTTAGAACAGTGCTACCTACGTCTTTCGGCTTACCGCTTGTGTATAATACTGTTTTTCAAAGAAGTTATTTAACACTAATTTATCCATTTTACGGGCTGTTGAGCTCCATGATTGTGGATTGTATTGCTTTAAGTAATACAACAACTAGGCAATTTTACTGTATTTTTATCTATACTAACACACGCTTTGGGCTTTGACAGATCTTCAGTTGGAGTAATACATATTTAAATCTTCTCTTAGCACATCGTTAAAATCATGGACTGCAATTTGGACGCTGCAGCTGCCTTCTGTATTCATTTCAATCTGCTAACAATATATTTGGCTAGAAGTGGGCGGAGGTTTCTTAGTGGTTACAATCATCAATTTATTGAATAGTTTAATTTCTTTCCTGCTATTTTTCATAAATTGGGCTAACTTTTTCCTCTCTACTGATCCTTCAGACCTCAAGTTATTTATTCCTCGATGCTGTAGCAGAATTCCCACCAGCATGTGTCTCATTCAGGTAAGGAACTTCAATAGACTTATTTCCTCATCTACTCTTTAGATATTTCATCATTTCGTACTCTCTCAGTCCACTTTATTATAACATGCAATGAAAGTGCCACATTTCATTTACTTCCAGTTCTTTATTTGCCTGGATTTCGATGTTTCATACTGGGTGATTCCGCTAAATCGGAATAAAGTACAAGAAACAATATCAGAGCAGATATGGAGCAAAGAAGGTCATAATCGACATATGGCCGGAACTGCGTGGTATTTACACAGCAGAGCATTTATTAATTCATCATGCCTGTACGGTACAATGCAGTATGCGACGTGCTGTGATGAGACCTTCTTTAGAAAAGGTATTCTTAGTGGCTCCCACGGGCCTCCAGGCAAGTGCGAAGACGACGCAGCAGCGACTAACGCACATGTTCAGATGTGCTATCCTGCAGCCGACTGGCTTCACAGGGTTGTTTCAGTGTCTGCACTTCTGGGATGGGTTCCACATACATAGCTTCTTTAACGCGCCCCCAATTGTACAAATCTAAAGTAATGAGATCTGGTGAATGGTTGGGCCATGTGAGTGGATCATCTCGTCTGATCCGTGGCCGGGATAGATGCCAAGATGCCTTCACACCGAAATGTGGAAGTGAGCTGGAACGCCAAATGACTTCCTCTATTTGTAGTTTTCATCCTGTAATTTCAGGGGATAGGCATGTTAATTACTGGATTTGGCAATGCCACTGATAAAAGGTGTCTGTATGCCCTCCCCCTCCCCCTCAGGCGCGGAATTTGTACTCTCAACTGTCTGCATCTTGCGTCTAGTGTTATCCCATGTGAAAGCGCGCGAACGTTTCCTAAAACGTTGGGTGACTGAAGCGTGACGGGGGTAACGTCCCAGTAATCACCTAGTCAGATAAGGATATCCACCTGAAAACCACATGCAGGCTAACCAGCACATCGACCCTCATCGTTAATCTGCTGGGCGGATTCGCTTCGGATCTGTAGTACCTACCAAAATCGCGAAAGCGTTGTGATAACTCGTGTAGCTATTCAGGCGTGTCAGGAGCACCATCATGTGGGAGCCACATTACCCTTTGTACTTCCTAAGGCACGGCTTCAAGCAGACGAGGTAGAGTCACCTGCTGGAAGTAACAGTTATGCCTCGGCGGTGAGGCGTAGCGGAAGGAGACTGGTTCCGCAGGGCGCTCGTCAACAATCTCTGCCCACACACTGAGGCTGAAGTGGAACTGACGGTTCGCTACCACCACACATGAGATTTCTCCATGGCGCAGAGGTCAGTAATATGATGGTAGACGATACCTCCATTCGTGAAGGTAGATTCACCAGTATGAGGATGGATGACAGCAGCGTGTGAGGCAACTCAACGACAACACATTCTGGTTACCTGACAACGTCGGCAGGAGACCCATCTCTTATGAAAAATATAATCCTCTCGTTGAAGAAGTTTTATTTGCCAGATCGCATAAATTACAAGCGTCGACCCTTAACATACATCAATTTAGTGCAACACATACAGTAGCACTAAACTGACATACGTTATATAGTTGAACGTGGTAGGTAAAGCTTGTTAAACTATTGTCTATATTTGTAATTTATGATATCTAGACAAATAAAACTTATCAACCAGAAGATTATACACGGAAGCGCCAAAGAAACTGGTACACGCATGCGTAATCAGAGACAGAGATATGCAAACACGCAGAATACGGCACTGCCATCGGAAACGCCTATGTAAGACAGCAAGTGTTCTGGTGGAGTTATTAGATCTGTTACTGCTGCGACAATGGCAGGTTTTCAAGATTTAAGTGAATTTGAGCGTGGTGTCATAGTCGGTGAACGAGCGATGGGACACTGCATCATCGAGGTAGTGATGACGTGCTGATTTTCCCGTACGCCCATTTCACGAGTGTACCGTGAATATCAGGAATCCGGTAAAACATCACATCTCCGACATCGCTGCGGCCGGAAAAAGATCCTCCAAGAACGGCGCCAATGACGACTGAAAAGAATCGTTCAGCATGAGAGAAGTTCGTCCCTTCCACAAATTGCTCCAGATTAAAAAAAAAAAAAAAAAAAAAAGGTTCAAATGGCTCTGAGCACTATGAGACTTAACATCTGAAGTCATCAGTCCCCTAGAACTTAGAACTACTTAAACCTAACTAACCTAAGGACATCACACACTTCTATGCCCGAGGCAGGATTCGAACCTGCGAACGTAGCGATCACGCGGTTACAGACTGAAGCGCCTAGAAAGGCACGGCCACCACGGCCGGCTTCCACATTTCAATTCTGGACCATCAGCAAGTATCAGCATGCGAAGTATTCAACGAAACATCAACGATATGGGCTTTCGGAGCCGAAGGCCCACTTGTGTACCCTTCATGACTGCACGACATAAAACTTTACTCTTCTCCTCGGCCCGTCAGCATCAACATTAGACTATTCATGACTAGAAACTTGTTGCCCGATGAGATGAGTCTCATTTCAAATTGTACCGAGTGGATGGACGTGTACGGGTATGGAGACAATCTGATGAATCCATGAATGCAGAATGTCAGCATGGAACTGTTGAAGTTGATGAAGGCTCTGTAATAGTGTGGGGCGTGTGCAGTTGCAGTGATATGGGACCCCTGATACATCTAGATACGACTCTGACGGGTGACACGTACATAAGCATCCCGTCCGATCACCTGCATCCGTTCATGTCTATTGTGCATTCTGACGGACTTGGGCCATTCCAACATGAGAATACAACACCCCATACGACCAGAATTGCTATAGAGTGGCTCTAATAATATTCTTGTGAGTTTGAACACTTCTGCTGGCCACCAAACTCCCCAGACATGAATATTATTGAGCATATCTGGGATGCCTTCAGTGTGCAGTTCACAAGAGCTCTCGACCCCCTCGTACTCTTACGGATTCATGGACAGCCCTGGAGGATTCACGGTGTCACTTCCCTCCAGCACTACTTCAGACATTAGTCGAGCTCAAGCCACGTCGTGCTGCGGCATGTCCGTTTGCTCGCGGGTTCCTACTCGATATTAGGCAGGTGTACCTGTTTCTTTAGATCTTCACTGTATTTTTTGACAACATTTTCTCCGCGGAGGTATGTCGTAGATAATAAGGCCTTTTAAAGGCACACTTGTAGGATAGGCGTGGATATATACCAAAAATTTAGCTTTAAGTTCAGAATATAAATAAAGAATTACATACGATATTAATTAGTACAAGCGGTTGTATCGATTGTGGCGTGCAACCGCTGAAACATCAGAATAATTGTTCAGTTCAGTTGTATTGCCGAGAAGACGGCACCTTTTCTGGTCTGGAAGCTAATCTGACCGGACGCATATCTGTCATCACGGCAGATAATTATTTGGCACACCGCCATTAATACACAGGGTGAGTCGCTTAAGACGTAACACCCCCTTTATTCCGGGGTCGATTGCACGTATCGGCATGCGGTTTTCGGCGAATAATAGTGGACTATGGGGCACATACGTTGTTACATGCACAATTATCGCAATGTTTATATTGACCGAGATAATGAGGCAAGTACATGCTTTTTAAATAGGCCGCTATACTATTTATACTTACCGCAAATTTCCTAATGCAGGATAAACAATATTATCAATATTACATCCATTTGTGTAGAAATATGACAACCTTACAAAAATCTGATCCGCACTGAAACAACGTAAGAACTTAAGTCATAGATCAACTTGACCATCCACAGTCTAGCCGTTATCTTACATACAATGACGTGTTATTCTATCGTCGCCATCTTGATGGCTTTAACTGGTGTATATGTATTCCCAAGGACTCGGAACGCAACAATCTGGCACACAAGCTTAGTTTGGGGGCATTATGGAACGAAGAAGTGCCTTGCAAAACTTAGCACATATTTTTGTTTCGCTAATATGAGATGAAAAGTTCACAATGTACTTAAAACGCGCGTATCTTAGCATAAATCTAAACCTCAGAACCCATCTTCAAAGACAGATCTACATTCCATATTACCCACAAAACTTCTGGAGACTGTAAGTACGGACGTAAGTTGTCCACATTCAGCAAGTAGTGGTGGTGTGAAGCATATTTTAGCATTTTATGGCATATTTTCTAAACATGTTAAGCTGTACACCATAAAATCTGCAACTGCTAACGCAATCATCAGACGATTCTCACGTGACTACATTCCTCACGTGGGAAAACCTAGGGCAGTTTTATCTGACAACGTCACGTACTACACAGGGTAGAAATGACGTAAATTCTTTAAGGAGAATAGCATTAAGAGCACCTTTATTTGGAAGTTTAGCTCACAATCTAATCGTACTGAACGAATTTTCAGAGAACTGAACAGATTTATTAGGACATATATAGCTACACAGCATTCTAATTGGGTAAGTTATTTGTTACTATTTGAAGAAGTTCACAACAACATGAATATATATGACACAACCTATATAGCTAACGAGCTTATGTTCGTCCGCAAAGAATGAAATGAGTGGAGCGATCCGCTACCAAAGCTTTCCCCTCAGCAGCTGTCGCATGATAAAAAGATAAGAGAAGTACTAACTTTGCTGACGCAGCATGCTAAGTCACAAAACAGATACTACTCTAGTACTATTAAGCGAAAGCAGGAATTCAAGATAGGCATGCAAGTGCTATTGCGTAATCACCACAAATCATCTGCACTAAAACGGCGGAACGCGAAGTGCCGTCTGCTGTACGACGGTGCACATGTGATTGTCAACGTACTGCATCCTGGTACAAACCTGTTGGCAGAACACAAAAACAAATAGAATCATTGGGCTTTACGTTCATCGAGACTTAAGAGTATTTCATTCTATGCCGTCAACGTATATCTGCTAGAAGTGAGTAAGTAAACTATATTTATAAAACACACGTACATCTCAGTACTACTGCAGGGAAATAAGGTAGCATAAGAAATTTTATTTCAGCTGATCCAACCAGCAGTAGAAGAATAAAGAAGAGATTTCGACTTCGCCGAACGTACATAAACAACATCAGCCAAAATTTTAACGCAAATGTTATGACGACATTTGCGCTAGTACGATGAAAATATTTTTGAGACAACATAATTGACTAAGTGTAGCGTTGGTCAAGGACTATTCATGACTGATTGACGTATACACAAAACGACACGACAATCAAACACTATCACCTAGGAGCGGATTAGACGCACTTCATACTGCATAACACATGTTTACGTGAGACCAAGTCCGTGTACACACTCTACACACACCCATAACGCGAGAATTCTGTAGGTCTGATTCTAGTGTGTTGCTTTAGACGTTTGACCATTAGTATATGTGCGCTTGGGCTTTATTGCTGATGCATCCAGATGCTGTGTCTAACCTTTCCAGTTTCAGGTGATATCGTCGGGCAAATGCAAAATGTAGTTAAAAAATCTGTAAGTCTATAGCCGGCCGAAGTGGCCGTGCGGCTAAAGGCGCTGCAGTCTGGAACCGCAAGACCGCTACGGTCGCAGGTTCGAATCCTGCCTCGGGCATGGATGTTTGTGATGTCCTTAGGTTAGTTAGGTTTAACTAGTTCTAGGTTCTAGGGGACTAATGACCTCAGCAGTTGAGTCCCATAGTGCTCAGAGCCATTTTGTAAGTCTATAAAATTACTTACATAACTCTATTCCATATAAATCCTATATGTAATTTAGCTTTTTATGTGTAATTATCTATATTAATGTAAAACAAAATGTAATATGTAGGTAAGTAAATTTGAATCAGAATTTGTAAAATGTATCAAAATTTGCTAAACCATAAGATTTATGTGAAAGAGATTGCTTTAAAGACATTCTACATACATCGCAATGCTTGTAATCGCGAAGAACTATGTGTGCAAAATTGTTAAAACTTGCGATGAAACATTTATATAAAAACTTGATGACATACATTTATTGAACATCTCCAGAAAAACTGTGAGCGCGATGGAACTGAACATGTAAAGTGCAATAACATTTGCGGTGCATCGCCTAATGACATTTGCTGTGATGCAACTGTGCAAAATAAGGAACTGGTAAACCACTGGACCTACGGTCGCGACGCGGAGAAGCATTGAAGACAACTCCACGGGTAGAGGAATTTTGGATGGGACTTCAGGGAATGTAATATTCTCAGAATACGACGACCTCCCTCACCTGAACAAATCGAGGGTCCATGCCAGCAGTTTTACGTCCGAAGTCTTTCATCCATGCCTTCAAGAAACTTACGTTGTGGAATGGAAATCTACTGGTCTTCAATCACGCGACGCAGGACCTAACAAGGGAACATTCCCATCGCACCCCCCTCAGATTTAGTTATAAGTTGGCACAGTGGATGGGCCTTGAAAAACTGAACACAGATCGATCGAGAAAACAGGAAGAAGTTTTGTGGAACTATGAAAAAATAAGCAAAATATACAAACTGGGTCGTCCATGTCTAATATAGGCAGTATTAAGGACAAGATTGGTCGAAGAGCGCCGTGGTCCCGTGGTTAGTGTGAACAGCTGCAGAACGAGAGGTCTTCAGTTCAAATCTTCCCTCGACCGAAAATTTTAACTTTTTATTTTCAGTTTATGTGAAAAACTCTTATGTTTTCATCACTTTTTTTGGAGTGATTATTACATCCACAAGAAAACCTAAATCGGGCAAGGTAGAAGATTCTTTTCACCCATTCGCCAAGTGTACTAGTTAGGTGGGTCGACAACATATTCCTGTCATGTGACGCACATGCTCACCAGTGTCGTATACAAAATATCAGACGTGTTTTCCTCTGGAGGAATCGGTTGACCTATCAAATGTTTTCGGTTCCCATTGGAGAGGCACGTCCTTTCGTCAACTAATCACACGGTTTTGCGGTGCGGTCGCAAAACACAGACACTAAACTTATTACAGTGAACAGAGACGTCAATGAACGAACGGACAGATCATAACTTTGCGAAAATAAAGAAAGCAAAATTTTCAGTCGAGGGCAGATTAGAACCAAGGACCTCTCGTCACGCAGCTGTTCACGCTAACCACGGGACCACGGCGCTCCTCCGCACACATTGCCGTTATATTGCGTATCTTACGCATGGACGACCCAGTTCGTATATTTTGCTTATTTTTTCATAGTTCCACACAACTTCTTCCTGTTTTCTCGATTGATCTGTGTTCAGTTTTTCAAGGCCTATCGACTGTGCCAACTTATAACTAAATCTGAGGGGGGTGCGATGGGGATGTTCCCTTGTAAGACGAACAGTGTTATCAGTGAAAATAAACAATGCGACAAGTGAACATGCCCACATACCGGTTGTAAAATCTATGAACAGTGACGTCGATATGCAATAACATTTGTTAGGCAAACTACCAAAACAATGCCAACCTTTACGTTATTACTGTATCTATTGTGTAAATGAACTGCAAAGGACGACACGTCGTACAAGGGCAGCTAATCTAAAACAGAAAGACATTTTAAATGCCATACTTTCCCTGAGAGACAATAGCCAATAATTTTGCTTCAACATATGTAGTAGTTTTAAGATTATTGTACCTGTTTTAGATGTTAGTGCATATTTTTTGTAAAAACTTCTTGGAAAGGCCTGTCACAGTGATGTCATTCGCACACGCACATACGAACTGTACATATACTGTGATGAGCGTGTAGCGAGTTCAACTACGGCTGCTGCCAGACTAAAATACAAGCGACTGCGTATGCGCGGCAGCTGCAATACCAACATTGAAATCTACTGGGCGCACGCGCCTCATTCAAATATTGTATACCATGAACTGTATCTGAATATGTAAATGTTATACTGAATGTGCTTTACGGTGAATTTCTCGCCTACAGGGGCGTTCTTTCTCCTCGCAATTCAGGGGGCAATTTAAAAGCACATTTGTAGGATGGGCGTGGATACATAGCAAAAACGTAGCTATAAGTTCAGAATATAAATGAAGAATTGCATAAGATATTGATTAGTACAAGCGGTTGTAACGATAGTGGCGTGCAACTGCTAAAACATTAGAACAATTACGCAGTTCAGTTGTCTTGCCGAGAAGACGGCACCATTTTTGTTCTGGAAACCGTCCTGAGCTGACATGTATCTGCGAATTTAATTATTTCGCACACCACCATATATATATATATATATATATATATATATATATATATATACATATATATATATCGAGACGCCATCTCACTAGGTGTACTCATAGTTGCACACAGCAACAGAAGTGTCTATATGGTTAATTTATTGTAATATTTTGTGAATATAGTGCTGTTGTTGTTGCTATGGTCTTCAGTCCAGAGACTGGTTTGATGCAGCTCTCCATACTACTCTGCCGTGTGCAAGCCTCTTCATCTCGCTGTAGCAACTCCAACCTACATCCTTCTGAATCTGCTTAGAGTGTCCATCTCTTGATCTCCCCTCCAATACTAAATTTGTGATCCCTTGATGCCCTAGAACATGTCCTACCAACCGATCCCTTCTTCTAGTCAAGTTGTGCCACAAACTCCTCTTCTCCCCAATTCTATTCAATACCGCCTCGTTAGTTATGTGATCAACCGATCTAATCTTCAGCATTCTTCTGTAGCACCACATTTCGAAAGCTTCTATTCTCTTCTTGTCTAAACTATTTATGGTCCATCATTCACTTCCATACCTGGCTGCACGCCACACAAATACTTTCAGAAACGAGTTCCTGAAATTTAAATTTATACTCGGTGTTAACAAATTTCTCTTCTTCAGAAACGCTTTCCTTGCCATTGCCAGTCCACATTTTATGTCATCTCTACTTCGACCATCATCAGTTATTTTGCTCCCCAAATAGCAAAACTCATTTACTACTTAAAGTGTCTAATTTCCACCTCTAATTCCATCAGCATCACCCGATTTAATTCGACTACATTCCATTATCCTCGTTTTGCTTTTGTTGATGTTCATCTTATATCCTCCTTTCAAGACACTGTCCATTCCGTTCAACTATTCTTCCTGATCCTTTGCTGTCTCTGACAGAATTACAATGTCGTCGGCGAACCTCCAAGTTTTTATATCTTCTCCATGGATTTTAATACCTACTCCGAAATTTTCTTTTGTTTTCTTTACTGCTTTGCCAATATACAGATTGAATAACATCGGGGATAGGCTACAACCCTGTCTCATTCCATTCCCAAACACTGCTTCCCTTTCATATCCCTCGATTCTTATAACGGCTATTTGGTTACTGTACAAATTGTAAATAGCCTTTCACGCCCTGTGGTTTACCCCTGCCACCTTCAGATATAGTGATATCATTGAATTTCGTGTTTCATTTATGTTACAAGCTATTGTTCCAATTAAACGGCGTCTTGGCAAGGCTAAAGGTTCCGTGTTACAAATTATATCAAAGGTCCAGTACGAATCAGAGCTTTGGAATTATTCAAACTAGGAAATCCGATATTTTCAATAAAATCACGGTCAATTTACAATTAACGGACCTTACGCAAATAGCCATAGTCAAGCGCGCAAAGTTTGTATAAACTGATCACATTCTATTATCATTCATTATTATTATTTGCTTGTTCTTCAATATACTCAAACCAGACGGGAAAAGTCACGTCGGTACAAACACAGCCTCTAAGCGCTGTAAGTAACGCGAATAGTGGCAGTTGTAGTGGAGGATGTTCAACATCGTCATCTGACTTTCACCATACTAGCAGGGCACCCACCCGGTGCTGATACCCGAGGCATATTCTACAGTGTTCAACACCTGTTCTTCTAAGACCTGTGTACGTACGAGGGCATAAACGTCTTTCATTGTCTCCCAATCTAGAAATCGAACCTATTTCAAACAAACGTTGAAACGTTGTTGCTAACATGTAACTTCCTGGCAGATTAAAACTGTGTGCTGGACCGAGGCTCGAACTCGCCTTTCGCGGGCAAGTGCTCTACCAGCTGGTTCGCAGGAGAGCTTCTGTAAAGTTTGGAAGGTAAGAGACGAGATACTGCTAGAAGTAAAGCTTTGAGGACGGACCGTGAGTCGTGCTTGGGTAGCTCAATTGGTGGAGCACTTGCACGCGAAAGGCATAGGTCCCGAGTTCGAGTCTCGATCCGGCACACAGTTTTAATCTTCCAGGACGTTTCATATCGGCGCACACTCCACTGCAGAGTGAAAATCCCATGCTGTTGTTGCTAACAGTTTATGCCGCGGTTGGAGCAGGCAGTAACACTTTTCCCTGTACATTCGTGCTGCCGCCCGTCCATTGCTCTTTGTTCGTCCGTATTGAAACACCATGCCGGTCTGTCCCTGATTGGTATGCCAGGCTGTCATCTCTCAGCTTGCACTACACGACACATGTCCACGCTAGAGTGAGTCGGCCACAGAAGTTGTGCCTTCACTAATACAAACGGAACTTTCCCACTATCCTGGCGCATTTTCATGTGCACTTCCAATAACTGAAACATAGATTGTCAAAAATATTTTATTTCCTCGTTCAAGTGGGTGTACCACATTGGAACGCTTTTCTGACCATATATACATTTGATCTTTTTTGCTCCTTATCATCGCAGGAATCGTTTCCTACTGTTTGTCCCCATTTAGCAAAATCAACCAGTGTAATGTTGTGCTCCAAGCGTACATTTCCATGAAATTCATTTCCATTTTGACATATAAAACCAGCAGAGCTACCTTTCACGAAATTCTTCGCCAGTGCCCACCTTCTTCTTGTATCTCACTCGCTTCAGCCATTTTGCTTAATCTGGCTTCCTAGACAGAAAAGTCTTTTCAATTCTTCCAATATTGTGTTTTTTTTCCGTTTTTGAAGTTAGGCAAGTTGTTTCAACTGTTCTTCGTCATCGTACTTGTTTTGTCTGCCCTTAAACGACACTCTGCGTTAAACACGCTTTCCATTCCCTTCAACACAAGGGCTTCCTTTTATGCCAGAAGAACTATACCATGCGTGAATCTTAGCATTGTAAAGATCCAAGTTGATATTGTTTACGCTCTTAGAAAATATCTCGTTTGCGTTACTTTACATTCGTGTTTTATTGCTGGTACTTGGACTTTGTAAATGTAAATTATTTGTCTGCCTTTGTACTTAAACCTCAAACTTCTATGATTTGTAAACATGTTTTCAGCATTACACTGCCCAAAACTTTCACTATAACCAGTGCTAGGAATACCTACTAATTTTCCATCAGTTACCACCGAAATGTCGCAATTACTTTCCTAGTTACTTTTCTCTTCATGGATCCAAGATGATATTCGACAACATCTTAAATTTTTCTTTTCAGTGGCATATCTATTACTCTGGTCATCAATATGTTATCTTGGCACGTCATAATAATCCTTCGTATTTTTAACGAAACTAGCCCATCACCCTACCTTCAACCCCCATTCTGGTCCGTTAGTTAGACAGTGTTCCATTGATCATTGGACTAGATTAGATTCAGTTTTCGTTCCATAGACCCAAAAAACGAGATGATTCTCGTGGGTGTGCAACACGTGAGAAAGTATAAAAAAATGAAACATTTGAATATATTACTTACTATCCCGTTCATTTGTCAGGAGATAGTATAAATAGGTTAATACAATTCAGTAAACTGGAACTGCTAATATTTACAGAATTAACTTGCTCTCAGAATGAAACACTATTATGGCCTATTAATAAGTATATCATACACGAAATACCTAATCTTGACTACTGTTGTGACCAAGTGTTGTCAAAACTGAAATCTAGCAGATATTTTTACTTAAGCTGGCATAACAGTCTCTCTTAAGATATTCATCTATGGAGTAGATGGAGTTGCCTATCAAAAAGTTTTTCAAACTCTGTTTAAACCGTGCTTTATCTGGTTGCCAGCAATCTATTGAAAATGTGTGTTCCTGAAAATAAGACCCATTTTTGGACAATGTAAGTTGTTTTAGGTCTTTATGCAGATTGTTCTTATTCCTAGTATTGATGCTACGTAAATAGCTATTTGTTGGAAACAGAGATGTATTACTTGCAACAAATTTAATTAAGGAATAAATATAATGAGAAGCAGTGGTTAGAATACAACGTTCCTTGAAAAGGTTTTTACAAGATGTTCTTGAATTTATACCACAAATATTTTTTAGCACACGCTTTCGCACCCTAAAAAATTTTGGTCGGTTTGATTAGTTGTCCCAGAATATGATCCCATATGACATAATAGAATTAAAGTAAGCAAAGTATGCAAGACTTTTTTATATTTATATTTCCTACATCTGACATCATTCTCACAGCAAATACAGACTTGTTTAGGCGCTTAAGCAATTCTGTGGTATGCCCTTCCAAACTGAATTTATTATCGAGTTGTAATCCCAGAAATTAAACACTACCAACATCTTCGATCTGCATGTATTCGTATGTTATACTCATGCTGGAAGGAAATCCCTTACAGGTTTTGAACTGCATATAGTGGGTCGTCTCAAAGTCTAATGACAGTGAATTAGCTTTAAACCACTTTTTAATGTCAGTGAAAATTTGATTATCAGCTAGTTCTAAATCTTGACTTGCTACTTACTGCAATGTTCGTATCATCTGCAAACAAAACAAACTTAGCATCTGGCAATGTAACTGATGAGAGGTCATTAATGTACACAAGAAAAAGCAATGGAGCCTAGATAGAACCTTGAGGAACACTACATGTAATAGAATGAAATTTTCACTCTACAGCGGAGTGTGCACTGATATGAAACTTCCTGGCAGATTAAAACTGTAGGTAGGAGACGAGGTACTGGCGGAATTAAAGCTGTGAGGACGGGACGTGAGTCGTGCTTGGGTAGCTCAGTCGGTAGAGCACTTGCCCGCGAAAGGCAACGGTCCCGAGTTCGAGTCTCGGTCCGGCGCACAGTTTTAATCTGCCAGGAAGTTTCACCACATGCAATAATTTCCCAGTCTGATGAAGACTGACTGCTTGCTGAACAGGTATTTTGCAACGGCACTCTTTGTTTCCTGTTAGATAGATAAAACTCAAACCATTTCGCAGCATTGCCGGTGACGCCGTAATATTCTGATTTACTTAAGAGAATGCTGTGGTTCACACAGTTAAAGGCTTTTGACAGGTCACAGAAAATGCCAGTAGCCTCTAATTTATTATCTAATGAATTAATTACATTCTCACTGTAAGTGTAAATAGCTTTCTCTATGTCAGAACCCTTAGGAAATACAAATTGTGACTTGTACAATATATTATTTGCAGTCAGATGCTTAAGGAGACACTTCAACACAACTGTAGCGGGACTTTGAATTTCGCCGCTCTACGCTCGTTCCCTCAGATAAAAAATATCCCGTCGCAGCGGTATGAGCGCTCGACGGCAGAGAAAATACTAAAATGGTAACTCTTTTTTTGTTTTCTATCCGTTTTTTGTTTGTCTCTTGATAGCCGAAGATTAATACAGACGTGATATGATGCTGACGTAAAAAAACTTAATGGCTAATTTTGATCTGAATGTAATGTGTAGACATTGTGGAAGTTGTTAAGAAATTCGGAGGATGGAAGTAGCAAAGTAAATTAAATTGCATACAGTATCAAGATGATTTTAATTGGTATAAATTAGTGATTCCTGGACTATTGCAAGATTTCGGAGCAGACTTTTCACGCAGAAATGAAGGAGATTTTTGGAGACCTGGACGCCGCCCGAAAGAAGACAAGTTAACCTGGTAAAGGATGATCTCTCATCTACGCCACTTCCCCCTGTCAGTTACATTCTGTTATTCTCTGTTTCTTTTCAGTAAGTTTTGTAGTGGAAATTTTTGCTCAAAAACGCCACAAGGACCACCCCAACTATAGCTTTTCTGTAATACGAAGTCCGATTTGCATTTCATTCTTTCCCTTTTTTATGGTCTCTCTTCTCCATTTATTTTTTTATTAACCACTGCAACTGGCTCCCGCGACAGGACGCAATTTTCGGATGTGTCGTTTTTGAGCAAATTTGAAACTGTAATTTGTATTTTTTCCCAACAGAGAATAACAAAAAATCCTGAACTTTAAAGGGTAACTAAAACACCAACTTTATTGTACCTAAGCAAATGATTATACAACAATATTGTAAAGAATTTTTGTAACTAATTCAATCTGTTTTTCTTTGCATGGCATATGTTGATGCAAAATTGTTATTTTGAGGACTTTTGGTGATTATCCGATGGAGATGCATTAAGAAAATCCATATTTTGAAGAATACGATTTACGCAGAAGTGTTTGATCAGCCGCTGCAGGACAGAAAATTTAATGGTGAGTCACACAATTATGTTTCATTCAAGCATTCAATAGCCAACTGCAGAATCCATTTTTCCCTATCCACACATCCTGTAGATTTCTTCTAGATTTTTCCAAAATTATCTATCTCTATTGTAGTTTGTCGTAATTATAGTATTGTTGTAGCATATGAAGATCGTGAATTTGACCGCCAAACAGTCATTTGTTACGAAAAATTTTGTCCGCCCTGCTGCAGCTTTCTCAATCATTGTTTGCAATAGAGCAATCATTTACATTGACGAGAAAATATTTCAACCTAAATTTGAGTCAAATTTTTATTAATCAGACTTATATTATTCCCTTTTTGACTTACGATTATACATTCTATTACAATGGAACGCGGTAAGTTAGAGATAGTTTCGGCAGATAAGTTAAGTGAAGTAGATTCATCTTTCAACCAACAAGAAAGTCCGCGTTTCCCTCCATGGACCAGTTCACAGATCAATGCAATGATTTTGCCTCAAACTCGCAACATTTGTGATAATACACAGATGGCGACTTTAAATGACGAAATGTGGAATGGACGCGAGACTAGACCCTCAGCGCCATTGTTAACATCAATGTCAGAACCGAATATGAGACAAATTCAGCAATGTGACACAAATCGAAAACAAGAAACTGACAAACTGGACCGACTATTCGAGTTATTTGCAGACATGAAACGAGACGTTAGTCAGAAAATTGACGCAAAACTGGACGCACTTGGTCAGGACTTTAAACAAAGGCTAGATAAAAGCGACGAAAAATTTGACGTATTAAACCGTACTATGACCGACAATTTTGAACGAACGACAAAACAGATGACAGAATTAAATAACAGCACTCAAAAGCTCAGCCAGCGATTTGAGACATTATCCGATCGAGTCACTAAACAGGAAGAAACTTTGGTTACATTCACACATGAAACAAAAAACAATATCACCCGATGTGAGAATCAGTTAACTCAAATAGTTAATGTGCAGCAGGAAGTGAACACCCGTGTGGAAGAGTTAGGTCAGGCCCACACTTCAGCTAGCTCCACCCAAGAAAAGCTGACTGAAGAAGTGGGAAATATTACCCAACAGCTCACAAAGGTAGTCCTTGAACAAACCCACCTCAAAGAAAAGATAGAAAAATTAGAAGATCGAGCGGACCTCGCGTCACTAAACAATGACGCCAATATGGCCGAAAGAATTGTACATGAATGTAAATTGTCTGACGACTACCTGGACAAAAAACTTGAAACAATTACAGAAGACATACTTTCAAAAACAAAGACTCATGTTAAAGACGAGACAAAACACATAGAAGACGAAGTGACAAAATTATGAGACAATGTTGTGCCGTGTTTGGCGATAGGTGCAAACGCATCGTCAGGAAACGACAAAACAGCTAAAACCATGGCTAATGACACAGACAGAACACCACCTATTGTGGAATCACCTATTTCAAATCAAAATTACAATGTGCCGCTTTCTTTTCCACCAAACGAGCAATGTTACGGTACCACACCTAGAGTAGCAAGTGACCTAAATCACATCAATACAGTTATGCCAACCGGCATGGCCGATGACACGTTTGTAAGACATGGGTATTTCCAGACATTTTCCAGTGAGGACAAGCACAAAGTCCACCCTATTGTGTTTATTAGATCATTTGACGGTGTTTTCCGACGTAGTTGGTCAGAAGTCGATAAAATTAGATACGTCACCGATCTCATGAGAGGACGAGCAGCTAAGTGGGGTGCCGCTATGAAACGGCGGTGCCTTACGTTTGAACAGTTCGAACAAGCCTTCTTGGACGAATTCTGGTCCGAGAATGAGCAACAGAGTCTAAGGAGAGAAGTGTGCAACCCCGAGACCTATGACCCTAAAAAAGATACATTAAGACAATACTTTGAGAGGTACCTAGACAAGACACTGTACTGGTCCAAACCAGCCGACTTGCCAGCTATAATTGAAACTTTAAAGAGCCACTTACCCTTTCCATACCGAGACAGATTAATAGGAGTACCGGAGAATGACGTTAAGACTTTCTTAAACTTCTTAGATCAAATGGACGTAGTTTACAGAGGCGATTCACGCCATACAAATTTTACGCATATTAGTAAACAAAATCAGTACCCACCCCAAAGGAATCGTAGTGACGGTGGTTGGTGGAACCATCCGTCCGCGCCGCGACACAATACGATGCCTGCGCGCGAAACATATTCAAATGGAAACGTGTATGACAGTAGGAACAACCGCAGAAATTCGTGGAATAATAATAATAACAACAATAATTATCACCCATATCAAAATGGTAACTACAAGCAAAATGAAAATTACAGACAGTACAACAACAACAACAACAACAACAATAGGGGACGTGAGAATAACCGGTACAACCCGGGCTACTATGACAGGAACATGACATATAACAGACATAATTACCACCAAAACAATAACAATCCCAGCAATCACCGACAGAATATGTGGAACACACAAAATTCACGCATGACAAATCATAACCCTCCACGGAATCCGCCCCCGTTCCCCAGTACAGTTATGCACTCCCCGCCACGAAGTAGCAATAACAATTGCGACGCGCCATCAGCTGACGCGTGGGCGCCAACCGGCCGGAATGTAAACGTAGTGGAGCTGGTCAATGAACCCGGCCAAACACAGCAGACGACGGAAAACAGTCGACGACCGAGCTAAGCGCTCGTGCTTCGGTCGTGAGGTGTTGTAAGAGCGCAATGGCTGAGACGATTTGTTTCCTCAGGTACGATGACAAAATGACAGCAGAACAGGAATTAACCGACGAGATAAACATTAAATCAGACAGTTGTGTTAAAGAATTCATACAAGCTACGGCATGGGTTAAGTTTAACGATTATGATGTACAAATTTTATTCGATACTGGTGCTGCTGCAAGTGTGATGTCAACCGCATTCTATAATGAATTGAAACAAATTATAAACATACCTACATTACCTGTACAGAATTGCCACGTGGTTAGTGCCGCAGGTACTAAATCTAAGAACATACGCATGCAAGCCCTTGTTAACTTCACATTTTCCAATACACAGTTCAAGTGTAATTTTCTGATTATAGACAAGCATATCGTACACTGCATCCTAGGGATGGATTTTTTGAATGAACACAAAGCAATCATACATTTAAGTAATGGCATATGTCAATTATCCGTAGGAGAACAACTAATTAACGTTGAACTTAACAAGACGATTGAACCACGACAAAAACATTACGAAGTAAGTCAATTTCAATTGGTATATCCTACCATAGTTAGTGCATGTAATTTAACACCTGAAGATTCAGACTATCAGGAGACTGAGCAGGATTTATTGTATCAGAAATGTGTCGAATCTGACTATTTAACGAAACAACAGCAAGAAGAACTGTACAAATTATTATGTGATTATGCACAAGTTTTCAGTGAGAGGCCTGGTGTAATCAGTAGTTATAGCTACAAAATGGATGTTAGGCCACATAAGACTTATTGTAGGACACATTATAATATTCCATGGGCGAAGAAACCTGCAGTTTTACGTGAAATCGAGCGTATGTTGACCTGGGGTGTTATAGAAAAATCACATTCCCCTTATTGCAGTCCTATCCTGGCGGTAGGCAAGCAAGATGGAAATGTCAGATTGGTGCTAGACGCACGTGAAATCAACAAAATTATTATACCCGTTAACACAAGACCCGTCAACTTGGATGAACAGTTGCTAAAATTTTATAATGTACAATACCTAACTAATATTGACCTCCGCTCATCGTACTGGCAGGTGTCCCTTCACAATGACAGTCGTAAATACACTGCTTTCCTTTGTGAAGGACGCAGTTATCAGTTTTGTGTGTTGCCTTTTGGTTTGCGCGTAAGCGCGGGCGTGTTCATCGAGGCGCTTGACGCCGTTCTCGGCCCGTGTTTGTTGTCACGCGTCACGGCGTACGTCGATGACATCGTCGTGGCAACAAATACGTGGGAGGAACATATTGATCTGTTACAGCAAATTTTATTTAAATTTTCACAAGCTGGAGTCACAGTAAATCTTTCGAAGTCCAAAGTAGGTAGGCGTGAAATCAAGTTTTTAGGCCATATTGTCTCGCCTGAAGGCATTCGTCCCGATTCTAAGAAGATTGATGCTATTCGTAATTTCCCTCCTCCACAAAACCGCAAACAGTTGAAAGCATTCTTAGGTTTATCTTCTTTCTTTCGGAAGTTTGTTTCAAAACAGCCTCTGAACAGCTCTCACCTGCTATCTTTACTGAAAAAGAACGCAATTTGGAGATGGACAGAGTTTTGCCAAGCTGATTTTCAGGCTATTAAAGATGCATTGGTGAACGCGACCCTCCTCTGCCACCCTGACATGACGTCAGATTTTTGCCTAGCCACGGATTCGTCATCATACGGCCTTGGAGCTTTTCTATTTCAAATTCAATCCGAATCAAGACAATCTGTCATCAAACCGATAAGTTTTGCGAGCCGCACACTCACTGAGTGCGAGAGGTCGTACTCGGTGACGGAGCGGGAGGCTCTTGCCATTATTTGGGCATTCCGTAAGTTTCGCTACTTTCTTTGGGGTAAACATACTAGCATATACACAGACCACCAAGCCCTTTCTTTCATGCTATCATGCAAATTGCTTCATTCACGGCTCACCCGGTGGTGCCTTTCACTGCAAGAATACAGCTTCGAAATTATTTACATTAAAGGTAAATCAAACGTAGTAGCCGATGCCCTGTCCCGTTTGCCCCAAGGCATACAGGATTTTTCGGAACTTTCCGAGCAAACATCAGACTTTAACATCTTACTTATGTATGATGGTACATACGCCCCATACTACCGCAATATGTGCAAGAACTTTGCTTCACTTCAGGACAGCGACCCCAGGTGGTCAAATATCAAAAAGAAATTACGTACATATCCTTCTTCACATTTACAAAAATATTACACAATACACAAAAATGTACTTTTTCATAGGCGTAACCCAGACTCGCACCATTGGTGTGTTTGTCTACCCGACGCGCATGTTGACGATTTTATTCTGTTCACACACAAAACTTGGGGACACTACGGAGTCACCAAATGCACTGATAAAATAGTACAATAGTTATTCTCCCAATCTGCGTCGGAGAGTTTGCAAATTGTTCGTAAATGTATCATCTGCTAAGAAGCAAAATTTTCCAACCGATCATCTTTGAATGAATTACATCCTATTATACCAACCCGACCTTTGGAGATAGTATCGTTGGATATCGCCGGACCTTATCCCAGAGCTCGTGGAGGTGTGAAATACATCGTTGCTGTATTTGATGTCTTCTCAAAAAACTTAAAATTGTTTTCTATCCGCACTGTCAACGCATCTGCTATTACTAGACGTTTGACTAACAGTTACTTTACAAGGTTTGGCAAACCCCACGGCATTATCACGGATAACGCACCCTATTTTACGGGAAAAAAATGGAAATCTTTTGTTGCCACATATAACATCAAACATATTCTTACATCAGCATTTCACCCGGAAGGGAACCCCGTAGAGATGAGATTTAGAGAGTTTGGTCAATTCATGATAACACATTCACCTCACAAACACACAAAGTGGATCGAATTTTTAGCACCCTTTGAGCAGATAGTAAACAATTTGCCTCATGCCTCGACAGGATACCCACCACAGGAATTATTATTAAACAAACCTGAACAGAATAAGTGGGTTATGCCCATTCCAAAGCTAACCGCATCCACAACACATACACCTTTGGAAGAGAAAGTAAGACAGGCATACACTACGTTGTGCAATAAAGCCAAGATCAGGAAAGAGAGGTATGACAAACATGTTACAAATACACAAACCTATCAGGTTGATGACCTTGTTCTTTTGCGTTCACATCCCAAGTCTACAAGGTTAAAACAACTGAACAGAAAATGGCAGCTATTATATTCAGGTCCTTTCAGAATAGCAAGCATACCTCACCCAGGTTGTTACTCCCGAGAATACCCGTTATCTCACAAGCCGAGGGGGCTGCATCCCCACAGACATTTGAAACCCTTTGTGCACTAAAACAACATAACATAATAATAACTAAGTTGAACATGAGCAAGTTGCTGTGAAAACGAGATCATAGATATTTGTATTGAATACACGAACATTAAGTTATACAGCCTAAGAACACAAACATTCATTTATGGAAATTATATAATGCAGTTACACTTGTACACATAATTATGAAGAGAAAGTAAACCCAGGTGAGTACACTTACTAAATGAGAAAAGATATTCATATAGGAACGAGACCTATGCAGGTTACATTGGTTGTTAATTGTAAATTATAAGGTGAATCAACAACTAGTTAGTTATTTCAAGGCGCTACAATGACAGGAAATAATAGCTATTGAGATCAGTAATGACATATGTATGTAGCAGAATGAATGAGGACGTAAGAATGAATGATCAGTATGAATGAGTTAATATTTAGGTTAATATAAGAAGGTAAGTTACTGTGAAGTAGCTGATGGAGACAAGAGATTATTTGAGGAAAATATTATTGGAGTTTTATGAGAATGGAAGTGCCAAATGGCCCCACGTATGTGATATATTAATGTTTGATGAGGAATAGGTTTAATGTATAAGGATATATATATTATGATGAATATGTGAGTAAGGAATGAGTGAGAATGTTTTGGTAATATTGCGCTACATAGAGAAGTGAGTAAACAGTCTACATCTTTGAGATTATACAAGAATTTCAGTTTGAAAGAAAACATTTGTGATGAGTTAGAACACGTGAGTACAAGACGTTAAAAGTGAATCTATTTACAGTGCCCTTCAAAATGAATGAATGCAAGAAAAGCAGAGTGAACATAATGGTGATTACAGCTGTTGAAAGGAGTGTAATAAGAATGTAACTTGGAAACACATTAGCTTTAATTTATTTCAGAAGTGTAACTTAGTAACCTTTCGTTAAGTTTTGTTAAGCAATTGTGTGGAAGAAAACATTTATAGTTCGTGTTCAGACAGGAGAATGATATTTTAAGGAACTTAAGTTGAAATATAGTTTTTACACAGCCCTCATGTGAATGCATTTGTATAAAATTTTTTTTTACGAAAGTGAAATTTAGTGCCATGTTAGCCTTTATTCAACTTACACATGACATAAAACCCTGAGGAAGCAAAAGATAGGAGAGTTATTAAGGCCGTTTTACGACTCGTACAACACCTCCACTTAAGCGAACAGATGACAAAATTACATCTACGTTGAAGACATTTAATTTTTTAGGCTATGCAAGGTAAGTGCAAAGGAGCAGTGACCATCCGTGCAGCCGACGTCGAGCAACGGACAGTCAGAAAGAGACATTTTACTGTCAATTATAATAATATGTTCTTTATTTATGATTTATAGATAGAAATGATATATATATATATATATATATATATACCACATACATGATGTTTAACCTTCACTAAAGTAGAAGAAAGTTCATGGTTGAACTCTTGAGTGGAAATTTGATATGTTATCATATAATACACATTATGAGAGAGACAATCTCTGAGATACATTTTCCATTTGTATAGATGATATCCACAAGAAGTGGAGATATTGAGGAAGTACTGAGCAGATACGCAATTCACTCATGCAAGGATTTGTTAAGGTATAATGCACTAAGTCATATGAACAATCACAACACAAACAGAGAATCTGTCATGATGTTACCCTACACAGACTTGACGTAAGGACACTTACATTTACCCATGATTTGGTAAATTGTAAGCACCCCCTTTCACACACCCCTTGAAGGTGATGCAAACATTATAACGTATTGTGTACTCTTTTTATGTATTAGCAGTAGGATTTGGCAGTTTTTAGGTAGTGAATAGTTTCTTCCAGTCTATCTTTCTTTCTTTCTCCATTATCCTACCACCTACTGCAACTGGGTATTGTTTGTTTATGGAGTGTAAGAATATATTGTGTGACAGTAAACTTTCAGGTATGAATAAAAAGACATGAAGAAAACTGAATATTGATGGCATTACAAGCCTGGTCAACCACTAGCCAAGATATGGAATCAAAAGAAAGAAATAAATAATAAATGAAGGAATGCCCGTGCTTTAAGTATTAAGTCTGATGTCCCTTGGCACGCCCAAACCTGAATAAAAAAAAATTAATACCCCAATAAAAGAAAGCCAATGGGACTTAGTATAATTTTTTTAGTGTAAATATTTCACATGCATCTTCTTGTAAATTTATATGTATTTGTATATGTGTTAAAACTTTGCATATTGCCAACATATTTTGAAACGTGACCACGAAATGTAAGCTTTCATAATTAACGATGTAAACATGCTTGGACAAAGCGAACTGTTAAAATGTAAATATGACAAAAAAGTGTTGCAAACTGTGTTAAACTGTGAACGTTATAAACGACGAATTTTGTGTTGTTTGTGAAACTTATGTTGCATAAACCAAATAACTGTTTGTAAATCGATATAAACTGCAATTTACTTCGACGATAATGAGGATTTTCACACTGCAAATGAACGTTTGTTGGCAAGTGTAAACAATGTGGTGAAACACCTACCTTTGCGAACATCGACGCCGTTGTTCCTGGCCGGCCTTCAGATGCTTTGGAGACAATAAACTCAGCATCTGTCGTAGGCGATGTGGAGGCTAAAAACTACATCGACCATATATGCCCAAGGAACAATAGTCATGAAAACGCACAAGGACCTGGAGTGTTGTGTCGTAACAGAAGACATGGACGTTGCTTCAGATCACGCACACGCTCAATCTTATGGTGTCACCGAACTTAACACGCCATTTATGCTGGAATAACAACTTGTAATGAACACTATGTGAAAGTGAATACTGTGCAAGATTGTCATAACACAGCGATTTTGAAACTGCCGCATGCGAAATTCAGTGATGCTATTGCGCATGCGCAAAGACTACATGCTGCCAGAGATGCATTGGGAAACCAACGCTGGAAGCGCACAACATTAACTGCGCTGGTGAGCAGCTTGCTCAAACACACACTATGAAAAACATATATATATATATATATATTAATTGTCTAAAAAGGATCAAAACTGTAACAAGTATATGTAGTATATAGATTTAGGAACCAAGTATTGACAAAGATAATACTCTAAGTATGCACGTGGCGTTTCCTGGGAAAATATGTATAGTAGACATTTAGGTATATCTATTCTATTGTTTGCTAGCCTGCCACGCTAAATGTTTTAGCGTGACAGTCGAGGGGGCGATGCAGCGGGACTTTGAATTTCGCCGCGCTACACTCGTTCCCTCAGATAAAAAATATCCCGTCGCAGCGGTATGAGCGCTCGACGACAGAGAAAATACTAAAATGGTAACTCTTTTTTTGTTTTCTATCCGTTTTTTGTTTGTCTCTTGATAGCCGAAGATTAATACAGACGTGATCTGATGCTGACGTAAAAAAACTTAATGGCTAATTTTGATCTGAATGTAATGTGTAGACATTGTGAAAGTTGTTAAGAAATTCGGAGGATGGAAGTAGCAAAGTAAATTAAATTGCATACAGTATCAAGATGATTTTAATTGGTATAAATTAGTGATTCCTGGACTATTGCAAGATTTCGGAGCAGACTTTTCACGCAGAAATGAAGGAGATTTTTGAAGACCTGGACGCCGCCCGAAAGAAGACAAGTTAACCTGGTAAAGGATGATCTCTCATCTACGCCACTTCCCCCTGTCAGTTACATTCTGTTATTCTCTGTTTCTTTTCAGTAAGTTTTGTAGTGGAAATTTTTGCTCAAAAACGCCACAAGGACCACCCCAACTATAGCTTTTCTGTAATACGAAGTCCGATTTGCATTTCATTCTTTCCCTTTTTTATGGTCTCTCTTGTCCATTTATTTTTTTATTAACCACTACACAACATTTTTAAATATTTTTAAGAAAACTGGCAAAAGTGAAATTGGTCGACAGTTTGATGGTATCTCTTTATCCCCATTCTTGTAAAGAGGCTTAACTTCAGCATATTTTGGCCAGTCTGGAAATTTTCCGCTGATACGAGATTGATTACACAAATAACTTAGGATTGAACTCAACTCGCCAGAGCACTCTTTGATTAACTTCGTTGATATGTTATCATACCCACTGGAATACTTAGATCTTAAGGATTTTATGATGGATGCTATTTCTTTGGGAGACGTGAGTGTCATTCCATTTTACTGAAGTGATTTTTACAATTAACAAATTTTTTTTTCTGTCATCAGTCCTCTAGTTTGAAGCTGCCCGCCACGAATTTCTCTCCTGCACAACCTTTGCATTTCAGGCTAACAGTTGCAACTGATGTCCTCAGTTATTTGCTGTGTCTTCCCCTGCTGTTTTTATCCTCTACAGTCCCCTCTAGTAGCACGGAAATCAGTCCCTGACGTTTAAACAGATATCCTAGAATCCTATCCCTTGTTCTTGTCAGTGTTTTCCATGTATTCCTTTCCTTGCCGAATCTGCGGAGAACCTTCTCCTACTTTACATTCTAAGTCTACTTAATTTCTACCCTTCTTCTGCAGCGTCACGTATGAGATGGTTCGATTCTCTTCTTCACCGTATAATGCTGTGCCCCAAACGTAGATTCTCAGAAATTTTTTCAACGAATTAAGAGCTATATTTGATGCTAGTAGAGTTCTCTTGGTCAAGAATGTCGTTTCTGCCAGTGCTAGTCTGCTTTTTATGTCCTCTTTCTCCGCCTAGCATGGGTTATTTTGCTGCCTAGGTAGCAAAAATCCTTAACTTCGTTTCGTTCGTGATCTGTATTACTGATGTTAAGTTTCTCGCTGTTTTCATTGCTGCAACTTCTCATTACTAACATCTTTCCCCGATTTACTCTCAATCCATATTCTGTACCCATTCGAATGTTCTTCACTTTCACTGAGGATAGGATTGTCATCAGCGAATCTTATCAGTGATATCCTAATGACCCTCAGTTTTTTCCACTCTTGAACCTTTGTTTTACTTGCGACATTGCTTCTTTGATATATATTGAACAGCAGGAATGAAAGACTACGTCTCTGTCTTACACCTTTTTAATCCAAGCACTTCTTTCTTGGTTGTCCACGTTGGTTCTTGTATATATTGTATATTAACGGTCTTTCTCTATAGCTTGGACCTATTTTTTTCAGAATTGCGAACATCTTCCACTAAGTCGATGTAATTTTAATGCTGTGAAATTAGCTACTTTAATTCGTATTATATATTCATGTGTAAATCTGGCTACTTGCAGACCATTCACTAGCCTAGGTTGTTCGTACACACATAGAATGTGTGTGTGTGTGTGTGTGTGTGTGTGTGTGTAGTGTGTGTATGCGCGCCTGTGTGTGTGTGTGTGTGTGTGTGTGTTATTAATTCTTACGCATCTCTTTGCAATAGAAAAAGTTGTGAAGGAGAAACTTTTTTATCTGTTTTCAAATTTAGCTTCGGTAGATCCGTCCCTTGATACCATCCGGTAAGTGGTAAAAAAGTTTTACTTGTTGCTTTGTATTCTGCACTCTCCTCTGTGTTAAAGACAACCAGATTGTGGAGTAATGAAGGTCATTTCCTGTTTTTGTTTCGAAATTATATACATCGTTGATCCTTTTGAGATTTAGTCAATTACATACAATAAATTTTATGATGGAATAAATACACTGCGAAGCAGCACTAAAGATGTTTAACTCTTTACACAAATGTGTAAAAGACGACCGTGGGCAGCATCAGATATTATTCTAACAGCTCGTTTTTGAGAAACGACGACTTTATTTCTTGAAGATGAGTAATCTCACATTATACTATTGACGTTACTGAATGAAAATATGCTAATTCTTTCACAAGAACCGCAGCGAAAGTCTTGAATAACGGTTTCCAAGATGCCGTAAGGCGGAGTGAGGATGATGTGTTTTGGTTTATGTTATGAGAATTATCTGTATAACATACCTGACTGTATCCTTGAGCCGGCCGGAGTGGCCCAGCGGTTCTATTGAGTACAGTCTGGAACCGCGCGACCGCTACGGTCGCAGGTTTGAATCCTGCCTCGGGCACGGATGTGTGTTATGTCCTTAGGTTAGTTAGGGTTAAGTAGTTCTAAGTTCTAGGGGACTGATGACCTCAGAAGTTAAGTCCCATAATGCTCAGAGCCATTTGAACCATTTTTTGTACCCTCGAACGACGACAAAATAAAATGCATGAGAACCTGTTCAGGAATCATGCTGGATGTCCTTTAGGCGAATGTAACCAACTTTTTGCCTGGCCTGTTAAATGAAGGGTTGTTGAAGGGAGGGTCGTAACATGTTGGAGATTTATTTCCCATATACAGCGCGGTCATTAGAGACAGGATAAATACTCGGATCAGCAAGCGATGGGGGTGCCGATCGTCCGAGATTTGTTCAAGCTAACGTCTCTCGTTCACTGTCGTGCCATAGTAATGTAATTGACGATAAGGCGCAGATCTGCTGGAATGTCGTATTGGTTAACAACGTATCGGCTTAATGAAAACTGAACGAAAAATTTCTCGTTATAATGAACACACATCAGGAGTGTTGAGCAGAGTAACAGGAAGATAGAGGAACTGTGGTTTCTCGACGTAGAAGCAACATCACCTGATTGTCTCTCGGTAAAACACGAAAGCTTCATGGTTCATGGCTCAGCGTTCGTACGCGTTTAACAGTTTACTTCTGGATGCCCACGACGTAGCTAGGTGCGGCAACAAGCACTCCAATTAGCATTTAACCTCGAACACCACTGCGCTGTACGGATGCATCCCGAACGACATTGCTCGTTAACGCAGAGAACGTAAAGGAGGAGGCAACGATCGCGCGTGGTTTGCAGAGACGTTACAGAGACAAATTTGCAACACATTTGCTGAAACTATAGCTCTGGCCTGGAGTACTGGAGAATGGCTCTTAATGCAGTGTTGCCAGACAGTGAGTCACATACACTTGATAGTCACTTGCACATTTGTTACTCGTTGTAATAGTTTCTGTATTGTTAAAAATCAATATTATTAGGTTTCTGCGGTGAAATATTGATTTAGGCTATCTCAGCCATACCGTCATGTGAGCAATGTAAGTGTAGATTATTTGAGTTTAAAAACATTTTAGAAGTTTGTCATTCAATGCTTAGTTGCATTCTACAGTGTGTAAAATTACTGTAGGAAACATTAGGTATTATATGTTTATATGAAGTGGAAATGTACCTGAATCAGTGGAAAAACGAATAGCAGGGTACAAAATAAAACTATTGACATTTCTGACAAATCAGCACGATAACGAAAATGCATTTTTGGACTACATGATATATTATAAACGCATTGACGTTAGCTACAAGTTAACTGAAATCTAGATCCACAATAAAACCAGGGTACTAATTGACTGATTTCTGTAAATACCTAACTTGTTTTCCAGATCATTGTACGCTCGCTGAGCAGAACAATTCCCTATGGAATCCGACTTGATATATATGAGTTTTGGTTGGGAATTTATACAAAATACTAACAGAACTATTTGTTTACAATACTATATTTGATTAAATTATAACTACACAATAAATTGAAAGAAAAATGTAAGATCTCTCATGTTTCCCATCTATTACACTTGTCCCCCCCCCCCCCCCTCGTCGTATTTTTCTTATTCGTCTTCTTCTTCTCTGCTCTCATCGTCTGTCGTTGATGAGTCATCATCGCAGTTGATGACTTCTTCCTCAAATCTTTTTCTATAGATTCTCTGCATACTGAATACATTTCTGCCGTTCTAATGTGACATTTCCCAAGTGAAGTACCCTACATGTCATCTCTTGCGTGTGTATATAGAGGGCAATATTTTTCGTGGTTAGTCATGCGGCTGTGTCACCCTTCTCTGTTTTCGTTGTTGGTGCTCGGTAGATGACTACTGAATGATAACTTTCGTTATTCATGACTTCCTCCAATAAATTCTAGAAGCTGGTCAAACCAATTTTTAGACTTCATTGTGTTCTTTTCTGGCTGATAATCTTCTGGTTTGTTTGTTTTGCTACATCTGCAGACAAACTTACTTTCTTTAAGAAAACCTGTCTTCGCTGATCCCACGTTCACAACAACCAGCCTAGTCCCTTTCCCAACACGTTACTTTAGGCCCCCATATTGGCTCGAAGTACTTTAGTAAATGGTTCTGAGTGACCCAAGTTTCCTCCCTGTAGGATACAGATTGCATATCACCTGGAGAACGCAACGAATTCATTGTCGACAAAAATTTAATTCTGCAGGCCTCCGTGTCATTGCGTTTAGGTAAAAATTGTCTACCAGCATTCTGATGCTCGCATATAAACCCTGCATCGTTTAATATCCGTCTCACGGATCCAGTATATCCAGTAAAATTTGTTTTTGCATTAACTTTTTTCTATGATTTTCTGATGTTGGGTACTAGTGATGGTCGTAAAATTCATAGCTTGTCCGCCTCATAACGTCTTTATCACGAAATACATCTCGGGTGAAAAGCCTGGTATGAGTGTGCATAGGACACAATATTTCGGCAATCGACCACATTGCCGAAATATTGTGTCCTATGCACACTCATACCAGGCTGTTCACCCGAGATTTATTTCGTCATAAAATACGCCTCGAGAAATTGAAGAATCACAACGTCTTTATCGATAAGTCGTTTAGTTTGGTTGAAGAGCTGGGTTGTATAATATTTTTCTTGGGTGAATCGAACGTGGCGAATTTTCGCTCATGCCACACCGACTGGATAGTTGTTAAACCAATGCCACAAGCTACAGCACAAATAACCTGGACGAGAGCAAGATTTTTTCTTACATTGTTGATTTTTTCTATAACATACTATTGCATTTATTGATATCGTCTCTATTTATTACGCAGATCTTTAACGAGCGTGGATATAATTTCTAATAAGTCACCTTCATTCTCCACAAGAGGTTTTAAATATTTATAGACATTGTGGATTATGGGTTCGATTTGCCGCCGAAACTCAGTTGCCTTAGTTCTTCCTGCTGTCAAAGTGCGTCTTGTTGGAGTTATTTCTGAATTCGATCCACAAAGCACAGCGATCTTCTCTCTTTCTTTCTGCTCTCCAAACTTCAATTACATTAACACTTCCGCTCAATGAATAAATTGCACAAATAATGCAATAAAATAAATTTTTTGCTTCGAGTCAAATTGCCGAAATTAATAAATCAGTGAGAAATGTAAATCAAGAACTGCGTGAAAATCTTTAACACACCGTCTTCGCTACTGACGTTCACCAGGCGCTGGGACTGGGCGACTACGGACGCTCAGCGTTGCCATTTTCGAGCGCCAGAGTGTGAGCGCCACGCAAAGTCTTGGCACAAGTGTGGCATCAGCGCTCTTGCGCGCACTCGCCAGTACGCCTGACCAGAGCTATGCCCGTATTCTATAGCGAAGATATTCTTTCTGAGTAAACAGTTGTGTAGTAAAAAGAAGAAAAAGACTGTAACATTAATGTTCGTCGCCCGACTAGGCTCTCATACCTCAAGAAAATATTCGTTTTCAGCTTAACTTATAATAAACATTAAAAAATTTTATGCTAATACATCACTAACGTGCAGAGTCTCTGCTTTGAGATGTTATTTTTCTCACCTTACAGAAATCCGATCAAGAGTTGACATTTTATTTATCGTGTAAAGCTGAGAGTCGTCTTTCTGTCGAAAACATGAGAAAATTTGTGTACCGTAATCACTTGCTACGATTTGGAGCATCAGTCATGTTGCAGGTTTTATGCTTTCCAACACGATTATCTCTCCTGAACGAAAAACTTCATATCAGAGTAGGACCAACATTCAGTGTCCTCAGTTATTTTTTATTTGTATTCCAAACTCATTCTTTCACTACTATAAGTACTACACTGATTATTGACTGATTCTTAACACACACGTGATGATCCTGTCCTTTTTTTACGGGAATGTTTTCCATATATTCCTTTCTTCGCCAGTTCTGCGGACAACATAATTTATTATTTGTCCACTCAGTTTCCGGTATCGTTGACTAACGCTATTTCTTAGACACCTCATTCTCTTCTATTCCACATTTCTCTTCCATACAATGCTTCGGTGCAAACGCGTATACTGTAAGATTTCGCCGGCCGTGGTGGTCAAGCGGTTCTAGGCGCTTCAGTCCGGAACCGCGCAACTGCTACGGTCGCAGGTTCGAATCATGTGATGTCCTTAGGGTAGTTAGGTTTAAGTAGTTCTAAGTGCTAGGGGACTGATGACCTCAGATGTTCCAAGTCCCATAGCGCTCAGAGCCATTTTGTAAAATTTCTTTAACAAATTGAGACTTATAATTGATACTTCTGATGAGCAGAGCCCTGTTTGCCTGTATTAGCCTTTTTCTGATGCCCTTCTTGCTTCGAGAAACAAACGTTAGTTTGCTTCCGAAGCAGCAGAAAGCCCTCTTCTGCACGCTCCCTAACTTTGATGGGAAGTTTGTCGTTAATTTCATCTCTCCTATTCCTGTTCATTCTACTCTGTGAGATCTGTATTTTTCTTCATTTTTACAAAGAATAACAATTGAATTTTAATTGCACTCCTGAACCTCTCATTTATTTCCTACGTTGCTTATTCAATAAACAATATTGAATATCTGGGGAGAAATGCTGCAATACTGCGCTGCGGCGTTGTTGATTACCTCATTTCTATTTTGTCTTCTATTCTTATTATTCTCTCTTGATCCTATACGTAGTGCAGTTGTATATCATCCACAATTTTTCTGAACATTTCAAAGATCGTCCTACATTGTCGGCCTTATCGGACGTTTTTCTGGACATTCAAATCCTGTCAAAATGCTTTTGTTTTGTAAAATTTCGCTTCCATTATCAGCCATAACGTTAAAACCATCGGTATTATTTCGTTACCTTTCATACAGGGCAACTGATCATCACTGTTAAAAATTATAAATTAACACTGTGCAGCAATGAGCCAACGTGAAAGAAGTTTTATTCATATTTTGTAAACTATGTATCACAATAATCACGAGGGCAAACACACACAGAAAAATTGCCTTAAACAATAGTTCCATTGTCTTGTCAACTTATCCCAGTTACAATGCAGACCGACAGTCGAACATGGAAAGAATTACAGAGGTTTTGGATCTTGTCCTGGGAGGCGGTGTGGCATGCTAGTTGCACGTAGCTGCACTGGTGAGATACCATCTGATAGCGATGTTTGCGATGTTTGATATTAGTAGACTACTTATAGCCAGGAATGCCCTCTTTGCCTCTGCTAGTCTTTTTTTTCTGCCCTCATTCCTTAATTCATCACGTATTATGTTGCCTCTGACGTATTCTACTCGTTCTTAATGATCACCACTTCTGATGTTAGGTTTCTCGCCATTCTCATTTCTGCTACCTTTCATTACTTCTGCCTTTTTCTGATTTACTCTCAATCCACTCAACAGTTCGGTAACTCTTCTTCAATTTCACTAAGAACAGCAGTGTCGCATCAGCTGTTATCATTGTTATCGTTTCACCATGAGCTTTGGTTTCACTCTTGAACCTTTCCTTTATTTCCGTCATTGTTTCTTTGAAGTACAGATTGAACAGTGTGGGAGAAAGAGCACATCCCTCTCTTAAACCCTTTTTGATCTGAACACTTTGTTCTTGGTCTTCCAATCTGATTGTTCCCTCTTGTCTTTTGTACATCCATTCTTCACTACATCGTACTCCTATTTTTCTCTGAATTTCGAACACCATGAAAGATTTTAAATTGTCAAAAGCTTTTTCTAGGGTTACAAATCCTGTCAGCATGTCTTGACTTTTCTTCAGTCTTAATTCCATTATCCAACGCAATGTCAGTAGCGTCCCTCTCGTACGTTTACTCTCCTAACTGATCGTTACATTATGGCAAAGAATGATGAGGGGTGGAAATTAGAAAAAAATTATCAAAACTCATTCGATTGCCACAGGAAAACTCAAGTCATGCCAGAGACACAAGAAGAAGTAGGGAGCGATCTGGTACGCTGCAGGTAGGCCAAGTCATCGACACATTATGACACTGTCTGCCAAGGGAGATAAGCATTCAGAAGATAGAAAACCGAAGGAACCAAGACTAACATAATCATAACTTGTAATACATGTTGCAAGAACTCTGTTTCTTTCACAAGAGCACATGGCATGGAACTGACACCTCCTTGTACCTATTTTTCTTTTTCCAACATCTGTGATTACCTTTTTTTAGAGATATCGACACCTATTGAACTTAAATGTCCCTCCGGTATTCCCTATCACAATATTCACATCCTTAGAAAACTTCAAACGCGTTTCATCATTCCTCAACACTTCAGAATTCCACTTCGTTCCACAGTGATTCTTCTGGCGATTCACTTAAACTTCAATGTAACTTTCATCATTGCCAAATTTTTGTCTGAGTCTATGATTGATCCATGGCACACTTTACAACCCAGTATCTGATTTCGGAATTTCTGTCTGACCATGATTTAATCAAACTGGAATCTTCCCATGTCTCCAGGTCTTTTCCAAGTATACTTTCTACTGTTGTGATTTTTTAACTGAGCTTTTTCATAACCGTTGGAAATTTATTGCAGAACTCAGTTAGTTTTTCTCCTGTCTCATTCCTACTACCAAGCCCATGTTCTCGCATAATCCTTTCGTCTATTACAGGTTGATTCTAACAGTGAAGGTAACAGCAACCAGTCAGTTTTTGTAATTTTATTTATTCATTCAAATATCACTGTTACCGGTTTTCTAACCGACAGGTTCATCATCAGACGTTTGTTAACGTTAATTAACCTGTATTTTGTACACAGCCCAGGGCTCAGAATGTCAGTTTTCGATAAAATTGACTCTTCTGTTCCTGTTCCTACAGCAAAGTTCCATTCCTTCTAGCCGGCCGGAGTGACGGTGCGGTTCTAGGCGCTACAGTCTGGAACCGTGTGACCGCTACGGTCGCAGGTTCGAATCCTGCCTCGGGCATGGATGTGTGTGATGGCCATAGGTTAGTTAGGTTTAAGTAGTTCTAAGTTCTAGGGGACTGATGACCACAGCAGTTAAGTCCCATAGTGGTCAGAGCCATTTGAACCATCCATTCCTTCATTACTTAGGTTTCCGGTTCCCCTTACATACTGAATCACCCGTTCAGTATTCTTAGATGCTTTCTCTATGCCTTCATCCGTTTAGGATTTTTGTATGTATACCTAAACCATCGTTGTTGGATTTGGTTTACTGTCGAATCTGATGAGAGCAACCCTGTCGTTGAACTATTCAAGCATTCTCCGTACTATTCTCCTATACGTAAAGAATCTCCCGTAATACCGTTTTCTATCGCTGTCAGTGTTATTCTATACTCGACTGAACAAAAATTCTTACTTTCTTTTCACTTCGCTTCATTGGTCCCCAGGATACCTAGATTCAACCTTAGAATTCTCCTTTTCACGCTATCTAGCCTTTCTGCTACGTTCAAACTTCATACATTCCATGCTTCGAGAGCCAGAATGTCATTCTGTCGTTGGTTATTGTATCTTTTTCTCATGGTCAGCTTCCCCTTCGCAGTCACCTCCTGGAGATCCGAATGGGGGACTAATTCGATATCTTTTGGCATTAGAGAAATCATCGTGACACTTTCTCAATTACAGGCCACATGCCGCTTAGATTCACATTATGTGTCTTTAATGCAGTGGTTTCCATTGCCTCCTGCGTCCTCATGCCATTGATCATTGCTGATTCTACGGCCGTTAGGGGCAGTTTCCCACTCCAAGGGCAAGAGAGTGCCCTGAACCTCTGACCGCCCCTCTGCCCTGTTTGGCAAGCCATTGGCAGAATGGTAGTGATTTCTTACTCCAGAAGTCTTCGGCCGTCATTGTCTAGTAATTCACAAGATTCATCTCTCCATTTCTGGCTGTGAAATGGTCCTTCTTGGAAAAAAGGGGGGGGGGGACGTCTTACTGACGTCAGCCCAACTGGTAACAAACACTGACTACAAAGTCCCCGCTTCAGAGAGATCATAGTATTAGTTCAAAAACCTCTACTTAGGTTCTTGAAACCACTCCAGTCCATTTTTAATAATCCGTTTATTTCTTCTGCAGTCCATTTCAAAATAAAAAAATACTTCCTCAACCTGCTGTACGACTTCATGCTAACTTCTACTTTACTTCAGTCTTACTGCAACTGATTTTAGTTCTGTTTTCGAAATTTATCTATTAAGTTCCTTCATTGGTTGTTTACATTTTTACTTGAATGTGGTCTGTAGCCCCCTGTACGTTGATGACAGGAGGAGGACAACTGCCTGCAGCTAGCGTTTCAGTTAAAACTCCCTAATGTTAGTGTCTCTTTATAAGAGACATTCATCAAAATTTATGCTGCAGTTGCTCCACTATCGGTAATGGCTGCTCGCCTGAAGCTACAGTTCAGGAGCGGCTTGGTACGCCGTGCCGTACGGTGTATGAAAGTTTCTTTAAGCACCTTCGCCAACACTGACCGACTCTTTCATCTCACGTCCAACGTGTTGTAGATTCCTGCTTATGAGCATCCAGCATCCTTGCGTACTCACACCAGCCTGGCAGCACATACTCGATTACCTTGTACTAACTGCGCTTGTCAATGCCATACTGGCATGTCTCTTGTTTGCTAAACTTTCTTGTTTTTTAGGTGACCAACCCACGCCTATTCTCAGGCAGCTATCACATTCATTCTTCATTACAATGAAGGTAAAACTAAAACACGTGAAACATCGCTGCTTTTATGTATCACTGTCATAGCCCGTAATAGTGAGATTGCACGCAATGTATGTCAGGTTGCTGAACGGGTATGAATCTGTTTTACTGAACGGCTAAACAGCGCATAGTATCATTTGCAGGTTGCCTATCACACGGACTCAGGGGGTAACAAAATATTAATTTTCACTGGTTCATATAATCATGAACAGAGTTTGAAAATTTAAGGTAATGTCTTAGGAGGTACAACCTTACATACTGGCCAACTATTTAAGTTGGAATATGGCATATATGGCCGGAATTTCCCTTCTGGAGGACTCAGCTTTCTGGTGTAAGTCCTTTTATTTGACATCACTTGAGTAACTTTCTCGTCTGATGATGATGAAATGAAGATGAGGACCACACACTCACACCCAGATCCGAGCGGAGAAAATCGGCAACCCGGTCGGGAATTGAATCCGGGGGCCCAAGATCGAGAATCAGCAACGCTAACCATAAGACGACAGGCTGCTAACATTAAAGTAGTTAATTGTATAAATGACTTGAGACGGCAAAGTTCATGTCGCGCAAATTACTCAGACTATATTCACCTCGTATACGAGAATGGGAGCACTTGGCGACTTACAACCAATCTAAAACATTTTCAGACCTATTCGAAATTTTTTACCGCTGACACTCTCACAAAATAATGAAACGAATAAATTTTTGTCGTTTGCTACATTTTAGCAGATCATAAATTCAGCATCAGGCATGACGTTTTAATTCATTACTTCTTTACTACTGATTCAATTCTCAAGATATTTTGCAGACAGTATCCCAATATACCACTTATACCACAGAATTTACGCGCAAAACTATATCATTGTATGACACGTAGTTCAGGAGAAACGATATTATAAACGTTGTGATGCGTGAAAACATATTAACTCCTTCGTAAAGTAATCAGACTTTTGAGGGAATCTTAGACATGGGAGTTCGATTCCTTAAACAATTAGGAGTGAGGGTTACGGGTACAGACAGATAGGAAAATAGTTTCGAATCGAAGTTATTTGCACTGCTCAGGGTACTGGCGGTAGCAACATAACTTAACAACGTTCCATGTGACTGAAACGGATAACGGCAACCACGTTTATGCTGTGATCCTCGATCCCCGGAAGGAATTTGGTACAATTTCGCAATGTCGTCTAGTGAAGAAAATACTGTCTTACGGAATATTAGACCAACATCGTGACTGGATTTATCACTTTCTAGCAGACAGAACGGAGCGAAACCGTACACTCAAAAAGTAACATGTGGAGTACCTCAGTGAGTGTTATAGGGTTGCTACTTTTCACTATAGTGCAAATGATCTGATCATTAATGTTGAGCGCATCGTTAAGCTGTTTCTCGAAGGGGAAGTGAAATGGAAACGAGGCAGAAAGAAAAAAATTGGCCAAGTGGGAGTGGAACTCGCGCACTGAGGCTTCTGTACAAACTAATTATGTATAAATTTCACCCGTATTGAGAATCTAGAATCTCAACTATTTTTGCCTGTTGTTTATATCGATACTAGCAAGTCAGTTCCAAGACCACATCAAAATCACTACAGTAGTTCCTCAGACTAGCCAGGACACACAGAAAGAAGCGAGCAGGGTATTTCTATTTATACATGTAGAGAAAGAGAAGATTTAATAAAACATTTTTATTTTCTCACTAAAACGTGTCTATAACTTACATATGATGTATGCTTGCAGTAAAGTTTGTCCATTATGCTTTTGACGGATGATGAACGCAATGATTTTTCAAATGACGAAAGATAGTTTTGGTGTGATACAGTTACAGTTTCAAATGTTTCAGATTTTATCATCATTCCTTACTTTGTCAGTCCACCTAATTCTCAACATTCGTCTGTAGCACCACATCTAAAATTGTTCGAAAGTCTTCTGTTTGCCGGACACTGTGACCGCTCGGTTATACGTGTTTCAGTCCGGAACCGCGCGACTGCTACGGTCTCAGGTTCGAATCCTGCCTCGGGCATGGATGAGTGTGATGTCCTTAGGTTAGTTAGGTTTAAGTAGTTCTAAGTTCTAGGGGACTGATGACCTCAGATGTTAAGTCCCATAGTGCTCAGAGCCACTTGAACCAATTTGTCTTCTGTTTTGTTTTTTCCACATTTAATGTTTTACTACCATAAACTGCTGTGCTCCCAATATATATTCTCACAAATTTCTTCCTAAAATTAAGTCCTATATCTGATACCAGTACAGTTGTCTTGGCCATGAATGCTCTTTCTACCAGTGATAGTCTGCTTTTTACGTCCTCCTAGCTCCGTCCGTCCTGGGTTATTTTGACGCGTAGGTAGCAGAATACTTCAACTTCACCTACATCATGACTATCAATCCAGATGTTAAATTTCTCGCTGTTCTCATTTCTGCTTCTTTTGATTTCTTTCTTCTTTTTTCGATTTAGTCTCAATGCATATTCCGCACTCATGAGACTTTTCATTCCATTTAACAGATCCTGTAATACTTCTTCCCTTTCACTGAGGATATAAATGTCATCAGCGAATCTTATCAGTGATATAATATTACCTTGAATTTCAATTCCACTCTTAAAACATTATTTTATTTTCATCACTGCTTCTTCAATGTATAGACTGAATAGTAGGGGCGAAAGAGTACAACCCTATCTTACACCCTTCTCAATTCGAACACTTCGTTCTTGTTCTTCCACTGTAATTATTTCCTCTTGGCTCTTGTACATGTTGTATATTACCTCCTCTCCCGTATTTTCCTCAGAATTTCGAATATCTTGCACTATTTTACATTGTCGAAGGCTTTTTCCAGGTCGACAGATCCTATGAACATGTCTTGAATTTTCCTTCTCTTACTTCCATTACCGACTGAAACGTCAAAACTGTCGCTCTGGTGCCTTTACTAATTAGATGTAAGTTCCGCCTTTTGTGAAAAGCTCTGTTCTTTCTTGTGGCCCAAACGCATTTCGGCACCTTTGTGCCATCGTCAGTGGATTTTCTCTATCGAAAAACTGTAAAAAGTGTACATATTTTAGGCTGTATTTGATCTAACAAATTAAGGCCTAAAGACACTTTTTGTTTATTATTGTTCTTATCTTGATTTTACATTATACGATTTTGTAGGACCATCTGTATGGTGCCCTGCACTCATAGCTTGACGTCTCCAAACCAAACGATGTAATGCGAATTTTATCAGAGAGTTAACACAGCCCTTTAATTTTAAATGCGTGATTTTGATGTGGCAAAATGTTTTGCGTGCATATTTGTTACTACTCACGTTTTATTGTGACAGATAGGAGGCTATTCTGGAATATTTCGAAAATTACATTTTGCATACCCATGACACTGATCATTGCTGATTTTTCTGCCTTTAGTGGCAGTTTCCCACCCCAAGGGCAAGACAACGACCTGAACCTTTGTTCACTTCTCCACCCTCTGTTTGCTCGTCCCCCCCTCTTTGCCAAGGTCGTTGGCACAATGAGGGTGATTTCTTACGCCGGAAATCTCCGGCCGCCAATGCTGATGATTTTCATTCGAAATTTAAGGGTGTAACATCCCCACAAAATATTAATGAAATGAACCAAGTGTAACCTCCCCACAATAATAATTTAATGAATGTTATAAATACGAATAAATGAATGTGATTGTAATTTAATGTAACCTCTGAAGAAAATTGGCTCCCATTTATAATGACCGTGCAGAAATGCATTCACATTAAAAAATAAAATGAATTTAAGTTATTAATAATTGAATGTAACCTCTGAACAAAATTGGCTCCCATTTACAATCTCTGTGCAGAAATGCATTCACATTAGATGTACTCACAAAATTCTATTCTCATTGAATATGAGCTCGAAACAGAAAAATTCCTAAACCACAAAATAGAAAATTCAGTAACCTGGTAAATTTTATGACGACAGCAGCGCTGCGCCACGGCCCTGTAATCTGAATAAAAAAAGCAAAAATTCTTACCTCAATAAAAACTGCAAATATATCTGCTCTTACCTAAAAATTTTTCGGCACAGCTCCGTGAAATGCTGGCCTATACTTTCTGATTCGTGAAAGGAATAATCATCCATTGTATATATTCTTTAAATTGAAATGAATGCTTTTTTTAAAAAAAAATTACTTTATATTATAAAATTATTATTGAGGCATTTTTTAAAAGAAATTGGATGACAGTTAACATACATTTCTAGATATGCGCAAGGCTGCTTCTTTACCTTCTACAATAATAGTCGTCCTCCAGAGTCCCGACCAGAGCGGACTGCAGACAAGCGCAGACACGCGCCGACTACTACCGACTCATGCAGACAACTCAAGACTACAGTCGACACGCGCAGACTCGCGACAAGCAACAACTAACTACATACTGCTCTCTCGTCAGAGACTCTCCTAAGTCTTGCCTATTGCAGGCAGCGCATACATCTTACATAACCCTACACTGGGGGGGGGCAAAAATTTGGCAGCGATGGTGAGTCAATTGGACCTACCATGAGCAACAAATTTTTCCTAATTAACTAAGTTTACAACCACAGAATTTATACATATATATAAGTGTAGAACATGAAATAAAATACAGTGAACATGCACTGAGTACAGAAGATATCAAGCAAAGACAAAATGTGTACACAATGAGTACAAAACATATTAACAAATGGCAAAAGTGCACACGCACTATAGTATGGAACATATCAGGCAATGACAAAATGGATACGCAATGAGTACAAAACATATTAACAAATGACAAAAAGTGCACACGCACTGTAGTACAGAACATATCAGGAAATCACAAAATATATATGAAATGAATACAAATTAGATTAACAAATGACATAAAGTGCACACGCACTGTAGAAGTCTTTAGCATTTTTACATAACATATCATGGAGTGAAATAAAGTGCACACGCACTGAATAAGTCTTTAGCATTTTTACATAACATATCATGGAGTGAAATAAAGTGCACGTGCACTGTATAAGTCTTTAGCATTTGTGCATAACATATCATAGAGTGAAATAAAGTGGACACGCACTGTAAAAGAAAACTGATCTTGTTAACAAATGAAAATGAAGTGCACACGCACTGTATATGTCTTTATCATTTTACAAGAATTTAAACGCACTGTATAAGTGTTTACCATTTTACAAGAACTAGGAAAGGAATGGAAAGGATTGCGTCATGGTTGTAGCACATTAGGTTGCACGCAGCTGCACTGAAAGTCCATATCTTTCTACAGAAGCACAACACCAAGTAAGACAATCTGAAGTTCATTTCCCTGAAGTATTAACCAGTGTAGCCAAGACACTGAAATGACGTATTATTATTCCATGTTATCATTTTGGTAGTACATTAGGTACACCAAACAGTGGGACCATAATAATATCTCCATCTCTCAAGGTGGTGGACAGCATGTCGTGTCAACATCACGTTCTTGTAAGGTACACCAACGTAGAATTAGTGCAGAAACCAAATATAGTGCTCCATGAGCATGAGGATAGACAGGACAAACGGATATTGCAGTAATTTGTGGTAATTAGGTCAGAAGGTGAAAGACATTAAATCTTATGCCAGTCATCACTGATAATTACACTAGTCTATTAACCGATTTTTAAGTAATTCGTGGCACTCATCGCCCAGTTACTGAACATTTCTGTACCATGTATGAAGTATTACAGAATAATGTTCGTAAGTTATCTGTTTACAGAGAACATTGGCACTCATTGGCCAGTTACAAATCATCAGAAGTCATCATTCAAAACAGGAGCTAATTCATATATATAGCATAAAAGTGATATAATATAAATTTAAAGTATAAGAAACAGTGGCATTCATTGGTCTTACAAAACATTTTTCATCATTCAAGTGGCGTATGACATATTTAAAAATAATTATTGGCACTCATTGGCCAGTTACTAAACACGTAGCAAGTATTGAATATTAGAAAACACTATTCATAACTCATCTGATTGCAGTAATTATTGGCACTCATTGGCCAGTTACAAAGTATTCATATAGTTTTACAAAACATTATTCAGTATTATTCAGAAGTCATCATTCAAAACAAGAGTTAATTATTGGAATAGCATTAATGCATAAGTCATCATTCAGTATTACTCAGAACTCATCATTCAAGTAACATAGGACATATTTAAAATGTAACACATTGTAACTATTACTGAAGGTCTGTAGTCGACTAATACATAGACGTAATGGATTCAATACAACAGAGAAATTTGTATTATATTTAGAACTAGAAATATATCTTGAACTGGTAGCATTATTTGGTTGTATGCTGGCAATAGTTAGGACTGGTAATAATAGTTTTTTTTTTTTTTTTTGCTAGCAATGCATTGTGTTGGGATCGATAATTAATTGCTGGGGCATGAAAATATGTTTCCTTTTGACTTATTGCTGGAAATAAGGATTAATAACGTCATTCGTCATGAGTCAGCTGTAGCAAGGTTATGAAACAAGTAGAGTATATGTGATCACATTCATGAATGATACACACAAATGGGTAAAAAAATGCAAGTATTAGAACAGGTTTAATGACTAACTGCTTATAGCACATTAATTTCATGAATAGCTTCTCCTGGAAAAAATTCAAAATGGATTATTAAAGTGAAAGAAGAAACGCATATTATGCTGAAAAGTAGTGAACTTCGAATTAGCAGGTAATGAAATGTATTAAAAAAAATATATGTTCTCTAGCTGTCCTTTCCAAAACCTTCAGTCATCATACCATGCGACATAAGACATACTGTCAAAACGAACTGCAACAAATACCTAAATAACTACATAGCATTTCTTAAATAACAGTAAATGTATAAACTCCATCATTATTTTCATCTGCAAAGAAAAACTTCATTATCATTACTATCATCACCTGCAAAGAAAAACTTCATTATCCATATCACCATAATTCCATTATTATCATCACCTGTAAAGAAAAACTTCATTATCCATATTAGCATATTCTGCATCATTATTCATCACCATTCATTATCATCTACAAAAAAGTCACTTCATTATTCATTATACAACTATTCATAGTATAGAATTCCTTATTTCTAGCATATTTCGTCACTAAAATTAAGATGTGTAGTTGTGTCTGACAGTCTGCATCAATCGCCTCATATACTGAAAGATAAAATTAGTTAAGACTGCTATCATACGATGTGTATAGTATATTCTTGTTAATTCTGATCCATTTACTCTTCGTGACGAGGTATTGCATCTTCTTTCGGCTGTTCCGAAGGTGAAATTCCCATTTCTGTTTAATGTATTTCTTTCACACGTTATTTCTTTCTGAAAATAATGAATAATGATTAATGTCTTGCATTTAAATCATATACCCATTAAATAAAAGCTGGTTTCTAGTGATATAATTGAGCATACAGTGTAGCATGACAGAAAACGTAATATCTCAAAAAACATAGACAGTGTTCAGATGCAAAAATGTACACAGAATATCACAATGTACCAGCAAAAAAAAATGTAAAAATAGTCACGATGTTGAGATATCATAAGGCAAAATGTCAAAGTCAACTGGTGTTTGTTATATCTTAAAGATTACATAGTGCATACAAACAAAAGAGTAAAACAATCATACAAACATAAAAAATGGAAAATGTGCACGGTCTGATGTGTAACGACAAGAAGAGTGACCTGCTAACCTTGCGTTGCCGGGCACTTGCCAAGAAAAAATACGATAATCATCAGTAAGTAATCACATAAATATAAGTGCATAAGTGGTCATAAAATGTGTAAGTTTATTTGGAAAAATGTGCACGGTCTAATGTGTAACGACAAGAAAAGCGACCTGTTAACCTTACCTTGCCGGGCACTTGCCAAGAAAAAATTACGATAATCATCAGTAAGTGTTCATGTGAATATAATTGCGTAAGTGGTCATAAAAAGTCAGCAAATGGCATTACAGTGTGATAAATCATAAAGTATGTTCATTCAATAAAAGGTTTGACGTTGGAGACGTGGTGGTTCCCTTTGGTTTTTCTGGATCTCAAAGTTTCGACGTGTACTACATTGGGGTGAGGAATGCTGCGAATTCGATATGGACCTGCATATAGAAGCTCAAATTTACTACACCTACCTTTTCCTCTATTAGATAAATAATGTGTGCGTACTAATATCTTCTGTCCAATGTGAAAGTCACGGCGTGTACAAACCTGTTTTCGCTGTCTTCTCCAGCGCCCTGCGGCACGTTTGATGTTGTTCAGCGCAATGTCAATTATTTCATGGTTTCGTAGTCGACAAGATGTAGGAAAGGTTACTAATTCTTTAATTTTGTTAGGTGGTTCAACATTTTTCAGTATAACAGACGGAGATAGCATAGTAGATTTATTTGGTATGGAATTAATTACATCCTGGAATGAGAGTATGTGTGTGTCCCAATTAATATGTTTTTTATGGCAGTATATTCTACACAGTTTACCAAATTCTTTCATTAATCGTTCACAAGGGTTCGAAGAAGCATGGTACCTGGATATACAGATCAGAGAAATGTTTCTAGCTCGTAACATACGTGTCCATATAGCAGATCGAAACTGTGATCCATTGTCGGAAATTACATTCAATACATGCCCTACATGAAATAGAAAATGTTTTACTAATGCTTTCGAAACAGTTTTAGCAGTAGCTTTGCGTAACGGAGTGAAGGTAACAAATTTTGAGGTGAGTTCAACAGCGACAAAGATGTAGCAAAAACCTCTATTAGTTCTGGGAATCGGACCAAAAATGTCTACAGCGGCCATGTGTCTCAATTTAACAGGTACAATGGGATGTAATGGAGGAATATGTGAAGTCGTATCTGACTTAGCTTTCTGGCAGATTTTACATGACGCTAAAACTCGTCGAATACGTTTCTCCATGTTGGTAAAATAACAGTTCTGTCTCAGTATAAGAAAACAATTTCTGGCTCCGTAATGTGCGTAACTTAAATGAGTATACCAGATTAATTTGTTATAAGTTCGTCAGGAATGCGCAATAACCAGTTGTTGCTGTCAGGGGGAGAGCGGCGAAACAGAATGTTATTGCGTACAGTGTAATGGTTTCTAATGGTAACATTATTCCTACCTTGCCAAAGGTGTTTAATTTATTTCCATACGTTTTCTTTACTCTGCTCTTGTGCAATGTCTTGTAATGACGACGAAATGCAATTTTCAAATGCAACTTGTTGAATGTACGAGTACATGGCGCTGAAATTTGCATTGCAGAAGTTGGTTGCGATGTCTTGCTGATTGTTGCTGAGAGAACGGGATGGTGCGTCTGCTACAATATTTTGTGTACCGGGAATGTGAACAATTGTAAAATTAAATTCCTGTAAATAAAGTTTCCATCTGCTTAATCTGTCGTGTGTAAATTTAGCCGAAAGTAAAAACGGTATCGCTCTATGATCTGTGTAAACGGTAGTGTGTCTTCCATAAAGAAAATGCCGAAATCTCGTAAATGCCCAAACAACACATAATGTTTCAAGTTCAGTAACAGAACAATTGCGTTCAGCAGGTGACAGAATGCGACTCGCAAAGGCGATGTTTTTAATTACTGTAGTCCCATCTTCTTCAATTTCCTGAAAAATGTGTACGCCTAAAGCGGTGTTAGAACTGTCGGTGGCAATGAAAAAATTTCTAGTAACATCTGCGTATGATATAAGTGGTGCATTCAACAAAGCTTGTTTCAGATTGACTAATTCAGACTATTGGTTTTTCATGTAAAAGTATGTCTCAGATGTCGTCAAAAGTAATAACATTTTCGTGTACAAGATTCTCTATGTCAAAAGTGTTGCTTGCGTTACTGGAAGTTGCAAACTGAACTGTATTTAGTCAAATTCTATCTGACGTGCTATTATTTGCGGGAGGATGCTGTGGCATTTACACTATTTGGACTGTTCTGTTATTTCTTCCTGACGTATTACGTTCGGGATGTTACCTACCGTCTGGTTCATTCATAATAATCTGTTGTTGCGGATGATTTTGCTGTTGATAAGACCCACTGTTATTAAACGTACGCTGAAAATTGTGCTCATTACTTTTACGTCTGTCATGATAGTCATTTCTATACGGTGTATTGCGATAAGAATTAAAATGACGTGTTTTCTGTACCTACTGATTTCCTTGTTGCTGTGCGTTACTATTTGTTGGAGCTGACGCTATACATGTAGGCGGCGAAACATTAAAGCTTGGTTGACCTTGCAGACTGCATTGTTGGTTAGGTATGCTAACCGGTTGGTTTGTTGCTATTGCGGTGAAAAACCTCTATTGTTACCAAAAATATGTTTGCGACTGCTGAAAATTTTACACATACTGATGATTAAATTTTTGTCAGGTATTAAAGTTCTCGTGGTTGTCATTTCTGGAGTGTCTAATGAAAAATTGTCACTTTCGGTAAAAGTTGTCTTATCGGGTTTTCTTTACACATTCTTAATCCTAGATAGGGCGATAGTTGAAGAGCTGTTTTAATAGATATAAAGGATAGTAGAAGAGAAGGCAGCAGTGCAGAAAACTAAAGATGAAACAGCACTACTACGGCTCAGGGCCCTATGCACGCTACGGTACATATTCATTAAAGCGTAATGAATCCCCTGAGATCATTACGCGCTGCAAATATATTTTAGTTTTTGCGTTACAGGCAATGCCGTTGAAATTTCAGAAGAAAATTGCTGTATCCGTGCTAATTCTAGTTTCTGCATTACAGGCAATGCTATTGAAAGTACAAAAACAAATTGTCGTATACAGCTCAAAGCGTGACTCTGTGTTCTGTCATTATTAAATACCTTAGACTTTCTTACGGATAAAAATTGCTCGTAATCAACGTTACCGTCTCTGAATGTGTGAACAGGTTCAGGATTGTATGAGAATCTCTTTGTCTGTGTCTTTTCGGATTTTAAGTCGCATGGTCTCTGTAAATTACTTAAATTATAGTGGCTGTGTGACTGTGAGAAATGTTCGGAATGTGCCGTATGCTGTGACGTGTTAGTGACTGAAACATTTTTCGTTTCTATCATTTTAAAACGTTCGTCAATTTGGCTGTTCTGTTGTTCACATTTGTTATCGACTTCCGTATCCAGAGCGTGTGAGAGTTCTGGTGACTTTAAATGAAACTCGTCGTGTATCTGTGTTCCGTTTTCTGAAAATTGTTCAGTGACTACACCAATTTCATCTCTAAATGATTCTGTTGTGCCTGCATGTCTATTATTTAATTCTTGTACAACAGATGTAATTTCTTCATTACTGCTACTAGCACAAGTCTTAATTTCCTCGCGTAATTGTTCTTTAGTATCATGATATTGCGCGGCAACGGCTGTAATCTGTTCACTAAGCTGTTTATTCTGTTCACTAAGTTGTTTGAAATTTTCATTAAAGTTGTCTTGTTTTTCATTCGATTGTTTGAAACTTTCATTAATTAGTTCATTAAATTGTTTGAAATGGTTTTTCTGTTTTTCATTGATTAGTAGCATTAATGCCATAACTTGATCCAAGCCAATATTACCTACTCTATTCTCTGTGCTGTTTGATGACGTACCTGCAATTGTCACGTTTTGTGTAACCATTTGGTCATTCTGTGATTCTCGAAAATGTTTCCCAATCGGATGTGCACTGTTAGTCACTACACCGGAATTAAATAAATCTGACGTACTTTGAGTACATTGTTGATTTTCGTTAGGAAAATTTGCCTGTTCACAATTCAAATTTTGCAAATCGTGTGCGTTAAACTGAGGATGCGTTCATTGTAATAGAACTTCCCGTGTCATCAATTGTCGTTAAATTAACAGACGACACAACTGAATTTGTTTGCCCATCACTTGGATCAAAATCATTACCAGCGGTCGGTACGCACTGATTGTCTGTAAATGGAGGATTGTCATCATTACACTGAGTGTCGCAAGTACTATCGGTCAAATTATTAGAGTCGGCTATTTCACTCATTACACATCGCGATGTACTGTTAACAGTTTTTCGCGGCATTTTTCACTAATCAGAATTAAGCACAAATGAAACAAGGACAATGCAAAATGCAACAAACACAATTACAACAAAGAGCAACAAATTGTCGATGATCTGTGAAAGAAAGAGTGACAAATTAGTAAATGCGTTGCGCCAGATGCAAACTACATTTAAGTAAATAAGAGCAGATATATGACTACTTATCAGAAATTTCACAAAGAAATACGATCCTGGCCGGATGCCGCCAAGTGTAACCTCCCGACAATATTTATTAATGTAATTGAACTATATGTAACCTGCCAACAAAATTATTATAATTAAATGAAAATGAACCAAGTGTAACCTCCCCACAAAAATAATTTAATGAATGTTATAAATATGAATAAAAGAATGTGATTGTAATTTAAGGTAACCTCTGAACAAAATTGGCTCCCATTTATAATGTCCGTGCAGAAATGCATTCACATTAAAAAATAAAATGAATTTAAGGTATTAATAATTGAATGTAACCTCTGAACAAAATTGGCTCCCATTTATAATCTCTGTGCAGAAATGCATTCACATTAGATGTACTCACAAAATTCTATTCTCATTGAATGTGAGCTCGAAACAGAAAAATTCCTAAACCACAAAATAGAAAATTCAGTAACCTGGTAAATTTTATGACGGCAACAGCGCTGCGCCATGGCCCTGTACTCTGAATAGAAAAAGAAAAAATTCTTACCTCAATAAAAACTGTAAATATATCTGCTCTTACCTAAATTTTTTTTCGGCACAGCTCCGTGCAATGCTGGCCTATACTTTCTGATTCGTGAAAGGAATAATCATCCATTGTATATATTCTTTAAATTGAAATGAATGCTTTTTTTAAAAAAAATTACTTTATATTATAAAATTATTATTGAGGCATTTTTTAAAAGAAATTGGATGACAGTTAACGTACATTACTAGATATGCGCAAGGCTGCTTCTTTACCTTCTACAATAATACTCGTCCTCCAGAGTCCCGACCAGAGCAGACTGCAGACAAGCGCAGACACGCGCCGACTACTACCGACTCACGCAGACAACTCAAGACTACAGTCGACACGCGCAGACTCGCGACAAGCAACAACTAACTACATACTGCTCTCTCGTCAGAGACTCTCCTAAGTCTTGCCTATTGCAGGCAGCGCATACATCTTACAAGGGGCGGCGGGCTTTGAAACCGAGACCGCGAACAATTATATTAAAAATCAAAGACGCCAAGTCTTTTTTTCCAAAGGAACCTTCCTGGATCTCAAACGGAGAGGTGGGGACAAAGTGGGCAAGGCCACAACCCGAGGCATGGTGACCATGTCCGATTACCATTCTCCGGAAACCAAGCAAACCGTAGGTAACGTGTGGAGGGGTGGCTAGATTATCACTGATCAATTTATTTATTTATCCTTTTTTTGTTGTCTTGTTTTTTTTCTATTACTATTAATACTACCGAGTGTAGCAGTAACCAGCGGTGCTTGTAGGAGTGAGTGGCAATTCGCCAAACTCTGTGAGACTATCGACGCACAGTTTGTCGGAGAAGAAATTCCGGTAACCAGAGAATAACCGGTTCTAGGAGTAGAAAAGGCGTAGATAAACTAATCGTAATAACGTCCCAACATTGGAGTGGCTTACGAAAGACACTACAAAGGAAATTGGAAAAAAATTATCTTAATTTTGGATATCGGACACTGCACGATGGCGTTCATTAAGGAAGTGCCAATAATCAAGGACTTCTATCCGTCAGCAAATAAGTAATGAAATTCGTGACCATGAATCCAGACTTCGTCTTCGTTCGTGAGAAGTATCCTGAGTCCTGAAAGAGGAGTAGGTGAAGATATATCTAATGAGGAGTAGTACGGGTAATTAGGGCCAGCATATGTCGCTCTAAGAACCAGACAGCGATCCTCCCACCAGGTGGTACTGGTCCGTCTACGGAACATGACAGGTGGCACACGATGGCGTGTCTGCAAGGTGAATCCCGTGAAGGCGTGAACGGCGTACTTGCTTCTCGTTGACCGTAAGATACAAATGCAGATTGGATGCAGTGGCAAGATACGGAGCACACGCCGATCGCCAGACACCACTCCGGTCGATGTGGGAATACTTCCTCTCAACCACACACGGTGACCTGTGCTGCTGAAGAAAGCCATAGATCGCCTTCGTGTATGGTAGCTGCGTGGGCGAATCGCTGTACGGATATAGCTCACTTCGAGGAAAAAATGGCGGAAGAAGGGCGGTGGGACGTCCGAAAGCTGGATAGTGGCCTAGGGAACCTCCAGCAACAGGCTGCTAAGACACGCAAGACAACGGTGCCACAGTACCATTTGCGAGCTGACGAAAACAGGTGTCGCTCTGTCAGGGATATGATACAGACCTAAACCGCCCCTGCATCGCGGGAGGGTGAGGGTCTCGTACCTTGCTTTGAACATCAAGCCATAGCAAACATATGAACCCACTGCCGCTAGCATGCGGCGTGCCATGGATGGAGTATTTGTGTCACGCGGGGCTACGTGTCGCCAAGTATACATTTACATATTGCGTCCGCTGCAGAATATCAATGGCTCGTAGACGATGGTCTGCTCGTAGTTGGGGCAATAGGCGAAGGCAGTTGATGGCAATCGTACGCCGCAGACCACTTGTGAAAATCAGTACCAAGCATCGGATAGTAGAAGCTCATGCAATGTAGCAGCGCTGTCGGCAGGAACTCCGCGCCTGCAGCCATGTCGCTCTATTGCGGACGTTAAGGCAGCTATTAGAAGCTTTGCTGTAGCGTGGTAACCCATGCCAGTGATTCCTCAGCATCGCTAAGAAGAGTGATGACGAGATTGTCCGCGTAAGGAGGGAAGCTGAATACATGATTCGTCCGATCACTGAGATTCATTGGTAGAACACTAAGACAAAAACACATCCACGAAATAAATAGCTTACAAAACAACCTTTCGGCCGATTCTTTAGTGTTGCTCCGTCTAGTACTCGTACAAGGCGTAAATGATGATGATGATGTTTGGTTAGTGGGGCGCTCAACTGCGCTGGCATCAGCGCCCGTACACGTTCTCAATCTGTACACAGTCAAAGCTACCCACTTTCATGAATGATGAAGACAGAGAAAATCTCCAACCTGGTCTGGAATAGAAGCCGGAACACCGTGATACAGACATAGGAACGCTGGCCACTAAACCACGATCTGCGGACGCATGGCATTGAGAAGACCCACAGCAGAGCGGGCACGTTTCCTTATGACTTAGTTTAGCAAGAGAGGGTAGCACGAAGACGCTCATTAGACACCAGTGGCGGACAGCACAAGAAATACTTTGTGGATTACGAAGAGATTTGCTGTTCAGATTCCAAAAGTGTACCTTTATGGGGGAGTAAGGTAGTAAATTAACTTTTCCTTCATACGTCTACCGAAGAGACTATGATGAGAAAACTAGGCCTTTCATTTAACCCCGCCATCACATTGTAAAGTGACTTGTGGAATGCAGACATAGGTTTTGACGATGTATCAAATGGTAGCAAATTCGTCATACTGAGAGCCTGCCACATAATTCTTCAAGATGGTTGCACCGTCATTCAGATATGAGGATAATGTGATTTAGCGAGGTTTGTTTCCACTATAAAGACAGTTTTGTGAGCGCTGATTTAAGTTACATTATATATGCTACACGAATATATTTACCTTTCTGTCGACAGAGCACTGCATGCTGGCCCAGAAGATCGATATAGACAAACTGATTTACATAGCATTTTACGCAGGGCGTTGAATAAGTAAAGCAACACATTTTTCCCTCGCCAAATTTCGGATGAAAAAATGTGATATTTCTTGTGGCATATTATGGAATATTCTCGCATAAGCTACCATATTTTCATGAAGGTCACGTAGGTGACATTGCTACAGTAGCCAGTCTGTAAGGTAGCTGCGTTCCAAGTAGAGAGCTGTAAGTGAGTTTCTTCTCGCGGAAAACCAGAACATCGCAGATATTCACAGGTTATACAGTGTGGAGATACATCCTTCCCACTTGTTTTCAAACTTAGTTGAACCTGTTCCCGTGAGCGGCTCCGTCACAGCACGTCTTCAAGATGGCTGCTGCACTTGACGTCTGTCGGAAGCAAAGTGCTGTCACAGAATTCCTGTGCTGTGAAAACGAGAAACTGGGAAACATCCACAAGAGGCCAAAAAACGTGGATGGCTCGGTGGGCAAGCAGATTACGTGACGAAAGCGGGAACGGCAATATTGAGGATTATCCTCGCAGCGACAGGCTTCGTACTGCACACACTCCAGACAGTGTGACTGCTGACAGACGCATCACAGTGAACGAATTGTCACGCTACGTTGGGATAGGGGAAGAAAGTGTTCGCAGAATACTGAAAGTGTTGGCGTTAAAAAAAGTTTGTGCCAGGTGGGTTCCCAGGATGTTGACAGTGGCTCACAAAGAAACAAGAAAAGAAAAACGGTACGCAGCGAACTTTTGGAACAGTACAAGAATGGTGGAGATGAATTTTTTGGAAGAATCCTGACAGGTGATGAAACATGGCTACTTCATTTTTCACCCCAGACGAAGAGGCAATCAATGGAGTGGCATCATGCAAATTCACCCAATAAAAAAAATTCAAAACCACACCTTCTGCTGGAAAAGTTATGGCTATGGTGTTTTTCGATTCCGAAGGACTCTTGCTTGTGGACATCATGCCAAGTGGAACCACCATAAATTCTGATGCATATGTGACGACACTGAAGAAACTCCAAGCTCAACTGAGTCGTGTTCGACCACATCGGCAAAAGTAGGGTGTTTTGCTGTTGCACGACAATTCACGACCACATGTCAGTCAAAAAACCATGGAAGCGATCACGAAACTCGGATGGACAACACTGAAACACCCGCCTTACAGTCCTGGCGTGGCTTCATGTGACTATCATCTCTTTGGGAAACTGAAAGACTCTCTTCGTGGAACAAGGTTTGAATATGATGCCTCCCTTGTGCAAGCTGCCAAACAGTGGCTCCAACATGTTGGTCCAGAATTTTGCTGTCCAGGTATACAGGCGCTGGCTCCAAGATGGCGTAAGGCAGTTGAGAGGGATGGAAATTATGTGGAGGAATGAAAATATTGTTCCTAAAGGATGTGTCTACACACTGTAAAACATTCAAACATGTAGAATAAAAGATGGATTAAAAAAAATAGTGTGCATTTCTTTTGGAGTGACCCGTACAATTTCAGTGTGCACCTGTGGTCATTTCCTCCAGACATCCCTTTAGCAACGGTTTTCAGAAGCGACTACTGTGGTAATTTGTATCCAAACGCATTCTATCTCTTCATTTCCTTCACACCGTACGTGGTGGCGCGTAGTAGGACATTGGTCTAGTGTTTGGAAGGGAGGGGGTTCAAGTTACTGACTGGTCATAAAGATTTAGTTTCTCCGTGATTTCTCTATATCGCTTAAAATGAACGCCAAGATGATTCCTTTGAAAGGGCTTGGCCGATTTCTTTTCTTATTATTCCCCTATCCGTTCTTGTTCTCCGTCCTTTCTGGTCTCGCAGTCGACGGAAATGTAAATCCTAACCTTCATTCTTCGTATCACTGTCACTATCTTCCTTAATAATTTTGTTTTGTTGTTGAGTCATAGCAAGACATTTCCATTTCTTATTCGATCAGTCCATCCAGTCTTCAAAAGTCTTCTGTATTGCTGCTGGTAAACCTATCGGGGTATAAGGGCGTGGTCCACGAAACTCTTCTGTTACTAACGCTTCATCCAGAACTGCGCTCGACATCTTCAAAGGCGTTGATTACCCGTTGAGTCTTGTCGACTGACGGGAGCGACATATATGCCGTAGAAAAAGCGGAGTGGCCGGAGTTATAAGTGATAAGCAGAGTTGATTCTTGTCAAAGATAAAATTTAACTATCGATTGTCGTCTTGTCAAAGATAACAAAATGTTTAGCAGTTCTGTAGAGCTACTGTCCATATGTTGTTAAGTTTCACGGTCACTTTTATCCTTTTAAAACTGTCGCTTTGTTTATATATTTCAGTGGCTTCTCTACATAGTCGTAGATAATAGTTCGCCGTCGTATAAAAGATTTTTGTTTCAGAATGCTTCACTTCGTGACTTCCTGGCTGAAGAGCATGCTTTGCTACAGTTGAGTTGTATATTATCCCTAGTCGCCAAAGTCTTTTGTGTTCCTTTAGCTGTGAACTCACGATTATCTAGGTTGCTAATTCAAGGTCTCATTTCGTTCTATACTGCATAATTTTGTCGTTAAAGGATTGCGGTACCCTCTATTTGTGCTCTGAGCATGAAATATATACCAGTGCCCAAAACATGAACACGATTGGAAAAAGAGAAAAATGAAATAAGAAAAGCTATGCATTAGCTTCGAGTAATCGACGAGATTTTCCCACAACCGGAATTGTACTACCGGTACAGGAACTCCCTGTACTCCATGTTCTAATCGTAGGTAGCATAAAGGTGTGTATTGATGTATCCTGTCGGGGATGCAACTTTTTCCCAGAGGTAAACAATTGGAATGGTTTGCTAGTTATTATTGAAAGGCCGCCTGTTGTTCCCAGATTTTGCATCAGTGCTTGGAGACCATGTGGTATAGTGAAGTGTCTTATGAATCTAATACGGCATACGCTAATAGTTAACGTTACTAACGGCATAGCTGTCGCGTGCAGGCCTTCTGGTGATGCAACTGGAGTTTCAGCAAACAGCAGTTCTGTGAGGTTGGCGACACGATGCGACTCCCACGGAATTTCGCCTTTCGCTGCAGACCGTTCTCCGACACATAGTGCGATGACCCCTTTTGTCCAGAATATCAATAGAATGTCAATAGCGGAAGAGATCCCCCCCGTCGGCTGTAAGGCGAAACTGTAAACAATGGGATCTGAGAGAAAGCGCCGCGGGCTCTCTTTGAAGCGGTATCTTGTTCTGAATTCAGCAACGAGGCAGTTAGCTAGGAAAAGCGCTGGCCACCGACTCAGTAATTTGCATTTCCACCTGTGTGACTCGTTCGCATTCCCGCTGAGAATTATCACACACACTACGGAGCCAATTAATGTATCTCCAGTGTCTCGGGGGACGCCAGTAGTAATGAATCAAACCAAAAGGCTGCTGCATCATGTTAGTTGCCTAGCCTATACTTAATTCCTTACTTGGTTAGTGGTTTAAATACCGTAGATTACTTTTATTTTACAGACGACAAAGTGATTTGGCTGCCTCTTTGATATTTGATGAAGATTAGTCTCAACAAAATGTGCCAAGTGAAATCTTATATCTGTAAAAAATCACTCAAGGATTGCACATCAGTAAGTGACTAGTGACCGACCCTGAAGACAGCTAGCACCCTCTTCCGATCGGAGCAAATATCACATCAGATTACATTGTTTAACTTAAAAACTTACCAAACCACAATATATACTGATGCTATAGAGTTAAAAACGATTTAAAAAGGTTAGAAAGTTGAAGTCTTAGGGCGAAAAACCGAGTAAGAAGTACCACATTTATATTGGCCTCCTAGAAATTACTAGCAATGGCTGTAATTTATAGAAAAATAATTTCAGTTTGTTGTAAATTACTGCAAATAGAAACGTCCTGAAAAATACAAATAAAATCTGATTGTTTGCAGGCATTGCTTGTAATGCAAACAAAAGAAGGCTTACAAAAACAAAGCTGCTACTAAACTGTTATATCATTCCTTCTCGAACAAAAGTCTGTGGTTACAAGACAGAGCTCAAGAAACATAATGGTATTTCACGAGTTTCACTTCAACTGCAACAATTTAGATGTGCCCCACGTCTTGTGAAACGAATGAAACTTAATATTTGTAGCGGGAGGGAATATCGCCAAAGCAAACGGTATTGGCGTGCTCCGACTCTGTAGTGTAGAGATTGTTCCGCTTCGTGTCAAGAAAGAGGGTGGAAGACGTTATTGGAGTGACATCCGTGGGCAGCAGGATTCAAATGCCTAATCTTCCATCCAGATTTAGGTATACCGTGGGTTCTATATACCAGTTAAGACGAGTGCCGCCATGGCTATAGCTGCTAAGCAACTTCGGTAAAATTTTTGTTGAAAATCAATCCGTTCCTTCTCACATTATAACAACAGATATTTTAAAGGTATTGTTTCTACTTCAGAAAATTTGCAAGTATTTCATTTGATACCAAATAACGCCGCCAAAGTAGAATATCGAAGCGATCCAATGAATAAAAGAATGGAAAACTACTTACGGAACAAAACAGTGACCGCAGCTCCCAGAAGCGGCACTTTTTACAGTCTGTGAATATTTCTTTACCTCTTAACACTTATTCGGTACAAAGGGTACTTATTTTTCTCGATAAGCTTTTATTTCTCAATATTTAGGATTAATATGCTCAGTTCCCAATAACTTATAATACTCAATAATTAGGACAAAAATATTTAATTCTCAATAACATTTTATAAAGCCACCTCGTGGCAGAATCATAATAAGACAGCCTGTGCGAACTTATATGTTACGCTGACAAGGTGGACGGCAGGGGGGACGGGGAGATGGGGGGGGGGGGGGAGACTGGTAATAAATCGCGTAAATACTGAGTGACCTTCGTGAAATGAGTCAGTAAAGGAGAGAACTGCTGAAGGCAACTCATAGACCTATACTACCTCGCACTTGTTGTGGAAATTGGAATTAACGTTCCGTGACTTGCTAGATAAATCGTTAGAGCGAAGCTCTAAGATACTACATCTCACGGAGAAATGGCTCGGTCTTGCCATACTGTGACTGTTGATGACAGTATGGGAGACCTTCCTTCTAGGACTGCTGATATTTTTTAAAATATAGGGAATCCGATACATTCTGTTTTAAAAAATCATTATCGGCCCTCGATACATCGACGCACCAGCCTATAAAAATATCGACTGCACATTGTAAATATACTGCCGTCATTGGAACTGTATACTTAGGTACTGATTTATTATTAGATTTTCTGTACATCAGCAAGCTAGCAGCCAGCTGATCCCCCTGAGGGCAAGATTTGAAAGGAAAACGATGCACGTCCACGCTTGGCAGTAGCCACTTTGCTAACAATGGTAACTGCATGTAAGTGGCACGATAAAAGGTGTCCAATAGAGAGGCCTGTTGTTCGGTTTCGTCACATATCGGATTTGTCCGGAACACTTCATATCGACTTCCCTGTTTTTTGATATCTGCAAACGGCAGCGACATAGCAGTTGTAGTGCCAAAATTGCGTCGTGAAGTTAAACGTCGCAGTTGTCGGTAGCGCCGAGCACCGATCCTGTCAGCATTTCCCCTCACACGTCTCACTGCAAATACCAATCTTGTCATTTTTGTTCATTATTTTCAGCAACTGTTTTTCAGAAAGTCTATGTGAAGAAATAGCACACTAGTTGCGTTAGAAATAATTTTTGACGCTACTGGTGAGCTATTTCTTCACATCGGATCTTGTTATTCCATTCGCACCGCCAACACACCACAGTGAAAGTAAAATTACGTTCTATTACAATTTCAATTATTTACCGAAAACTGCGAAAAAATATAAAATAAAATAAAAATATCGGCACTCGATATTTCTATTCCGATATCGAAACACCGATATATACGTGAGAAGAGTATCGTCAACCGGTATCGATATTTTCCGGGAAGATAGTCGACATATCGATACTTTGTCAACCGGTGTGCTTCCGACTAAGTTCGCAGCCTGAAGTTTAAGAGCTGCAGAGCAGCGTGGTGAGGCGACCACGAGACGAGGAGCGTCAGAACTCTCTGAGAAGTGTCCTACTGAACTCCTTGATGAAGTCCATGAAGGATACCTCGCTTTACCGCGTCTTTCGCTGCGAGCAAGCGCTGGTCGGCTGGATTCTACTTCTTGCGAGCTGCGACCACTAGAAATGCGTCTCTGAGAGCACGGGACCCATTCACTTAACTATATTTATCTTGGTTAACCAGTGAAATTCTTCTAAAAATTTCCTCGGGAAAAGCCGTCCCTCGCTCCCTCTGTTTCATACATCCAATAAGTGAGTTTCCTTTCGGCATTGCTGTACTCGACGTGAACCAATATCTGTTCATCTTGAAAAGTTATCCTGTAAGAGCTGCCCATACAGTGGAGTCCCACGGTATCACAGACTCGTGGCTTCTATTCATCTGCCCGGTAATATTCCAAATGTCGTTTCCACATTCAGCAGACAATACCACCTTCGCAAAGGTTTCTTCTCACTCCGTCTGATAAAACTTTTTCGCATGCAGTCAGTCCAGGAATATTTTTCTGTTACCAGATATGGCCCTGGCGGTTCTTGACCATTGTGTGACCCCCACCCATCGTCAGGATTCTCCGAAGAAGCACAACGGGGCACATAGTCATCCCAGAATTTGGAAATCAGGCTGTACTGTTCAGTTTGCTCTCAAAGCACTTTTCTACTCCCATATGGTACGCGATCCTTTTTTATCCTACTTCAAGTAATGATCTCTCGTACATTTAAGATCAATTAATCACGCAGGCAAGGGTGCGTCTCTAATTTGAATATGGTGAATTCGCATATGTTGTGCAACCGTCCTTAAAACGGTGCCATAACAGATGTAACCTACGATTAGTAAGCTACAGCGAGACATACTATGGATTTTACAAGAGTGTTTTAAAGTGGTGCCTACAACATTTGCGCGATGTAACATTCCATGAAAAAGACAGATATACTCTGATTAAAATTACTTGCTAATTGACACTTTAAGAGCTGGAGCCAGTCTACACCAATCAGAGTACCCAACGTCATGCTCAAACCATTTGCCGTTGATGAACTGCGCAAGAAATGGTCAGTCCACTTCCAATTACTTGACCAGTTTTCTTTCTTGACGCGTTTGGGTCCTAAATCTTGGGTCTGGGCCTTTTATTTCGCATTTCATTCTACATGAAAACCACTACAAAATGACAAACACACACACACACACACACACACACACACACACACACAATGCCAGTAATGAAATACGCACATTTGATGCACAGTGCAAGCAGAACGCTACAGAATCAGTTAACAAAAGGCTCGATTCGGCGTCACACATTCAATTATTACCATCACAGAGATCAGATTAAATATATAAGCAGCAAACAGCATTGCTTGAGACCGAACTTCTTGAAGGCAGTGAATCATTGTTGCTGCTGTAACTCTAGAGGAATAATATCAGTGCTTTAACATTATGTCAATTAATTGGTTTAAATGTGATTTTTTACATTTTATTTTCTCTACTGTTACACTTTCATAATCACATTGACTTCCAATTTGCTCTATTTTTTCTTAACCTTTTTTTTTTGTTTGGAATCTGACTGCATCACCTACAATCCCTAACTGAGTGCCAGCCAGGATTGCTCATCGGTTTGTATCATACCTGCTTGTGTAGCCAGTCTGAGGGTAATTTCAGTCAACCAGTGAAACTGGGATATTACAGTTCACACGTAGTGCACAAACTGAAATTTTTCTGTCTTGAGTTTGTATGTAGAGGCCAGCTTCAACCACTGGGAACAAAGTGAGCGTGATTAATAGTTCTGCCGCAGACAGCTAGCCACCGTTTTCTCAGATACATCCCGCATCACAAGGTAGATTATATCATGAGTGCAAATTCAGGGATTCAAAACGATTGTCTGCCGCAGTCCAGTCACTGGTTAATTAACATTAGCTATGGAGAAAGAACCTTACGTTTCTGTCATACCTGATGTTAGCCATATCCAAAAATGCTCTGTGTGACATGTAACAGCACTTGTGAAGAGAACCGCCCTGTTTGCCGGTCATGTTTAACCAAGCGGCAACCAATGTGGCAGCACTGTAGCGACAAGTCACAGATGTCAACTACCAAGTAATTTTAATCGGACTATAGAGACCGAGTGACACATCACAGTAGCAGAGATCGTTTGATCACGCTGCTGCGTTGGCTCTTGACTCTCGAGTCTGGGAAATGGAATAAATTTTCACTGCTAATAACTTGTCACGGTGAGAGAAGAGTTGCTGTTACCGATTACGACAATTGGCGTCAGTTTTCTAGGGTACACATAAATTCCAAATCTAGTTACGATGTGTCATTGTGAGGGGTCACGTAACACTATTGTTGTTGGAAAGGTACGGTGAGTTCGGTGGAGAGATCGACACTGGGCTTCTCCCTCTTAGTTGTCTCTCAGCATCAGCATCAACAGAAACTCTATAGTCATCTACAGTCAACAGGTACATCTTACAGGGGTAACTCCCCATCGCATCCCTCTCAGATCTGGTCGTGAGATGGCCCAGTGGATGGCTAGTAAAAAACTTAACGCAAATCAAGCATGAAAACAGGAAGAAGGTGTAACGAACTTGCGGAAAACAAAGCAAAACAGAAAGAGTGAACGGTCGAAGCTCAAGATGAGCATCATCGAGCGAGTTGGCGGTGCCACGCCATCATGTTTATGGGGTCTTGGCGTTGACCAATAAAGTGAGAGACCTGTATTCAAATCTCCCTCGTGCCCTACTGTTTTTTTTTTTTTTTTCCTCATAAAATTACGAACTTCCCAACTGGTCATTGATGTATATGTTTGCTGTATTCACATGTGTATCTGTGTCATGGTGTAGCGTATGTCCGCAAGGGTGAGGCGTAAGGAAAGGATCTATAATAATAAAAGTTGATATTGTACAGTATGCCACAGCGCGGTTATCTCGTATCGGAAATACTGCCTACTGTGGGTCCGAACAACTAGCAGGTCTGTATCCGAGATTTTGTGCATTTCTCTGGTACTCATCAATGGGATCCCACACTTACAAGGCAATGATCCTCCAGATGTACGTACTTCCTATTTGTTCTATACAATAACCACAGGTTAGGACTATCCCGTTCAATTTTGCAGATGCTGACTCTTGAATTTCTTTCTTGTGGCATGGATCACACCCGTTTATTTGTTGTTTTCATTTCTCTGAGAGGTCTATGCGCCATCTCGCCTGCTCTCAGTATTTATCATATTTACTTGCAACAGTAATATATTGTTAACACATCGACTCATATTCTGTAATCAGTCTATATTATGACAAAATGGCAAGATCACAGACAGAGAACAGACACATCAATGACATGATGGAAAATTCATAATTTTATGAATAAACGGGACACGATGGAGATTAAAACACCGATCCCAACACCTTGGGCACATATACAAGACGCCATAGCTATTCAAATTATTTCAGTCTTGCATATCTTGTGCTTTGACTGCTCTCTGTTTCTGTTTTGCTTCTTTTTCACAGTTCACTACAATTTCTTCCTATCTTTATGCTTGATCCGTGTTCAGTTTTCGATGGGCAATCCACTGGGCCATCTTACCACTAAATCTGAGGCTGGTGCAAAATGGTTCAAATGACTCTGAGCACTATGGGACTTAACATCTGTGGTCATCAGTCTCCTAGAACTTAGAACTACTTGAACCTAACTAACCTAAGGACATCACACACATCCATGCTCGAGGCAGGATTCGAACCTGCGACCGCAGCGGTCACGCGGTTCCAGACTGAAGCGCCTAGAACCGCACGTCCACACCGGCCGCGAGGCCGGTGCAAGTTAATGATCTGTAGGAGAGATGACAGTAACACAAAAAAGGAGCTACGAAACACTGTTTTCCGAAATTCCTTCACCGAAGAAGCGTGGTTATTATTCCCCAATTCGAATCAAGAACAGATTTCAAGCTGAGTACCTTGGAAGTAGATGTCCTCGATATAGCGAAGCAGCTGAAATCGCTTACGAAACGCAAGTCTTCTGGTCCAAACTGTATACAAACTACGTTTGTTTCAGAGTATGCAAATATATCACCTCCTTATTTAGCAATTAAATGGAACCGCTCTCTGGACGAAATATCCGTACTAAAGACGGGGATGTTGTACAGTTACATCAACTTACACACCCAGATCACTGTCGCCGATTTTGAGTAGGTTTCTGGTGCGCATACTGTGTTTGAACATTATGAATTATATGGAAGAAAATGAGATTGACAAATAGTGAGCATAGATTCCCAAAATATCATTGTCATGAAACGCAGCTAACTCTTTAATCACACTAACTAATCAGTGGATTTGACAGGCAATCTCAAATTGATTCCTTACTTCTAGATTCCCAGAACCCTTTTGACACCGTTCCTCACAAGTGACTTCTAATTGGTAAACTTCTTACCGATAGTCTTCTCAGGTGTGCTTCAATATTCTTCAGGATTCGTGGTTTTCTATCATAAAGGTCACATTTTGTAGTAAGTTATGGAAAGACATCGAGTAAACCACAAGTGATAGCTAGCGTTTTCCAAGAAAGTGCTACAGGCACTCAACTATTCTTCAACTACACTACTGCCCATTAAAATTGCTACACCACGAATATGACGTGCTACAGTCGCGAAATTTAACCGACAGGAAGAAGATGCTGTGATATGCAAATGATTAGCTTTTAAGAGCATTCACACAAGGTTGGCGCCGGTGGCAACACCTACAACGTGCTGACGTGAGGAAAGTTTCCAACCGATTTCTGATACACAAACAGCAGTTGACCAGCGTTGCCTGGTGAGACGTTGTTGTGATGCCTCGTGTAATGAGGAGAAATGCGTACCATCACGTTTCCGACTTGGGTGAAGGTCGGATTGCAGCCTATCGAAATGGCGGTTTATCGTATCACGACATTGCTGTTCGCGTTCGTCGAGATCCAATATGGAATCGGTGGGTTCAGGAGGGTAATACGGAACGCCGTGATGGATCCCAACGGACTCGTATCACTAGCAGTCGATATGACAGGCATCTTATCCGCATGGCTGTAACGGATCGTGCAGCCACGTCTCGATCCCTGAGTCAACAGATGGAGTCGTTTACAAGACAACAACCATCTGCACGAACAGTTCGACGTCGTTTGCTGCAGCATAGACTATCAGCTCGGAGACCATGGCTGCGGTTACCCTTGACGCTGCATCACAGACAGCAGCGCCTGCGATGGTGTACTCAACGACGAACCTGGGTGCACGAATGGCAACACGTCATTTTTTCGGATGAATCCAGGTTCTGTTTACAGCATCATGATGGTCGCATCCGTGTTTGGCGACATCGCAGTGAACGCACATAGGAAGTGTGTATTCGTCATCGCCATACTGGCGTATCACCCGGAGTGATGGTACGAGGTGCCATTGGTTACACGTCTCGGTCACCTCTTGTTCGCGTTGACGGCACTTTGAACAGTGGACGTTACATTTCAGATGTGTTACGACCCGTGGCTCTACCCTTCATTCGATCCCTGCGAAACCCTACATTTCAGCAGGATAATGCACGACCGCATGTTGTTGGTCTTGTACAGGCCTTTCTGGATACAGAAAATTTTCGACTGCTGCCCTGGCCAGCACATTCTCCAGATCTCTCACCAATTGAAAACGTCTAGTCAATGGTGGTCGAACAACTGGCTCGTCACAATACGCCAGTCACTACTCTTGCTGAACTGTGGAAGCTGCATGGGCAGCTGTACCTGTGCACGCCATCCAAGCTCTGTTGGACTCAATGCCCAGGCGTATCAAGGCCGTTATTACGGCCAGAGGTGGTTGTTCTGGGTACTACTGATTTCTCACGATCTATGCACCCAAATTCCTTGAAAATGTAATCACATGTCAGTTCTAGTACAATATATTTGTCCAATGAATACCCGTTTATCATCTGCATTTCTTCTTGGTGCAGCAATTTTAATGGCTGCTAGTGTATAAAAGTGTTTTAGGAGGCAATCTGAGCAGCACTCTTAGACGGTTTACAGATGATGCTGTCGTCTCGTAAACTCATCAGACGATCAAAACTAATTGCAAAATAATTTAGACAAGATATTTGTACGGTGTGAAAAGTGACGATTTATTCCAAATAACGAAAAGTGTGATGTCGTTCACATGAAAACTAGAAGAAGTACATTAAATTTCGGTTCACGAGGAATCATACAATTCCAAAGGCTGTGAGTTCAATTAAATACTTAGGAATTTCCATTATGATCAGCTTAAATTGAAACGACTACATAGATAATATTCTGGGAAAATGGAACCAACCGCTATATTTTACTTGGAGGACACTTAAAAAATCCAACAGGGGTACTAAAGAGACTGCATACGTTACGCTTGTCCTTTTTCATTCTGGAATACAGATGCGCTGTATCGCACCCGTTGACAGAGAACAACGGAAAAGTTCAAAGAAGAGCTGCTCGTTATGTATTATAGTGAAATAGAAGAAAGAGTTTCATGAATATGACGCATGTGATGAGATGACAGTAACTAAAACGAAGGCGTTTTCATTTCGACCAGATATTTTTAGGCAATTTCAATCACGAACATTCTCCTCCAGGTGCAAAAATTTGTGTTGGAGCCTGCAGAGTGGGGGGAAATGCTCATCATAATAAAAGAAGGAAAATCGTGGCGCATTCGTTAAGATTTAAATGTTCGTGTTTCTCTCACGCTGTTTGAGAGTGAAACAGTACGGAAGTAGTCTGAAAGTGGTTCGTTGAAACCTCTGCCAGACACTTAACTGTGAATGACAGAGCAGTCATGTAGATTTGGACAAATCTGAAAACAACTCTCCATATCTTCATTATCCACCCGCCAGCGATTTTAACAGAATTAATCGCTGCATCGTCAGTCTTCTTTCGCCAATGTAATGTAGATAATATTCCCTGAATAATATATCTTCACTAGAAACGATGGGTACATCCACGACCTTTTAACATTGTTGCACATGGGATGCAGCTCTAGGTCGCGAAACCTGTTATGTGTAAATGAAAGAGCAATTTTACAAGCTGTCGGCGGCGGAATTATTCTTAACAGCATGCCCTTCAACAGCTGCGGATGCCCGGAATACAAATTACTTCATGTACATGCAGATGATCCTTCTGAACCTACATTTTGTGTAAAGCGTCATGCAAACGTACTACACAGGCCACGAACTTTGTCGATTAACCCACATGAATTTCGACTGAGCTACATATTTATTGCTCCAAAATTAGCCATGCTTTAAATTACTCGGGATAAAATGAAACAAATTCAGCTACTAAGGAATAGAGGGAAGTAATTATTTCATTTACTTATTTATTTAACCTGATTAGACTGAAACTACCTGTTTAGTTATTTTTATTAAACACTGACCAACTGCAGAATATATCCTAACAAAGACAACTCAAACTTAACCTATTCATTTATACCCAATAAAACACAAGCACAATGCAAGTGACTGCTATATATGACTTCCAATAATTAACACAAAAGAATGGCCCTGAACTGCAACAAATCCTAACAATAAAAAAAATCCAAAAATATGAAATAAAAGAAATATGACACTACCTCCAACTCTGTTAATTGCCTAAACTCGTTTCAATCACGTACCCCAATAGTGCAAACCCCATTCTTTTTCAAAAGTCACTTACCTCAAAGAAGATCTTCATATCACCAACTACAGCAATTACAGCAAGTAGCAAATACATCCAGCTAAATAGATTCTAACTACTATAGACTTTAACTATTAGGAGGCGTATGGTTAATGAAAGAAAGATTTTGTTGAAGAGCAAACAATGTATTTAGAAAATTTGAAGTTACTCATGTGACATCCAGTTCCCAAAATTATATGGTTGTCAATAATTCCACTACCCAAAAATTATCAACCAAAGATCCATCATAATACATTTCCTTGCATATTTTCTTATAAACACAACATTTCATCCCACTTTACACTGCATGTTTAACCAACACAAAGTCTCTGCTAAGAATATCACGTCCTTACACTCCCTATCCACTCGATAAATGCTAGTTCGTCCAACCACAGAATATCTTGCCGAAGGTGCAGAGCGCTGTCAGCAATATCAACAAAGTCTATAGCGCTGCCAACATACAAACAGGCTACTTGCATAGCGCCCCCCCCCCCCCCGCCCCCTCAAAAAATTTTAAAAAGTGTTTTGGGCAGTGGCCAAGACTAACATGTTAAAATTTTTATGTTAACAATATCAAACAGAGCAGATGCACACGAAGGCTATGTAATATGCTTTTGGTCAATGCAGTAAAAATTCTCTTCACAGTCCCTAAAGACAGTCCTCATAATTCATCAGAAGAGAAGTCGAAGCCAGTTTTACGCGCAAAGGCTGAGCAGTATATGAACATGCACAAACAAGCAGTGCTCAAACATGCAGTCTTGAAGAAGCAGTGTTGTCTTCCCTACGGAAGAACAGTGCTAGCCCAGCACAGCAGAGCAATACGTCAAGGTCACATATACTCTTTACCAAAATATTTACGACAGCAGTTTCAGCTACAATAACAGTTTCATACAAATAAAAAAAAATCACACGTTGAAAAACAGGAGAAGTGTGTAGAAACGAAATCTCATCAGTAACAGTGTCCAAAAATTACTGTTCTCATATATATATATATATATATATATATATATATATGTGTGTGTGTGAGAATGTGAGTACCGGAATGCCAACAGAAATTATATATATATATATATATATATATATATATATATATATATATATATATATATATATGGTGTCCCAGCTATCTTGTCCACCCAAAATATCTCTGGAACAATAACACCTATTGGAAAATGACTTTCACCGGTACCAATGTAGGGCTGGGGCCCATGAATGTACATATTTGGAAACATTCTAGAACGGAAGCATATGTGTTTTTTAAAACAAACTTATGTTTTTTTAAATGGCCCTCCTATATTTTTTCTTCAACAATCCATAGCATGACAAAGCACATACACAATGGCGTTGATTGCATCGCAATATTCCCATTACATCCCGAGATATTGTGACGCGAATTTGACGCTTGAAACACCCGACATGCGCTGCTAACGCACGTCCTGAGGCTCAGGCGTGAACCCCTTGCTGCCCGTAATCGCGATGTGACTGACATGCGTAATCACACTTCCATACTTGTCAAGAGGTCCGAAACGAGTAATTGGTCTGCTGCCATCCTGCATTAACGTCGTACATTCCAGCAGGTATTTATCCCATAGGCTAAGGGAGATGCGGTTCTGTAACATATCTGTGAACCGCAACGTTAGTCACAAAGTTAACTTCGCTTATCGTTAATCCGTTACTAAAAAGGTAATGCCGTTCAACGTTAAAACTTTACTTTATTGTAGATCTAGCGCAAGTGAGAGTTAATTATTCACTCGTAATAGTAAAATTCATGTTGATGGTTTTAGGGAAACGAGCAAGTGGACTAAAGGTTTTACCGTTGTTTAGGTAAGAATGTTTTGATTTGGGAAGTTCAGGTAGGACATAGAAGATGAATGTAAGCATGTTTAACCAATTAGTTTTATTATCACATAATTATCAATGTTATGTTTATCTAATGCGTTAAATGACAAATTGTTGCAAACAAATGTTTCTTAACATCACTGGGTAAAATGGCCCTTTGTAGAAACTTTCACTGTGATACCAGCACTACATACTAAACATAGCGTTCACATCTCATGCTCAAAGTGATGCCCATTGGCTTGCATATATAGGGTCACTCTGCAGATGAAGGATGCCCTACTTCGTGCTACTGTTTCCTCTTTGATGGCTGTACAAGCATCTATAATGCGATGCTTCATGTCCTCTGGTGTTGTTGGTTCATGTTGGTAAACAGCATCCTTCACTGCTCCCCAAAGAAAATAATCCAGCGGTGTAAGGTCCGGAGATCGGGCAGGCCACCTAACTGGGCCACCTCGTCCAATCCACCTACCAGGGAACTTACGGTTCAGAAGTCGTCGTGCTCGTAAGGCGTTATGTGCAGGGCATCCTTCATGCGGATACCACCTGACCATTCTCCGGTTCAGAGGTACGGTGTCCAAGAGAACAGGAAGATTGTGTCATATAAATCTGGAGTATTGTCTGTCATTTTGGATGCCATTTATAAAGAAAGGTCCGATAATGGTATCTCCAATAATCCCACACCAAACATTAAGTTTCAACGAACGTTGATGCTCTACCTGACGGAGCCATTTTGGATTGTCTGCGGACCAATAATGCATATTCCTCATATTGACAATTCCTTTGTTGGAGAATGATGCCTCGTCGGTAAAGAGAACATCTGCAAAAAAATTGGGATTAGTCAGAAGTTTTTGCTGAACCCACCGAGAAAATGTTACCCCATTGCGGAAGTCATTTCTATGAAGATCCTGGTGTAAATGAACATGGTAAGGATGAAATTTATGACGTTTAAGAATACGCTGTGCACTTGATTTCGACACACCAACTTCACGTTCAATTTGACGTGTGCTGATCTGAGGATTCACAGCCATGGTAGCGAGCACAGCAACTTCAGCACGTTCATCTGTGCGTGTTCTAGCTATGTCGAGGTCTTGGATTTAAGCTTCCCGTTTCACGTAGACGAGATGTGAGACGACCAAACATCCGGCACGAAGGCGATGGCTTGTCAGGAAATCGTCTTCTGTACAGTCGTTCTGCCTGAAGAGCATTTCGTCCACCTACAACAGGGTACAGTACAGGTATGTAGAGTAGGGTAGAAAACAGACATATTAACTTAGTAATCATAATGTTCGCTAACAGTACTATCAACAAACAAGCAATCTCATAACGTATTTCCCGTCAACGTACATTCTCCATAGATCAGCAGCATTTCTACCATATCTTCATGTGTGTACATTATACCGTACAGTGTAATTTCCACAACACAACGTTTATTCATAATGTGTACTACCTCCGTGCCGTCACTAGATTACTCTGATGCACGACTACACTGGCAAGCGGTGTACTGCACGCCAAAGCAACAACAAATGGGTTGCTCGGAGGGTGGTGGAGTACAGGAGTTTTCATGGGTCACAATTCATAAACAAGGAGAAGTGGTAACTGTGGCAGTAATGGGAACTACGTTGGACACTTGACTAGGCCCTGCGCGACAGGCACAATGGGTCATTTAACGCATTAGATAAACCTCATTTTGGGTGTGCAGGATAAGTAAGACAACCTGACGGGTGTACACGGATCGGCACTGGTTCATATCGTGTACATAGATACGTAAAACGTGCAAGAGGGAAACCATTATGTGCTTATGAGAGTTGATGGCAGCAGACCGTATTATTCGTTTCGGACCTCTTGATAAGTATGGAAGTGTGATTACGCATGTCAGTCACATCGCGATTACGGGCAGCATGGGGTTCACGCCTGAGCCTCAGGACGTGCGTTAGCAGCGCATGTCGGGTGTGTCAAGCGTCAAATTCGCGTCTCAATATCTCGGGATGTAATGGGAATATTGCGATGCAATCAACGCCATTGTATATGTGCTTTGTCATGCTATGGATTGTTGAAGAAAAAATATAGGAGGGCCATTTAAAAAAACATAAGTTTGTTTTAAAAAACACATATGATTCCGTTCTAGAATGTTTCCAAATATGTGCATTCATGGGCCCCAGCCCTACATTGGTACCGGTGAAGGTCGTTTTCCAATAGCTGTTATTGTTCCAGAGATATTTTGGGTGGACAAGATAGCTGGGACGCCCTGTATATATATACAGGGTGAGTCACCTAACGTTACCGCTGGATATATTTCGTAAACCACATCAAATACTGACGAACCTATTCCACAGGCCGAACGTGAGGAGAGGGGCTAGTGTAATTGTTAATACAAACCATACAAAAATGCACGGAAGTATGTTTTTTAACACAAACCTACTTTTTTTTAAATGGAACCCCGTTAGTTTTGTTAGCACATCTGAACTTATAAGCAAATACGTAATTACTGCCGTTTGTTGCATTGTAATATGTTAATTACATCCGGAGATATAGTAACCTAAAGTTGACGCTTGAAACCTCCGACGTTCATTTGCGTGTTGTAACAAACTCGGGCCACGGTCGGCGAGTAGCATCTGCAGGGACATATTTACGATGACGACCGTGTTTACGAGTGTGGCTGTAGTGCACTGCCGGCCGGTGTGGCCGTGTGGATCTAGGCGCTTCAGTCTGGAACCGCGTGACCGCTACGGTCGCAGGTTCGAATCCTGCCTCGGGCGTGGATGTGTGTGACGTTCTTGGGTTGGTTGGGTTTAAGTAGTTCTAAGTTCTAGGGGACTGATGACCACAGATGTTAAGTACCATAGTGCTCAGAGTCACTTGAACCATTTTTGTAGTGCACTGTTGTGGTTTGGTCTAGCTGTCGCAGTGTCCGCATGTAGCGCTTGGTGCTATTGTTATCCTGCATTCGTCTCCGCACGCAGACCAACTGTAGTACACCGTGTTACCAGACGTCTGTGATAGTGTAGTGTTGTAGAAACTGTGGCCATGGTGTATTCTAACTCTGAAAAGGTGGAGATGATACCCATCTATGGCGAGTGTCGACGAAATGCAGCTGAAGCCTGCAGGGTGTACGCAGAACGGTACCCGGACAGAGAGCATCCAACGTGCCGCACATTGCAAAACATCTACCGCCAACTGTATGCAACAGGTATGGTCGTAGCACGCAAACGGGTCCGTAACAGGCCCGTCACAGGAGAAGCGGGTGCAGTTGGTGTGTTAGCTGCTGTTGCCATGAACCCACAAATGAGTACACGGGACATTGCGAGAACCGGTGGACTGAGTCAAAGTAGTGTCATGCGCATACTGCATCGTCACCGCTTTCACCCGTTTCATGTGTCGCTACATCAGCAATTACATGGTGATGACTTTAATCATCGAGTGCAATTCTGTCAATGGGCATTAACAGAGAATGCGTTGAAGTTCTACCTGTTTACCGATGAAGCGGGTTCCACAAACCACGGGGCAGTGAATCTACGGAACATGCATTACTGCTCCGTGGATAATCCTCGCTGGCTCAGATAGGTAGAGCGACAGCGACCGTGGACTGTAAATGTATGGTGCGGAATCATTGGCGACCACCTCATTGGTCTTCACTTCATTGCAGGGACCCAAACAGCTGCAACATACATCGCGTTTCTACAGAATGATCTGCCAACGTTGCTCGAAAATGGCCCACTCGAAACGCGTCGACGTATGTGGTATCAGCATGATGGTGCATCTGCACATTCCGCAATTAACACTAGGCTGACCCTTGACAGGATGTTCGACGGGCGTTTCATAGGACGTAGAGGACGCATAAACTGGCCAGTCCGTTCTCCTGATCTTACACCTCTGGACTTCTTCCTATGGGGTATGTTAATGGAGAATGTGTACCGTGATGTGCCTACAACCCCAGAGGATATGAAACAACGTATTGTGGCAGCCTGCGGCGACATTACACCAGATGTACTGCGGCGTGTACGACATTCATTACGCCAGAGACTGCAATTGTGTGCAGCAAATGATGGCCACCACATTGAACATCTATTGGCCTGACATGTCGGGACCCACTCTATTCCACTCCAGAATTGAAAACGGAAACCACGTGTGTACGTGTACCTCACCCCTCATGGTAATGTACATGTGCGTCAGTGAAAAAGACCAATAAAAAGGTGTTAGCATGTGGACGTAATGTGCTGTTCCAGTCTCTTCTGAACCTAAGGTCCATCACCGTTCCCTTTGGATCCCTACGTAATTCGGTGCTCTCCGATACACACGACCGAACAGCGGAGGAGTGGTACTCAAGCGTCAACTTTAGGTTATAATATCTCCGGATGTAATTAACATTTTGCAATGCAACAAACGGCACTGATTACGTATTTGTTTATATGTTCAGATGTGCTAACAAAACTAACGGGGTTCCATTTAAAAAAACGTACGTTTGTGTTAAGAAACATACTTCCGTGCATTTTTTTATGGTTTGTATTAACCAATTACACTAGCCCCTCTCCTCATGTTCGGTCTGTGGAATCAATTCGTCAGTATTTGATGTGGTTTACGAAATATATCCAGCGGTAATGTTAGGTGACTCACCCAATATATATATATATATATATATATATATATATATATATATATATATATATATATATATATACACACTCATTTTCATAACTATTAAAATACAATTCTTCGTTTCCAACATTCTTTTCCACAAACCAGAGTCCATAACCCCTACTCATTATTCATTGCCTCACTATACAAGTATATATACTCGTCGATACTTTTCAATATTTCATCATAATAAACACGTAACACAATCATATTCCTCATAGAGCATCACCTTATTGATCATAACCGTATCTCATCATCATAATACACACTGTCGTCGTTACAATATCATCATAACACATTAATCAAATCTCGAGCCGGCCGAAGTGGCCGTGCGGTTAAAGGCGCTGCAGTCTGGAACCGCAAGACCGCTACGGTCGCAGGTTCGAATCCTGCCTCGGGCATGGATGTTTGTGATGTCCTTAGGTTAGTTAGGTTTAACTAGTTCTAAGTTCTTGGGGACTGATGACCTCAGCAGTTGAGTCCCATAGTGCTCAGAGCCATTTTTTTCAAATCTCGAAATCGTCGTAGCTTCTTTCAATAATCTCAAAACCTCAAAAAAAAGAAGGCTCTCTGCTCATTTTAAAAGTGTGATCTACCTCAAACATTTCTCAAAAATCATGATAACATACAATATACATCACTCAAAGCTTTCATAGTATCACAATAGTTCCAAAAACATATTTGAACGGTTCACGAAATGCAGACAAAGTACAATTTCTTAAAAGCAAAGTATTTCAGCTGTGTAATTACATAGATATGTGTCACTGACGAAGTAAAAATATTCATTTCTCTGTGTTAAATAACCAGATAGCTGTGTAATTCTGTGTTAGAGAAATATGGTACCGATGTGTAAAACTGTATAAGCAAATACCATATTAGCTAGGGCTCCTTGTACTTACCAAACGCGTGATACACAAAGTAGGCGACCCCTCTGAGGTTTAATGTAACTATACCCTCAGATGTTACAGATTAAAACTGCAGAATGAATGTATTACCGAAATCCTTCTCTGTATCATTGTAATTCAAAAATATTTCTAATAATGTTCCAATTACAAAAAGTAATCACTCAAATGTATGTTATGTAGCTCTAAACTGTATTTATAGCTGTAAGAAAATATCTGTCATCGCATAACGGTAAAAATGTGCCAAGTGTCGTAGTTATCGTCGTTCATCAACAATGTTCTCCAGAAATCAATGTACTTACCTTGTCACATACAAAAGTAAAGTGGTATGCGTGTAAATGTTCTAGTTATTACGTTCATTGCCATGACCTTGAATGTACTGTACTGTAATGTATTGTTGTGTTACGAAAATAACTGTCTCACTATAGCCATGCCACAAAAGTCATTACGAAAACATGTTTTACTTTCCAGAAAAACGTAGGAAAACTGTGCAGACACAAAACAGATACAGCATAAAATCAATAATGACAGTTGTGTCAGTCATAAGTACCATCATAATACGAGTATAATCGTGTAGCTGTCAAACAAACCAAATATTGTGTCATCTGTGACCTCTCAGAAAATACTTCAACTAAAAATGTTTTTTCAAGTAAACCAAAATGTTGTAAAACCTCATTAGCAGTGTACGTTCCAGGAGCGTGAGCATTATAGCCATGATGCACTCATGCAACTGACAAGCGAAAATGTACTCACAATAAGACTGTATCGTCTGTTCCCTATAAAAGTATACTCGTAAAGTTACTATCTTAATGACACTTCCTGGCAGATTAAAACTGTGTGCCCGACCGAGACTCGAACTCGGGACCTTTGCCTTTCGCGGGCAAGTGCTCTACCAACTGAGCTACCGAAGCACAACTCACGGCCGGCACTCACAGCTTTACTTCTGGCAGTAGCTCGTCTCCTGCCTTCCAAACTTTACAGAAGCTCTCCTGCGAACCTTGCAGAACTAGCACTCCTGAAAGAAGGGATATTGCGGAGACATGGATTAGCCACAGCCTGGGGGATGTTTGCAGAATGAGATTTTCACTCTGCAGCGGAGAGTGCGCTGATATGAAACTTCCTGGCAGATTAAAACTGTGTGCCCGACCGAGACTCGAACTCGGGACCTTTGCCTTTCGCGGGCAAGTGCTCTGCCAACTGAGCTACCGAAGCACGACTCACGCCCGGTACTCACAGCTTTACTTCTGCCGGTACCCCGTCTCCTGCCTTCCAAACTTTACAGAAGCTCTCCTGCGAACCTTGCAGAACTAGCACTCCTGAAAGAAGGGATATTGCGGAGACATGGATTAGCCACAGCCTGGAGGATGTTTCCAGAATGAGTTTTTCACTCTGCAGCGGAGTGTGCGCTGATATGAAACTTCCTGGAAGATTAAAACTGTGTGCCCGACCGAGACTGGAACTCGGGACCTTTGCCTTTCGCGGGCAATTGCTCTACCAACTGAGCTACCGAAGCACGACTCACGCCCGGTTTGGAAGGCAGGAGACGAGGTACTGGCAGAAGTAAAGCTGTGAGTACCGGGCGTTAGTCTTGCTTCGGTAGCTCAGTTGGTAGAGGACTTGCCCACAAAATGCAAAGGTCCCACGTAGAGGTGAGCTTCAACCATCAGGAACAAAGTGAGCGTGATTGATAGTTCTGCCGCAGATAGCTAGCCACCGTTTTCTCAGATACATCCCGCATCACGAGGTAGATTATATCATGAGTGTAAATTCAGGGATTCAAAACGAGTAGTCTGCCGCAGTTCAGCCACTGGTTACTTAACATTAGTTATGGACACAGAATTCTGCGTTTCCATCATACATAACGGCACCCACAGCCAACAATGCTCCGTGTTACATGTAACTGCACTTGTGAAGAGAACTGCCCTGTTCGCAGGTCACGTTTAACCGAGCGGCAGCCGATGTGGCAACAGTGTAGCAACAAGTGACAAATGGCAAATACCAAGTAATTTTAATCGGGCTATACAGGCCAAGTGCAGCCGGCCGGGGTGGCCGAGCGGTTCTAGGCGTTACCGTCTGGAACCGCGCGACCGCTACGTTCCCAGGTTCGAATTATGCCTCGGGAATGGATAGGTGTGATGTCCTTAGGTTAGTTAGGTTTCAGTAGTTCTATGTTCTAGGGAAATGATGACCACAGAAGTTCAGTCCCATAGTGCTCAGAGCCATATTTTTAGAGGACAAGTGAGACAACATAGTAGTGGATATCGTTAGAGCACGCTGGTGCACTGGAGCTTGACTCTCGAGTCTCCGAGATGGAATAAAGTTTCACTGCTAGAACTTGGTCGCGACGAGAGAAGAGTTGCTGTTTCCTGTTACCACACTTGGCGTCAGTTTTCTGGGGTACACACAAATTCCAAGTCTTGTTACGATGTGTCATTGTGTGGTGTCACGTAACACTATTGTTGTTGGAAAGGAACAGTGAGTTCGGTGGAGAGATGGACATTGGGCTTCTCCCTCTTAGTTGTCTCTCAGCATCAGCACCAACAGAAACTCTATAGTCATCTACACTCAACAGGTACATCTACCAAGGGTGACTCCTCATCGCGTCCCCCTGAGATCTGGTGGTGAGATGGCCCAGTGGATAGCCAGTAAAAAACTTAACACAGCATGAAAACAGAAAGAAGGTGTAATGAACTGCGGAAAACAAAGCAAAACAAAAATAGTGAACGGTCGAAGCTCAAGATGTGCAACATCGAGCGAGTTGGCAGTGCCACGCCATCATATTTATGGGGTCATGGCGTTGACCAATAAAGCGAGAGGCCCGTGTTCGAGTCTCTCTCGTGCCCTCCGTTTCTGTTTTTTCTCATAAAATTATGAAATGTCCAACAGGTCATTGATGTATATGTTTGCTGTATTCACATTTGTGTCTGTGTCGTGGTGTAGCGTCCGTTTCAAAGGGATCTATAATAAAAGTTGATATTGCACAGTATACCACAACACGGGTTATCTCGTATCGGACATACTGGGTACTCTGGGTCCAAACCAGTAGCAGGTTTGTATGCGAGATCTTGTCTGATTTCACTGGTACTCGACAACAGAATTGCACAATTACAAGGCGATGAGCCTGCAGACGTATGTATCTCCTTTTTGTTCTACACATGAACCACGTATTACGACTCTCGCGTTCCTGTTTGCAAGTTTTTACTCTTGAATTTCTTTCTTGTGACATAGTTCACACCAGTTTAATTGTTGTTTTCATTTCTCTGAGAGTTCTGTGCGGCATCTCACCTGTTCTCACCATTCATCACATTTGCTTGCGACGGAAATATATTCTTATAACGTGACTCATGTTCTGTAACCAGTGTATAGTAATATAGTTGCCAAGACTACAGGAGAAGAACAGACACGTCAATGACCGGAAGGACAGTTCATAATTTTAGGAGGAAAAATTGGGTAGGAGGGAGATTTCAACGAAGGTCTCCCACTTTGCAGTTCAACTAGGTGACCACATAATCACGACGACGTCGACCTACGAATTAGCTTGATGTTGCACATCTTGAGTTTCGACAGTTCAATGTTTCTATTTTGCTTCTTTTTCCACAGTTCAGTACACCTTCTTCGTGTTCTCATGCTTGATCTGTTTTCATTTTCTGGCAGGCTACCCATCGGGCCATCTTAGTACTGAATCTGAGAGAGGTGCGATGGAGAGTTTCCCTTGTTCGAAGACGTCGCGAAGTTATGTAATAAATAAATAAATAAAGTGTCAATTAAAAATTAAGTACTATGAACGGTCGTATCGCTGTAGAATACAGCCGCAAAAACAAATGTAGAATTATATCCGTCAGTAATTTTTGAGTAGCTGAGGGCACCTTTTGGTTTTTCGATACGGACGCTTTTCGGTGATTACGGCAGATTTGTACGCCACACCGCCATTATCATACGTATTTTGCTTAATGTAAGTCTCATTGTAAATTTATAGTTTACGTGTGATAATTGCATATAGTTTGATTTTATGTTAAAAGTCTTCCTTAGCCATTCTGCGTCTTGAAATGGCGAAAGTTTCTGTATTCTTTAAATGCACATAAATAGTGCAGTACGCACCTTTTCTTCGGTGAGTAAATGTTTCCGAAGTCCGATAAAAGAAGTTTTCATTTGAAGAGGTATCCACGGTCGTGTAAACGGATCAGAACGGAACTTACACAAAAATACACTGTCAAGCGCTCCAAATAAAACAAATTAATTGACAAAAATTATTTTCTTAAGAAATTACCTAATTAATATAATAAGTGTGGCTCACTCCCTAGGATTTATCCGCGCACGATCCGGTCAGAACCCATACCAAAAAAAAAAGAAAATTTAAAAATTAAAGCTAATAGTCCGTGAGAGACCATAAAATACAAACGTAAAAGTCGTTATTTCACTAGTCAATGTCACTGTAAATTTACGATGACAGTGCCACAAAAGCGGAGTTACGAAACACTGTTTTCCGAAATTCATTCACTAAAGAAGTGCACTAATTATTCCAGAATTCGAATCAAGAACAGGTACCAAAATGAGTATTTTAGAAGTAGACATTCTGGATGCATAGTATGCAGATATAATAGCTCCATACGCAACCGCTCGCTGAATGAAAGTTCCGCACCTAAAGACTGAAATGTTGCACATCAAATCAACACCTAAGAAAAGAAACCGGAGCAATGCAGTGAGTTACAAACCCAGATCGCAGACGCCGATTTGCAGTAGGAGTTTGGAGCATATACGGTGTTTGAACATTATGAATTACCCCGAATAAAACGATATCGACAAATAGCACAGATTCGCAAAATATTTTTCTCGTGAAACCCAACTAGCTCTTTATTCACACTAACTAATCAGGGCTGTCGACCAACGATCTCAGAGTGATTCCATATTTCCAGAAGGCTTTTGGCACTGTTCCTAACAAGCGATTTCTAAATCGTAAATTGCATCCCTATAACCGACTCGGTTGTGCTACTGGATTCGTGTTTTCCTGTAAGAAAGGTCATAGTTTGTGGTAAGTGACGGAAAGTCATCGAGTAAACTGGAAGTGATATCTGGCGTTCCCCAAGGAAGTGTTATAGGCACTCTGCTATTCTTCATCTATGGAAATGATGTAGGAGACAATCTGAGGAGCACTCTTCGATGGTTTGCAAATGGTGCTATCGTTTACCGTCTTGTAAAGTCATCAGAAGATCAAAACCAGCTGCAATACGACCTCAGCAAGATATCCGTACGACGTGCAATTTAGTCTAAGTGTGAGGTCCTCTATATGAGTAGTATGAAGGAATCCGTTTCATTTCGGTTAGACGAGAAATCAAACAAATCTGAAGTCTGTCAAGTCCACTAAATACTTAGGAATTACAACAAAGAACAGCTGAAATTGGACGACCACATAGATAATGCAGAACACTTAGAAGCTGAAACAAGTCTACTAAAGAGACATTAGTTTGTCCATCTTCATTCTGGAATATAGCTGGGCGATAAGAGACCCATATCAGATACGGTTGACGGAGGACAATGAAAAAGTCCAAAGAAGAGCAGCTCGTTTGGTATTATCTTGAAATATGGGAGACAGTTTCAAGGATACGATGTGTGAGATGAGGTGGCAATCACTAAAATGAAGGTGTTTTTCATTACGACGAATTCTTTTCACGTAATTTTAATGATGAACTTTCTTCTTCGACTGCAAAAATATTTTTATGGGCCTGCCTACATGGAGGGAAATGACCATCATAATTAAACAAGAGAAATCAGAGCGGCCAGACGAAGATTTAAATGTACGTGTTTCTCGCAAGTTGTTAAGAGACGGGATTGCTAGATAAATAGTCTGAACGTGGTTCGGCGAAATCTGTGCCAGGCACTTAACTGTGAATTGCAGAGCAGTGACGTAGATGCAGGCAAGTCTTAAAACAACCGTGTATAGCTACATGATCCACTCGCCAGCGATTTTAACGAAATTAATGAATCACGTCTTGGTCACTATCCGCTCGCCAGCGTAATGTCGATAATATTTACTGAATAATACACCTTCACTAGGAGTGATGGGTACACTTACGACTTTTAACATTGCACGTGTTGATGCGGCTCTAGATCGCAAAACCTGTCGTGTATAAATAAAACAGCAATTTTACCAGCTGACAGTAGAATTCCCCGTAATATCATGCCCTTCAACAGCTGCGGATACCCGGAATATAAAATACTTAATGTAGATTCAGATGATCTTTCTGAATGTATGTTTTCTGTAAAGCATGATGCAATCGTACCACACAGGACGCTAACTTTGTCGATTATCCATATGAAGTTCGACTGAGCTACATATTTATCGCCTCAAAATTAGCCTTGTTCTAAATTATTTGGGATAAAATTAAACAAACTCAGCTACTGTGGAATAAAACTATGTAATTATTTTATTTACATATTTATATAACCTGATCAGCTCTATCTTATAGTGGACCAGGATTTTAAACCTACAGAACATTTTGCACGATAATTGCTAAAAGAACGATGAGTTCAGTATGACCTATCGTTATAAAATACCAGTGATATAATGTAAATAATGATTTCAAATAAAATATGACTATCTCTAATGCGGTGTGAAGTACTAAGTACTGCGACACAATAATAATAATAATAATAATAATAGTGACTGTAGAACATACAATATGTATTTATGGCTGCACAAAAGTGAGATTTTATGACATAGGGAGCTGTGAGGGAGAATAGTTCAGGGATACTGTACCAGCAACGGGCTTCGGGAAATGAGGAAGGACTGGTGTGAAAGAAGAGAATTACATGTAACGGTGTAAGGGCTGTGTCACAACTAACTGCATTCAGCAGTTTGTTTTTCCGGTCAAAACTTAAGAGTTATTTATATTTTCGTATGGCTTGAAGAAATGATGATACATTTTTGCAAACTATAGTTGTGTGATCAGTCCATCAGCCTAATTTAGGTTGACATTTATTAACATTTTTAGACCTTTTAGTGAAAGAGATAAATTTACATTTCCCAACATAAGAGCAAAGATGTCAGGGGCTTGACAGCACGCGCCCAGCACTGTCGCAGTAAATCAGAAAACAGAGATAAACAGACTTAAAACAAATAATTAAATTAAATTCATAAGAGGGAAACAGAAGCACAGGACTGACTGACTGAAGAAACAGGAAATAGTGTAAGCAATGAAATTAATGTAATGTAACTAAGTAAGTAAGTAATTACAAAATTAGGCAGCGCAAGTGGTAGCCAACATGTTGCTGGCTGTTCTCGCAAAGTGCTCGGCCAGCAGGACGTACCAACTGCACACGATTCTGCCTCACTTCTAGAAGACACGCGGGAGAATTCTTTGCACATGTAGACTCGGTGGTGAGCACTGCCGTCGGATACTTTATAACCACCAAACGGACTCATATGCTTTCTTCAGTTAGCTTGCTCCCATCTCGTGCTGGCTGTTGCGTATAATCTACGACAGTACTGACATGCACCAGAGTGTGGAACGTTATACACGGTCCAGAGTAGACGTCAAACTGTTGAACGACTGACCTTCCAGATGAGGCCAGGGGCTCCTCAGCGATTCTTCACCGAATGGTGTTGCGTATGGAGCCGTGCAGCTGGCGCCTGGCCCAGGCACCCGTGCTGGCTGCTGTTCGTCTGCAAAGAAAGCTGGAATTTGCACTCGAATAACGCAACTGGACGTCCACTGTGTAGAGACACGTGACCCATTCAGATGAATCACGTTTTATGCGCCACTGGACAAATGGCCATTGGTATACATGATCCTGCTGCAGTCGTGGTAAGGGCCCAGACTGTAGAGGAAGTGTAAGAGTATGGGGAATGTTTTCGTGTCATTCCTGAGGGTTTTTTCCTCGGCACAATAGCATCTACCAGCAGGACGATGCAACGTGCCGTCCAGTTCGAAGTGGTCGTGCGTTGTTCGAAGAGATCCAGGGTAAGTTTATCCTATTCCCCTGGCCGCCAAACTTCTGGAATTTAAACCCTACGGAGAATCTGTGGTACCACCATGGTTGGGCTGTTCGCGCCGTGGATCCTCAACCGACAAACCTATGCAGCTAGACACAGCACTGAACCCACGTCCCTGTCGATACCTTGGAGAACCCCACTGTCTTGCACGTCGCGCAGCGGATCGTGCTGCAAAAGGTGGTTATTCAAGCTTTTGACAGAAGGTCTCATTGATGTGACTGGACTGCGTAACAACTGATTCTGATGACACATGAAACTTCGTCCTTCAGTCCTGTTCACCACCTGGGAGTAATGCTGCCGTCGCTAAACTATGGTTCAAGAGAAAGATATAAGAAATATAATTTATGATTGATAAATCTGATACAAGAATATTCGGTATTTCTTCGTTCAATGTCTTTTGAGTCGGCCGCTGTGGCCAAGTGGTTCTAGGCGCTTCAGTCCTGAACCACGCTGCTGCCACGGTCGCAGGTTCGACTCCTGAATCGAGCATGGGTGTTTGTGATGTCCTTAGGTTAGTTAGGTTTAAGTAGTATAGGGGACTGGTGATCTCAGACGGTAAGTCCCATAGTGCTTAGAGCCTTTTTTTGTCTTCTGAGCTGTGCACATAATTTTTAGTTAATGAAGCAAATTACGTAAATTGGGCATCCGCAAAGCGACACAGAAATATCAGAGGACCCTACCAAAAAATACAGCATCCTTACGACGCGGAATTTACACATTCTCTGCATATATGCTGTAATGTTGATCTGTGTTGGCCCGTTGTTGGGTGCCAGTTATGTATTGATTACCTTTACCATTCATATTTTGGCGTCAATTATGTTTGGGTTTGTCTGAGTACTCTTGAACCGCGCGTGTTTCGTGTAGTGACCGTCGTGTCCTATTACGCCTTTTATATGTTTTCTGGGTGTAGAGTGTCGGTGGTAATCAATGATAAAGTTTATAGGATGAGGCCAGTTATTATGAAGGAAATGAGATTAAATGGGGACAACAAGCATTAAAATACTGCAATAACATCAGGTATTTAAAATGAAACGAAGAAATTTGTCTCGGTAGCTGTTTCGACGACATCGGTAATTTTTCATTTTTTCTTTTTTTTTTTTTTTTTTGCTCTTCCATATCTGACTCCTCGACCCCAGTGTGTTTCAGAGTTTCAGATGCTATTTCAGTATAAAGCAGTATTTCAATACTAGAAATTCCCATTGGTAGCAGAACTAGTAAGCTTCACATACAGCTATTTTAACTGTATAATTTGGTTGTGAAGGGTGTGCACACTAATGAGCAAAATGTGGTCAGCTGACGTTTCTCAACAGGTGGTTACCCATACACAATTTCTGAGCGCGTGAGAGCACAAGAGAGGCAACGATCTACCCACAAATGTTCAAGTCATATCCTTACACACGTTGGTTCGTACATCGATTGACATTTGCTAATTTCGTCAGACGCCGTGAAATACAGATGTGTTTTTCTGTAAACGGTGAAAACTCATGAGTAATTGTAAAACGACGTATACACAGACGAGACGTATTTACATGTAATGGTGTTGTAAATGTACACACATATATTGGGTTGGCGCATAAGTTCGTAGTGTCTTTGCAGAAGTTTGATAAACACAACAGATACATCTGTAGTCCGTAAAATGTTCTGCTTTACTATTTACAACAATCTGCCAATGCTCGGGTAACTTTTCGATTTCGCGAGTGCAGAAATCATGTAGTTTTCAGAGGAAGAACTCGTCGAGACATGTTCAGAGCGCTTTTCCATTCATCCAGAAAGAAAGTTCCCTGAAAGATATTTGACAGAAAGCGGAAAACGTGAAAATCTGAAGGTACAAGATCAGGTGAATAAAGTGGGTAGACGTCTCAGTTGTTGGCAATAAATGTCAGCAATGGTGATTGCACGTCGGGAAGCAACTCGTATTTCACCAAACCGTCGCTGTTTCACAAGACGCATAAAATGTTTTGTGGATGTGTGCAGGTTTTTCTATGGGAGGTTGCTGCTTTGTTTGGGCTCAGCCATTCATTTGTTTTCTTAACATAAAGACACGTGCACGAGCCAAGTGACGACGAGCAAACAGAGATTCACATGTGGGCACCTAGAGATTTTTGTAGTTTCGGCTTGAAGCATGCGCCAGATGTTTTCACCTTCCCGACTGCATACAAATGTCACACGATGGTGGAAGGATTACAGTACATCACATATGCCAGTTCTCGAGTACAGTGACGTGGATAATTGTGGATTAATGCGTTCAAATGATCTTCGTAGAACCCCTAAGGTCCTCCTGAACGTGGCGAGTGACTAATGTCAAGACGATCCTTCTTAAAATGGGAAAACCAATTTCTTAACATGATCTGTCCAGTGGCGTTATCCCCATACACGGCGCAAATGTTTCTTGCGGCCTCCGCTGCTGTCACCACTCTATTGAACTTAAAGAGAAGGTTATCTCAGAAATGTTCCGATGTCGCCACTTGGCACTCCATTTTCTAGCGTCCATAGCTCCACTCACTATCTCCAGATGACAAAATGACAATATCTACACTAAAATAAAAAATAACAATCGATAAACAAAACCAGTAGCAATCGGAATACCAACATGCAAAACAAAAACGCTATGATCTTATGCGCCATAATTATATTATGTTTCTTTGGTCGGGCGGGCGGGGTCGCGTTAGAGAATCAACTTACAATAGAGGGCGGGGGAGGGGGGGGGGGCGGAAGTTAGAGAATCAATCTTCGGTAATGGAAAAACTTTCAAACAGCCATTTGGGACCCTGTGTTTTGTGTTCACAGTGTTTTTCACTGACAGTCTTTTTCCTCAACGAAGGCTACAGTGGCAGCTCTAACGAGCGTCGGTTTAGACAGTGGACTCGCCTTCGGGAGGACGGTCGCTCAAAAACTCGTCTGTTCCTCTAGACTCACGTTTTGCTTACTTTTCGCTGATCGCTGCATCCAAATTCTGGGATGGTTCCTTGGAGAAGAACACGGCCGCTTTCCTTCCCCAGACCGAGTTAGTGCGCCATCTCGTCTTTGGAGAGTTAAACCCTAATTTTCCTTACACTTACCTGAAAAAAAGATTCATGTAGTGTTCATAGCAGTTGGACGAAGCAGTGAGTGGGGTTTGAATTCTGAAGCGCCACCGGGCAGTGCGCGTCTCCCTTGTGGGAAATAGTGTTGTATTTACAGTGTACATGTTTGTGTTTAGTTTTGTGTGCGTTATTGCTTCTTAACGTGGGGCGCAAGGGTTCATTTTGGGTGTTCGTGAGAAGTTTCAGGAGGGTCCTGGGAGAAATTTTGCATGAGGGTGTGGTACAAAGTTTGTGATACTTCATAAAATTTTATGGATTTATCCTGAATGAATGTGTAAGTAGTGTGTTGGCCTAGTAACTCGTTTGTTTGGGTCCGAGACGTATCTGTCAGCCCAGAAACGATGTGTAAAGTTTTGTTTTCGGTGCCTTATGGGTGAATCAGCTTGGAGTTTGTGGCAGCAGAGCACGCATCTGAGCCGCCCGAGATGACTGGGAGTATCAGAGAGCACCGCAGCAGGAGTCTGGAGTGTGTAGTCAGTCCCTCACCGTTCAAACAAGGTTACAACCGAGATAGGAGTGTGCAAGGTTTTTTTTTCTTTTTTATTTCTGTCGTGTGAAGCGGCTGTCGATTTCCAGGCCTGATTACGTAATAGAGTCACGACAAGGCAAATACCGACCGCCAGTGCTGAGTTGACGATCTGGGAGCCTGAGCGTGGTCGTAAATTATATTGCCTGGCACTTGGTAGGATTAACATTACTTTTCCATATTGCCCAACATTGTGTAAGATGCTGTTGTAGTTTTCTGCGAATGAACAGGAGGTTGCGACAACTGTTACGCATAGCTGTATCGTCAACATAAAATGCAATCTCGCTGTTTCTTGCTTAGATATGTCGTTGGTATAAATGGTGTACGGAACGTGATCTAATACCAAGCCTTGCGGTATTCCTGCCGCAGTCGGTAGTGCCTGGCTAGATCGTACTGCATATCTCACGAAAGAAACGAATCAATACGCTAGGTTACGTGTTCTGGTTACCCTACTTCATCAAGTTTGTAGATGATTTCATTGTATCAGACGCGGTTAAACTCTTTCTATCTCTCTCTCTCTCTCCAGGAATTCTACTTCTGCGGATTCTCTCCTTGCTCTGACCAAGAAGATATGCCCTAACAAGGGTAGGGCAGGTGTAATGCTCATAGGGGAAACCGAACTGTTCAGGCATGAAGATATTGTTTAGTGTAGAATCGGCGAAGGAGAGCTAGGATTATTAGTTCTAATTTTTCACTGCGGCCATTAGTAAGAAGACGGGTATCTAAATTTCGGGGAAGGGTTTGAGAAGGATGATGACCTTCGCAGTTTTCTACGCTGAGGGCTGTCAAGGTAATGTGTCACTATCGTTCTAATAGAGATGGACACAGCATAACTTCGTTACGGGCCACTACAAGTCCCATTGTATGTAAATTGTCCTGACCGCTGTACAGTAAGCCGTAGGTCACGGCCAATGGTGCAATTCAGAATTCTACGAAGGTCTGCGGATAAGAATTCGTTCGCAGCATCGGCTGAGGGTTTTCCGAAGGCTGACTGTGGACCGTGTCCGTCGACCTCAGTCGTTCGTGCCTCCTGAAGACGTTGTGCCATTGTTAACGGCAGAGCAGCAGGATGTGGTCAATGTCAGCAGCCGGGGCGGCACCCACTGACCCGGAACGGTTGCGTGGCGGGGCGGGGCGAGGTCAGCCCGGGGTGCCAGCCGCGGCATCGCCAGCTCAGCTCACCTCACCTCTGCTCACTTGTGGCGTTCGTGTGCCGCGGGTCCACGGTGGCCTCCTAGCATACAGGCCCCTGAGAGAAGCTCACCGGACAAAATATTACTCGCCTCCCCCCACCCCCTCCCCCACTATTAAACGAGCGCACTGGTCGCAATGTGGCACTGTAAATTGTGTAGATCTGATGTCGGCTGATCATGCGACCTGGAAAGGCTACTTATATCACAGTTCGCCCGACTATCAATGTGTGTATCAAAGTGACGAATTGTTGAGGATAAGTAACCTGTCTCTGGCCCCAACAGTGAACTGGTTTTCCCTGTGTTTAGGGCCCGGAACGGTGTTGGCAAGCTCTCGTAGAAAATGGTTGTACGGGTTGGCCGCGAGACTGACTGTGAAACGATTCGTCTGCAGATGATAAGAAAATTCTGTGATATGATAGATGGTCAGGCCAAATGGCTTAAAGTTAATACAAAGTCGCGCTGAAACTTAACCTAATAAGGAACCCTAAAATAAAATAAAATTAAATGACGATTAGAAAATGCGCAGTAACGAGATATATAGGGGTGTTCCTGGACGAACGTCGTAACTTTGTACATCACGTAGAGGAAGCGGGCAGGAAAGGCAGCAACGTAATGAATAAAATTATATATCCATTGCAGATAGGCAATTTCCGCTTCTCTTGAAGACAAGTAGAGTATAGAATCAGCCATAGGATATTGTGCGAGTGTCTGGGTTCTTAGACTGCAGCTAGTGAAGCCGGCTTCAATAGTGAAAAGAGTTCAACGAGGCGTGTAACGGGGGCCTACGGCACTACCCCGAATAACGCTTTGTCAGTAATTCTAGGAATATGGGAAAAGGGGAGCCTTTTACTGGTTAAAGAAAGGAATTCAAATGTAAATATTTTAAGAGGTCCATGATTAAGGAATTTGCTGCTAGCGCACTCGAGCAGATGTAATTTCGATGGATTGCTCACGCGCTGCCTGCGATATGTAAGCTATAAGAGAACCTCAGACCAAAGAGCAGTGTTGTATGCAGTAGGAACTGTTTGTTAGTTGTAGTAGTAGCGAGTAGTCGTGTGCATGAAATTGGCTGGGCCGGTCGTGGGGAGCGATGGCGGAGCCTGAGCGATGTAATATAAGGTAAAAGCAGCCTCGCGCTTATGTAGTATTGTTATATCAAGTCCCCTGTAAATGTTAAAAAATCTCTTAATAATAATCCTTTTTATAAAAATTAACTTTTGACAATCATTCATCTCCGTTTAAAGAATTTACTGATTTCTCCAACCCATGGTCATCTCGATTATTGCAAAGAAAAATCAATTGTTTCTTCTTATACATGAAAAATCTATCGGCCAGCATTGCACTGGCTGTGCCAGAATAATTTCTTATAGGAGCAGATATATATGCGTTATCCGGCGACCTTATTGAGGTAAGAATTTTCAATTTATTCAGAATGCATTTTCAGGCCCATGCCGCAGCACTGCTGACGTCCAAAATTTACCAGCTTAAATTCACAGTCAATTATTGAAAGGTTATAACTGAGCCATAATTTTTTATTGGGAGATTAGTCACATTTTGTTATTGATAGGTTATGCAATTTACACTCCTGGAAATGGAAAAAAGAACACATTGACACCGGTGTGTCAGACCCACCATACTTGCTCCGGACACTGCGAGAGGGCTGTACAAGCAATGATCACACGCACGGCACAGCGGACACACCAGGAACCGCGGTGTTGGCCGTCGAATGGCGCTAGCTGCGCAGCATTTGTGCACCGCCGCCGTCAGTGTCAGCCAGTTTGCCGTGGCATACGGAGCTCCATCGCAGTCTTTAACACTGGTAGCATGCCGCGACAGCGTGGACGTGAACCGTATGTGCAGTTGACGGACTTTGAGCGAGGGCGTATAGTGGGCATGCGGGAGGCCGGGTGGACGTACCGCCGAATTGCTCAACACGTGGGGCGTGAGGTCTCCACAGTACATCGATGTTGTCGCCAGTGGTCGGCGGAAGGTGCACGTGCCCGTCGACCTGGGACCGGACCGCAGCGACGCACGGATGCACGCCAACACCGTAGGATCCTACACAGTGCCGTAGGGGACCGCACCGCCACTTCCCAGCAAATTAGGGACACTGTTGCTACTGGGGTATCGCCGAGGACCATTTGCAACCGTCTCCATGAAGCTGGGCTACGGTCCCGCACACCGTTAGGCCGTCTTCCGCTCACGCCCCAACATCGTGCAGCCCGCCTCCAGTGGTGTCGCGACAGGCGTGAATGGAGGGACGAATGGAGACGTGTCGTCTTCAGCGATGAGAGTCGCTTCTGCCTTGGTGCCAATGATGGTCGTATGCGTGTTTGGCGCCGTGCAGGTGAGCGCCACAATCAGGACTGCATAAGACCGAGGCACACAGGGCCAACACCCGGCATCATGGTGTGGGGAGCGATCTCCTACACTGGCCGTACACCACTGGTGATCGTCGAGGGGACACTGAATAGTGCACGGTACATCCAAACCGTCATCGAACCCATCGTTCTACCATTCCTAGACCGGCAAGGGAACTTGCTGTTCCAACAGGACAATGCACGTCCGCATGTATCCCGTGCCACCCAACGTGCTCTAGAAGGTGTAAGTCAACTACCCTGGCCAGCAAGATCTCCGGATCTGTCCCCCATTGAGCATGTTTGGGACTGGATGAAGCGTCGTCTCACGCGGTCTGCACGTCCAGCACGAACGCTGGAAATGGCATGGCAAGCCGTTCCACAGGACTACATCCAGCATCTCTACGATCGTCTCCATGGGAGAACAGCAGCCTGCATTGCTGCGAAAGGTGGATATACACTGTACTAGTGCGACATTGTGCATGCTCTGTTGCCTGTGTCTATGTGCCTGTGGTCCTGTCAGTGTGATCATGTGATGTATCTGACCCCAGGAATGTGTCAATAAAGTTTCCCCTTCCTGGGACAATGAATTCACGGTGTTCTTATTTCAATTTCCAGGAGTGTATTTATTGGGAGGTTACGCTAAATGTCAATGTTATAGTTATATTTTTTACTGTTGGGAGGTTTCAGAACTTTTCTGTTGGGAGGTTACAATATGAATGGTGACTGGAACTGAGGCCAGTTCTAAAAAGGCAATAGAAGATCGTATACTACAACTGTGGCAAAATGAATGGGACACTTCAGGCACTGGCACCAGAACACACCAATTTCTTCCTAACATTTGGGACAGATTAAAAATGCGATTTCTTAACACATCGAGGGGATTGATATATTACCTGACCAGCCATGGCCAATGGCCAGCGGCAATGTGGGCACACCAGAACACACATTGTGGGACTGCGCGCTCTATGAAGCTGCAGCGGGTAATGGACGTCAGGTCTTAGAGTTATAGGATCCCAATACAGCAATAAGGAGCGAGTACACCTTGCGCATCTTGGACTACACTACAGCCGCAGTATCCAGGAAGACCAACAAAGGCTTCACGAGGCATTCAAGCGTAAGTCATCGTGCTTCAGTCTAGGCTAGACAACATACTCTGCAGATGGAGAGAAGATAACCGAGGTTGTCGACCACCCAGTGAATACTGTCCCAAGAATCTATATTGTGTTGGTGCAAGTGGTCATGGAAGTGTGGATTTTAAGGAACATCAGTGAGCAGCGCGGGGTAGCAGCGCGATCTGAGGCACCTGCCATGGTACGCGCGGCTCGCCCCGTCTGAGGTTCGAGTCCTCCCTCGGGCACGAGTGTGTGTGTTTTCCATAGCGTAAGTTATTTTAAGTCAGATACGGTATTGTGTAGGCGTAGGGACCGATGACCTCAGCAGTTTGGTTCCATAGGAACGTAACTACCAAAAGTAACAGTGACAGGTGGAATTACTCGGTGCAGTGGGAAGTCTGCTGACATCCTGCCCGACGCCCAAGGCAACCAGCAGACTGTGTTGACCAGAGTACCATGAGAGCGAATCAAGTAGCGGAAACAACCGTGTACAAGATAAGTGCACCAAAGTAAATGAACAAACAGAAAAAATTCTAGTGTTTGTATTAGATTAGTAGCTGGATGATTGGTTAAGGGTTTTAATGTAGTTTTGTAGTAGCCGAAGTAGCAGTTGGTTTTTTTATTTTTTAATCTCTCTTATCAAAAAAAACTAAATATCAGATATAAATAATTAATACACAACTTATTACTATCCAATAAAATATGACTTCCATGGTATATTTTAGCTTTTTAATAATAGGCTGTAATTATAAAGAATAAATAAATAAATAAGTTGCTGACCAGACAGTGCAGGAAAAGCGGTGCATATAGGTGAGACCGGAGGCACATCGGCACCTTCAGAGATTTTTTTCTTTTGTTTTGGACTCTGTCACATCCATGCAAGAATTCGAGGCACCCTTTCTTGACGCAGGAGAGTTAGACTGTAGCTGTACCAGAAAAGTCAAAATAATGTTGATTACTTTCGGAGCTATACAGGGTGTTACAAAAAGGTACGGCCAAACTTTCAGGAAACATTCCTCACACACAAATAAAGAAAAGATGTTATGTGGACATGTGTCCGGAAACGCTTAATTTCCACGTTAGAGCTCATTTTATTTTCTTCCACCTACGCTCAATGGAGCACGTTATCATGATTTCATACGGGATACCCTCTACCTGTGCTGCTAGAACATGTGCCTTTACAAGTACGACACAACATGTGGTTCATGCACGATGGAGCTCCTGCACATTTCAGTCGAAGTGGTCGTACGCTTCTCAACAATAGATTCGGTGACCGATGGATTGGTAGAGGCGGACCAATTCCATGGCCTCCACGCTCTCCTGACCTCAACCCTCTTGACTTTCATTTATGGGGGCATTTGAAAGCTCTTGTCTACGCAACCCCGGTACCAAATGTAGAAACTCTTCGTGCTCGTATTGCGGACGGCTGTGATACAATACGCCATTCTCCAGGGCTGCATCAGCGCATCAGGGATTCCATGCGACGGAGGGTGGATGCATGTATCCTCGCTAACGGAGGACATTTTGAACATTTCCTGTAACAAAGTGTTTGAAGTCACGCTGGTACGTTCTGTTGCTGTGTGTTTCCATTCCATGATTAATGTAATTTGAAGAGAAGTAATAAAATGAGCTCTAACATGGAAAGTAAGCGTTTCCGGACACATGTCCACATAACATATTTTCTTTCTTTGTGTGTGAGGAATGTTTCCTGAAAGTTTGGCCGTACCTTTTTGTAACACCCTGTATAAACATTTACTCAGGTTTGTAGCGTGTAGGTATTGCCCCTAGTAACAGCGTAATATCGACACCTTTAAGTGTAATAATAACATTATGAAACACAGACAGAATAGAATTCCTGTTCTTATAAAATAACATACCTTACTATCTTAAAACGTATCAAAAAGAGTACACAAAATGTTTTTCGGAAATAGTGTACAATCTGGTAATAGAAATCAATTCAGCTTTGTTGAAATCTAGATCTCTGTTGATAGTTCTTGTTGATGGTTTCGTCAAGCTAATTTTAAGATTTCTCTGTCTAAGGCAAAAGGCCCAGTCTTCTCCAGCCTTTCTGGTGTTTTTAATGAAATTGTGCTAAATTCCTAATTTCCAGGCATAGCCAAATCACTGCAACTCAGCCAGGGGAATGCCACAGGAGAAACGTGCCGCCGTAGTCAATAATTCTCTTTCTTGTTCAGGAGTATAAGGAGATCCATTACAGAAGATAAACATGTTTGCCAGGGTCGCCAATAATAACCGTTATTCTCGATAACCGGTCTCAGTGATCGGTATTACCATCTTCAGACTCCACAGACAGACCTGAGAGATCTAAAGACAGTAACACTGACTACCGAAACTGGTGATCAGGAGCAATGAATAACTTGGCAAAGAAGTTTATCTTCCCTTGTATATTATGGAAAATCGCCCTCCTGCCTCTCAGCATGAGTAAACTAATGTAGAAACCAATCTTTTCCAAGAAAGTTTTCTTGTCTGAATTTAATTTTAATTTATTATAAAGTGTAATTTTTAGTACCATTCAATTACTCTGATACGCTGTCTAGTGATCTCCTTTACCTCACTAAATCTAATGTGTTTTTTTAGGATTTCTCCAATCCATTTAGCCCCCTATGATCTTTTGTTTACTATCCTCTCCATTTGAAATAAGATATAAGACTTTACTTAAGAGTGAACAACTGATTTTCGGAAATTTAGATCACGGGGAAATATCGACACCCTGTCGACATTGCCCAGTATTCGTCTGTCGATATCACCCCATTACACATTGTTGCATGGACTAGACTTTAATGGCTTTTACTAATGCTCTGACTCAGTTATAAAACCCACGCTAAAAGACGCACTAGGAAACATACTTACTCATTACATTATAGTTACTGTCGTTAATAAAGTACGCTAAACTTACTTCAGTTTAAACAAAAACCGCAAATAACTTTAAAAAGCCAATAAATATTAATTTTTAGTCTCACCATCAGACCGTCGTTCACAGAAATTCGTCGCCTCTGCACCTAGTTTCTGTAAACATCCGCTCTGCTGCAGCACTGTCTCCTACTGACTATAGTTCTGCTCAGCCGTGGAAACGATGGTGTCGGTGTTGCCTAATACGTCGGTATTCTCTCGGTCTCCCTAGTATTCTTGATATTTGATAAGAGATGAGATCGGTAAAATGATGGATGTTGTTATTACCAGTCGGAACCCCCGCGAAACATAAATTTAGTATCCCAATCCATAGAGCATTTCGCTTTGGACATAAGTGAAAGAAGACAGTTACGAAACTGTGAACACCGAGAGTATCGCGGCTGGGATATCATATCTTCCAACCTTGACGTAATCAGCGCTGTAACATGGGCCGACGTAAACACGTGACGATGTGACAACAAGGCGCTGTCGCGTTTGGACTTGCCCATGGACACACAGTCATGGAATTTGACCGATTGGTCCGTTTGTCAACGTGGATTGTTCAAGGTGTATACAAAGGACTGCAACACTCGCAGGCATATAAAACAGCGTATGAACAGTCCTCGTAAAACATGTAACAGGGACCAGAGCCGGATAATCGTTTCGAACCCATCAGGAATTCTTCTGTCAGTTATTGCATGCCCTCCAAACCAGTTTCCGAGCGAAAACTGTGAAAGAAACTATATTCAACTGACATGTCGAGTTCAGAGCTCAGAGCGGAACATTAAGCTGCAGGTCTTCAGAGGATCAAGCAACACATAAAGATGATAATAGCCGACTGCAATTGTATAGTGGGTTCAATGGGTCGCGATTTTGCCTCTTTTACATGACGCAAGGTGCCGAGTGCATCGACCGTCCGATGAGTCGCTAAACCCGTACTGCTGAAGGGAGTTGCTCAGGCCGGAGACGTTTCTGTAACGTTCTAGAGCTGTTCTTCTCAATATAATTTGGGCCCGTTGTGATAAACGTGAACGAGAACCAGGATGTATATTTCATCATTCTCGGTGACAATTTCTTCTACGCAATCATATGAGTATGCTGAGCACACTCCCGTCTTCCAAATGATAACTCGTTTCATTTAATATGTATCAGGGTGGTGATGACCTCGACGTTGAGCGCCCGTAAGCCGAAACACACACACACAAATGATAACAACCGTTTTCAGAGGTATGCACAAATATTTTACTGATTTCAAGAAAAATCAATCACCCAATCGTACCTTGATTATTCCCCTGAATCAGTCGATCATAATCCCACACAAAATGACTGGAACTGTTTGGAACAGTAGGTGAAAGTACCGTTTACCATCCCCGCAGTTTGATAGCTGTTTGAGATCTAATTATAAATGAGTGGCTGCAGCTGAAAGAGAGAAATCTGAAGAAATTTGTGGATGTTCTTCCATGCCGAAATGAGGTCATTAGTAAAGCTAGAGACGGTATCACTCTGCGTTAGTGTGACTTCTCCAGGTGGTGATTGGTACTCCATCTGGCGTGCTTATAAAGTCAAAGATTGACGAGTCCAGAATTAAGATCTAGGGTAGTACTGATTCAAGACCGGGATGCATTTCATGAAAATCGTCTGCTGTTCGAAGTAAATAACATGCTGTGGATTACTGTATGACTCAATGTACGATACCTAAGCTGATAGACAATCAATGTCAACAAGGGCTGATCAGAAAACGTCGGATTTCAGTGTTCTCTGTATACAAAATTCACATCGAATGTATCGATTACTTAAGCAGAATAACATGCATTTCTGATGTCACCAACAGAAAATTGGTAAATCCAGTGGTATCAGTCACTCAAATACATTTGCGATCCCAATACAAATATCAACATTCGCTCTTATCTATTACATTTCCCCAGGTATTAGTAATAGGCAGGGACGGAAAAAATCACAACTCCAAAAAATAACTACTGCAGAGTAATGAAATTTTGGGAATGCATTTCTCTACGTAACATATTTAAGTTATTAACTTTGCCAGCTCACAGGTCCATGTAATCCCGAGATAAGCCAATTCAAATGTGAAAATATGGTACCTTAATAACCGATGTAACCGCCAGAATGTTGAATGCACCCATGCAAAATGTGCGTACATTTCGTCGGACGAGCCCCGAACGTCAGTTTGTGGGAGTTCCATGCCTGTTGCACTTCATCGGCCAATACAGAGGCGGTTAATAGTGTTTTTAGATGACACGGTAGCTGTCATCCGATGATGTCCCATATGTGTTTGACTGGAGACAAATCTGGTGATCAAGCAGACCAAGGCTACATGTCGACACTCTGTAGAGCATGTTGTGTTACAAATACGGTATGTGGGCGAGCGATATCATGTTGGAAAACATCCCCTAGAATGCTGTTCATGCATCCAAGCACAACAGGTCGAATCAACAGGCTGACGTACAGATTTGAAGTCATGGTGCGTCGAATATTCACGAGTTCTGCTGTCATACGAAATCCCCCCCCCCCCCCTCGCACCTCTTCCACGGACAATAACTCCAGGCGTAGGTCCAGTGTGTTCAGCCCTCCTTGTAACCAACACGAGGTCATCACTGGCACCGAAACAGAACCATCTTTTATCAGGACACACAACAAACCTCTACCCTGCCCTCCAATGAGCTCCCGCTTCCGCTTACCACAACTGAATTCGCAAATGACGGTGGTTTGGTGCCAAAGGAGTGCGCGCTACAGCCTCGAATCTCTCCTTGATGTAACCGATTTGTAAAAATTCGTTGTGTCATTGTGGGGCCAACTGATGCTCAAATGACTGCTGCGGTTGTAGTATGATGGGCCAGAGCTATACGGCGAACACGGAACTTTCCTCTCGATAGTGCCACGTGGCCGTCCGGAGCCCGGTCTTCATGCGACTGTACATTCCGATGACCATCACTGCCAGCAATCATGTACAGTGGCTACTGTGGTGTCACCGCCAGACACCACACTTGATAGGTGGTAGCCTTTAAATCGGCCGCGGTCCATTAGTGTACGCCGGACCCGCGTGTCGCCACTGTCAGTAATTGCAGACCGAGCGCCACCACACGGCAGGTCTAGACAGACGTCCTGGCACTCGCCCCAGTTGTACAGCCGACGTTCATAGCAATGGTTCACTGACAAATACGCTCTCATTTGCCGAGACGATAGTTAGCATATCCTTCAGCTACATTTGCTACGACCTAGCAAGGCGCCGTATTCAAGTGATAATTAATATCATGAAGCATGTACCGTAACGAGAGATGTTCTACAATTGTGGGTTAAAGTTAGGTATTATATCAACTACGTACTTTATTTGCAATTCTCAAGATATTGTCCTGTTCCAGACCTCACGCCAGTCAGCGTGTAATTAAACGCGTGCATTTCGGCCTCCTCTAGAAACACAGTGTTGGCTCTTCTGCCAACACTACAGCTACATTCCTGGTAAGTCTTTCCGCCCTACCACAAAGAACGTCCAGCTTCTCTAGCCCTATTACATCACCTCGTTCAAACTCAGTGATGTGTTGATAATGGCGTCGTTGTCGTCTTAACGACATTTGCCATTAACATCGACTCACCACGTGCAGTTTCAAAGGTAACTAACGCTCACGACCGTTACAACGTGTATTTAAAGAGACCTGATCTGCATCTTCATAGGGGCGCTACTAGCGCCACTGTTACGCGACTGGGATGAAATTTGAATAGACGTCATTTTTCACTAATAGCGGAAACGTGAACTATTATCACACGCAAGTAAAAAAAACACAAATGACACAATAGTTCCTTGCCTTCATGTCTGTGCTTATATACCCACATCGGAATTTCGCTAAATTGCTTAAACACTGTAACAACGCCCCCAAACGTAAACTTTCTGATCGCCCGATATATGGTTCAAATCGCTCTGAGCATTATGAGACTTAACATCTGAGGTCATCAGTGCCCTAGAACTTAGAACTACTTAAGCCTAACTAACCTAAGGACATCACAAACATCCATGCCCGAGGCAGGATTCGAACCTGCGACCGTAGCGGTCGCGCGGTTCCAGACTGAAGCGCCTAGAACTGCTCGGCGCCCATTATAATTCTGTACCGAATCAATACGACAGCAAACAAAAGGTCGCTTTATAAAATTGCCCTGACGTCCTCTGTTGATCCGGAATGATCGGTGACTTTTTATATCGCTTGACGGTACTCAAACCCCATTCATTACATAGAAATGTGACTATTGCTTCCATTTATATTGATGGAGCACGTAAATGCCACGGTATGTTGTAAGAACTCTTTGAATTTGCTCGTTTGTTATTTCAAGTGAGAGATTATACATATAATTTTATTTCATACTTACACCTGCATGTGATGCAGTTACTTTGATGATCTCTTCGCTACTCATTCTGAGGTTTATCCCCACCCAAAAGTTTTCTCAAATTTGTAAATATGTCACATCGCCACTCAACACACACATTTCAAAGTCGTAGTGAAAATCGATCGTATCCAGTTCCGTAACTCCTACTTACGTAAGTACGCTACTCAAATCAGTTAAATGCGGGCGCTCTTTTCCAAATGGTAAGATAATCTTCAGGTTATTCTTTCTAATGGTAAATCCATTCCTCAGCTCTTTGCTTATTGGATATCTACGGCACTGCTTACTATCCACCAAAACTCCGCAATGGACTGAGGATCGCGGTTGTACTCACACCGGTGTTGCAGTCACGACCACGGTGTGAATACGGCTCTGCACGAACATGCGTTTCAGAGGATTCTTATCCATCCATCAAGAAGTAAACTTATTTAAGTTAACGTTACATATGCATTAGTATATAAAAGTTTCTGGCAAACTAGTGGCATTGTTTCCGAATCATATTTACTCGATATATTAAAATTTTTTTTGTTTCAAATGGCTCTGAGCACTATGGGACTTAACTTCTGTGGTCATCAGTCCCCTAGCAGTCGCACGGTTTCAGACTGTAGCGCCTAGAACCGTTCGGCCAACACGGCCGGCAAAATTTTTATTGTTTTAAAGGAAAAAGAGATTGCCTACTCAACGTTATAAGCTAGAGAAACGAGGGTACAACGTCTTAAACTTTTGCTTTAGTTGATGGATGCAATAACATTTGAATGTACTTATGATTAACTTCGATGTTCCAGCGAAGAATTTCAGTGAAAACTCCTGCTCCGCGGAATAGTTTGCCGCGCTTGTGTGAAGGACGGCTGCACAAAGGGTTCTTTGTTGTGGAGACAAAAGGGTCGATTGGAAACGGACAAGTGCCTGAAAAAAAAAAAACTCCGTGTGAACTGTTCACTTAAATGCTCAGGCATACACACTTTGAAAATGATTTTTTAAGCCCATTCAGATGCTCCAAAACACAGATTACAGTAGCGTTTCGAGAAATCAGATTGTATACTGTGTTTTTGAAATAAAATATAGTACAATGATTATGGTGTACTTCATCGTTCGGAGCCAATACATCAAATATATAAACCGCATTGTTCTCTCATTAACGGCTGAAATTGCAGTAAGAGCATTACGGCGTGAGTCATTCTGTAAATTCTATTCCGAGGTTTGGTTTCAACTGGAATAAAGCTGCCGCTTGGTAACCACGATGAATGTTTCATCAAACAGGGAAGAGTACACTTCCTACGTGACTGAAACTGTGTGGCGGACCATAACACGAAACCTCACTCTCGGCCCTCTCGGCCATTGAAGCAATGGGCACGGTGGGCTAGGCCCTGGATTCGAGCGCCGGTCTGCTACACCTTTAATCAGCCAGAAGATCTCATATCGATTGTGCCGTAATAATGTAAAAACTGCACTCTAATTTCATCGATATGCATGTTTCGTATGAAACGGCTTTAATGATATTCATATAACTTTCGCAAAAAGTAACGATTCAATGGAAACTGAGATATGTAAATGACGATTTCACTGGTAACATCAGTTCATCAGGTGTATTTGTGGTTCTGATGGTAGAGCGTTTTCCATATGAAGTAATGATGTGAAGTCGATCTACGTGTCAGAGAGACTCTTTTTACTGCACACTCTTCTATACAGCAGTAACATCCGCCTGTAACTCTACTCTAGGCTGTGGCTAAGAGTTGCACCCGATTTTCGAGGGGCGTTAATCAAGTGGGCTACACAAAGGATTCCATGTGTAGTGTGGGAAAGTAAGTTAGGCATACCAAGAAGGTGAGAACTTGGCTACGAAGTGCCGGCCATAGTGGCCGAGCGTTTCTAGGCGCTACAGTCTGGAACCGTGGGACCACTACGGTCGCAGGTTCGAATCCGACCTCGGGCGTGGATGTGTGTGATGTCCTTAGGTTAGTTAGGTTTAGGTAATTCCAAGTTCTAGGGGACTGATGACCTCAGCAGTTAAGTCCCACAGTGCTCAGAGCCATTTGAACCATTTGGCTACGAAGTCTTTTGCTACACTGTCCTTTGATACGAAGTTCTCGGTTAACTTCAAATCTCAAATTCAGATAAATTCCCAAGCTTGAGACGTGCCGTGTAAACCCAGAACTTTTCATCAAAGATGATACCTTGACTAGGATCACATGGTGCAGTCTTTTTCAACAAATCGTCTGTGAAAATTGAGGTAGATGATCGAGTCACAATACCAAATAGAGCTTAATTTTTCAAACAATAAGATAAAAGGATGCTTAGAACCTCACATCAACAACACAGGTTTTCTCATGTCACGCAGCACCCAACTTCAAAGGTGGCGTGTGTTTCAGTGACTAAGCTACTCTACGTTTTGGAGAAGACTACATTTCTGCATTAATTGAGCTAAGTCTTTGTTAATGGATCTCGTACGAAACGCATACTATTGTAATAATAACCCAATGGAGCTGTTTTCTTACATATTTTATTTACCGCAAGCGGTTTCGAGCGGTGATTCATTCATCCTGTTAATAGCTTTATTGCGTTTGGTACTGTTGGCGAATGAACCACAGCACGCAAGCCTTAACGATAAATGATATACATAGAAAACAGTTCTGGTGAATTATTATTACAACAGCGTGCATTCCACACTTTTTGCTAAGGCTGCAGAACAACATGAAAATGTTTACTGGAACTATTTTTCCAAAATTGTTTGCTTTCGGACACATCCACTCATAAATTTAACTACCGGTTTCGGCCAGCGGCAGCCATCCTTAAATCAATCAAACAGAGCAACAGAATACTCATAACAAACACAGTACGCAACATGGCAAAACAAACGAATGAAATGCATTGGTCATAAATATTACTACTGAGAACGCGTAAAGCTACTGATGTGCATTACTAATAGACGAGGAAACACTGCGACAGATGGTTTTTGAAGATATGACCATGCAAAATCACCATGCGGTCTGTCGGTGGCAGACTCTTCCGTATAGTGAGACTGATAAGTCTCCTTGTCGCAGTTGCGCAGCTGGTATTGTGGTGTCACCGCCAGACACCACACTTGCTAGGTGGTAGTTTAAATCGGCCGCGGTCCATGTAGTACATGTCGGACCCGCGTGTCGCCACTGTGATCGCAGACCTAGCGCCACCACCAAGGCAGGTCTCGTGATACGAGAGTGGACTCGGCCCCAGTTGTACGAGACACTAGCTACCGCCCAGTTGTACGAGGACCAAGCTACCGCCCAGTTGTACGCGAACCTAGCTATCGCCCAGTTGTACGAAGCCTTTCTCTCTCATTAGCCGAGAGACACAATAGCCATCAGAAGTTAATGGCTACGAACTAGCAAGGAGCCCTTTGTATCAGTGCCTATAGCTTACGAGTATTCAAGAGAGATGTATTCCACGAACTAAATAAAAGATAAGTAAAAAGCATCTAAATACTTTTCTTCTTATTCATTCATAAGTTTTATGTTCCAGACTTCACGCCCGTATGCTTATTGCCGTGCGTGCACTATCGGCTACAGCGTTAGTTTAGCGTGCCTTTCTTTTGGCTACTACCGTGTGGCGTAACAGTCTTGTTACGTCACTACAGATTGGCGACGAGGATGGGATCGGTGCTGTGCTTGCGCACAAAGTTGGCTCACATGATCGCCTATTGCCTTTGCGTCCAAATTGCTCTCGTCTGCGCAAAGAAATTATTCACAGATAGAGAAAGAAGCTTTGGCTCTCGTGTTTGGTGTTACTAAGTTCCATGATTTCTTGTATGGTCGTCACTTTACCATCATCACAGACCACAAACCTTTGACATCGCTTTTTCATCCGACCAAGCCTGTCCCTCCACGTACAGCGCAGAAATTCATTCGCTGGTCTATTTTCCTCTCGCAGTACCGCTACGATATCTTGTATCGGTCCACTGCTAAGCATGGCAACGCCGATGCGTTGTCCCGTTTGCCTGTTGCTGAGGATAAAGCATTCGATTCTTCCGAACTTGCTTGCATGTTCATTGATTCGGAAACCGATGAAGTGGTCGAATCGTTTCCGATTGATTTTCGTCGTGTCGCTACAGCCACAGCTGCTGACCCTGTCCTTGCTACTGTTTTACGTTTTGTTGCTACGCAATGGCCTTTGTCAAAGTCTCGGATCGAGGATCCGTTGGTTCGCCGATTTTTTGCTCACAAGGAGAGACTTTTTGTTCGACGTGGTGTTTTGTTGTTGCGTTCTGATAATGATCAGTCCAGAGTCGTGGTCCCACGTTCGTTACAGTCCTCTGTTTTACGGCTTCTTCATCAAGGACATTGGGGTATAGTGCGAACGAAACAACTTGCTCGTCAGCACTGTACTTGGTTCGGAATCGATGCTGCGATTACGAATATGTGTTCTTCGTGCCCGGCGTGTGCCGAACAACAGTCCGCACCGCCGCGGAAAGTCTTTGCGTGGCCGAAAGCCACTTCCCCTTGGCAACGCTTGCACATTGATTTTGCTGGTCCATTCTGGAATGCTCGATGGTTGGTTCTGGTCGACGCCTTCAGTAATTTTCCTTTTGTTGTCCGGATGTCTTCCACGACGTCCTCCGCCGCCATCCAAGCGTTGTCTGCTATCTTTTGCATTGAAGGTCTTCCGCAGACTATTGTTTCCGACAATGGCCCACAATTCATGTCCGCTGACTTTCAGTCATTCTGCCAGGCCAATGGTATTCAACATCTGACATCCGCGCCGTTTTCGCCTCAGTCCAACGGTGCCGCTGAACGTTTGGTCCGGACTTTCAAGTCACAGATGTTGAAATTGAAAGAGTCGCATTCTCGGGAGGACGCATTGTTGCTCTTTTTGTCTTCGTATCGCTCTCAGCCCCGAGATGGTCGCTCGCCGGCTGAGTTGCTCCACGGTCGTCCTCATCGCACCTTGATGTCTTTGCTGCATCCGCCGCATCAGGTTCCTGTGCAGCGGCAGACTCCTGCTTTTGCTCCAGGCGACGTTGTATTTTATCGCACCTATCGAGGTTCACGGCGTTGGCTCGCAGGGCGCATTCTTCGCTGCCTCGGCCGCGCGATGTATTTGGTTTTGGGGGCCTCTGGTGAGGTGCGTCGGCATCTCAATCAGCTGCGCCTCTGTCGTCGCTCGGGTTCTGCCGCTCCCCGTCTGCTTTCAGCGACGGTGCCGTCCGGTCAGCGCCCTGGGGACCCATCTCCTGGCTCGCCTCATCCCCAGGTGTTACCGACGATGCCTTCCATTTTGCCCCATGGCGACGCGCCGCCGCCGCCGCCGCAGCAGCAGCAGCCGCCGGCGCCGACCGCATTCGACGCTTCGTTGCAGCCGCCAGGCGCCTCCCAGGGTCACGCGCCGCCGATCGCTTCCCGTGACCAGCTGTCCTCCGCCATGGAACTCCAGCCCGCTCCGGACCACATGACGTCATCGCGCGTCGGCTACCCCGACGCCATGGACATAGACCCTTCGGTCCCTCATGTCTTCTCACGGGCGCATACACCGCATGTTGACGTGCACCCTGGACTAGTTTTGCAGGCGTTTCCTAGCTCCCCTCGGACCGGATGGCCGGGTGCGGGTGGCACAGCCTCGCCTGTTGTTAGGCTCCCCACCTCATCGCATACGTCAACATGTGGTCCTCCCCACGGCGGGCGGAAGCCTTATCTCACGACCGTTCGCCGATTTGCGGGGGAGGAATGTGGTGTCACCGCCAGACACCACACTTGCTAGGTGGTAGTTTAAATCGGCCGCGGTCCATGTAGTACATGTCGGACCCGCGTGTCGCCACTGTGATCGCAGACCTAGCGCCACCACCAAGGCAGGTCTCGTGATACGAGAGTGGACTCGGCCCCAGTTGTACGAGACACTAGCTACCGCCCAGTTGTACGAGGACCAAGCTACCGCCCAGTTGTACGCGAACCTAGCTATCGCCCAGTTGTACGAAGCCTTTCTCTCTCATTAGCCGAGAGACACAATAGCCATCAGAAGTTAATGGCTACGAACTAGCAAGGAGCCCTTTGTATCAGTGCCTATAGCTTACGAGTATTCAAGAGAGATGTATTCCACGAACTAAATAAAAGATAAGTAAAAAGCATCTAAATACTTTTCTTCTTATTCATTCATAAGTTTTATGTTCCAGACTTCACGCCCGTATGCTTATTGCCGTGCGTGCACTATCGGCTACAGCGTTAGTTTAGCGTGCCTTTCTTTTGGCTACTACCGTGTGGCGTAACAGTCTTGTTACGTCACTACAGGTATTGTAGTTCCAAATTGAAGGCCAAGTGTCCAAAACTGGAGCATGATACGGTTGTAAAGTACTTGAAATAAAAAAGTAGCATGCAAAGGTAGCCTTCCATTTCAAAAATGAGTGACGGGAGAGCGACAGAAAGGGGCAGACTTTCTAAAATGTGGACGATTAGGGAATTTTACAGTTGCAGCCTCGTGACGAATGAAAATTAGTCTCTTCAGAAGAAAAAATAAATGTAAAGAAAACGTCACTTTCCCCTATATGAAGAACAGAGATAATCCACTGGAAACGATATATCAGTTTCTGGACATTGTAAATGTTTCACGCTGTTACAAAGTCTCGTCACCATTTGACCATAGTACGTCTCATGGCGGAAATCAAGGGCGCATCCATTCACGGTAGAAATTTTTCAGGCTGCATTAAGTAGCATTCTGCGTCACTGTTGTATTCTGATGCCAATTACAGCAGTTTCCAATAACGTCAAACCTTTTTTGATACAGTTTTGTAGCTTTCGATTAGTGGTAGCCTTTTTTCCCCTTTTCTATAAGCGGTAAGTGCGTTGCACAAAGTGTCTGTTCTCACCAGTCAAAAATCTGAAGAACCTTCATTAAAAAGTGAATCGCACTACAAAACGTGACAGAGAAAATGTTTTCCTTCATTCGATTATGGCGAAACAGGCTCAGGGTTTAATTTCACTCCTCATGAGCAGGGACAGGTGCCAGATGACATTCGAAACAGATATTAATCCTGTTGCGTCAGTCGCACGTTTCCTGGAAGCTGCAGTTGGTGAATTCCGTCTGTAATGGTACTGGTATTGAGGAGATGTAAGACTTGCTGGGAAGAAATTGAGTAACTGATATGAAAATCCGTCTGTAATGGTACTGGTATTGAGGAGATGTAAGACTTGCTGGGAAGAAATTGAGTAACTGATATGAAAATCACACCGGAAAAATCTTGCATAAAATTTACTCCTGCCTAGAAACTTAACAGTTATAAGTACGTACGCTTCGGTGACTGATGTCAGTGTCATTAAAGTCCTTCAGAGTGTTCTGTCGCATTATCTTATAAAATACTAAAATTTGCGACGTTTCGGACATGTAACAGTGACATTCCTCAAAACAAGCTGGGATGTGAGTGCTATTCCAATGGTGCCACTAGACCACCGTCGTGACCTTTAGTCTAATTTATTGGTCCTGAAATAACATTGATCAGGTTTAGGAGAGAGTGTGGGGATATGAGGGAGACTACATATGGGTTCGGCGGCATGTTCCAAATGGTAGCCTGTTCGTCTCAGCCGATTCCGTAGATTACCGTAAACAGAGGCTTTTTTGCAAAATTCAAAGATGGCTTAAGACAAGGAGATAGTCTTTCTCTTAATGTGCTAAACAAAATTATTAAATAATGGTGGAAAGCACTCGAATATTAAAAAACACATCAGAATTGGATACAAGGAAAAGGACGTTGCTCTCATCTGTTTAGCATTGTATAGTATCAACTTATTATCGTAAACAGTGTTTCCTCCGTTGTACTGTTTAGCATCCAGCTGCACTTAAGGATCGAAAACTAGATTGCAGATATCGTTTCGGAAGACAATCACCAGCATTAAGAAAAAACAAAAATATCATCTGCGCTATGAATGGCAGTGTGGCTGGTTCTAAGACGCTGATGAATGAACTAGATAGAATTCTGAACGGTGAAATAGGAAACTAGATCTTGTACTCCACCTAGCACAGAGCACCTACAATACGAAAGCAATCGTACGTACGACCGAGCTAAGACAGTAACGGTCAATGAGCTAATGCGTGCGCTTATATCTTCAGAATACCCAGCTTCAGCAGAAGGAAAAGATTTCACGGATAGGGAAGTATAAGACAAGAAATATTATTGTGCCAAGAAAAAGCGACAATACATACTGGTAATGCAGGAGCGAAGACATACAAAATACGGGTAAAGAGACGCCACACGGAAGCAAGCAAAAAATAATTCGGAACGTCTGAAGGAGAATCTTTAATCTGGCTTACAAGTTGAACGGAAAGAGTCTAGAAGAAGCGAACACTACGAAACACACAACACACGGACACTTTTAGAAATAACGGGTTTAAAGATACGGAAATAATCAACGAATAATCAGACTACGAAGAAAAATTATGAAAGATCAGTGAAGAGAAAGAGGAAAGCGCAAATTATGAGGAGTGGTCCACATCCTACCGCAGGAAAAAGTCGTTGCAAAAAGACATGGTTAACACATTCGACCTATGGTGGGCTGCGAAAGGTTCGAACCACCGTTCAGCCTTGGTTTTCCTTATTTACTTGAAGTGAATGCAGAGGTGTTCTATTGATTACATCCAATGCTGATTCCTTAGCATATTCTTTCTGGTAGTCCGTCTCCAACGACATGAATCTCGAAAGTACGCAAAACATGTTACATCCCACCTGGACGCTAGGAGAAAAATGCAAATACACTGCACTTTTAACAGCGTTGACGAACAACTCGCGAATTTTAGTTGCAAACGTGTTAACAGGACGTCTCGCGCACGTGGCCACTAAACGGGGCTAAGGACTACTTTACAGTTTAAACGATCTCCAAGAACCTCAATCCCAAGTGAAATTCCCTGCGTCGGCATCTCGTCAACTCGAAGTTCCACGAGATAAATTTAGCCGCAACGGTGCCGTAGTGTTTCCGCCGAGCGCTAATAGCACCACAGGAGCCGGTTTGGTTAGCTGTTATTTGTTTCTGACACACTACGCAGTGGCCCAAAGGGGTAATTTGTAGGTAATTTCTGTAGCTGGGCCGCATTAGGAGGAAAAGAGCGTCCGATGGTGGACATCAAAGCAGTGTAGGCAGAGCCGGGGGCGTGTCGGCACGCCGGCGCAGCCCAGGCGGGCGAACAGATAACAGCGCAGCCGCGGGCTGTTTACGCGGTTCCAGGATGCGGAAGGTGGTTGCCACACTCTGCCCCCGGAATAGCCCGGAAGCGGCTGTTTTTGAACTCGTCAGTCGTAGTTCGGCTGTCGGGAATGCGGCTGCAAACAGGAGGTCATCAACGGGGAGCGGTTGTAAACTCAATGGGTTATCCCGTTTCTCAAGAGATATTTCCGTATTGTGGGAATCACAGTCCTGTTCCCCAGTTACCAAATACGCTTCCAGTGGGGTGATAGACCTCGGAGAATGCTTATGAAACATTTATACCTTCTCTAAGAAATAATGAATGCGTCCTGTTGAGTTTCTTTTCTCTTTTAGAATTCGTGAGTGAATCTGAACTAAAGTTGATGATGTGAAACGAGGTGATAATAGAGATCAGTTAAATATAGATTCAGTTACATGAAATGATATCAGTGAAATATTCAGTAAGTTTGGACTAACTAAAATATGCGTCACACGAGGCGAACCTGAATTTACTGCTGATACATATCTTTTGTGTTTGACACAAAATAAATAATGTGACACTTTTTTTTTTCTTCCTCAACCAGTCTCGGCTGAAAAATTCTGAATTTTGTTGGGGGACATCGTGGAATATTCCAGTTTCAGCTCATACAGTCTCACGAAGTCATTTCAGATATTCGAAGGCGCTTGTAGATTTTTGTGGAGACCTAGCAGTGAACAAAAGCACAGTGAGTCGTTGAGCGAGGCTCCTGTTCTCATCGCAACTAGGTCGCTCATAATGGTTCAAATGGCTCTGAGCACTGTGGGACTTAACTTCTGAGGTCATCAGTCCCCTAGAACTTAGAAATACTTAAACCTAACTAACCTAAGGACATCATACAGCCGGCCGGAGTGGACGCGTGGTTCTGGGCGCTACAGTCTGGAACCGAGCGACCGCTACGGTCGCAGGTTCGAATCCTGCATCCGGCATGGATGTGTGTGATGTCCTTAGGTTAGTTAGGTTTAGTTAGTTCTAAGTTCTAGGCGTCCGCAGCTCGTGGTCGTGCGGTAGCGTTCTCGCTTCCCGCGCCCGGGTTCCCGGGTTCGATTCCCTACGGGGTCAGGGATTTTCTCTGCCTCGTGATGACTGGATGTTGTGTGCTGTCCTTAGGTTAGTTAGGTTTAAGTAGTTCTAAGTTCTAGGGGACTGATAACCATAGATGTTAAGTCCCATAGTGCTCAGAGCCATTTGAACCATTTAAGTTCTAGGCGACTGATGACCTCAGAAGTTAAGTCGCGTAGTGCTCAGAGCCATTTGAACCATTTTTAATATCACACGCGACCATGACCGAGGCAGGATTCGAACCTGCGACCGTAGCGGTCGCGCTGCTCCAGACTGTAGCGCCTAGAACCGCTCGGCCACTCCGGCCGGCGGTCGCTCACACCTGTCCCATCTTCCGCGTGCCATTCGGCGGCACACATCTGTGACTCTTACAATGTTGGAACTATTGTGTCTCACTGTTTAGAGGCACAAAACGCGTTTTCAGTTCGTTACTAAGTGCAAATAAGTAAGAGACCGAGTTGATAGGAGCTGAAGGAGTCCAGGTTGCAATAATATGCGGTACGGCACACTGTTAGAGAGAAGGATTATTATTCAAGAAACACATAGTACAATGAAATTACTTATCTTCAGTAGTTTGTAGGACTGCAGCTGCGGCTATGAACTGATAATCTCGTAACATGGAATACCATGAACTAATACAACATATTCTCAGGGACTAAGCCTGATGGGCCCTCCCCAGGGAATCAATGCAAACGTTACAGAACTGGCTGAGGGCCGATTATGAAAGTGCGTCTACTTAGGTTGAAATCTAGCTAACAAGTGAACGAGGCACACTCCAGTTCCGTCGAGCTGCACAGCCTGCTAGCATGCGCTGAGCTCCACAGACGACAGGCTGAAAACCTTGTGTTGGCGCGGCGTTGTAGTAGTATCTGTGGCAATGATACTACAGGAACGTGCGAACACTCTCATTCGAAGTGATCGACGGATCACAATCGAATACCGTATTGCACAACTGGACGTTTTTGTTGGCAGTGCTGAAGACCACCAGATGGGGTACTCAAAGGTGTGTGGCCGCTGGGTTCTTAGTCTCGTAACAGAACATCATAAAGAGCAGCGCAGGATCATATGTGCGGAGTTTCTTTCGCGTTAGCATTCTGATAGTGACACTTTTTCGTCGAACATTGTCACAGGCGATGAAAGAAGGGTTCATCACTTCGAACCAGAGACAAATCGGCAATCCAAGGAGTGAGTCAGACCACCTCTTTTCCGAAGAAAACCTTCAAAGGCGCATTTTCAGCCAGAAGTAATTGCGACAGTCTTCTGGGACTCTGAAGTGGTTAATCTATTTTACGTCCTCCCTCATGGCACAACGGTAACGTCTCAAGTGTACTGTAATACCCGCAGGAAACTGAAGAACCGACTTCAGCGTGTTCGTCGCCACAAAAATGCAAACGAAATTCTCCTTCTCCATGACAACGCAAGGTCTGACACAACTCTGCGAACCAGAGAGGAGTCCGCAAAACTTCATTGGACTGTTCTTCCTCATCCACCCTATAGCCCGGATCTCGCACGTTCCGACTTCCATCTTTTTGGCCCGATGAAGGATGCACTCCGCAAGAAGCAGTACGAGGATGATGCGGAGGTTATTGGTGCAGCGAGACGTAGGTTCTGAGCTCGATGAGTAGGGTCGTAACATTCCGACATACAGGCCCTCATAGTAAGGTGGTGTAAGGCCGTCGCAGTGATCAGACGTTATGCAGAAAAATACGGTTAATGTGGTGCACTGGAATCCTGAATAAAAGCAAAATGTTCTCGGAAAAAGAAGTGTTACATCACTTTCTGAATGCCGCTCATATTTCTGTGTCCTCCGAACACTCCGTTCTCACGTACCCCGCGATAGCATCTCCGGTCGCAGTCTTCGAAATCATCAGTGACAATGGATGTTTGAGTTAGGGCTGGAGGCGTGATGGTGTAGCCTAATAGCAGATGCATCTAGTGGTACATCACGGTCAGAGCTGCCAAGTACTCCTGGATAAACATTTATATCACTAAGCATTGACATATAAGTATGAAGTCAATTTGGGTGCCCCTTTCCTGTGAAATTCCTGTGGGAAAATCTAAACATCTCAGAAAATTAATGCAAAAGTCTTCATAGACAATCTTTTGCTGTCTTTTGCTTGCTAGGTGGCATAGTACTGGCTCAGATTGTTCCAAAAATATCTGAAAATATTCCTCGTAGGGATCTATATACTGCAATACGTTTACGTGATTTTCCTAGTGGTAGCAGTTCATAAGCACAGAATTTCATTTTTTACCCCAAGTACAAAACACTTCTTTCATTAAATTTGAACTGACTTTATTTCTGCTAGAGATTTTACCTCCACCTTTCTCCGTATTTTCCCTGCAGATATAGGCTCTTACTGTATATGCCTTTATATTAAATATTTGAATCCATATCAATATGTGATGCTCATACCTATATAATACTTCATTTTCCTTCAGCATTACAGTTCATTGAAATGGACAAGAAGTTTATTAGCTATCTTTTTAATCCCATAATATTCTTTTCAGTGTGATAAGCTAATTCTAAAAAGTTCTTTTTGGGGGCGACACTTCATATATCTTGATCTCCTTTGAAGCAACGTGTCTGAATCAGGTACTTCGCCTAACAAGGCTTCCATCTTATACCTATAATAATAGGAATTTTTACTTTGGTGATGGCAACCTCCCATAATTATATTACAGCGGAGCTGGCCTCTGTGGCCGAACGGTTCTAGGCACTTCAGTCCGGAACCGCGCTGCTGCTACGGTCGCCTCGGGCTTGGGTTAGTTAGGTTTAAGTAGTTCTAAGTCTAGGGGACTGTTGACCTCAGATGTTAAGTCCCATAGTGCTTAAAGCCTTTTGAACCATTTTGTTACAGTGGTTTTCATGAGAAACCGCGTCTACCAAATAGATTTTCTGTGTGCCAGCGACTTTGATCCTCCAGAGCCTTCAACTAAATCCTGTAACGCTAGAAATTGAAAACACAACAATCGTATTCCTCAGGAGTAGGAGGCGAATTGTAGGAATGTTCAGGTAATAAAATCTGTCAGAGGTTGATTCATTCACTGATGCTTGGCAGCCCATTACAGGATCAAGAATATTTCCCTCTGTATCACGTCTGTTAATAACTAGTCATTTTTTGTAGTATGCAGCTTTAAATGGCAAACAGAAAGAATTACATTTAGTTGAACGGAAAACGACAGGCATCATGTTGAGATTAAGTGATGTAAGTATCACTTTAGTTCTGGTCGTGGTGCTCGATTTACGATGTGGAGTAAACCTAGCTGTGGTCGTAAACTATGACTGCAAGGACATTCCGTTATACATTACAGTTAAAACAGTAATAAAACCTCACGCAGAATGGACTTTATCGCCTCTAATATAGACCTTTTTTAAGGCGCATGACACTTAAAATGTTGTTGACGTGCATTTACATTTAATAATTTCCACGTAAAAAGGTTTCGGGTGGGTTATTTTTAACGTGTCCGTTACCTTGAGCTACGTTGTATTAGAATTGACGACGTGTCTGAACCCTTCTTGCCAGGACCATGATTCCAGATCATTGGATTTATTTTTCTTCGGGCAGAAATAAGTTATTCACTTAGTACTTTGGCTACATTACATTTGACATGATTGGAAAGTTACACATTAATATTCGTTTCATTAATTGCGACATATCTTCTGCAGTCTATACTTCCATACACTGCATGCGCGTTTCGGTTTTAACATTAAGCTATCTTCAATGGGTTGGATCTAGCGTTGCATTAATGTAAAAATTGTACACCGAGTGCAACATAAATATATACTGCAATAAGAAAAAGGAGTGTCAGCTCATAAAATGAATGTATACGTGCTTCGGCAATTGGCCACAAGAGAGCTAATTACAGGGTGATTCACGTAAAGACGTAACACCCCTTTTATTTCGTGAACGGCTACACATACCGAAACGCAGTTGTCGGTAAGTGTTAGAGCGTCCAGGGCACATATGTTTTTGTTCGGTTAAAGTTTTTCGCGCTCGTATCAACTGAGATATCGAATCAAGTGCATTTTTAAATGGAACCGTATACCTTTTATATCTGCATTCGACAGCTCTTGAGAAGACATTGTAGTAATACAGAGTTTGTTAATGCTGAGGTTGACACCTGTGGTAAAACAAATCGAGAAATGTCCTAGAAATGACAGCACGGTCGCTGGAAACGGCGTTTGCAGTACAAACATTACCGAGCAGGATGCACAGTATATCGTAAGGTAGACTGCGCTACAAAAATAAAGCTTTATTTTCTCTTGAACCAACTTAAGTCCTCGATGCAGGTTCACCTACGAATGTTGTATATGGAAATACGACATAGGCTAGAAACTATAACTAAAGCTTAGGAAAACTATTACACGTTTGTGTATCCTTCCATATTTACGTGAGCTGCGGCAGAGAAATCAACTGTTAATTTTTCAAAGATAAAGAGGTCTTATACGCTGCAAAAAGCAACTACTGTATTAAATATCTACATGTTACAAGGAAGATTTGATCTATCTTTTCCTTGCAAGGATGTGCGTTAATTAGAGATGAAATACACTGAAGCGCGAAAGAAACTGCTCCAGGCATGCATATGCAAATATAGAGATATGTAAACAGGCAGAATAAGGCACAGCTGTCGGCATCGCCTGTGTGGGACACAGCATCTCCGAGGTAACAATGAAGTGGGGATTTTCTCGTACGACCATTTCACGAGGGTAGCGTGAATATCGGGAAGCTCGTAAAATATCAAATCTCCGACATCGTTGCGGCCGGAAAAAGATCCTTCAAGAACGGGTCCAACGACGACTGAAGAGAATCGTTCAGCGTGACAGAAATGCAACCCTTCCGCAAATCGCTGCAGATTTCAATGCTGCACTATCAACAAATGTCAGCCTGTGAACCATTCAACGAAAAGGGCTTCAGGAGCCGAAGACCCACTGTGTACCCTTGATGTCTGAACAACACAAAGCTTTATACCTCACCTGGGCCCGTCAACACCGACGTTGGACTGTTGATGTCTGGAAACACGTTGCCTGGTCGGAAGAGTCTCTTTTCTGGGGAAATTCCAGCAGATCAATACGACACCCAACACGTCCAGAATTGCTACAGAGTGGCTTCAGGAACACTCTTCTAAGTTTAAACACTTCCGCTGACCACCAAACTCTCCAGACATGTACATATAGCCAGAACAGCTTCTTCTTGCTGCACGTAGGCACGCGCGAGTTCTACTTCTGGCTCCAAAAATAATTTTGGTGGGCCAATCCAGGAAAGAATTAAGTGATCTGCATTGCCAAGTAGATGACATACATAGGCGATTTGATTCTGCAATTATCAGGATAGAAGAAGTCCCAAACCTGTACTAGAAGCCAAAGTGCAAGAATGTACGTTCCCATTAGGGAATAAGTATGCGAACAAACATAAAAACCCTGGATTCGGAAAACTGTATTTGAAGTAAAGAACATGGTGAATACTTATAAAGATACTCGAGAAAGAAACATTGCAAGGAAGAAGGAATGGCAAAAGCAACTAACGTAAATTTTTGTAATGAAATAGAATCACTATGACAGCACATAAATCAAAACTACAATATTCTCATAACGGCACAGAGTGCTGAACCTCTTTTGAGAGAAGAAAAATTCGACCAACAGTAACAAAAAGGGGACTGGCATGGGCGTAGTGTCTTTACTTTCGAAATGAGCGATGGAGAAAAAACAAATACAGTAACCAGTACCATGGCAGGAAACGCAGTGAAGTAGGGGCTACACCTTGGCATTTCAAATATGACTTTAGCGCATTTCAGTGATGCGATTGTTGAGGATTTTTTGTTCCAATAGAAGCAGGATATTTTGTAAAGAGAATTTGTAGTAATATGTATACAGACATTCATGGACGACATTCCACGAAAGAAAAATGTGAGACGTGATTTCGCAAACTGTAATATCTGAAAAGGAGAAAATCCGAATTCGAAATTATGCGGAAATGAAAGTTACCTGATGACACAAAAACAACTATGGGTATCATTTCCAGAAAAATTAGAAAATGAAGAGAACTGGTGCAATAACCATGACCAAAGACAGTATGGAAATCTCAATGAGACAGAAACGACAACAAGAATAGTCCGAGAATCTGTATGATTGCACTCAAATGTGATTGGCAGCGTATTCAATCAGATGTAGATGTAAACGATGCAGGGGTGCAGAAAGGTCCCGGTGGTTATAGCTGCCGCGTCAGAAACACGGATGAGAATAAACTGAGAGCTACGTGTTTCATGAGCCTACCGGGCGTGGAAAGATGGAATGGGCCAATAAACATTAAAACAGTCGGGAAGCATCAATCTGAGGGAAGGAAGAAGATCACGAACTGTTTTCACAAACAGAAAAGCAATGTAAATAAGATGTACGGTAATTGTATAGAATCCACTGCACAGGAATTCAGCAAAAATGGCAATGTGTTAAACAAAATTTTGGAGATATAGTTGATGATAAAATAATTAGTGAATGTAGGGATGTCCCGCCTGAAACTAAAGAAATTAAACAATCCGAATATCAGTAAATTTTAGGTAGTAAACATAGTAGTGTAACTAGTGATGGCGAACATATGTGATTTAGACTGTACAGGAGTTCAAAAGAACGTTTCTGTTAAAACATGGTGTAAAAATTGCAATGGAGGTACAACTATAGAATAAAAAGCAGTGCTGCAGTATAACACCAACTAAAAGCAATAAACGAAGTAATAATCCAAAAGGAAGAAGAAGTGCTGTATAAATATAAATTAATAAAAAGTATGTCATAAAATGAAAAGCGATGATATGGCATTAGAAAAGGACTGGTGTCATTCAGTTTCAACAACTCTCAGCAAAAGCGTAGCCTCTTAGGCAGTTCGTTCCCATTCAGTTATTGCACTATCTGATTTTTTATGGGTTCTGTTGCAGTTCTTTGAGGAATATTCGCCATACACTGCGATCCCAGGTGGCAAGTTGTAGTCCAATCTTGCGTACAGAACGCCTGAGACATCGACTGAATCGTCTTTCACTCTTACAAAATTCTCTGGTGTGCACACACGTTTAGCACGTACACTCCACGTTCCAACGTATCACCCGTTTCGTCGTAGTTCTATACCTACACTTTGATACCATGTGCCGACGGCACAGGAACATGATGTGCAATATTATAATGAGCATGAAATACACGCCTCGTAGCCACGTAGCTGTCGTTGTTTTTGTAAATCGCTTTCACGGCAACACCACATTTTTCACCAGTACACGACGCCGTCTCGACTGAAGATCGTTATCAGGGTCAGTGGCAAAGGTTTGTTGTTCAGATGGCACCACTCCCATTTTTTGGTTCCTTACGGTTGCCAAATCGCCTGTTTCGCTGTTGCACGTGCTGGAAGAGTATTTTCAGACAAGCCAGAATCTGTAAAAAGGTATAATCACTTGAATATAGTAGACCGTAAGCCACATTTGTTTCACTATATCCTGCATCCACGACCAAAAGGACAGGAAACAAAAAATTATGGAGTGAGAGGCTATTAACAGAAGTAACGTATCTTCTAACAACTCATTAACTACATTTAAAAAAATATGAAAATATCTGTCACAGGTGCCAGTCCTTTGAAGAAAATACTACATAGCGAAACTAACTGACTTAACAAACTTCATGAAAACGTCGAGAAATTTTTCATTAAAAATTTATGATAGACCTCGCTCTGACTGCAGGGTAATGGCTGGTGCACTAGCACCAGAATCAACAAAATTTACAGTTTTCTACTTTCGGAGAAGTACTATCATCACCAAGCAGATACTTTGGTCCCAATACTCTTGTTTCAGTGTTTGTCCAAGCATTACATAAGGTGACAGGTGACAGGTATAATTTAGGTATCTGAATTTTTGCTAACTAAATCCATTGTGAGCGATCAGGGATACTGTAAGCTGTATTGCAGAAGTTAAGTGAATATCTTTGAGCTGCGCGAGGGCGCAGTAGAGCAGACTAAGTTCAGCTGGGCTAGAGAGAGCAGGCGAAGTTCCAGTGTGTTAGAGCAAGGGTGATAACATTAACCAGGGTTAGTGACGAAGCTATGGCAATATTGTGATTCAAATTTTGTTCAGTCAACATGCTTATGAAACTAATTTGTGAAGGAAGAAATCCAATGGAACGTCAGGTAAGTTTAATAATGATGTTAATTTTTTCACTATTGCTGCGCCATCGAGCGGACTTGCTTATTGTACTGAGAATTGTTAGATTTGAGAGATAGAAAAGTGTATTGTTTGGATATTGAGAAGTTCATTAAATATAAAATCTGTCTTGAGCACTTGTTCTCAATACACGAAAAAGACACAGTGTTGCCATTTTTGGACATATTTCATTTTCTTACCAACTTTTCTCTTACCATTCTTTTAATGGATAATCCTAATAAGACTGATAAAAAATGTTCGATTTGCAATTAACAGAGAACTAATTGCACCGCTAGAGTTTCTCTATGTAGACACAGAAATTTGCAGAAGGAAGTTATACAGTTTCTGATTAACTTTTAAATTGAATGAAGTATTTCAGCCGGCCGCGGTGGTCTAGCGGTTCAGGCGCTCAGTCCGGAACCGCGCGACTGCTACGGTCGCAGGTTCGAATCCTGCCTCGGGCATGGGTGTGTGTGATGTCCTTAGGTTAGTTAGGTTTAAGTAGTTCTAAGTTCTAGGGGACTGATGACCACAGATGTTAAGTCCCATAGTGCTCAGAACCCTTTTTTGAAGTATTTCATCTTTCTCAACTTTCATCTGAAAGACACCACTCAGAATCAATTTTTCAGTCTTGATTTGAGCAGGGTTTCCAAAATTACAAAACTTTTAAGTGGTTGGCTTAATGGAAAGTACTAGCTTCCATTTTAGCCTGAGTGTACAATACTGTCACCAACTGACAATATTAAAGAATACAAAGCAGGTAGGAAGTGACAATAAATTAATGACCATACCTCAGTGAGTCATTCTGTCCTGCAATACCAATTTCCTTCGAGTATAATTTACGAGTCGTGCATAACTCAGAGTTTAGGGATGCTAAATTGTTTCATTAACCAGCTAGTTAGATACTGTGATAATGGAGGGACAGATTGTGAGTACTACTTTTCATAGGAAAAGTGATTTAATGATAAAGATCTTTTAGGTGACTGTATATAAAAATTAAACTATTTAACTGGTCGCATGTTTCAACTGAACGAAAATAAGACTACCTATAAATTACTCAAACGGTATTTTCCGAAGTTTCGTTGCCAAAGTAAGAGTGTGAAATGGGCAAATGAGGTATCAAACTGGCCAGTGTGAAATCTAGTTTGTAAAAAATATTTAACTCCTTGAAAGTAATCAGTGTATCAGTGTAATGAATAAAAACTTAATTAGTGATGTCAGGAAAAGATAAATATTTCATGAAGAATTACTGACAGCTGTATAAATGAAAAACGTACGTCTCTTCAAGTCCCTCACTATAGTATTGGCATGACGTTTCACTGTCAAAATGGCTCTCTTCAAATCAAGTACTAAATTTAGAACATTTAGAGAAAAGGAAAGCAAATAATGTGTCAAAAGGTCATGCTTTCAAAACAAAATTTAAAAACGAAAAAGGAATTTTAAAAATGGTCAGTGTTCTCTACAATTATTTGTCTAGAACTAAGAAATAAATTAGGCAAACACTGGACACACACTTAAATGATGCTCGAAATCATGTGCAGCAAATGAGATGCCAACTGATAATTTGAAATTCAATGTTGAGCTTAGAATCCCAGAATTTTAAAGTGTATTTGTGATTATTTGTGTGCTTGATTATCTCGACTGTACTGTCTGCTGTTGTGTGGCTCTTGCCTATCTATTTCATCTATGCCCAAAGGTGTGAAAACGATATAACAATTTTTTAGTCTCAATATTTTTTCAGTAGTGTTCCCTTATACATCATGAAAGAGAGAGTGTATTCTCAATCGGCAGTGTGAAAATGCTACAACAATTTTTAGTGGCAACAATTTTTCAATAGTGTTCCCTCAAGCATTAAGAAAGAAGGCGTGTATTCTCTATCGGCGCCTCATTTGATGTGGATGCTTTCGATCATAATTGCAATTTTTTCACAAATTTTTTGATTAATTAAAATTATTGCAGAGTTCTAACGGCAAACACATTTAGAACAATTTCCCATACAACTAAGACTCCATGAAAGAACAGGAAAAATTACAGCACATACTAAAAAAAGTGAACATTTGATATGTATGTTAATGATAGGGATGATTTGTAGAAATTTTATGTGGATGAAACTGATTTTTATCACTTTTGGCTAATCAAATTGTGCATATTATAAGATTAGACATGTGATGCAAAACACATTTTCTGCTTTGTACTCAAAATAATAAACTGTAAACTTTATTCCTGTCGTATTCCCACAAGCTGTTTCAAAACAATCTGGGTATTAAGTCTATTTCTTTGTAGCTGTAGACGATTTTTCCATTTGTCTTTTTCCATCATGTGCCTGTGTTACTGACTTAATTGGGTACTCTTATCGTGATCTTCCGTTTTTAACCTGTCTCGTGAAATGCACACAGATTGTTGTGCACTGTCGTTCCATATCTCGCTCCTAGATGATACTTAAGACTCTAACGTTTCAAATACAAAGACTCGGGCTCCTGTGTATCTCCTTTAAGTTTGGCAAATAAAGTCAAGTGTCCAACAAGCTGGACTAGGACATTGTGTACAATTATTTCAGGGCAAAACTTCCAATCTGGTCGCAAAACGTTATGGCAGTTCACGTGATGACATAGAGTTTCTTCCTCACCCATTCCCAAATGCTAATCTTTTTCGTTCAGAGACATAAGTGAGCCATGCTCGTTTCAAAATCACGCATTTAGCACGGGTCTGTGGAGGTCAGTTTGATTTTATGTTTGTTATCAAGAGTTGGATAGGTTTCTGTATTCTCTTAATATTTATAAGTAAAATCTTTGCCTGGACATTTCTTGAAATTTTAGAGAAATTTGTGTCAGGATAACTGATTTCCACAAGCTGCTTAGGAGCACGTTTGATTAATTCACGGTAGATTCCTGCTGAGAACTGTTTCAACGTGACCTCTCCTATGTACCTCATTCTTATGTTGCAGATGCAGGTATATATGTAGATTTTGTGTTCTGGAACGATATAAATCTGCACCCTTTAATTCGGAGGTCAAAACGTTTGGAAGATCTTTTTTAACGCCTTACCTGTGTTTTGCGAAAATTATTTTAGTAATATAATCGTTTTAGGTCTATTGTCATAGAATTATGGTATGGCTTTGTCAAACCCAACCCATGGTGTGACTGTGTTGAGAAAAGGTAATATCAACAAAATGGACTTCTAGGTATGTCGTTCGGCCACGGAATGTATTTGTCTCGCATGTATTTCAAGGTATAGTTTTCATTGCAACAGCATGACTGAGCTTAGATATTACATAAGCACTGGTGTAATAAACAAATGGGACTCTGTCTAGACTTCAAGGGTATTAGCTCGTTAATGTCGTTTGGATTGATTGCACCTTCTTTTGCCAGTTGAGCTATAGCTTGTGAATGGTATCGCCGTGATGCTCATACCCAAATGTTTTTTTTTGGTCCAACGTGAGCAGCCATGGGTGCCGCTAATATAAAGTATTTGGTACAGAGTCGATACATCCATGCTGATTTTGGCTCCTTTGGATATTTCATACGCGTTACGTCAGCAGCGCTGATCTCATCCTGCTCATCATTTGTAATTAGACTATCACGTGCGTACGTGTTTACTACTGTCGTAATCTGATAAATACAGCGTCCAGCCAATGCCGCCGTAATTTTCGGAAAAGAGGTTCTGTTCCTACTGAACAGAAAGAAACGAAGGACAACCGCGTAACCCTGTCGGAGGGCCATCATTAATGCTTCTGCCTCGAAAGATTATCACTAACCTTGATTCGTGTGCACGGATTTCATATACAGGCATTCGATAATTTCGAGGAGTTTCCTATTAGATTCCATTTTAACAATGGCTATTTCAAGGGGCTGGGCACATTCTTGAAAAATAAAGAGATGTTATTGATCCTTAATCGGTTTTACAATGTCAGAGTAGTATCTTCAGACACATTTATTCTCAGATCATTTACAGGAAAATATTGAGAGCGTTGGTCATCCCATCATTACGAGTCGGGTTATCATAAATTCATCAAATAATAACAGAGAATACTAGGAGGTTGCAAATATCACATGTTCCATAGTGGAAGACCTCATTCCATTCTAAGACGTAAGATGGTGAACGACCGACTAGAAATGGCTTAATCATCCACACGTTGTAAAACTTGTTTTAAAAGTATATAACCTTTTTCTCACCGTAAAAGTCTGTAACTGAATAATTAAAAACATATTTCAAATATATTAAATATATTACACAGCACATAAATGTGTAGAACTAAAAATATTAACAAAGGGAGCACAAAAAGCAACCTCAGGTTTCGCAACAACAAAATTAGAAAATTCTGGAAAGTACTTACAGCTATCTCTTGTGTGTGCTCCTTCGTGTGATTCTAAAGTCCTGCTTAAAAACTCCTCCAGCAAGAAAAACCGTCGACTAACGACACTACGACCACTCCGTGTAAAAGACCTAATTTTGCCTTTTTACAGCAAGCTCTGGAGGAACCACTCTGTGGGGCTACGTTGAGACATTTTGGCGGCTTTTCAACGACAAATACATTTTCCTGGAGTATGTCCTATCGTAAGGATGGGACTCTACACGCAAATGATATGTTTTAGTCGAAATCTGCAGCTAGGCGATTACTTGTAATTTATTAATGTCAAAACTTATTGAGCTGTGAAACTCGGGAAAATATCCCTGTACCTGGGGAACTTCATCACGTTACTATTATGTCTCAGTAACTTCAGAAAAATACCTAAATTTAATATTCGAATTGCAGTATTTAATAACTAGAAATGTTTTTCTGTTATTTAACATTAATTTACTTTTCTCACTTGTTTTTACGTGGATAATTATCATAATGGTACGCTGGTATGTATCTGCCTGCCTGTCAGACGCAATTTCTCTAGTGTTTCAGCAAATATTTTCGATTTCCTTGTCACATTATGTATATGGATTCAGCCCAAACAAACAGCGGCCATCACTCCTTTCATGCGACGCCCACTGCCGTCGACGGAAAGAGTCAGTTGGTTTCCTGTTACAAATAAAATGATTTTAAAGAGACATTTACATACAAATTCGATAGAGTGGCCACAGATTAGTCTGGTGCAATGTGTATTCTATCGCATTAACAGGGGCTATAAAATTCTAAAATCACCCAGTACTCAAGCAACGAAAGCACTGCTCTGACCTGCACTAACTGCTATAGCCAAGCATGGAGTGCTACTGAGGTTTGTTTTTGGGGGAGGGGACCAGACAGCGAGGTCATGTGTCCCATCGGTTTAGGTACGGATGGGCAAGGAAATCGGCCGTGCTCTTTCAAAGGAACCATCGCGGCGTTTGTCTGAAGTGATTTGAGGAAATCATGGAAAACCTCAATCAGAATGGCCGGACCCGGGTTTGAACCGTGGCCCTCCCGAATGTGACTCCAGTGTGCTAACCACTGTGCCACCTCGCTCCGTGCGATACCAAGTCGCTGCTGGACCGCTGTTTATTTTTCGTGCTTTACTGTCCTTGTTGATACATATCGATAAAACACATATCGCACTAGACTAATCTGGTACCGGTCTATCAAATGGGTACGTAACATTCCGCTTTAAAAATCATTTTGTTTGTAGCGGGAAACAAACCGATGCTTTAAAGTTGACATTGGGCGTCGCATGAAAGACGTGATGGGCACTATTTGTTTGGGTTGACTCCAGCTACACAATGCAAAAGCGAAACTGAAAATATCTTATGGTACACCAGAGAAAATGTGTCTGACGACTTTTAGGAGAGATGCCCTGATTCGAAAGCAACTGTTTATCCTCTGTGGATGTAATATATGTATAAAAAGAAGAGTGAAACGTTAGACAAAGTGTTGTCTGAAATTGCTTTATTTCAGTCATGCAGCAGAGTAGGGATCACAAGCGCAACACAAACAACACAAAATTAATTCTTTTCAGAATGCAACTACACTTACGGACGCGAAATCCAACTCAACTGTATAATGTACGTGTACACTAAGGCACGTGGTGTCCACGCACACTAAGGCAGTGACGTGCTCGGCTTCTTACCGCTCTCGGTACGTTCGAGGCTCTGTTCATCTCATCCTGCAGTGTAACATAGCTATTTTCAGTTCGCTGCTATAGCCGTGCTACATTTTCGGATGCAACACCGTAAACGAACTCCTTGAGACAGCCCGACTGAAAGGTGCAGGGACATCGTCTATAAACCAGTATCAGTCGACCGTTGAAATGTAGCCGAAAATGACAAGCGAAAAGCCTGTACTGACCAATGATACAATGCCTACCACAAGTGACTTTATGCATCATAGCTCGAAAGTAAAGCATTGTCAGACAACAATTTACTAAAAATTACATCCACGAAGTGTTTACAACATTTTCGATATATTTTATTGTGGTCTTTAGTCGAGAGACTGGTTTGATGCAGCTCTCCATGCTACTCTACCCTGTGCAAGCTTCTTCATCTCCCAGTACCTACTGCAACCTAAGTCCTTCTGAATCTGCTTAGCGTATTCATCTCTTAGTCTCCCTCTACGATTTTTACAATCCACGTTGCCCTCCAGTAATAAATTGGTGATCCCTTGATGCCTCAGAACATGTCCTGCCAACCGATCTCTTCTTCTAGCCAAGGTGTGCCACAAATTTCTCTTCTCCCCAATTCTATTCAATACCTCCTCATTAGTTATGTGATATATCCATCTAATCTTCAGCATTCTTCTGTAGCACCACATTTCGAAAGTTCTATTGTCTTCTTGTCCAAACTATTTATCGTCCGAGTTTCACTTCCATAAATGGCCACAGTCCATACAAATACTTTCAGAAACGACTTCCTGGCACTTAAACCTATACTCGATGTTAACAAATTTCTCTTCTTCAGAAAGGCTTTCCTTGCCATTTCCAGTCTACATTTTATATCCTTTCTACTTCGACCATCGTCAGTTATTTGCTCCAGAAACAGCAAAACTCATTTAATACTTTAAGCGTCTCATTTCCTAATCTAATACCCTCAGCATCACGCGATTTAATTCGACTACATTCCATTATCCTCGTTTTGCTTTTGTTGATGATCATCTTATACCCTCCTTTCAAGACACTGTACAGTCCGCTCAGCTGCTCTTCCAGGTCCTTTGCTGTCGCTGACAGAATTACAATGTCATTGGCGAACCTCAAAGTTTTTATTTCTTCTCCATGGATTTTAATTCCTACTCCGAATTTTTCTTTTGTTTGCTTTACTGCTTGCTCAATATACAGACTGAATAACACTGGGGATAGGTTACCACCCTGTCTCACTCCCTTCCCAACCATTGCTTCCCTTTCATACCCATCGACTCTTATGACTGCCATCTGATTTCTGTACAAATTATAAGTAGCCTTTCGCTCCCTGTATTTTACCCCTGCCACCTTCAGAATTTGAAAGAGAGTATTCCTGTCAGCATTGTCAAAAGCTTTCTCTAAGTCTACAAGTGCTAGAAACGTAGGTTTGCCTTTCCTTAATCTATTTTCTAAGTTAAGTCGTAGGGTTATTATTGCCTCACGCGTTCCAATATTTCTACGGAATCCAACCTGATCTTCCTCGAGGTCGGCTTCTACCAGTTTTTCCATTCGTCTCTAAAGAATTCGTGTTAGTATTTTTCAGCCGCGGCTTATTAAACTGATAGCTCGGTAATTTTCTCATCTGTCAACTCCTGCCTTCAAATGGCTCTGAGCACTATGGGACTTAACATCTATGATCACCAGTCCCCTGGAACTTAGAACTTCCTAAACCCAACAAACCTAAGGACATCACACAACACTCAGTCATCAAGACGCAGAGAAAATCCCTGACCCCGCCGGGAATCGAACCCGGGAACCCGGGCGCGGGAAGCGAGAACGCTACCGCACGACCACGAGCTGCGGACATCCTGCTTTCCTTGTAATTGGAATTATTATGTTCTTCTTGAAGTCTGAGAGTATTTCTCTTGTCTCATACATCTTTCTCACCGGATGGTAGAGTTTTGTCAGGGCTGGCTCTCTCATAGCTATCAGTAGTTCATATGGAATGTTGATTACTGCCAGAGCCTTGTTTCGGCTTAGGTCTTTCAGTGCTCTGTCAAACTGTTCCGCAGTATCATATAAAGTAATTCTGAACAAAAAATATTATATGAACATAGATTCACAAATGCTTTGTCAGGGAGGTTTGGGTATTGAAAGGAACTTTAATGCTGGAGTACTGATACGCATAACGTGAATATATAAGCAACACAACTGGACCGTGATGTAATTTTTCTTGCAAAGAATGCACGGGTACGTACCATGTTTACACTACCCAACCTGCCACGTATTATGGTCATGTGACGTACGTAGTACGTAGCAAAGTCACCCGTTGTTTGTCCAGTTGTGCCGTGTAAGCCGCATTGTGTAGTATACCGGCGACGAATCGAAAAAAAGTGTGCAGTCCCTAAGCTTACATAATACTTAACGTAAAGTATCCTAAGGACAAACACACACACCCATACCCGAGGGAGAACTCGAACTTCCGCCGGGACCAGCCGCACAGTCCATGACTGCAGCGCCTAAGACCGCTCGGCTAATCCGGCGCGGCAGGCGACGTATCGGTTAGGTGTGTAGTGTATGGTGCTAACTGTGTTCGTACAAGCGATGATAACAACGCCACACGTCTACAGTAATGACGAAGACGCAGATATGGTGTATGTTTATGGCTTCTGCGACGGTAGTGCTACCGCTGCAGGAGAAGAATACCATAGGCGCTTTCCGACTCGACGGTTACCTGATCGCAGGGTGTTTATCACTTTGCGTGCTACAGGCTCTCTTCCAAGTACACAGCTTTCGTCAGAGCACGCACGTGAACAAACCGTGCAAGAACAGGAAGAAACTATCGCAAGTGTTGAACGAAGTTCTAGAACGAGCATATGAAGAATTTCCCTGCGTATGAATGTCCCACATACATGTGTATGGGAATCATAACGTGCGGGAAACCTGTATCCATTTCACATACAGCGTGTCTGAAATCTCCACGTTGGCGACAATGCCCAACGACTACAATTCTGTCGCTGGGCAATTGCGAATAGTCATTTGCTTCCAGTTTTCACGACACGGAATAAACAACACACGCAATAATCATCTACGGTCATGGGAAAATACACACATCAGTTGATAGCAATTTCCATGTTCGTTTTGATACAAATGTGTGTTGCGGCATGATCGGTAATCTTTTGATAGGTCCATTTATTACCAATCAGCTACTGACAGGAGAGAGGTACCATTCTTTCGAAAATTCATTTGTGGAACTATTGAAACGTCCCCTTAGAAAAATTATACATGACTGTGTATAAACTGACACACAATATTTTTTTAGCGCAACGCAATCTGACTTTCAATAATCCCTACAAAAGAATGGCGCTGACTAACATTAACCTATACCTTTCACAAATCACTTACCTCACAAAAATCTTCGTTACTCGAACTACTGCAATACAGCGAGCGCCACTACTGCCAGCTAAATAAAAGATTCAAACTATGGAAGGCACTAACTACTGATAGGCATAGTTAGCAAATGAAAGATTTTAACAGAGAACAAACAATGTATTTACCTTAATAGTGTTGAAAAATCATAATATACACTCCTGGAAATGGAAAAAAGAACACATTGACACCGGTGTGTCAGACCCACCATACTTGCTCCGGACACTGCGAGAGGGCTGTACAAGCAATGATCACACGCACGGCACAGCGGACACACCAGGAACCGCGGTGTTGGCCGTCGAATGGCGCTAGCTGCGCAGCATTTGTGCACCGCCGCCGTCAGTGTCAGCCAGTTTGCCGTGGCATACGGAGCTCCATCGCAGTCTTTAACACTGGTAGCATGCCGCGACAGCGTGGACGTGAACCGTATGTGCAGTTGACGGACTTTGAGCGAGGGCGTATAGTGGGCATGCGGGAGGCCGGGTGGACGTACCGCCGAATTGCTCAACACGTGGGGCGTGAGGTCCCCACAGTACATCGATGTTGTCGCCAGTGGTCGGCGGAAGGTGCACGTGCCCGTCGACCTGAGACCGGACCGCAGCGACGCACGGATGCACGCCAAGACCGTAGGATCCTACGCAGTGCTGTAGGGGACCGCACCGCCACTTCCCAGCAAATTAGGGACACTGTTGCTCCTGGGGTATCGGCGAGGACCATTCGCAACCGTCTCCATGAAGCTGGGCTACGGTCCCGCACACCGTTAGGCCGTCTTCCGCTCACGCCCCAACATCGTGCAGCCCGCCTCCAGTGGTGTCGCGACAGGCGTCAATGGAGGGACGAATGGAGACGTGTCGTCTTCAGCGATGAGAGTCGCTTCTGCCTTGGTGCCAATGATGGTCGTATGCGTGTTTGGCGCCGTGCAGGTGAGCGCCACAATCAGGACTGCATACGACCGAGGCACACAGGGTCAACACCCGGCATCATGGTGTGGGGAGCGATCTCCTACACTGGCCGTACACCACTGGTGATCGTCGAGGGGACACTGAATAGTGCACGGTACATCCAAACCGTCATCGAACCCATCGTTCTACCATTCCTAGACCGGCAAGGGAACTTGCTGTTCCAACAGGACAATGCATGTCCGCATGTATCCCGTGCCACCCAACATGCTCTAGAAGGTGTAAGTCAACTACCCTGGCCAGCAAGATCTCCGGATCTGTCCCCCATTGAGCATGTTCGGGACTGGATGAAGCGTCGTCTCACGCGGTCTGCACGTCCAGCACGAACGCTGGTCCAACTGAGGCGCCAGGTGGAAATGGCATGGCAAGCCGTTCCACAGGACTACATCCAGCATCTCTACGATCGTCTCCATGGGAGAATAGCAGCCTGCATTGCTGCGAAAGGTGGATATACACTGTACTAGTGCCGACATTGTGCATGCTCTGTTGCCTGTGTCTATGTGCCTGTGGTTCTGTCAGTGTGATCATGTGATGTATCTGACCCCAGGAATGTGTCAATAAAGTTTCCCCTTCCTGGGACACTGAATTCACGGTGTTCTTATTTCAATTTCCAGGAGTGTATGTTCACACAGTCCTTACCTCATTATTTATTTTCCATTATCTTACCTCATCATTTATTTCCAAGAAAATCCTACCTAAACCCGTTGTCCCTAAATCCTACTTTTTTGGTTCATATCCTCTTTCAAAATACTTTTTTGGCCAACCCATTTTTTATAGCTTCTCAATGCATTTCTTCCAATTCATCAGAACATGTTCTCTTATATGGCCTACCACATCTTAAGCTAACTTAAATCTACTGAGCTTAGATGCTAAACTAAGGGACGAGGCTATGCAGCAGCTCAAAACAATTAACACAAACAGCAATGACAAAAAAATGCAAATTGGCAAAGCAAGCAGCAATATTACAATTAATATAAGGCAATGAGCAGCAAACTAGAAAAATAAATCAGTAGTAAAACTAGCTTAACAGAGTAATACAAAGTGAAATTTAGTAGCACTATGCCTGGCCAACAGCAGCAGAAAATGCAATAACTTCTATCTAAACATGACAAAGCTCAAGGAGAAAAAATATTACAGTAAAAATGGCCATGTTTAATACCTATGTCACATCTATCTTAACACTAGAGTGATGCATCACAAAAACTTACCCTGCAAGAAAGTTACCAAGTCATTAAAAAAATTATTAATGCAATTCCTGTGAAGGGAAATGTCTATTTGTACTCTCATTTCTAGGAAAGTACATCATAAACGTATTCTTTACTGGGTCTGTAGACAGAAAATAGTGATATTAGTACATCTATTAAATTTTATAATAACCAATGCTGCAGTGCAGCTAGAAACTAGATATTAAAGAAAATGAGCAAATATGTACAAAGGAAGTCATGAAACATCATTCATTAGCCATATGGCATTTCATAAGGTAGTAAAAAAATCTCTCAATTACAAAGACAGTAGACATAATCAGGTGTATAGACATAAAAATATTTCTCATCATTTCATTAGACATTTCAGTAAATATCATAAATTAAGAGCTCCACAGTGTTATCATATGATTTCAAGTTTGAGCGTGTCGTATTTGCGATGCTTTCTACAAAGGAATGCCAATAGCGAGGATAATGACCCCTTTTTTTTTCTCCACCTGTGCCTCTGAAAGGCACACACTAATGGCTTTTTTCCAGGCGACTGTCGTGCAGCTGGGTACCCACGACTCATTACGTGAAGGTGGTCACTTAACTTTCTTACTGAAATATCTACGACACCAGTTTGCCTTACAGTGACAGTCTCATATAAAAAATTTTGCAGGCCGAGAATTTGCGTAGCAAATGTGTAGAAACAAAATCCTATGAATAATAACAGTGTTCAAAAGTTTTCGTCGGCATTGTGATACATTCGCACATTTACACACATTTCATAACTCTTAAATTACGATTCTTGGTTTCCAACATCCTTTTCCACAAATCAGAGTCCGTAACCACTACTCATTATTCATACACGTATTCGTCGACACTTCTTCAATATTTCATCAAAATAAATATGTAGCATAATCAAATTACTCATTTATGGTAGCATCATCTTATTGATCATAAACATACCTCAACAGCATAATACACATTGTCGTCGTAAAAATAACATCATAACACCTCAGTCAAATCTCAAAAACGTCGTAGCTTTCTGCAATAATGTCAAAACCTAAAAAAAATTCTCTGCTCATTTCAATAGTGTCATCTACCTCAAACGTACTTTAAAATCATGCTCCCTTACCAAATACATCATTCAAAGCTCTCATAGTATCACAATGGTTCCGAAAAAATATGAACAGTTCACAAAGTACAGACAAAATACAATTTGATAAGTGTGAAGTTATCCAACAGTGTAATTACATAAACATCTGTCACTGATGTAGTAAAATAAATGTTTGTCTCTCTCTCTCAGTTAAATGATCAGATAGCTGTGTAATTTATGTGTTAGATAAATATGTTACCGATGTGTAAAGTTGTATAAGCAAATACCATATTAGCTAGGGCTCCATGTGCTTGCCAGACACATAGTACACAATGTAGGCGTGTACCCCCTGAGGATTAATGTAATTATACCATCAGGTGTTACAGATTACAGCAATGGAATGAAATGTATCACGGAAAACCTTTGTGTCATTGTACTTCAAATATCTTTAAAAATAAATGATTTAAGTCCAAAATTAATCTCTCAAATACGTGTCCTGTAGCGCTAAATGTGCGTCTTGCTGTAAGATAATCTCTGTGGTAGTGTCGTAGTTATTGTCCTCCGAAACCTAAGTTCTGCAGAAGCCAATGTACTTACCTCATGATAAACAAAGGTGAAATGCTTTGCATATAGATATCTCAGTTATTACGCTTATTGCTGTGATGAAGAAAGTACTGTGCTGTAACATATTGTTGTGCTACGGAAAAGGCTGTCTCATTGTAGCTATACCACAAAAGTTACTACTAAAACTAGTTTTACTTTCCAGAGTATTTCAGAAAAACTGTGCAGATATAAAACAGAAACACCGCAAAAGCAACATTGTAAATTGTCACTCATTAGTTGCGTCGTGATAAAATCGTGTAGCTGTCACAGAAACTAACCACTGTGTCATCTGGTATCTCACAGAAAGTACTTTAAATCCAGAATGTATTTTCAAGTAAACCAAAATGTTGCATTAAAATCTCATTAGCAGTACCAGTATATGTTCTAAGCATGTAAGCCTTACAGTCGTTACGTAATCGTGCAACTAACAAGCAAGAATGTACACACACAATAACGCTGTGACGTCTGTTCACTATAACAATGCATTCGTAATTTTCTGTTTAAATAAGTTCTCTTGGTTCTTGATTGGATATTTAACTTCAAACATTGTTGCATGGTAACAGTTTCTAAGTCTGACAATGCATAGTAGAAATGAGAAGTGAAATGTTTTATGGCAAAGACAAAGTTAAAAAGCAGATTATCTTTCAATAAACGGTTTTACATGTGAAATGTAGTGTAAGCCTTTACTCTTCCTAGTACGCAGAGTTTCAACTTCAACGCAATTATCATGTGGTATACGTCGGATTCTGTAAGGTCCATTGTAAACTAGAAAGAATTTGTGACTCAAGTGTTTCTTCTTATGTGACAATGAATGAGCTTTATTGAGAACTTTCTGACCAATATATAATTTCTTTGCATTTGCTTTACCGTGTAGTTTTCTGCTTTTGTCTGCTGCAGATTTTATAGCATTACATTCCATTGCTGTAATCTGTAACACCTGAGGGTATAATTACATTTTATAGCCAAATCAATTATGTCCTTGTGTCGAAGTTTACGTGTATTCAGGAAAGGTACAAGCTCTCTGATTCTGTTCGGTCGTTCTTCATTCTTCAGTACAAGAGTAGATGGTAAAGCAGTGGAATCATGAGGCATTTCATTCAGCACATTTTGAAATAAGTGTAAATATCTGTCCCAGTGCTGATGCTTTCTGTGACAATAAAGTCAGCAAAGCTTATTGATTTCTTTCATAATCCGTTCAGACGGGTTGCAATGTGGTGAGTACAATGAAATAAAAACAGGTTTGATTTTATGATGCCGAAGCATGCGTGACCAAACAGCAGATCTGAATTGTGGTCTGTTATCTGAAATGACTTAGTAACGTGCCCAACTTCATGTAAGAAATTTTTAACAAAGGCATTGGATGCAGACTGTCCAGTGGCTTTACGTAACGCTGTGAAAGAAACAAATTTTGAAGTAAGTTCAACAGCTACTAGAACGTACGAAAATCCATTAGATGTTCTGACAAGTGGTCCCATGAGATCAACAGCAGCAAATTGTTTTCATTTAGAAGGAATAATAGGAAACAACAGAGCACGATGTGAGATAGTAGATGGTTTCGCCTTTTGACAAAGTTCACAAATAGACAAGACTCTTCGAATTCTCTTTTCCATATTGTTAAAATAACAAATCGTTCGAAGAATATGATAACATTTTCGTGGACCAAAATTTGCGTAGCTGAAATGAATGTACCAAATGAACTTATTAACAAATTCGTCTGGAATGCAAAGTACCCATAGCTTGTCATCAACAGTGCAGCGTTTGAAGAGTATGTTGTTTCTAACCAGGTAATAATGCCGAATCTGAGTGTGTGTCTTTTCATGGCATTTACTTTTGATATCTTTCCAAATCAGATCTTTATCTTGTTCATGAGCAATGCCCTTTAAAGATGTGGTGATGAAGTTTTCAAACGCGACTTTCTGAATGTAAGGAATACTGAAATTTTTCTCGAGGTTGCCTTCTGTGTTACTTTTCTCAAGCCCAGCCGGTGCGCGTGACAGTGCTTCCGCAACAATGTTCTCCTTGCCGGGAATGTAGACTATTGTGAAGCGGAATTCTTGCAGAAACAATGCCCAACGTTTTAATTTGTCATGATTTAATTTTGAAGACATAAGAAATTGTAATGCACGATGATCACTGTATACTTTTACGTGCTTACCAGAAAGAGAGAAACGGAATTTGTTAAATGCCCAAACGATAGCTAAAGCTTCTAATTCAGTAACAGAATAAGTTTATTCAGATTTTGTTAGCACTCAGCTAGCAAAAGCAATGGTTTTCTGAACAGCAGTGTCACTTTCTGTGGCTTCTTGAAATAAATGAGCACCAAGACCGGTTTTAGAATAATCCGTGCTAAGGCAGAAATCTTGTGACAGATCTGGATGAGCTAGTATTGGCGCGTTAAGTAGCGATTCTTTCAAAGAATTGAATTCCAACTGTGCTTGTTCGTCCCAGTTACAAATAGTATTTTTTCCAGTGAGAGAACAAAGTTTTGATGTAACAAGAATTGGCATATTCAGAAAACGACGGTAAAAATTTACGAGATCTAGAAAACTGCGGACTTGTTTTTTTGTGGATGGAACTGGAATGGCTCTGATTGCTTGTAACTATTCAGGATCCGGCTGAATGGCTTCAGAAGAAATAATATGTCCCAAAAACCTCACCTTTGACCTACCGAATTCAGACTTTTCGAAGTTAACTGTAATTCCAGATTCTGCAAAAATATGTAACACGCTGTTGAGGATGCGATTGTGTTGTTCCTATGACGCTTCTGCTATCAGAATATCGTCCACATATAAGATGATGTGACGTTTTAAGAACTCAGGTAATATGGAATTTAGCCCGCGAATGAGTGCTGCCGAAGAAATGTACAAACAAAAAGGAAGTTTCCGAAACTGATAACAAACGCCGAAACAAAGGAAAGCCGTGTATTTTCTACATTCTGGATGATGTTCGATCTGATAAAAGCTGGATCTGAGATCAATGGTAGACAACACTTTTACACCATTAAAATTTTGAAGAAGTTCTTCCAACATTTGCGGCCTGTCTGTTTCAGGAATAATGATACTATTGATTTGTCTCGAATCTGGGACAAGCCTGATCGATCCATTTTTCTTCTCAACAACATGTAATGGATTGTTGTATGAGCTTACTGCAGGCTCAATAATGCCCTCGTCAAGCATAGATTGTATTTCTGTTCTAGCACGGTCCCTATAATGTGCTGGAATTACGTATGGTCTAACACAAAATTTAGTATGCTCACGAACACGAAATTGGTATTGAAATCCCTTGATTGTTCCTGTTTTGTGTGTAAAAACTGTGGAATGTGCTTGTAAAATCTCAAAAAGGTTCTGCCTATCAGTGTCATTACAATTCTCAATTGTTTGAATTTTATTCTGAATTAACTCATTAGTTTCAAATATGCCGTCGATATCATCCCTGGCAGTACTTGCAGAGTGATTGTTAGTGTCTAGTTCCGTAGAAAATTCCGAACTGTTGTCTAACAGAAGGTAAAGCCGATTAATTTCCTCGTCATGGTTTGAGAGCCAATCTCCAAATTTCAAAGCTATTGACCTACCTTCTTTCTCTAAACTTGTTTCAGCATCGTGAAAGTTTAAGATTACTTTGTATCCATTGAAAAAGTCTACTTCCAATATAATTTCCGTCGACAATAATGGAACAAAAAGAAAGTTCATAGAGAAGCTGTGGCTTTGACAAAGGAATTGTAAGTTGGTTTGTTGGCGTACATCTACACTTTTTCCAAAGATTGCACCTTGTAATTTAATCTTACGTAACGGAAGTGTGGGACAATCATTCGATCTGTTGCATTTGCTAAAAGCTGTTTCACTAATTACTGAAATGGAACTGCCACAGTCAAATACTGCCGTAAATCTTACGTCATTTACAGTAATGTGAATCACAGGATATGCAATGTTGTTATGTTTTACATCGTGCTCCTGGAGTAAGATGTCCCTAATGTCTTCCATTTTTACGTAATTACTAGCTATGGCAGCTGCGTCGTCAGTTTCATAAGTACGTTTTGTGGCTGCCAGCGGTATGAGTCATTGCCTATTGTGTCTTTATTGGCGCGCGTCGTTATTGGGATTTGGAGACCTAACTTCTACAAATTCAACTTGTCGAGAGGGCCCTGCTCTGTTTGAATCCCACCAGTTCTGATGCAATTCAGCTCTGTTGTTACGATCATATCGTCTGTCGTCATGTCGGTAGATTCCATAGTTTCTTTCTTGTTGGTCACGTGGTGGAGAATTTCTCCCTGAATCGTAACTGCGCGCTGGACCGTTGCGTCTAAAGTTATTCTGTCTCCCTTGATAATAATTATTTTGGTTCCCAAATTGTCTGTTTCTCTAATTGTCTCTGTGATAGTCACTACCGCGGAGAGGTGATCTTTCCCTGTAATTATTACTACTCTGCCAACGGTTGTCATACGGGTGGTGTCTGTTTTGGTCACGATTTGTGTTGTGAGAATAGCCTTGTCGTGTCCAGTTATTATTTCTTTCATCGCGGAATTGCGACGGATCTGACATGTAATTGTTGTGTTCCTGTTTTCGCGTTCTGCGATTGTCAGTGTCAATTTATAATTCTTGTAAGAGTCTGTGAAAAGCTTCAATGTTGTCTTTGCAACGTCCTGCCAAAATAATATGTCGTAAATGTTCAGGTAATTAGATTAAGCAAATGCGGATGAGTTCTGAGGGGCTGTATGGGTTTGACAGGTACTGATTCTTGTGCAACATGTCTTCAAAATATTCCACAAGACTGGAAAATTCAGATTGTTCGAAATGTTTCACCATTATGATGCTATGTTTTACTCGGTCTTGTGTAGCTTGAGACCAATATGCTGAGGGGAAGGCATGGTAAAATTCTCCTTCACTGTGACAATCGTGAATGACCGATCGCATTCTTATAGCTGGTTCAGTCTCTAAATAGCCACACATAAATTCTAATCTGTGCTCTAATGACCAGTTGGGAGGAAAACAATGAGAGAATTGATGGAGCCACGCTTGTGGATGAATATCGTTTCCAGAATTCTTAAATGTTTTAAATTTACGTGTAGTAATGAACAGCTTATAGTCAAAATCATCATGAAACTTCATCATGTTGGCGAGTCGCATATCGGTCATTGTTATGTCGTTTCGGCGGTTCCATTTCAAAATTCGGTGCATCTTGCCAATTTCTTTCATAATTTCCGAAATGTCCTGTCTTATTATTTTGTGGTTGTTCCGTATTTCTATGTCCCTCTTCCCGTACTGGAGCGCGAGTGTCCTCTGAAATACGTAATTCTTATATTACTTGTGCCAACTGATCTTGTACTTCCCGGATTTCTCTTTTGTACTGTGTATTGATTTGATTTTGATTTTGTTTGAATTTTCTAATTTGTTCATACTCTTCAGTGTCTGTGAAGGCTACAGGTCTTGTGTCATTCAGATCATCATCTACCTTTGTAGATAAGTTAGTGAACTGATCTGAAAGTTCGGCTACTTTATCCGATAGTGAAATTATTCCCTCTGTGTGTTTTTCTGAACCAAGTTTCAGAGTGTCCATTTGTGTTGAAATCGTATCTACTGTGTTCTTTAAGTTTCCCTGAGTTTTGCAAGTTGCGTAACCGAATCGGTAGATGCAACTGAGTCAATTTTAGCTTGCAAGGTGTCGTGATTTTCATGAACAATAGTTTGCAGTTCTTTTATGGCTGCTTCGTGATTCTGTAATGCATTTTCATGACACGAAAAAATAGGTTGGAAATGCTCACAAATTTGTGTTTTTACGTCATTACAGACTTTTTGATATTTTGATTCAATGTTATGTAACTCAGTAGTTAAATCATCACGTGTTTGATCAAGTGTGGTGTCTAACTTCCGAAGATTTTGTTCCATTGTGTCTAACTATTGCTGTGTCTGTCTCTGGTGTTGTTCCATTGTGTCTAACTTTTGAAGCTTTTGCTGTGTTTGTCTCTGATTTTGTTCCACTGTGTCTAACTTTCGAAGATTTTGTTCCATTGTGTCTAACTTTTGAAGCTTTTGCTGTGTTTGTCCCATTTGTTGTATTAATTGTAATAACAATGCACTGGTGTCTGAAATATGTTCCTCAGTGCTTGTCGGCAGTGAATTTGCACCGGCAACATTCACATTTTGACAAGCAGAAAATGTGTCTTGACTTATTTGAGAAAATGGTGAGGACGCAAAACCTGAATCTACAGTATTTGCAAGATTGTGTCCTGTCATTTCGGATTCCTGAGGCGAGCTGTTGCCGACCGATCGATCGATAATGCTTCCCTGTTCACTAATTGTTTCACTGCCTACACCATTATTTGCAGCCCGCTCCATTTCCCTATGCACAATTACCAAATTACTACTTTGACCATTAGTTAATTCATTACTCGGCGGCGCTAACACACTGCTTTCGTATTCACTGTCATTTCTCTGTTTACCTTGGAGCCTAGTATTACGTTTGCACACGCCATTATTGTCACAATATTTCACACGACAACACAGATAAGCACAATTTGAAGAGCAAAATAAGAAAACACATTAACATAGCACTGAAAATAATATCTAGTTAATTGCAAGCGCAGCTGCTAAATACTTGGTGCAAATCTACATGCATGCCAGAACAACAATGAAAGACTGCAACTACAAAGGAGATTCTCTCTACAATTACGCGCTAGCAATAAACAATAGCTACACTAATTACACAAACTACAAGAAAAAAAATCAGAAGATTCCAGTGAGGTATCCTCGGCTAAGGGTCGACATATGAAACGTCCCCTTAGAAAAATTGTACACGACTGTGCTTAAACTGACACACAATATTTTTTTAGCGCAACGCAATCTGACTTTCAATAATCCCTACAAAAGAATGGCGCTGACTAACATTAACCTATACCTTTCACAAATCACTTACCTCACAAAAATCTTCGTTACTCGAACTACTGCAATACAGCGAGCGCCACTACTGCCAGCTAAATAAAAGATTCAAACTATGGAAGGCACTAACTACTGATAGGCATAGTTAGCAAATGAAAGATTTTAATAGAGAACAAACAATGTATTTACCTTAATAGTGTTGAAAAATCATAATATACATAGCAGTTCATGACATCCAGTCTTACAAATTTCAAAAATCCGCCATTTCTCTCCCCACATCCACCACTGCCGGCGGCTCACCTCCAACTGCGCAACGCTACGCGGTGTTCACAGCCAACTGCCCAACACTACAATGGCAGACAACAATGCAAACCAGCCACAGACTGCACACAGCATAGCCAGTGATTTTCATACAGAGCGCTACGTAGCGTTGCCAATATAAAAACCTAAACAGCCTACTTACACTATTAGAAGACGTTCTTTTAGCCAAGCGAACTGGAATGTACTTTCAACATGACGGTGCCCCTCCACATGTTACCTTACGTGAGAGAGACCATATCGACCGCACTTATCCTAATCGCTGGATTGGCCGTGGCGAGGCTATATTAACTGGACCTCAAGATCACCTGACCTTACACCTTTAGATTTCTGTTTGTGGGTTCAAAATGGTTCAAATGGCTCTGAGCACTATGGGACTTAACTTCTAAGGTCATCAGTCCCCTAGAGCTTAGAACTACTTAAACCTAACTAACCTAAGGACATCACACACAGCCATGCCCGAGGCAGGATTCGAACCTGCGACCGTAGCGGTCACGCGGTTCCAGACTGTAGCGCCTTTAACCGCTTGGCCACACCGGCCGGCTCTGTTCGTGGGGTTGGATGAAATCAGAGGTGCACAAAGTGAAGGTAAATACATGAGATGAACTGCTTCGTCGCATCATGAACGCTGCTGAATTGATTAGGAACCAACCACAGGCAACTGAATACGCAACACGTTGTGCATATCAATTTTGCAGAATTAAAATTCAAAACCCGTACCTCCCTAACGAAGCATTTGCGGAACTATATTGACATAACATTTTTTGCTCAGAATTTATTATACTATCACTGTGTAAAATATTGACCTCTCCTCTCCAAACATCATATATAAAGGGCGTCCACAAAGAAACGAGACGGAGGAATAACTACAGAAACCAGTACTTGTGTGTCAGAAGTATTGACTCTGGCTATTGAGACACTTGTCTCATTGAGACAAGGTGATGAATGGCTGTCTCATAAAATTCCCGGGGCTGCGATGTTAACCAGTTACGCACGTACAGCTCGTTTCTTTTTGAATGCCCTTACACTTTCAGGAAACATTCCTCACACACAAATAAGGAAAAGATATTAAGTGGACATGTGTCCGGAAACGTTTAATATCCATGTTAGAGCTCATTTTAGTTTCGTCAGTATGTACTGTACTTCCTCGATTCACCGCCAGTTGGCCTAATTGAAAGAAGGTAAGGTTGACTTCGGTGCTTGTGTTGACATGCGACTCATTGCTCTACAGTACTAGCATCGAGCACATCAGTACGTAGCATCAACAGGTTAGGGCTCATCACGAACGTGGTTTTGCAGTCAGTGCAATGTTTACAAATGCGGAGTTGGCAGATTCCCATTTGATGTATGGATTAGCACGGGGCAATAGCCGTGGCGCGGTACGCTTGTATCGAGACAGATTTCCAGAACGGTGTCCCGACAGGAAGACGTTCGAAGCAATTGATCAGCGTCTTAGGGAGCACGGAACATTCCAGCCTATGATACGCGACTGGGGAAGACCTAGAACGACGAGGACACCTGCAATGGACGAGGCAATTCTTCGTGCAGTTGACGATAACCCTAATGTCAGCGTCAGAGAAGTTGCTGCTGTACAAGGTAACGTTGACCACGTCACTGTATGGAGAGTGCTACAGGAGAACCAGTTGTTTCCGTACCATGTACAGCGTGTGCAGGCACTATCAACAGCTGATTGGCCTCCACGGGTACACTTCTGCGAATGGTTCATCCAACAATGTGTCAATCCTCATTTCAGTGCAAATGTTCTCTTTACGGATGAGGCTTCATTCCAACGTGATCAAACTGTAAATTTTCACAATCAACATGTGTTGGCTGACGAGAACCCGCACGCAATTGTGCATTCACGTCGTCAACACAGATTTTCTGTGAACGTTTGGGCAGGCATTGTTGGTGATGTCTTGATTGGGCCCCATGTTCTTCCACCTACGCTCAATGGAGCACGTTATCATGATTTCATACTGTATACTCTACCTGCGCTGCTAGAACATGTGTCTTTACAAGTACGACACAACATGTGGTTCATGCATGATGGAGCTCCTGCACATTTACTTTTTTGGTTGTTACTTCTTCAGTACTAGCATAAACCGGAAGAGAATTCGTCTGCGCTAAATACACAATTTTTACACAGATATTTAATAGCAAACTTAATAATGGATACTCCCTTAACTTTGTTGGCAGATCATGACACTTAACACGAGCACATTACAATTAAAAACTTGCTTACCACAAATCATGTTACTATACTTTGCAACACTTGTCAGAGCACAAGTGCTGTAAGGGTGAACCGAGAACTGAATACACAAAAGAAATCTACTAAATTTACGGGGATTTCATCGGCCTGTTTGGAGCGTGACTCATAGCCAGTGCGGTACCCCTATCTACCGTATCCATCACGACGGTGGCTCTCGGCCAGCATAATTAACGGTTGCACAGCAAAGGCAACGGCAAAGGGAAGGAGCGCCCCTGTGCCTTGACCCGCCGGTCCAGGAAGGTTACACACATTTGCCTTCCTGCATTTAAAAGACGGCAATCACACATCGGGTTCCTCAGGTATTCGACGTTAATACTAACGTCTCCACTTATTATGAATGTAAATTCGTTCTCTCATTATGACTGATTTGGCAGTCTTAGATATCTGTAATGTGATGGTCTTTAAATAAATGGCGTACAGCACATAATTAAATTTAATGTGCAGGAAAAAGTTGCAGAGGTGGATGCGTTTTCATCTTACGGAATAAAACAGTCTGGTGAAACACCACTCTCGAGAAAGAGGCTATGAAGATAATGAAGCAGCTAATTTTACCAATGAGTGCGATATATATAAATATAGGCTCTTTTGATTCAACAAACGGAATCTGACGACCTTTGAATAAAAGAGGTAGAGATGATAGAAGTCACTCTTAAAAACAGGAATTATAGGAGGATAATCATTCTAGGTTGAGTGATGTTACCTCTAGCTGTCCGCACCTGGCTCTTGTTATTAAATGTCTCCAATACGACGAAAAGTGCTGTTTTGTCTTGAACAGGCTGTCGAACTACAGACCATCAGTCGTCCCAGTCCAAAAGATCAGTAGACCTGCATCTTTCCAAATAGGTAAGGGCAGGTATCTCTTGTGCCAACTCCAGCTTTGACCGACGTGTGTACGTATTTCGGTTCGTCACCTCACGCAGTTTGAAACACAGGTCACTTTTTGCATCTCTCACGATAGGTAGCACACTGGAGCTGAAGTGATTTAGTCTTTGTGAATTTCGTAAGGGTGCTTTCGACCAGCAACTTTCAGCATTATGGGGAGGTTGCAGCAGGCATTGAGCATTTGGGTTCTGTTCACACGATTAGAAACTGTGAGAATGTTGAAGTTACGTAAAATCTTGACCGTCTCTTGTTGGATTTTGCGTGTGGACTTGCTGTGGATATTTTTATGTCTTTGTTCTCGTTTTGATTGCATCAGAACGCATAGTGATCAATAACCATCTCAGAACTAACCAAGTCTCAGTTCACATGACTTACAGATTCTCTCACTCGCAAGGCCATTTTCCTAAACTATGATTTTTTTATATATTTTTTTTATTTTTACTTTGATGGCATGATGTTCCGTGGAGATGTTAAGAGTTCCCATTCGTTACTGGCCTTCATCCATATCGGTTGACTCTGTACAGCAGATTTGTTTCCACATTATACTGGGTATTTCATATATTTGCGCTTTACGAACTAATTACATTACATAATTCCTTTATTCCTAAATTCTACCACCTCTACCTTACCTACAAGTCTGAATATTTCGTATCTCATGCAAAACGTTCTCCACTCGTTTATATTACATTTTGCTGAGGGCTCCGCTGCACGAGTTTCTGTAAGATCTTTTCAGGAATCCAGGTAAAGCAGTTTCTCAAGTTACACAGAGGCGATGACGGAATCCTCGTAAATTATTGCTTCCATCAAACATGCTATGTATTTTCTTGTTATTATACAGTCCTGTACAAATATAGTCCAAAAGGCCTGATTGTAATACTCCGTGAATCGGAGTAGTATGAGGCAAAACTGTAGCTCGAAATTCAGTTGTGTTTCTGAAGAAACTTCCCGCTACGTTGAACTATGCGTAAGCTTAGCTACCGTCGAAACCCTAGCTTTGAAGTCAGATTGCTTTATTAATGGGTCATATTCAGTGCATGGAAGTCTATTTCAAGGCAGAAAGCAGATTCATAATCTTGTATGAACACTCAGGTACAATTTCAAAAGGACTGGAATGCTTCCAATGCTACATGTACATGTTGTGTAAATTTAAAAAGAAGTCTTACACCAGGCCGTCAGCCACACAACTTCACCGTCATTATTATCATCTTCTTCTTCATCACTGATTGCCTGTATGCATGTTCCTAGTCTATCAATTTTTTCCCTCAGAAAATCCCAGAAATTATGGTTTCTACTAAATTTTCGGTTCACGATCTTACAATTTTCCTTTTGTCTTTATATTTTACATTTTTCTCATCAAGCTGAAGCAAATAACTAATTTACTTCTTCAACGAAATTAGTACACCAGTTGCTTCCGTAATTAAAAGCAGATGTATCAGTAGGACACATGATACCTTGGTCCAGAATCGACTGAGTCACAATTAATGATCCAAACTTGAAGTGGGGTAACTATGCCAGGGGAATACGAGAAGGCAGGGATTCTTTTTTGTTCGACGCAAGAAACTATCTTAGCATTTGCGTAAGTTGTTTGCTAATGTTATGGGGCAGGCGAACCAGGCCCCACGCATCCGTCAGGAAGATTGGGGACACGAAACACCGCTAATGCACTGCAGATGCCTTGTCTTAGTGTACGTATGAAATCCATCGTGCTGGAATAACAGCTCAATTTGCACATCTCAGTTATGAACAATTGCGTTCGGCGTTCGCTGATACATGGAAGTGAATATATGTTCTTTTTAGGGCATGTTTTGCAATGCAGTTAATGAAATTAAGATCTCCTACGTGCGTCTTTCCAAATGCTTTAGCATGTTCTTCTGTTTGCCATCACGTCTCTCGTTTTGGTAATGCAAACAGCTCAAACAGCCCCCAGCTATCGACTTAAATGACGCATGAGTTTACACTGCCAAACCTCCTGGTATTGTCCTTCAGCCTAGAGCATGTCGACCTGAAATTACAATTACTTTACGGGTTTAGGGAGACTGCGGCTACTTATCCCGAGTGGGTGTCGAATACAACAGTCGTGAGATGTTAACATATATACAAAACCGATAAAGCAAACGTCACACATAAACGTCTATACAAAAGCGATCTCTTGAGCACTGTAATCTCTATCATAAAACACGTTTTCAGAGCACAAGTGTAATTTCTATTATGTATAATACTCGTAAGATACCTGACCACTAACATCACGCGACGTGCGAGGAAGTTCATACGCAGTTCATTATCTGAGACAGTTTAAATTTGAGCGCTGATTAGCCTTCTTCCTTTACAGAAGGGATTCCTTGCCGTTCTGATCGGGTGACGGGTACGGTAGTCAGACACTAGACAGTTCGATCAAACACATTTAGGTTTTCTGTGTTTTCTCCAAGAAGCTTCATTTGAAAAAGAAAACTGCCTCCACATTACTTCATTTGGGAAAAAAACGGCCAAGTCCTTCACCATCCGAGTTTGTATTCCGTCTCTGATCACCTCCCCATCGTTCGACTGTTAAACCTTAACATCCCTTTCTTCTCTCCTCCATGCCATTTATATACAACGAAGACCCAAATAAACATTTACACCTGCCAAATATCGTGCAGGGTCCCGTACGAGCACACACAAATGCCGCAACACAACGTTGCATGGACTCGACTAATGTCTAAATTAGTGCTGGAGAGATTTGACACTATGAATCCTGCAGGGCTGTGTATAATCCGTAAGAGCACGACAAGTTGGAGATCTCTACTGAACAACACGCTGCAAGGGATCCCAGATATGCGCACGATTGTTCATGTCTGGAGAGTTCGGTAGCCAGCAGAAGTGTTTAACTCAGAAGAGTGTTGGTGGAGTCAGTCTGTAGCAATTCTGGACATGTGGGGTATCGCATTGACCTGCTGGAATTGCGCAAGTCCTTCGGAACGCACAATAGGAATGAATAGACGCAGGTGATCAGACAGGATGCTTATGTACGAGGCACCTGTCAGAGTCGTATCTAGACTTATCGGGGGCCGCATATCACTCCAATTGCACACGCCCCACACCATTACGCAGCTTGAACAGTCCTCTGTTGACATGCAGGGTCCATGGAATCATGAGGTTGTCTCCATACCCATACACGACCATCCGCTCGATACAGTTTGAAACGAGATTCGTAGGACCAGGCTACATGTTTACAATCATCAACAGTCGAATGTCGGTGCTGACGGTCCCAAGCGAGGCGTAAAGCTTTGTCGTACACTCATCAAGGGTACACGAGTGGGCCTTCGGCTCCTTAAGCCCATATCGATGATGTTGCGTTGAATGGTTCGCACGATGATACCTTTTGGTGGCCCAGCATTGAAATCCGCAGTAATTTGCGGAATGGTTGACCTTCTGTCGCGTTGAATGATTGTGTCGTCGGTCCTGTGGGGGGGGGGGGGGGGGGGAGGGGATTAAAGGGGCCAGACTGCTGACTGCTACGGTCATCGGTCGGTCGCTCCTGTCCCTGCAGGTTTTTTTCCAGTCGCATCGATGTCGGAGATATGATGTTTAAGCGGATTCCTGATATTCACATTACCCTCGTGAAATGGTGGTAGAGGAAAATCCCGACTTCATCGTTACCTCGGAGATGCTGTGTCCCACCGCTCGTGCGCCGACTATAATACCGCGTTCAAACTCACTTAAATCTTGATAACTTGCCACTGCAGCAGCAATAACCGGTCTAACAATTGCGCCAGACACTTGTTGCCTTATACAGACGTTGCCGACCGCAGCGCCATATTCTGCCGGTTTACATATCACTGAATTTGAATACGCATGCCTGTACCAGTTTCTTTCGCGCTGCAGTGTGTAACCTCCGCCTTCCTAATCGGTCTACTGGACTGCAATATAAATGGCCGTGATGCATACGCCTAATGAAATTTTACAGTGCGTAAAGCTCGCAAAGAAATTTAAGCAAATAATCACTGGCGCGGCAACAGAAGATTGTCACGCTTTTCCACAGCACAACTTGTAAGAGGTATGCGCTATATGCGCTGCCTGCAATAGGCAAGGCATAGGAGAGTCTCTGACCAGAGAGCAGTATGTAGTTAGTTGTTGCTTGTCGCTAGTCGGCATTTGTCTTCTGTAGTCTGCGGTAGTGTACAGTAGTCTGCGTGAGTCGGCAGTAGTCGGCAGTAGTCTTCGCGAGTCTGCGCGTGTCGGCAGTCTGTTCTGGTCGGGACTCTGGACGATAAGTATTATTGTAGAAGGTAAATTTACACACGACAGATTAAGTAGATGGAAACTAGTGTAACCTCCCAACAAAAATATAAAAAAAAAATATGAACCTTGAACCAAGTGTAACCTCTCCACGAAAAATTAATTAAATGAATTTTTAAATATTAATGATTGAATGTAACCTCTGAACAAAATTGGTTCCCATTCATAATCTCTGTGCAGAAATGCATTCACATTTAATGTACCCACAAAATTCTTTTCTCATTGAATGTAAGCTCGAAACAGAAAAATTCCTAAACCCAAAATAAAAAATAGTAAAAAATTCAGTAACCTGATAAATTTTATGACGACAGCAGCGCTGCTCCACGGCCCTGTACTCTGAATAAAAAAAGCAAAAAATTCTTACCTCAATAAAAACTGCGAATATATCTGTTCTTACCTAAAAAAATTTCGGCACAGCTCCGTGCAATGCTGGCCTATGCTTTGTGATTTATGAAAGGAATAATTATCCATTGGATATATTCTTTAAATTGAAATGAATGCTTTTTAAAAAAAAAATTACTTTATATCATAAAAATTATTATTGGGGCATTTTTTAAAAGAAATTGGATGACAGTTAACATACATTACTAGATACGCGCAAGGCTGCTTCTTTACCTTCTACAATAATATCGTCCAGCGTCCCGACCAGAACAGACTGCCGACACGCGCAGACTCGCGAAGACTACTGCCGACTACTGCCGACTCACGCAGACTACTGTACACTACCGCAGACTACAGAAGACAAATGCCGACTAGCGACAAGCAACAACTAACTACATACTGCTCTCTGGTCAGAGACTCTCCTATGCCTTGCCTATTCCACGCAGCGCATATAGCGCATACCTCTTACAAACTGTTACGAGAAAATAAAAAAATCAGAAAGCACTAAGGTTGCAGTTACTTATTCTGAAGTACAAAATTGTGGAAGTAAACTTAAATGTTGTTATTGGTTAAATGAATGACTCACTTAACTTACACTCTGTTATGTAAAAAACAATGTTCCCCTCGGTAACTTCAGTGTAATGTAATGCTAAATTTAGAAAAAAAGGCCAGAAATTTACATTTGGTTATTGAAAGATTGAATTTAATATACTTTAAGCAAATGAGCAATTGATTTTATTTTTAAAATAACAACAATAAAATGCATACCAAGCTAGCAGAAGTCACTCGCTGAGTTAAATACAGAATAAATGAAATTGTGCACTCTTAATTTGTGCTGTACCTTTAGTTATCAGTTTTGCCAGTGAAATTTTACTTTACCGTAACTAGCCTCTGTCATGCGATACAAGAATGAACAGTAACTGAGGCAGAAAATTTAGACTGAAAGTGGTCCTCAGCTAACACACAAAACTGGCAGTAAATATATCATCAATTTTCATGATCTTACGACACTCGGTGATTCATGGAAAGGAAAACGGACCCTGCTTGGTAATAATGTCTGAGGACAATGAGAACACAGTTGCCCTCCAAGTTTTAACTATTACAATTTATTATTCATGTTTATTCATACCTTGTGGAAGAAATGTTGCTGGACAATTTTTTTTTCTTAAGGTTACAATTTTTCGTTGTGTTGTGGCTGTGCGGACGACGAAGAACGTAGCCGACGACAATGCTGGGCTGCCGTTGTTGCTGTTCGATGAGAACCTTGTCTCGCCTGCAGACGGCGATCTATGGCAGATCTGACTACAGAGTAGAATGCTGGTGCAGGCACACGTGTTTCAGAACACACTGGTCTGGACGCACTGTTGAACTTGGAGCTCCGCAGCAGACCACCTACTTGTCTTTCAATGACATCCTTATTTACGAATTCAGTGACCATGGGTTAATCGAGATTGGGGCGAGGATCAGTATAAACGTGTGGCTGGTGGGATAAATCATATTTTGTTGTTACACCAGGTCGATGATCGTGTCTGGATACGGCATAATCCAGGCAAACGGCTGCTATAAATATGCACTGCAACACGCGCGCAAACCGATGGGGGCAGTATTTTGCCCTGGGCGACATTCAGCTAGCTATATCTCCAAGAGGCCTGTTGTAGTAATCGAAAGGACCACGACATCTGTGGAGCAAGTGAACATTATTATATCGGACCATCTGCATCTCTCTGTTCTCCATATCTTAACCCACGGCTAGAACATCTTGCTGCTGGATAATTGTTATAACCTTTCGCGATAAAAATCAGTGATCTGTACGGAACTGGTTTCCTATTCATTAAAACTTTATGTTGGTCTGTGTTGTGATCCTGAACAGTACAAGTGGTTAAATTATGAAAACGCTACGTAATAAACACCTGAATTTAACATTGTATTTTAAGAAGGAGATTGTCTGACGAGAAAAGTAATTTAAACTTAACTTTACCTAATATGGACCAGATATTAATTCTGAAACGAAACATCGGACTGTGAATGATCTTATTATTATGGCTTACCTGTGACAGCGGGAATTAGCTATTGCTCGAAAGTGATAAATATAAAAATAAAGAGCAGCAGCAAAGCATCTAAAAGGAAAGAAAGCCTTGGGCGGTGCAATGCATGGACATGGCAACTATTCTAAGCAGGTCATGCTTTAGCTTTAGCCACAGTATTCCGCAGACTGCAATGCATTGACACACATTTTCAGAAAATAAAATGCGTGATGGAACGGTGGAGGATATTGCATTTACTGAATAATGTAAAAGAGACTAGCATTCTAAAACTCTACCGAAAATCTGATACCATCCTTCACAATCACAACCATATTTACAAAACCTACATCTTATTACAAATAAGATTATGGTATGAAATAAATTATTGAAATGATAAAGGAATAGTATATCTATAACTTTTGACTGCAAGACATGTGAACTGATAACTTTACTTAATCACGTCTCAGTAATCGAACTGACCCCAGTCTATAAAGAAAAATCTCACTAAAACCCTCCGTTATCCGAACACGTCATAAATTATGCGGAGGCAAGCAACGCAGGAACGAAATTACCTGAAAATCTTCATTTTTCAAATTAATATTTACCAAATGATATTCTCAAAATTTAACACCCTCTGCATTTGTATCTATTTCCAGAGCGTCCAGTAGCATGACCGACACCCGACTTACTCACTTCTCACAGAAAGCTATAGCAATGACAATGCTAGTGGCAACCAAAACCACAGTGCTTGCACTAAGAACCTTCGTGGCGTAAGATATACGAATTTTGAAGACTACCGTTTGAAAAATCAATGTAGGAATGCGAAGTATGATACAACGAATGAAAACGTAGGACTCACATCACAATCCTTGAAGATAAAAACGTGAAAGTCTTAGAAACTCTTACGCTGTCCGTGTCACAAGTCCAGAATCGTACTGCAGTGATTTTAGAAGTGTGATAATGAACTTACGTTGCTGTCTTGCCCGTCAAATGTGCCTTCTTTGAATCTGATGGGACAAGTATGGGACGCTAAATGTCTTAGATCCAAGCCCACAAAACATGGATCCATAATTAAACGGGAATTTTTTGACCTGGGCTTGGGCATTTGGGGTCCCATATCACCGGAAACCAATCAGGGTCTGGTCAAATCAATGCCATGCAGAATCGCTGTTGTATTGCGTTTCTAAGGTGCACCACCTCACTATTAAACCTGTGGTCACATTCTCTTTTTTTTTTTCATGAACGTGCAGTCAATTCCACAAGAAAGTGTATGCCGTTTTCGGTATGAAATGAAAGAAACTATTATAAATATACATAAATATACGTTTAAAGATTATTACTAATTGCACAATTACCTAATAGTTAATCTAACCACCGTCATTGTCGATTATAGCTTGGCACGTTACCCCTCTCTCCGGTAAATCATCCACATTTACAGCCTCTAAATATCGTTTGACCCACTTCCCTACGAATGACTTTCACTTTCTAAGAATTTTAGGAGCAGCTCCTCATGAAACCTTTGGTTCCTTTGGATGATTTACAAGGAACACTGCTTCGTGACGCTTCAGATGTTTTGCACTTACTTTAAACTGCAACCGACAAAACAAAATATTCAATTCTCACATGGTTTACCTAAACACTGTGCAAAAGCGCACTGATTATAGATTCGAGAAGTCTACCAGAGATGTCACTGAAGACGTTACATTTAAAAGTTTGGCGTACACGTTCCTGTGGAACTGACTTCATGTACAACGGTTTGTTATGGAACGACTATGTGTGAGCACCACGTGCACTCCTGTCTATGATGTTATTGAAAGAATATTTATGTAGCTTCTGTTATTGATTTATTTCTCTGCCTCTTTTATTGATTTTTTTCTCTCAGAACTTTGCACGGGCACAAAATGAAGAAGTGGTTCAAATGGTTCAAATGGCTCTTAGCACTATGGGACTTTACTTCTGAGGTCATCAGTCCCCTAGAACTTAGAAATACTTAAGCCTAACTAACCTAAGGACATCACACACATCCATGCCCGAGGCAGGATTCGAACATGCGACCGTAGCGGTCGCGCGGTTCCAGACTGTAGCGCCTAGAATCTGAAAAAGTGGTTAACTAGATTTTTCAAGACTTTCTAAAATGTTTGTTTTAACTTTATATGTGATAATATATTTAATCAAAAATTTGCAAATTCTGAGTTAAGAACTCTTGCTCGTGTTTCATATCTATCATTGCTTTTATTGCTTTTTTAGCTTTTAGTGTATGTCTATTTAAACTTCTATAACCTGCAAAACAATCTGGTTTTTCTTTATATGCATTAAATTGAAGGCCCTTTATACGTGTATGTATGAGAAAGAACGGAATGCCTAAAACTAAACCTTGTAGAATTGTATTAATGATGTACCAAAACCCCGTTAAAATTTTTCTGGTTTCCTCCTGATAAGTGTGCTTTGAGCAATGTGTTAGAGGTAACATTAATAATGTGAAGTATTAGTTTCTGTAGTTTAGAACTAAACATAAAAATCGCCAACTACTGTATATCAGCCTCATAGCTATCAGAACAAGGGCCGCGGCAGTGTCTCAAGCAACTTGATAAATGTTGCTGGAACCAGTGTAGAAAATTCTCCGTCCTGACAGAGGAGATATTTAAAACTTGTCAAATGGCAGTTGAAACCATTTTTCAGAGGGATAATCATTTAGAAATTTAAACCTGCCTTACTGCAGCTGCTGCTGCCTTCGGCAAATAAAATAAAATAGTATGCACACCCGACGCTTTACGTCATAAGAATGGATCTAAGCATCTTGTAAGGGACAATCTTCCTATCGCGTGCTTTCGAAATTAGCTTTCGGAGCAGAGGTGACAAATATCTGAACAACTTCGAAATTAAATGCTATCGTGATATTCGTTTTTCAATTTTTAAATATAGTGTACCAAACACGAGTCTAATACCCTTATAAAGGCGCAAATGCAGCATCCAAAATCTTTGCCTTTTAATACCCGTTATTGTACTGTATTTTCGACTTTGAATCTGTAAGCTGTATTACAGAAACTACATTTAATACGTAATCGTTGTACTAGTGTATTTATTTCTGACATTATATAATTGATTATATTTATAAGGAAAATACTATATATTGCTTGGTAATATCCAAGGGAACTTTGTTTAACGTCTCCATAGCAAAGACAAAATGGTAGTAGCTGTACCGTTGTTTATCTCTGCGTATGGAGATACTCTGTCTCGTTGTGAGCATTGAGGAAGTAGAGCATGAGTCATGAAAGAGTGCAGAAGTGTTTGTTGGGCGCTCCTGCAAACGCAGTGTGCAGCTATGCTCGGGCCAATGTAGATACGTCTGATTGAGTGCACGGTAGGAGTTTACAGGCGAAGGAAGTCGCAGTTCCAATTGTTGCCTGTCCCATAACTATCCGTGTTGTAGTAATCGCGGAAGTCTCTGACCTCCAAGCGCTGTGATGAGGCATGGAGGCGCGGACGTCCAACACCTTATCGCCCATTCGTGGTTTCAGGGTCCTTCAGATGCTAACGACAGTAGCAAGCGAACATCCGACCAGCTTCGACGTTTCCGGTTGCTCGTTCCCAGATGCAACTCGTCAAAGTCGCTTATAAAGGTGCATTTCCCGATTTTCAACCCATATCGTCGCTTGAATATTTTTACTTTGGTCTCTGTACCGTCCATGTGACGTCTTTCCGCATCACGTACTCTCAGTATCACAAGATGGCATTGACTCTCGCAGTGTACAGTGGTCATAGTATTTCTGCTCAATGAACTTTCCCTCAAGAAGTTGGTTGTAAATAATCCTTCTTTACTGAGCCCGCAGGGTACATAAGATGAAAATACGTCATTTGCAGTCAACTAGTATAAGGTTAGCTGCAGTCCCTTTTATTTAACTCTTGTTGATAACATTGACTCACTCCAAGCTCGTTTCGGTGTAATCGCCGTTTTCAAGTGCTCCTGCAAAGATGTTATAATTGTTATAGTATACTTACAACTATGTTTTTTCTATGTGGTATTACATTACTGTTTTCCTTAAGTCTAAGTACAGTGACGTCCATGCTATGTCTTGGAGCTATTACAAATCAGGTAGTTTCTTTTATATTGAACTTAAAGTAATGTTAAATACAATTTTTTGAGAGTTATCTGACAGTTTTCCTTCCAGTGAAGCCTTATATTTACAGAGTAAATTATATCGCGGATCTTCAGGGCTGGTGTATTTTTTCAGAAACTGTAAATTTGGAGCTTAAAGTTATCTATGCTTTTTACGAGTCTTGTCATTCTAATCCTATTTCTTTTTCTCTAATTTAAAAAAATGTTCTAATTATTTTTTATATTTCAGATCTGTTAGTTCATTAAGGATGTCATTCGGATATATTTCGCATCTATGTAAATTTCCAATTCTTGCTCATCATGATAGCATGATCTTTAGGTACTTTATGTAGAGAAATTGGAAATTTACACACAATGAAGAAATATCCGAACGACATATTTAACTAATATATGGATCCGTAACATAAAAATTGCTTATACAACGTTATTGAAATGATAGAAAAAGAAAAACAAGAGAAATGACACGACATACAAAAAAACAGTGGATAACATTAAGCATAAAATTTTCGATGTCTGAAAGTCAAAAACCATACCTGAATATCCGCGATGTAATTTACCTTGCAAACGTAAAGCATCGCTGGAGAAAAAACTGTCAAATGACTATCAAAAGTATTATATAAATCACATGAAGTCGAATACAAAAGAAATCACTTGATTTGTAATAACAACATATTACCAGACAAAAATGTCGCTCCAAGATGCAATATGGACAACATTCTAACTATATGCAGTTGAAATATAATTTAATATTACATATAAAATACCTAGACGTGAGAATACTGTAACATTTATAACATCTCAACAGGAACACGTGAAAATGGCAGTTCCACCGAAATGAGCTCGTTGTGAACCAATGTAATCAACACGAGTTAAATAAATCAATTTTCTGCTAATCCTGCACCAGTTCAAAGAAAATGTTATCATTCATCAGAATTATGTAGGAACACTGTCCGGAATTAAAATACTAGAACACAAAATTGCATTTACTGCTATTTATAAAAGTCGCTTTTAGATCGCAGAAGCTAAAATAATGATGTAACCACAATCTTTCAAACACTTACCGAGCGATTTTAAGAGACTGGCAGATGTCAAATCTAAATTTGAAAGTAAGCTTAAATATCATTGACTGTGTGTTCCGTCTGTTCTTGGTAGAATATTTTGTACATCATGGATGATACACACACAACAGAACACAACACCAGTGTTGTATGCGTTTCATTCATAAGGTCAAATAGTTCCACTTTAGAAAGTCTTACTGTCGCATTTTTACTTAGGAACATGTAAACACCCAATCTTACCTCTGTTATAGATCTCAAAATATTTTTCTGCAACGTAAATGGCATGCAGCCACATTCAGTGCGTTAATAACGAATAAGCTGCCTCGTTTCACGTCACTATTTTACATTCTGCAAGTTACCCATGGGCTTGATAACTACAATACGCTACTTGTGAAAGGCAAGGCCTTTGACATGCCATATGAGGATAATCTCACCATCATGAAACTTACACACCACACTAAGAGCTTATCATACCAGACGGCCTTCTGCACAGCGTAGCCTTTAGCACCTGGTCGAAATCAGTCATCGTGATACTATTCAAGTTGTCCCGCTTGGAGTTACTCAAATACGAAATCTGCACCAACTGCTTCATTGGAAAACAAACTTGCTATCAAGAGGAGTTTCTTGAACAACAGTATTCGGCCATTTTTTATTGATGTGTGAAATGACTTCCTTGAGTACACATAACATTACCTCTGTCGTGGGAGAAGCTCATTCCAGACTCTTTACAGCGTTACAATCCTGCCGCTTCTGCATGTTTTCTAATGTTTTCTGCCCACCTCTCGGTCTTTTCGTATAATCCACTCCAGTTCCTTCATTGTTTCTATTCTTTTTTGTCTCTCCTAGTAATCAGCAACATCCATCCAACATCACACCTCGAGCAACCCGAAGTTTCTGAACGATTTTCGCACCTAAAATGCGTGACCCACAGTCATAAGTCCAATCTGACTATAAACAATTTTCTTCAAATACATCGTAAGATTAGTTTAGACTTCCGTCTTTAGTTTGCCACACTCTTCTAATTATTTCTTTCCCTGTCCATTCAATCATTCTTTCCTAGCGCTCTAAATACTAAGATTTGTGTATGATTGTATAACTTCAACGGTAATACGTACTGCTTTCTTTTAGATGTGTGTTATACATTTACCTTACATATTAATTTTTTCTGGCGTGGTTATAAGTGAATGTCATGCCTACTTTTTCTCCTTCCTTGTCGAATTTACCTTTGCACAAAACTTGCAAAACGCAGATGGTCCTTGTATCTTCCATTAACACATACTCCTTCATTTGCCCAATTTACTGATACGGAAAGTTTTTCTAGACGTGCTCAAAATAGTTTTGATTACGTATAATTTCTTATGTATATACAGTGACTGACCCCCCATGAACCATGGACTCTGCCGTTGGTGGGGAGGCTTGCGTGCCTCAACGATACAGATAGCCGTACCGTAGGTGCAACCACAACGAAGGGGTATCCGTTGAGAGGCCAGACAAACGTGTCGTTCCTGAAGAGGGGCAGCAGCCTTTTCAGTAGTTGCAGGGGCAACAGTCTGGATGATTGCCTGATCTAGCCTTGCGACACTAACCAAAACGATCTTGCTGTGCTGGTACTACGAACTGCTGAAAGCAAGGGAAAACTACATCCGTAATTTTTCCCGAGGGCATGCAGCTTTACTGTATGGATAAATGATGATGGCGTCCTCTTGAGTAAAATATTCCGAAGCTAAAATAGTCCCCCATTCGGATCTCCGGGCGGTGACCACTCAGGAGAACGTTGTATCACGGGAAAGAGAACTGGCGTTCTACGAATCGGAGCGTGGAATGTCAGATCCCTTAATCGGGCAGGTTGGTTAGAAAATTTAAAAAGGGAAATGGATAGGTTAAAGTTAGATATAGTGGGAATTAGTGAAGTTCGGTTACAGGAGGAACAGGACTTCTGGTCAGGTGAATACAGGGTTATAAACACAAAACCAAATAGGGGTAATGCGGGAGTAAGTTTAATAATGGTTAGGTTAGTGTTTTTTTTTTAACGTCCTGTCGACAACGAGGTCATTAGAGACGGAGCACAAGCTCGGGTTAGGGAAGGATGGGGAAGGAAATCAGCCGTGCCCTTTCAAAGGAACCATCCCGGCGGGTTTAATAATGAATAGGAAAATAGGAATGGGGATAAGCTACTACAAACAGCATAGTGAACGCATCATTGTGGCCAAGATAGACACGAAGGCCACGCCTACCACAGTGGTACAAGTTAATATGCCGACTAGCTCCGCAGATGACGAAGGGATTGATGAAATGTATGATGAGATAAAAGAAATTATTCAGATATTGAAGAGAGACGAAAATTTAATAGTCATAGGTGACTGGAATTCGATAGTAGTAAAAGGGAGAGAAGGAAATGTAGTAGGTGAATATGGATTGGGGGGAAAAAATGAAAGAGGAAGCCGCCTGGTAGAATTTTGCACAGAGCATAACTTAATCACAACTAACACTTGGTTCAAGAATCATAAAAGAAGGTTGTATACATGAAAGAAGCCTGGAGATCCTGGAAAGTGTCGGATAGATTATGTAATGATAAGACAGGGATTTAGTAACGAGGTTATAAATTGTAAGACATTTCCAGGGGCAGATGTGGACTCTGACCACAATATATTGGTTATGAACTGTAGATTAAAACTGAAGAAACTGCAAAATAGTGGGAAATTGAGGAGATGAGGCCTGGATAAACTGAAAGAAACAGAGGTTGTAGAGAGCTTCAGGGAGAGTATTAGGGAACGACTGACAAGAATGGGGGAAAGAAATACAGTAGAAGAAGAATGGGTAGCTTTGAGAGACGAAATTGTGAAGGTAGCAGAGGACCAAGTAGGTAAAAAGACGAGGGCTAATAGAAACCCTTGGGTAACAGAAGAGATATTGAGTTTAATTGATGAAAGGAGAAAATATAAAAATGCAGTAAATGAAGCAGGCAAAAAGGAATACAAACGTCTCAAAAATGAGATCGACAGGGAGTGCAAAATGGCTAAGCAGGGTGGAAATAGACGTGCTCAAAATAGTTTTGATTACGTATCATTTCTTATGTATATATATAGTGACTGACCCCCCATGAACCATGAACTTTGCCGTTGGTGGGGAGGCTTGCGTGCCTCAACGATACAGATAGATAAAAGAATGAGGTTGTAAAAGTAATACAGGACAAATGTAAGGATGTAGAGGCACATTTCACTAGGGGTAAGATAGATACTGCGTCCAGGAAAATTAAAGCGACCTCTGGAGAAAAGATAACCACTTGCATGAATATCAAGAGGTCAGATGGAAACCCAATTCTAAACAAAGAAGGGAAACCAGGAAGATGGAAGGAGTATATAGAGGGCGATGTTCTTGAGGCCTATATTATAGAAATGGAAGAGAATGTAGATGAAGTTGAAATAGGAGACATAATACTACGTGAAGAGTGTGACAGAGCACTGAAAGACCTAAGTCGAAACAAGGCCCCGGGAGTAGACAACACTCCATTAGAACTACTGATAGCCTTGGGAGAGCCATTTCAGGTTATTGTTTCCCCTTGTTTCGTTCCTACTCTTGTCCCATTCATTCCATCACATGATAGGGATGAAGTACCAACCCACCCCCCCCCCCCAAAAAAAAAAAAAAACAAAAAGAAACACTTAATGCTTGCACATTCCAAAATGTGTTGATTACTAACATAAAATTAAGTTTAAATGGAATTACAATACTACATCACATGACAACGACTCAAGACGCACAAAGGGAGAATGATCATTTATATCGCATGTCCTGGCGTCTATTAGCAAAGAAGTTTGATCTACTGCAGCAACCATCTTATTAATGTGTTATTTTTACCAGGTTATACTGATATCCATTATTCAAAATCTTTACACTTTACGCAAAGAAGGAAATCGATTTTCGTTAGCACAGCAGTTGGCTAGTCTTAGTGCTTCAGTCCGCTCGAAAGTTTTAATTCCTTTTCCAGTTGCATACCTGAAATTAAAAACAAATAGTCTGGTTGCATCTCAACTGCATTGAGATAATGCTGTTAATTATTGCAGTAAAACGTATTATGAACTGAATATGAAGTTTCAAAAGCAGTACCTCTGTTTAAATCCGTGCCATACTGGGCTTATAATATCCTACTATATCACAATATAGAATTCATTAGAAGGCAAATGTTATATCTCTCATTTTATTAGATATACAGATTAATTAGATATTCATAAAACTGCCAGAGCAAACAGTTCTAGATTACCAAAATATTTCATCACATCCTGTAACGACTTGTATTTCGTTCCATTTTGAAGATGAGGCCACGAAAGAAATCCTTGAGGCGAGAAAATGCATACAACATAGATTAGCAGCTGGCTAAAACTTATTCCATAGCCTGTATGAAGAATTAGGTCTCATCATATTCCTAGATTGTATTTTTGCGAATATAGGCAATATTTATCCATAAATATTTTAAAAATGAATGTTTGTATGTATGCGTGTGTGTATGTATGTTCCACATCTCCTGAAGCATTTGGCCGATTTCAATCAAACCTCTTACATATATCTCTTACTGTGAGGGTCATTCAATAATTAAAGAGACAATTTGGTCGGGGAAAACACTGTTAGTAGGGAATGTTTTGTACTTTTATGGCTTTAAGTTTGCATCACTGGGATGAGCCCTAATCAGCTGATGTATGAACATTGTTTTGTTTATGACCTCAAAAATACATTTCAAGATGGCGAGTCCCCTTGCACCGTCCACATTAGTTGAACAACGTTCTGGTTTTACTTGCTGAAGGCGAAAAACCATTGAATATATACTGCAAACTGTCTAAAGTTTATGGTCAAGGTTGTATGAATTGTGCAAATTTTTACAAGTGGGTAGAGCAGTTCAAAAATGATAACGACTAAGTGACTGACGAACACAGTTCTCGCCGACCAGTTGCAGTTTCAACTCCCTCACTTGAAAGTCGAATTGATGATATTATTCGCACCGATCGCCATGTGACAGTGGAAATGATTGTTGATAAGGTTCAAGTTAGTACTGGTACAGTTCATAACATTATCTGTACAAGCTGAAGTACCGCAAAATATGTGCAAGGTGGGTCACAAAGGAGCTGACGCCGCTACACAAGGAAACAAAGTTGAGAATGTGCACAGAGCTAAAGTAACGTTAAAAAGAGAAGGTGAGCACTTCCTCAACAAAATTTTAACTTGTGATGAAAGTTGGGTTCACTATTATGAGCCAGAATCAAAAAGACAAAGCATGGACTGGAAGCACACCAACTCACTTGTCAAGAAAACATTCAAAACCCAAGCATCAGGAGGAAAAGTCATGTTGACTGTGTTTTTGGATGCTGAAGGTCTAGTTTTTTGTGATTACCTCGAAGAGCAGCGTACATTGAAGAGACAATACTACCCGGATTTGACTTTAAACAAGGCGAAGCCAGCCGTGATAGAGAGACGTCGTGGATATCAGAGGAGATGTGTGATTCTCCAGAAAGAGAACGCACGTCCTCGTATCGCTCAACTAACCTTGAAACCATCGACAAAATGGGCAAGGAAATACTGCCTCATCCCCCCTTACAGCCACGATTTAGCACTTAGTGATTTCCATTTGTTTGGTGCACTGAAGGAGGCATTACATGGGGAGAGTTTGCAGGACAACCAGGACGTGAAAAAGTTTGTGGGAAATTGGTTCAAACATAAAGATGAAGAGTTCCCTGCAGCTGGAATAAAAAAGTTTGTAGCTCGTTGGAACAAGTGTATAAATGTTCCAAGGGCTTTCGTTGAAAAGTAGGAAAAGTATTGTTTTTTAAAAATTAACGCTTTTTTCTCTAATAAAATTTTTCTCTTTAATTATTGAATGACCTTCGTATCAGGCAACAATTTCTGTTGGGGTTAGGAACCATCTACCTGTCGGAGTTCAGCAGATATGAAGTCTTAAACAGTGAGGTTCGTGAAAACAGCTGCAACATGTATGACGTTTAAATTTGTTACTTCTGCGTTTCTAACGCTATTCACAATAAATTTCGCAATCAGTATCCACATATCCCGCTACATCCACCTACAAAATCATATTATGGTGCCACTCATACTTAAGAAGATATGACGTCATAAACACTGAGATGTGTAAAAAACTGTCGGATTTTGAAAGCCGTCTATATTTGTTACTTCTTTACTACTAACTCTATTCGTAATAAATTTCGCAAACAGTATGCACTCATGTAGCTAGATGTACCCATACAAACATATCAGTTTAAAACACGTGGTTCAAGAGAATGACATCATAACCACTGGAATGCGTGAAAATGGACGCATCATTCATGAAATTTTAATACATTAATTCTTTACTACTAAAACATTCATACAGCCAAGTCAATTTAAGGAAATCCTTGACACGTGGCAGCGCTTTTGACAGCTTTCATCTGCAAGCGCAAATAGCTGTAGATGGAAACAAAAGCCATCTATACAATTATGAAGAGGCGTTGCTATAGATGCGTTTACAAAATTGTACTGTACTCGTGCGAAATAAGTGCTTTCAGCACACAGAAGCTGTCCATAACCATCTCATATCGAGTCTACTGCAGAAGTACACATAAGGTTTAGTTTCTAGTAGGAAACTGACAAAGTGAAAGGCCGGGCAACGCCAGGTTTGTCGACTAGTAAACGCATAAACTTACCACGAAAGGGACGCCACTCATATATTTTAAGGGATTACGTACATTTTATTACCTATCGCTCCGTTTGTTTACAAGACTACGCTGGTGATTGCTGAAAATATATTCTTTGAAAGGATAGGTGTCGTTTTTGGTCCATCAATTTGACTTTCATGTTACCTATAAAACTTCATAATTTTTTAATGTAATTAATGGCCTAAGACTGTTAAAGACTGAAGAGTCAGAATAACGCATTACGTTATGAATCTTAAACAAGGTGACAAAATATGCTGCAAAACCTCGTGTGTTTTGTTGATTATATACACCTGAAGTAGTCTGGCGGTGTTTCTCATTATTAGTCGTAGGGACCATTCGAGTAAATATCTTGAATACGTTTTATACGAAGGTCTTTGAAGGGACCTTTGCGGTTTGCATTGCCATCTAGTTTACGCAATATTTTCGTTCAATTTTGCGTCATCTGAACAGTAGCCTAACTGCATTACCACAAACCAAAATTCAGCCCTGTAAAAAGGAGCGAAAGCATACAAAATAATATTGCGGACTGCCTTTCTTGTCTCTTGACAGTAATTTATATGAGTTACGTAGAATAGTTAATGCAGTACATATCCCTGTGGTGTTCAATAGTTAACCTTTGCCTGTTTGGAGTCTCGATTTGCTCCTATAGTTACAAGCTTATGCAGTACTTACTAAATACATAGTGCGTAATGCACCACCGCGTAACGTTATTTGAGTTCGCAGTACTTCATTTAACGCCTCGTAGGAACACCCGTGACGTACGTAGAAAGGAATGTAGGAGTGCACTCGCTAGGGCATCGCTAGTAATTTGTCTGACGGGGGTGCAGCGCTGCATCGAGGTATATATTCAGCGCAGTCACGAGCGCAGTTTCGCGTGGATGCCAACGCTCTTAACGAGATGTCGACGAATCGCCAGCGTGCGACCTGGAATTGCAGAAGAGCACGGCACGAGCTTCTCAGCTAGACGCGGGCTTACCTATCACGTAAGCGAACCGCGGACCCACAATTCCGACAGCGTTGCAGCAGAACCGGTGTCTGGCGCCAGTATTTGAGAAACTAAAAGTGCAACAGCGGTGCAGAATCATTTACCGAACACTGCATCCAACCGGGAACTGCCTCGGTCCGACTGAAGTCGCTGAAGATCGTAGAATGGTCAAATTCATTTGGCTGTGCTCACTAATTAAAATCTGAACTGAAAGAAACGAATTATTGAACTTTTGAAATAGCCAAGTTCAGAACTTTTGCACCTAGTATAACAGCGAGTTGTGGAAAAAAACTAGGCCACCACATAAAAATATTTTTTATTCTTCCATTCAATTACGTCTTATACTGGGTTAATGTACAAATTTGTAGCGTTTTTCATAAGTTTGATAAAGAAAACAGATACACGTAAGCGGTACTTTAGTCATCAATAATACATTCTCAGTTACTATTTGCAACAATTTGTCAACACAGGGGTGACTTTTCAATACCACGACTATAGGAATCCCGTGGTTGTGAGGCAATGATCTCGGTGAGCCATGTTTGGAGAGCATTTTCATCCGGGAAGGAAGTTCCCTGAAGGTTGTTAGGTAGGGAGCTGAGAAGGTAAAACTCTGAGGCTGCAAGATGTGGTGAATAAGGTTAAGCGGAATGACTTCCCAACCCAGTTCCTGTACAGCGTTTTTTGTCTTTATCGTGAGGTAGCATCACTTTATCTTCCTGGCCGTTGTTAACAATAAATACCAGCACTGATGGTTACACCTCGATCAAACAATTTGTAGTACACTACACCGTCACTGTTACACCAGATGCATAACGTTATCTTTTGATGATGCGCAAAGGTCTTTGTACAGGGAGCTGCTGCTTTTTTTGGACTCAGCCATTCAAATTTTTTCTTTCGTTAGGATAAAGACACCGTTTCTCGTCGCCAGTAACGATACAGAATAGGAATGGTCTGTGTTGTTCACGAGACAATTGATGACGAGCAAGCAGAACTGCACATATGGTTACGCGCTGATTTTTATGATTTGGCTTGGAGCATGCGGTACCCACACAGCCGACTGTTGAACCTTCCTCACAGCATACAAGTGTCGTACGCCGGTGGAATGCTCGCATTTCATCACATATGCCAGTTCTCGAGTACACTGACGTGAATCTTTGTGAATTAATTTGTTTAAACCACCTTCATCAAACCTCGAAGGTCTTCCTGAAAGTGAAGAGTAACTAATACTAGAAGGATCCTCCTTTAACTAGGAAACCATTTTCATGCCAGGCTCTGCCCAGTTGCGTTATACCCATAGAGTGCACAAACAGTACTGATTAACTCCGCTGATGTCAGCCCTGTTTTGAACTCCAACGCAATAATATGTGGAAAATGTTCCGGTTTTCCTCTTAGCTCTCCTTTTTCTAATGTCCATGCTCCACTCACTGTCTCCAAATGACCAAATGACAGTATGTAAAACTCAAAGACTGAACGTGAGCTACAAAATAAAAAATAACAATCGGTAAATAAACTTACAGCTACCGGAATACCAACATGCGAAACAAAAACGCTACTAACGTGTGCACCAACCTAATAGTATATTTCCTTTGCTAGTTGATCACTTCGGAAAAAACTGTTGCTCAAGCGAAAGCAAACAGTGATAATAATAATATGTGATATTCACCGAATAATCTTGTAGGTACTTGTTCGGGCCTTAATAATACACCAGATGAACCCAACTTCAGCGATATAATTTTGCAGATTGTTCAAGGTTACTTTCTATTTTGTTATAAGGGATTAGTGGCCTCAAGCGGCTTCGTCATAGTGTAATTGCATTTTGTTTGATTTTTTATTCCAACAACAGTCCATACATCGACGGTATGCGCCCTGTGTTTTGTTTGCTAAGTAAATCCTATTTACTCAGTGAACCTGGTGTTGTCAACAGTCATGACCAGTTTAGTCTTCGCCTCCAAACTAGCGTTCCATATTGCTCTGCTCTATCCTTGATTTGTTTTTCCGGGAGTGTTAGCTGCACGTTAACAATGATGCACAGCAGTGTGAACAGGTTTACTGACGAAAACTTGGCCGAAATGCGCTTTCCGTATTGGAACGTTGAACTCAAGACGCTGTATCGAGCAAGACGCAATGACAGGAACCACATTAAAGTACTTGCGAAACTGGGGGTTGGTGCCCTACTCTTTGTTTCATACTGTATGTTATAGCAAGTGAATATTACGGACATTTCTTTGTTGTGAAGATATTTTCACATGAACAAGTGGGGGTATCAAACCGAATAAATGATAATTATTGCTGCGAAATCAGCCATCGCAGACAGGGGAACAATTAAAAATTATGCAGAACAACCTTTCACACTTTGTCAGTGGATATCGGTTTTATCATGTGTATATCAATTCACAGAATTTTCGTAAACAATTGATTACCGTTATCTTTATCACATAGATAAAAATAAATATGATACGTTCTTTTCTCTTGAATATTTTCCATTCTTTTCAACGAAACATGTTTCAACTATTTGTATGAAGCATCATGAATGGTTTTTAAGTGTCTTTGTAGCCACCCGCTACCTAATCGGCCTACTGGATTGCGATGCAATTGACCATGACTGCGTAAGCCTAATGAAATTTTAAGTGACTAAAGCTATAGTTACCGAAGTAAAATAATACCGTTTAGTACGAGTAAAGTGTACAACAGACCCTTCTGAAGCAATAATATATTCTAAACATAATCTAAATACTGATGATAATTTTGAAATTTGTGAAACGTAGTGCTGTCGCTCACGAACCACGTAATATTTAACACAAAAAATACTGATTAGCAAACTAACTGTAATAAAACGGTAGCCAGACTGAATATCCAAAATCCTAAGAGAGGTAATGGCACAGAAAATTAACCAAACAATCACTTGCGTGGCAACAGAAGGTTGTCACACATTTCCACAACACAACAGTTCACGAGAAAATAAATGAATCGGAAAGCACTTAGTTTGCAGTTAGTTAATCTGAAGTGCTAAACTGTGGAATCAACGTTAAATGAAGTTGCTGGTTAAATAAGTGACTGATTGTAACTGAAACTTTGTTTCATCAAAAACGACTTTCAGTAATCTCAGTGTCATTTAATGCAAAATTTGGAAAGAGGCAAGCAATTTACTTTTAATTATTGAAAGACTGGAGTGAATATAGCAAATGCACAACTGATTTACTTTTGACGTAACGGTAAGGTATCAAGCCAGCAGAAGTCACTCGCTTAGCTAAGCATGGAATCAATTTGTGCTGTATCTTTAGTTGTAAGTTTTGCAGCGAAATTTTACGTTACTTTGAGTGATCGAAGTTAATACTCAAAACTGTAAATCAGTTAAGCCTCTATTATGGAATATAAGAACGAACAGTTACTGAGGCAACAAAATTTAGCATGAAACTGGTCATTAGCAAATAAGCAAAACTTGCACTAGGTAGTTAGTCAGTTTTCACATTTTTGCGACACACGGTGACTCTATGGAAAGAAAGAGGCCCCAACTTAGTAATAATGTCTGAGGACAATGACAACACAGGTGCCCTACACGTTTTAGCAATTGCAGTTAATTATTGAGAAAAATTATTAAAGTTTGTGAAAGAAATGCCATTGGGTAATGGCTGCACAATATTAGTTAGTTAACAGTCTTACGATGTTGTAGCTGTCCGGACGACGAAGATTGTAGCCGACGACAATGGTGAGCTGCCGCTGTTCCTGCTGCTCGTTGAGAACCACGAGCCGTCTCCAGAGCCACGGATAATTAAGGAACAGGCAACAGTTAGAACTCCAGCTTCCTCCGTCTGTCCATACCTACCGTGCTCTCTATACTCGCGGGTTAACGAATATGTTCGCCTACACTGGCGCGATTACAGTGGAACACCGCGTCTTCGGGAGCGCCCAACAAACACCTACGAACTCTTTTGTGACTAAAGCTGCTCTGCTTCCTCTCTGCTCGAAGCGCGACAGAGTCTCCATACGCAAATATAAAACAACGGCACAGCTGCTGCCATTTCGTCATTGCTTTCGACACATTAAAATAAAGTTCCAAATACATTATCACATTTCTGCAATACGTCTTACAGTTTCAGAATTGAAGTACGATACAAGTTATCAACAGGTATGAGACGGCGACAAATTTTGGGAGGTGCAGAAAGTATTTTATCTACATTTTCCGTGTTACATCTTATTCCCCTCGTGTACCCATTTGCTCTAGATAAACACAACATAAGTTAGGGGTTAACTTCTTGTAACAACTAGACGTTCCACTGGATACAAGCTTGCTGACCAAGGTAAGGACATGGCCATGTCTCCGCAATATCCTTTCTTTCAGGAGTGCTAGTTCTGCAAGGTTCGCAGGAGAGCTTCTGTAAAGTTTGGAAGGTAGGAGACGAGGTACTGGCAGAAGTAAAGCTGTGAGTACCGGGCGTGAGTCGTGCTTCGGTAGCTCGGATGGTTGGAGCGCTTGCCCGCGAATGGCAAAGGTCCCGAGTTCGAGTCTCGGTAGGGCACACAGTTTTAATCTGCCAGGAAGTTTCACATCAGCGCACACTCCGCTGCAGAGTGAAAATCTCATACTACACACAAAGCCATCACAATACATGAAAACAGGGAGCCTTAAAAAAATACAGAACAACCTACATACCTTCAATTTACCTAGGACGAATATCAAATAAGATATATGCACTACTTAAATTGACACACACACAACTGATCTTCCTTTCAAATAACAATCTTATAAGGAAATTACGTTCATGTTCATTAAAAATCTCAGCATATTTCACATCTGGAATTTATAAAATTAACTTTGTCGATTAAAACGATTTCTATATTCGCCAAATCAGATGAAATGTTAACATCAGATTTAAAGAACACGCTAGAAACAGTGACAGCTTCTATTTACGTCTGTAATCTCAAAACCACAAAGCTAAGGAAATAGTAACTGCGTAAACAAAAAACCTGAAAGGACGAAATTCGAATGGACACACAGATTTTAAACATAAATATAGAAAGGACTCACTATGAATATTGTCAGAAAACTGGAAGTTTATGTTCATACAAGAAAATATCCAGAAAAATTCTAAATGAACACACAGATTTTAAACATAAATATTATCTCAAAAAACTTTATTGACATAACAGAATATGGAAAGAAATAGACTTGCAGTAAACAAAATTTAGACAGATTATAGATAAAATTTAAAGGAAACTAAGAACAATGTAATGTAACAACATACTTACATACTTTCTATGCTCCCTAAACATACAGCAAAGAACTGCAAAAATTGAAATGTCAGAACATCTGAGAAAAAGTATTTTTTGTAACTACAGAAACTAATATTCTTACCAAGATATGGAAGAAGAAATTTACTATAGAGGCAATATGATCGTCACTTCCAGCTAGATACAAGTACCAATGTAGTTATAAACATAAAACACACACAATTCACACATAGATAATCGTACCAATGTTATTTGGCAATAAGCCGAAACAGTTGTGTCGTATAAAATACTTGAAGAAACATGTTACCTCATTGTATCTAGTTTGGAGCATTCATTTTCATTATGTCTTGTACTTACACAAACTATGCAGCAGGCCCAACAGAACAAAAAATATTGAAAACTGAAAATTTCTCCAACTTCATATATTAAAAATATTCTGTTAATTTTCTTACATTCATTACGATCTTTATATTCCACAGTACTTGAAGAAATTTGCCTCCTGCCACGTAGAGCCCTGTGTTTTTTGTGGAATGGTAGCTTATCACTCCAGCTCCTCTGCCGCTAAAGTATTACAGCATGACTAGCATCGGTGCACAAACGCCATTAAAGTAAATAAATAATTTATGGTGACCATTCCTTTGATGTAGAAAGAAAAACTAGCTAAAGAAACTATTACTTCTCGCGCAAAATATCCTTCTGGTAGCAAACTCTTGTATCGAAATGCTGGATGGTACAGTTATATGTGCTGACTTGTTAGCTGCATTTTCTCTGTCTGTCTGTCTGTCTGTCTCTCTCTCTCTCTCACTCTCACTGTGTTTGTGTGTGTGTGTGTGTGTGTGTGTGTGTGTGTGTGTGTGTGTGTGTGTGTGTGTGCTTACTTTATATTCAATATCATTAGTTTCAGAAAAGTCGCTTGTGCTAGTATCCGTTTAAGTGAATTGAATGAGTGTTAGGGATGATACTAGTAAAGCTGCGTTGATATGGTATGAAGTCAGTGAAAACTGGTCATAAATGTTGAACACATAATGCAATAATGTGACCTTATTAATAAAAACTAAACCATTCTTAGCCTATCCTGATATTCTCCCCCTAATCGCCTTCGTCGGCGTTGGCTCTTTGACCATCACATTTCTCCAACAAAACATTCAAAACTAAGACCTCTTTTTGAACTAAAGGGCATGAAGAAATATATGTTACAAATAAATGAAAAACATTAAGTCCTTATCCACCTCAGCTTGGAAAGCTTGCCATTATGAATATAATGCACAAGAATTATGAAAGAAAACAAAATCCTCTCTTGTTACTCACAGAAGAAATATAAGGAAACTACGCTTCTGGTCATTAAGACTGAATACAAGGAAAGTTGTCAGGTAACGGAATATTACATTTCCTGAGCACACACTATAGTAAGAAGAATAAACGATTAAATCTGTAGGTGTTTTTTGAGTATACAGGATGTAAAGCTTAGTACATCGTAGCTTCCTTGATGTGCCGGCAACAATGGCTCTAACATGGGTACGTATTGGTCGAAGTGAGCTTAGATGACACATGTGCGTGCTGTTTACCATACTACAACAACACCGTGCTACAGTTATCTGATCGTAATGGGTCGGAAGTTGCAGCATGCCAGCCCCTCGGCAACCCATGACCATGTGTTTTCAACGAGTGAGAGATCTGGAGTACGTGCCGGCCAGAGAAACACTCATCGTAGCGAGAGACGTCAGGGCAGCACGGTGTGAGGAAGCAGATATGGTTCTCTATCAGCTGCCACCAGTTTCGTAGACACACGACAACAGCTCTGTCCGTCGTTTGCCGTGATGACTTAATATGGACATCGCCGTCTGTTGTGTGATCTTGTTAGGGCCAGCAAAGAAAGCTTGAGAAGGGTGTCTCAAAATGTACGCCACAATTTCAGTGTGTTATAGCACCCAAACTAATAAAGATTTTCACACCATATTTGGATTATGTGGCAGAAATGCAAAGTTTTGTTTATGCTTGTTCCGTGTTGTCGTGAGTGTAGCAAAATGACAATTCTTCCAGAAAAGGTTCAATGTGTGGACTGGTTAACTGAAACCATATCGGACATGCAAGTTCAAATGAATTTTCAAACGCGGTGTAGGAAGCAACCATCCCTGCGAACGTCCATACGCTAGTGGTACAGGAATTTTACGCATGCACGAAGCGTTCATGTGAAGTATCATATTGAACCCCTGGAACAAGTAAAACCGACACAGAACTGATACTACTGGCTTTCGACGTTGACCACAGTAGTCTGTTCAGAGGGCGTGCACCGGATCCTTCGTAAATGTTTACAGATGTATCCGTGCCGATTGCCACTGCTGCACGCACTGAAACTAGACGACAATCCACAACGTATGTAGACGTTCTTCATACTTTAGCGGCGGCTGGAAATTTTCTTAACAACTTAGCATTTTCTGACGAAGCATCATTCCACGTGTGTGGTGATATAATGAAATGTAACACAACCAAGACGCATACTATGGTGGAAGAGGTATGTGGCAGCCCGAAAGTGAATGTGTGGTGTTGTTTGATGGTTGATCGTCTCGTGGGATCATTATTTTAATCTCAGCAGAAACAATTAACTCTAATTGTTACCTTGATAGGATGGAGCTGTTTCTATTATCACAGCTGGTCATTTTCCAACAAGATGGTGCACCGCCACAGTGGGGTCTGACTGTAAGAGATGTTCTAGATAGGATATTTTAGGATCACTGAATTGGCAGCGATGTCTCAATTCCCTGGTCTCCTACGTCGCCTGACATCACACCAATGGTCTTCTTTCTATGTCAAAGACAGAGTACACCAAACGCCGGTCAACCAAATCAATGATTTAAAGAATCAAATCGTTGCTGCAGTTGCCGCGGATGATGCAGATATGATGCGTCAAAGTCGATAGTGCTTCAATGCAGGGTGGGTGTTGTACGCACATGCTGAAATTGACTGAATCGTCGTAAGTCTTTGAGAGATAGCGTGTCACATAAGCCAAACATTTTGTGCATTTCTTAATTAGTTAGGGTGCTCTACCACATTAAAGACGTACACCCTGTACGATCTTCAAATAACTTAGGAGAATGCAGCTGGATGACTTCGCCGACAACCGCAGATATTTCGATAGGAGCACACCCTGTCATTTTCAAGGCAAAACTGCAGCAAGTACGCGCTGTGCAAGGGAATTAAAATTTCGGTTTTCTGAGAAACTCCGGAGTTATAACATACAGTCACTGTAAAAACTAGCACCATCAAGATCCAAGGGAGACCGACTCTGACGTGGAGCCACACATCCTCGATTAGGTTTATTTCCGGGGACTCTGGTGACTGTCGGCCGGAGTGACTGTGCGGTTCTAGGCGCTACAGTCTGTAACCGAGCGACCGCTACGGTCGCAGGTTCGAATCCTGCCTCGGGCATGGATGTATGTGATGTCCTTAGGTTAGTTAGGTTTAAGTAGTTCTAAGTTCTAGGCGACTGATGACCTCAGAAGTTAAATCCGACAGTGCTCGGAGCCATTTGAACCATTTGAACTCTGTTGACTAGGAGAGTGAGGTTAACTCATCCTCGTGCTCTTTGAACCACGCATGTACTCTGCGACCTGCGTGACGTGTTACGGTGTCCTTCTAATAGATGCCGTAGTGCTGAGGAAAAACTGACTCCATAAAAAGGTGGACATGGCCCCAAGAACAGCTGCATCCTTGTTTTCATCCACCTGTGCCTTCCAGATTGACGAGATCACCCAGGGAACGCCACGAAAACATTTCCCAGACCACAAAACTCCCTTCTTCGGCCCGGACTCTCAGCATGATTGTGTGTGTGTGGGAGAGTTATCTCTTCTTAAGGGGAGGACGACCAATTGATCATGTCAGTGCAGATGCGCACTTGGATTGGACTCTTATGGCAGTTGGTGAAATACCGTGAGGAATGTGGATAATGGTCATGAAACACTACATCAACAATGTGTGGATAAATTGAGAATTTGGGTCTGACGGGAAACGTGTTAGTGTAGTCTGTGCCGTCGCGATGACCACTGTGTCCAGATGTCGCAGTGCTCAATGTATCTGCCTAGTCAGCAGGAGACTTGGGTTCGAATCACTATCCGGCATACATTTTGAACTTTCCCCACTGGTTTAAATAAGTGCGCACTAGCAACAAATCCCATTAATTACTTTGTGTCCTACGATGATTGTCGTAGGGCTGCACGGGACAGCTGCCGTTTGCCAAATGGAGCATTAAACGCTATTTATCTGAAAAGGCCACCTGTTGCCAAACTGTGGACGCCCAGTTGCTGTAGTGGAGTGCAAATTTTAGCCTTCGTCGCCGACGAACAGCGGTCAGCACAAGTGCGTGGACCAGGTGCCTGCTGCGGAAGCCCGTACGCAGCAACGTTCGCTGAACACTGTTAGTAGCCCCTTGGTTAACCTGCGTCGTCAGCTGCTCAACAGTTTTACACATCTTTTGAGCCGTCGTTTACCTTTGTGATCTATGGCCCGTGGTGCAGCACAGTTGCCACAGCACCAGTTTTGGATAGCGCCATTTTGCCACGCGCCGTATACTTTAACCATGGCGGCACGTGAGCAGTTTACTAACTTAGTCGATCCCAACATGCATCCATCCTTGACTCGAACGAACGCCAAAGATGATGTCTTTTTAGACGTAGATAAATCGCTTTGTTGTCAGTACGACAACTACTGCACCATTTCCCGCGATTCTCCTCTCTCTGTGAGTGGTCACTGCACGTTGACGTTGGACATAAGTTATGGTCACATTAACGTGTCTCGACGGCACAATCTGCTGTTTTACAGTATGTTCATTGTTAAATGTTTGATGACACAGGAGGCATTATCTTTCGGTCCACCCTCCTATTACTGCATACAGAGCTCCTATAAATGATATGGTTGAAATGGCTCTGAGCGCTATGGGACTTAACATCTAAGGTCATCAGTCCCCTACAACTTAGAACTACTTAAACCTGACTAACCTAAGGACATCACATACATCCATGCCCGAGGCAGGATTCGAACTTGCGACCGTAGTGGTCGCGCGGTTCCCGACTGAAGGGCCTAGAACCGATCGGCCACACCGGCCGGCTATAAATGGTGAATGCAGTCAATCTACCGAAACTTTTACTAGATTATGTCTAACGTTCTATATGGTGTGTTCCATTCTGTGCAGGCAGTTGCCAACTGACAAATAATATTACAGCGATTGCTCAGAAACAACATTGATTTTCAGGCAAAATATCTTAAGGAAACTTCACGCAGTCGGAGTTACTGCAGTTTTCAGTTACTTTCAAGTGACAAAACCATTTGTCTGCTCACTCTCACTCTCTCCTTCTGTACAGCAGGATGGATTGTTTATACTGTTGTAACTACGAACCACGACGAAAGAAACATGCACGTCCCCACAACCGGCACACGCGGTTTTGCGTTTCACTTTTGTATGAAAACACCACGGAGACCCGAGGGGTGGGACATGTCCACCGGCCTTAGTACATGAGAAACGCAACGGCTTCCTTCCACATTAATGTCTAAGCAAACCTGACGTGATAGTTCTGCGTACGCAGTGACACCATACCATCACACCAGGTGATGGGCCAATATGACATTGACGATTTCATTCTGGCAACGTTTGTTCTCCTTTGCGACTCCACACACAAATACGGCTATCATGATGACGTACGCAGAACTGGGACTCGTCTGCAAAAGCATCGTGGTGCCCCTCCTGCTGTCTGAGTCCAGTGTTGTTGTTGGGTGCAGAACAGCCGTCGCGCCACTCTCTGCTGCCGTGTCAAGCGAACCACTTCAACGCTCGCCGCGTGCTGCTCAAGACGTCGTAGCACTGTTCGTGTGGGTACTTGTCTTGCTGACTCAAGGTATGCGACGTAGCAGCATTAATCAGCACGGTTGATTGAAATAAATGTCTTTCCTCACGGGTGCTAGTCGCGTGAGGTTGTTGAGTTGTTGCATGATGTTCAGTATAACACTCCGGAACTCATCGATTCCATAATTGCATGACAGACGTGGGATAACGAAGAATGCGAGAAACAATATTACGGTACGATAAACACGTCTCGACACGCCATGATCCTATGGCAGTAACGTTTCCCCCTTTTTACACTAAGCATAACAAATTTTTCTTGTAAACAAAGGTTTAATTGTGATTTCCAAATGATAACCCTGCTACATGACATTTCCTTATACACAGAATGAAGATGGCGTCTACTCTACCCACATTCCGCGTCTGAGCTGAAATGATACTCATTTGCATATCCAAACACACTCCATGTCCGTTTGACGTTCGTTTCATACCGCCTTTATGGCGTTGCAGTTGTAAGAGAGAGCGAGAGAGCTGCGTAACAAGTGATACTACGTGTTTCAACAAGCAAGTTGTAACCCCCAACCCCCCCCCCCCCCCCCCGCCCTCCCAGAAGCTACTCACAAAAGCGAAATGAGAATTAGAAGTGTAGTGATTATGGACAGGTACAGGATGGTATCGTAGGTAACGAGGACATGAGAAAAACATCGGACAACGACTACAGCATTACAGTTACTATCACACAACTTTCTCATTCCAGTTTAACTAAGTGCACTGTGTCAGTCTTTCCCGCGCTAAACAGTCTAAACTATGTTCCTTTCAAAATTTCAAAGTGTTGATTATATCTGTGTCGAACGATGAAAAGCTTAAATGATCCACAGGGCTCCAGTGTAGAACTCTCTGGCTCGGTGCACGCAGCAGAAGGTAATTCTGCAGGGTGAACTCGCCTTATCTGCTCCTTGCAGCGGATAGAAAAGTCTTATATTGCGAATGTTAGTTAATTCTAGCGCCCCTCTCGTCTAGTGGCGAGTGCTTTGTCTCTCCAGCCTACTTCTTCCAAATCAACACCGGAAGACCATCCTGTCTGATTTACCATGAACTTCGGCAGATCATCTACGCTAACAGGGAATCGTGTGAAATCCCAACTCGATTTTAGAAAGACTACTCTGCGGCATTACCCCCATTACTTAGATTGAACTCTCACCCATGTGACACCTCTAAATAAGAAGGGTAAATCGCCGGACCCGCAAAAAATGACCAATATCCTTAACATTAGTTTGCTTCAGAGTTCTTGGATATAATAAATTTCCTAGAGCCTTATGTCCACGAATCAGCATGGTTTTAGAAAACACCATACTTGCTAAACTCAGCTTGCCCTTTTCTCACATGATACACTCCGAACTCTGGATGAAGGACAGATTTCATATTTCTAGATTTCCGAAAAACACTGCAAACTCTTAATGAAGGTGCGACCATATGGAGTAGGAGCTCAGGTATGCGACTGGCTCGAAGACTTATTACGTAATAGAATCCAATACGTTGTCCCCCAAGGCCAGTGTTCATCAAAAACAAGGGAACTGTCAGGAGCACCCCAGGAAAGTGTGACAGAACCGCTGTTATTTTCTATATACATACACTGAAGAGCCGAAAACTGGTACTGAATAATAGCGTGTAGGGCCCCCGCGGGCATGCAGACATGCCGCAGCACAACGTGACATGGACTCGACTAATGTCTGAAGTAGTGCTGGAAGGGACTAACACCATGAATCCTGAAGGGTCGTCCATAAATCAGTAAGAATACGAGAAGGTGGAGATTTCTTCTGAACAGCACGTTGCAAGGCAAGATATGCTCAATAATGTTCGTGTCTGGGGAGTCTGATGGCCAGCGGAAGTGTTTAAACTAAGAATAGTGTTCCTAGAGCCACTCTGTAGCAATTCTGGACGTGTGGGGTGTCGCATTCACCTGCTGAAATTGCCCAAGTCCCACGGAATACGAGTACATGATCGAGACGAATGGTTGCAGGTGATCAGACAGGATACTTACGAACGTGTCACCTGTCACAGTCGTATCCTTATCAGTGATCCCATATCACTCCAACTGCACACGCCCCAGACCATTCCAGAGCCTCCACCAGCTACAACAGTCCCCTGCTGACATGCAGGGTCCATGAATATATGAGGTTGTCTCCATACACGTCCACGTCCATCCGCTCGATACATTAGAAACAAAACTCGCCCGACCAGGCTACATGTTTCCGGTCGTCAGCGGTCCAATGTCGATGCTGACGGGGCCACGTGGGGGGGGGGGGGGGGGCGTAAATCTTTGTATCGCGCAGTCATGGGTACACGAGTGGCCCTTCGCCTCCAATAGCCCACATCGATGATGTTTCGTTGTTTCGTTGAATGGTTCGCACGTTGACACTTATTGATTGTCCAGCACTAAAATCTGAGGTTGCACTGCTGTCACGCTGAACAATTCTCTTCAGTCGTCGTTGGTCCCATTCTTGCAGGATCTTCTTCCGACTGCAGCGATTCAGAGATCTGTTATTTTACCGCATTCCTGATATTCACGGTACACTAGTGAAATAGTAGTACGGGAAAATTCCCGCTTCATCGGAAATGCTGTGTCCCATCGCTCGCGCGCTGACTATAACACCACGTTCCCGTTCACTTACATCTTGATAACCTGCCATTGTAGCAGCAGTAACTGATCTATCAACTACGCCAGACACTTGTCTTATATAGTCACTGCTGACCGCAGCGCCGTATTCTGCCGATTTACATATCTCTGTTCTTAAATACGCATGCCTTTACCAGTATCTTTGGCGCTTCGGTGTACTCGTACATGATCTAACGGGCAGAGTCGGCAGCAATATGCGGTTGTTTGCTGATGTTGCGTTGTAGGGAAAGTGTCAAAGTTGATTGACTGTAGAAGGATACACTATGACTGCGGCAAGATACCAGATGGTTTGATGAATGTCAGCTATCTCTAACTGTAGAAAAATCTAATGTAATACGGATGAGTAAGAGAAGTAAATCCGTAATGTTCGGACACAGGTTAGTAGGGTCCTTCTGGACACAGTCACGTTGTTTAAATATGTGGGCGTAACGTTGTAAAGCGATATGAAGTGGAATTAAGATGTTAGGTTTGCGGTAGGGAAGGCGAATGATCGATTTCGGTTTATTGGGAGAACTTTAAGAAAGTTGTATTTCTCGCTAGTGCGACCTATTCTTGAGTACTGCTCGAGTGTTTGGGATCTGTTCAAGGTAGGATTAAAGGAATACATCGAAACAATTGAGAGGCGGTCTGCTAGAGTTTTTAGTGGTAGGTTCGAATAACACGCAAGTATTACAGAGGTGCTTCGAGAACTCCAGTGGGAATCCCTGGAGGGAAAGCGATGTTTTTCCAGGAAATACTATTAAGAAAATTTAGAGAACGGTCATTTGAAGCAGACTGTGAACGATTCTATTGCCGCCAACATACATATCGTGTAAGAACCAGAAGATAACATATGAGAAGCTAGGGCTCATACAGAGGGATATAAATAGTTGTTTTTCCATCTCTCTGTTTGCGAGTGGAACAAGATAGGAAATCAGTAGTAATGGTACGGGATAATCTCCACTGCTTACGGAGTATGGATGTGGACGTAGATGTAGATCTTGTATTTCTGTTTCCTGAAGAGTCTCATGTCCACTCACATCTACACATCCTTTTAGACATCCAAAAACAGCATAAACGGAAATTCAAAATCAGTTTTGTAACGTTGGTATGAAAACAGTATTTACATAAAGCACTTATTCTGACGATTCAATTAACAAGAAATGTTAGCGGTTGTGGTTTCAACGGGTTTCCCCCCAAAAATCTCAAAATATCTAATGAAACTAAACAAATATTATTTCAAATAGAAATATTGCAGCTTCATAGTAAGGCAGTACCCACTTACTAGCTGGTAACGGCTGATATTTGTAAACGCAGGTGTGTCTGCATCACAGGCTGCATTGAGTAACAACCGAGGAACAAGTGAGCAAGGCAGCCAACTCAGGGAGCTGATCCTGACGCAGCACCTGCCGCCGTGTCAAAGACCGGAGTGTCGGGCCTGGTTTCGAGTGAACCCATGGAACTACATTGGCGGACCGCGCTTCCAGTATGAAACAGGACCCCCTATCGACGGAATGGATATCAAGCTCCACAACTTCCAATAAACTTACAGAAATGGCAAATACAGGATATATCAAAAAGAATCATCCGATATAAAAAAAATCATAACTATTATGTTATTTAAGATTTTTGCGTGAACAACGTACTGTTGGAAAGAGCAAACTCTCGAGTTTCACATGGTTCCCGCTAGGTAGCAGCAGTGTGCGCCCAATTCAGTTCAAGTAAAAGTGGTGTCGGGACAACGGAAAGCGATCTGTGTTCTATGCTTTGCGTAGTGCGGGTCAGTAATAACTGTTCAGCGTGACTCGTTCGAGGGATGGTGTAACCCTCATGCAGTGTAGAGCATTAGACTAAGGCATGAACAATTCCGAACAGCAGGTTGTTTGTGTAAAGGTAAATCGCCAGGACATTCCCGAGTGTCTGACACAGACGTCGAACGCATTCGCCATAGTTTCACAATGAGTACGCAGAAACCCGTTCGCCGTTCGAATCGACAGCTCAACATGCCCCTCGACGTCCGTCTGGAGTGTGTTGCGTCGACGTTTACACACGAAACCATTCAAAATTCAGCTTTAGCAAGCTCTTCGTGAAGAAGACAAACAACAACGTGTAGAGTTCTGTAATTTCGTTCTTGTCAAGATGGAGGATGATTGTTTTCTTCCACGCTTAGTGTTTGGTGACGAGGCAACATTTTATTTAATTGGAAAGGTGAACCGCAAGAATATGGAGCACAGAACAACCACATGAAGTTGTGCAACGTGAGAGGAACTCTCCAAAATTTAATATATCCTGTGCAATTTCACGGGCAAAGGTGTATGGTCCATTTTTCATTGCCGAGGACAAGTTAATAGGACAAAACCGGAGACTGGAAACTCGCCGGCGCCGCTTGTTTCAGTAAGATAACTGTTGGACTGACTCACCGCAAATGTTAACGGTGGGCCATTTCAATAATATTCAGCACATTCGTTAGTTAAATCCGTGTTTATATAGAGCGAGGTAGGTAAGACTGATCACCCAAAATAAATCCAGTAAATAGATGCTGGAGGAAGTGTGAACTTTCTGACATACACAAGTAATTTTTATCGTTAATAGCTGCCAAATTAAAACCCAACTTCGACTTTTTTTTAAAGGTATGTATACACTTCATTCTGTAAGAATGAAAACTGTCTTGGATGAAAATGTCAACGACATAACGTGTGTGGAACTTGATTAATGTAACAGCGCTATGGATCTGTGCTATGTTAAGTCCAGATTAAATCATCGTGTAGTATCGTCTGCCAAAGACAGCTTTATAACATGTATCATTCTTCAACGTCATCATTTTGTGTAGGCCAGATTGTCTGCTATAACTTAGCGAAAACCCCATCTCGATATATCGTTCTGGATAGATATTTAATGGTCAGTCTTACCTGAATTACCCTGTACACAAGGGAGAGGTGTGTTGCTCGCAGTCTTCAGCAGTTTGCCTCTCGTTGACGACGTACTTGGTGGCACTCGGTGCAGTCTTGAGGCGGTAAGGTAGAAAACTTTTATTTTAACAAAAGAGATGGGATACCGATATGCACATATTCAAGGGCGGTAGTATCGCGTACACTAGGTATAAAAAATAGTGCATTGGCAGAGCTTATAGCTTGTTACTATTAAATAATTTGATAGTGGAATGCCGACAACGTTATGCCTGTGGAAGGAGCTTTCTTTGACCGTGACTGTGTGCAATGGGAAGATGTCGAACTGTTTCCCGACTCCGAAAAGATTGCTATTGAGAGGAAACAATAGCAAAACCACAGGAATCAAACCAAGGTTCGATTATTAATGAAGTAAACTATAATTATGTAAGAGGAAATGGTCGCCAACCTAATTAGGCGAAGTTGTACCCAGTACAAGCATGGTTCATGAAGAAAGTTAGCTATTAGGACTGACTTTACTTGATTCGGAACTTCCGTTTTGCTGATAAGATACAAGGCAGTAACACAATTTAGCAAGTAATTTACCAGTGATTTGACTTAAACTACACAGGAGGAGTAATAATCCGTTTTGGCAACAACTGCATCTCAGTAACACATAGTGTCTATACATTATAGTAGGAAGATAATGACGATTGTAGGTAAATGACAACCAATGGTGTAGCACTACTGACTTGGACAGATGGTTCTTTTGTCAGTTTAATTATGGGAAATTACTACTACTGACATAGTTATAAAGTGATTGTAGCTTTTATACTGATTAGTATTTGCATTCTCAAGGAACATTCAGTTCCTTATTTAGCTCAAATGGAACAAGTGATACACGGATCTAGTATAGTGTTGTTGTTTTTGTAATATGACCTTGAAATGTGGCTCAGCTATTAGCTTTGGAACCCATAAACTAATCCGTCGATAGACTCAGATCGAGGCTGAACACGTTAGTGACAACACAGTGTGGAAACATTGTTATCTACATAACACATGAAAAACGCCACTATTTCAGCAAGAAACATCCTTGAAGTGAATTCTTTAAAACTTCTCTTATTAACTGTACCTTGATGAAACTTTACTGTCCATTCATGAAAAGTACCTGAAGTACTTCATAATTTGTGCTCTCTAAGTAATTATGTATAATACAACTCCACAAAGTTTGTTAACTTTTGGTAAAGAAGATATTTGCTTTTCAGTTCAGTAAAACAGGATGCTCGGATTCATTGTAACCCTTCTTTAGGAGCCTGTCTAGGTAAATGACATGTTGGCTCAACACAGAGTTTACAGAATACAAAATTACTATTGAAAACGAAACCACGTAACTGGTTCCTGCAGTTATACAATACTCAGCTGACAATTTGCTATGAAGACGATGGCATAGTCGATCTCTTGTGCTATTCAAAAATGTCAGCAAAAGTATCCATGGCTCTTCCTGTACAACAAGCTCTTCGTAGCGTCGGATTTTCATAGTTCGGAGCTGATCAAAGTACGTCATGAATAATAATCCGAATTACTTGGACATCCGAGACTGTATTATATACTCTTGCAGTTCTTCTCGCCACTTTCAGTTCACAAGATGCGCACTATTTGCCTGCTAACCACTGCCTGACTCATGTCACCAAGAAACTTTGCAGCTCGACCGCCAAATCTACCTTTCCTATTCCCGCCTACCCAGTTACGTTCTGGAGGGACTTAGCTCCAGGTTTTACATGATTACAAACCTACTTTCTCTACACATTAACCAGTATTACAGTTGCAGTATTAACTTTTACATTCTTTTACAGCGCACTGTATTTGAAATTACATTCATAGATTATTTACAACAAAATTTTCATAAATAATGAATACAACATTTACCTCGATGTTACTTCAAAGAACATGGTTATACAGAAGTCACATTAAGCAAAGACAAACAAAGAAGTCAGATGAGACAGTTATTGGCAACATCGATAGCAGTGTTACTAGCTGCCATTTTTACCCAGGTGAAAAGATTTCTGACGTGATTGTGACCGCACGATGGGAATTAACAGGCTTTGAATGCGGAATGGTAGTTGGAGCTAGACGCATGGGACATGCCATTTCTGAAATCGTTAGGGAATCCAATATTCTGAGATCCACAGTGTCAAGAGTGAATCGAGAATACCCAGCTTCAGGTATTACCATTCACCACGGGCAACGCACTGTCTGACGGCATGCACTAAACGACCGAGAGCACCGGCGTTTACGTAGAGTTGGCAGAGCTAACAGACAAGCGACGCTGTGTGAAATAACCGCAGAAATCCATGTGGGACGTACGACGAATGTATCAGTTTGGACAGTGCGGCGAAATAGACGACCGACGCGAGTGCCTTTTCTAACAGAACGACATGGCCTGTAGTGTCTCCCCTGGGCTCCTGACCTTATGCCGGCAGGAGTGGCCGAGCGGTTATAGCCGCTACAATCTGGAACCGCGCGACCGCTACGGTCGCAGGTTCGAATCCTGCTTCGGGCATGGTTTGGGTGATGTCCTTAGGTTAGTTAGGTTTAAGTAGTTCTAAGTTCTAGGGGACTGATGACCTCAGAAGTTAAGTCCCATAGTGCTCAGAGCCATTTGAACCATTTTTGAACCTGACCTTATCGGTCGGACCCTAGACACTGGAAAACTGTGGCCTTATCAGATGAGTCCCGATTTCAGCTGATAAGAGCTGATGGAAGGATTAGAATGTGCTGCAGGCCCAACGAAGTCATGGGCCCAAGTTGCCAAGAAGGCACTGCTCAAACTGATGGAGGCTCCATAATGGTGTGCACTATGTCTATAGGCAATGGACTCGGTCATCTGATCCAACTGAACCGATAACTGACTGGAAATGGTTTAGTTTGGCTACTTAGAAACCATTTGTTGGGTTTCATGGACTTCATGTTCCCAAACAACGATGTAATGTCACTGGTCCAAAATTCGACCAAATGATTTGGCCAGCCAGATCGCCCGACATGATTCCCATCAAACGTTTTTGAGACATAATCGAGAGGCCAGTTAGTACACAACATCCTGCAACGGCAACAGTATCGCAGTTATGGATGACTATAGAGGTAGCATGGCTCAGCATTTTTGCAGGGGACTTCCAGTAAGTTGTTGATCCATGCCACACCAAACTACTGCACATACGTCGGACAAAAGGATGTCCGACACAACATTAGGTAGTAGCCCATGACTTTCGTCACTGCAGTGTATGACCACTTGTCAAAACTCGTATGTTGTTTAGATAATCTAATGTTTAGTGGCTGGACTGCAAGACAATGCTGTGAGACATACATTTGCATTTTAGTGTATTCAGTGTTAGACGTTTTATTGACGTCAGCTGTCATAACATTCTTTAAACAAACAATAGTTTCCAGGGGATCTGCTAGCACTTGTCCACATACACGCAATCATAGCTGCACTTGTAATATTTCGTATGTGTAGACAGCGCTTTGTGAGACCACCATTCAGAAGTTTTATTTCTATAATCGTACATTTTGCGTTGGCAGTCGTCATTCATCATCCACGATCACTTTCGAATAATCACTATTTGATTTACAATAGCACTTGTAAAACTTATCGTTATTTCAACTAAACCAGTTGGAGGACACATATGTAGTGGCGTACGAGCTAATCCTCTGACGATGTAAATAAGCTGCTGTAATTCCAGGATGTACATTTGTCCAAACCGTGTTTAAGGGGATACTTTTATAACTCATACCACATGACGTACATTTTCTCAAAAGTTGCGTTACTTATCACTTTTAAAATGTGGTGAGTTATTCTTAGTAATTAGATAGAAAAATATGTTTACAAGTTTTTCTAATATCAGTGTTAGGGCTCTTGCAATTTTTTTTTTAAATTCATGTTTACGATACATAACAGTATTTATTTCACAAAAGTTTAAAGAAGGTTGACAGTAATCCACTTTGAAAAAGTTTGTACCACAGTAAGTTGTGCTTTAGCACGTACAAAGTGTGTGGAAAATTTCAACTTTTTGTTTTCTATCGCTCAGCAGAAGATGTTTCTTACACACCGAAAAATGAAAGTTGGGGTAAATGCAGGAATAGAATTTATTAGAATTTATGCAGGAAACGGGTACCTTAATGCTGGCAATTATCATACGTTTGCTCTTTTTGCTCTTCATTTACATCCTTTCTTCTGGTCTGATTCTTCTGGAATGCCGTTTTGCCACAGTTCTTTATTGACAATTCGGAACTCGCAATATGCACACGATGAGTCTGCTTCAGTAGGTTTTCACTGAAGCACCCTGCATCAAAACCTAGCCTCATAAGAGTCCAGATTCTTCCAGTGTTACTGTCACTAAACATCAGACAAGCATCATATGACGAAATTTCGACAATAGTAGATGAAAAATGTTGTCTTTGGCCGTCTCTTATAAGTGAAGTTATTAGAGCGTCTCTTCTAAGTGAGGCTGTTAAGGCTCTCGTTCTGATTTTGTGTTCCACCATGTGTGGTTTTCTTAATAAAACGTAATTAATCGCATTCACATGGATAAAATCGTGTACAGAAGGGGTCATAGCACAGCTAATTGGTTGAAACAAAATGGTTTTTACATCATTTGTAGCGCGAATGAAGGTCTGAAAACTGAAGACAATGTTTCTAACATACTATAGAACTGTCTGGTGGCAAAAAAATTCAAACTTTTTGACCAATTTAACATACGTCATCTCCTTAACGTACTTCTGGTTGCTCTAGTTTGTTAGAGGCACCCAAGTAGCAGGCCTTAGGTGGGAACACTACGTCATTAAGAGAATTTGTGCGAGGTCAGTGTTTAGTGGAGATCTTCTAAAACACTACTCTTACGAAGCAGTTAAAGCAAAGAACTTTTAAGATGAAAATTGAAATACACTCAAGCTTCTCAAAAGGAAAAGTAATGCAATAAATCAACATACACTATGATGCAGGGACAAACCCCAAGGCTGAAACATAGTGGAAAGAACACGCTTTATCGTTTTATTCCCCGGAACGAAGGAACTGGATTGTAGACAGAAAGAAATGTATTACCGTTACGGTGATGCGAATGATGCACGAAGGACAAACAAACCTTTAGCGTGCACTTCCTCGCTCGACGCGTTCTGAATTACAGATGCCTGCAGAAATAAACATGGGCTCAGCGCTGCCGCCGCCGCCTACCTGCTGCCGCTGCTTACCACCAGGCGCAGTCCGGCGCCCCTTAATGAGGCGTTCGGTCGCTCGTTTGCCTTGCGATCGTCGATTCCCCGCAGAAGCCGTGCGCATATTTACTGCCCACAGCGCATCACCCGCTGTTTTAAGTGCAGTTAAAGTCATCCGCGCTGTTGGTCCGCAGTAACTCCTGAGCGGCCGTTCCCGCGTGTACGATGCCGTCGGCGTTCTAAGCAGGTCCCTGGTGTCCAAAAGGGCACTCACTGGACGTAGAGCAAAACCGGTTTCCTACTCCCTTACATTATTTTTGTATCGCTCGTTACCGTTCCGCTATTACTGGAAACATATTGTTGCGATGATGTGGTCGGTTAGACCGATCTGCATGACTAAAATATACAACGAGGGCCATTTGGAAAGTAAGGTCCGATCGATCGCGAAATGGAAACGAAAGCAAAAAATCCGATGAAACTTTGCGCAGATATGTTGGGTAGTGTCTCTAGTGGTGGTGGTGGTGGTTAGTGTTTAACGTCCCGTCGACAACGAGGTCATTAGAGACGGAGCGCAAGCTCGGGTGAGGGAAGGACTGGGAAGGAAATCGGCCGTGCCCTTTCAAAGGAACCATCCCGGCATTTGCCTGAAACGATTTAGGGAAATCACGGAAAACCTAAATCAGGATGGCCGGAGACGGGATTGAACCGTCGTCCTCCCGAATGCGAGTCCAGTGTGCTAACCACTGCGCCACCTCGCTCGGTGCAGTGTCTCTAGTACCCACGTCGATCGCGTCACGTTGCTCTTTTCAGTTTTGAGCGCACAGTGAGCACGCAAAAATGTCTATAAAAAGTGTCTCCCGCCAAGTGTGAGGGTCTGGTGAGAGACTTCTACTGAAGCTATTCTTGCCACATAATGTGACTGTCATGCGTTTCCTTCTTCGTGACAATTCTCGCCTGCACTCTGCAGGAGCAATGAAGATGCTCCTGCAAAGTTTTCGAAAAAAAAAATGGTTCAAATGTCTCTAAGCACTCTGGGACTTAATAGCTGTCATCAGTCCCCTAAACTTACAAATACTTAAACCTAACTAAGCTAAGGACATGACACACATCAATGTCCGAGGCAGGATTCGAACCTGCGACCGTAGCAGCCGCGTCGTTCCGGGCTGAATCGCCTAGAACTGCTCGGTCACCGCGGCCGGCAACGTTTCCTGTGGGCAGTGTTTGATCACCAACACTACAGCCCATAATTTGTTCCCACTGAGTTTCGTTTCTACTCACATGAACCGCTGGCTATGAAGACAATATTTTGGCGTAGATAATGAGCTGTAGATCAGCGTAGAGATTTGGCTGGAAGCACAGGCGGCTGCCTTCTATGACGAGGGCATTGGAAACTTGGTACAACGCTACGACAAATGTGTAAGTCTTAGCGGTGACTATGTAGAGAAGTAGATGGAAGGTCTAGCTAACTGTTTCATATAAAACAATTTTGAATTTCACAATGGTTTCCTTTTTGCGACCGTTCAGACCTAACTTTCCGAATAGCCGTCTTATTACAGAACGAAGAAAATATAAAAATGCAGTAAATGAAGCAGGCAAAAAGGAATAAAACGTCTCAAAAATGAGATCGACAGGAAGTGCAAAATGGCTAAGCAGGGATGGCTAGAGGACAAATGTAAGTATATAGAGGATTATCTCACTAGGGGCAAGATAGATACTGCCTACATGAAAATTAAAGGTATCTTTGGAGAAAAGAGAACCACTTCTATGAATATCAAGAGCTCAGATGGAAACCCAGTTCTAAGCAAAGAATGGAAAGCAGAAAGGTGGAAGGAGTATATAGAGGGTGTATACAAGGGCCATGTACTTGAGGAAAATATTATGGAAATGGAAGAGGATGTAGATGAAGATGAAATGGGAGAAACGATACTGCGGGAAGAGTTTGACAGAGCACTGAAAGACCTGAGTCGAAACAAGGCCCCGGGAGTAGACAACATTCCATTAGAAATACTGACGGCCTTGGAATAGCCAGCCCTGACAAAACTCTACCATCTGGTGAAAGAGACGTATAAGAGAGGCGAAATACCCTCAGACTTCAAGAAAAATATAATAATTCTAATTCTAAAGAAAGCAGGTGGTGGCAGATGTGAAAATTACAGAACTATCAGTTTAATAAGTCACAGCTGCAAAATGCTAACGCGAATTCTTTACAGACGAATGGAAAAACTGATAGAAGCCGACCTCGGGGAAGATCAGTTTGGATTCCGTAGAAATGTTTGAATACGTGAGGCAATACTGACCCTACGACTTATCTAGAAGAAAGATTAAGGAAAGGCAAAACTACGCATGTAGCGTTTGTAGACTTATAGAAAGCGTTTGACATTGTTGACTGGAATACTCTCTTTCAAATTCTAAAGGTGGCAGGAGTAAAATATAGGGAGCGAAAGGGTATTTACAATTTGTACAGAAACCAGATGGCAGTTATAAGAGTCGAGGGCATGAAAGGGAAGCAGTGGTTGGGAAGGGAGTGAGACATGGTTGTAGCCTCTCCCCGATGTTATTCAATCTATATATTGAGAAAGCAGTAAAGGAACCAAAAGAAAAATTCGGAGTAGGTATTAAAATCCATGGAGAACAAATAAAAACTTTGAGGTTCGCCGATGACATTTTCATTCTGCCAGAGACGGCAAAGGAATTGGAAGAGCAGTTGAACGGAATGGACAGTGTCTTGAAAGGAGGATATGAGACGAACATTAACAAAAGTAAGTACTGGGAGATGAAGAAGCTTGCACAGGATAGAGTAGCATGGAGAGCTGCATCAAACCAGTCTCAGGACTGAAGACCATAACAACAACATAGTACTTTCATCTTGTATGCCACAGGGCTCATCAGCTTTTTATCATTGTGTGATTTGTTTTCTACCATGATGAATAGTGACTTCAAAATTTACTATGCGTAACAACAGCCAGTTTCGTAGCAAGGTTTGAGTGCACTTGACAAGCTTGGACACTATTTGTTGTCTTTATTTACTCAACCACTCGAACCAAAACTACTTGTAAATAATAACAGCACTTTCTGGTAACCCACAGTCAAGAAGCATCTCACTATACTTTATGTGGCGTTGATAGCTAAGCTTCTCAAGTGCAACGGATAGGACACTCTGTCAGGAATGATTAGTTATTATTGCAAGAGGAGTACATGGAATTAAGTGTGTGCAAAGATTATCAAATGTAATCATAATGGAGAACGCGTTGTACGAGGACGTGATCGAAACTAATGCCTCCAAATGTTGTATGTGAAAACTCCAAAAGCTTTATAAATACAACAAACTTTATTAACATTCAACATATCTGTTCTTCATGCCTACACATCTGCAGCTCTCTGCCGTTAGAGGGCTCGTAGTTGTAGCGTGTATCATGATGGTATGTGACGTAATTAATTTATCTCGGAGAGTGAGAAACAGAGTGCCGTAATTCGAAATTTTCAGGCACACATGGAACAACGTCGCCATGACACGCAAACGACGTCTGCAACATTCCGACATTTTGGATTTACTGTTACCAATTATCCTACATAAGTTCCGACCTGACTCCATCCGACTTTTATCTGTATCCAGAACTTTCGAGGACTTCACTTTGATAGTGATGACACGGTGTAAGCTAGGGTAGGTTACGGCACCGTCAACAAAGTCAAACATTCTACAGTGACGGTATCAACAAACTAGTCTTTCTTTGGGACAAATGTGTTCGTCGCCAGGGTGACTATTCTGAGAAATAAACAATTAGACATGAAGAATACAGTTGTGGAATGTTAAAAATGTTTCTTTTATTTAAAAAGCTTTAAGAATTTTCACATAAAGAATTCGGGGGCATTACTTTTCAGCGCGCCGTCTGGGTGATCTTCCGTGAAATACATATCTGTAGGAAGTTTGTATAATCTGCAACAATTCTGAACCGCACTTAAGTAGAAAAACAGCGATCTCTGGACACAAGAAAAGCTTTTCTCTGAGCATTTGATGACAGCTGAGCTGCAGCAAGTACTCGCTGCGTAATTGACTTGCAATCACTTTGCAGTACGAGATCTTACCTCAAAATGCAGAAAAATCACGTGATACGTAATAAGTAATATTCATGGCGTTGGGAAATGTGCAAGATTTTTGAGAGTGACGGCGCCACTACATTGTCAATGATATCATGTGACCACCCGTGCCGGCGGGTTGGCCGAGCGGTTCTAGGCGCTACAGTCTGGAACCGCGCAACCGCTACGGTCGCAGGTTCGAATCCTGTCTCGGGAATGGATGTGTGTGATGTCCTTAGGTTAGTTAGGTTTGAGTAGTTCTAAGTTCTGGGGACTGATGACCTCAGAAGTTAAGTTCCATAGTGCTCTGAGCCATTTGAACCATTTTTGACCACCCGTCAAAAACCTGAGTAACCACCTTTTACAGCGCTGGCTGCTGCAAGACGTGCAGAGAGTAAATAAGGTTCTGGAAGTCCGGATGTGGGGCCATGCCATCTCCAGTGCCGTGACCAGATGCGCTAGGTTTCTCGGTTGAGGAGCCGTGGTACTAACAGTCTAACGGGGTTTGTCCCACAGATTCTCGTTTGGGTTTAAATCCAGGGAGTGTGGTGACCCCGAAGTACGATAAACTCACCTTGGTGAACTTAGAATCACACACGTTTACTACAAGCTGCGCGACAAATTGCTTTTACCTGTTGATAGAGGTCACCGTATCCAGGATAAACAAACTGCATGTAGAGGTAGACATGGTCCCCAAGGACAGAAGCATACTCGTATTGATCCATTCAGCCCTCCAGAATGACGATATCACTCAGGTACTGTCACGAAAACATTCCGCGGCCTATAACGCTCCTTCCTCCGGCCTGGACCCTTCCGACGATTATCGCAGAGTGATTGCAGACGATTCACCTCGAACACGCCAACAGCTGACGGTGCATCTGGAAAGGCCACATTACGTTCAGTTGCGGTACTGGCGTGCTCATTACAGCCTGAGACCCAGGCAACAGGTTCAGGGTGGACAAGGGTCAAACATCAACACGACATAGTTCGTCGTTTTCAGCAAATTAAGATTTATTTAGGAAAAACAAACTGATCAATTAAATTCCCGATTAATAACAACATGAAAGCCATCAGAATTATTGTGACATATAAAGTGACAAACTACTGAAATTTACCAATAAAAGCAAAAGAAAATAGTATTCAATAAACACAAAGTATCGGCGTTTAAAACAACATAAAATTTAAATCTTAATTTACAAAATTTCATGAGTTAATCTCGCCAAACTCCACACCTACAATCCTGGCGGCAGTCTCTCAACCCAGGTAAGGCTCCAAGGAACAAGACAACTACCCAGCTTTTGCTAGGTATGACAGACGATGCCGCAAAGCGCTGCCGCGGCAATAACCTAGACCTTGGGCGTTGGGCAGGATGCCGCCAAAGTAGCGGCCCAGAAGTCATGGCTAAGAAAACCCAGGTTGGCTCGCGTGTTTTGCAATCAACTGTGAACATAAATCGCACGCCAGGCAGCACTCTCAAACTATAGCAGAATATACACACGCCTTCACAAGGCTTTTGATCAGGTCAGGGGAAACTCGCTAAGATTGACAGAGATAATTAGAATGGATTTGGTCGTACACAATAAATAAATAAGCGTCTGTCTGGGTAAGATAATAAGCGAATACATGCAGCTGACAAGGTGCAGGTACAAACAGAGCAGTTGCAGTTAAGACCCTAAGCAAGACAGAAAATTTCACTCAATAGTAGCCCTATGTAATTCAAAAGCACATCAACGTAGGTTAGACTGAATACACTTTACTAAATCACAACTAGATTTCAAATTCATTCCCAGTACCTAATACAGTACAATGACATTGCCACCGGGTACAACGCCACTCACCACTGTTACCACTCCAATTCATAACATCACGCCCCAAGCGGGTGTCCACAAGCGGTTTACCAATTAACAGAATCACGTGGCTCCAAAGAACACGCATTAACAACCATTGGCCACTCTCAAGCCAAGCCACACTGCAGAACATACAAATACATATTATTCACTGAACTCGACATAATAATATTGCGTAAGTGTTCCTTTAAACAACAAAAGCACTGCGCCAAAATGTCCATAGGTAGTATGTTACGGTGCAGTCTCCCCACCGTGAATTATCCTTTTAACTCCTCTTCAAATAACAGAAGGAGGCCCCCGTCGCCCAGAGCTCCAGATCACGGCCTTCGTCACCCTTAGCGGCTGCCCAACATTCGACAAGTCACTCGACGATCCTGCTGGGTTCATGCGTTGTCCAACCCAAATCGGTCCAACCAAACCCCGCCGCCGGGCACTGCTGCTCCGTCACGTGCCGTTCACAACTCACTGCCGCTGTGCCGAACCTCCACATAAACCACCAAAACCAAAGATAAGTCACAAGGGAGGCGACTATCGGTACCGGTGCCAGAGGTAGTTAGGCCAGTAAACCGAGCCGCAACGGCTCTCAGCCTTCGTCGCCGATGAACAGCAGTGAGTACGACTGCATGAACCGGGTGCCTGACCGGTGGCCCACAAGCAGCAGCATTCGCTAAAAGATTGTAGAGAAGAGCTGCTCAACAGTAGGACGTTCATTCGCCCGTACACATCTCCGCAGCCTTGGTTTAACCCTGTCCTCTATCGCCCGTGGTGCGACACAATTGCCTCGGTGCCGATTTTGGATAGCGCTTTTTGCCGTGCACGGTATACTTCAACCACAGCGGAACACGAAAGGTTTATAGCTTAGCCGCTTCTGAAAACCTTCCACATTTGGCCGGAAGCCAATTATCATATCCTTTTGGACGTCAGTTAATCGATCCGCTTTGCACTGCTTCCAGCAACCCCCCTCCCCGAAACGCTTTATGCACCCTGCACCGCTAGTGCTGCCATGTGTTGTCTGTGTGTGGCTACTGGACACTTGCGTCGAACTTAGGCGGTGGTCACATTAATGTGACTGGACAATGTAAATAGGGCATGGAATCATAGTGTGACCAGTTGCAGACCAAGAGCTAACATAAGCGCGTGGTTGCCGGAAAAAGCAAAAGAAGATTCAGAGAAACGGACACATAGGCACCGGACTTGTTCTCTTAACAAAATTTAAAAAAAAAACTCATTTTGCCGAAGATGTTCACGGAAGGCCATCAATTAAAAGTGCTACAAAAAATTACAAACATCAACAAAAGTTGTGCATCAGCCCTATTTGTCGTGCAGGTCTGTTGCTATTATGACTGTTCCTGTAACTATCACAAGAGGACAACTGACATTTTTGGAAACACACGCAAATTTACCATGAGCGCTATCGACGGGTAGAACGTGGCACTCGAATAGACTGCATCGTTTCAGCTGCAAGTAGAGCTCAGCACCAGTAAGGACTCATTACTGACGTCTGTGGGACAGTGGAGTGAACATCCATCATGCCACGAAGGACGATCGCAACCAATGCTTGTGTCGGCATCATGTCACGTGTAGAAGGCTTGCTATTCAGGGAAGTTGCTCGGTGCATTCACCGGTCTCAAACTGATGTGGTGTGTACATGGAATCGGTTCCAATTGACTGGTAGAGTTGAGGACTTACACCGCACAGGCGTCCACGTTCGACAGGTTGCGAGGATGATGGCTATCTACGACTTTTGAGTCAACGAAACTGTGGACTCTATGCTCCAGAACGTCATGTATCGCACCAAACTGTTGGGAGACGTATGTGTGATGTGACTCTCCATTACCGACGACTAAAATGATTACCATGTCGTTCACCACTTACCATGTACTCCGTTACAGAATGTGCGTCCCAGAGAAGCGTCGGGCGTTGTTTCCGAACGAAATTCCGATCTCTTTGTATCCTCATAATCGCAGGCAACGAGTTTAGAGACAACCTGGTACTATCGAGAGTATCTAGCACCAAGTCCCACGTGTGCAGCAAGGTAATGGTGATGTTCTGGGGAGGCATTACATGGGTCCACCGTACATCTCTCGTGGTTGTTGAGGGCACTTTCAGTACTCTACAGTACCGGGACGAGAATCTGCAACCAAGAGTTGGAACGAATCGACAACATTTTGATGACAGTTTCATCTTGAGGAACGATAACTCGCGTGGTTATACTGGTCTCGTGGAGATGTTTCTTCGGCATGTTAGGATCACCAGAGTGAAGTGGCCTACCTGTTCCTCTGACAAAAAACAAATCGAACAATTCTGGAATCTTTTGAAACGAGCCGTTTTTGGACGTCAATAACGAACACGTACTCTGCGCGACTTACGCAGAACTGCGATTGAAGATTGGGGCAATTTGGACCAGAGCTTGCATGACGATCTCATCGATGGTATAGCACGACGATTCAACGCTGTATCAGAGCAAGAGCTTTTTCATTGCTCAGGAATGGTGTGGAAAACCGCCCCTGAGTATTAGACAATTTTATCATTAAACAAATTTTTGTTTTCATGATTTGGTGATTTGGACACACGGTAAATGAATATAAATGCATGACTCACAGGTAGTGTTTGGTTTCTGTGCCTTGAATTTCGAAACAAAAGTGTGATGCACTATGGGACTTAACTTCTGAGGTCATCAGTCCCCTAGAACTTAGAATTACTTAAACCTAACTAACCTAAGGACATCACACACACCCATGCCCGAGGCAGGATTCGAACCTGCGACCGTAGCGGTCGCGCGGTTCCAGACTGTAGCACCTAGAACCGCTCGGCCAACTCGGACGGCTCGCCGGCAGTCGTCTAAAATAAATCCAGGAGCCTCCTACGAGGTCTGTCATATTTCCAGCTAGAACAAAGATCTACAGGAAACCCAGAATGTACTTAAAATTTCAGTTCCTTGCACCAAATGGACGTGTCCTGTACAGTGTCACTGGAGAGCGTGACAATTCTTTAAATGTAAAAATATACTTTTATCGACGTTTTCTAGTGAACTTCAAACAGCGCTAGGCTACTAAACTTGAATGCCGTTAAGGCAACACGAAACAAATGTCAAATTTGCATCAAGGTGTGCTACAGAAAGACGTCCGTTTATTTGACTACATCTTTCATTAGATTATAGTCTATCAACTAGATATGGTATTTTATCATTTTCATATATACCGAGCGAGGTGGCGCAGTGGTTAGACACTGGACTCGCATTCGGGAGGACGACGGTTCAATCCCGCGTCCGGCCATCCTGATTTAGGTTTTCCGTGATTTCCCTAAATCACTCCAGGCAAATGCCGGGATGGTTCCTCTGAAAGGGCACGGCCGACTTCCTTCCCCATCCTTCCCTAATCCGATGAGACCGATGACCTCGCTGTCTGGTCTCCTTCCCCAAAACAACCCAACCCCAACCCATTTTCATATACCATCTTTGCCATTTTCTGTTCAGATCAATGACTATGAGAAGCCATCTGTGGGATACGTGCTTTACTTTAATACTTTATGATCAACAGTCTCTATTCCATGAACACTCCCTGTCTTGCACGAAATCCATTCTGTTAGTTTGGCTGCTCTCTCCAAGTTTAGAAAGAGGGCTGAACAGCTGGAATGCACAGAACAATAACGGGGTGGCTGGAAAGGGTGGGGGGTGCGGGGGTGGGCTGTAATCGAAGAACAAGGAGAGAGAAGCTGGCAGAGGTAACCAGACCTATCTGTCTTGCAGTACGTGACTTGGAGCACGTAGGTGGAGCGATCGTTCCCACCCTGTGCATGTGTTCCAATTGGTTGCTCGAAGTTTGCAGAAGTATCGAGATCTTTCGAGGTAGCCTCTCCGTTAGAATGGGCGAACAAGGAATCCACAGGACGTGATTTGACGCGAGAAGATTGGGCCGTCGTGTTGCGCTCAGAATCTAGAGCTGTGATTGGCAGGAAGGTGCGCCAAAAAATGCGTCCTCCTGCTAATGTTGAAGACTGGGTGAGAGACTGGGTAAGCCACAGACTCTACGTGTTGGAGATGCCGTTGGCCAGTGGGGACAAGCTGAGCAGCTGTACCACGAGGCAATGATGGTGAAACGCAATGCAACTGCTTGCAGGTTTATCGCAGTTAGCCCGTGGCCAGAGCTGGTTAGCAGTCCCAGTTATTTGTACAGCACTCTTCCCGAATTGCTGAACTCTTTGCCGCATTTGTCGTAAGCTAAATTTTTTACATCACACTGCTTTAGTTTGAAACAAGAGATACGTCTAAACCTTGTGCTCGTCTCCTTAAGGCCATAGTGTGCTGCTTGTTCCCATTGCGGAATGGTAAAGAAATTGTTTTATCTTTTCAGAGCAGAAACTCCTCCCACTTTAATTACCCACAGGGTAGCCATTTCACTTATGAGGTACGACACCTCCATCAGTGGGTGTCATAAAAAGACAATAGGGACTAGTAGTTAAATGTATTCAAGTCTCAATACTGCATATTTTTGATCAGATACACAGATTAAGATCACTAGTATACTTACAGAGCACTCCATGCTACCACCTATAGAAACACATCTGTCACCATATACGCTTACGCAAATTAGTAAAATTTCATTCAACCGCGTAAGGTAGGTCGGTGTAACAACTGAAATCTGTACGCAAGGAAAGATTACGCAGCACGTTTCTCATTCAAAAATTGCTTTTGAATGTTAGTTTTTTGTGAGAAGATCGTGTTATGTCTCATGTGAGGAGGAGGAAAGTCTCCAGCTCGTTTAGCAATTCGTCTGCAGCAGCAATATGGCCAGTCCGTCTGGGTTTCTACCGTTCGTCAATAATACTGCTCTCGTTGGTAGAGCTCTCACCACTGTTATGCCAATATGAAACGTACCGGTGCCACTGGGCAATACTCAACGCCATGCACGATATAGCATTCGAGGGGCAGACACATCATTCGCTCGACTGAGCAGGAGTGAGCAGCCTCGCCACCTTCTTTGAGGCAGAAAATGAGCTTATTTGCTGCAGGATAAGCATCCACATGGACAGTGCAACGACTTACGGTGAACTGAGGGCTGTTAACGAGGAATCATTGCTGCTGCTTCACCTGACCGACAGCATAGAAAGGCTCGCTGACTGTGGTGCGCCCAATGACAACCCTGGCCACAGGAGAGACACCATGTCATCTTTTCAGGTGAGTCAAGGTTCTGCCTAATACAGCGCTTTGGACGTACCTATGTCCTAGAGAACTGACGTTGACAAAATGCAGTCGTCATCCTCTTATAAGTCCAGCACTTGGCGTGATAGTGCGGGGTGCCAGTGGGTAGACACAACTATCAACTCTGGTTCTTATAATTCGTAAAATTGAGAGCAATGGTTACATTCCAGACACGTTAATGTTGGTGGCAGTGCCCTATTTTCGAGGATCCCATGACGCTAATTTTCAACGACACAAAGCAGCCTATTGCCAATGCAGTGCTGAACAGCCTTGTTACAGACAACGTTCGACTGTTGTCCTGGTCAGCACGTTCTCCATAGATCTCACCCAATGAAATCATCTGGTCGTGAGAAACGTTTCTCCTTGTCCGGCGGCTCGGAGTTTCTGCAGCGCCTCATGAAGTCCTATCGCTGCAGCGGTCAGAGTCGCAGAACTCTCAGAACCGTGCGTTACGCGAGACACACCACGCACGTACTGCTCCGCAGGCTTACACCCAAACGTTTGCTGGTGGACCTCCATAATTTCTAGCCCTTGCTACACCTACGCTATAAAGCCAAATAAGGGTGGCCAGCCTCGCTTAGCACCGTGAGACACAATACTATTCCATGCCCTGAAGCCTTCTGACTGCCATCAAAAGCTCCCAAGTCCGATCACTTAGTTGGAGAACAAACACCACAATCACTCCACCATCACCAATCGGTTTCCTCCATCTCTCCTGTAAACAACACAGGAACGCAATCTAAAGTTAAATGGGGTAAGGCCATCCACAAGAACTCCACACTTAAAATTTCAATTGGAGCAAATCTCTAGTTGTTTTCCTTTAGTAATCCTCGCTAAGTCGGCTGCTTCGTTCATTGCACAACGCCTCCAGCTAGCCAGTTGTTATACACTCTGTTAGGTGGTCTCTTATTTAACATTCCGTGTATGCTCGCTAACATCAGCACCCTTCTTGAAAACCGGCAACAGTTTAACACGTTTCCCGCGCGCGTGGAAAGGAGCGCACTACCAATCACATCTAGAAAACAGCCTTATTGGTCCCTGGATACGAACTTCCGACATATGCCTCCAGAGCAGCCCCAAAGAGATTCAACTCCTCTCCTGCAACCTACTAGGCCGCCAACAGACCAGAAGATCTTGCGAGGTTCCCACGGCTCACGACACTCTATTCACTGTTGACATTTCGGCCAATTAGCCTCCAGAGCAGAAGGTAGACACTACAATTGGCTATTTCCTGTTACGCTCGTAGTACTATTGTAAAGTGCTGCTCCTTGCCGACACTGTCAGTAGTTTACTTCCCAAAGGACATCAGGAAACGCCAGCTATTCTGCTGGAAATACCCTCGCCCTGGCAGATCATCGAAACGGGTCAGGTCAGCACTCGACACCTGAATTAAGAAACTAGGGAATAGCTGTAGTCCCACAGACACTGAGGTATCCACTGTCAATCACAATAGCGATCGGCAGCGGCCCGTAAATCGTCCGTTAACACGTTGACTGGCGATAGACTGGAACGACGTAACTCACCTGCCACTACATGAACTCTGGAGTAGAGCTGGAACAGTACTATCTTAGTGAGACTCACTGCTCAGTCAGGCTACTACATACATCGTTGCTGCCAGAAGTGGAAGACCTACCTATAAAATTTCGCGCTCTGTGTACTTCTAAATCACCTACAAATTCCTTCTATATTTTATACGCACAATAACTAAAATTTCATTATTTGCTATCGTTCCAGATATTGCAGTTTATAATGACCGGCAGTGTAGTAATTTCTAACAATTAGTCTTCGATCCATTGTTAATATTAAGTGCAAATCATATATTTTACTCCGTCAATTGTATGTATAAACGGTTAAATTCTTTGCAGATTTTAATATAGATTCTTGAAGAGAGCCATTGTATCAGGTGATTCAAAAAAACGTTTACAAACCGATATGGCACATCGGGCATATAACAAAGATCAGTAATGACAATGGAGTTGGGGGCTGCAATGGTCATCCGTGGCTATTACATTGCGTTGCAGTTATTTAGTCAAAAACTACAAATGGACGCCAAGATTTGTCCAGATGCATCGAGACACGCCTGACATCGACGCTGCATTGAACGGCGCACCCTCTCAGACACCTGGTGTATCCGAGGACATCCTCCAGCCACAACTATCGTACCCACTAGGTCCTCCGCAAATTTAACATGTGTGTCATATTCAAGATCCTTCAGATACCCCCACAGAAAAAAATCGTTTGGGGGCAGATCGGGTGATAGTGACGGTCGTGCGACTGGCCCACCGCGACCAATCCAGAGGCCGGGAAAGGTTACCTCCAGATGTGCCCTCACTTTCTCCTGAAATGCGTGGGGCCTCTGTCGCGCTGAAATCGAATGCGATAACGAATAGGTACGGGAACATCATCATCATGCAACGTGTGCGGTAGAACCTCACAAGAATAAGAGATACATGCAACCATCAAACCGGTTCGGGAGAATGTATTACCCGATTAAACAATCTCCGTCGGTTTCAGCCAACACGTTAAGGGTACATTTGTGTTGTGAGGCAAGCGTATGTGTAGCACGTGGATTCACATCCGCTCATGTATGCACGATGTGAGTTTTCATCACACCCTCGAGTAAGAACGCAGCCTCATCGGTGAAGAGGACACTCGGTGTGAAACTTTGTTCTCGTGAGCTTAGTGCCCTCTCGTGGCTGTTGCGTCCCCTGGTTTTATGTGGTTACTGATTATTATTGTATGCGCGATGGGTCATGTCAGTGTGCAAACGTTCTTTTGAATCACCCTGTCTATGTGAAACCGGGGATGATTAATAACTTTTTCTGGGATTGTGCCAAGAAGACATAAAAATAAGTGTATAGAGTAACTGTACCTTTTTGTAAATGTTGAACGCAGAATTTACTCCGTTGAAAAAAAAAAGTGACCTGGATTCGAGGTAACGTAACATGCACTCCCGGAAGCATAAGGAAATATTTATATGGTAGAAGCTATACCACGTAAGTTAAATGTGAAAGAGTTTTCGTCGCTAACATGAGAGAATTGTAGTCCGTATCGGCTGTATACTATAGAGACATGTGATAGTGATGGAACCTATGTTGATGGAGAATGGGTAAAACACTTGCCTGACTCACCTCACTTATTCGTGCGATTGCGCGGGAATTAAGGTGCGGATCAAATGGCTCTGAGCACTATGGGACTTAACTTCTGAGGTCATCAGTCCCGTAGAACTTAGAACTACTTAAACCTAACTAACCTAAGGACAGCACACACATCCATGCCCGAGGCAGGATTCGAACCTGCGACCGTAGCAGTCGCGCGGTTCCAGACTGAAGCGCCTAGAACCGCTCGGCTACAACGGCCGGCTAAGGTGCGGATCAGCTGCATTAGCAACAGGAACATTAATTTCCTCCCCTTATGTCGTCATTTGTTTCCTTTCGTTACGTTGTCTGGGTGATGCATTACCACTTTCACTGGTTGAAGAGGTTATTTTGCCGAGATGGTTCACGTCTATTGGGATATCTTGAACACACCGTACAAGAACGAGCTGCATGCTTCGTACACTCTCCATACACCATGAGCATATCGGCTCTTTCTGCATTGGTAAATTTCATCGTCCACTCAACTACGTACTTCTTGAACTGTCAAGTACTAACTGACAAGCAAGTCGCAGTGCAATGAAGGAACACACAGTCACACTGTATGCAAGCATAACAACATCGTGTGTAGGAACTACGCAGGTTTAATGGCACAAAAAAGTGCCGGTGCAGAAACTTTTGAAAATACGATATCTCTTAAAAACAGACATTGGGATCCTTCGACAAACACCACTGACATTCTAATTTACCTTACTTTTAGTTCTCGGGTCAGATTTTGCGAAAACGTAAGGGTTCGGTAATCCTGAAAACAAAGTTCTGACTTTTGTTCAATCTCTCACAATGATTTTCCACGTTTTGAAAAAGAATATTTTGTTACACGACCATTTAAACGCTTCAAGTGTAATCTGACATTGTCGTTTACTGAAAACAATAATTATACACATGTGCATTTATTCGTGTCAGGAGGAAACTATTATCCAGAAGATATTGACAGTTGGTAAGGTATGTAAGACAACCATTGTGGAAGTAGGTCAGAAAAGCTTTCTGAAGTACAGAACACAATAAAAAATGATTACTATTCATACAGCAACCGCGCCATGAATTATGACTTTTTTGAAACCCTGCCATTTATTTACAGTAATCTTGCACATAAAACCTATTACAAATAACATGCGCGTGCTTACGCAAGACCACGTACAATAAATCAGACCTTAAGGCAGATATCGATAGTTGACAATATGGCGGCAATCGTGGGGGAAACAAACCAGCGTGCTTGTGTTCCCATAACGCGTGTGTGTAACATTGTATACGTGACGTTCAAGAGAAGCGAAAGCATTTATTACTGGCTGTTATGTATGCTATATGCTGTGAATGTCGTCAAAAGTGCTACGCTAGTATTTATTTTCTATATTCTGTAGTAAGTTCGGCATAATTTAAACTGTAAACTGTTCTTGCGATGGGTCGTAGCTGTTGTGTACCAGGATGTAAATCCAATAACGGCAAAACATACGATACCTCAACATTCAAGTTTCCCAAGGAAACAGCATTGAAGAAGAAATGGATTAAACTAATTCATACAGATAATTTTGAAGTGAACGATAAAACTGTGGTGTGCATTAAGCATTTTGAACCTAGGTTTGTGGTTAGGGAAGACATTTTTCCTGTTGAAAATAGTGAACCAATACTTGTGCCCCGAAAAATACCAAACCAACAAATGATGCAATTCCAACCATCTTTCCTAATCAACCTTCTTATCACACAGTACCAGTTCCTAAGCAAAGGAAGGATGCTGAAGATCGTGTTCAACAGCTACTGGAACGTGATGAATGTAGTTTCAGTAAGTGCAGAAAAGGAATGTTTGTCAATTTACAATTTTAGTAAAGGATGACTATGTATCTTTCATTAAATTAAAGGATGATTCAGTCAGTGATGTGCCATTAGTTTCAGTGTGCTTCAAGATATCAAGTTCCTTGGAAGTAAAAGTGTTTCACAAAAATGAGTGTTACTACAGTCTGGGGAGGAAGAGAACTTGAAATGTGACAAGTGGACGAAATTTGATAATCTGGTGAGTCACCTAAATGGTTTCACAGATAACTCTGCTGGCACCATTGACAAGATTATAATTTTAGTCAATGTTCTCAAACAAACACTAAAAGCTGGTAGTGATTTTGACGCTGAAATAGTACCTAAAATAGAATTTGTTTTGGAGCAATTACAACTCGCAATCACAAAGCAAAGTAGATATTCTCCTGAGCTTTTGATATGGGCAGCAACCATTTGCTTTTCATTTCCTGGTGCCTACCATCACTTGATAAAAACAAATGTATTAACATTACCTCATCCTGTCTATTTAAGGCAGTTTCTATGCAAAATGGGTCCAAATAAACCTTGTATTGGTCCATCACAGGTAGCTTTATTGAGGGAAAAAAAAAATAAATTTCTTCAGGGAAGTGACAAGGTAATTTCAGTGATGCTAGATGAAGTTTATGTTAATTCAAAATTCTCTTATAAGGCAGGAAAGATACTTCGCGTTGCTGAGAATACTTCAGATACTACAACAGCAGGTACAATGCAGGTTTTCATGGGATCATCTTTACATTCTGATTATATAGAAGTGATAGCTCTCTTTACTGTAAAAAATGTTAATTCTGATACTCTACTGGAAATGACAATTGATGTATTAAAGTTAATGCATGAGCTTCAGTATGATGTTATATGCCTGGTAACAGATAACCATAGCACTAATAGAAAAATGTATCAGCTTATGTGTGGTGGCACTTTACAGCTGTGTATTACAAATCCAGTCGCTCCATCCAAATCTCTCTTTCTTCTGTTTGAAAATATGCGCTTGCTTAAGTGTATCAGAAATAACTGGTTGAATGCAAAAAATGAATCCTTCATAATGCCAAATATTGAGCATACATTTGCTTTCATCAATACCTTTCTACACAGTGATGAAGGGAATGCTGCATGTGAATATACTGTCAGTGAAGCAAAGTTTTCAGATTTGATGAACCTGTTTCATTCTGAGAAAAATAAACTGTTGAAACTTGCCCCAAAGCTAGTGAGAAAGGCAGTATATCCAACTTCTATTGAGAGACAGAATGTTACCCTTGCTCTCAGTGTTTTTGATTCTAAAAACGTGGCAGCACTAGAAATTTTGAAAAATCAGGGGATTGAGATAACTTGTGTTTCTTGAAAATTTGAAAACATTTCTTGATATCTGGCATGCATTGCCTACTCATGGAAAATTAACCAATGAAACATACACTGCTTTCTCTCACACACTTGCAACAACAGTTCAGTTATGCAGATACATTTTTAACACTTACAACTGGTCCTATAATCTTACAGCAAAATTACAAACTGATGCTTTGGAAGCAAGATTTGGAGCTTATAGAAGGCTAGGTGGCTGCAGATATAATGTTTCAGTTGAGCAAATTTTGGAATCTGAGAGGAAACTGAAAAGTAATAAGTCTACTAAAGCTCAGATCTACTAAACATGGTGAATTTACATTAAATGATTTTGCAGCAAAAGTAAATTACAGCATAAAAAACCAAAAGTATGAAAATTTAGATAAATTAGAACCTGCTCTAGAGGAACTAGCAAACCTTCCCATGATGGATGAAGACTTGAAAGTCTTGGTTTGTATTGCTAGCTACACCAGCAAAGCAGTGCTTGAGAAGCTGCAAAAAGGTGGAAAATGTTCAGGCTGTGAAGAAATGTTGCAGACAAAGGATAAAATTTTGTTGCAGTGTGAAACCAAAGAACTCCTTTCCTATTTCAACCAACTGAATCATGGAGGATTGAAGTGTCCTTCTTCTATAATGATTTCCTTGTGTTGTAATATATGTAAACTTTTTCAAGTTCTGATTAGCAGGACATACGAACCAGAATTCCTAAAACTTGAAAATCAGACAGATGCAGTACTTGCCTTAGGAACTGAATTGTGTGAAAATGCCGTTAGTAACCTCAGTGATGTGTGCAAATGTGGCATTCCTTTAAAGACAATAATAAAGTAAAGTATTAAAGTGCTTTCAAATATTTTTATTAATAATTACACAAAACTGTTGAATGAAAAGTGTGTTTCAAAGGAAATTGCTCGAACACTAGTCAAACAAAAATGAGGAACTCATGAAGACATTGAAGCAAAAATAACAAAACGCAAAGTGGACCAAGCTGAGCAGCAAATAAATCCAACAGGTACTCAAAATCAAACACATCTAACATATTACGTAATGACAGTGACTAGATTTAACTGCATATTGTTAAATACAACTTTGTGCTTTAGTTACACGCTTCATTTATTATTGCTATGTAGCTTCTATTATACAAATTATTACTAGTGTCCAAATATGCCATTCACATGTGTTTTGTAGTAGTTTTTTGGATTTGATTTTGAGTTGCATCTCATAATTTTACTTCGTCATAGTTCTTATTACGTAATTTGTGGCTTTAGTGACAACTTTTTCTTTAAGTTTGAAGATAGAAAAATACATAGCAATACATTTCTTACGCAATTTAGAAACTACTTTCCATTTATGAAGTTTGTAAATTATTCGTATTAGGGTAGCGCTAAAATATTTGGCCTAAGACGGCCGCCATCTTGGTTTCTGTGTTGTGGTCTGATGTATTGTAGGTGGTCTTGGCTTATGACAACAACTGATTCGTGGTAGAATTAATCTGTCTCCTTTCCTCCACCTTGGAAGAGAACCTGCATTGTTAGGTGGTTTCCAAGAAATTTAGAAAGGAGAGGAAAATTTTATGCCCATAAAAATGCTAATTTTCAATAATATGTGAACTAGATAACAGCATGAAAATCCAGGAAATTGCCCATAATACTTCAGCAACAATTCAAAAGGAAACTAGAGGGAAAAATGGTGAGCAATGCAATTCCAGTTATATGTAAGACCAGTGAATGTGACGGTCGAGGATAAGTCCAATTATTATTTAAAAATATTTTCAATTGTTTTATTTATATTTTTTGACAGAGTCTTTGAGCTTTTTAAAAAGAGATTAGAATTTATTGCCTCGTCGACGTTACAGTCAAAGGAAATAGGACACTAGCTCACAATAGGATGTGTGGAGCAGCGATTCTGAAGTACCATTCCGGCATCTCTTCCAAGTAATTTAAGGAAAACGAAGGAAATCTAAATCAAGATTGCTGGACGTCCCCGTTCCTCAAGAACACGCTTCTTGTGAGTTAGCTAATGCAGTGCCTTGTTCGACTTCAGAGGAAAAGTAGGGTGGCCACTAATTCTTTTAGTCACTGACGTAAGGGAATAGGGGCAATGTTTAAGTTATCAATTGTTCCAGTTCCCCAGACTGATGTTTCTATTGTTATTTTCATAAACTTCCTTCTCAATGAAATGAAATCCTTGAGACCTTACACACCGGTAAAATCATTTTAATTTGGGTACAACAATACATATAAGTCAAAATAGAAGGTGTTTCTTTAAAATACAAAATGTCATTTACCGTTATTGTGGTTTAAACATTTCTTGGAAGGAATAAAAACAAATTACTTCGGTTTACCAATAATTTAACGCTAAAAAGGGAACACTGCTGGGCCGCTTCAGGCTATGTAAGGCGTCAGAGTTTGTGCTCGACAAGAACAGCGGGGAAGGAAAGAAACTTATGTACACTTTCGTTGGTACTTCCGACTCTGTACCTTTCCAGCAACACTACGTTACAATTCACGTAAATACTCCTACACTAGTCTCACCACCTGTACAAACGATTTTGAAGTATATTGTAAAGCTATCTACTGCAGCAGGAAGCAAACGGCACGAACTATCGTAAGTTTTTCGTACAGTCTTTCGTGTGCTGTTACCACTTTAAAAAAAAGGGTTTTTGTCTGACAATTATTTACGACGCTGTGTAGCAACCTGGCGAAATTTGGAGAGCGAAGTTATTGCTGCGTATGAGAAAACGAGCAAGACAACATGTACGGTGAGCCGAACGTGTCTTTCATCATTATCCTAAAATCATGCCTTCAGTATGGCCATAAAGACTCGCAGTAACTGTAATCGTTGTGTGGGAAAGCTAGCTTGAACCCTTTCATCATTCCAAATTGTGTGGCTGCACGGAAATCATCTGAAGGTCAGTATCACGAGGGAAGAGATGGCTATTTGAGTTACTGCAGTGTAACCATTTTAAATTAAATAAACGCGCAACGTAATTTTCATTTAGCCAGCATGAAGGCGATTGAATTATGTCCTTGAACGCTCTGAAAAGCTCCGGCAGTCTTGAAGTTTCACTTTTTCTCTTGCTATGAGGAACTGTATTGTTACAAAGGAACATTTGATCGCGATATACCCGGTGATTTCTTCCTGGTTAGACACACAAGTATGAGTGAGATACTTATTGCTCTTGCTCTTGTAATCTTTCTGCTTTCAGTCTTGGTTCCCCATTTTCTGAACAAAAATAACATATTTGAATGGGGTTAATTTTTCGTCACTCGTATGGAAAAATATTGTTTTTATGGATGAGGAAAAATACATTAATTGCTTTGACATATTTATCCCTTCATTTTTAAGCACGTCTTCAGTGACGTACGTAATAATTATGATGATGTAGCTCCGTGCAGTATGTCAAAACGAATTGCCTAAATCTTACGTGACATGATAAGTTCAAAGCATAAAAAAATTTTACTTATCTTTCAACATATTACTTGCTCCCGCATACATCTCGAGAAATGATTACTAGGACAAAAGTCGAGAAAATACAGCTAACAAAGAGGTTTCCCGACAATTATTCTTCACACGCACCATTCGCTAGTGGAACAGGGAAGGGGGGACCTGTTAGTTGTACCAGAAATACCCTCCGCCACGCACCGTCAGGTGGCTTGCGTAGTACTGGCGTGGATGTAGATTAAGAGGTACTTAAGAAACATCTGTGAGACTGAATAGTTATATCGGTCACACAGAAAATGTATGAATTGTCATCCTCATGAATGGTTATCTTCTACAGCAACCAAAATTTCTAGTGTATTACAGACTGACGCAGTCACGAATTCATGACATTTGCTGAAATTAATTCTCTCTACAGTATAATCTGTAATATTTTGTCCGATATTGAATAAAGATCATTCACGCCCTATCGTGTTAGCTATTCATTTCCGTGTCAGTAAAGCCACTCTCTGGATTCTCTTCGTTTATCGATGATGAATTTCGCATGCAGACTTGACCCCTAAGCTTCCTCTGTACATCCACCTTCTCTTCGGCCTTCGCCTAGACCGTTCGTTATCATTAGTATTTCCGTAATTAATCTTCTTCCATCAGTTCGTTTAGGTATATGCTCAGACTAATAATATTTCATTTTGTTAAGAATCAGTATGACATCGTCTGCTTTTACTCATATCAATTTATTTGTTTTCCTAGCATTACTCCGAATACGCCTTTTTCTTTTTAATTGCTAGCAATTCTCAGTTTCTGTCTAATCTGAAGTAAAGGTCCACGTAGCTGGGATACAAACTAGAAAGTATTTATTTGTTTTTTCTTTTGTTGCAGTACGTCGTTGAGATCTAGTGCGGCATGGGGTTATCATGTCAGCGCATTCAGTATATTCCTAGCCGACAATCAGTCCACCTTTATAAGCCCGACGCTTTGAAACATCTCTTGCGAAAATAATGATGCTGCCATGAACATAACTGAAACAAAAGGAAAGTAATGAATGTAATTTTATATGGCACGCAGTCTCTTCTTGACCACGATAGTATCAAGTTGTCTTTCAGTTAATGATTTAAGATTTTTAATATGTTCGTATCATTTTAATCTCTGATGGTATATAAATCCGATTCATATGAATGAGAAAATAATGTATAATCTTTAAGTAATTCATTTTACTTGATTAGTCTACGAGAAAGTAATGTTCAAACGTAGTTACTGTTATTTTGATCAGGTGACAACTTGCGCTGGAATAAATCTGTAAATTGTGAATGGCAGAGGTTCACCTATATACATCAGAAAAAGGTGTGATGGAGACGGGGCAGCGCAGGGTGAATTTTCAATCTAAACACGAGTAACAAGGACTCTTCTCAACAAAAATGTATCACTTTTGACTGTTAATCCCCATTGTTTATGAATATCCACTAACTTTCAAAATGGTTCAAATGGCTCTAAGCACTATGGGACTAAATCTGAGGTCATCAATCCACTAGACTTAGAGCTACTTAAACCTAACTAACCTAAAGACAGCACATACATCCATGCCCGAGGCAGGATTCGAACCTCCGACCATAGCAGCAGCGCGGTTCTGAAGCGCCTAGAACCGTTCAGTCACAGCGGACGGCCACTAACTTTCTGATTTGATACATGGCACCATTCATAGCCATAAATACTTGATTGTCAGGAAACAGTAATGAATACAAACGTTGATGCTGTACTATCACCCTCAAACTCCTGCACTGACTATTCCAGTAACCAAGACAACTTCTAAGTACAACTTATTCAGTGTTGGTGATACAGAGCGTCCTTGTCTTAATCCTTTACTTGTTTCAAAAGTTTCCGATATCTTACAACGAACCTTCACGACTGTTTCGCATTGGTGGTACATCGTTTCCACCCACTCTATCAATTCACCGTCTACTCCAACCTTTTCCAATGCTGTTCGTAATAACTTCCTTGGAACAAAATATTAGCCCACTTCTAGATCAACAAATACCAAATGGAGATCTTAACTCACATGAAAAGAAATGTATTGGTCAGTTATATTTAGATATTTTACGTATGTGAAATGAAATAACACAAAACTAATTTTACACCTCACATCTTATTTACGTACATATGCTTCAGTACCACAATACGGGGTTCCTAGATGAGAAAGGAGAAACTTCGCAGCATATTTCTCTACGACACTTTATAACCGAATTTTAAGTTCGTATTTAAGGGTAATTTCGAATCTCTGTATCTCGGAAACGGATAAAGGTATGTAGATAATTTTCGAGACTATTCCAGATCACGATCTTAGGAATACATCTCACAAATAACAGCCACTTTCTGTGCATAGCGGCTGGGTTTTCGTACCCAAAAAACAAGTTTTAATGGTGTTTCTCGCTAAGCGATAAAGATTTTTGAAAACAGGTAGATGGCTCCTCTAAATAAATGTCTACAAAATATACCGTTAATATTGGAGCAATTTGCTGCTGTTATTTAATATTTAGATTCCGGCTCATATCGCATTTTAGGTGTAGTAATAGGGTAATATTGAACCTCTGTATCTTGGAAACGGACAAAGATATCAAGTAAATTTTCACGGTTCTTTGACAGCGGGATACTAGGAACATATCGTAAAAATTTCAGCCATTTGCTGATCATAAGCAACTTATAATCCTCGGCAGTATTACAGTCCACTGGTGAATATATTGTTAAAAAAAATGACTTTTTGTGGGGTTTTCTGAGGAAGCCTCTCCTCCCCCCCCCCCCCCCCCCCGCACCCGTCCATAAGGCCCATCAAGCCCACCGCAGGCACACCAGATGCAAAAAGAACATGCCGATTCACCCCAATTTCCTTAGCGGGAGGAAGTTTGTGCTGTTGAATAGTGACACTAAGACGATCCTACCTTTGGGTACACAAATGTTCCCTAACCCAAGGGCTATCGAAAACACTTGACCCTACCGTTTTATCACCAATAGAACCCGAGGTACGAGTACCGGAAAATACTGTTTTCATGTGCGACGTTTTGGAACGTGTTAGGTACGTATGATGTCACATGCATACGCAGCCGCTGCGTTTTCTGTCGGTATGTTAAGGCTACTGTAGGGTTTTAGATACAGGTTTCACAAATAGAGAGATAGAGAGAATGTTTTTCAGGGAAAGTTTCTGCACATAATTTATTATCGCTACGCAAGGCACGTTGTCCGGCCATAGTTAATTACTGCTCTCCGCATGAAGCCAGGGTGTGTCTCTAGTAGCTGGTAATTTGGACAGCATTACTCGCCAGCGTCTCCGATACTTTGACATAGAGTGAAGCCGCATGGAACATTCTGGTGTCTGTCATCCAAGCTCAGTCGACGCGATGCCCACTCTGGTTACAGCCACTGTTTCCGGCAACGATGGCCGCTGTATGTGTTTATCTTCGTACTGAGTAGACCCATATCACTTACAAATGTAATGACGCGTGGAGCTGTTGGTCCCCCCATCGAACGGCTTCCCAGGTGGCGGATAGGAAAATGCTCACTGGATATGTTGGTACCGGGAAAATAAAATGCCACGGGTGGACCTAAACTGGTAGCTGCTGCCTTCTGGCGTGATATTGGCTTATCAAGAGCTAACGGAAGAAAACCTTTAGAATGAATTACCTGGTCAACCATGTTGGGGGTCGTGCACTGGGACAGCTCCACATTCACATGAAAAAATTGAAATGCTAAATAACCTAATAATATGCATCGAAGAAACTGGAATGTTGGACGATGAACTGGCGAGGAAGAAAGGAGAGTGATATTTGGATACCGGAATGTGCAAGGTATCTCCACAAAACTGAATATATTACCAACAGAACTTGACAGACCCAAAACTAATGTTGTCGTACTCTCTGAGCCCAAGACGAAAGGCAAAGGAGAAGATGAACTTGGAAATTATGTGCATATTTGGAGTGGTGTGTTCAAAGTGATAACAACCAAATCAGAATTCTGCATTATCATAAAACAATCATGGAAAAAGAAAATCACAAATTGTAACTTTATTAATGAACGTATTATCCTGGTAGAAATGACTATTTGTCAGGGAGGTTGTAATTATTGGTGTATATGCACCCACGAATTATGCAGGAGACCAGGAGAAAGATACTTTCTGGACAATCCTTAGGGAGACCACAGAAAAAATCGCTAGGAGGATGTGAATGACTATCATGGGGGGACATGAACGGAAGAATAGGAATTAGAGAATCATGTCCGATAGCGGGAAAACACGGAGACGTACAATATAATGACAATGGTGAACAATTTATTGAAATTTGTAAACAGTTTGATCTGAAAATAACCTACGTATTTTTTTTTTTACACGGGTAGTTTCAAGGCAGCAGATGTTAGATCTTGTAGAGGATCCTAGTGTGGATCAGACCATTAGATAGTAAAGATGGAGAGTTTTTGGCCATGGAAGAACGCAAATAATGATTCTAACGACATTAATACGAATTGTGCTGAGAAAGCTCAAAATCTACACTCCGGTATCGACAGCCTACAGGATAAAAGTATACGAACATTCTTTGCTGCCGGAATTGACAGAACATTGGCAGAATCATTTCAAGGAAGAGCAGAGGAAATATATGAATACATAAAATTCAGTGTTATAAATATAGCAACAGATGTGCTGTACAGAAGGGGAAACAACCACAGCCGTACAGCACAATGGTGGACGGAGGAAATAGTGGTGACAGTTAAAGAAAAGAGAAACGCATTCAACTGATGTTTGAACGATAAATCGGAATTAACAAGAACAATCTACAAGGAAAAGAAGAATGAAGTGTCAAAAAATAAGGATAGTAAAGAATGAAGCAGGCGAAAGGACGTGTGCCAATGTCAATAGCAAACTAGGATTTGGGAGAGCGAAAGAAGCATGGTCAGTATTAAGAGGACTTCGACAAGGGACAAGAGCAACTGATAACAACAAAAGCATGACAAGAAAATTTCCGGAAATTATTAAATTAGGATAGAGAAGAGTATCTATAGGAAGGAACAGTGGAAGAAAAGGAACAGGAAGAGGAGGAGATCCGAATTTTAGAAAGCGAGGTGAGTAAGGTATTAAGGGCAGGGAAGACTGACAAATCACATGGACCAGGCAGTATCAATCTGGAGTTCTTAAAATATGGTGGTGACAAAACAGTGAATCTAATAACACGGTTATTCAGTAAAATGCTACATGGAGATTCAGTACCCATGGAAATGAAGCTGGGCTATATCAATACCACATTTAAGAAAGGAAATCGCAAAAGCTTCTCGCACTATCGAGGAATTTGTGTTAACACATTAATTTGAATTTCTGTGAAAATAATTACAAATAAGCTGGTAATAAATTTTAAAACCCAGGAAGACCAATATGGTTTCACGGCTGATGGATCATGCGAAGACCAAATTTTCACATTGCAACAGATCTTAGAAAAACGTAGGGAAAAATCAAAAAACTTAGGATTAATTTTCATAGGTTTAGAAAAAGCATATGATACAGTTCCGAGAAAACTACATTGCAGAGCATTACACATGCTGAACATAAAGGGCCCTCTAATTAAAATAATACAAGAAATATACAAAGACAAAACACGACAAATGAAACCTGGTAGTATACTTCCACAGAAATTTAGAACAAGCAAGGTCCGTTACGTGGCTGTCCCATGTCACCAACAATATTTAAAATCTAAATAGACATAAGTCTTAAGACATCGTCCCGTAACTGCAATGCGATCTGGCTAAAAATTAAAGATGGAGTTTATTTACTCCATAAACTATTTGCTGATGATCGAGTAGTTATAGCACAAGACAGGGAGGATGCAAATTATATTCGTAGCCAGTTAGCAATGGTATTACAGGAACTGGGAATTAAAGATTAATTATCAGGAAACACAATACTTCACCAATGATCCGGATAACTTATACATAGAGGGAACGAAATTTAAGTAGGTCAATACTTCCTCTTATTTGGTTCAAATGGTTCAAATGGCTCTGAGCACTATGGGACTCAACTGCTGAGGTCATTAGTCCCCTAGAACTTAGAACTAGTTAAACCTAACTAACCTAAGGACATCACAAACATCCATGCCCGAGGCAGGATTCGAACCTGCGACCGTAGCGGTCTTGCGGTTCCAGACTGCAGCGCCTTTAATCGGACGGCCACTTCAGCCGGCCTTCTTATTTGGGATCCATTTTAGAGCTGAATGGAAAATCAGGGGGAGAAATTATTAAAAAATTAGCAGTGGAAGGAAGGTCATTGTGATGCTCCACTCAGTCTTATGGAGCAGAAATGTAATAAACCGAACCAAAAGAATCGTATGAAAATCGATAGTAGGGAGCATAGTAATGCATGGAGTGGAGAGATGAGCTCCTATTCTAAAACAAAATAAAAAACTGTCAGCTGTAGAAAAAGACTTCTGGAGAAGATCAGCAAGAATTTATAGGAAAAAGAAAATAAGAAACGACGAAATAATAAAGAGACTGGAAGTAAGGGAAAGAATACATGATGTAATGGATAGAAGGAGGTTACAATGATACGGGCTCGTAAGAAGAATGGAGTAAACCGGAATACCGAAAATGATGGGAACCGGAGGGATAAAAGAGAAAAGGTCACCCCATGACCACCTGACTCCAAAACGTATGATTAACAATGAGACGACTTGGCGCAAAGGAAGAAGATATACAAGATCGAAACACCTGAAGGGATATCCTGAGGAGATAAATTAAGGTCTTTTGTAACAGATGTCAAAATTTCGGGGCATTTGTTATGTTGGAGAAAAACCTTTGTATAGAGGAAAATCTCAATAAATAAAAAATTCTGTTTATAATAACTAAAATTACGTTATTTGTTTACCACTCTGGAGTTGCATCCTGGAGTAGTGTAACATAAACAGAATAATGGAAAATGTACAACGGTGTTAGGCTGAACCGTCAAAGTTTTAAGTCCTTCAGAATTTCCAGATCTAAGTCACATATTGCTCCTTCGGCTGCTCGCGCTGCGCCATTCCAATGGCCGAATTACTTACGGCAATCGTCAGGGTAGGAATTCCTCCATCCACAATTGTCACAAACTGTTCTCGACAGCCGAAAATGTATGACCATATCACTAGATATTTTAAAGAAACGGACATTCGACTGTAAATCTGACGGTGACAAGACACCGTGACTGAGACCGAAAGACCTAATTTTGCCAAAGAAAAGTGATCATAATTATCGGATTACTGTAAGACTATTTACAAAGAACTATTTCTTTCGAGTTCAGGAGGACTCTGACTTTGTTTGAGAGTTCATGTAAATTGAAAAGAGTGGAATCGTATTTTCTGTAGTGTGAACAGCTGATGATTACTGACGTTGCAGGTGTGTTGTAATTACAGGTCGTTATAGTCTGGCAAATAAAGTATGGCCATCTGTTTGTCACATAAATCAAAGCTCGTGAAGCAATATACAGTTCTCTAATGATGTTTCTTGTTTATTAAGTACACATGTTAGTGGGAGACAATCATTACTGTCCGCTAAACGATCTGGTGATGAAATGATGAAAACGATGAACGAAAACGTGTCCCTGACATTCAGGCACAAGGACTGGACCGCTCTCGAAAAACATGGGTTAAATTGGCTGTGTAATTTGCGGTCTGGTTAGTGAAGCCCGTTTTCTCCTAATTCAACCTGATATGACATGTGAGAGAGGAAGAAGGCAGACGCATGGCCTTCACCCCTTAACAGTTAACGGATGCGCGATGAGTTAGCGACGCACGCAGAACACAGACTGACGAGAGAACGCTTACAACCGCACAGCTAAAGACCCTCATTTGACGACATCCACTCGTAAGGGACTTTCACTGTCAATTCCAATAACAGTTTATTTATTTGTTTATTTATTTATTTACTTATTGATCCGTGGGACCAAATTAAGGAGAAGTCTCCATCGTCATGGAACGATTCAATACATGAAATTATAGCACGATAGTAGAAACAGATAAAATGAAATATAAGAAACATATTAGGGCGACAAGTCGTAAGTTTAAATAAAGAAAATGTAACAGTAGAATTTGCTTCATTTTTTAGCTCCTCCAGGAGCTCCTCGACAGAATAGAAGGAGTGAGCCATGAGGAAACTCTTCAGTTTAGACTTAAAAGAGTTTGGGCTACTGCTATGATTTTTGAGTTCTTGTGGTAGCTTATTGAAAATGGATGCAGCAGAATACTTCACACCTTTCTGCACAAGAGTCAAGGAAGTGCCTTCCACATGGAGATTTGATTTCTGCCTAATACTAACTGAGTGAAAGCTGCTAACTCTTGGGAATAAGCTAATATTGCTAACAACAAACGACATTACAGAAAATATATACAGTGAGGGCAATGTCAGAATTCCCAGACTATTGAATAGGGGTCGACAAGAGGTCCTCAAACTTACACCACATATGCTCGAACAGCCCGTTTTGAGCCAAAAATACCCTTTTTGAATCAGAAGAATTACCCCAAAAGATAAAACCATACGACATAAGCGTATGGAAATATGCGATGAAGACTACTTTACATGTTGAACTATCACTTATTTGAGATACTGTTCTAATGGTAAATAAAGCAGCATTTAGTTTCTGAACAATATCCTGAACCTGGGCTTTCCACGACAGCTTACTATCTATCCGAACGCCTAGGAACTTGAACTGTTCCATCTCGCTTATAATATGACCATTCTGTCTGATCAAAATATCGGTTCTTGTTGAATTGTGAGTTAGAAACTGTAAAAACTGAGTCTTATTGTGATTTAGCAACAAACTATTTTTCACAGGCCTCGAACTTATTTCATGAACTACATTACTTGATACTGTTTCAACATTACACACAAGATCCCTCACTACCAAGGTGGTATTATCAGGAAACAGAAATATTTTTGAATCACCTGTAATACTAGAAGGCATATCATTTATGTAGGGCCGGCCGGAGTGGCCGTACGGTTCTAGGCGCTTCAGTCTGGAACCGTGCTGCTGCTTCGGTCGCATGGATGTGTGTGGTGTCCTTAGGTTAGTTAGGTTTAAGTAGTTCTAAGTTCTAGGGGACTGATGACCTCAGAAGTTAAGTCCCATTGTGCTCAGAGCCATTTGAACCATTTTCATTTATGTAAATAAGAAACAGCAGTGGCACCAGCATCGACCCTTGGGGAACGCTCCACTTAACAGTGCCCCATTGGGACTGAACATCACTACCACTCTCAATATTGCGGATAACTACCTTCTGCTTTCTGTTCTTAAAGTAAGAGGCGAACCAATTGTAAGCTACTCCTCTTACAACATTTTGTTCAGAAGTGGGACTCGAACGCGGAACCCTGAAGCTGTGATGACTGGGTGTGGGACGTGATCAGATAACTCATTCGGAAATAGCAATACCCGCGATATGGAAGGTTCTGGGTATAGTTTTGATCTGTCAGGTAGCTTTCAAATAGTACACAAACTATTACACATTGAAAAATTCTTTCTGCAGACAATAATATCTGAAAAGAGGAACGGTGAACTGTGGATAGTATCTAAAGAGCAAAAATCATCTACGCCAATAAAAAACCCTGATTTAGTGTCCTCCATATCGGTCCATAGGAGTAACTGGACGTCGTTAAGTGAAGGCTGTCGATCATTGCGTTGTTGGTGGTGATAGGTAATGCCTGAAATGTGGTATTCTCGGCTGACTTTTGACACTTTGAATTTCCTCACGATTTCCAAAATGAAATGTCCCATGTGCTTAGTTCCAGCTACCATTCCTCGTTCAGTGCCTGTTGATTCCAGTCGTACGGCCATAATCACGATGTAAATCTTTTCACATGAATCACTTGAGTAAAAATGACAGCTTCGCCGATGCACTGCCGTTGTATACCTTGTGTAAGCGATCTGTATATGTGCATATCGGCATCCCATGACCTTTGTCCCCTGAGTAAATAATATCGCGTTTCGTGCAAACTGATAACGGCAGTATAGAGTTCGTGAGCAGTTTATATTAGGGCCTATACTCAGTGTCTCACCTATATAGCAACTATAATAATAAACAAAAATACGTAATGTAAAGAAAATAAAAAAAACAAAAACAAAAGGAGAAAGAAGGAGGTTGCAAATTGTAAAACGTCTAAATCGCTGCATATTGTCGTACTCGGTGAGCAGTAAATGGAGGGCCATCATTATTTCAAGTGGTGTGATTAGGTTACTTTTTGTTCCTACTCATATAACACAGTGATCAGCATGCTAGCTTGCGAGACAAGAAGGTGGGCCGCATCCGGAGAGGATCCGCGTGTTGGATTATGGGTCCATTCTCCTCAGTCACAGCATAATACACTCCTGGAAATTGAAATAAGAACACCGTGAATTCATTGTCCCAGGAAGGGGAAACTTTATTGACACATTCCTGGGGTCAGATACATCACATGATCACACTGACAGAACCACAGGCACATAGACACAGGCAACAGAGCATGCACAATGTCGGCACTAGTACAATGTATATCCACCTTTCGCAGCAATGCAGGCTGCTATTCTCCCATGGGGACGATCGTAGAGATGCTGGATGTAGTCCTGTGGAACGGCTTGCCATGCCATTTCCACCTGGCGCCTCAGTTAGACCAGCGTTCGTGCTGGACGTGCAGACCGCGTGAGACGACGCTTCATCCAGTCCCAAACATGCTCAATGGGGGACAGATCCGGAGATCTTGCTGGCCAGGGTAGTTGACTTACACCTTCTAGAGCACGTTGGGTGGCACGGGATACATGCGGACGTGCATTGTCCTGTTGGAACAGCAAGTTCCATTGCCGGTCTAGGAATGGTAGAACGATGGGTTCGATGACGGTTTGGATGTACCGTGCACTATTCAGTGTCCCCTCGACGATCACCAGTGGTGTACGGCCAGTGTAGGAGATCGCTCCCCACACCATGATGCCGGGTGTTGGCCCTGTGTGCCTCGGTCGTATGCAGTCCTGATTGTGGCGCTCACCTGCACGGCGCCAAACACGCATACGACCATCATTGGCACCAAGGCAGAAGCGATTCTCATCGCTGAAGACGACACGTCTCCATTCGTCCCTCCATTCACGCCTGTCGCGACACCACTGGAGGCGGGCTGCACGATGTTGGGGCGTGAGCGGAAGACGGCCTAACGGTGTGCGGGACCGTAGCCCAGCTTCATGGAGACGGTTGCGAATGGTCCTCGCCGATACCCCAGGAGCAACAGTGTCCCTAATTTGCTGAGAAGTGGCGGTGCGGTCCCCTACGGCACTGCGTAGGATCCTACGGTCTTGGCGTGCATCCGTGCGTCGCTGCGGTCCGGTCCCAGGTCGACGGGCACGTGCACCTTCCGCCGACCACTGGCGACAACATCGATGTACTGTGGAGACCTCACGCCCCACGTGTTGAGCAATTCGGCGGTACGTCCACCCGGCCTCCCGCATGCCCACTATACGCCCTCGCTCAAAGTCCGTCAACTGCACATACGGTTCACGTCCACGCTGTCGCGGCATGCTACCAGTGTTAAAGACTGCGATGGAGCTCCGTATGCCACGGCAAACTGGCTGACACTGACGGCGGCGGTGCACAAATGCTGCGCAGCTAGCGCCATTCGACGGCCAACACCGCGGTTCCTGGTGTGTCCGCTGTGCCGTGCGTGTGATCATTGCTTGTACAGCCCTCTCGCAGTGTCCGGAGCGAGTATGGTGGGTCTGACACACCGGTGTCAATGTGTTCTTTTTTCCATTTCCAGGAGTGTATAAGAGATCCTTGCGATTTTGTTTTGAAGAGACTAATGAAGCAAATAATATAAATAATTCTACACAATATTTATTGATTCTTCGACAACACTTCCTGATATTTTAAAGAAAGTCAATCATCATGAAACCTCAAAGCTGAGGAGTTAAACTTGCTCTGACCATAATAAGGTATGAATGCGGTGGAAGTCCTGCTACCTATAAATCTTGTCTGGAATGAAAATACAAAGAATTTTATTGATCTGTACGTTATTTCGAGCTGATGGAATGCATTATGAGCGCACTAGTAAAGATACATTTCTGGAATTTGACTGAGCTGCTCCTCAAACAGGACCGTAAAGAATAACAAGCCATTATTTTATTTTAATTTATTCAGTAGTTACTGCAGAAAACGTGACCAAAAACACACGACACAACTACATTTTTGTTTCATTAGCCACCATTTTAATATTTTTTTAAATTAAAAAAACTGCGTAATTAAGTGCTCGTGCCCACTATCCCATATATGAAGAAAATTGTTTGTTCTTTGATTTCAGGTAAACTTTGCAGATTGCAGGACTTCCGTCATGGATACATTTCATTTTGGACACAGAAACTTCAACGCTGTGGATGAGGGCTTAATGAACACTGAGTTTCTTTTAAAAAAATCAGAAAATGTTGTCCAAGACTCAAAGTAATGTGAAAAACATTTAAGTTGATTGCTTCATTAGTTTTTTCTCCAAAAAATCGTGAAACCCGCTTATTTTACAGGCTGAATATGGAGAATGGATCCTTAAGAACCATTGGCCTGGTACTCTGGGACGCCTGAATATGGTTTCTACTAAGTTCCCAGCACTCATTATGCTCCCTACCTCCTACGATACACAAACAATTGAAGTACAAGAAATTATAGATCGTAGTACACGGTTTACAGATAGGTGGTGCACTTTGGCAACTGGAAGAACATCCGCGGGACGGAGAAAATAAAATGCCGCATCATGAAACGGCGGATACTATATGATGGTATTAATACTGGCTAAGAGAAAAAAAGCCATTAACTTATATATGAAATGGAGGAGATGTTAGAAAACAGGCTATTCTGCAACTGAATTTTTGAAACGTAGGACTTGAAATGAACGCTTGTGATGGGTTGATTCAGGAGTGCTATATTGATGAACTACGGATAAATATTTGTGGTTATCATTACTGAAACCAGAGGCGCGCTAACTGAAGAGTGGGCCCGTGTTCCTGGTGAGGGTGGGAGGTTTGGGGGGTGGGGGTGTGGGAGTGTGATGCCCAAGGCTGAGAGCACCATCGACCCATCGACACGTAGCCTATTTGTTAATCTGTACTCAAAATTACTCTAGTACTAATTTTATTCTACATAAAAAAGGGCAGCAGGACACGTCAGTCATGTCCAAAGTGCTCAGTCAGGATTTCATTCATTTTGTGGGTCATAATTGAAAATGAAATTATTCAGTTATGGGGAAAAGAATCTTGAAAATATTATTGTTTTTTATTTGAAACAATACAAACATTTTTCTATTATTTTAGATTGCCTACTTCGGAGATGAACAGATTTCTATTTCAAATGTTAGATTGGTTTTCTTAATTTCTTCACAATTAAATATAAACCAAAGAATCATTTCATTGGGTTTTTTCCTACCTCAGATACCACTGGTAGATAGTTAAGTATGTTTCTTTAAGTCTTACATCGAAATATCGCACTCATTTGCAAGTTAGGTCAGGCAAGGGCTGTGACAGTAGCGCGAATACGAGAGGGAAAAATACAGATCAGCAGAAAATAATACTAGGCCATAACTGACGGGCAATTTATATCCGTAGTACTCCACGTTGTTTTAGTTCATTAATGACTGACGCCGCTAGACGTCCTCTCGATGTAACAGTTTTTTTCCTGTGGTTCAAGAAATGTACGTACACTATGTGATCAAAAGTATCTGAACACCTGGCTGAAAATGACTTACAAGTTCGCGGCGCCCTCCATCGGTAATGCTGGAATTCAATATGGTGTAGGCCCACCCTTAGCCTTTATGACTCCTTCCACTCTCGCACGCATACGTTCAATCAGGTGCTGGAAGGTATCTTGGGGAATGGCAGCCCATTTTTCACGGAGTGCTGCACTGAGGAGAGGTATCGATGTCGGTCGGTGAGGCCTGGCACGAAGTCGGCGGTCCAAAACATCCCAAAGGTGATCTACAGGATTCAGGTCAGGACTCTATTCCTTCACAGGAATTTTATTGTCGTATAACCACTTCGCCACAGGCCATGCATTATGAATAAGTGTTCGATCGTGTTGAAAGATGCAATCGCCATCCTCGAATTGCTCTTCAACAGATGCAAGAAGGTGCTTAGAACATCTATGTACGCATGTGCTGTGGTAGTGCCACGCAAAACAACAAGGGGTGCAAGCCTCCTCCATGAAAAACACGACCACACCGTAACACCACCGCCTCCGAATTTCACTGTTGGCACTACAAACGCTGGCAGATCAAGTTCACCATACATTCTCCTTACCCACACTCTGCCATCGGATCGCCACATTATGTGCCGTGATTCATCACTCTACACGTTTTTCCACTGTTCGATCGTCCGTCATTTACGCCCCTTACACCAAGCGGGACGTCGTTTGGCATTTACCGGCGTAATGTGTGGCTTATGAGCATGGTCGAGAGGACCATGAAATCCAAGTTTTTTCACCTCCCGCCTAACTGTCGTAGTACTTGCAGTGGATCCTGATGCAGTTTGGAATTCCTGTGTGATGGTCAGGATAGATGTCAGCCTATTACACATTATGAGCCTCTTCAACTGTCGGCGGTCCCTGTCAATCAACACACGAGGTCGGCCTGTACGCTTTTGTGCTGTACGTGCCCCTTCACATTTTCACTTCACTATCACATCGAAAACGGTGTAGCAAGGGATGTTTAGGAGTGAAGAAATCTCGCGTAGAGACGTATGACAGAAGTGGCACCCAATCCCCTGACCATGTTCGAAGTCCGTGAGTTCCGCGGAGCACCTCACACTGGTCTCTCACGATGTCTAATGACTACTCAGATCACTCATATGGAGTAACTTTCAGTAGGTGGCAGCACAACGCACCTAATATGAAAAACGTATGTTTTTGGGGGTGTCCGGATGCTTTTGGTCATTCAGTGTATGTTTATTTTGTCGCGCCTAAGGAACGGGGGGGATACTTACCTTCGAAATTGTTTTGTCGTTAGAGTCTACACCTCGACGGGAGAGCAGAGCTGAAGCGTCGCAGGTACTTGTGTCACGTTTGCAAAAAAAAAAAAAAAAAAAAAAATGTGTTCAAATGTGTGTGAAATCTTATGGGACTTAACTGCTAAGGTCATCAGTCCCTAAGCTTACACACTACTTAACCTAAACTATCCTAAGGACAAACACACACATCCATGCCCAAGGGGGGACTCGAACCTCCGCCGGGAACAGCCGCACTGTCCACGACTGCAGCTCCTGAGACAGCTCGGCTAATCCCGCGCGGCTACGTCTGCAACACTCTATGCTGCATCATACAAACTGATGGGGATGGAGGCATTGAAACGAGAAAGAAAGTCATTCTTTTAACAGCAAAGTTGAAGTCTTTCGTATTAATGATCTCCATAGTTAGGGTCTGTTTCGTAACACATACTGTCCGAAGCTTTACAAAAATTCAACGTTGTTCACATAGACACAGTCAGAATTGTATCTCAAGCTGTAGCCGATTTGTCGGAATTCGAACTCAATCTTTGTTCATCGAATGCTCAATACTGCAAAAGATGGGAGTGAAGGGTTTAATATGAGACAGAATTTTCCATATTGAACCGTCCCCGCCACAGGAGGACAAGATGTATGCTTAAGTTTAAGAGATCAGCCGATAATAGATCTTGAAACATATTTCAAAATAGATTTTAACTCCTCCTTGCTGGATATCACTACAACAAAATGTGAAGAACGTTTCGAGCAAATAAATGAAAATCACAGAGCGTTCTCTTGTCCACAAAATATATATATAGGAAAAAATCAAAGAAGAACCAAGCAAGCTCTGTTAAAATTTGTAATACAAATGGAAAAAAAGGCTTAAATTCGGATGTTGATCGAAATGGTCTCTATAACGAAATACAGCTTTTACCACTCTTCGTTGAAAACTGCAGAGTCCCGTTACACATACCCAGTTATTTTTCTTCAATCAATTTTAATTCAGTATATTGCCTGTCAGAGTAGCTCACAGAGAAACATCTTTTCTCTAAATTAAAAGTAATGTAAAGTTACCATAAGTCATCGTCGAGGGAATGTGAACTAATCAATTTATGTCTGATCAATTTTGAAGATACCATCTGCCTGGAACACTGCCCCCAATCCCCACTCCCACCCCCACCCCGACGTACAATGGACCTTCCAAAGGTCGGGTTGCTTGCTTACGTCAGCGATACATACAACCGTGAAACCACAATGGAGGGGTAGTGCGCAGGCCAGAGAAACCTTTGGTTCCTGAAGAGATGCAGCGACATTTTCAATAGTTGCGGGTGCAACAGTGTGGATGACTAACTGATCCGGCCTGGTAACGTCAACCAACGTGACCTTGCTCTGTTGGCACTACGAACGACTGAAAGCAAGCGGAAACCAAAAACGCTATATTTCCCGAGGACATGTAGCATTAACTCTAGGCTTAACGATGGTGACGTCCTCTTCGGTAAAATCTTCCATAAGTAACGACGTGAAATGGATAGTGTTTTGAAAATTTGAAAATAGTCCATGAACATCAATAAAAGTAAAACAGGGATAATGGAATTTAGTCGAATTAAATCAGGCGACGCTGTGGGAATTGGGACACTGATAGTCGTAGATGAGGTTCGTTATTTGGTCAGCAAAATTTCTAATAATGGCCGAAGTGTCGACAGATGGTTGCATGAATAGCCTTTCTGAAGAAGAGAATTCTGTTAACATCGAATGCAAATGTAAATGCTAGGAATATTTTCTGAAGATATTGGTCTGGTGTGTAGCCTTTTCATGGAAAAGAAACTTGGACGACAAACAGTTCAGACAGCAAGAGAATAGGAGCTTTTGAAATGTGGTGCTATGGAAGTATACTGAAGATCAGATGGGTAGTTCGATAGAGATGATACATCCAGAAGCGCCATGAAATCGCCTGGCAAAGGGACGTTTGTGGGCCAAAAATTTTAAAGAAATTCCAGGCCTGAATATAGTAAGCAGATTCAAGCGGCTGTAGGTTGCAATGGTTATGAAAACGGGAGAAAGTGAGAAGTAGAACTGTAGACAGCCTACGGAGTTTAGGTACGTGAAATAAGTAAGTGACGGGCAACAAACTGTCATATATCGCATACTTGTGTAAGGGATGTGACATCTACATCTACATCTACATCTACATTGATACTCTGCAAATCACATTTAAGTGTCTGGTAGAGGGTTTATCGAACCACCTTCACAATTCTCTAGTATTCCAATGTAGCACACCGCACGGAGAGAAAGAGCACCTATATCTTTCCGTCAGAGCTCTGATTTTCCTTATTTCGTCGTGGTGATCGTCTCTCCCTATGTGGGTCGGTGTCAACAAAATATTTTCGCATTCGGAGGAGAGAGTTGGTCATTGGAATCTCGTGAGAAGATTCCGTCGCAACGAAAAACGTCTTTCTTTTAATTATGTCCAGCCCAAATCCTGTACCATTTCTGTGACACTCTCTCCCATATTTCGTGATAATTCAAAAAGTGCTTCCCTTCTTTGAACTTTTTAGATGTACTTAGTCAATCCTATCTGGCAAGGATCCCACACCGCGCACCAGTATTCTAAAAGAATGCGGACAGGCGTTGTGTAGCCAGTCTCCTTAGTGGATCTGTTACATTTTCTAAGTGTCCTGACAATAAAACGTAGTGTTTGGTTAGCCTTCCCCACAACATTTTCTATGTGTTACTTCCAATTTAACTTGTTCATAATTGTAATACCTAAGTATTTAGTTGAATTTACGGCATTTAGATTAGACTGATTTATCGTGTAACCGAAGTTTAACGAATTCCTTTTAGCACTCATGTAGATGACCTCACACTTTTTGTTATTTAGGGCCAACTGCCAATTTTCGCATCATTCAGATATCTATTGTAAGTAGTTTTGCAATTTTTTTTTTATCTTCTGATGACTTTATTAGTCGATAAACGACAGCGTCATCTGCAAACAACCGAAGACGGCTGCTCAGATTGTCTCCCAAATCGTTTATATCGATAAGGAACAGCAAAGGGCCTATAACACCACCTTGGGGAACGCCAGATATCACTTCTGTTTTACTCGATGACTTTCCGTCAATTACTAAGAACTGTGACCTCTCTGACAGGAAATCACAAAACCAGTCACGTAACTGAGACGACATTCCACAAGCACGCAATTTCACTACAAACCGCTTGTGTGGTACAGTGTCAAAATCCTTCCGGAAATCCAGACATACGGAATCGATCTGTACTCATGAAACGTATTCAGAAAGGTTGTTATCTGGAAAAGCTGGAAAACTCGGTCCCTCCTATAGCTGTGCAGGTGTTTGCATGATGACAAATCATAGGTATACAGGAACGAACATAATTAATAGGGAAAACTGACACCGGTGAAACTATTCCACAATATTCGAAAAAACGGAGTAGTGAAGAAGGGTCCGGAGATGAACCTTTTGCGGAATAACTGTGAAGTGTGGTTACATGCAGCCACTGATTTACTATGAAGATGGATCTTAGTGCACGGGAGACGAAATCTAAAGTTTTCGATTAAGTCCCCATCTAATTGGGCTCAAATTTCTCTCTGGGCCCATGTTGCTGAATTTCATAAATGCGTGATGGGGCAGTGGCATATTTTCCTGCCGTTTAAAGACGACATCTTACGTTTCAACATCGAACAACATGTATAGGTCATGCAGGGCCTGCACCTTCCTTCCCTCGTCTCCCCCCCCCCCCCCCCTCCCATCAAGATCACCTGCCAGTAACCAAATGGTTCAAATGGCTCCGAACACTATGGGACTTAAAGTACATCACACACATCCATGCCGGAGGCAGGATTCGAACCTGCGACCGTAGCAGTGGCGCGGTTCCAGACTGAAGCGCCTAGAACCGCTCGGCCACACCAGCCGGCTGCCCGTAATGCTCTGGATTTTTCTGGCTGGGGTGATTACAGAAAGTGAGAAAATGAAACGTGCAGTGCACTCCAGTTGGTAAAGTGGAGGAACTGTAGCAAAGAATTATAGTCTTCTCAAGAGATATGCGATAGTACGGGAGTGTTTAAAATTACCGGTGACTGGCTGTAGAGAAGAGTGTAGTATTGAATCCAAATGAAGGGATGATATGTCAAAACAACTCGTTTAAAAAGTACGCGGAACCGCGCGACTGCTACGATCGCAGGTTCGAATCCTGCCTCGGGCATGGATGTGTGTGATGTCCTTAGGTTAGATGTTAAGTCCCATGGTTCTCAGGACCTTTTGAACCATTTGAACAAGTACGGATGAACACTAAATTGCAACATGTAACCTGCTGAAGTTGTACTGTATGTCTTGTTAAGGTGGGCCAAAGGAGAAAACAGAGACCAATTACATGGAGACTCAATAGAAAAGTTTGTGGACCTGTCTTTACTGCAACGATTTCTTCTGTCATCAAATACTTTAATGTGTTAAAATTTTCGCTATTGATTTTAATACTCCCTGAACAGAGGTGGACAAAAATTACCAAGCGCAATGCCGTATAATGAAACCCTTGCCATTCGAAACAGCTTCCAGTCGTCTAGAAATGGATAAATACAGGTATTGTGTGGTTTTCTTCCTGCAATATAGTGGCAAGTTCCGGTAACAATGGATACAGGTGGATAGCTACCACGCATCCTTCTCTCCAAAGTAGACCACAAAGCTTCAATAGTACCGAGATCTGGTGACCGTGGTGGCCAGCTGAGATGTGAAAATTCATTCTCGTTCTCACAAAACGAGTCTTGGACAATGCGAATCGGTATGATCAGGTGCCTTATCGTCTTTGAGCACAACATCACCAATGGGAAACAAACATTGTACCAGTCAACAAAAACAGTCACATAATCCTTCGCAACAATGGGACCTTGCAGCGTACCCTTGGAGTCCATGGAATACCACGACATGGCTGCCAGAATCATCAACGAACCCCCATCATTATTTACCGTTGGGAAAGAAATTTGGTCAGAAGTTGGAAACAGCGTGGGACATGACTCATACAATCAAATAACACTCTTCCATTGCTCTACAGTCCGTGTTTTCTAACTCAGGCAAGTTTCCCCGTTACGGGCTGTTGCAACACTGATGAGTGGGTTTGGAATTCCAGTTCGCCCGGAAATTCCCTGCTTACGGAGCTCCTTTCCAGTTCTTTTGTTGCTGACAGGGTTCACGAGTGTGACATTCAGTCCTACAATGACTTTAACAACTACTGTCCCCTTCTTTTTAGTCAATAATTGTCCGTCATGATCAGTCAACACACACCTTCGTCCGCTTTGTGACATAGCGGATGATGTCTTTCCGCTTTCGCTGCATGTGATGTAAATCTTCTATTTCGGCTACCTTGATAATGGAAGTGCCTTTATACGAACAACAACACTTTCACCACTTAGCTCCAATGTAATCCACTCGCAAATGCACAGAACACTGTGTTGACCACAACGAGACTTAAGACATATTAAGGACACTGCACAGGTGCCGTTCGTGGTCAGTTAGGACAGTAGGCTTATCTAGCTCCTGCATTTCTGTTCAAGCAATCAGTTTTAGCGATGTTTTCATATTTTCGTATTCTTGTGCATATACAGGTCGTGCGTATTTTTATGATCATGTGGAGAGTATTTATTAACCTGCTGTGGCCCATTCAGTTCCGTGAACGAGAAAAGTCACACCCCTAAGAATCCTAACTGATCAAGAGACTACTTTCGTGGCAGAAGAAATTAACTTGTCGCAGAAAACAGTTAACTATAAATCTGACGAAAGGATGCACACAAGGCTCTGTTTGTGGTTCTGGCTTTTACGTCGTCGCCGTTGACCCACTGCTTGGAAAGCTAGGAGCTGTGTGAGGAGCTAAATGATGCAGTGCATATGCAGGAAACCTTTACGCTGACCGTGCGTAGGGTGATCATAAAGTTTCAATTAACACATAGAACAGAGTAAGCCCGTAATTAATTTTTTGTTTACATTCCCCGATGTTATTCAATCTCTATCTTGAGCAAGCAGTAAAGGAAACAAAAGAAAAATTCGGTGAGGTATTAAAATCCATGGAGAAGAAATAAATACTTTGAGGTTCGCCGATGACATTGTAATTCTTTCAGAGACAGCAAAGGACTTGGAAGAGCAGTTAAACGGAATGGACAGTGTCTTGAAAGAAGGATATAAGATGAACATGAACAAAAGCAAGACGAGGGTAATGGAATGTAGTCGAATTAAGTCGGGTGATGCTGAGGAAATTAGATTAGGAAATGAGACACTTAAAGTAGCAAAATAACTGATGATGGTCGAAATAGAGAGGATATAAAATGTAGACTGGCAATGGCAAGGAAAGCGTTTCTGAAGAAAAAAAAAAATTGTTAAAATCGAGTATAGATGTAAGTGTCAGGAAGTCGTTTCTGAAAGTATTTGTATGAAGTGTAGCCATGTATGGAAGTGAAACATGGACGATAAATATTTTAGACAAGAAGAGAATCTTTCGAAATGCGGTGCTACAGAAGAATGCTGAAGATTAGATGGGTAGATCACATAACTTATGAGGAGGTATTGAATAGAATGGGGGAGAAGAGGAGTATGTGGCACAACTTGACAAGATGAAGGGACCGGTTGGTAGGACATGTATTGAGGTGTCAAGGGATCACATATTAGGCATTGGAGGGCAACGTGGAGGGTAAAAATCGTAGGGGGAGGCCAAGAGATGAATACACTAAGCATCTTCAGAAGGACGTAGGTTGCAATAGGTACTGGGAGATGAAGAAGCTTGCACAGGATAGGGTAGCGTGGAGAGCTGCATCAAACCAGTCTCAGGACTGAAGACCACAATAACAACAACATTTAAATGCATATAATCCCGGTACACACCGAAAACCCGCGCTTCAGCATCGCAGCATTCCGTTATATGAGCCAAAACGACATGAAATCTCCATTTCATCGATGAACTGCTACGGTACTTTCGCACGGGAATTCCAGTGCGTGCCAGGACACGAGACATGTACCTGTGAAAAAATTAAAAAAAAACAGTTACGTTACTATATGACTAGCCTCGTACTGCGGGAGATTCAACAAGAAACTAGAAAGCAACTGCAATTAAGTGTGATGTACGCTGCAATAAACCGCAACACAGCGTACATCTACATGAGATCTCAATTATAGCTGTAGGAATCATGTTCCGGCACCCCTAGAATGCATTTCTTTGGTATCGAAGCTAGGAACGCCAAACCGAACTCCCAGTTGCTCTGAGGGTCCGATAGCAGCTGTACTGGATGTGTGGGAAGAGCGTCTTCGGAAGCTAGAGTCGGGCGCTGCCTGCGCCGCGCTCGCACAACGGGAACTGTTGTAAGGTCAGTGGGTGAAGAAGGCGCCCCCGCAGCCGCGAGGAAACGGAACAAGCGGGATGAAAGCGAGAGCGCAGAGCGTGGTTGCTCTCACGTCACCAGCAGCAGCGGGACAGACCGAGAGGCGTAGAGAAGAACGCAGGTAGGGGGGAGGGGAGGCCGGCAACGGGACGCAGCTGCGTTGCGTCACGGCGTCGCGTGCTCCACCCTCCCACCCCACCATCGCGCACTCCCCCGCCCATCTCTGCAGCCGCCGCATCCTCGCCGCTTCGCGACTCCACCGTCACTGGGCGCCGATCTTCCTCAGTCCGTCTATCCTTCTCGCCTCGCTTTCCTCCTCCTCCTCCTCCTTCATCGCTACTCCTCCCCAACCCCCACCCCCGGACTGGTGTTGGGCGTGAAGGAAAAGGGGCGAGCGCGCATGTGGGCCCTCGAGAGCAGCGGAAGGATTTTCGGCTGCCACAGGGACCACCCCGGCAGAGTATATAAGACACCGCGGAGACGCCGGCGAGTCACCAGTTGTGTGTGAAATTGTGTTGGGAGAGGTAGACGGGCAGCTCAACGTAACGTGGCGATGAATCTGCTCAAGGTGTGTTTTTATGTATGCTGTCTGGTGGTGGATCTTGTGACGCGCAGTGTAACGATTGATTATCCGATCCAAATATTAGACGTATTTCTGGAGCAGTTCACTGTTTGGTGCATGACTGCGTTTTCCATTTGGTGTTATCTCTATTGGACATCCTCGCGTAAAAATTTTTGAGAAGTTACCGAGCACACTCAACCCTGAAACGTTTGGGGTGTAATGCGTGGACTTCATATACCTGAATTTCTTCCGCTAATAAACTTACAACAACATTTCATTTTCTCTGGTGATTCTCTTGGTAATTATCAAGCTTATAACAGATATAATATTTGTGTTACATTCTTAATCGATTAGGATTACGTTTCATTATATCAGCATGTTTCTCAAAAAAAATTAATTGCCTTGATCGCAGTATTACATTAATTTACAGTTTGTTGATTACTATTTTGGGTTGCTACACCATCATCTTCAGGTCAGTGTTATTGAGATTCAGTATCTTTATACCTGCAGGCTACAAAGTCATCATCAGTAATGTTCTGTAGCTTACATGTTAATAGAAACTGACTCTCTGGTAAGACTCTGAAAGTAGTTGTCTAGCAACAGAAACTAGTAAACAACAATTTCCAAATTAATATAGTAATGCCCTCAAGACAATTAAAATTTTTGAAGAAATATATCAGATGCATTATCTCCATCACCTGAAGATGTCAAGTCTTACCAGGATATCCACGTGTTAAATAAAAGAGGTTCCTTGACAGTTAAGTAAGGTACCAAGTCGCCTTTGGCGTCTGATGCATCGTCACAACGAATGTGTGATAATTAACAACAAAAGTAGGCCCACTGTTAATTTCCCGGGTTCTAAAGTAAACTATATTACAACTAAGAATACAGGAGGGAAGATAAGATTCTTAAGTCTTCCAATAATCGAATAACTTTTTAGTTTCAAAATGTATTCCGTTCTTTTCAAATGTGAGGCACTTGGCAGAATATATCATTTAAACACTTAAGCGTACATTGATTCTTAATCATAGCAATAAAAGATGCAAGTCAGGATCTTGTCAAAAATGTTTTATCGCACATTTTAGCTTCAGGCCAGACTACCACTGCTCATTGCTCGTTAACTCTACCACTAAGACTACTAACCAGTACTATTAGAACCATTAATATTGATTGGTACTGTCTTTATTATGGGTGTCCTTGAATATCCAAATTTAGAAACATTCATGAAGAATCCTACATTGCAGCATAGATGTGTGTAGCATAATTTATGACTCCAGTTACGGATTACATATTGAGTCAACAATCAAGAGCCCGAATGTGACTCTGGACACTGAAAGTTCCATGTACAAAGTACTATGAACTTACTTGTTTCTGTAAAGTATACTCAGAATAAGTTATGGCGTTATAACTTCAGTTATGACGTTAGGACTTTTACGATCTAACCAATAGCTGTCGCTTTTGTGAGGAAAAGCTGATGTTGCTGATAATGACAGTATCAACAATGAACTTATTTCTACAAACTGAACTCCTATGCTTCAGAAATCTTCCAAACAATTAGATATTGTATTATAATGAGTGAAAGATGGTCCAGTCTGAGGAATTAACCGTTTCCATATATGAATGAAGAAACGGAGCAAAAAGTGTTTTGGTGTCATTTTTGCCAAAACAAGCTACATCAGTAAATTTAAGGCTGCTTTTTAATACATGTTAGCGAGACAGAAGCGGGCGAAATGGTATAGTACATTCAGATGACATCTTTCTCTTCTTCTCTTATGTACAAAGTTGGAATGAAAGGTAATTTAACTGTGACTGTTTTTTTCAGCACGAAAAGAGACTACTCCATTTAGTGTAGGATAATTAAGACGAAGCATGCATAGATATAAACCACAGAAAACATTCTTCAAGTGTCTTGAATGAATCACAGTAAAGAAGGAAATCACTCTCGAAATGAGAGATGCATGTTAGTAATTTCTTTGGTTACTGTTCGGCTCAAATCCATAGAAAGTACTGTAGGTTCCCGACTATGACCAAAATTAGCTATAATGAGTCAGCTGCTTAAAAATTAATTCATTCTCAGGGACATATCCAGTACCGAACATATTTTGGCAGCATCGCATTCAAGTCAACACCTCGGCGTTTTGAAAGAGTATTAGAATAGACGAAAAATGAGGAAACCAATAAACATTTACTGAGATATACCTGCCAATTAACAATTTCTGATATATATTTTGATGACATATTGTCTACAAAACCGCGAGAACGTTTCGTATACGCTCAGCAAACTTTAGAGAGACGATACAAGAGAGGCTTTGCGCACCACGGAGAGGTTTACTATCGAAGTTCCGAGAGGGAGCCTATCAAGAACAGTTGGGCAACGTATTATTTCGTCTCAAAAAGCTCTCGTAAAATAATCACAACGAAATTGTTAATAAATTAGAAGTTATATGGAGACTTATCAATAGTCATTCACCCACGCACCATAACGAATGAAGCAGAAAATGGAGAGAAATGATAGGGGTCAAGAAAGTACCCTCCACCTTACGCCCTAAGCTCGTGATATATAGATTAAGAGTATATACGTGAAGCTCTACGGTCGTTATTCGAATAAGATCTGATGCCGAACCGAACGAGACGATGTAGTGGTAAGACTGAGTGTGAGTTCGAGTACACCGAGAGTGAAATCTCTGACCGACCATCCAGATTTAGGTTTATCTTGGGTTTTCTAAATCAGAAAATGCCAGGATGGTTCCATTGAAGGACACCAGCGATTTACCTCCTCAATCCAATCTTAATGACCTCCTCGCGGATAGGACATTTAAGTCTAATACTGAGCCTTTCTGTCACCTCTCTACTGAACAAAACCGGCTGAAGCGATTGATATCCTAATGACGTGGATTTCGAAGTAATAATTTTGAAATTTACATGGTTATCACTTCTTTTCAACGTGCGCAGTCCTTAGCTCTTTTCTTGGTTAGCGTTCATGATCCGATTACCTTATATCGATCAACTGAATATATTTAGTGCTGAAATCAGTTCCAGAAGCAACTGACTACTTTTCAGACAAGAGGTCAGAATAAAGATTCATCGAATTAATTAGAGAGGAAGCACAAACTAAATTAGACAACTGTGGGGCAACGAACTGTGTGTTGCCTTTTCGTGACATCCATCCCGTTATTCGTTTAAGCCAACCAGGGGACCACGGCCAGCATGTTATCTGACGTCTTCTCCTCCAGAACACGGATGGAATGTCATAATGACAGTGTCACCGTTCTTGGATACCTTACAGCGGATCGTTCACAAGCAAGAGAAGAACAGTTACATAAACAAGCAATTGGGCGCATAATTCCAACGGACTGTCTTCACACATCACGTTTCGCGCACGTACCTGTTGTGCGGTTGAAGGCTTCGCGCCGCTTTCTGCTGATGTAGTCTCATTAGTCAAAATGAAAACGAACGCCTCAGGTGGAGGTCATCAGCCGCGTACTTGTTTTCTCTCACTATTAATATGAAGGCTCAAGGCTCTTCCTGGCTCCTAATCATAGTCTGCCAATGTGCAGTACGTCATCCTGCTTCTTGCAGCGTCACCATTTTGTATGACGTAGGAATCTATCCAAGGGGGCGAGCAGTTATCACAGTAGGCAATTCTGACACTCGGTGCTCTAGGCCAGTTGTAATACCTCTTAGGAAAGGGCACCACAGATCCTTGAGCAACCTTTGCCTCGAGTGGTGATATTTTTATTTTGTTGTTGTTGTGGTCTTCAGTCCTGAGACTGGTTTGATGCAGCTCTCCATGCTACTCTATCCTGTGCAAGCTTCTTCATCTCCCAGTACTTACTGCAACCTACATCCTTCTGAATCTGCTTAGTGTATTCATCTCTTGGTCTCCCTCTACAATTTTTACCCTCCACGCTGCCCTCCAATACTAAATTGGTGATCCCTTGATGCCTCAGAACATGTCCTACCAAACGATCCCTTCTTCTGGTCAAGTTGTGCCACAAACGTCTCTTCTCCTCAGTCCTATTCAATACTTCCTCATTAGTTATGTAATCTACCCATCTAATCTTCAGCATTCTTCTGTAGCACCACATTTCGAAAGCTTCTATTCTCTTCTTGTCTAAACTATTTATCGTCCAAGTTTCTCTTCCATAATATTTTTATTTACAGAAAAGAATCCAATAAAAAAGTATAAAATTACGAATTTTTTGCTAGACTTTATACTGATAATTCTATTCATCAGACAGCAGCTTTGTCATTTACTTCTTATGATGACATACTTGCAAAATGGAGTTCAGACGACATGTCTATTGTGCACCACTGAATGACGACCATGAAACGAGAAAGAGTGGAAACAATGAATATTTATGATTTGGAAAACTAGCATCAAAATGAGGGTAAAGCTGTTACACCATCTAAGACTTTCTGTATTTGTCAGACCAGTACAGGAAAGGAGTAATTAGTGGGAACATTATGGAATACAACAAAATAATAATAAACAGCACAGATTAATGACAATGTTCGGTAAAGTATGTACACAGAGATGAAGAATTTTCTACTGAATTGGTGAAACTGGAAGTCGACGATAAAACAGTCTAAAAAGTGTTCACTAAAAAGAATATCTATGTCGATAGGAGTTACATTTAGTTATCTATTTAAAAATACAAATCTGCTGAAAGAAGTAAAAAAGTAGAACTTTAGTATCAATTCATCTCTTCTGCAAAAATCTTTCCTTATCGCAAATACTGGAATAACTAACTGAGTAGGGAAGGAAGGAAACCTCAGAAATGGTCAGCGACCCAGCCTGAGTGCGAGGAAAAGACGGGGATTTGACGTCAGCTCTACATGACGTACTGTCCGCTTTCACTCGGAACATTTCTGTATGCACTACTCAGAGAGCTCGCTTTAACACAAATGCACCAGTTAAGCTGGTTATGTGCGCATTAATGTTAACAGAAGAAGCAATAAAAATCTAGTGGGATCTGCACAATGTTCTTCTTCAAATCCTTAAACCCGTACTACTTCCTAACAGCGCTGAAACAGCTGGCTTGAATCTCGATATCTAAATGAATTCGGAGTTCAGAAAATGAAAATTCAGTTCGCGAAGCATTTACACTCATTAGATTGATAGTGTGGTCTCTATTAACAACAGAAATTTCATAATCGGAATCTCCAATGCGTAACCGTAAATGAAAAACCATACACAAGAGAGACCGTTAAGTAAATGCATATAATCATTCCTCTGGTGTATTAAAATGAGCTGCAGGTTCTAAACATAGTAACGAATGCACAAGTATTGTTATCTGCAGTTCCTTTGCAACCCTTAGGACATTCTGTGGCTGTTTCTGTATTAACTATGCATTATGGCGTTGATATATCGATAGTTTACGACAAAAAACTAGATAATTAGAAATTCTGTATTAACATCAGAAATACGGACGTTTTAATAAGATGAGTCGTAACGCTATATGCTCCCCCCCCCCCCCCCGCTCCCTTCTGAGTTTTGAGTCCTCCCTCGGGCACGGGTGTGTGTGTTGTCCTTAGCGTAAATTAGTTAGATTAAGCAGTGTGTAAGTCTAAGGGCCGATGACCTCAGCAGTTTGATCCCGTAGTCCTTACCACAAATTCCCAATTTCCGTAAGGTTATAGAACGTTCTACACTAGTAAAGTATACAAATAAACTCTGGTACATCTTTAACTCCCAAGACCGATAAAGTGGAAGGTCTTTGGTGTCTTTTTACTGACAGCGCATGGATTTTTCTCTTTTTCTCTTTAGGTAACAGAGTCTATCATGGTCTCCTTTATGGAACTACAAGTACGGACGGCTCACCTGTTCTTAATTTCGTTTCCTGCCGTTCTCGAATCACGTCAAGCGAATTCCAGGATGGATTCTTTTCAGTAATGGACTACTCCCACTGTGGCCCTTGTCCGACTAATATTAGGGTCTGCCTAATGATCTCAGTACAACCATAGCGTTAATTCAATTTTGCAATGAAACTGAAACCTAGTGGAGACAGTTAAGGGTCATCTAACAGGCTACAGGGATGTGCCATACTGTTCGAAGTATCTCCTCCTTCCCCCCCCCCCCCCCTCCCCACCCCCCACCCCTCCACCACTCTTCTCGCATCCTACGTTAACACCTCAGACATAACACTACACTCGATTCTTACCAGTCACTCGTCTTCAAATAACTGTACATCAAGCGGTCTCTTGGACAACAACATCAACGATGGTGATGATTGTCATAAGGTTCTATAATACTATGGATCTCAAACAATTTACATTCACGACTTTATTTCTGAAATGTGTCATCAGCCGGTTTAGCGAACACCGTCGGTTACTTACAATCGTTAAATGCTCAACTGTAATGGTCAGGCTAGTACCCAGCGTATTTCGTCCACCACTATCGTTTCCCCACTTATAGCTCCATTCACGAGAGTGGGGCGTAGAAAAAACCTATCACTCTAAAATCTCGGTTCGGGACATTTCACAAGGTATACGAGTATGTGGGAGGAAGTAATGCGTAGCATGACTGTTATTTGAACGTACGAACGATGAATTTCAACAGAAAACCTATACGCGATGCACAACGCCTTCCTTGTAACATCTCTTACTTACAAAATGAAACCGTGACAAAATGTGCAGTGCCTCTTTCAATCATCTGCATTTCCTCTATAAATTCTACACGGAAAATATCCCAGACTATAGTTAATTACCGGCTGAAACTGAATTTTGTAAGAAACATATTAAGTGAATGAATTACATTTCATTAACATTCTTCATTTGAATCTGTCCATGGCATCCAAATTTACTATAGTTAGTTATAGTCGTTTCACTATAAATCTCTTCACACATTAACTATTTATTGACTACAACTTTTCACACTCACTGATTGCCAGTCGTGTAATTAATCATTAGTACATCCTTCCTAGACTTTATGCGTAGTAAGTTAGTGTTCGTACTGTAAGTTGACTGCTAATCTCTGCACCCAGTGTCAGTCCTTATCAAGGTTACAAGCATTTGTGAATAATTTTCTGGAGTTGCTATTTCCTTACGTACGACATCATCCGCGAGTCGCTTCATGGGTCTTTCGACTTGATCAGCCAAATCTTTTGCATTTGCAGTGAACAATAATGGCCCTTTAGCGGATACCGAGGTATCTGACATCTGTCGATTGCACCACGTTTAGATATGTACTACGACATCCTGACTCCGTCATAGGGCCAGTCCAGTACTGCATAACTTTTATTTTGTTCACTAGACGGCTGTATCACATACTCTGGGCAGGCAAGGAGCGCAGAATCAGCATGGGCGCCGCCATCTGAGGTCTTCATGTTGTCTTGGGAGCACATAGTGAAGCGGATTTCACAATATCACTGTTTGCCTAATTCATGTTGAGGCCTACGGAGTATATTGCTGGTCTCCGGGAAAATCATTCCACACCATCAAAGAGTTTGTTCTGTAGTTCTGTAAGAGGTCAAACGTCAGTTGTATAGGCCTACACTGGTAGTTACGCAATAAACCTCTTCAAAACGAGAAACGGCTAAGCACTGTGTAGTCTTTTTTTTTTCTTTTTTTTTTTTTTTTTTTTTTTTACAGGGATATCTCTCAAGGCGTGATTTAAATATGAAATGTAATACTTAAGTTCATTGGACTAAGTAACTTCGGAAGTTTTTACAGAGGACGTGACGATTTGTAATTAGAAATGGACTTAGTTAAGCGATACTTATTTTCCTTCGCCGAGACAAGAGACAGCGGAGGAATACTGTTATGTATAATATAGGGCTGCAGCGACATCCCTCTTACTTATACTTTTTGACGATATGTTGGTCGTTTGACGGTGAAGTGCGATCTCCACGGACAGTAGAAGAGATCTTGTCTTTCCCCAGCTGCAAAGTCATTACGCAAGACAATTTCGCCCCTGAGGCAGAAATTGAAGCGGCCTCACTCGTGATGTAGGGCGCTTTCGCCCGCGAGGAACAGCTATCTCGGTCTCGGGCCAGCACTGGTTTCCGCCTCAATAGCACTCAGTCATGCCCTTTCATTTTCCATTTCTCTCACAGTACCGACTGCAATCCGGTGTCGACAGTAGAAGCACTTTTGCTCTTAGAGTTCACAACGAGCCACACTTGAACTGCTATATTTGACTTTCAGCTGAAAACATGTTTACCTTAAATTTGTCTAACTTCTTAATATGGCAGACCGACGTCTGAAAGCAAGAAATTATTGCGAGAAGAACAGTCCAAATCATGAATTTTTCGACACAGTACGTATTGGACCATATATGCAATTTTCAGTACATACGTAGCCTTAATTTTTACTAAACCACATGTACAACGTGCCTACTGTATTACGTCACGAAATAGGTACTGCAACTATTGCATTAGAAAACGACTATCACATTAGATGGTTCAAATGGCTCTGAGCACTATGGGACTTAACATAGAAGGTCATCAGTCCCATAGAACTTAGAACTACTTAAACCTAACTAACCTAAGGACATCACACACATCCATGCCCGAGGCAGGATTCGAACCTGCGACCGTAGCACTCGCACGGCTCCGGACAGATGCGCCTAGAACCGCTCGTCCATCGCGGCCGGCATCACATTAGAAAAAATCTGTATGTAGTACATCGGCCTTTAGTCTCCACCAACACTAAGCAATGTGGAATCCATCCATTCGTCCTGAGTCACACATAAATCTTTTATGGCACTTTCTAGCTTACTGCTTACTTGCAAACGTACTTTCCTGTTGAGTATCAGTTTCCCATCAACATTTTATCACTGGCGTGTACGCAAACAGTTCCTATTGCGGCAAGCATCCCGAGCGTGTATACAAAAGCAGATAAAGAATATGCTTCGTATATCTTACAGCACGTTTTACCTTTCAACGATTGTTCACGGTACATGTGCAGCTAATTGTGATCCACTCGTAACGATCTCGCAGTGGGGAAATGTGTCCGTCGAAGAGTCGTCAGAGAGGATGGAAGTTACAGTATCCCATTTCCAACAGAGTAACAGCCGAAACTCACAGAACTGACGCATCTCTTACTGCAATTGATAAAGTTTTAAAATTTATAGGAATACTTTCACAGATAGGTATAGCGTATTATAGCAAATACAGTCTTGTCTCTCATCACAAGGAAAGGTTTTCAGGTAGGAACCATAACCTTGACTTTAATCCTCAGTGGCTTTGATGGCAAGTAAGACAGATAATTTCCTATCCATAATTTACGCAAATAGGGAAGAAGTGCAGTAGTTGTTTTATCAAAATCATATGCACTAGGCCGTACCTCACAGACCGAGCTACTCATTGCTGCGGCAAGTCACGTGTCGTGAAACTAGCGCAGATACGTATTTTTCTCTGATGTCGAAGTTTAAATACATTTTAATAGCGTGAAATACTTTTTTCTATGAAACGCTGCATCTAAGAAAAGGATAAAGGATTGAAGCCTCTGATTAAGTTGGCGCTCACATACAAATAATGGCACTTGGATGAGGAGCTCCGAGAAGAGTGTAGCAGGAAAGCCGATATGTCTTGTTTTAGAAAGTGTCCCGAAAATTGTCTCAAGTCATCTCGGAAAACCAGTACAAAGGGAATCAAGATGGGCGAAGAACAGTTTGAAACAACACACCTTACCTTTACGACACCAGAGGCGGACCACAACAAGTAACCGAAATTCTTATTAGCTCCTGCTAGTGATTGATACAAGAAAGATTTCTAGTCTCGTGCAACGATAGATTCACCCAAAATTACTATACCGGAAGTGTTGTGCCTTGGCAGTTGGTGAACATGAGAAGACGCAGTGAGAACGAGCCTAAAACCAGGTAAAGGATTTTGACCTCTAATGAAGCTACGCACTATCGAAACCATACACCATTTAGTTGACGAAATTGCTACGATTAGTTTGGGTTTCACAAGTAACATGACATCATCGTCTACTTCCTTCAACAACGCAGCTGTTTTCAGAATCATCCTAAAATGATATTTCACGCACGTTGTATTCGGGAGACATCTATTTTCACAGTAACCCACCATTTGACTGAATTTTGGATATTTTTATCTGGTTTCCTTTTTCCGAACAGTTGAGGAAAAACGTCCAGCCATAGAATACAGGCAAGCAATCCATTTCAATAAATCTCAGAAAACAAAAGAAGCGAAGTCACATTTCTGTGGACTTAAAGGAAGAAGCATTTTACAGAAATTTTCAGTATGTTTCTGCACGTGAATGAGTGTCCATACATCGCAGGACATCATCAACAACTGCAGAAACTTGAAGTTCCGCCATTGTCTAGGTCGTATGAGAGCAAAGGGAACGTATCAGCAATGTAAATTATATTCCAGAATGAGATTTTCACTCTGCAGCGGAGTGTGCGCTGATATGAAACTTCCTGGCAGATTAAAACTGTGTGCCGGACCGAGATTCTAACTCGGGACCTTTGCCTAATTTTTTAAATTATATTCTTTCGCTCTAATTTCTGTGTTTCTGTATACGAAATAGCAGGTAGCTGGACTGAGAGCTTCACATTTCAGTAGTTCAAGACGCTCTATGTGAACTATATGAGACAAATGAAACTGCATTATTTGTTAGATTTAATCGTGTAAGATTACAGCCAAAGATATATTTACCGATGTAAAATATGCATATTCGATAAAAATGGTGAAGAAGTCGAAACGTATCACGCATTTGTGTGAATATCTGTGACACTGATTACGTGATGACGAATACTACAGATTATCACGTACATTGTAAAGAGTAGGAAACACATCACCTGCCCAGCGATGCACAAGTAAATTTCATTTAAATGTTAGGCGGTGCATTCTACCGGAATGCTCATGAACGTTTATTTATGTAGTGATATTTATGTAATGTATAAATTAATGCTTCCAAACATTTTAAATTAAGCTTTATTTAGATGACGACTTGCTTTAGGCTACGAGGAACTTCAATACTGAATTTGTACATTCCGTCCTAATCAGGCACTTATACTGCACTGTCAAAGTTTTGCATCGTTAGACGTCACAGTATTATTAGTCAGTACATCAGTGGCGTAAAACAGAAAACTTTTCGCTAATAGTAGAAATTCCCGAATATTTCCTGCCATGCTGTAGTGTGACACGGTTCAAAATACACAACTTTCAAAACAGTGAGATGGAGAGCACTAGATCTTTATATCTTAAGCACACGCCTTGTCGTATCCTCAACAACTTGTCACACAACATCTCGTCATTTCAAATCGCAGAAATGTAGCAGCATCCGTAGTGCTTCAACAACTTCACTAGTTTTCAAAATATGACACTTTCTTACACCATTAAATATAGCTAGTCATCTGGGTGTAGGTGACGACTGCTGTGAAGAGAGGTTTTAAAGACCAAAGAAATCAAAACCGGAAAATGAATATAGAGATGTGTGTCACAGGAAGTCAGAAGCAGCAGTAGTCGAGACGCATCCTCGCGAAGCGTTGCGTGCTGCCGAGAAGTAAAAGACACAAAGGACGGCTTCGACAAAGGCTGTGGAGCGCAGTCCCAGTTCCGCTGTGAGAATAACATGGTCGCAGCGACACACACAGCAGCTGCAGCGGCCACCGTGCTACAACGGACCGCACGCTCCCGCCGGAAGCCGGCCGGGTACTAACTAATCTAAAAGCCGAGCTAACTGGAGCAGCGGCCGCGACACCAGCGCCAGAGGTGGGCGTGGCCACGGGCGGCGGGTTCAGCGGCCTTCTGCCTGCTCTCGTTTCGCGCCAGGAGCAGATCAAGGCCGCCAGCCAGCTGGCGAGCACGAGAGAGTACAGTGTTGTTAGTTCATTCTCCTCCGGTACGAAGGCCAACGACCCGTGGAGAATCAATCCGCTCAAACCAGCCATGCTCTAGCGAACTCTTTGCACTGTTGATGTCGACTTCATCAGGAATCTTGTTCGCTACCTGGTTTGTGTGTTAGAGTTGATTGGAAAAGGGAGGAAGGACACTGATCCGGAAACGACCAGCTCAAATGTTGTAAGCGAAAATCGTTCTGATATGACTGACAGTGGAACACATGTGCAGGTACGGTTGTTGCTAAGACTGTAGAGTAGGTAACTTTCAGAGGTGGTAGTATGGACCAATAAAAGGTAACATGTCCGGTAAACATGGGTTCTAAAACACCTTAAGAGCTAGGAGCACTTGATCAGTAGAAGATACCTCTTTCACAGTACCAAAGATGAACAAGTGCTCATAGCTTTTCACGTATGCATGATAGAGGTTATATTTACTAGACTTTTTTCTTGTTTTGGTCCACACTGCCGCCTCTCAAAGTTGCCTACCCTTCGGTCTTAGCAACAACGGTACCGGTACATGTAGAAACACCCTGAATGCCTACAGTAAAAGGAGATTTAGGTTATTCATACTTTTCAAAAGTACAGTTACAGTATAAAAATTACAAAGTAAGGTCTTTTATAGATTCATCCTCTTGATATTCATGACACTCATTTAAGAATTTTACCGGTGTCTTACCCTCAATAGTATTTATTATAGGTGCAATTCATACTCATAACGACATTGATTAAAACTTCCAAAGCATTCCTCAGTTATATGTTACCAATGACCGCGTTTACCTTCCCATCACTCCAAATATGGGCGCCAGGGATGTCCTATCGTAGATAGTCGGCGCTATCTCTACTAAATTAGGTTGACATTTCTGTATGACCTCCGGAGTTATGCTTTTCCTTTCTTTCCTCCCACTCTCATCATTAGGTATTTTAGGAGTATCTTGACACCGAAGTATATTTTCATCTAGTAATTCATAGGTGAAGTAAGTTTGGTAAAAACTACTCAGACCGTTCCAAAGCTATGCTTGATGTTCCATCCTTTCCTAGGGTCAACATCATCCCAGAGGATTAAATGACATCGAGACTATCATCCCAACAACCCCGAGTTATAGTGGAGATTAGTACAGTTCGTCTTCACCTATTTTTCCATGCCGTGTTTTCACGCTCTCACCCGACTCCTGTGAATGTAACGGTGTGTTATAAGCTCAGATCCGGCATTCTGGCCTTAGATGGGGCAATGGAGACAGACCCACGGTCATGTCATCCTCAGCCAATGACGTCATTAGGATGTGGTATGGAAGGCCGTGTAGTCCGCAAACCGCTCTTCCAGCTGCACAGACCTTGGAGCCGATACTGCTCGGTCAAGTAGCTCCTCAGTTGGTATCTCGAGGCTCAGTCACCCTCGTTCTGGTCCTCCCACAAGGAAAAATCCTTAGCAGTAGTGGCAGTTAATCCTGGGTCCTCCGTACGGCAGTCAGCCACTCTGGGCACTCAGCTACTGAGATAGAAGTGTGTTATCCTAGCAATATAGTCAGATAACAGGTCATATCTAAGTCACATACTGGAATGTTTTGTTGTAGTCGATTCCGTTAATATGTTTCAATAAGCATTCACTTCTTGCAGCACCAAACTATTGAAAGCACCTTATTGTAAGACTATTAAATATGAACAAGCAAAAACGCTTTAAAGGATGATAGCGTTATGGGTTTGCTTTGAGAGCTGCTGCGCTGTGGGAAGGAGACAAAGTCATCATGTAAAGCATAGCTAAACCAACGCCATCAATAACATACAGATTCGGAGCAGCCGTGCATATGTTAGTAATGTAGGTGGATAAGGTGCGGTCTCTATGGGTCATCACTCGGTAAACATGATGGTCAGTGGCGCTAGTAGCGGTTAGAACATTGAGGATGTGGGTACTGAAAAATGTTTAGTGGCTAAATCCTGAAAAATTATCAATTACCAAGTAAAATAATTAATTGCCTTAATAATATTTGCATATAGTTTCTACCAACAGCCTTACTTCTTACGTAACAGCACAAGAGGAAAACTGCACTGTCCCCTCAAAAATACATTCCTTCTTGTGTGCATTCAAGTAAACAACATAAATACTGTAACTCACTGTGGATTATCAAACATAGGGACTAGGTGAGTTTATGTAAGCACGTTTTCCTTATGCGATTTCTGGTTTATTTTGATTTCAAGCACTCCCTTTGCCATCACTACTCTGTTCTTCGCAGTTAGTAAATGCGGTGTGGGGTGAAGTGCAGGAAATACTTTCTGACTTTCAGCCTCCGATAGGTACCTAGAGATCAAAGAAAGAGCGTGAAACGTTAGAAAAAATACAATACATTTAATCTGAGAGGAATTCACACGTCTTATAAAATGAATGATTAAGGTTTTAGTTGCTAGGAACAAAGCGTTATCAAATGAAATCAATGGTCTGGTAAGCAGAACAAAGTAGAAGTGATTTAGGACGGTGTGTTGTATCTCCGCTACGTTAATCAGCGCTAATATACCTCACGTGTGGGAGCCGGTAGTGGTAGGACGCGAAGAGACCCTCAGGGACACTTATTTCTCGTACATTGCGCAACTGGTTTTTGAGGGCGGACGTCTGTTTGTAGCTTGCTATGCCTTGCACGCAGCTGGACACCGCCCACCATCCCAGAAACGCTTTAAATTGCAAATCTACCTCAATGGCATTGGTATTTTCAGTTGAAGTGGCATTTAGCGTCCATTCAGAAACACACAAGGTGATTCAGGGCAAAGAGCATTAGAATGGATTGTCTGCAAACATGCTTACAGAATTACACCAGTGGTATTCGCCTTAAAGTCAACAGAAAACTTCATTTCCAATGCTATACCACGCTCACTATTCCTACCGGCTGAATAAGAAAATAACCCTCGACTGGAGTTTTGCAACGATCCATAGTTACAAGGAGATTTTATTGATTTGTAAGACAGCAGGCTAAAACTGATAGGAATGTTGTAAAGTAGTTCCAAGTGAGTCGTTGATATATAAGAATAAGCGTTTACATTCAGCGGCTAACAAACTGAACATGAGAAACCCACGCAAAAGACTAGAAAAACGAATTATTATCAGATGTAGAGGGTAAGCGTTCCAAATAACAATACACTGAATTACGCTGGTCATTAAAGGAGCATGCACATGATTTACTCTACATTCATGCCTGTTACGCAGTTAGTCCTAGGTTTGGATAACTTACCTCATGATCAGAGGTTTTAATTCTATCCTCAGATAAATCTTCAGTGTATGATAATAATTACTTATCAATAAGGCAGTCCGCAGCTCGTGGTTTTGCGGTAGCGTTCTCGCTTCCGGCGCACGGGGTCCCGGGTTCGATTCCCGGCGGGGTCAGGGATTTTCTCTGCCTCGTGATGACTGGGTGTTCTTCATCGTCATTTCATCATCATTGACTCGCAAGTCGCCGAAGTGGCGTCAACTAAGAAGGACTTGCAATACGGCGGCCGAACTTCCCCGCATGGGGTCTCCCGGCCAACAATGTCAAACGATCATTTCATTTCATTTTTTCAATAAAGCAACTGGTTCTGACACCATTGGAAGAAAAACAGCGCTTTTCCTGTATCGAGCGGACGTTACTGGAACAGCGAAAAATGCAAGACAGTGATGAAGTTTAAATATTTGAGTGAATGGACTGCATCCAGTTTCTCAGAGAAAGCAACTACCTACCGACTGGCACGAATCACAGACTGCAAAAAACGCGTATCTCACAATGTAAAACTGGAACACATCGCAACATTGTAGGCTATGGGGTGCATGCCGCTAAAGATAAAAGGGTTTATAGAAATATAGGAAATATGAATAAAAGAAGAAAATACGTTCTGTGCCAAACGAATATTGGAAACAGAAAAGAATATAGAAAAACTGAATAAGGTCCATGGCTTTCAGGCTTTTCTGTTGACATTAAAGCGAATACCACTGGTGTAATTCTGTAAGCATGTTAGCAGACAATCCATTCAAATGCTCTTTTCACTGAATCACCTTGTGTGTTTCTGAATGGACACTAAATGCCACTTCAACTGAAAACAAAGGAAGTAGGTTATAGTACACTTGTTCGCCCACTGCTTGAATATTGTTCATCAGTGTGGGATCCGTACCAGATAGGGTTAATAGAAGAGATAGAGAAGATCCAACGGAGAGCAGCGCGCTTAGTTACAGGATCATTTAATAATCGCGACAGCGTTACGGAGATGATAGATAAACTCCAGTGGAAGACTCTGCAGGAGAGACGCTCAGTAGTTCGGTACGGGCTTTTGTTGAAGTTTCGAGAACATACCTTCACCGAGGAGTCAAGCAGTATATTGCCCCCTCCTTCGTATATCTCGCGAAGGGACCATGAGGATAAAATCAGAGAGATTAGAGCCTTCACAGAGGCATACCGACAATCTTTCTTTCCACGAACAACACGAGACTGGAATAGAAGGGAGAACCGATAGAGGTATTTAAAGTACCCTCCGCCACACACCGTCAGGTGGCTTGTGGTGTATGGATGTAGATGTAGATGTATGACCGTTAATGAAATAGGTACTCCCTGCTCAAAAGAAACGAAGGAGCAGCTCCGAGACAAAATGCGATAATAATAATCAAGGTTAGTAGTAGAAACAACAGAAGTACTATCCGAAAGAAGACGACGTTAAAAAGAAACGCAATTATTCCATTTTTTCTGGATTGTACATTATTTTACCTGAGGTGGCCTACAACTCAAAGTACTCTATCAAATGATGAAAGTCACCTGAACAATGGTACCTCATGTTACATTTACCTGAAGAATTTTATGGAAACTGTTCTCCGATCGCGAAACCTACGAAACTGCATCAAGAAGGATCTTGCTGAAATAATGAGTGTGTAGTTCCGAAAGACAGAAAGTGATGGCACACCGAATCCGTACCTTTTACCCTGGATCTTATTGTGCCTCACCGGAAGGCTCACTAATTCGTATGCTGGTAAACAGTTGCGGTGATAGTGGTGTCGAGAACGTCATGTATACAAATTTAGTGTCCCGATGACACGAAACTGGACAGTTAACGTTTAGGAAGATCACAAAAAAGTCAGAAACAAAATTAAGAGCAAGCGACTTACATCATGATTCTGGGAAACAACTAACCCCCAGCACGAACTCTATTCCATATTAAATCCTATCTAAGCAGTACAACAGATTCTAAAGAGCGATTTAGCAGATGTTACGAACGATGGCACATTCTGCACTGGAACTGAAAGATGGACGGATGTTGTTATTTAGTAGTTGCAACATTGTGTCAAATCGCTTATAACATAATAGGACAAACCCGATCCGAGAAATTTCCTATTCAGCTTTACAAAACTATAACCTGTGGTACAGACTATAGACGGTAGATGAGCAGCTTGTTCGCATTCGTAATAGTGCATCAAGCTGTGAGACTGGCACAGACACGATTATGAAAGGAAACGGTGAGCCCGTCGTGCTGGCAACGGTTAGCCCCAGGTCCGCAGGCAGAAGGCTGCGGAGGCCGTAATGAGCGAGAGGATGGCAACCGGCGGCCAGGCGGCTTATCGTATCAGACGGATAATTTTCTGCAGTGTGCATCTCCTCGGGAGTCCGCAGTGTGTGCAGACGGTAAACAGCGACAGACGACATGCGGGAGAAGGGGGGGGGGGGAGGAGGGCGGAGGTGCGGAGGCTGCAGCCTTGCATTCCAGTATCGCCTATCTCTCTCTCGTCTTCTCAGCGCGCAGGCCTTCTTGACGAATGTGTTCCTTGGAGAACCCCGCCACACTGCGGGCCGCGTGACTCCACGAACGCGTCACCGCCTCAAAATATAACGTCTGCGCGGAAGAGATTTAAGGACTTCCGCACAAGATGACAGCAAGGAAGGAGTGTTCCATTCACTCAACCTGTAGTACTGCGTCCATATTAAAGCCATCTTTCCTTTCATTTATCGAAAATATTAAAAAAAGCTTCGCGTACCTATAATTTGCTATATCACCGTAATAGTCGTACCCAATTTAGACTAGTACCTTACCTGATTATATACAGTGAAAGTTTATCACGCCTACAGTTATTGACTTGACACTACTTCATCACATATGGCCACCGGCCGAGACTGCTCAGTGCTAGAGATAGTAAACGCCCATTTTGGTTTCAAATCCCCTTCCAATAATAATGATTTATATTTTCTGTGATTTGTGTGAATCAATGACCGAATAGGGTGTAAAGCGTCAAGTCATTTCGTTCGTACACTTGTATAGCTGAACATCCAAACTTCGGCAATAAAATTTACATTACTAGCCTCTGAGAGCATTTTTTACTCCCGCCGTGAGATTTCTCTTATAATGCAGTTTTCACAAAGGACTCTTCCACTACTTTCTGCGACTTTTATAGACTCTGGCATTCGTCGATAATACACCACAATTTTCTTGGAAATTGTGGTAAGTTGCTAATGAACCAAACTGCCGATGTCATCGGTCCCTACGCTTACACATTACTTAATCTAACTTAAACGCTATGGACAACATTCCAGGTCCGAATCCTGGCAGGGTCGCCATATGAAACGTCCCTTATGAAACGTCCCCTTAGAAAAATTATAAATGACTGTGCTTGAACTGACACACAGTATTTTTAGTGCTACGCAATCTGACTTTCAAAAATCAAAAAACCGTACAAAATAATGGCCCTGACTAACAATAACCTATACCTTTCATGAATCACTTACCTCACAAAAATCTTCGTTACTCGAACTACTGCAATACAGCGAGTGCCAATACTGCCAGCTAAATAAAAGATTCTAACTACTGAAGGCACTAACTACTGATAGGCATAGTTAGAAAATGAAAGATTTTGATAGAGAACAAACAATGTATTTACCTTAATAGTGTTTAAAAGTCATAATATAAATGGTTCAAAAGGCTCTGAGCACTATGGGACTTAACATCTATGGTCATCAGTCCCCTAGAACTTAGAACTACTTAAACCTAACTAACCTAAGGACATCACACAACACCCAGCCATCACGAGGCAGAGAAAATCCCTGACCCCGCCGGGAATCGAACCCGGGAACCCGGGCGTGGGAAGCGAGAACGCTACCGCACGACCACGAGATGCGGGCATTATATATCAGTTCATGACATCCAGTCTTACAAATTTACTCTTTCTGATGGACACACATCCGGATCATCCACTCTCAAAACTCCGCCATCTCTCTGAGCACATCCACCACTGCTGGCGGCTCATCTCCAACTGCGCAATGCTACGCGCTGTTCACATCCAACTGCCCAACACTACAATAGCAAATTCCAACAATGCAAACCAGCCACAGACTGCACACAGCACATTCAGTGATTTTCATATAGAGCGCTACATAGCGTTACCAACATAAAAACCTAAACAGCCTACTTAGAACACATATGCCTCAGGGATGACTCTAACCTCCGACAGAGGAGTTGGGCGAACTGTGACAAGCCGCCATAGACCGCCTGGCTACCCCGTGCGGCGATAATACACCGTCCTGTCTATTACTGTGACTTCAATGTGCAGTACTCACGCGCGTACGGCATGTGGCAGCACTGAAAGTGGAGAGTATATAGGTGTATAGTGGGATGCGGACGACAGTGCAGTCATTGTCGTAAAACAGAAACGGTGCGATTTATCTGACGTCCAAAAGGGCATCGTCATTGACTTTCGGGCCAAGGGTGAAAGCAGTTGCGAAACTGCCGCAGTGGTTAAAGTATACCGCGCCTGGCAAAATGGCGCTATGCAAAAGCGTCACCGAGGCAACTGCGGTGCACCACGGACCATGTACAGCGTCAGTCACTAAGTATTGCCACCTAGAATAAGTTGCATAGGACTACGGGGACCATAATATGACGTTGGTTTCTTGTTGATAGGTGAGATCGCTTCAGAGATATGAAGGCCAACTTTGTTTTCTTAAACTGGACGCTGTAGTTCGGTACTTATTTTCTGATAGCGGCTATCGAGACGAATCCAATGATGTGTAACAGCAGTGTCTTTAAAGCTCAACTAAGGTCACAAAGGTGGCATGAACGTCGAATCTTACCATTGACATCCTTTCACCTTAAATTATAATTCCGCTCTTGAACCTTCCTTTTACTTGCGAAATTGCTTCTTCGATATACTGATTGAACATTATGGATGAAGGACGAAATCCCTGCCTCATACCCCTTCTGACCCAAGGACTTCGTTCTTCGTCTCCCAGCCCTGTTGTATCCTCTTGGCTCTTCTACTGTTTTATATTACTCGTCTTTTCCTATAGCGTACCCGTGTTTTCCTCAACATTTCGAACATATTGCATTATTTCACATTGTCGAACGCTTTTTCCATATCGACAAATCCTTTTCTTTAGTCTTGCTTCCTTTATCAAGGTCACTAATTCATAATAAGATAGATGAGCCAGAGCATTATGACCATCTACCTAACAACCGGTGTACCCACCTTTGTCACGGATAGCAGTGGCGACGGGTCGTGGCATGTAAGCAGTGAGGCATTGGTAGGTCGCTGGAGGGAGTCGGCACCACATCCGCACACGCAAGTCAACTAATTCCCTTAAATTCCGTGGAGGAGGGCCATGAGCTCTGACGCCACGTTCAATCAAATTCCAGATGTGTTCGATAGGGTCCAGATCTAGCGAGTAAGGGGGCAGCAAATCACTTGGAACTCGCCACTGTGTTCCTCGAACTACTCCATCACACTCCTAGGCTTGCGACATGGCGTTGAAAAATGCAACTGCGTCGTGAAACATGATCGTCACGAAGAGGCGTACGTGGTCTGCAACCAGTCTACAATACTCATTGGCCGCCATGGTGCCTTGTACGAGTTTCACCGGCCTCTTAATGCCCACGTGAATGGATGCCAAACGAGGCCGCCGTCGTCTTGTCCCCGTCCCGCAGTACAGGTGTCAAGGACGTGTTCCCCCTGGAAGAGGACGGGTTCGCATCCCTCCTCGAGCAATGTGAAGAAGATATCGGGATTCATTAGAGGATGCAACGCTATGCCACTGCGCCAACGTCCAATACGTGCCCATTTCATTCGTAGTCGTCGACGTCTTTTTGTCATCATTGGTACAGGTATGGGTCGTCGGCAGCAGAGGCCCATCGTTAAGCGTTCGGTGCACTGTATGTACAGACACACTTGTACTCTGTCTGTCATATAAGTCCAATGTTAGTTCCACCACAGTTCGTAGCCTCTCCTGTTTTACCAGTCTGCCCAGGCTACGAGGTCCGACTCTAATGAGGAGTGGCCGCCCAACCCCACTACGTCTGGGCGTGGTTTCACTTTGATTTCGCCACGTGTTGAGGACACTTGTCACGGCACTCCTGGAACACTCGACAAGTCGTGCAGTTTCCAAAATGCTCGTCCCGAACCACCGGGCCATCACAATCTGCCCTCGGACTCAGATAGATCGCGCACCTTAACCATTCTACAAGCAATCAACACGCTCACTGATACTATATGCTCCGTGCGTGTGTCTAGCCATCATACCTCGCCATGTGACGCTGTTATCGCCTGGACGAGTTTATATCAGTAGTAGGTCGGTGGTCATAACGCTCCGGCGGATCAGTGTATGCGGCCCAAGGTGCCGCCCCAAGCTGTCATTACTGGCACTGGAGAAAATGAGTCTGGCAAGCACTGCGCTATACGGACGGCCGTCTGTTACAGAGCGTGTGGGTGGCAGTCGCGGTGGCCGCAGTGGCGGTGGCCGAGCCGGCGCTGCCGGGCCAGTTCCAGTACCTGCCGCCAGACCGCGGCTACAACTACCCGCCGCCCAAGGTGCCGTTCACGACGCCGACGACGCCAGGCTACCGGCCGCCGCAGACGACGCCGCCGCCGCCCACGAGGCCCACCTACCCCCAGCCGCCCGTCACCTACCCGGTCGGGCCGCCGGTCACTACGCCGCCCTATGGACGGCCCACCCCGCCGCCAACCTATGGCCCGCCACCGGTACGTACACGACGATCCAGCTACACAGTGGTGATCCATCAGGGGTGCTACACTACGTGATCAAAAGTATCCGGACACCTGGCTGAAAATGACTTACAAGTTCTTGGGGCCCTCCATCGGTAATGCTGGAATTCAATATGGTGTTGGCCCACCTTAGCCTTGATGACAGCTTCCACTATCGCTGGCATACGGTCAGTCAGGTGCTCGAAGATTTCTTGGGGAATGGCAGCCCATTCTTCACGGAGTGCTGCACTGAGGAGAGGTATCGATGTCGGTCGGTGAGGCCTGGCACGAAGTCGGCGCTCCAAACCATCCCAAAGGTGTTCTGTAGGATTCAGGACAGGACTCTGTGCACCCAAGTCCTTTACAGGGATGTTATTGTCGTGTAACCACACCGCCCCACGCCATGCATTATGAACAGGTATTCCATCGTGTTGAAAGATGCAAGCGCCATCCCCGAATAGCTCTTCAACAGTGCGAAGCTAGAAGGTGTTTAAAACATCAACGTACCCCTGTTCTCTGATGGTGCCACGCAGAACAACAAGGGATGAAAGCCCCCTCCATAAAAAACGCGACCATACCATAACACCGCCACCTCCGAATTTTACTGGTGGTACTACGCACGCTGCAGATGAAGTTCACCGGGCATTCGCCGTACCTACACTATGTACCACATTATGTAAGGTTATTCGTCACTCCATACGCTCCTCACACCAAGCGAGGCGTCGTTTGGCATTTATTGGGGTGATATATGGCTTATGAGCAGCCGCTAGACCATGAAATCCAAGTTTTCTCATCTCCCGCCTAGCTGTCATAGTACTTGCAGTGGATCCAGAGGCAGTTTGGAATTCGTGTAGGATGTCAGCCTATTACACATTTCGAACCTCTTCAACTGTCGGCGGTCTCAGTCAGTCAGCAGACGAGGTCGACCTGTACGCTTTTCTGCTGTACGTGTCCCTTCACGTTTCCACTTCACTATCACATCGGTAACAGTGGACATTGGGATGATAAAGGGGTGTGGAAATGTCGCGTACGGATATAGACAAAAGTGGCACCCAATCACCTGACCACGATCGAAGTCCGTGAGATCCGCGGAGAGCCCCATTCTGCTCTCTCAAGACGTCTAATGACTACTGAGGTCGCTGATATGGAGTGCCTGGCAGTAGGTGGTAACACAATGCACCGAATAAGAGAAACGTATGCTTTTGTGGGTGCTGGATACTTTTGACCACATAGTGTAGATTAGTACCCTATCTATCCCGCTGCCAATAATTGCTGGTCCTTGCTATGGACACAACCACACCGGAAAAAATTGGTCAAGCCAATGGGCCATCATGAATACCCATGAAACACAATTTCTAGTGTTGAAATTCGACAAAAGAATACAGGTCACAAAAGCGTGAAACATTGCTGTAAACGAGGATTGTAAATTTAATTGTCCCTTGTTTGAGTCGCAAACCATCCCAAAGGTGTTCTGTAGGATTCAGGTCAGGACTCTGTGCACCCCAGTCCTTTACAGGGATGTTATTGTCGTGTAACCACACCGCCCCACGCCATGCATTATGAACAGGTGTTCCATCGTGTTGAAAGATGCAAGCGCCATCCCCGAATAGCTCTTCAACCGTGCGAAGTAAGAAGGTGTTTAAAACAGCAACGTACCCCTGTGATCTGATGGTGCCACGCAGAACAACAAGGGATGAAAGCCCCTTCCATAAAAAGCACGACCATGCCATAACACCACCACCTCCGAATTTTACTGGTGGTACTACGCACGCTGCAGATGAAGTTCACCGGGCATTCGCCGTACCTACACTATGTACCACATTATGTAAGGTTATTCGTCAGTCCATACGCTCCTTACACCAAGCGAGGCGTCGTTTGGTATTTATTGGGGTGATATATGGCTTATGAGCAGCCGCTAGACCATGAAATCCAAGTTTTCTCATCTCCCGCCTAGCTGTCATAGTACTTGCAGTGGATCCAGAGGTAGTTTGGAATTCGTGTAGGATGTCAGCCTATTACACATTTCGAACCTCTTCTACTGTCGGCGGTCTCTGTCAGTCAGCAGACGAGGTCGACCTGTACGCTTTTCTGCTGTACGTGTCCCTTCACGTTTCCACTTCACTATCACATCGGTAACAGTGGACATTGGGATGATAAAGGGGTGTGGAAATGTCGCGTACGGATATAGACAAAAGTGACACCCAATCACCTGACGACGATCGAAGTCCGTGAGATCCGCGGAGCGCCCCATTCTGCTCTCTCAAGATGTCTAATGACTACTGAGGTCGCTGATATGGAGTGCCTGGCAGTAGGTGGTAACACAATGCACCGAATAAGAGAAACGTATGCTTTTGTGGGTGCTGGATACTTTTGACCACATAGTGTAGATTAGTACCCTATCTATCCCGCTGCCAATAATTGCTGGTCCTTGCTATGGACACAACCACACCGGAAAAAATTGGTCAAGCCAATGGGCCATCATGAATACCCATGAAACACAATTTCTAGTGTTGAAATTCGACAAAAGAATACAGGTCACAAAAGCGTGAAACATTGCTGTAAACGAGGATTGTAAATTTAATTGTCCCTTGTTTGAGTCGCAACTGTTTAAACTGTGCTAGAATCTGCAAAACAAGGACAGCGTCTCAATCCCATGATCTATTAAAAAACGCAGTAAAATATTTCGTTGCTCTGTGTTAGTACGCAATTGATCTGTGTGAGCACACTGAGTAGCTGGATCAATGTTTCTTTGATTAAATAGTTGGAGGAGATTGGTGGATCAATATTTTTGTAATTAAATCATAGGAGGAGGTAGGTGGATTAATGTCTTTTAAATAAATCTTGGGAAGATGTACGTGGAATAACGCTTTTTTTAATTAAATCATTAGTAGAAGGTAGGTGGATCAATGTTTATTAATACATCGGACGTGCGACTCTATTACGCGTAAGCATTGGTCCGCCTGCCTTCTGCCATGATTTAATTAAAAAACCATTGGTCCACTTACTCAATGTGCTCGAGCAGATCGATTGCGTATTCGTTTCACCACCACATTAGATACATTTTCGTGTCTCTGCAATTAACCCATGAGACAAGCACGAACGTCAGTCCACTATATAGCACTCGCTGCCATAATAATCACAGATGCACCGAAAAATACCAAACAAGACAATGGTTTAAATTTCGGCACTAGAAATACATTCCCACTCTTGTCGCCTATCATTGGTTATGTCAAAGAATCATCCCAATGACTACGCGAAACCGACGCGTTGCCTACCTATGAGCAGTCGATAAACACCTCCGTGACTGCCGCTTGCCCTGATCTAGACTTTAGCCTTCCTAGAGGGCTGCATAATTGTGGGGACGTTGACTGCTACGTTTACCCGCTATTCGAAATAGGATGCCAGCAAAACCACCCTCAAAGACGAGGTGATTTTAGTGAGAAGTGAACTGACAGGTAGGTGTTTATGTGAGCAACATATGATATCATATCCAGAGCAAACGGAACACACAGGTCAAAGCAAGCGGTGTCCAAACAGTTGCATCAATACACAGTGCACCATCTTCTGGCGGCAACGCAGTTGTTTATTCTCACACGGAAACCATAATGAAGCTGCCGAACGTGCCGAATGACATTCTGCGATATATTGTACAGGGTGACTCGAAAGGATAGGAAATTTTGGAATGTAGTTTAATGGATGACCACATTTACTTTACACATATTTATTTATGTCAGTTTATAGCACAGAGTATGCCATTACTGATTGTCACAAGAATTTTTATTTCTTCACTACCATGCCACAGATGAGCTTCCCCCTAGCGCACATATTCCTGCAACCTGGCAAAAACGTTATACATGGCCTGATCTAACATTTCAATAGGAATCCTGGAGATTTCCTCTCGTACTCTTGCTGTATGTTCTTCGTTGGTAGCAGTAAGGTAAACCTCGCTATTGAGCTGACCCCACAAGAAAAAGTCACACGCTGTCAGTTCAGGCGGTCTTGGGGTCCATGCAATGTCACGATCTTTTGCGCTGACACGGTTATCAAATAATCGTCGCTCAGCTCCCATCGATAACTCTGCTGTATATGTCGCAGCTCTGTAATGCTGAAACCAGCAGTTGGCAGTAAAACGGGCAGTTCACTGTCCGTGGCGGCAGCGTACTGAACGCACGTTACAGCGGCTGTGCACCCACCATTATCTTCAAAAAGGTAGTAGTCTATAACGCCACTCGATGACTTGGCGCGTGGAACATCACCATGCTGCTCGATATTGATATGAAGCCGAAATTCTCAAGGTGCGGCCCCTACACTTCCATTCCTGTAATGGGCTTTTGCCGCAAAGACCCGCTGCGCACCGTTCCACTGTTCCGTGCTATTTACTAAATGGCTAGACAGTGAGAGCAGCATTCTATATGTGAATCGGCACCAATTACCTCACAGTGTTCCCACAAGTTCCAAAATTTCCCATTCTTTCCAGTCGTGTTGTACCAAGTACCTTGCGCCTTTTATTGCAATTCGGGAATGATTCTCGTGGGACCTGGATAACAAATAAGTTCTCATACCCGTTCAACTGCCGAGAGAGCTGAAGATCTTGCTGGCCAGTGCAATTGTTTTACTCCAAAAAGAGCACTCTGAGTCGCAGCTTCCGTATGTGGACGTGCATTTTCCTGCTGAAAAAGCACATCCCTCTTCTGTGTAAGAAATTGGTAACCTGTGCAATGTAGTGAACACTGGTTACTTTATCCTGCAGAAACACTAAATGTGACAGCGAGCTGCAAAAAAAATAGTTCAGATGGCTCTGAGCACTATGGGACTTTACATCTGAGAATATCAGCCCCCTAGAACCTAGAACTACTTAAACCTAACTAACCTAAGGAAATCACACACATCCATGCCCTAGATAGGATTTTAACCCGTGACCGTAGCAGTCTTGCGGTTCCGGACTGAAGCGACTAGAACCGTTCGGCCACCACGGCCGGCGTGAGCTGCAAGTGAAAAAGCTCCATACCATGAAGCCTGGGATGCGTCCTATGTGTCGTGGCGAACGTATTCTGCAGTAGGCGGCTCACTACGTCTACGCCACACACACGTATGTGCATCACTCCATTACAGACACACCATACTTTCATCACTGAACACAACAGAGAGCCATTCTACTCTCGAGTCAGCTCTCTAATGGCACCAGAGTAGAAACAGCCGGCATACTGTGGTGTCAGTGGTAACCTGGCCAGATGCACACGCGGTGTTAATACTGCTGCAGACAGACGGTCGTCAGTGGTCACTGGCGACAGAGCATGGGCAGTACGTGGCCAGATATCGTCCCTGGATGATATTCTGCCGCCGATCGTTTCCCACAGAATGCTTTGATCTTGACATGCGTCTCTACTAAGTGAAGGTCCAGAACCCGATCTATAGGTGTGGGAAGGTTCCACAGACTACTGTTAACACACCACTGACGCCGGCCGGAGTGGCCGAGCGGTTCTAGGCACTACATTCTGGAACCGCGCGACCGCTACGGTCGCAGGTTCGAATACTGCCTTGGGCATGAGTGTGTGTGATGTCCTTAGGTTAGTTAGGTTGACGTTGTTCTAAGTTGTAGGGGACTGATAACCTCAGAAATTAAGTCCTATAGTGCTCAGAGCCATTTGAAACATATTGAACACCACTGACACACTGTGACCTATATGTGGAGCAATGCGACGGTATATCCGTCTAGCTTCCTGCAGGCCTACAATGCGACCCCATTCACATGGCTCAAGCTGTTCAACTTGAGTAGATACTCGTCGGTGGGGTATGGTTTTCCACTAGAGTGAAAGCTGCAAACATTGTTCACCTCTGAACTCAGCTCAGGTATTGCCAGCTCAGTCAAAACGGAGTGGTGCACAGACAAGCCCCGAGCGCCGTCTGATCTCCGATGACCGCGACATAAGAATCATTAACAGCACAAACCCTCAGTGTGCCCATATTATACCCGTAGTGCCCCTGAACACAGTCGTTGCAGTTTTGCATATATTTTATTTCCAGCTGTGTAGTCCCAGCAGGTATATTCTACAGGATTAGTATCGGATGACTTACCGGGCCACTCGGATGCTAGAGGATGCCTGAGAGTTCGCCAACCAGGATCACATGAGTACAGCCCTGTGAGCACGGACGTTGTCGTCTAGGAAAACAGCACCTTCCACAGCACGAGTCGGTCCGTCATGGAATGGTAACACATTCCCGAAACAATACAGAACTACACCCGTCCTGCATCTTAGTTACTGACCTGTTTCTGTGTTACATGAAATTTATTCGCAGTTGTGAATCTGGAGAACCATCAGCCGTATAATGGAAAGCCGACAATGATAATTTGTGCCGAAATGGGACTCAAACCCGGATTTCCTACTTATTACGAGCGGTTGCCTTACCATTACTTCATTCAAGCACGATCCACAGCCACACCCAAACTTCCATATGTCATCAACCACTTGTCTACAATTTGACTGGTACATTCATTATTTATATTCTTGAGAAGGGGAGGCATTTTGAGTGAAATTAGATTGCCCAGTGTCGGCGGATATATACGATATTGCATTGCCTCGGTTGTTCAGAAGTACAATGCACGTTTGGGTCTGGCCATGGATCCTGACCGTATAGCCTAACTGTAAGGCGACCACTAGCGATAAGCGGGAAATGCACGTTCGACTCCTCATTCGGCATAAATTTCCATTGTCGTCATTCCAGTCTACAGCTGATGGTTGTCCATATTGGCAACAGCAAATACATTTCAAGTATTTCGTAACGGCGGTAGGTGCCGCAGTGCCTGTTCCTTAGGACATGCTTGCATGTCCGAAGAAATATTGCACCGTACTTGTGAACAATACAGGCACTGCAATATCGTGTTTCTTTGTTGTATGGCCTAATAACGACGTGCCGCCGTGAATGATGGGCTTTTGTGCAAGTGATAAACCATTCCTTATAGACACGCCAGAGAATCGACGGTGTTACACCATCAGAGCGGGTAGCTTCATTCACAATCTGATAAAGCTGGTAGGCCGGTCTTAAGTCGTGTCTCGACAGCTCAGTCGGTAACGGTAATACCTCCGATAGGCAAGGTTCTGGGTTCGAAGACTTATTTATAGGCAGTGTGTGATACAAAACTGCACAGAATCCGCTGTGGAGGGAAAAATTAATTCAACAATAGACACTGACGAGGCACACAAGTTCCTTACATTCAAAGCACTTGGAGCAGAGTTTCATCCACACGAAAAGTAGCGAGCGTACATAACAAACAGCGCTAAATTTCTAACTAGTTCTACACGTTATACAACTACGCGAAATCTAAACTGCAGCTCCAGGTCAGGTCAGGTATGGAGCCGGAAGCAATGTGAAGTGAGCCATCAAAGCAACGGCTGGAGTGAAAGCTTCATTCTAACACGGCCTGTTACTGTTCTGCACAGTTGGGCACAGCTTCTGGAGATAACATTACATGCTTTCCCTAGCTTTAAAACCAGGAACTGTCTCATGTTTCGTTGATGATTATCGCTACGGACCTGACATATGAATTTCTCCCAGCTTTCTCTTGGTTCCGACTGCGTGTACCAAATTCAAATTTCACGTTCCTTTACTTTCGCTTTCATTTCCTCGTATGAAATTCTTGACTTCTCATTGACGACACATGGATCTCGGAATATATATGACCTGATAGGCTCTTATTTGATTTTGTTAGTTGCGTATGAAATTTTCATTTTGAGGGTAAGAAAAAACGTGTTGAGTACTAGCTGAGTCGTTGCACCAATCCAAGTTCTATAACGACGAAAAAAATCGCAACACCAAGAACGAGTTGTTCATTATAAATGAAAGTTGCTAGATGTTTTTCACTTCTGAAAGACAATGTCTATTCGAATTACGCGCCAGCTGCTTGAGAGTGGCGCAAATAGCACCCCTATGAGGATGCATATCCAATGGTTCAAATGGCTCTGAGCACTATGCGACTTAACTTCTGAGGTCATCAGTCGCCTAGAACTTAGGACTAATTAAACCTAACTAACCTAAGGACATCACACACATCCATGCCCGGGGCAGGATTCGAACCTGTGACCGTAGCGGTCGCTCGGCTCCGGACTGTAGCGCCTAGAACCGCACGGCCACTCCGGCCGGCGGATGCATATCAGGTTTGCTGTAAATACACGTTTTAACGGTCGTGAGAGTTAATCACCTTTGAGACTGGGAATGATGAATTGATTATAGTATAGAATGCCTTTAAGGCGACAAACAAACCATTATCAACACCTCATTGAGTTAGAACGAAGTAGTGTTACATGGCTACGAAAAAGATGATGCTCCTTCTGTGATACTGCACGAAGACTTGGCAGGAATGTAGCACTGTACATGGTCGCCGAGAGTGGTGTCACCAGAGTGTACGGTCGGAAGATCGCCGGGCTCCAGACGACCAAGTGGCTCTGGCGCATCGTACTGCATTTGCAGTACGAATTTGCGCAGCAGCTCCCACCACAGCGACACAACGAACAGTTACAAATCTATTACTTTAAGGACAGATCCGGGACAGTTGCCCTGTAGCGTGCATCCCACTGACCCCAGACCACTACCATTTGAGGCTTCAGTAATGGCAAGCGAGAGGGTGGTGGTCAGTTGTGTTTTCTGATGAAAGCTCGTTCTGCCTCGGTGGCAGTGATGATCGTATGTTGTTTGGAAAGAAGAAGAAGGCAGTTGAGAGCCTGCAACCAACCTGTCTACGTATTAGGCACACTGGACCTATACCTGGAGTTATTGTCTGGGGTGCGATTTCGTATGACAGCACGAGCCCTCTCGCGGTTATTGCACGTACCCTGACTGAAAATCTCTACGTCAATATAATGATTCTTGAGGTTGCTCCACGCACCCTGGCTGTAAATCTGCACGTCATAGGGGTGATTCGACCGTTCTGTCTACATGTTTGCTTCGCCTGTTCGATCACCAGATCTGTTTCCAATCGAGCATATATGGGACATCATCGGACGACAATTCTAGAGTCGTCCCAACCAGCATTAATCGTTCCTGCACTGACCGACCAAGTGCAACAGGCACAGAACGCCATACCACAAATTGACTTCCGGCACCCGTACAGCACAATACATGCATTTAATCACTTAAGTATGTTATGTAGACAAATGTATTCCCGAAATATAATTACTCTGCTTTTGTTTTCCTATTGTTGCCATTTTTTTCGTCAGTGTTTTTAGTTTCTGAGAAATACAAAATCTCCCAGGGAAAGAGATAAAACCGAGTCGAATAATTGCAGGGGAATTTCACTGCTCCCTGTTGTATAAAAAATTCTTCCAAAAGCACTGTTAACTCGACTGGGACACAAGTGGGCCCATTAACAGGAGAGTATGAGATAGCATTTCCAAAGGGTGATCATGTACAGAAAAGACATGGAACCTAAGGAGAGTTATGCAAATAAGAAGAGGTAAAATTTCTGTGGTAACTTACGTTGACTTCAAGAAGGCTTATGATTCGTTGACTTAAAAAAATCTTATGATTCGATAGATATTCACAATTTAGAGGCATACAAAGCTGACAGGAAAATAAGCAAAAGTATCCAACATACTTTAGTAACCACCAAAATTAAATTCATGGGCGAAACTTTCGAAGTATTTCAACTCCACACAGGTGTTCGCCTAGGAGATGTTCTCTTCCCACTCCCATTAAACACATTTCTATAAAACATTGTGGAGACGTGGGAAAGCAAACAGAGGGAATCCGACTCGTAGTTAGAAACGAGTAGAGAATGAATCTAAAGTGTCAGCCTTTCAAAGGCGATCTCGCTGTCCTAACAAACAATAGAGGAGAATCTGCAAAATCTCACAGAAAACTGGTCTACAAACCTCCTACGACAAAACTCAGTACGAGTTTACGCAACCATCAGGATTTAGCACAACAGCCAATCAACAAAGAATCTCAAAACTGTAAAAACCATATAAGTTTACCTGGAGTAAACTACAATAAAAAATCTGTCTCTGACAATGCAGAACTTAGACATTGCAACTCCGGAAGTACTCTACGCTCCAGAAACGACAGCGATTCACGGTCAATAAAAATAAAAGATACAAAAGCAGGAAAAGAAAATTGTCGGGAAAACGTTCCGACCAGTTTTTCGTGAAGAAATACGAATAAGGAGGCTGTGGAGAAAGGTATACAAACAGACAGAAACAATAACAGACATCTTCAAAAAAAAAGGATGAAATGTTATGGTCACATCCAAAGAATGAACAAGCACGTGCTTACAAGGCACAACTTCGACGTAGCAAAAACAAGACAATGGAAGAAAATATTAAAGAAGTGTAATTACACATCATCAATAGGAAAAAGTTAAAAAAAAAAACACAAAATATATACATTGAAGCAAAAGCACGCGGAAAAGAGAACATGAAAGAAACGACGGGAGAACACGAGAGAAAACACGGCGTGTGTATGAACATAATTTGGAAGAACGAAAGAACAAGGAAAACATAACTACTCAAGTTCAAACGCTCTGTTTAAAGCGAATATTCGTAAATAATATATACAGGGTGTATCATAATTAATATCGTAAGCGCATACCGTTGAAAGTACGCGGCGCAAGAATCAAAAACATTTCAGTAAACATGAACTTCCAAATGTATGTCTTACGCGGTTTGAGCACCTTTTCACCCTTGATACTGTGTAACAAATCTCTTCTACTGCAAAGTGTTTGCTTTCCATATTTTGAGAGGAGTTAATATGGAAGAAACATGACAAAAGGTCCAGTAAACATGGGCTCTAAAATGCATTAGTAAGAGCCATGAGATTGTGAAGATATGAGTTTCAGAATAGCGAAGATGAACAGGTGCTGACAGTTCTTAGGAATGTATTTTAGAGTCCATGTTTACTGGACTTTGTTCTTGTTCTGGTCCATACTACCATCTCTCAAAATATTGGAAGCAAATAGCGTGCAGTAGAGGGGATTTTTTTCACAGTCTCGAAGATGATGAAGTGCTGATAGCTCTTACCGTACCCATTTTAGATCCCATGTTAACTGTGACTTTTTTGCTTTCAGTATCGTGTACTTTTAGCTGTATGCGTTGACGCCATCAATTATGATACGCTCAGTATATTCAAGGATGCTCTGTATTTAAACGTTCCTGGAACACGGCTGGATACTTGCAAAGAAATGGACAGTCTGTTCCCCTGGGAGAACTACAAAAACGCTACCGTTGTATACTCCGTGTGGTTTGTTCGAGACGCGGTGGATCGTCTTGTAAAAATTCCCCTTCGGTCGGTAATGTTTGCTTTTTCATTCGACAAAGTTCCACTGTTCTACGTCAGCACAATTCGGACTATCAGTTTGCGGACATCGATAGACAGCGGGATTCCCCCCCGCAATATTTCAATCACGAGCCGTACTCTGAAGGCAGCGCTCTCTATTGCAGCTTTTAATGGCCTTGACACACGGCGAGACCGGCGTGACTGGTAGGTAACATTTATGCAACGACTACGACGCTGGGCGTGAGGCGGGTGTCGGAAGACAGGGACGGCTGATCCCCTCCAGATTAGTTTACGATGTGCCTGGTAGCCGGGTGCGGGATGTACTGATGCGGCGGCTTGTCTGGCGCCGCCGCCAGCAGTGCTTCGCCTGGGAGGGACGCGCCCCAGGCAACGCAGCAGATTCGCGGATAGGCCGGCGCGTTCCGATGGGAACGGAACGCCTCGCGGGCGCTTGCCACAGCCGGAGAACAGCGTTGTGTCGACACTGGGATGGCGTGGTAGAGGGCGGGAGGGAGGGGGAGGAGGGGAGGGGGGGGCGAGGCCTCCGCCAGTACTGGCCACAGGCCACATTAGTCTCACGACGTTTACTGTTCACCTTCCACACATTTCGACGCTTTAGCCGTGCTTTCGAACGTTGAGCGTGCCGATTTTCTGACGTCATAGCGTGAAAAATGCACGTTGTGGCTCTTTCAGAACGTACAGAGCAATATCTAGCATAACAGATATTCTGAACGTATCCTTTAACGTTAACCAATGAGATGTATGAACGCCATCTACGTCACATGCCATCTCTCTGCAGTACAAAGTCGCTGGAGGCCATACTGGCTTTCAGTTGAAGCCCGTATGTATGTATCCCGTTTGTAAGTATCAGTCAGTTGACAATCTCCCAAAAACCCGTCATTACGTGTATGATTTGTAGTAATAAAATGACGGGAAACATCATACTGATGGTGGAAAATTTATTGTAAGTTGCGTGTTATGAAAGGATGCCGTTTCGAGGCGACGGCACACTGAGCGTCCACAAAAAAATGCAACGGTCTTTCCACAATATTTGATATTAGCCGGTACGGTAGCTCACTGTGTTCAGTCGGAGGGTTACCTGCCCTCTATAATAATAACAATAAAATTTAAAAAAATTGAGTGCTTATATCAACGATGAACAGTTTTCATGGGACGTCAGCCCCGAACAAATGCAACGAACAACAAAGAACAAAGTGAGATAAGAAGAAAGTAGGTTCGTAACATTGTAAGACACCAGGTGTTGTGTTGCTAGTCCGCGTGTCAGTACTACCAAAATTTTTATGCAGGGAAGTCCATTGATAGTGACCAGGCCAAATATCTCACGAAATAATCAAACGAAAAAACTACAAAGAACGAAACTCATCTAGCTTGATGGGGGAAACGCGCTACTTCAAGAAATATGCCAGAGACGATGTTGCCAAGGATATTCTTCATTTGGTTAGCTAGGGAAAAAAAAACCACACACATTCAAACACAGAGAGGAAACTATTGGACGTTAAAACTCACAGTTATTACCTGTTGGGTCCTTCTTTACGAATAATCGACGAAAGCTCGAAATACTTAATGATATCGTACTGTCTTAATAATAATAGCACAGCACAGTGTGGTAGTGTAGAATAGTCGTTGAGGCTCATTCGCCGCGCGGGATTAGCCGAGCGGTCTCAGGCGCTGCAGTCATGGTCTGTGCGGCTGGTCCCGGCAGAGGTTCAAGTCCTCCCTCGGGCATGGGTGTGTGTGTTTGTCCTTAAGATAATTTAGGTTAAGTAATGTGTAAGCTTAGGGACTGATGACCTTAGCAGTTAAGTCCCGTAAGATTGCACACACATTTGAACATTTCTTTAGGCTCATTCGTAACTTGGGCTTCAATATACTGAGCTTACTTCACATTTTTGTTTGTAATTCATTATCGAAATGATTTCGATCATTATTTTTATGCAATTAATTGCTTTAAAGGTAATGTTTTTACATCTATTTCTAACATAATGTTAAGTGTTCTAATAGTGTATCATTTTTCTTCACTTTCTCTTCGTGTCATTGTTTTACCTTTTGGAATCTTTGAGCAGGTTATATAGGGTATTTTTATTAATCTGTCATAATGCTGAAACATTTTAAGTTGGTGAGCTATCGGTTAAAAATCAAAATACGAAATAATCTATTTATACTGACAGTGCAATGGCGTCAAAAATGCATTTTTCAATACAAGATGTGGATATTGTGGATGGTAATCGTCACACAAACATTTAAAATATAAATTCGTGTTGCACCATGGAAACAATGACGCAGATGAAGATGTGAACGAAAGAAGAGATTTTAAATACAACCACAATGAGGTCCGAGCGAGATGGCGCAGTGGTTAGCACACTGGACTCTCATTCGGGAGGGCGACGGTTCAAACTCGCGTCTGGCCATCGTGATTTAGGTTCCTTATTTCCCTAAATCGCTTCAGGCAAAAGCTGGAATGGTTCCTTTGAAAGGGCACGACCAACTTCCTCGCCCATCCTTCCCTAACCCGATGGGACCGATGACCTCGCTGTTTGACTCCCTCCCCCATATCAACCAACCACAATGAGAAATAGAATAATGAAAGCAGTAACATGGACAGAAACATAAGCTGTTAAAACAGACTAAGTGAAATCGATGTTAATACATAAAAGTAATCAAAACAGCATGAACAAAGATCGCAAGTGAGAAAAGAATGATAGGAAGTTACATTCAGAGCAAATGAAAAGGCTCACAGGTCGATTATAATCGCTGGCCGCAGTGACCAAGCGGTTCTAGGCGTTTCAGTCTGGAACCGCGCGACCGCTACGATCGCAGGTTCGAATCCTGCCTCGGCCATGGATGTGTCTGATGTTCTTAGGTTAGTTAGGTTGAAGTAGTTCTAAGTTCTAGGGGACTGATGACCTCAGATGTTAAGTCCCATAGTGCTCAGAGCCATTTTTTTATTACAATCACGTGACAAAGGAACAGATAAAAATATTGTATTTAATCCACGTAACTGAAGAAAAATGATGATCAGAGTAGTCTCAACAAAGATTTAAAATAAAAAAAATTAAGTTAAAGCACCCAATAAGATTCGAACCTACAGCTTTCTGCAAGAGAACGTTTCCTTTTTACCACTACGCTGTACCATCAGTCGGTGCAGGACTATTATTTTTAAGGCACTAGCATATCCCACGAAATTCCGATTGTTTCAAAACGGGGAACCAGCACTAGGGACTTCTCCTTGCTAGCCAACAATCATAAATGCAACAAAAACAGGGAAAAATCGTTCATGTAACAACAAAATAACTTAAAACGAAAAGCAACAATAATTATTCACAACAGCTCCTCCAAATGTCCTCCTGTAATCTGAATGCACGCACTGCAACATAGCGTCATGGAGTCCGGATGTTTTCCGAAATCAAAGGTTTCCCTGATTTCATCAAAGGCTAGAACTATTCTCAGGACGAGTATTTCTGCGGTGTCTACTGGAGTCGACTCCACAGGTAAAAATCTAAAGAGGTAAGATCTTGCGAACGAGCGGCCAGTGAACTGGGGCACCTCTGTGCATACAATGCATCTAAATACTTCCGTACCGCAATATCGAAAAGCAGTGGTACCACATTACCTGACGAAAAGTTGCCTACGATACCCACCCAAATGTTTACGCCAAACTTACGCTGATCTGACCTCAAATACATGTAACGCGTATTTCCGTTGTTCCGAATGTGGCTGTTTCGAGAGTTGACTGACCCTTCTCTGGTGAAAGACGTCTCTCCTGTCCACAACGCCCTTCTTACGAAATTAGGAATTTCAAATGGCTCTGAGCACTATGGACTTAACATCTGTGGTCATCAGTCCCCTAGAACTTAGAACTACTTAAACCTAACTAACCTAAGGACATCACACACATCCATGCCCGAGGCAGGATTCGAACCTGCGACCGTAGCAGTCGCGCGGTTCCGGACTGAGCGCCTAGAACCGCTAGACCACAGCGACCGTCTAGCAATTTCGATACATTGATTTAAGTACCATAGGGAATAGTGATTCCGTAGCCCCCTTCCACCAAAACTTGCTTTTTCCGTAAATGATACAGAAATAGGTTTTGTCGTGTAGGAAGTCCAATACTAGAGAGTGCGAAACCTGTAGCGACAAACAAACGGGAAAACTTTACCATTTTTAGTTTTCAGCCATTATTTAAGAACTTCGGATTAACTTTAATTATGAACGGTCCTAGGGCTGGGAGTAGGATTTGCAGTTACCATATGAAGAACATTTCCTTCAAACTGAATGGTCGACACGTAGCGTTGTCATCCAGTGTAAATTTGCTCACAACGAAAGTTCCCGTCTCCGTTAACTGTCTGTCAGCCCCTACAAACGTATTCGGACATTGAGTAACGTGATTTGGAAATCTTGCATTGTAAACTATGTGGGCGTCCAGTTCATTTTGACCTGCAGCACCTATGGTAAATGTATATCGGCGTACTCGTCGAAAGCTTACCGATAACGCGCCATGGTACTACTACGTTCACTGCTGTGAAAGTGTGTCCACGCCAACCTCCGTCGTTGTCCCTTCGCTCCTCTTTCCATGTACATTCGTAGCTAAACGAACACTTCCATCAAGAATTGACTGCCTCAACACGATTTCCAAATGGTTCAAATGGCTCTGAGCACTATGGTACTTAACATCTGAGGTCATCAGTCCCCTAGAACTTACAACTACTCAAACAAAACTAACCTATGGACATCACACACATCCATGCCCGAGGCAGGATTTGAACCTGCAACCGGAGCGGTCTCGCGGTTCCAGACTGAAGCGCCTAGAACCGCACGGCCACAATGGCCAGCCACGATTTACAAGATGATCGAATGATTGGCAGGCAAAAATCTGCTACACAAGCTGATACCAGTAATGCCATTTATTCTCATAGGGTAGATGGTAGATCAGGAGACTCGTGACCCATTGGTTTGGGTTTTGTGCCTGCTGACTACAATGGCTTAATTTTGGAGTAAGTCTCCTGTTGAATCTGAGGACACCAAACGAAGAACGCATTTGACAGCAACACCACAGGCAGGCTGTTTGAATATGCGTGATCGGCGACCTGATTGGCTAAGTTTAAAGCTTCGAAATTTTTTTCTTAACAGTCCTGCCAAACCGTTACAAGCTTTTTCAGACAATTTATGACCACCCTGTGTAGGTTGTACGCGACACCTTCGTAAACAAGCGACACACCAATAGACTGTTTGTCTTGTTCAGCGTCATTAGTATTTTTTATAGCCTTCTCTGCTTACAACATAGCGCTTCAACTGTGTAGATAGAGGACCATGTAGGATATCATCAAGGAAGACAGAATCCAATGCCTCTACCTGTTGTCGCCAATAGTCCAGAGATGATGGTCATAATGTGAACTGGGCCATGCATCAAACCTCATGAACTATACATATTCAGGTACGATGTTCGAGAGAGCGGACGAACATCTTGAACCGGGGTTAGGAAACGATCTGTACTGAAATAGTACTGCTTCCTGTGGCATCGCATATCTATATCATCCCACGGGTGTCACAACTACGGAATAGCAAGTTTCATTAAGATGCTGATAACCGTCACGCAGAACCTGCAGACCCAATGGTGCCTGTTCATTGACCACACAGGACTTGGCAGACCCTATGGTGCACGTTTACTGACCAACCCTCCAGCAGCTCTGTACCTCGAGCGCCCTCTGCTGCCACAATACGGGAGAGTTAGTGGTAGCCACTCGGCGTACACGCGCTCGGAGCCACTTCGCAAGGAGATCTACATCTACATTTACATCTACGTACATACTCCGCAATCCACCATACGGTGCGTGGAGGAGGGTACCTCGTACCACAACTGGCATCTTCTCTCCCTGTTCCACTCCCAAAGAGAACGAGGGAAAAATGACTGCCTATATGCCTCTGCATGAGCCCTAATCTCTCTTATCTTATCTTTGTGGTCTTTCCGCGAAATATAAGTTGTCGGCGGTGAAATTGTACTGCAGTCAGCCTCAAATGCTGGTTCTCTAAATTTCCTCAGTAGCGATTCACGAAATGAACGCCTCCTTTCCTCTAGAGACTCCGACCCGAGTTCCTGAAGCATTTCCGTAACACTCGTGTGATGATCAAACCTACCAGTAACAAATCTAGCACCGCGACTCTGAATTGCTTCTATGTCTTCCGTCAATCCGACCTGATAGGGATCCCAAACGCTCGAGCAGTACTCATGAATAGGTCGTATTAGTGTTTTATAAGCGGTCTCCTTTACAGATGAACCACATCTTCCCAAAATTCTGCCAATGAACTATCCGCCTTCCCCACAACTGCCATTACATGCTTGTCCCACTTCATATCGCTCTGCAATGTTACGCTCAAATATTTAATCGTGCTAACGCAGTAGCTTTGTCTGTGCTTTACTACAAAGACTATTCCTTATGGACATTGCGATAGCAAGACTTTCTTGCCGCTGTATTTGTAATCAGTCTTCGTTTGCCGGAAGAAATTAGTAAATCTTGCGTTTTCTGTGCTAACCCACCCGCCATTCATTTTTACTTCTGTAGAACTGTCCTACAATGGCAGTTGCCGCACAGCTCTGTAGTTGATAAAGTCAGATACATATTTCTTTTCTAGACAGATAGCGACGAGATCGTCGAGGGTTTGGAACTGTACCAGACAAACAAAAATTCATAACACTTATAAAATATCTGATCTGAAGATGTTCCCGCCACAGGATCTTGGCAAGATGCTCCTCAATAATGTGGAGAAAGTAAAAAATTTAAAGAAAATATTATTGTGAGTCCACAGTGTACGTCTTGTTGCGGCTCGCAGAGTGTTGAGGTAATGTAGCAGTCCGCGTAGCGGCTGGAGTAGGCTAGGACGCGAGCGCCCTGCCCTGCCTCTGGGTCAGGGCCGCAACCGTGCGGAACACGACACAGCGACGCGCAACAATGGCGGGATGCGCCAGAGGGACGGCAGTGGCAGCAGCTCTCCTTGTAGGCTCCCGCCGGCGTTGCCGCCCAGTGGCCTTGGGGACCGCTGCATTCCTCGTCTGCCGGACCGTGTCCGTGTCGTATGCGAAGTGAGTTACGCTACCGCGGCTTTCCTAGCTCCACGGACGCACATACATCTGTGTGCGGGCATGCAGCGTAATTTCCTAACCTGTCCCCAAGCATTTACTCGGCTACTTTCTTCAGCAAAGTGCCACCAGAAATATGACTGAACCGATGACGAGTGCGACATCTCACAGTATTTCTTCACTTGCGTGTTTCCTCAACAAAAAGAAAATCAGGAATCTCTCAGCACCCGACCATTTGACTACAACCATAATTAAGATCGTTAGCAGGAGACATTTGAAATCTACTGCTGAATAAGAGACCTCTTCCAGACATCTCTGCACATTAAGCCTAGTTTACACGACGACACTAGGTTGCAGGCAAATGCATTACCGGCCACTGAGCATGCGCGCCGCGCGTTTGCGCAGCTAGTTGGTGAAACTGAACACTCTCGGCGTTTTCCAACTTTGGCGTCACTAGTTGCATGAGTTTTGAGGTTACGTGTGTTCATAGAGTGTATACAAACAGAAATATGAAGTGATGAACGGAGAACACTGTTCGCTTTTTGGATATCTACGTGGGTGAGTCAAATGAAAACATAAAATTTGTAATAACAAATCGAAATTTCGAGCCGTTATGCTGCAAGTTGGTAAGCGTGCTACAAACAGTGTGCAGAATGGCCTGTAGGTGGCAGCATAGTGTACATGCACACATAACGTCGCAGTATCAGTATAAAGATGACCGCCCAACTTGAGACTTTCTCCTAGTGAAGAACAGCGTTCCGTTATTCGGTTTTTGCGTAGTGAAGGTGTGAAACCTATTGAAATTCATCGACGAATGAAGGTTCAGTACGGTGATACATGTTTTTCACAGCAGAAAGTCTACGAATGGAGTAGGAAGTTTGCGAATGGTGTGATTTCAGTGGAAGATGCTCCTCGTCCAGGTCAGGCACAACGAGTTGTGACTCCACAGAACATTGCAGCAGTTGAAGCCATAGTGAAGGAAAACCGCCGAGTGACACTGAATGACATTGCAGCATGTTTACAGATTAGTCCTGGGTCATTACACCACATTGTGCATGATGTGCTCCAGTTTCATAAAGTGTCTGCAAGATGGGTGCCACAGCAGCTGACTCCTGAAATGAGAGAACGACGTTTGATTCTTGTGAAGAACTTCTTCGGCGCTTTGAACGAGAAGGTGATGGCTTCCTTGCAAGAATCGTTAATGGGGACGAAACCTGGGTTCACTTCCACCAACCGGAAACGAAGAGAGCGAGCAATGAATGGCGCTATTTCTCATCACCAAAACCAAAGAACTTTCGAACAGAACCATCAGCAGGGAAGGTTGTGCTGACTCTCTTTTGGGATGTGAAAGGAGTCATTTTTGAGCATTACATGCCTATAGGGACCACTGTCACCAGTGCATCATACTCAGATCTCCTAAAAAATCATATGCGGCCTGCAATCAAATCGTGGATTGCTGACAGCAGGTGTCCTTTTGCAACATGACAATGCAAGGCCCAACACTGCCCGTACAACAGTTGCAACGATCAGAGACCTGCATTTTGAGTGTCTTCCTCATCCACCATACTCACCAGACCTTGCCCCAAGTGATTTCCATGTGTTTGGACCACTCGAAGACGTAATGGGAGGAAAGAAGTTCCGTTCTGATGAAGAGGTACGCCAGGCGGTGCGTGAGTGGTTGCGCGGACTACCAAACGAATTGTTTTCTAAAGGAATTTATGCAGTTTGTAAGCGCTGGAGGATTTGCATTGAGGTGGGGGTGATTATGTTGAAAAGTGATACCGCTTTGTACCACTTCTGCACAATAAATAATATTTTAAAAAATATTTAAGGTTTTCATTTGACTCACCCTCGTATGATTTGCATAGGGGTTTGTGAGATTGATTACAAAACATATTGCTGGCCGCTGTGGCCGAGCAGTTCTAGGCGTTTCAGTCCGGAACCGCGCGACCGCTACAATCGCAGGTTCGAATCCTATCTCGGGCATGAATGTGTGTGTTGTCCTTAGGTTAGTTAGGTTTAAGTAGTTCCAAGTCCTAGGGGACTGATGACCTCAGATGTTAAGTCCCATAGTGCTCAGAGCCATTTTTGAACAAAACATATTGCTGCTCCTGAGACCATCATGTGCTATCAGAATATAGATGGTTTGACAATATCTGAGCTGCAGGACATAATTTATTGAATTAGGAGCACATATACAACTGAATTAAGAAAAATACAAGCAAGTGTAATTGTAGCTGTGGAAATACTCTCGTCTGCAAGACTAAAAGCCCAATGTTCGAGTTGACTGACTCTTTGGTAAGGAATATTGTTGACGGGTGGGAATGCTACACAAATTCAATATTCATCTATTTAAAACGTCGCAGCAGTGGTCCCCATTCACATATATTTGAATTTGGGAATATTGCCACTGTGCAGATCTGTTTTCAAGAGAGTAGTTTGCAAACCATTGTCTTCTTAATGCGGTGTGCTTCGAATAGTTATTGCTGTTAATGTTACTGTTAATGTAACAGTTTTTGGTGTTAATAAAACAACGTCATCAACAACCAAAACCCCATCTACTAGCAAACCGAGTGTTCTCGATTGTAATGGACGCAACGTGACAGGTTATTTCAGTTCTGGCGACAGTGCTACAGACATTACAGTATCTTTATTCCTTTTCGCTTAATTAACTCTATTTAGAAGAAACGTGAAAAATTCTGGTGACGTTCTACGATAATGAAAAGAACTTCTTGAGTCTTTCATTATAAATTATTTCAGCAAGGATGCTGAGCAATCGAGCTGACGTCTTTTCTTCATCCAGTAAAGAATCGAAACAATTTTCTTATTTCTTGCATATGCAGCAATTCCACGCAACAAGCTTTAGCTCCATCACGATTGGTATGAAGTGCAGCTGCCAAAATTTTCATTTTAGACACGACTCAGAAGCCCACAAAACGACGAAACTGAAGTGTATACTGGTGTCACCGTGTCAAAAATGGCTCTGAGCACTAAGGAACTTAACATCAAAGGTCATCAGTTCCCTACAACTTAGAACTACTTAAACCCAACTAACCTAAGGACTTCACACGCATCCATGCCCGAGGCAGGATTCGAACCTGCGACCGTAGCGGTCGCGCAGTTCAAGACTGAAGCGCCTAGAACCGCTCGGCCACAACGGCCGGCCGTCACCGTGTCTTTACAGTTTTCAGGTATATACATCTACACTGACGGAAAAAAGTCGCAACACCGAAAATGAAATATCGGGAATACATCTGTCTGACTAACATATTTTAGTGATTACCACTGCAAGATCACTGTAAGCGAGAGATCAAGCCATTGCTAGTGTGGTACATTAATAACCGGTATAATCACCGGAATTTCGAAGGCAAGCAAGCAAACATGCATGCATTGTGTTGTATACTTTCCGCATATCAGTTTGTGGGATGGACATCCACGCCCCGTGTACTTTATTTGATGGTTAATGCAGTTTTTGGATGAAGCTGGAGTTGGCGTCCGATAGTGTCCGGTATATGCTCAGTTCGAAAAGATCTGGCGATCGTGCAGACTAAGGCATCATGTTTCAACAGCGTTATGTGGGCGACCGTTAACCTATTGGAAAACACCCCCTTAAATGCTGTTCATGAATGGCACCACAACAGATCGAATCAGCAGACTTACGCAAAACTTTGCTCTCAAGGTCCGTGGGATAACCACGAGAGTGCTCCTGCTCTCATGCAAAATAGCACACCAGACCGTAACTCCAGTTGTAGGTGCACTGTGTCTAACAAGCAGACAGGTTGGTTGCACACCCTCAACTGGCTTGAGTCTAACCAACACACGGCCACCACTTGCACCGAGGCAGAACCAACTTTCTTCAGAGAACACAACAGATCTCCACCCTGGCCTTGATCAGCTGCTTGACACCACTAAAGTCGTAAATGGTGTTGGTTTGGGGTCAGTCGAATGCACGCTGCAGGTCGTCTGGCTCGGAGCTGTCCTTGAAGTAATTGACTTGTAACAGTTCGTTGCTTCACTGAGGTGCCAACGACTGCTCAAATTGCTACTGCAGATGCTGTACGATGTGCCACAGTCATGCTCCGAACACGATGGTCTTTTCACTTGGTAGTGTCATGTTGCTGTCAGGAGCCCATAAGGAGGGAAGGACGACTGGGTTTAACATCCTGTCGACATCGAAGTCATTAATGACGAGCAAAAGTTCGGATTATGTCAAGGATGCGAATGGAAATGTCCGTGTCCTTTCAAAGGAACCATTCCGTCCTTTACCTGGAGCGCTTTATGGAAACAACGGAAAACCTAAATCCTCACAGTGGCGCCCCTAGCGCCACTCTTGTGCAACTGGCGCGAAATCTGAATAGACATCATCTTTCAGATGTAGAAACACACCTACCAGATTTGCTTATGTCGCACACTCCTCCTTGCTGATGTAATTTTTTCCCTTTCAGTGTATGTTCTACTATATGTATTTAAAAGTCATCTATCCATCTTCCATGAGGTCATAACCACTTACATCTCTAAATTCAGCTTGGACCATCTACCACGCATTCGCCTGAATACATGTTCCGACGGTCTCCAATTTTTTTTTATATGGCAGTCATAATTATGTCTTCCACTACAGTCTGTCCTCAGCTGCTTTTTTTCTTTTGCCGTCTATCCCAGTAATTCCCAACATGTAACCCTCCATCGCCCCACAAAAAGCTCCCAATTTCGTAATGAGTTTCGAACTGAAAGTCAATGCCCATTGCGATAAGTTCAAAATCGTGAAGTAATCTCTTCGTTATCTTTCAGTTTCATACACGTTGTATTCACCAAGTGCCATCTGTGTGAAGCATAAGCAGGCAGCAGCAAGAGACATCTTAACATATGGCGTGCTTGCACGCAACAGCTATACAGCCTCGTCTCACGAGAAAATATGGCTAGGCACAGCTAAACAAAAATATTTGGCTACACAGATTTGCAACCATTTACAACTATTTATTAAAAGAAATATTACACTAATTATCTTCAATATAAAGTTGGTGTATGGCAGCAGATTAAAGCCCGTTTGTACTGAACTGTCTTTAATACTTGTCTGGTCTTGAATCCAGTGAACGGTAACTACAATCACTTATACACCGTCCAGTTTGGTTCTTCTTGGCGGCAACTATAGACACGGCCCTGACGCTGTCTTGAGGCACTATCGATACTCCAGGTACTGCTGCTGATACTGATGGATACTGTCTCGATAGTGACGCTGCTTTGCCGGCTCATATCCACGTTTGGTGGATTTATGTCTACTGGGAACTATCTGAATGATGTACATCGTGAGAATAAAATAATCCTTGCAGTGTGGAGCCCTCTCTGGCCGCTAGCCTTAACTCGGCTCGGCACTCTGCTATGTACGGCTGAGTCTCATATCCGAGGAGAACACAAGGCACACGCGAAGATTAGTTCTGAAAACTTAATATAACAAAGGTCCTTCATTCTCCTTTTCCTTCTCTGTTTATTTCTTTTGGATTCTACCTAGTCATTTTTTTCAGTGGGGCTAAATACAAAAAATCACCAATTGCCTCTATGGTTTCACTGTTAACAAGTACCATTTACTTTTCTTTGTGTCGATTTTACATTTTAGTCATACTACAAGGAAACTGGAGGGCTGTTTGGAATCATACTCAACTAACTTCTTCCAGAGGGGTTGAAGATTGTCCTCAACAGAGGCTAACAGTGCAACCTCAGCAGTAAAATTAAGGTGGCCATTAATCACATATTTCACCTTCTTTCTCCAAGTTTAGAAAGTGGAAAGCTTTCAATAGGCCTGGTCTAGTAGTTTTGGGGATAACGAAATCTGCTTGCCTATCTCCCTCAATTACAAACTCTACACTACTGTGATGACTCATAATTTAAGCTGCAGTGTTGATATATATATATATATATATATATATATATATATACTTCACTTCAGACAAAACTATTAATCACGCTCATTACTCTGTACTAAAATTTCATTCACTACTGGCAAATGGGCGATTTATCTCTACCCACTTCTACACTCAACCTGCTCCTTGCTTTGGATAAAACGCAGATTTCTTACATTTCTCATAAGAGTCTTGTACTCTAACTTAAAAAATTGGGTGGTCAAAATTGAATTCATCATTTCTGCCAAAAGTGGTCGCCGAATTTTACAAGGACTTAACGAGCCTTCTTAAGGTTCCTAATAGTAAATGTGAAGCAGCCTATATAGTTAACAGAGAACATGCGTAGTTAAGCAAACTTAAAAAAAATGGCTATAAGGATTGGGCCAAACACTTAAGCAACACAAACGGAAAGTAGAATATAGCTGCAAACTCCTTACACCAATCAGAAGCAGTTGCATTATTTTGCATAAGTTCCCTAACTTGAAGCTGGAGAATAAACATCTTTCATAGAAACGTCGTTAGTCTTGTACTCTATTAACTTAGTCAAATACTTACAGATTCAAGGACATGTTGTTTTCAATAGGAGACAAACATTTACATGACTTGACGGCCTCTACATTCTTTCTCTATTTTCTTTCTGGCGAATGTGCAATTTTCTCATAGGTGGTGGTAAACTCTCGTAAATTACTGTCACAGTGACGTGGATTTTGTCTGTTGTGCCCTCTTCGACAAGAGAAGACGGTTCCGAGAAAGATCACTTTCACTTCATGATTAGCATCAGTCCCGACAGGAATGCTATGCTGTGCCATTGTCCTCCATCAAGGAGCAATGCTGTCCGCAACCCGAGTCAGGAGATGTTTGAAAAGATTCAATATATTCTCACAGATAATATGTTAACAGTATGTTTGATACAAATAATGCTTATTTCTATTGTATTACAGAAATAAGTTTGTTTCAGGTCGTTCATACGTTATCATAGACACTTTGCCAATGAAGACAAGTCGTATCCCACTTTCCCTCCACCTTCGCCTCAGCCTGCCCCTCCCTCCCCCCCCCCCCCCTTTCTGGGATCACTCGAATCCTTCTCGAAGCCCTTACGTCCCATGACATTTTATACAAAGAAATAAATGTTTTGGCAACAGTTATGTACTACAGTGCTCTTCTGTTTAGAACCCTCTAGTGGTGAAAGAGCAGTTGATGAGTTTGTAATTTCCAGTATTCTGTTTGTGTTTAAATTAACCACTTTTTCATATGATATTTTCTTTATTTGATGAGACAGTCATGTTAACCAAAGGTGGGAGGAAGCGAAAACCTGTTACTGACCACTAACAATGTTTAACATCAACGAACGTACACGAGTGAGCAGATGGTTTGTGAAAACGTGGAAACAAACCGTTCTTAAAACTTAAAATCTACAGCTTAAGACATACAGAACACAGTTCTATGGGCCTTGATCTACTTCTTAAGAAGAGGTATAAACAATGGACTTCTTAAAAATTTATATTTAAGAGTTAAGAATTGGATTTTGCAAAGTATTTTTCTGTACTGCAGCTTTCAAATCAAATATCATTTTATACTCTCCACAGGGACATTCGGAACAATGATTAGGACAAATTTGGTACTAGTAATACGTAAATATCTGATTATGACGTAATACTGTTAGGTAATGTTGCACACTGATCGAGTAACATGTTTCTGTTCTGCACATAAGGAAAGTAAGTGTTCCGTACTTATGGAGCACCGTCTGGTAAATGTCTTCGTAAATACCTTAACTTTGTTATATGAACATTCCCTTTTTGTTTCATTGTAAGGATAGATTTACTGCATCCCTCTAAGAAGTACATAACGGTGGTGCTGACGTCTTCAAGGAAGACATAAAGTTGTAAGACAAGGAGTGTACACATTGTTTCTCTGACGTTTGACCTTATCCATATATAACTCGCATACTTCCCTGATGATTATCAAAGTATGAGATCGTTAACTTCTAATGTTATGATAGCAAACTACTTTACCATCTAAATATTCATCTGCTGCTGTTCTCTACGAACAGGTACAAATTATATCACTACCACATAAAGGTACAGCGCGTTAGATTATTTCTTTGTTATAGAACAACTAAAATCACTCTCACCCCGTGTACAAGCTATCACCCTTGAAAATTAATATTACTCCAAGCAAACAGTTTATCTTTGACACTGAAAACTTAAACCTATAATTCTAAGGGTATGTTTCCACGACAGTTAAGTACAAGGTGAGCAAAGGAATAGACATTTTTGTTCTCAATGAGAATCCGTTTTAAAATGAGTTAGAATAGACCAGAGGGGTATTACTAAAGGCAGAGTATAGTAGAATCCACTACTGACACGTTTCACGATGAATCAGTGTTGGCAAACTGACTGCATTTATCATCAGCTTGCAACGTTGTTACCATAAAACAATGCCCGTCAATGTTTAATTGTTGTCCTTCTATTATCTGTTATATGCATAAAGTACTTTAAGAGGAGATATTGATCCTGTCCGACAGCCGCTACAGTACCAACACTGAAAATAGGAGTTCATTTCTCACGACATTAGAAATACGGTTAACTTCAATGACTTAAATTAATCAGCATGTTATGCTTGTATTGTCACCGCACTAAATATACAGCGATAGTTCATGCAAAAAAATTGCCATGTATACTAGGTGAGAGAATAAGAAAAGAAATCGACTACGTAATTTTAGGCATTTGCCTAAGTGATTAAGAAAAGAGTAGCAACGTAAACCCGAGCCTCAGTTTTAAACCCACTCCTCGAAATGGCACGTCCAATGCCTTAAAAACTGCGATACTGCACTCGGATCACGCGTCTCAGTCATGGTAGCACAGTTCCACAGCTACAAATCACGAAGCTCGCGACACTGCCGCAGAAAGCAGCTGAGCGAATACAGCCGGTGAAGCGGCATGAACAAGTAAAAAATAATATGTCTCCTAGCGAACGATCTTTTAGGCCCACATTCGGAATCTAATATATCTGTAGTTTTATTCACTACTGTTTCCGGATAATTAGATTTTATAATTATAAATAATGAATTAAAGTGCAGATATGCAAACAAAGTAACTGCGTAAGGTAATGCTTTTAACAGTGGGATTTAATTGTGAGATACACAAGTATTAAGTGCACTGGTGCGAGGATCTAACTAATTTTAATCAGCTCCACTTATGTGAATAAAAATTATCTATTTTAGTTTATGAGGGAACTTATAATAGTTATCCTTTGAAAATTACTTAATTATTCTAAATTAAAATCTTACAATTATAATAATACGCCCATTTATTAATGATCATCTTACGGTTGGTTTTTAGAGTGTTAGCTGTCAATTCCTGAGAGAAACAGAACGTTATCAGAGTGACTGTGTGAGACACTACCTGTAGCTGTCGTTTGCACGACCGTACCCTGGCAGGACTGGGCAAGGCATTTGCCAAGAGTAAATCCACTTGACCACTTACATTCGTACCCTAAGTCTTCAGGAATTTTCTTATAGAAGCTGAAATGAAGTGACTGTATTGTAAGTCTTTCTGTTTGATGCCACTTCAGAGATTTGCTTGCCTTTGTGATAAACACGAGATGCAGTGATTACGACAAAACAAACACCCAGTCCCCGAGCGAATATCATCTGCGACCCGTCCAGAATCGAACCAGGAATCCTGCAGTCTACAGGCAGTGACGATAATCATTAGGCCAGCAGCTGCAGAGAGACGTGGAAATGTCTCACATCATGTATATCCCGAATCATGTTTAATTTATCACTATACCCATTGTAAACCCACTGTCCTGTTATGTCGTCCTGCTTATGTCCCTTATTAAAAGTAAAGTCCCGTCCAGTGTACATTGTTGGCACTGATCTGCAGTCCAAAATATGGAGAGATTCCTACTGCATCTACATGGTAATCATGTTCCTATTGCAACTACACGGTACTAGTAAGTTAGACTGGGGTGTCGTTGCTTTCTTTCTGTCAACATGCATGTCCACGTATCGACACACTGTTGTTATTTGTATTCTTGTAGTTATGTAACAGTGTCGGTAGCGTTCATTTTCTCCACAAGGGTGCGGCAATGCTCCAATTTCTATCGCGCCTAGAACCGCTCTGCCAAAATCAGTGGCGCAAGTTGAAAATTTATACCGGAAAAAGTCAAACACGCAGGCTGTCGTGACCTATCAAGGATGGCTGTGGAAGCTACTGATGAAAACAGGCAGAAAGCGCCCAGAAAAGGTGGAAATCTGACTTTGGAGAAGGCTAACGAGAACCTACTGGACAGAAAGAAAAACCAATGTACACACACCAAAAAAAGTTTCGCATCACCTCGGTTCTGATAATTCCGAAATAGGTACAGAAAATAGAAATAGAGATCAACATGAAAATCATTTCCGCCCTTGTTATTGCTCATGGAAACCACACATTGCATGTTGTACTACCATACAGCGAGACCTTCAGAAGTGGTGGTCCAGATTGCTGTTCACACCGGTGCCTCTAATACCCTCTAGCACGTCCTCTTGCACTGATGCATGCCTGCATTCCTCGTGGCATACTATCAATAATTTCATCAATTCACTGTTGGTCCAGATTGTCCCACTCCTCAAAGGCGATTCGGCTTAGATATCTCAGAGTTGATGGTGGGTCATGTCGACCGTAAACAGTCCTTTTCAATCTATCCCAGACATGTGCGATAGGGTTCATGTCTGGGAACATGTTGGCCACTAGTCAGGCGATGTCGTTATCCTGAAGGAATTCATTCACAAGATGTGCACGATGGGGACGCGAATTTTCGTCGATGAAGACGAATGCCTTGCCAGTATGCTGCCGATATGGTTGCACTATCGGTAGGAGGACGGCATTCACGTATCGTACAGCCTTTACCGCGCCTTCCATGACCACTAGCGGTGTACGTCGGCCTCACCTAATGCCACCCCAAAACATTAGGGAACCTTCACCTTGCTGTACACACTGGACGGTGTGTCCAAAGCATTCAATCTGCCTGGTTGCCTGCAAACACGTCTATGGCGATTTTCTGGTTGAAGGCGTATGCGACAGTCATCGGTGAAGAGAACATGAAGCCAATCCTGAGCGGTCCTTTCTGCACGCTGTTGCGCCCATCTGTACCGCGCTGCATGGTGTAATGATTGCTAAGATCGACCTCGCTATGGACGTCAGGAGTGAAGTTGCCCATCTTGCAGCCTATTGCAGACAACTTGAGTCGTAACACAACGTCCTGTGGCTGCACGAAAAGCATTATTCAACATGGTGGGTTTGCTGTCAGGGTTCCTCTGAGCCATAATCCGTAGGTAGCGAACATCCACTGCAGTAGTAGCTCTTAGGCGGACTGAGCGAGGTATATCATCGAAAGTTCCAGTCTCTCTGTATCTCCTCCATGTCCGAACAACATCGCTTTGGCTCACTCGGAGACACCTGGACACTTCCCTTGTTCAGAGCCGTTCCTGGCACAATGTGGACGCGATCTAACCGCGGTGTTGACCGCCTAGGCATGGTTGAACTACAGACAACATGAGCCGTGCATCTCCTTCCTGGTGGAATAACTCTAACTGATCGGCAGTCGGACCCCCTCCGTCTAATAGACGCTGCTAATGTATGGTTGTTTACATCTTTGGGTGGGTTTAGTAACATCTCTGAACAGTCATACGGACTGTGTCTGTGTTACAATATCCAAAGTTAACGTCTATCTTCAGGAGTTCTGGAAACCGGGGTGACCCAAAACTTTTTTTTGATGTGTTTATATACAGGTGAGTCAGGAGCAAAGGTACATGCTTTGAAGGGTGATTATGAACGCATGGACGTATGCGGTATTCCGAATGGTTTCCGAGACAGAATACATTTGATATCAATTTTGTACCTTTTCTTGAATAACTCGAAAACCGCAAAGTCCAGCGAAAACGTGTCGCAGTATAAAATTAAACCATATTAAATTTCCTACAAAAAAGGCCCTATTAATTTGTTTCTCTAAAACTAGAGAGCGCGATAATGTTGAAAATCTCTCGACGCGCATGCGCTATAGCTTTCGTAGTTTTTGTAGTCCAATTTGAGATTTAGAGCAAGTCGAGACGAACAGGTTGATACGGGATACTTGTGGTCTATCAAGCCCTGAAGCTACCTCAAACTGGCCTATAAAAAGTACTTAAGCTACAGCGCATGCTCGTCGAGCGAGTTTTTCAACATTCTCGACCTCTCTTCGCACAAACCATTAGTTCTAGAGAAACAAATGAATGGGACCTTTTTTTGTAGGAAATTTAATGTAATTTCATTTTGTTCTGCGTCACGTTTTCTCTGGAGGGTGTGGTTTTCGAGTTATTCACGAAAAACGTACAATAGGGATATTAAATGTATTCTGTCTCGGAAACCATTCGAAATAGGGCATACGTCCAGATGAAGTTAATTTTTTCAGAATTACTATCACCCCTCAAAGCGTGTACCTTTATATACGGGCAACAATTCATTTTGATATTTATTGAGTCACAATAGATTTTCAGCTCATAGATTGGAGGAAAATTTCTGGGAAAGAAAATCAGGAGGAGTCCAAGAAAGGAAGCAATCGAAAATCTGTTCGAAGTAACAAAGTGCCAAAGTTATGAAGAAGTGGACAGCATGAAACGGGAGGGGATGGGGGAGAGGTTGTAGGGAAGAGACATAAAGTGCCGATGAAGGAAATAGGTTGAATCCAGACAAAATGCGTAATCAGGTGTGTTACGTCCGCGAGAGAGTGGGCTAGGGATAGAAATTGGTCGCAAGTTCGAATCCTGTCTCGGGCATGGAGGTGTCTGATGTCCTTAGGTTGGTTAGGTTTAAGTAGTTCTAAGTTATAGGGGACTGATGACCTCAGAAGTTAAGTCCCATAGTGCTCAGAGCCATTTGAAGCCCACAGAATTAATCAAAGCGCACTGGCAGCCAGTGTGCGATTCCTTTATGTCTCAGTTCATAGTCGCTGTTGCATGAAAATATATATAGATCTTTGTTGGTATTTCCTTCTCTCCAGCAGGTCGTCGTTAGCTTTCTCCAAAGGCACAGTAGCACCTCTTCTGGGCGCTTTCTGCCTGTTTTCAACAGGAACTTCCACAGCGATCCTTGACAGGTGGCAACAGCCTGCATGTTTAAGGCGTTTGTTAGTAAACAGGCTGAGAGGTAAACGAGTGGCTAGGGAAACAGACGTATAGCCTTGGGAGCGGTGTCCTGTGGGACGGAATTCCTGCAGATCGAGGCAACGCCCGCTGCTGCGGCGCTGACTCCAAGCGCCGGCATGCAGCGGGCGTAGCCACGGGTCGGCATTTGCGGCCGCCGCGCCGTGGGGCGAGCTGCGAGCGCGCCGGGGTGTTCCCAGCGCAGCGGCTGCTGGCGCTCGATTCGCCACGAGCCGCGAGTCGGCACTCGGTCTGCGAAAGGTCGGCGCTGGCGGGTCAAGGTAGTCTGAGATCACCTGCCGCTCCTCCGCGCACTCGTGGCCCGGTATTAATACTAATGCTAGCCGGCCGCTCCGCCGCCTCGGAGAGGGCACGCTTCTAACACTCTGGTATTTCCCCAGCGTCCGCAGACATGTCTCATCTCAGTAGGGAGTTTACCGATTCAAAGTCAAGGACAGATCGCTCCAAGCTGTTGCTGTCAGTTTCTTCTGTGAAAAACAGTTCGTAAAAATACCAGGCCACCACAAAGAAAGTTACCAACATGTTGAATGCAAAGCCGTTCTTAAATTCCTCGTCTTTACGTCATCCATAAAAATTCCATCGTCGTTTGGTAATATGAATCCAATGCATGGCTGCAAAAATGGTTCAAATGGCTCTGAGCACTATGGGACTTAACATATGAGGTCATCAGTCCCCTAGAACGTAGAACTACTTAAACCTAACTAACCTAACACACACATCCATGCCCGAGGCAGGATTCGAACCTGCGACCGTAGCGGTCGCGCGGTTCCAGACTGAAGCGCCTAGAACCGCTCGGCCACTCCAGCCGGCGCATGGCTGCAAATGGTCTACAAGTAGCCGAATATAACCATTTCCAGCCAATGATCGGTTCAGTTGGACCAGAGGACCCAGTCTATTCCAAGTAAACACAGCTGATGTCATTATGAAGACACCACCAGCTAACACAGTACCTGCGGTCCAAGGCTCCGAGGGATCTGCGCCATACTTGAAACCTACCATCAGCTCTTACCAACTAAAATCGAGACTCATCTGACCAGGCCACGGTTTTCCAGTAGTCTAGGGTCCAACCGATAAGGTCACGAGGCCTGGAGAGGCGCTGCAGGCAATGTCGTGCTGTTAGCAGTGACACTCGCGACGATCGTCAGCTACCATAGCCCAATAACTCCCACTTTCGTCGCACTGTCCTAACGGATACGTTCGTCGTACGTCTCACATTGATTCCTGCGGTTATTTCACACAGTGTTGCTTGTTTGTTAGTTCTGTGAACTCTACGGAAACGCGGCTGATCTCGGTTTTTAAGTGAAGGCCGTCGTCCACTTCTTTGTCCGTGGTTAAGAGGTAATGCCTGAAATATGGTATTCCCGGACACTCTTGACACTGCGGATCTCCGCATACTGAATTCCCTGACGATATCCGAAATGGAATGCCCTATGCATCTAGCTCCAACTATTAGTCCGCGTTCAAAATTTGTTAATTCCCGTCGGGCGGCCATAATCACGTCGGACACCTTTTTACATGAATCATGTGGGTATATATGACAGCTCTGTCAATGCACTGTCCTTTTATACCACTTGTACGCTGTAGTACCGCCAACTGGATATGAGCATATCGCTATCCCACGACATTCGTCACTTCAGTTTATATACATACATACATACATACATATAAAAGGTGAACCACGCAGCAACACCCTGATACTTCGTGAACGGCATGTAATCGTATTGTGAACATTAACACAACTTCAGCTATGCATAAAAGTAATGGTATCGTTATATTTAATTGTTCTGCTATCTTAAAAGAATACCTTGTAATAGAAGGTGTCAAGACTCTCATGTCGACCACGCTCAAGTTGTTCTCAATTTATCATACACATATTTAAATGTGCGACGTGTAGGGTGGGTATGATGAGGATATCATTCAGCGTATAAGTCTCCAGCTCTCACTGAATTTCGTTGGCATTTTCCGTAAATGAGAAGCATATCGACTTGCTCTTCGAAGGAATACATCATTCACATTCACCTGATTCGACAATACTAGTCTTACCGTTCCTATTAGTGTTGTATTGCGAAGCCGTCGAATGGTGTTTCCGTGTCAATGACACGTTAGATGCATACGCCGTATTCGGCGAATATTTACTATTTGCACGATATACGAGAGAGAACTACACCTCAAGATACGCAAGAGAGATTTGTCAGAGCATGTGCTTCGATAAGTTCCGTAGTGATAAGGAAGACAACTGAATCCATGATAAGAAGATTGCAGCACTGCATTGATACCAATGGTCATCACTTCAAACACCATCTGTAAATCGACGTTCATGCCACCTTTGCGATCTTCGTTGATCTTCAATGTCTTTACTGTTATACATCATTGGATTCGTCTCGATAGCCGCTATCAGAAAATAAGCACCAAACTATAGCATCCCTTCTTAAAAAACAAAGTTGGCCGTCATATCTCCGATGCGACCCCACCTAGCAACAAAAAACCAACGTCATAATGTGGCCCCCATTGTCCCATGCAACTTTTGTCCCACAAACTTTTCAGCTACTATCATACTTTAGGAGTTATTATTGGTGGCAATAGTTAATGACTCACCCTGTACCCTGTATTTAGAGTGATTCGCTGATGGTGACACAAAATTTGAAGGACAGTGGAGACGATAAATATATCAATGTGAGGTACTGGACTCTGGTTCGGAAACGACCGAATTGGAAGTTACAAGTGAAAATCGTTGTGATACCTCTGACAATGGACCTTTTTTACTGCAAGCTCTTTGATTCCCATTTTTTTGGCGGAGGTAGTGTGGAACAAAACAAGAAAAAAATTGTCTAGTAAACATGGGCTCTAAATTGCATACCTTAAGAGCTATGAGCACATGTTCGAAGAAGATGAACAAATGCTCGAAGGTCTTAATGAATGCACTTTACAGACGATATCTGCTGGCCTTTTTTATTTCGTTTCAGTCCCTACTACCCCCTCCCAAAATAAGGAAATAGAAGAACCTTTAATAGAAAAGGTCCAGTGTCAGAGGTAAAACTCTTGACTCTGCCTTTTTCTTTTTTTTTCCATACGAGGATCTCTTACCTCAAAGCGATACATTTACCCTTTTCCATCATACCTAACAGTCTGTAACATATGCACTGAATCATCCTCTTTAACTATCACTAATGGAAAAATCACTAGTCTCTTTCCGTTCTATTTTTGATTGAAAATCTGGTTTCGATATCTACAACTGTTAAGGAAGTTACCAGTGTTTATTTTACGTGGTTCTCTTTACCTGACGGGTGTATCGGGACATTATGTAAAAGTATTGTTTAGATATCTATTCCATGAAATATAAAGGCAGATACAAATGATGGTTGCCAGACTTTATTCAACACCCTAGGTTAAAGTTCCAGGAGTGGAGTGGGGGCCTCTGACACCATAGGTGATGTCCTAACCCCAACAACTATGCTGCTATTCTGTTTAAGAAAAGTGTATGTGTAGTCATCGGAATTCACTTTCACTCATCTTTCCCATAGGATCTCAACACTACGCTGAAAAAAATACTCATTGCAGGTATCCACTGACATACACGTATACCAACCAGCCGAAGATCGGTACTGGACGGGTAGCGGCGCATTTAAGATCTGCCAAACCAGTTTAGTTGACTTTTCCTTCACTGAAGAGGTGTGCAGTACCAACATTGAAATCCCACGTTTGAAAGTTGTTCTCTTGCTGGTGCTAGAATCGTCTCCAAGTCCCACTGTCTCTGAAGAACAAAAAGGTACATCGTTTCCCTGCGTGACTCCAGCCAATTTGCCGTGATGAATGTGTCTCAGTAGCTGGTGTTAGTTTCATTCTCTTCAAAGAAGGCACACTTAGATAACCAGCTGATGTCCTTGTGGATTTTCACCATTAGTATTTGCGGGCAAGAGGAAGAGAGGTTGCGGTGTAAAATTCATGGTCACCATGTTTTTCACCACTATCCTGGGCTAAACTCCAATCGTTTCCGCAGTGGGTTGATGCCCTGTAATAGCTCGGTGAACCCACTGGTGTTATTCGGGAGGAATAGGTCGTGTAGCGAAACTAGACTTCTTGTTCTCCCTTTTATCTTCACTCATGTGAGGAACCATAGAGCGATAAAGTTCACAGAAGAGCAGAGTGTTTTGTATTATCGACAAATAGGGGAGAGATTGTCACAGACATGATACAGGATTTGGGGTGGACTTCATTAAAACAAAGGAGTTTCTCGTTGCGGCAGGATCTTCTCACGAAATTTCAATCACCAACTTTTTCCTTCGAATGCGAGAACATTTTGTTGACGCTATGCCACATAAGAAGAAACGGTCATCATCTGCCGGTCGTGCTTGGATAGCTCATTAGGTATCACTTACCGACGAAAGGCAAAGGTCCCAAGTTCGAAAGTTGGTCCGGCGCACAGTTTTAATCTGCCAGGATGTTTCACTTTCCATCAGCTGTACAACCGAGGTCAGAATTGTGTTGTAGACGATGGTGACTACTTTGAAGGCCAGTAAAGGTAGTTTGTTTGTGACTGTTGTTTCCTTTATTTATTAGGATCATTCCCTGAAAAGATGTAAGGCACCGGAGACCTAAGGTGTCTCAGGCCAAAATATTCAGATAATATCCCTGTACAACCTCTGAAATTTTGAGGTGGGATTCGGGATCGTAGTAGATCAGTTCATGGGACCATTGACGAAGCTAACTTTGTACTTGTATTACATACCGAAAAGCAGAAGAAACTGTGAGAATTTTCGTCATTTCATTAATTAATAAATTCTGTTCCCACACTTTGAGTAGACTGTAGCGGAACAGGTCCTGTTACTCGTCATGTTCTGCTTCTTGAGGGCAAGTTGACATGCTCCATACACCTGCTACACCGGAAACCGTATGTCGCTGCCGGCAAAAAGGAGGATAAGTGTGCAGTTACGTGGGAAACCATGGTCTGAAGCGTGGGAAGTTATTGCTGTCGTTCTGACGGACGCGCGACCTGATCTCCCGATCTTAGAACGTACAGCGACTTCTTCAGCAGGCCGATAATGTCAAGGCTGTCTTGGAAGGATGCAAGACGCATGTATGCCAGATTACTTCTCTTACTTTCCAATAAAAACAAACCGTCAAGAGACTTGATTATATCTATCTTACAGTTAAACCAACAGCGTCGGTAGTTAGCATAGTTTTCACCTTGGGATGAAATTATTTTCAAAACCTTTTTTCATTCCCGTTACCTTAACCGTCTCATACTTCGTTGAAAGATGTTACTATATTGTTTATTTGGAAAATTAAAACGAGTATATTGGATAATAAACTAGCTGTAGCAGAATCGGAGGCTAAACGGGAAATAAGATTAGAATTTAAGACCTAGCCGATGAGGAGGTCACCAGACAGACCCTTAACTCGTACTGAAGAACGATTCGGGCTTAAAAATATGGTGACCTCTTCAGTGGAGTCACTTCGCCGTTCACCTGATTTAGTGAAACCAAACAGTAGGAGTCAAGTCCCACACTTACTTACGGAAGTAAACAGACGTGCAGAGCTTCAAGCAAACAACCGTAAGGTACACATCTTCTGATACTGAATCATTCAGTTTTATAAGTCTACAAACGTGTACATTCATAAAGTGACTCCGTTCTTGTAACAATTATTTTAGTACACTTTGCGGGAGACAAGTAAACACTGCGAAATGCAAATTCCAAGCCACTTATCACGAAATTTACTTTTTTTTCTATTTTACGAAATCTGCTTCAATGTGTTAGCAAAGATAATGTCTTTTTATTTCTCGCAGTTGTATACATTCTCAGTATATATCCTCGTCAACAGATACCTTCTTAAGGTACTTTTCCCGTGTGTGTCTCGTGTCGTATATGATATCTTAAGAGACGAAGATTATTAGTTATATTCTTATGAGTGCAAAGGGCATACACAGCAAAGCTCATTTAAAATCCTCAGACCCAGCGAGATGCCACAGTGGTAAGAAACTGGATTCGCATTCGGAAGGATGACGGTTCGAGGTCCAATCCGGCCATCTCGATACAGGATTTCCGCGGTTTCCTTAAATCACTTGACGCAAATGCCTGGACGTCTCCTTTGGAAAGCAAATAGTCGATTTCCTACCTCAATCTGAGATCGTGTTCTGTTCCTAATGACGGGGAGTTGAATGAAAATCTTCCTTTTTTAAAACCTTTCCCTACTACTGAGGTATGACGTTGAGGTTACTCAGTGACCTATGGTTTACGAAGTATCACCTTTATTTTTGTCTTGATGTGCTACAGACACCGGAATACGACATGGGCGTACAGCGCGTGTATTTTTCAACGATGTACTGCAGGCAGTGGAAAGATTGTATTCTCTCCTCAGGATTGGTCGTGAGCATACATCTGGATAATCCGGAACCAGACCGAGAGACCGCCAAGCTAGAAGCCCGAGAGCGTCAATTGCTTCTCTGCCACGGTTACGCGGTCACGGAGATACGCTGAACGCTATACTTACGACTGAAAATAGATTCTGCACTGCGCATAGCTACCTTGACATTTAACGGGATTTCATAGAGAACTATATCTGGAGGTTGTAATGCGAGGTGCACCGCCGTAACACTTTTACGTGGTCGTCTTCTTGAAAGTGCACTGGTATTACACATAGTAGAAAATTAGAGGTTGCTTCCACGCCTGTGTATCTACGATGCATAGTTCACATAAGCTATTTAGTATCCTAGTTAAAACAATCATTGCTACTTAATATGATTTAACAGTTTACTAACGACCTAACGAGATAGGTTAGCAACAAAGAATGAGCTATTCCGACATTACAAGAGCGAGATGAGTTGTACAAGGCTGTTCCTTCAATCGCTCCATAAAATATTACATTGAACCACATACCGTAGATTAAAGATTTTACACACGTAGCCAATAATAGATTCTTATGGGCGAAGGGGATAGAAGGGAAGATCTGAGCATGACTTGCATTACAATATTATGGACGTAGAAGATATCTTGAGAGATGAGTGTCCGCTGGGAGCTAGAAATTAATTGGTTGGCGAGGTCATCGGTCCCGTCGGATTAGGGAACGATGGAGAAGGAAGTCGGCCATATCCTTTCAAAGGAACCATTCTGGCATTTGTCCCAAGCGATTTAGGGAAATCATGTGAAAACTAAATCAGGACTGTCGAAAGCGGGATTCAACCACGATTCCAGGGGCTAACCACTGCGCCACCTCACTCGGTGAGCTATAAATGAACATCAAACACCTTTAATTTGTAGAAAGATTAGTTTTCTTAACTGTTTTCTTTATTCAGAGAAATGACACACAGAAGCAGCGCTCTTGACAATGGTACAAGAAGTAACTTAAGCGTGCCTTCATACTTTCGCTATCTGCGGTTTTTCTTACTATCATCTTTGGTCATACCATATTTACAAGGTGAATCAGGAGGAAAGGTGCATGCTTTGAAAGTGGTTCCTATTGATGATTTTGAAGCGAAAAATTCAAATGGACATATACACTTTTGTGAACCGTATCCCACATACAGCTGTTTCATAATCACGGGCGTCGATCGCATGTGCTTCATCAGCACTCACATGCGAATACAACCAAAGCCACATTCGGCTACGTAGTGTTGCCGTTACTGACTATTTCAATGTGCATTTCAAATGTGCATTTTGGGGCGGCGAGTCCTACAAGTGAACACGTTGTTTACCTCACGTCTCAGTGCCACATTGGTTGCACGCGTGTACTGCAGTGTCGTTACGTGTGCAGACAAAACAGTTCAGTCAGCGTAGTGAAAATGCCACATGTCTTCACAAATGTGCAGTACGATGACATGATATATCTGTCGACGGGATCTGCAATGGGAATTATTGGGTCAAATGGATCTGAGCACTATGGGACTTAACTTCTGATGTCATCAGTCCCCGAGAACGTAGAACTACTTAAACCTAACTAACCTAAGGACATCACACACACATTCATGCCCGAGGCAGGATTCGAACCTGCGACCGTAGCGGTCGCGCGGTTCCAGACTGTAGCTTCCAGAACCGCTCGGCCACCCCGTCCGGCGCAATGGGAATTCTAGAGCCGCTGTAAAGGACCGTACGTAAGAGCTCAGATGAGTAACACAACAGCAAAATGTTCTAAAATTGACGGTGGACTTTTTGAACGTTTTTTGTGAGGAAATGTGTCCAATTACACAAAACATAAGATCACAATGTTGCATTTACGCTTACTTGCACTTATCCTGTTCACCAATGTTTTCATTAGTTTCCTCGGAAGCTGTTAAGAACGGGACATGCATTCGTATGGCCCTTTTTGTTCAGCATCACTAATACCATCACCCCTCAAAGCATGAAAGTTCCCTCCTGACTCATCCTGTATATATAAACAGTTCGATCTGATTCGGTCGACCCCGTACGTTGTGCTTTATTATCTCATTTCCCACGATAAATGGAGATATTATGAGTGTAAAACATTAGTCAAATTTTAGATGCAGAGAACTTTTTCTCATGCACCTGTATACATGATAATCTGCTAGTCTGGCGCTCCGGTTTCCTTATTGCGCATGCCAATGCTTTTTTTCGTTACAGCCTGGCAGGCCCGAGAACGATTTGCTGTTGATGTCGACTGTAGCTCATTTGAGCTCGCTGTATTTCTTCAGTAATCATAGACTTGAAAGGACTGAAATGTGAAACGATGACTTCAAATTCTACAAGTGGATTATTCAGACGCGTACTTCGGAAATAACATAAGACACAAGAAAAAGTGATTGACGCAATAAAGAGGATTATTTTTTATTTTAGAGAGAGTATATAGGTTTTACTACAAATGCTTCAGGTATTTATTATTGGACGATAGCAAGATATGGGCTGAAGGATGGACTGGATCTGTCTAGTTCACTTTGCTTGTTGTCATATAGTCTTCTTTCACGCGATTCCTAGTTTTTACTATTTCTCAGTAAATACTAATCAATCGTAAGCACAAACTTCATGCAGGCCGGAGTAGCTTTTAGGCCAGAACCTTCTGAGCAGTAATCTTTTAACACCGTTGCCACGCTCAATTGTCAATTAAATGGTGTAAATTACTCCACATGGCATCACTACTCAGAGTATCTCACTGTGTAGGAGACACATAGTTAGGCCACAACCTCTTGCTTAGAGCCTACTCTTCATCATTCCACATTTTTATACGTTGTGTGGCTAAAAAGTTGCTCCGAAGATCCACAGGGCTGCTTCTGAGACGGTAGTTTGCTGAACACTGGGAAAAGCTCCCACCTCCCAGCAAGCATACAAACGTCTCAAGCAGACATCCTTTATTAAAGGCACACACAACAACTCAAGAACACACATCATTTTGTCACCATTATTTTAGCGAGTACGATGGCACTGCGGTAGCTTCCTACTCGTCTACTCGTTCCCCCTTACTGAAGCGTCCAGTGGCGTGAGGCAATTCATGACTTAGTACAGAAGCCCAGTGCACGATCTTGCGTTAAAAGTAGCACTGACAAGGCGAAATGATCGATTGTCGATATCAGATAGCCTTTAATGAAGCTCTGTTTTGTGAGACCGTGAAGGGTGTAAGACGAAAATGTATTCCATTACAGGAACGGTGAGGACTTGAATACAGGTAAGTTCCATGTTATAGTCCACGTTTCAGACGGAAAACTTATAAATTTTACCCAGTCTAAGCAAAGTGATTGAGTTCTTGTTCATTCCAGTTCCACACACACACACACACACACACACACACACACACATATATATATATATATATATATATATATATATATATATATATATATATATATATATATATATATATATACAGGGTGTTTCAAAAATGACCGGTATATTTGAAACGGCAATAAAAACTAAACGAGCAGCGATAGAAATACACCGTTTGTTGCAATATGCTTGGGACAACCGTACATTTTCAGGCAGACAAACTTTCTAAATTACAGTAGTTACAATTTTCAACAACAGATGGCGCTGCGGTCTGGGAAACTCTATAGTACGATATTTTCCACATATCCACCATGCGTAGCAATAATATGGCGTAGTCTCTGAATGAAATTACCCGAAACCTTTGACAACGTGTCTGGCGGAATGGCTTCACATTCAGATGAGATGTACTGCTTCAGCTGTTCAATTGTTTCTGGATTCTGGCGGTACACCTGGTCTTTCAAGTGTCCCCACAGAAAGAAGTCACAGGGGTTCATGTCTGGCGAATAGGGAGGCCAATCCACGCCGCCTCCTGTATGTTTCGGATAGCCCAAAGCAATCACATGATCATCGAAATATTCATTCAGGAAATTAAAGACGTCGGCCGTGCGATGTGGCCGGGCACCATCTTGCATAAACCACGAGGTGTTCGCAGTGTCGTCTAAGGCAGTTTGTACCGCCACAAATTCACGAAGAATGTCCAGATAGCGTGATGCAGTAATCGTTTAGGATCTGAAAAATGGGCCAATGATTCCTTTGGAAGAAATGGCGGCCCAGACCAGCACTTTTTGAGGATGCAGGGACGATGGGACTGCAACATGGGGCTTTTCGGTTCCCCATATGCGCCAGTTCTGTTTATTGACGAAGCCGTCCAGGTAAAAATAAGCTTCGTCAGTAAACCAAATGCTGCCCACATGCATATCGCCGTCATCAATCCTGTGCACTATATCGTTAGCGAATGTCTCTCGTGCAGCATTGGTAGCGGCGCTGAGGGGTTGCCGCGTTTGAATTTTGTATGGATAGAGGTGTAAACTCTGGCGCATGAGACGATACGTGGACGTTGGCGTCATTTGGACCACAGCTGCAACACGGCGAACGGAAACCCGAGGCCACTGTTGGATCACCTGCTGCACTAGCTGCGCGTTGCCCTCTGTGGTTGCCATACGCGGTTGCCCTACCTTTCCAGCACGTTCATCCGTCACGTTCCCAGTCCGTTGAAATTTTTCAAACAGATCCTTTATTGTATCGCTTTTCGGTCCTTTGGTTACATTAAACCTCCGTTGAAAACTTCGTCTTGTTGCAACAACACGGTGTTCTAGGCGGTGGAATTCCAACACCAGAAAAATCCTCTGTTCTAAGGAATAAACCATGTTGTCTACAGCACACTTGCACGTTGTGAACAGCACACGCTTACAGCAGAAAGACGACGTATAGAATGGCGCACCCACAGACTGCGTTGTCTTCTATATCTTTCACATCACTTGCAGCGCCATCTGTCGTTGAAAATTGTAACTACTGTAATTTCGAAAGTTTGTCCGCCTGAAAATGTACTGTTGTCCCAAGCATATTGCAACAAACGGTGTATTTCTATCGCTGCTCGTTTAGTTTTTATTGCCGTTTCAAATATACCGGTCATTTTTGAAACACCCTGTATATATCGTTAACAGCTATGAGCACTTCTTCGTCTTCGGTACTGTGAAACAAATTTCATAGGCTTTTATAGGCTAAAGCGAGAAACAAATGTCTAGTAAACATGGGCTCTAAAATGCGTACCATAAGGGGTTTGGATACGTGTTCAGTAGAAGATATCTGTTTCACAGTGGTGAAGAAGAACAAATACCCATAGTTCTAAAGGTATGATTTTAGAGCCCACGTTTACTAGGAGTTTTTTCTTCGTTCCTGTCATATTCCTGAATACTGACCATTCTGCCTGGAACACTGTATACTAGGTGGTTATAATTAAAATACTGCTGCGCACGGAAGTCCATTGACGACTGCAATTATCGTATGGCAGCGAAACTTACTAGATATTACAGAGCGTTAATGCGGAACCGATTTACGCTGGAAAAAATTAGTTCCAGTTTTGGCATCACGTGAAAATCCGTCGCTGTCAGTGCAAGAAAGACGTGTAGAAATGATTCCATATGTGAAGAATTAGGAACGGGGTGTGTGCAGAACAGATGGAGAAAGTGAGAAAGACATAATGCTGATTTCATTGTTAACAGCCGCTTACACAGTTTGTTCAACATGAGCAACGGAGGCGTCCACGAGATGCTGTACAGCGCCAGATTTGTACCTGGTGGCCGAAATTTGAAGTATTCTTTTTTCCGGCGTGAAACGGTTCCACATTAGCGCATTAACATATCCACCAAGTTGCGGTGCCATAACTACAGTACACAGTGGACCTCCCTGAGTAGCTGCATTGTAATTATAACCACTGCATTATAATATTTATAAATATAGTTACAGCGGCCAGTCATTATGTTGGTATACAACCATCGTCATGCCCAGTGGTCCTTATGTAGGGGCAATGTCGCTCTCCTCGCTACTCTCGTGGAGTCCACTTGAACCAGAAAAGACCCAGGCGACGAGTTTACGGTTAATTGGGCAGTGTGGCGGAGGCTGGTGAGTCGTCTCTCAGAACGTACAGAGGCGGCGAGCCATAGAACCCCTTGGTTACTTTAAAGTGAGTGTGCTGAGCTCACTCCTTATCTCTAGATACCGTGCTCTGGATTAATCGCTTATTCATATAACTACGTTTTAATTGTTGCCTGGATGGGAAAGTTCCATCCGTTTCAAAGAAAATTGACATACATCTGACCCAATTTAAAATTTAGGATAGGTTTTTGATATGCTTAGACCCTTTCGACATATATATATATATATATATATATATATATATATATATATATATATATATATTCCATACGTGAATTCAAATTATTTAAATGATTTTTTTAGGCGATAGGGACTTTAAAGAAAGTTTATATCATAGCGGAGCCTACAGACAATACTTGCAAATTCGGACATTGAGCGTCACATGTAAACTAATGCAAATCATAGAGCAGGAAGGCAATATTTTTCAGCTGGGCAATATCATTGAATTCTGGATGTCATGGGGTGAAAAGGAACGAAGGGAAGGGCTGCTCCAACATAACCCGCCTCAACCTTAGCAGGCTTCCTTCTGAGTTACAGTACCTGTTCTATACAAACCCCCACCCTCGAATCTTTAAAGAATCGTGTTCCCATTACATTAAAAGCTTCAAACGTCTGGTTATTTTACAAATGAGTTAATGTGTTAAATACTGGCCATTTTAAGAAAAGCTAGTTTTGTACACATTTCAATGTCTATGTCTTACAATGATAAAATTTCGCTTGCACATTCAATCTTATATGTGAATATTGTCTGTAAAATGCGTTGCGAGTAGAGTTAGTAGCGAGGAAGTAATAAATTAACACTTCATACCAGGTGCAGAAGTTTTACGGCACGAACAGCGAAACTGTACTAAGCGCTTAACTTTCATTTTTGTGAGAGAGGGTTCGTCGCCGAGAAAAAGCTTCGAAAAGGCTCGAAATTATGTTACAATTTGTTCCAAGTGGCTACGTGCTCACATTCTCAAAAACTGAATGAATGTAATCTGCCCTTTAATATTTGACTTATTGTGTTAAACCTTCAACGTAAGGTTGTACATCTGATTGAATAATTTATGATCGCATTTTGCATTTTGAATTTTTAAATTGGGCCAATATTATAAACTAGCTTAGTGCCCACTGATTTGTTCATATAGACTGTACGGTCTGTACAGTCTTTTCTTTGTCGAATTTTTAAGTTGTACATAAACTGCAACAAAACTTTTCAAGCCAATTAAAGCCGTAGAAGCATGTTCTTTTCCGAGTGTACGTCTGACCAAAAACCTATTCTGGTAGCTGGCGTCCAACGTATTTGTTAATCATGCGTTAAGCGTTCTTGAGGTGATATTTCCATACAAACTTTCATCCCATAACATATACTTCTTTATGTCTAATAGAGAAATGATTCCCCGGTTTTCCTATATTTAGTTTTTTTTAATATAATGAAATGTTTTCTTAAAATTATCCACCTCTGTTTCATCCTCTTGGGGGTCTAATTTAGAAAACACTCAAACAAGTATTCTTTTTCATTTCTAACAGAGAATCCAAATACAATTTTTTCGCAGATTTTGGTTTGAAAATACTTCCATAATGAAATAATTTCATACAACTTTTCGTCCCCTGTTTCTCCTACTTAAGAGTGAAATTTCGAACAAAATATTCAAATGTATCTGAATTCCTAAGGGACTAAACTGCTGAGGTCATCGGTCCCTTGACTTATACACTACTTAAACTAACTTAAGCTAAGAAAAACACACACGCCCATGCCCGCAGCAGGACTCGAACCTCCGGCGGGAGAGGCCGTGCAATCTGTGGCATGGCCACTTCACGCGGCGAAATTTCGAACATTCCCTTGGTAAATGATGCGTACAGCATAAGATCAACACCGTCTCATAATTTCAAATTTCTATCCTCAGCAGTTTTTCCTGGGTGATGATGGTTCTAGTTCAGCCCATTGGGGACTGACCTTCCAAAACAATGTAGTACGAATTTTTTTTCATTTCCAGCCTGGAAACCAAATACCAATTTTCAAAGATTCTGCTTTAAAAATGATTTGAAAATGAAAAATTTTCATAAAACATTTCACTCCCTATTCAAACCCCTTAGGGGTTCGATTTTCAAAAACAGTGAAATGCACTCCGTCTTCAGGCCACAAGTGGCCCATCGGGACCATCCGACCGCCGTATCATCCTCAGCTGAGGGCGCGGATAGAAGGGGCGTGTGGTCAGCACACCGTTCTCCCGGTCGTTATGATGGTTTTCTTTGACCGGAGCCGCAACTATTTGGTCGAGTAGCTCCTCAACTGGCATCACGAGGCTGAGTGCACCCCGAAAAATGGCAACAGCGCATGACGGCCCGGATGGTCACCCATCCGAGTGCCGGCCACGCCCGACAGCGCTTAACTGCGGTGATCTGACGGGAACCGGTGTATCCACTACGGCAAGGCCGTTGCCAAAAACAGAGAAATGCGTACCTTTTAATTCTAACAAGGGAACAGGTCTCCATCGAACCCCCCCCCCCCCCCCTCTCAGATTTAGCTATACGTTGGCACAGTGGATAGGCCTTGAAAAACTGAACACAGATCAATCGAGAAAACAGGAAGAAGTTGTGTGGAACTATGAAAAAAATAAGCAAAATATACAAACTGAGTAGTCCATGCACAAGATAGGCAACAACAAAGATAATGTGAGCTCAGGAGCGCCCTGGTCCCGTGGTTAGCGTTAGCAGCTGCAGAACGGGATGTCCTTGGTTCAAGCCATCCCTCGAGTGAGAAGTTTAATTTTTTATTTTCGGACAATTATTATCTGTCCGTCCGTCCGTCCGATGCGGGGTAACTGACATCCACAAGAAAGCCTAAATCGGGCAAGGTAGAAGAATCTTTTTACCCACTCGCCAAGTGTACAAGTTAGGTGGTCGACAACATAGTCCTGTCATGTGACGCACATGCTGTCACCAGTGTCGTATAGAATATATCAGACGTGTTTTCCTGTGGAGGAATCGGTTGACCCATTACGTTGCGATCAAATGCTTTCGGTTCTCATTGGAGAGGCACGTCCTTTCATCTACTAATCGCACGGTTTTGCGGTGCGGTCGCAAAACACAGACACTAAACTTATTACGGTGAACAGAGACGTCAATGATCGAACGGACAGATCATAACATAACATGAAGAAAGCACACTTTTCACTCGGGGGAAGACTTGAACCAAGGACCTCTCGATCCGCAGCTGCTCACGCTAACCACGGGACCACTGCGCTCCTCAGTCCTCATTAACCATGATGTTGCCTATCTTGGACTACTCAGTTTGTATATTCAGCTTATTTTTTTCATAGTTCCATACAGCTTCTTCCTGTTTTCTCGATTGATCTGTGTTCAGTTTCTCAAGGCCTATCCACTGTGCCAACTTACAAAAAAATCTGAGGGGGGTGCGGTGGGGAGGTTCCCTTGTAAGAGAGAAGCCAAATACAAATTTTCATACATTTAGTTTCGAAAATGCTTGCATAATGAAATATTTCCATCAAAACTTTCATCGCCTACTTCACTCCTTAGTAGTTAATTGTCCAAAGACAGTGGAACACATAATGTTTTTATTTTCAACCTGGAAGGCAGATTCAAACTGCAGTAAATTTCTCTTTAAAATGCTTTCATAATGAAGTATTTTCAAAAAACTTTTCACCCCTATTTCATCCCCCTTATGGATGGAATTTCTAAAAGTCCTTTGGTTGGTTCAAATGGCTCTGAGCACTATGGGACTTAACTGCTGTGGTCATCAGTCCCCTAGAACTACTTAAACCTAACTAACCTAAGGACATCACACACATCCATGCCCGAGGAAGGATTCGAACCTGCGACCGTAGCGGTCACGCGGTTCCAGACTGTAGCGCCTAGAACCGCTCGGTCACCCCGGCCGGCTAAAAGTCCCTTCTTAAACGACGCCTGTAGTATACGATCAACACCCACTGCAAATTTCAAGCTTCCATCCGTACTGGTTTGGGCTGGGCGATGATGACTCAGCCGGTCAGTCAGTCAGTCGGGACATTGCCTTTCATACACAGAGACTGAAAATGAACTTTTGTTGCCACTGGTAGCAGACAGGCAACCTGCAACTGGGTTTGGGTGACAGTGCCCCACAGTAATATAGTCAGTCGACTGACATGTGTTTCTGCCGGTGTTGCAGGGTGACCACCACCACGACCACGTCCACGTGCCCGGAATGCCCTTCGACTTCGAGTACGCTGTGAAGGACGACGCCCACGGCGCCGACTACGCGCACCGCGCCAACAGCAACGGCGACGTGGTGCAGGGCGAGTACCGCAACCTGCTGCCCGACGGCCGCGTCCAGGTGGTGCGCTACACCGCAGACTGGGCCACCGGCTTCCACGCGGAGGTCTCGTACCAGGGCGAGGCGAGCTACCCGGCGCCCGCGCCTCCCGGCGCCTACGGGCCGCCCCAGCAGCAGCAGCAGCCGCCGCAGCAGACCGGATACTGACCGCCGCCCGCACACACGACGACTCAGCCACCGCCGGGGGCGCGCCCGTCTCTCAAACTCCGCCCCCACTACGCTCTATTGTAGCCCCCCAAAACAGCCACCCTGCCAGGCGGGGGTAATCCCTCGGATTGCTGCAACCTGCCTTATTCACACGTCGACTCAGCAGTTCCACACACTACGAAACGGCCAAAACACCTACGCCCACGAATCTTAGTATTGCAATAGAACTGCAGTGGGAAAATGTCCAGTTACCTACGGCATTTATACTGCCGTCGGGGACTATTATTTGCGTCCACCCGGTGGTGGCGAAAGCTAATATTTATGTGTAAGAGAGAGAGTGAGAGAGAGAATGAGAGAGCTCCGACCGCAGACGGTCGCGCCGCCGGCCCGAGCAAAAAGACGATGGCAGGCAGCCTTGCCAGCACATTTGGTGCGCTTCGCTCGTTAGCGCGTTAACCGAGTGCGCGACAGTGTTGCGTCAGATAATCTGTGCGAGTGTGTTAATGTCACGTACTGCTCTTTTCATAATGTACAAAAAATAAACATACTACTCAACTAAACCTAGTTTCTTTTCAATTGTGTGTTTCAAAGAACCTACTCCCTCGCTTGCCATCACTTGTGACACCTGGAGTAAATTTTCCACACAATAGTGTACACATTTTGTTCAGAGATACTGAGTGAATGTTCTTATACAATACTGGCCATTAAAACTGCTACACGAAGAAGAAATGCAGATGATAAACCTGTATTCATTGGACAGATATATTATACTAGAACTGACATGTTATTACATTTTCAGGCAATTTGGGTCCATAGATCCTAAGAAATCAGTACCCAGAACAACCACCTCTGGCCTTAACAACGGCCTTGATACGCCTGGGCATTGAGTCAAACAGAGCTTGGATGGCGTGTACAGGTACAGTTGCCCATGCAGCTTCAACACGATACCACAGTTCATCAAGAGTAGTGACTGGCGTATTGTGACGAGTCAGTTGCCCGGCCTCCATTGACCAGACGTTTTCAATTGGTGAGAGATCCCGATAATGTACTAGCCAGGGCAGCTGTCAAACATTTTCTGTATCCAGAAACGCCCGTAAAGAACCTGCAACATGCGGTCGTGCATTATCCTGCTGAAATGTAGGGTTTCGCAGGGATCGAATGAAGGGTAGAGCCACGGGTCGTAACACATCTGAAATGTAGCGTCCACTGTTCAAAGTGCCGTCAGTGAGATCAAGAAGTGACCGAAGCGTGTAACCAATGGCAAGCCATACCATCGCGCCAGGTGATACGCCAGTATGGCGATGACAAATACACGCTTCCAATGTGCGTTCACCGCGATGTCGCCAAACACGGATGCGACCATCATGATGCTGTGCATATAAGCTGGATTCATCCGAAAAAATAATGTATTGCCATTCGTGCACCCAGGTTCGTCGTAGAGTACACCATCGCAGGCGCTCCTGTCTATGATGCAGCGTCAAGGGTAACCGCAGCCATGGTCTCCGAGCTGATAGTCCATGCTGCTGCAAACGTCGTCGAACTGTTAGTGCAGATGGTTGTTGTCTTGCAAACGTCCCCATCTGTTGACTCACGGATCGAGACGCGGCTGCACGATCCGTCACAGCCGTGCGGATAGGATGCCTGCCATCTCGACTGCTAGTGATACGAGGCCGTTGGGATCCAGCACGGCGTTCCGTATTACCCTCCTGAACCCACCGATTCCATATTCTGCTAACAGTCATTGGATCTCGACCATTGCGAGCACTAATGTCGCGATACGATAAACCGCAATCGCGGTAGGCTACAATCCGACCTTCATCAAAGTCGGGAACGTGATGGTACGCATGTCTCCTCCTTACACGAGGCATCACAACAACGTTTCACCAGGCAACGCCTGTCAACTGCTGTCTGTGTATGAGAAATCGGTAGAAAACTTTACTTATGTGAGCACGTTGTAGGTGTCGCCACCAGCGCCAACCTTGTGTGAATGCTCTGAAAAGCTAATCATTTCCACATCACAGCAAGTTCTTCCTGTCAGTTATATTTCGCGTCTGTAGCACGTCATCTTCGTGGTGTAGCAATTTTTATGGCCAGTAGTGTAAGAGAAGTTCTTGGTCGTTTTTAAATTTATTTGCTGTTTGTATGTTAGATATTTATTACATCCCTTAGGCCCTTTTTTCTTCATTTCTTCGTTATTTACGCTGCTTGACAATTGCAAAGGAACAACTGATGCTTGCTAAGGATCAACTGCTAATCGCTACGCAGTAGCCGACAGCTGCCACAGGTCACCTGACAAAAAAATATATTAAAAGAAAATGTAGGGGATGGTAAGTGTTAGTTGTAGCGAACCCTGTGCACGAACGCTCTGTATGTATTCGACAGTTCAAGCAGTAATGTGTCTCTCGAAGCATGTTTTGGGATCGATTAACGCGACGTTATGTAGGGTACGGCAACACACCTGCAAAACGTCATTTGAGAGCCTACGATCGTGGACAAACAGACGGACGGCTCGAAGTTGCTGCGTCACTACTGTGCTTACAGTTAATGGGTGTGCCCAGATGTGTCATCACAAGATTAAAAAAGGCCCCCAAAGGTGTGAATGTTATGTGAAAGCATGCCGCTGGTCGTCGATGTACATGTGATTTTGCCAGAACTATTTCGCGGCCATTAAATCAGGTTAGTTTGTACGCTCACAATCCTGTTGAACGCATCCCACTTAAAAAAAGCCATCATCGAGATGGAATTCGTTGGTACAGGGAGCAAAACTAGTCCAGAGTGAGACTCTCTGACGAATCCTTCTTCTCTCTAGTATGTGAGTCTAGCCACCAGTTGTAAAATGCGGTAAGGAGCTGGTGTTGAGTGGAAAGGTACTGAGCCATAATGAATTTATTAATGTTTCTAAACACACTAATGAGTTTATTTTGTAAGAAGCAAAAATCCAAGAATAACATTAACAAATTGCATCAAGAGCTGAACAAATTTTAATAACACAACTGATAGCAAACACCTCAAAACGGTAACAGTATAAAATCACTTCCTTTTAGTAAATAATGTAAAACAAACTAAAAACACATTTACATTACAAACAACAAAATATGTGATCAAATGAGTATATAAAAAATATCAACCATCGGCTATTGCCAGTAATTATCAAAACTCCATTGCCTTTGAGGTAGCCAAAATGACTGACAAATGTGGTTCAAATTTATGATGAAAGAAACGGTGACAGAGGAAACGTCAGTAGCAATAATTCCTCCTTCTCTATTAACATAGAACGGCGGTTGCCGCAACCACAGAATTAGAAACCCTCATTAAAAATTTCAATCATGGTACACAGGCATCTTTAACTAGACTACAGCTAACAAGACATACAATCACCTAACCTGTAACACAGAGACAACTCGTTGATTATTTAGTAAAAATTAAACGAACTACAGATGCAGAAAATTACGAACCTTATGCAGGAAACTCTGACTTGACTACTAAGACATAGTTTTTTTTCTGGTAGATGCAAATGATTTAGTAAACAACTCGAGCTCGTGATACTAGCCAACAGGTAACTGTAGACATGACTCAGAAATAAGGTAGCTAGATTAAACACTTTTCACTGACCATAAATCAAAATTCGTAAATCAGAAGAATTGGATCTGTATTCTAAACCCTTAGATTCTAAAATCAATTTGGAATAGTGACAGCCACAAGCCCACACACATTAACAGAGCTACACTCAAGTAGTACCCGGCAAAGCCTTCATAAATAACACATTTATATATATAAGAAAGGGCAACCAGGATACGGAGTCAAAATAACACACCACGCTACACCAAGTGACGTGCACACTAATAGGATGCTCAGCGTGATTTCTCATAAGATCCAGCGCCCATTGACAAACGCCTGCTTAGCGAGCGCCGAGAGAAGGATATAACGAAGATTACTCGTAGTCGGAAACCCACGGGTATCATCCAGCAGATGCCACCGCGTCTAGTACGTCCAAAGGTCAGACCGGACTCCAACCCGGCACCAGAATGGACACAAACTGCTTGCAACTTCAATAGCAGAGGACATGCTGAATACTGTATGTCCTACCAAAGTAGCTTTTAATTAGCCATGTTCACGGCTGCGACCAACACGTGGCCCAGCCACAACCCGCAGTGAGCAAAGGCACCACGGCAGACGCTTGGCCAACCCAACACGCCAACTCACTTGTGCTCTTCGCCGCCCGTATCACACTCTCCTTTTTCCCAGTTTTTTTTTCCTTTATTTTTATTTTGCACCTCTTACAAAGGTGGGCTGGCAGCGGATAAGTCTACTCCACTCTTCAGCCACAAGCATTTCAAGAAAAGAGACAACGAAGAGAAAAAGGCAACAGATTGGTGGTTAAAAACAGTAGAGACGAAAATTAAAAAACACGAAGCCGTTCACACTCGACCTAAAAGCACGAAAAACTGTCGGCACTGCGCACAAACACCGATGACTGAGACGGTACAGGTGAACGAAAGAGCGTGACGGCGAGAAACACTAAACACAACACAATGGCACACACACGAGAAACTGATGGCGATGATCTCCAGCGCCCGAATGTCCACTTAGCATGTGCGAGTCCATGGACCTGCCAAGAGGGGAAGAAGGTGGTGGGGGAGGGAGAGGGGAGAGCAAAGATGCCAAGGGCAGAGGAGATGGGGGGAAGAATGAAGGTATGGGGGTAGGGGAAGCCCGGGGGAGGAGGGGGGAGAGAGGGAAGAGGGAGGGAAGGGGGAGAGAAGGGAGAGAGGGTGCCCATAGAAACAAACACAGGAAGTGGGAGGGCGTATCAAAATTGGTTGGTGGGGTAGATGGAGGGGAGGAGGGCATCATCAGGGAGGGGGAGCTGTCGGAAGCCACCTTGGGAGAGGGTATGGATAGTGCAGAGATGGAGAGCAGGTGGGAAAAGAAATACAGGCGCGGCAGCGGATGGGGGCAGGAGAGGATGGGAGAGACAAGCGGGCGAGGAGGATCGAGTTTACGGGAGGTGTAGAGGATCCGTATCCATTCGAGGAAATGGATGAGGTGGGGGAATGGAATAAGGTCGTACAGGATCCGCATAGGGGAGGGGAGACAGATGCGATAGGCGAGGCGAAGAACATGGCGTTCTAAGATCTGCAGGGATTTGTAAAAGGTAGGGGGAGTGGAGATCCAGGCAGGGTGGGCGTTGCAAAGGATAGGGCGGATGAGGGATTTATAGGTATGGAGGATGGTGGAGGGGTCCAGACCCCATGTAGGGCCAGAAAGGAGCTTGAGGAGACGGAGTGGGGAGCATGCCTTGGCTTGGATTGTCCGGAGGTGGGGGGGGGGGAGGGTCCAGGAGAGGCAAGGGTCAAGGGTGACGCCTAGTTACTTAACAGTGGGGGTGAGGGCGATAGGACGGCCATAGATGGTGACATAGAAATCGAGGAAGGAAGAGGTGGTTTTGCCTACTGTGATGGGATTGATCTTAAGCAACCACTGGTTGCACCAAGTGGTGAATTGGTCAAGATGGGACCGGAGAAGGTGTTGGGAGTGATGCAGGATGGGGGCGAGGGCAAGGAAGGCGGTGTCATCGGCGTACTGGAGAAGGTGGATGGGGGGTTAAGGCGCTGGCATGTCCGCCGTATACAAAAGGTACAGAAGAGGGGAAAGGACGGAACCTTGGGGCACACCGCTGGAGGGGAAGAAGGTGTAGGAATCATTGTTATGGATGGTGACGCAGGAAGGACGTTGGGAAAGAAAGGATCCGATCAGACGGACGTAGTTAATAGGAAGGGCGAAGGTTTGAAACTTGAGGAGACCGGAATGCCACACATGGCCATAGGCACGTTCAAGGTCAAGGGAGAGGAAGATAGCGGAGCGACGGGAATTAAGTTGTTCGGAGAGGAGATGAATGAGGTGAAGGAGAAGGTCATCGGTAGAGAAGGACGGCCGAAAGCCACTCTGGGTAACGGAAAGGAGGCGGTGCTGGCGGAGATGCTGGTGGATGCGTGGGGTAAGGATGGACTTTTCCCCAGGTCGCCGCAGCCCTTAAATATCTTCTCCTCCGACCTGTCCTCTACCGGTAACAATAACGCTCCATGCACTCTTGCGGACAAACGGACTCCAAATCCGCAGGAATTACACGAAATTAAACTCTGGCTCATGGCACAAGTATGTGTGGAGTGAAAGGATAACACGTTACACGCGACAGAATGATCATGAACGTCATCGATATTGCCTAGTGTTATGTTGCGGGCAGGTATTACGCACAATGGCCGAACACCGCTGCATATCTTTGGGCAAGGTGCCGTTACTGCACAGCGGTACTATAGAGAGATTATTCTGGATCATGTCCGTCTACTTAGAGGTGCGGTTAGTCCCGACTTTTCTTTATGAACGACAATGCCCGCCCACACAGTACAGCTGAAAGTGAAGATAACGTATGGAATGACCTCCGTACTCCCGGACCCAGTCACTATAGAGACTCCTTGGAGTGCTCTTGGCCGATGTGTTTCTCAACGTACACCCCCCTCCCCGAACGTTGCATGAACTGAAAACCGGCTCGAAGAGGAGTAGGACAATATCCCTCAGGGATTCCTCAACAATTTGGTAGCCAGCATGAATAACAGGTGCAAAAGATGCCATATTCATTACTGAGAATCCGACATCGACCTTTTTGTTGGGAGTCTGACCTGTGTGAAACGTGACCGTTATTTACGTCTGTTTTTCCGCTTTTCCATGGGGTGAAATCTGTTCTATTTTTTGTTATAAATGTACCCTTCTGCCTCTATTACGTATGTATTGTTTTTCATGTCGTCCATCACTGCCTGTGATTATTCCTGTCCAATAATGTCTCTGTTTTTTAGCAATTTTCAAGCAGTGTGCATTCCACTCTCGGGAGATTAACAGCGGCCATGTAGTTGTCGTTCTACAGCCATTGATTACGATACTTAAAATACATAAAATTACTCTGGCTTGAGTATAAACCTGTATCTTAATTTGAGGCAATAGTGATGCATTCGTCGTGAAACTGAGGGACATTGGTGGGAGGAGTAGAGACAGGAACTAAGTGGTGGGAGGCAGGTAGGATTATAGCTGCGGTGGTAAGGGGTGGAATAGAACCTTCATTTGGAAAAGGAACAGTTAAAGTAGATTACAGTTGACAGTAATGACCTTAGCTCGTGACAGTTACGTTACTGATAAAGTAGAGAGATGTGCAGTAATCACATATCACATTGTAACAGTCAAGCACTCTCTATGACTACTGTTGCCCCATAGCTGCAACGAGGAATGTCACTAACAGAAAGGTAACCAGTTACGACCGAGTTTGGAGAACGGATAAAGAGCTGAGATCCCTTAGTTCTTCAGTTACGATCGAGTTTGGAGAACGGATAAAGAGCTGAGATCTCTTAGTTCTTCATCTCCAAGCTTTCCACCAATATCGTCTTTTGAATTTCAAATATTCTTGCAGTACCTTATATATCAAGTATCTACAACACTGTTGATATTATGGTGGAGACATATGCTCGATCAACTTACTGCAGTTTGAGGGGGATGAAAACGATTCAGCCTCTCGACATCTGACTCTTTAATGGCCAGCCACTGAAATCCTTGTCTCCCTTCCTTATATTACAAAAACACAATAAAGACACTGCACTCTATCAGCTACTCATTCTCATTTACACGATTCAGTTGTATTATACACGAGCCATATATACAAAAAAGCAAAATCAAGATACCTCATCTAATTTCCCGCCCTGTATAGATGTTCAAAATTTCCATCATTAGACAGCTTCCGCTGATGGGAAAAGGAATACCTTAAGGTCTCAAATATGGACTACCAGTGGCCCATACCGGCTTTGCATGGGTAACTCTAAGTACCTACGGCAGGATGACTTGTCTGACGTAGCGATAATAAATAATATACAAAAGCTCTCCTTGTGAACAAGTCTACCTATTAGGAAAAAACGAGTCAGAATCCTTACTATATTTCCTGAGATTAGCCTTCGTATACAGACACGAAAAAGAAGCAGATGACCATGACTTATGATACAATATGTGATCAAAAGTATCCGGGCACCTGGCCGAAAATGACTTACAAGTTCGCTCTCCATCGGGAATGCTGGAATTCAGTATGGTGTTGGTCCATCCTTAGCCTTGATGACAGCTTCCACTCTCGCAGGCATACGTTCAATCAGGTGTGGTAAGGTTTCTTGGGGAATGGCAGCCCATTCTTCACGGAGTGCTGCACTGAGGAGGGATATCAATGTAGGTCTGTGAGGCCTGGCACGAAGTCCTAAAGGTGTTTTATAGGATTCAGGTCAGGACTCTGGGCAGGCCAGTCCATTACAGAGATGTTATTGTCGTGTAACCACTCCGCCACAGGCCGTGCATTATGAGCAGGTGCACGATCGTGTTGAAAGATGCAATCGCTATCCCAGAATTGCTCTTCAACTGTGGGAAGCAAGAAGGTGCTTAAAAAAACAATTTAGGCTTGTGCTGTGATAATGCCACGCAAAACAACAAGGGGTGCAGGTCCCCTCCATGTAAAACACGACGACACCGTTACACCACCGCCTCAGAATTTTACTATTGGCACTGCACACGCTGGCAGATGACGTTCATAGTGCATTCGCCATATCCACACCCTGCCTTCGGGCCGCCACATTGTGTACTCCATACAACGTTTCTCCACTGTTCAATCGTCCAATGTTTACGCTCCTTACAGCAAGCGAGGCGTCGTTTGGCATTTACCGGCGTGATGTTTGGCTTTTGAGCAGGCGCTCGACCATGAAATCCCAGTTTTTTCTCCTCCCCCCTAACTGTCATAGTACTTACAGTGGATCGTGATGCAGTTTGGAATTCCTGTGTGATGGTCTGGGTATATCTCTGCCTATTACACGTTACGACCCTCTTCAACTGTCGGCGGTCTCTGTCAGTCAACAGTCGGACTATACGCTTTAGTGCTGCTATACGTGTCCCTTGACGTTTCTACTTCACTGTCACATCGGAAACAGTGGACCTACGGATGTTTAGGAGTGTGGAAATCTCGCTTACAGATGTATGACACATGTAACACCTAATGACCTGACCACGTTCGAAGTCCGTGAGTTCCGCAGAGCACCCCAGTCACGATGCCTAATGACTACTGAGGTCGATGATATAGAGTACCTGGCAGTAGGTGGCAGCACAATCCACCTAATATTAAAAATGTATGTTTTAGGGGGTATCCGGATACTTTTGATCACATAGTGTATGTATAGTTAATATCAGTGTATATATTTTAAATCTAGGGAAGGAGGAACGAAGAAAGATATTACGGAACCATGCCAGACAAATTTCTATAGTTATTTACGTCCTTTCTTTGTACGTACGTGAAGAGGGTTGTATACTGAGGCATCATATATTTTTATTTGCGGAGGATCTAATTTGGCTTCAAAGACTTCTACTTGAAGTTTCTCTTGTTACAGTTACGCTGTTGATAGTATCCTGATAGAAAAATTACTTCGGCGTCATGCTTGTCTGCCGAACTTGCCTTGAAACAGATTCTCACTAATAATTAATAAACTGTGCTACCGAATGAGAGTTGCTTCTTTCAGATCTCGTCATTTCCTCCTATTGCGACACAGACGTTCAGAATTTGGCATGAAAATGCAAACAGCCTCCCTTCGTAATGGTTCCAAAGAGTGGCGCCCTGTGAAGGACTCAGCGACGCTTGAAACGGCAAGCTATGGACACAAGCGAGCGAAATGGCAGAGCTCAAAGGTTCATGCGAGGTGTAAAATGGATTCATGATGTCACTTTGGCCCCAAATTGCATCACAATTTTGGTTGACGGCATCATCGACAGATCATTCGGTGGGAAGGTCATCACACTCCCTCTTACCCACGCCCAGCGTTGAAATCACGGGGTTACTTAGGGGTAGCCGATAAAAACGTATCAGACACACCGCCGCTCATAATCGACACGAAAAGGCCTCAGCAGGTGTCATAAAGTACCAGCATGAAACCACGCCTTCTACGGAAGCATTCTTTTCACGCATTTAACGTTTGAAAACTACAATTTTCAGTGCGATGTGCACAGGTCGACGTTCTTGACTAACTTTGGCTCAAATGACACCCCACGTCGCTTCAATCCTTCTCAAAGGACATTGCTGGTCTACAATTCCACTGAACGTGATATCATCTCTTTGGAATGTAGCATGACTAAAGTTATTCCAAATAATTTGAACGTTATCTGAAGCAGGAAAGGATGTTTAAGTGAGGTAGGACGTCAAACGGGCCGACTTTGAGCAGGAGAGGCACCCCAGGACATTTTAATTTCCACTGTCTACAGTTATACAAATAAATTCATAAAACTTTGTCAGGATTTAGGATTCCACTCATTACAGTGGAAGTTCAAAAACATAACAAAATAATTTTTTTACATGTGAAATTTCATCATTTTTTCACTTACTGTTGGCTGCTTTTGTCCCTACAGGTACACTTTTCTTCATAGGTAAGAGAGATTCTTCAATGAATTTTTCACAGAATACAAACTATACTTACAGATGTATGAAAATTTATAATTTTCCACATCTATTAAAAACTGTGGTAAAAATTCTGATAATTAACTATAAAACTGGAGATTTTTTAAACGCGAAGTTTAAAATGTAACAGCTCATTCATTTCTTCATAAGTGATATAAATTCCAGAGTTTCATGCCCCTGTAAGTAAGGTTTCTATACTGTGCAAAATTCATTGAAGAATATCTTTTACTTATGAAGAAAAGTGTACCTGTAGGGACAAAAGCAGCCAACAGTAAGTGAAAAAATGATGAAATTTCACATGTAAAAAAATTATTTTGTTATGTTTTTGAACTTCCACTGCTATAGGTGTGAATCCTGACTCCTTCCTGGTCATGCTTACAAAGTTTTATAAATTTATTTGTAAAAGTGTAGACAGTGGAAATTAAGAAGCCCTGTGGTGCCTCTTCTACTCTAAGTCGGCCTGACGTCCTACCTCTTTAAGCTTCTTCATCCCTCCTTATTCGCATCCTCGTGCAGCGTGTGCGCAGGTGGCGGCAAGTGGGGGAAGGGGTGTGCAGCATTGATAACAAGTGTATAAAATGGCAAAAGTTCATTCTAAGACTCCCCTGTTCGGCAGTACCCTCAGTGCTACCTGTACACCTTTGCTGAGCACGTTAAATATGTCATTGTGCAAAGATACCAATTCATCAGTTTCTAGGTGCAAGCGAGACAGGAAATCCTTTTGACACCCCTCAGACTTCACATGCAGTCAGCAAGCGCAGGTGCAACAGCATTGCACTGCACAGCTGTTTTGTTTTGATGCACAAGCAAATCATTCCATACTCAGTTTTGTACTGTGTGTTTTGTTTCTTTCATATATTATAGTCATTGTTTGGAGTATGCTATAAAGATTCCGCGAATAACCATGTTTGCCTTAACCTTTTGTTCGTATCAGCACAAAGGAAGTGGAAAGTCTGTTTCGTTTTACAGGATTGTGGTATAGAAATAGCTGTCTCCCACTGAGGTTAGCCAAGCCGTCTGCGGAAGGCAAATGACAGTGATTCATAGCAAAAAATGTTAAGCATGTCACAGAGTGTGGTAAGAACCATGCTACAATGACATCGGGAGAAAAACCTTTTCACACAACTTCCAGGTCAAGGCCATCGCCGTTGCACCACACTGCAGCGAGATAATGCTACTGAATGCAGGCAGTCTGGGTGCTAACCATTCGTCGTGCTGGAGCTACTGGTCAAGTGCTGTTAATGTAGACAGACAGTTTGGCAACAGTTTTGGGACTGCAAATACATCCTTGCAAGTCAGTGAAGGTGCTCAACTTGACACAGTTACATCATGTGGCCAAGTTACAGTTTTCCAGACAGCACATGCAATGTGATATAGCGTATTGCCACTGTGTGCTCTTCACAGATGAAGCAAATTTCTACGAGGGCCATGATGGCAGGATCCGTGTTTGGCGTCACAGAGTGTAGGAGAGCAATAATCCGGACGTCATTTTCCCGCAGACCCTATGCTAAGACTGATCTGTCATGATTTAGTGAGGCATCAGGCTAAACAGACTGAACGCCCAGTGCCAAGGGGATGAGATAGTGGAGCCGTACATCATTACAGAAGTTCCAGTGGTTTAATTGTGCTTCACGCTGATGCAGGACAGCGCTCAGCCTCATATCACCTGGTCGTCCCAAATACTCTCAAGGTGGTGGACTTTCTGCTAATGGAATGGCCCGACAACAGCTCTGAATCAAACCAAAGTGAACTTGTGTTCAAAAAATGGCTCTGAGCGCTATGGGACTCAACTTCTGAGGTCATCAGTCCCCTAGAACTTAGAACTACTTAAATGTAACTAACCTAAGGACATCACACACATCTATGCCCGAGGCATGATTCGAACCTGCGACAGTAGCGGTCGCGCGGTTCCAGACTGTAGCGCCTAGAACCGCTCGGCCACCCCGGCCGACCTGAACATGTGTGCTATTTCATGAGTCTAAGGTAAGAATGCAAAAATCTAAAGCCAGAAACAGTCGAGAAAAAACACAAAATGTGTAGAACAACATGCTCCAGGCGAACATAAATTCAACACCATTGCGCTAGCGCTTACTGACAGCATGTGAAATCTGATGGGTGAAAAAAAAGTCTTTCTATCCCAGGGGTTCTCTCTGTAAGGGGTATATGGATGGCACCAATTGTGTTACCGAACTGGGTAGTTTTAGATGGATCCTTTACAGTTTTAATTCACATATGTGACAATATAACTTGTGTAACGCCAAAGGAGGGCGCGAAGAAGGAGGGATGAGGTAGCATAAACACCTTTTTCTGCTTCGGATCACGATAAAATTTCGTAAAATGGTTTTGAACGGCCTTTAGTGGTTCCACTCTATACACCAGAGCCAAAATTTCAGTAAACTTCGGTCGCACTACTCTCCAAATAGGTGACGTCACTTTCAATGGCGTTGCAGAGCTGCAATATCCTCTGAGAAGGGTTGAGTCGTGCAGGGAGTGACAGCAGCGTACAGGAAGGACGTCGTTCTGTTGTAAATCGCTCTGCAAAACTGTCGTTTCGACCACGAAGTGTATGAGCATGAACGCTCCAAGGAAAGGGGTTGTTTCAATCACGCCGTTTATGACACCTTCTGACGACTTTTCGTGTCTAAGCTGAGCAGCGATGTGTCCGAAACTTTTTCCTCAGTATTCCATAAAAAACGGATGCTTTCAGCGCTGGACGTCACAGATTTGCTCGCAACGACATGGCGTTGGGCAGAATTGTGGTGAAATGTGGAGAAAATGGTACATTATAAACCCACCTTACACTCTACGAGAACTTCTGATTTTTGGCCGTTCATTTGTATGCGTCGGCACCTTGTTGTCTGAAACGTTGCTGAGCCTTACGACAGTATCGGTGGAAATGGGAGGGGGGGGGGGGGTTGGAAGTAAGTCACAGAACACCTGTCAATGGATCAAAAACGATGGGGCTGGTGCCGGCTAACCCCTACGCTTGTCCGAGGACTGCAGGACGGCAAAAGTGACAATGTGCTGGGGCAGCAGACTGCACTGATACAACAGGGGTGAAAGGTGGTCAGGGTGGAGCGAGCGAATCCACCTCCATATCCTCCTGCACTGTGATACACTCGTCACTCATCTTGCGTTTGGGAGCATGGTCCAGAGGTCTTACTGGAATGTGGCCAGTGCAGGGTGAGGGCGAGAGTCACAGCTGGTAGTGACCCTGGTGTCAGGCACGTGGGTCAGAAGTGACAGTGGTGGAGGGGATGTGGGTGCTGATCGCAACTGTGGTCGTCAGTGGCACTGGTTGTAGCGGTGGGTCAAATCGACAAGTATGTCCACGACGTCAAATAAACGACGTACCTTGCGGCTGATAACGAACCCTTTGGTCTGTCCTGGAAGTGGCCCGGATAAGCATGTCCTGACACAGACTGCCCATTTATGGATGGGCCTGTAAATTGGCTGGGCACACCGCACAGGATGTAGATGGTGTAACAGGTTGTGATGGTTGCACCTGTGCAGTATTTTGGCTGGACTGAGCTCATTCAGCGGGGAAGTGGGGAAGGGCTTCCTCAGTAGACGATATATGCAAGGGTTTCTGCATCTGTATTACGAATGTATGGACCATCTAGTCTCCATGTTGGAGGTCGGGTGAAAGGGGCTGGTGGTCAGGTGTTCAGTGTCATTATGGCAACAAAGAACCTGGAACTGTGTTGGCATAAATTGGTGCCTGTTACCTGACAGACTGTTGCATGGCTCTATGGCTATTTTGCATATAATCGAGATGGCATATTTGGTAAAAGAGGTGGTAGTGGACAGTATCCACGCCACATAAGGCAAGTTCGAGAGAGTGTCCACGACCAGCAGCCACATAACTTCCTGAAATGGCCCATAAAAATTAGCATGGACCCTCTGCCACGAATGACCAGTGCGTGGCAATGTCAAAAACGTTACACGTGGGCCACCTGATTGAGAGCAGTCATGAGAGTGACATGTGCATTCCCTATCGACATCAATGCCAGGACTGTAGACATGTGGCTGGGCACATTGCCTTCACGGTCATCGTCCCCCAAAGTAAAGCATTAATTAGCTGAAGGAAGCAAAGATGGAGCAGGGCTGGAAAGATGACCCTACATTCAACATCCTCTGTGGTTAACGATAAGATGCCCAATGACCTGATACCGCAGAACATAATAATTGCGTAAAACACGGTCAGTCTGATTGGAAGCATGTCTTGCGAACCCCTTCTCTACTGCAGACACAATTTCCCACAGCACCAAGACGAGGGACGACATTGCGGCTACCTTGTGCTCTGTCAGCGGGAATCCGTCTAGAGTATGTTGTAGTTTCTGGTCCAGGTTAAAACAAACTGGTTCCTGATAGTCGAATTTCAGGTTGGGGCCAAGGTGGAGTCGGGACAGGAGGTCTGCACTGGCGTGTTGGGCGTTTGGGCGAAAGTGAGTTTCAGAATGGCTCACGCCTTATATCAACGCCTAACACTGTAGACGCCGTACTGTCTTTTCAGGGAACTTACAGCGATGACGAAACAACATGTCAACAAATGGAATTTGTTGCCATGCAAGTACTCATGTATTTTCTTGACCCCGTAAATGATTGCTAAAATCTCCTTTTCAATATGTCAATAGCTAAGCTGCAACACAGTCATCGTTGTGGAGACGCACGTGACCAGCAAATCGGAACCATCCGACAACATATGAGACAAAAACGCCACATTCATGTAACAGAACATGTCCATCGCGAGTGTCCATAGCAGGCCTGGTGAATATGGCATCAGATATGGCTCCGCCTTGAAACCATCCTTAAGGCGCTGAAAAACCTGTTGCCAGGCGGCCGACCACGCAGATCTGACGCCCTTCTTGAGCAGCTGACTGAGAGGGTTTGCAATTTGTGCCATTTGAGGAATAAACTGGGAATAGTACGTGATTTTACTCAGGAATGACTGCAGTTGTTTTAGATCAGTAGAGGTCGGCATACAGTGATAGCATCGACGTAGTCGTATGTGAACGTGGTATCCTTATGACTAAGATTTTTTTCTTTATTGTTATTTTGCACCTCATACAAGGTGGGCTGGCAGTGGAAAATATTATTCCGCTCTTCAGCCACAAGCAGTACAATAAAAGAGAAAATGAAGACAGAAAAGTAACATACTGGTGGTTAAAAAACAGTATATACAATAATTAAAAACATGAAGCTATTCACACTCGACGAAAAAACAAGAAAAACTGTCGGCACTGCGCACAAACACTGATGATTTAGACGGTACACGTGAACGAAAGAGCGTGGCGGCGAAAAACGCTAAATCACAAACACGACGACACACACACGAAAAACTGATGGCAATGATCTCCGGCGCCCGAATGTCCACTTAACGTGTGCGAATCCAAGAACCTGCCAGGAGGGGAAGAAGGTGGTGGGGGAGGGAAGGGGGAGAGCAGAGATGCCAATGGCAGAGGAGATGGTGGGAGGAATGAAGGTATGGGGGTAGGGGAAGAACAGGGGAGGAGGGGGGAGAAAGGGAGGAGGGAGGGAAGGGGGAGAGAAGGGAGAGAGGGTGACCATAGGAACAAACACAGGAAGTGGGAGGGAGTATCAAAGTTGGTAGGAGTGGTAGATGGAGAGGAGGAGGGCACCATCAGGGAGGGGGAGCTGGCGGAAGCCATCTTGGGAGAGAGTAAGGAGAGTGGAGAGATGGAGAGCAGGTGGGACGTGGAAATACAGGCACGGCAGCGGACTGGGGTGGGAGAGGATGTGAGAAACGAGCAGGTGAGGGGGATCTAGTTTACAGGGGGTGTAGAGGATCCGTATCCATTCGAGGAAAAGGAGGTGGTGGGGCAACAGAATAAGGTCGTACAGGATCCACGTGGGGGAGGGGAGACGGATGAGATAGGCGAGGCGAAGAGCAAGGCGCTCGAGGACTTGAAGGGTTTGTAAAAGGTAGGAGGGGTGGAGATCCAGGCAGGGTGGGCGTAGCAGAGGATAGGGTGGATGAGGGATTTGTAGGTGTGGAGGATGGTGGAGGGGCCCAGACCCCACGTACGGCCAGAAAGGAGCTTGAGGAGACAGAGGTGGGAGCTCGTCTTGACTTGGATTCTCCGGAGATGGGGGGTCCAGGAGAGGCGACGGTCAAGGGTGACGCCAAGGTACTTAAGGGTGGGGGTGAGTGTGATAGGACAACCATAGATGGTGACATAGAAGTCGAGGAGGCGGAAGAAAGGGGTGGTTTTGCCAACAATGATCGCCTGGGTTTTGGAAGGATTGACCTTAAGCAACCACTGGTTGCACCAAGTGGTGAATCGGTCAAGATGGGACTGGAGAAGGTGTTGGGAGCGCTGCAGGGTGGGGGCGAGGGCAAGGAAGGCGGTGTCATCGGCGTACTGGAGAAGGTGGATGGGACACCGCCATATACAAGAGGTACAGAAGAGGGGAGAAGACGGAACCTTGGGGCACACCGCCAGAGGGGAAAAAGGTGTAGGAATCCGTGTTATGGGCGGTGACGTAGGAAGGACGTTGGGAAAGAAAGGACCCGGTCAGACGGACGTAGTTAATAGGAAGGGCGAAGGTTTGGAGCTTGAAGAGGAGACCGGAATGCCACACACGGTCGAGGGAGAGGAAGATAGCGGAGCGACGGGAATTGATCTGTTCGGAGAGGAGATGAGTGAGGTGAAGAAGAAGGTCATCGGTAGAGAAGGACGGCCGAAAGCCACACTGGGTCACGGGAAGAAGGTGGTGCTGGCGGAGATGCTGGTGGATTCATCGGGTAAGGATGGATCCCAGGACCTTGGTAAGGCTGATGGGACAGTAGGAGGAGATGGCGGACGGCGGCTTGTGGGGTTTAAGGAACATCAGGATATGGGAGGTTTTCCACAGGTCAGGGTAGTAGCCGGTGCACAGGACAATATTATAGAGCCTGGCCAGGGTGGCGAGGAAGGATGCAGGAGCTTCACGAAGATGGCGGTAGGTGACACGATCGTGACCAGGAGCGGTGTTGCGTTTCGTGCCGAGTGTAGCGATGATATCCTGAGTAGTGATGGGGGCATTGAGTTCGGTGTGTGCAATGTTGTCCAAGTAGGGGACAGAGGTGTCAGTTCGATCGCGGACATCTGGGAAGAGGGAGTAATCGAACTGGGGTTCGTCGGGGATATGACTAAGAATGTGCCCCATGTATTTAACACCAGGGGCCCAAAAACTGCATTTTTAGAGCTGACAGTATAAGCCATTTCCCTGGCGCCATTTGAAAAGGAATTCAAAGTTCCTGAAACGGCATGTGTTGCCCCCACAACAATGATATCATTCAAGTAATTAACACCCTGCAAAATACCGTGAAACAGTTGTTCTAAATACTTCTATAAAATGGTAAATGCACTAGCAACCCTAAACTGTAAGTCACTGTACCAGTATATATCGGACGGCTAAAGCTAACAGATAACACGACACATCACCAGGGGGCAGTTGTATCTATGTTTCCTTTATATATATATCTTTGAAAAATAGTGGCGTCTGGCAACAACTAACAAATCCTCAGAGCGACTATAGAACAGAAATCAATGTCGGATTTAAAACTAGCACAAGTGCGTAATGACCCTTTCAGTAAGCTGTGCAAGTTCCACTTGAACATCCTCTCTTACTAGAAACGACAAAGATAGCTCTACAAAAGTTTGGCACAGCGATGTAGTAATGAAAATTACGTGCATACTAGCGCCTTGGTTCAAAAATCTGCTTGTACAAATTGCGTAGATCATCAAGGTGAGGAAAGGGCACCGTTCCGAATTCTAAACTGACTTGGTGCACTGCTTTCAAACAAAAACTGGTAAAGGCATGTAAGCCGAAAATGTTAGCAGCAGTAGGGGAGCGCACCACCTAGAAGATTACTAAGCAGCGAAGGATAGCCGAGCCGCCCATACTTGCCCTCACAGATTAATGACACGGTAGCGCTTGTATTCAGCTGGAATTTCATGGACCGACTGAAAAGCTTCAGGTGCAACGTAAGCTTTCGCAGTGGCAGGTGAGCCACTTGTTCTGCCGTCGACCGGCGAGCTGACCGATGAGTGGGCCCACATGTTGGCACACTGCTGCGAGGCGCCTGCTTGCTGCAGGCCCAACAGTCGCTGCGTGGTGGGGGCAGCTGCTTCTGGAATGCCAGATGCTGCAGTCAAGTTATGGCTGGAGTTTCCTCGCCTTGTGTGAAGCACGTCGCAACGCCGAGAATCGAGGGAAGAGCAGACTGATGGGCGTACTTAAGCCTCTCATGAATCACTGGCGATCCGGACGCCCGAGAAGTCAGGCAAGAACTGCAGATAGAAAAAGATTATGTATCGAAATAGCAGTTACCTGTTGCTCTCAAAGCCGACGAATTATTTTTGGCACTTGAATTTCATTTTTGAACGCATGCTGACTTTCAGAAATAACTTCAAAAGACTTAGCACTTTTAAGCATTTCCCCCGTACTATGATCGAACTCGGCCAAAACTTTTTCTGTGACCCCCCCCCCCCCCCCGCCCCCCCCCCCCCCCCCGTAGGGGGCACGCCACACAATCACACCCAGAATCAATGCTTCTGCACATTATACTTTACAGACCTGAAACGCGAAATTACATTTGCGTGCGAGACCCTGCAAGTAGGAGCTCACGTTGCGTAAAATTATCCATGTTGTTCATGACACTGACTAAATTGTAGCCTGGCTGCCAAACGGTGCGTCAGATGGCTTTAGTACTCGGTCAACAGAGCAAGAGACAATTGAAAGTCAAAGCACTAGGGTCCAAGAGTGGCTGCAACTTCTGAACCACTTTGTATCAACTACTAATAGAAGAGAAGAGCAACGCACTTAGCTGACTGCCATAAATGGTATAATGAAAACGGCACAGTTCAGTACGTCGGAGGTGGACTTTTCAGCTCTCTGAAGACTCATCGAAGGCAACAAACGATGATGGCAGTGTAGCCGTGACTAAAGAAAGAGGTTGTTGCTGCTGAGAGAGGACCTGCAGGAGAGCAACATGCTCTCACCGCTGTTGCTGCCGTCGTTACCGGTATGACTCCTGTTCCAATGACAACTGTTGCGGACAAAGTTCCAGAAACTTTCGATCCATGACACTGGCACTGGGTACGAAAGTTTCGCTGAAAGCGTTGTTTAGGTAAGACTCCGTCGCCACGTTTCTGTCTACTTCGAGCCTGTAATTTTTTAACAGAGCCAAAATCACCGTGTCTAGAGCACTAAAGGGAAGCCAATAACGAAACAAGGCAGTTCAGGCACAGTGCAGGGTCGAAATCCAGAAAGCAAAATTGCGTGATTTATAGTAGCTCTTGCGACGGGCGTTCTATAAGTAATGCACCACATTCTTTCCTCGGTCAATTTGGGCTGAAAAAACATGGAATTTGTTGTGGGACATCGTGGAGTATTCAGGCTTCAGCTACTATACTTCATGAAGTTCTGACAGGTGACAGCGCTATACTTAGCCTTCAAAATAGTGTCTATAACGGAGATGCCTTCCAAACAGAGAGCGGTCGTTGAGTTTCTCTTAGAGCGAAACCAGAGCATCCCAGATGATCATAGGGGCCTGTAGAATGTCTATGGAGATCTGGTAGTGAACAAAAGCACGGTAAGTCGTTGGCGAGGCGCCTGTCGTCATTGCAACACGTTAGCGCAAACCTGCCCGATCTCCCGCGTATCAGTCACCCGCAGGCAACTAAGACTCTTGCAGTGTTGGAACGTCCGGACACTTTCATTCGAGGTGAGTAATGGGTCACAACCAAAAAGCTCGCTGCACAGCTCGACGTCTCTGTTGAACACGCTGACACACTCATCCACCAGTTGGAATGCTCAAAGGTGTGTGCCCCATGGGTTCCTCGCCACCTAGCAGTAGACAATAAAGAGTAACGAAGGACCATCTTTGTGGAATTTCGTACCTGTTACGAAGCTGATCGTGACAGTTTTTTGTCGGTCATTGTCACAGGTGATGAAAAATGGGTCTATCACTTCGACCCGGAAACAAAAATCAATACATAGAGTGGCGTCACACCACTTTTCCTCCGAAGGAAAAGTTCAAAGCCACGCCCTCAGTCGTTAAAGTCATATCGATGGTCTTCTGGGACTCTGAAGGGGTTGTTCCCTTCGATGTCCTTCGTCATGGTGCAACGATCAACTTTGAAGTGTACGGTGTCTTTCAAGTAACGACATCAGCGTGTTCGTCACCACAAAAATGCAATCTTATCCATGACAAGGCAAGGCCTCATACGAGTCTGTGCACCCGAGAGGAGCTTACAAAACTTCATACGATCATTTCATTTCCACTGGACTGTTCTTCCTCATCCATCCTACAGTCCGGATATTATGGCTACGAATTTCTAACTGTTAGCCTAATGAAGAATGCTCTCATCGGGAAACAGGATATGGATGAAGGGGAGGTTACTGATGTAGCAAGACGTTCGCTACGACGTCAACCAGTAGCATGGTACCATGTGGGCATACTGCCCTTCTGAGTAAGGTACGTAGGGAGGTTGCATTAAATGGACATTATGTAGAAAAACAGGATTCTGTAGCCAAAAGATTGGGGAATAATATGGTGTAGTGGAATTCTCAATAAAACCGACTTGTTTTCAGTAAAATAGTGCGCTGCATTACTTATTGATCGCCTCTCGTACAAGACACTGACCTAGAGCCAATCGCAGCTGCCTGGCTGGCCCTATTTCTGCAACAGACTCTGCCCTCGTGTTCTCCCCCAGTAACCATCGTTAAGCACGAGTTGTAGCACCTCTGAGTTGCGAATGATGTTCGCCGTTGGCAAGGATATTACCATTTGACAAGAGTACATTTAAATAATTTACTAAACCTGAGCGAAAAGCCTGTCATTATCTCAACCCGTTGAATCACAATGAATTGAATAATTAGTAACGACGCATTTGCATAATATCTATGAGTTTGGAGACTCATTACATCCATACATCTATGCAACATGTCCGTGCATAGTTCAATAGTTTGTTAGCACATTTTGCCCGCATCTCGTGGTCGTGCGGTAGCGTTCTCGCTTCCCACGCCCGGGTTCCCGGGTTCGATTCCCGGCGGGGTCAGGGATTTTCTCTGCCTCGTGATGGCTGGGTGTTGTGTGCTGTCCTTAGGTTAGTTAGTTCTAAGTTCTAGAGGACTGATGACCATAGCTGTTAAGTCCCATAGTGCTCAGAGCCATTTTTTTGTTAGCACATTTCGTCTTCAATCCATACAGACCACAGGTGCAGTGAACAGAAATTGTTTATATTTTATAGACTTAACTCAGAAGAGGGAAAATCGCCTGGGCAAGTTCTGACGTTTCTCTAAATCGCTTAAGGCATATACCCAGAAGGCTCCTTCGAAAAGAACACTATCGATTTCATTTTCCATCTTTCCTCCTAATTCGAGCTTGTTCACCGTCTCTAAAGGCTCATTCGTCGACCCACCAACTAGAAATAATAAAACGCTGTATTTGCAGTTTGATTGATTAATGTAGATATACTATTGGTATTCGGCAATTGCTATACAAGATATAAACTGAGCGACCAAAAGTAGCTGGATGGATTGACCTATTTATAGCGGTGAAGAGGGTAACGCCCAAAATTGCGGCTAGATGCAGCTAATTGAGCAGGTGTTGACAGATATCTCAGAAGTCTGTTACTGACAGGCATAGTTAACATCAATGCAAGTCTCGATTTAACCGTCTTTGAATGTGCGGTGATAGTGAGCGGAAGATGCTTTGGTCATAGCAAGACAGAGTTTATTTAGTAATTCTGGTTACCTGACTCAACAGTGGATTTTCAATTCGGCAATGAAAGTATTTCCACGCGCTTAAACCGCCACTCAGAACGACCACGAACATTTGATAAACGGATGTGACATCACATCCATAGAACCATACGGAGCGCAGGAAGAGCTACTATGGGTCAGATCAGCATTCAGATCAGCATCTCTCCAAAACGATTCATATACCTCGTAGTGACCATGATTCGATTTGTTACAGCAGCTTTGAATGGTCGAAGAGGAGCCACTAGCTATTAACAACACATCCAGTGCCATCTCATTTTATAGTTAGTCAGTGTATGTCCACTATTACGAATATTTCGCGTTCCTCAAAACATGGTGGAAAGTATGAATGTAACATTAGGACCAAAATCAGCCTCAAGAGTCTAGATCGACGTCAAGTGGTAAACATCAGTACTCAAAGGAATCAAAGCCATGTGGGCATAATCAACACCTAGCCCTAAATAATAAAACGTCGTTTATGTAATGTGAAGTTAGAAGAATAGAACTCTCCTCTCCTTAAGGCTATTATGAAGTGGTACTGCAAACACATATGAAATTTGATATCTTCCGACACATATACTGAAGGGCCGAAGAAACTGGTACACTTGCCTCATATCGTGTTGGGCCCCTGCGAGCAGAAGTGCCACAAAACGACGTGGCTTGGACTCGACTAATATCTTAAGTAGTGCTGGAGAGAACTGACCCCATAAGCCCCGCAGGGCTCTCCATAAATCCGTAAGAATACGAAGGGGTGGAGATCTCTTCCGAACAGCACGTTGCGGGGCATCTCAGATATGGTTTTCTCAATACCCGTACACGCCTATCTGCTCAATACAATTTGATACGAAACTCGTACGGCCAGGCAACATGTTTCCAGTGATGAACAGTCCAATATCGTTGTTGACGAGTCCAGGTGAGGCATGAAGCTCTGTGTCGTGCAGTCATGAAGGGCACACGAGTGGGCGTTCGGCTCCGAAAGCCCAAATCGATGATGGTTTGTTGACTGGCTCGCACGTTAACACTTATTGACTGCCCAGCATTGAAATCTGAAACAATTTGCCGAAGGGTAGTACTTCTGTCACGATGAACGATTCTCTTCGGTCCCGTTCTTCCATGATCTTCTTCCGGCCGCAGCGATGTAGGAGATTTGATGTTTTACCGGGTTCTTGACATTCATAGTACGTTCGTGAAGTGGTCGTACTAGAAGATCCCCACTTCATAGTTACCTCGGAGATGCTGTGCCCATAACAAGTGCACCGACTACTACACCACGTCCACTTAAATCTTGATAACCTGCCAATGTAGCAGCAGTGACCGATCTAACAACTTCGCCAGACACTTGCCGACCGCCACGCTTTATTCTGACTGTTTAAATATCTCTGTATTTGATTACTCATGCCTATACCAGTTTCTTTGACGCTTCAGTGTAGAAGCATTATGACTAATGCGAAACTCCGTGAAGTGGTGTAAATTACGTTAACCGCTGCCTAAGAATATCGGTTTACTGCACTATATTACAGTTTCATCCCTCCTTAATACGAGAGTCACCCAGAAAGTAATGCATCACAATTTTTTCTCAGCCAACAGCAATGAAACGAATGCGAAACCTATGGTGTGGATTATTTGAAATTCCAGAGTCCACGCGAGAATTTCCCTTTCCCTCGACAGCTGGCGTATCTGCAGCAACGTTTCAAAATGGCGTCTGTAATTGAGGTACAAGCGGAAGGTCATTATTGACTACGGAGAAGAAAACTATTAAGAACATTCAAAAACGTTTGTGTACACATTAGAGAGCATCTGCAGTCGACAGAAGTACGGTTAGTCGTTGGGCAAAGAGGATTACAGACGGCAGTTCGGCAGAGCTCCATGATTTGCAGCGTTCGAGGAAGCCATCCAACGCTGCCATAACTGACATGATGCAGCTGGCTGTTGTGCTCATTCGTGATGCCAGGAGGCAGCAACAGTAACCTTGAAGCATATATGAACGCATTAACCAAACTCAAGAAGCGCTCCCAGCGATTTCAGCGCCATAACAAACCAGGTGATTAGTTGATTCAACATGATCATGCTCGGCCTCACACAAGTTTGAGGACTTCGGAAAACATCACTAAACAGGGTTGGACAGTGTTAACCCATCCACCCTACAGCCCTAACCAACCTCCCTCAGATTTCCACTCGTTTGGGGTACTGAAGGATGCCACTCGTGGAAGACAATTTGATGACGATAAAGAAGTGAATCGTGCAATGAAGAAATGGCTTTGTGAGCAGAAAAAGTAGTGGTACCGACAGGGCATCATACTCGCCCTGGCGTCTCGCTGAAGGAAGGCCACAGAACGGGAAGTAGATTACGTGGTAAAATAGGGAGCGTAGAAGAAACATCAGTCTTTCTTGTGTGGACGTTTAATTGTGTTCGATAAATAACTGTAAAGAAAACAACATGGTACATTAATTTCTGGGCGATCGTGTTATTGCGAAACCTCGTACATATGTCGGATGATGATTTTCACTGGCTTCTCAATGCAACTGAAGGGGAAATTTAAGAGCAGATCTCTCTAATCATCGACTAGCAATATAAAAGTCAGGTCCATATCAGACGGAGAGATTTACTTTAATAATTGCTTGGCAATGCAGTAGCTGCACAGAAAATTCCTGATGTCTGTGTTGACATACGCGGAGCACCCAAAGATATAATGTAAGTACGTATACAGCGAGACCACATCAGATAGGAGGCTTCAGATCGCCTACTATATAGCTTGTTGCAGGGGAGGTAGCGTAATAACGAGATTACAGTTTTTATCTATTCGACTCCAGAAATAACAGTGATACTTACAGCTACTCTGAAAGTAGGCCAGGAAAATGATCAGGTCTTCCGTGTATTTTCAGTTTCACATTATAATAGACACATATACGCACGTACTTTCTTCGAAGGAAGTTTATTGTGGCGTTCCTTTTTAACAAAAAGAAATGTGCCCTTCACTCTGCTCCCAGGTGATGGAAGCAACTAATGAATTTACTGCCTTTCTCACATTCCCAGTTGGACATTCTGAGTGCTTCGGTTTTTTGCTACTAAACACATTTCTCTTTGTTCGAAAATTTGTGCTGCTGATCTTTCAGCTGTCACACGCACGTATGGCGTCAGTATTGCTCTACAAGCAGCATTGTATTCGCTTCTGTCCACTCCAGTACTCACGAAACTCATTTCAATGTAGAACAGTTGACGAATGCTTTCTGTGCTGTGATCGCCAAAGCGGAGAGTACAGGAATTTCTTTTAACGGTTCCCTGAAAATCCGACATCAAGCTAAAAACCAGCGAGCACCAGCCGAACACGACCAAAAGCTATCCGCTGCCTCTTACCTACCGTTCACATGCTCTTTCGCTTTTGTTAACTTCCGTGTAAACAAGGCTTGAAGGAAATTTCGGAATAGTGTGTTCAGAGGGAACGATGACGATTTTCAACTCCATATTTCCCCAATCCGATCCGGCCGGAGTGGTCAAGCGGTTCTAGGCGCCACAGTCTGGAACCGCGCGACCGCTACGGTCGCAGGTTCGAATCCTGCCTCGGGCATGGATGTGTGTGATGTCGTTAGGTTAGTTAGGTGTAAGTAGTTCTAAGTTCTAGGGGACTGATGACCCCAGCAGTTAAGTCCCATAGTGCTCAGAGCCATTTGAACCAACCCCAATCCGATCTTGCGCTCCGACTGCAGTGACCTCGTAGTCGATGTGGCACTGCGGCCCGAACTTCCTTCCTCGCTTTCTAAATGCCTCGGATGGAGTCGCAGACGGGCGCTGAGCTGTGAGGTGAGCCGGGCTGGCGGATGGAGGGCGTTTCATAAGGCGGCTGGGTCGGCCGGATAGGGCAGCGCCAGGGCGCGACCCGCGTTCCTCGCAGGCCACAGCCAGCAGGCCAGAGGCGCTGAGGCTTTTCGCAACCCGGCTTCGCACGCGCACCACTGCGGTCAGGCGGCGTGAGCGCCGTCTCGGGTGCCGCGGGCAAATAAGGCCGGCGGCGGCGCCGTGTAACACAGATTGATTCGTAGGAGCTTTCTTTTTACATCTATTAAGGTCTATCAACTACATTGGATCAAACTACACTGACACACTTTTATTTATTTTACGTGATACAGTCTATTAAGGTCCATCAACAACTTTGGATCAAATTGCACCAACACAATTTTATATATTTTACATAACTCAGTGGTTGACCTGCCCGGATAGCCGCAGACGGTACCACGGCCGTTAACGGGATCCAGGGAGATGCGCTGGCCCTGGAGAGAATCCGCCTGTTGAACCAACGACCAGGGCCGGTGTTTCGGTCAGCCTAATGTGGCTTTTAGGCGTTTCCCCACAGCTGACAAAGTGAATACCAGTCTGACATCCACTTTCCACCCCAGTTCCATAGTTCGCAAACATTTCAAAAATATCCGCACCCTTTCATATGGTATAGCACATGACGCTGGTAGACAGGGTACACAAATTCCGTACCTGGCTGTGCAGAAAGCACATTCAGTCTCACTCCACCACTAACTTTGTCAAATCGAGAATAACACGCCGATTCCGTGTAGACAGATCACTCTTTGTGCGGCCGTACACAATTGTCCGTTGCTTTCACTCGTCTAATGTTGTGATTAGTCTCGCATTCAAGAAAAAAAAAAAAAAACACTGCACAACTGCTTCTCGAATCGTCAGCCGTATTGGAAGATACGCTTTACGAAGGTCTTATGTTTTCCCTTATATATGTCTTTCGTTTTCGGCCGCTCTTTTGCTTATAAACGTTTCTGTAATTTGAGGTTTCCCTATTTTGTCATTCTCGAAAGCTATTGCGCCCCTAAAAAAAGTGTTGTGGTACTGGTATGAAGTTCTCCAATTGCTAGAAATATACTCTGGATTCAGTATGAGGCTGTTGATTCGATGACAGTGGCAAAAGCAGAAAAGATTGTCCCTGGGACAACTAAAGCTGCCAGAATAACATAAACAAAGAAGAAAAGGAAGAGGAAATGTGAAGAACACGTAAACCAAGAAGATTACGCAGCTGGAAGGCATTAGGAATGACAGAGGCGTTCCAGAGATCAAATATAATTTTGAATTGAATTTCCCCAGAATTAAATTTTCTGATACGTTTATTTTATGCGCAAAAAATATATTTCAACTAGGGCTTTGAAATTTTTGGGTTATTTCAGGATATTATTTGCAATGAAGTATGCTAAAGATACTAGCGTATTACCAACAGTAAGTAAACACATACCGATTGGTCATAGGAAAGTAACGTCACTTTTGACTATCAGCTGTAAATGTTTCTGATTGTAGTCTACTTTTTAGATGGACGTGGTGTTAATGTGTACGTAAATTTCAAGCATCTAAGTAAGATAATCAAAGCATAGATTCCAAGCATTGGGTGCCAAATAGAACACGTAATTTATTGATTTTCGCAAGAAAACGTAATATAGTCAGTATGGAAATTAATGTGATTAATTGTACATCAAATTGTTCAGCAAGAAATACTCCTATTGTCCTACAGTTTTCATCCTACTAAGAGCTCACATTTTTTAGTTAGAATTAAGTAAACTTTACGAAGGTTAATATTTTTCCAGGCGTTCACCAGCAAGTTACGTAACCGTACGACAGAGAGTTGACATCTCTCGACGGTTTCACTCTCGATTAGCTGATAGGAAAAATGAACACCTAAATATTTCCGTGTGAGCCGTGATTTGTTTTACTGCGATGTTCATTTCTCCCTATGTAGGTGGAAGTCAAAAAAATATTTTCGCATTCGAAGAAGGAAGTTAGCCGGCCGGTGTGGCCGTGCGAATCTAGGCGCTTCAGTCTGGAACCGCTACTGTCGCAGGTTCGAATCCTGCCTCGGGCATGGATGTGTGTGATGTCCTTATGTTGGTTAGGTTTAAGTAGTTCTAAGTTCTAGGGGACTAATGACCACAAATGTTAAGTCCCATAGTGCTCAGAGCCATTTGAACCATTTTTGAAGAAGGAAGTTGGTGATTGAAATTCGTGAAAATATCATTCCGCAACGAAACATGCCTTTGTTATCGTGATTGATAACCCACTCGCATATCATACCCTCCTCTCTATTTACCAAAAGCACAAAACGAACTGCCCATCTCTCAACTTTTTAGTAGTTCTCCGTTAACCCTATCTAGTAGACGTGTTTCGCGCCAGTCGGGATAGGAGTGACGCGAGTAGCGTTACTAAGAAGATGAAAATCACTTTTGCCGTAAATATATGTTGTACGGTCGTGAGGGTTAGCTATCTTTGAGATTGGACATGGTGAGTTGATGTTAGTCAAAAATGACTTTAAGGCAAGAAAGACGCCATTATGAAAAGGAAACTGAGGTTGAACGAGACCGTCTAATAGAGCTACGAGAAAGTGGATGTTCCTTCTGCGATACTGCAGAAGGACTTGGGAGGAATGTAACACTGTACATGACGGCTGGCCGTGGTGGTCACGAGAATGTATGGTCGCGAGAACACCGGGCTCCAGACGACGAATTGGCTCTACCGCGAGGAAGGACCGTCGTATTCGGCTTATGGCTCTGGCACATCTTTCTGTATTTGCAGTTGCAATTTGAGCGGCGGTTGGCACCAAAATGACACAACGAACGGTTACAAATGTGTTACTTGAAGGACAGCTCCGAGTCAGATGTCCTATAGCGTTCATCCCGCTCGTTCCAAACCACCACCATCTGCGACTTCAGTGGTGGTAAACGAGAGTTCATTGGAGGGCAAGTTGGAGGTCTGTTGTGCAAAAGCTCGTTCTGCCTTGGTACCATTGATAGCTGTGTGTTGCTTGGAAAAAGGCCAGGTGAGCGCCTGCAACCAATCTGGCTGCGAGTTCCTGGAGATAATATCTGGGGTGCGATTTCGTATGACAGCAGGAGCACTCTTGAGGTTGATCCAAGCATCGTGACTGCAAATCTGGACGTTATTCTGGTGATTTAACCTGTTGTGCTGCCATTCATGAACAGCATTCAAGGGGGTGTTTGCCAACAGGATAACGCTCACCCACATACCGCTGTTGTAACTCAACGTGCTCTACAGAATGCCGACATTTTGCCTTGGCTTGCTCGATCACCAGATCTGTCTCCAATCCAGCACATACGGGACGTCATCGGATGACAACTCCAGCGTCATCGACAAACAGCATTGACCGTCCTTGTATTGACCGACCAAGCGGAAAAGGTATGGAACCCTATCCCAGAAACTGATATCCGGCATCTATACAAGACAAGACAGGCACGTCTGCATGCTTACATTCAACGTTCTGGCGGTTAAACCGCTTATTAATGTACCAGGATTTCACAGCTGCAGTCGCTTATCTCCGCTTACATGTGATCTTGCAGTGTTAATCACTCAGATATGTTCCATTACTCTACATTAATTACTTTTTGTTATTGCGATTTTTTTCAGGCATTGTATATAATGTTACCCACCAGGCTAATGCTCATAAATGTCATTACTAGGCATGGGAAAGTTGGCCTTTAATAATGCGAACCACTTTCATTTTCTTAAAAATTTAAAAAAGTCATATAAGTAGCTGTCGTTACTACTACCACTACTACTACAACTACTGCTTAACAACGGTCCTATTCTATAACTGGATTGGGGGAGGGGGGTATACAGTCAAACTGAGGTTGGATGGGAGATACCATTACATCATTCCACGCTGCTTCAACACTGTGGACAGTTCACCAATCGTAGTGGTTGGCGATAGGTGGTGAGTCATTTTCTCAGCAACTATTATATGTTACACCGTGCTCCTGTTCTACAACAAACTGAAAATACTCTTTAGCCCATGAGAGCTGTTAACTTACACAATTCGACACTTTTCCACAACATGCTGGTCAATAAAATTTCAACACTTGGAGGATAGTAAGAAATGAAAACATATTTCGTTAAAATTCTTCGTGAAACCTTCAGCTATCATTTATTTTGCAGAATTCGCTACTAGTTTCAGTCAGTGACCATTACCAAGCTTAGCTGGCATAAATGCCGAGAAAGTTATACCACAATTTGCTCCTATAGGCCAACCATAAATGTAAAAAATTTCTCACACTAATGACTACGTGCGACAGTTTTCGTCAAAAAACAAGTCCACATCGACAGATAGCTGTTGAAGTGTACTCGCTTCTTGATGAAAACGAACGTACATAGTTACTATTGTGAGAATTTCTTTTACGTACTTTGGTGGGCTCAAAAGAGTAAAATACTTTTGTTAAAATGATGATATAACTTTCCTGCCATTTACACCAGCTAAGCTTAATAATGGTCATTGACCGAAACTAGTGGCGAATTGTGCAAAATAAACGACAGCTGAAGGTTTCACCACGAATTTTAACAATTATTTGGCAGCTGCAAACATACTGAAGAAATTATGCTCACTGGGCGTAAACAGTGCAGTAGAACGAATAAATCATTACATTTATAGATTAGTACATGCATTTAGAACACAACGCTGCCACCTCTTACACCTACAACCGATTCCGGTTGGACATCGAGTTAAACCAGCAAGTGAAGTGCGCCACGTCCAACGCTCAGAACCACATTAAAATGTAATTATAACATTAATAACTCCTCCCTAAAACGGTAGTATCAGCCACTCACACGCAAAACTGTGCACTTTTCACACCGCGAGTGGTATTCGTCAAAGAATGACACTGGTATGCTAATACGACAACTTGTCTTTTGGTAAGGATATTGTAACACAGACACGCACTTCTTTGCATGAAGTTGACTGTATAGCAGAGAAAACCCTGATGATTAAATGACAATACTTGTGGTTTTTCACATTGTAGTCTTAAAAAATAATCTTCGCCTAAAGAAGTACACGTAAAGACGTTGGCAACATAATGTTGCCTTCGTTGTATTTTAGGTCCTGTTATATAGTTATTTTCTTTCTTAGCACTACAAAATCCTCTCTTTGAACTAGAACAGACGTTAGATACTGCACTGCCTGAATGCGGAGGTGATGTTGAATGCGAAAAATGGCTTCAGTCTGATGTGTACATCGTTCCCTTCCCTTTTGCTTTAACTACTTCGTTGAAGTTCCACAACTGCACGTTCAAGACTGGATAGCTGTAAAACCCGCAGTTTTGCATGCGAATGACTCATACCACTGCTTCTGGGATACGTTATTTATGTTATAAGTACATTTTGATGACATTCTGAGCGTTAGAAGCGACGCACGTATCTCCTAAGCTTGGATGAGATGTCTGTAAATCACTGCATGGTGACTGAGTTCTATGTCAGAGTTCATCAATTGTAATCGTTGGCGATAGGAAACCCATGACTGTGTTCTGTACGTGAAATAATTGTAAACAATACTCGGCAGGGCAACAATTGAAAATCCTCTATTGCGAGCGTCCATTCGCCGTCCTTTTCTCAAAACGCTCTCGTTCCTTTTAATTTGCATGCAGTCAGATGTTTCGAAGGGAGGAAACTTAGGAACACATCACACACTGCAAAGGAAAATGAAATCGTTTTCCTAACGCCTGTGACGTGCCTATAGTAACACTAAGGTAAGGTACGTATTTGTCTTGTTATTGGGATGCCGTTTTACATTAATTAACGTCGGTTGCGAACCAAACTAACCGTAGCCAAAAACGTTTTTCCCAAGCTGGCGAGGGTGGATATATGGGCCCCTTTTGCTGCTGGTATTATGGACCCCGTAAAATCAATCAGATTGTATAGGACCATTTACAAATATTGCTATTCTTTATGTTTCAGATGCCTCGAAGACATCTTGTACCCCAAACAATCAAAACGGCAATCGTGGTACAAAGCAAATATGGCAAATGCTATTGTAGCTATTAAAGAGAAAAAAATGGGGTTGAAAAAAGCGGTTAAAGTGTACTCTGTCCCTCGTTCCACGCTCCAAACGCTTTCACGAATCGATAAACCGGTCGAAGAAATAGTTAATATTAAACTGGGCCGTCCACCGGCTTCACCACAGGGACTTGAGGACGAACTAGTTAAATATGTTCTCATTGTTGTTGTTGTTGTGGTCTTCAGTCCTGAGACTGGTTTGATGCAGCTCTCCATGCTACTCTATCCTGTGCAAGCTTCTTCATCTCCCAGTACCTACTGCAACCTACATCCTTCTGAATCTGCTTAGTGTATTCATCTCTTGGTCTCCCTCTACGATTTTTACCCTCCACACTGCCCTCCAATACTAAATTGGTGATCCCTTGATGCCTCAGAACATGTCCTACCAAACGATCCCTTCCACTGGTCAAGTTGTGCCACAAGCTTCTCTTCTCCCCAATCCTATTCAATACTTCCTCATTAGTTATGTGATCTACCCATCTAATCTTCAGTATTCTTCTGTAGCACCACATTTCGAAAGCTTCTATTCTCTTTTTGTCCAAACTATTTACCATCCATGTTTCACTTCCATACATGGCTACACTCCACACAAATACTTTCAGAAATGACTTCCTGACACTTAGATCTATACTCGATGTTAACACAGTTGTCTTCTTCAGAAACGCTTTCCTTGCCATTGCCAGTCTACATTCTATATCCTCTCTACTTCGACCATCTTCAGTTATTTTGCTCCCCAAATAGCAAAACTCCTTTACTACTTTAAGTGTCTCATTTCCTAATCTAATACCCTCAACATCACCCGACTTAATTCGACTACATTCCATTATCCTCGTTTTGATTTTGTTGATGTTCATCTTATATCCTCCCTTCAAGACACTGTCCATTCCGTTCAACTGCTCTTCCAAGTCCTTTGCTGTCTCTGACAGAATTACGATGTCATCGGCGAACCTCAAAGTTTTTATTTCTTCTCCATGGATTTTAATACCTACTCCGAATTTTTCTTTTTTTTCCTTTACTGCTTGCTCAATATACAGATTGAATAACACCGGGGAGAGGCTACAACCCTGTCTTACTCCCTTCCCAACCACTGCTTCCCTTTCATGTCCCTCGACTCTTATAACTGCCATCTGGTTTCTGTACAAATTGTAAATAGCCCTTCGCTCCCTGTATTTTACCCCTGCCACCTTTAGAATTTGAAAGAGAGTATTCCAATCAACATTGTCAAAAGCTTTCTCTAAGTCTGCAAATGCTAGAAACGTAGGTTTGCCTTTCCTTAATCTTTCTTCTAAGATAAGTCGTAAGGTCAGTATTGCCTCACGTGTTCCAACATTTCTACGGAATCCAAACTGACCTTCCCCGAGGTCGGCTTCTACTAGTTTTTCCATTCGTCTGTAAAGAATTCGTGTTAGTATTTTGTAGCTGTGGCTTATTAAACTGTTTGTTCGGTAATTTTCACATCTGTCAACACCTGCTTTCTTTGGGATTGGTATTATTATATTCTTCTTGAAGTCTGAGGGTATTTCGCCTGTTTCATACATCTTGCTCACCAGATGGTAGAGTTTTGTCAGGACTGTCTCTCCCAAGGCTGTCAGTAGTTCTAATGGAATGTTGTCTACTCCCGGGGCCTTGTTTCGACTCAGGTCTTTCAGTGCTCTGTCAAACTTTTCACGCAGTATCGTATCTCCCGTTTCATCTTTATCTACATCCTCTTTCATTTCCATAATATTGTCCTCAAGTACATCGTCCTTGCATAGACGCTCTATATACTCCTTCCACCTTTCTCCTTTGCCTTCTTTGCTTAGAACTGGGTTTCCATCTGAACTCTTGATGTTCTTACAAGTGGTTCTCTTATCTCCAAAGGTCTCTTTAATTTTCCTGTAGGCAGTATCTATCTTACCCCTAGTGAGATAAGCTTCTACATCCTTACATTTGTCCTCTAGCCATCCCTGCTTAGCCATTTTGCACTTCCTGTCGATCTCGTTTTTGAGACGTTTGTATTCCTTTTTGCCTGCTTTATTTACTGCATTTTTATATTTTCTCCTTTCATCAATTAAATTCAATATTTCTTCTGTTACCCAAGGATTTCTACTAGCCCTCGTCTTTTTACCTACTTGATCCTCTGCTGCCTTCACTTTTTGATCCCTCAAAGCTACCCATTCTTCTTCTATTGTATTTCTTTCCCCCGTTCCTGTCAATTATTCCCTTATGCTCTCCCTGAAACTCTGTACAACCTCTGGTTCTTTCAGTTTATCCAGGTCTCATCTCCTTAAATTCCCCCCTTTTTGCAGTTTCTTCAGTTTTAATCTACAGGTCATAACGAATACATTGTGGTCAGAGGCCACATCTGCCCCTGGAAATGTCTTACAATTTAAAACCTGGTTCCTAAATCTCTGTCTTACCATTATATAATCTATCTGATACCTTTTAGTATCTCCAGGGTTCTTCCATGTATACAACCTTCTATCATGATTCTTAAACCAAGTGTTAGCTATGATTAAGTTGTGCTCTGTGCAAAATTCTACCAGGCGGCTTCCTCTTTCATTTCTTAGCCCCAATCCATATTCACCTACTATGTTTCCTTCTCTCCCTTTTCCTACACTCGAATTCGAGCCACCCATGACTATTAAATTTTCGTCTCCCTTCACTATCTGAATAATTTCTTTTATTTCATCATACATGTCTTCAATTTCTTCGTCAACTGCAGAGCTGGTTGGTATATAAACTTGTACTACTGTAGTAGGTGTGGGCTTCGTATCTATCTTGGCCACAATAATGCGTTCACTATGCTGTTTGTAATAGCTTACCCGCATTCCTATTTTCCTATTCATTATTAAACCTACTCCTGCATTACCCCTATTTGACTTTGTGTTTATAACCCTGTAGTCACCTGACCAGAAGTCTTGTTCCTCCTGCCACCGAACTTCACTAATTCCCACTATGTCTAACTTTAACCTATCCATTTCCCTTTTTAAATTTTCTAACCTACCTGCCCGATTAAGGGATCTGACATTCCACGCTGCGATCCGTAGAACGCCAGTTTTCTTTCTCCTGATAACGACATCCTCTTGAGTAGTCCCCGTCCGAAGATCCGAATGGGGGACTATTTTACCTCCGGAATATTTTACCCAAGAGGACGCCATCATCATTTAATCATACAGTAAAGCTGCATGCCCTCGGGAAAAATTACGGCCGTAGTTTCCCCTTGCTTTCAGCCGTTCGCAGTACCAGCACAGCAAGGCCGTTTTGGTTATTGTTACAAGGCCAAATCAGTCAATCATCCAGACTGTTGCGCTTGCAACTACTGAAAAGGCTGCTGCCCCTCTTCAGGAACCACATGTTTGTCTGGTCTCTCAACAGATACCCCTCCGTTGTGGATGTTCTCATTATGGAATCCAAATTCTACGGCCTTACCAGAAATGACATCAGGCGCCTGGCCAACCAGCTTTGCACAAGAAATAAAATCCCTCATCCAGTTGTAAAGGGCGAAGTTGCTGGTCGAGCTTGGTTTGACCATTTTATGTCATGGCACAAAAATATTCTGTCTGTTTTGAGGCCATCCGCAACTTCGATTTCACGTGCTAATGGGTTTAATAAACAAGCTGTCGACAATTTCTTCAATTTACTTGAAGCTGCATTCAGTAACTACAAATATCCTGCAGACAGAGTTTTTAATGTAGACGAGTCAGGCCTTAGTGTCGTTCAAAGCAAAATTTCTCGTGTCATCGGCCTGAAGGGAGAAAGGCAAATTGGTGCATTATCTGCAGCTGAAAGAGGATCACTTGTAACGTGTGTGTTCTGCATGAGCGCGTCTGGTACTTTCGTCCCACCAATGCTAATTTTCCCCAGGAAAAATATGACGGATACACTGATGAAAGGGGCTCCGCCTGGCTCTATAGGAAGGTGTCATCCCTCTGTTTGGATTTAGAGCAACCTTTTCACTGATTGGTTAATCCATCTTATTTTAAAACAAAGCCATCAAAAGATGATCCTATTTTGCTCATTTTAGACAGCCACCAAACCCACACAGAGAATACTGACGTACTTGATATAGCTCGTGAACACCACAACAACACTAGTTAGCTTGCCTCCGCACACTACACACAAGCTGCAACCACTAGATAGGAGCTTCATGGGACCCCTTAAGAATCATTATAGTGACTACATAAGGCAATGGATGCTGCACAACAATAGGCCTCTTGGACCATACGATATTGCTGATCTACTTGGGAATGCATTCCTGAAATGTCAAACAGCTGAAATAGGCATTTCAGGGTTCAGAGTCGCAGGAATTTTTCCTGTAAATCGCAAAGTGTTTAATTATATTTACTTTGCTCCTTCTGAAGATATTGACGTTAAAAGTTTGACTGTAGATGCTCTGAAAGCCAGTAGAGGGCGAACTCTTAAGGACAAACCTTCAAGTCAATCAGCTCAATGCATTCATCATGGCACATCATCGACATTAACTTCACCATCTGCAAGAGACTTGGCAGAAGCTGGGTCCTCAGAATCCTCTTCCCAACAAAGTTTTGGTCATGTTTCTCCCCAAGACGTATTTCCAATACCAAGACCAAAAAGATAATTGACAAACAAAGGCCCTAAACCCATTACTTGTGCTGTTGTAACTTCTCCTTATAAACTTGCACTAGAAGAAGCAGAAGAAAAGAGAAATAGGAAAACTAAGAAGAAACAAGACGGAAAGAGCAGTACAATGAAGAACGGCGACAATGAAAAACAACCAAATTCTATAAGAAGTAGGAGAAATAAGTTAGTGTATGAACATGAATCAGATGAAGAAGGTGAAGAGGCAAATGTAGGTTTTGATTCGGGAGAATCCCTCCCAGACATTGAAGTTGGTGTCTCTGACCCTGATGTTGACAACGGTGTATGTCTATTTTGTGAAGGGGTTTTTTCAAAGGACACAAAAGGTGAACTTTGGGTCCAGTGTATAGCCTGTAAGATGTGGACTCACAACGAATGCGCTGGATGCGAAAAAGATGCTTATGTGTGTGACTATTGTAAATAGACTAGGTGCAGGCTGCGAAAATCATCCCACCAGTAGACTAATTAACAAGGTTCAGAGTGAATCTTTCTTTCATTACACACAAAAATTAAATAAAATTATTTTTTTCCAATTTTTGTTTCTTTTTATTTCAAACTACCTTGGGGCCCATATTACCAGCACAAATTCTTGACGCAACAAAATGCAGACTATCAGGAAAAAAATAAAATTTTGTTTTAATTATTAAAAAGTTGAACCAAAACATGTCGTAACTATTGCAGGACATACTTGAGAAATGTTTTATGTTAATTTCAGGTGATTGCTCTTTTTTTTGACGGTCATGTTGGCGCTGGCAACAGCGATTCAAAAAGGGCAGTCGACACAAATCGCGAGATGTTCAGACATATAACAATAGGTGCTTGGAGGTCAATCGTCAACTTCTTTTACAACTTAGAAGATTATTAAGTGCTTGACATCGATTTTATATAGTGATTCCAATGCTGAAGAGGGAACCACTGAAGCTTAAGGTAAGCTCCTTGTTTGTTCATATATACCCCGAACTTTGAACAATAAAAAAGTATGTTGGTTCTCGGTTTGTAACTATGTAAGAATCAGCTATTTGTATTTGGTATCATAAAACACTGTCGTTTTTATCTGGATGATTTCGAATACAGTAGACATTTACTGAGCCCTCAGAATTTGTTCACCTTAGTACCTGTATATACTTGAGAGTTTTTAATACCAAATGGGACATCATCGACTTGAAGTCAGATTTTAAAGAGGAAAACAGAACACTGGTGAAATAACAACCTTACAATCAATTTTGCGTCAAAATCCTCATAGTGGTAAAGCATGAAGCACGAACACAGCTAATTGGTTAAACAATTATTTTAATAACAGGTTCATAATTTTCAATTTACAAACCTGTAGCGTTGCAGAATGGTGTAGCTCTTGAATCTGTACTTCACCTTAATATTACCAGATTTACAATTCTAAAGAAGTGTTCCCTTAACGTTACCTCTAACAATTTTTAAAAGGATGGTGATCTGGAGTGACGCCCACCCAGCTACTCGAGACATTGGCAGCAAAAATCATTCAGTATTGCACATAGCTTAACTGCATATGAGCCGGTACTCTTTGAATGATAACGCGCAATGGTTTCCACTGAATTGTGAATTTACACATATACTAAAATTGTAACTTGAAGATTTCTGTAGGTAGGAGATATTTAAGAAAAGTGAATATGATGGTGCTTTTTATAACAGCTGTCGATGTGAAAAAATTTATTGCACCACGCAATAACTAACTCACGGAATTGGAAGCGATTTTCAGTTGTATTTTTGCACGTCTAACATAAAATGTGATACAGCTTTCATTTTGACACACCAGGTAGAATCAAAGTTATAGCAGTTTTACCATAAAGGCATTTGCTGTTACACACCATAGGAAATTGTTGCTTGCTCCAAACAATCAAATGTGCAGGCAGGACGGCCAAGCTTTGTAAGCCGCCGCCAGCGCGGGTGTCTTTTATGCGCGGACGAAGTCACGGGTAAAAGCTAGTGGCAGCATAAATATGTACAAGTCAAAGAAGTCTCTGGATCCAGTTACAGACTAATAAAGCACGTGAACAGTCTCAAAACTATTTCGCAGGAAGTGCGAAAAAAATATGTACGTGTACAAGAGAACAATGAGAGTGCGTTGCACTGGCTTTTTTTAACGTCCGTTGAATGAAACAACGCAAACAACTGTCGCCATTTAGTAAATTTTTAGCAAATAGTGTTTATTAATGTCTTTTTTTAATCATTCTAATTTCTCCGACAGCAGAAACAAGTCCGGGCTTATCTCAGATAGCCCCCTCCCCCTCACGAAATGGACAGCCTAGAATGCGGTCAATTCGTAGACAAATCCAGAGAAAGCCAGACTGGTGACAACTCCAAACCTGTAGGCAATCTTCTTCCACCTGGTTTTACCGTCATTCCAGAAACGGCAGACTCTTTAGTTCCATTTCTTCATTCATTGGCAAGGTTTTATGATCTGAAAACTATTACGAAATGAAAACTAATCTACTGTAGTCTTGTATGACTTTAGAAAGCATGTCTTCTCGCACATCCGTCATTATTCCTTTTCAATAAAATGACCTGTCTGCTAAAAACCTTTAAAACAAACTTTGCTCATCTCGTGCCCCTAGTATGTACGTCATTTCTCTTAAAAGTAGAAATAGAGGCGACAGCAAGTGTCGATCTGCAGGTACCGTTGGCATGTTGTGTAGCTTTATTTAGTATTACTGACGCACAGACTGCACGAGTGTGTCTCTTTTTGATAGGACGACGACCATACGTGATTTCTAAAATGAAAATACGCTTATACATATTCTGTCTATCGAAAACTCACGTAGGCATAGTAGCTAGGGTGTCGTCGAAAAATACTTCACACACAGTAAACAGGACTGTTTCGTAATGTTACCTAGTTGTTCTGTTGTAGTACGGTGGGTTACCTTTCGCACAACAACAGAACTCTTATTGAATACGTACACCCACGTAACAGATTAATTAAAAAACTGGGCTCACTTGTATTGTGACTATAACGTCCCATCGCTTAATATGTTAACGTCGCGTACCGTAACGTTACTGTAGCATACGCTATTAAATTTATATAGATCCATAATGTTGACCTTTAAAAACATTTGCACACGCGACCATCGCTTTCTAACCTGTTTACTGTTATTTTACAGATACTTTTTGTTACAGTAATTAAAAAATCATCTTAACAGCCCTGAAAGATTCTCTTCTTTTTAGTCTTCCAGAAAGTGACAGACCGTTTCGTATACTCCTTCGCTATGATCTCGAGCTATTATTGATTATTTTAAATCTTCGGAACAATCTTCATAATCATTTACTCCATCATTTCAGAGTCCATTTTCTTTATCACCATTGGAGGTTGTAAAGAAGCATTGAACGTCAGTCCATTATTTGCATCTTCATTTGGAAAGTTGTCTATGGTACCTGCAACGAAACTGAAATATATACATAAGAGCGCAAAGAAAAGTCCATGCACTTCCCTTTGCATGTAAAATAGCTGGAAAATAATGATTTTAGTCATTCATGTGTTTACTTGCTCTCACTATTTTGCATTCACCATCTCAATTTAACCGTCTTTCCATTCATATCCCGGAACTGCCACACTGAAGCTCGTTGGTAGCCGGTAAGTCGAACTTACGTAGGTACTTCGCGCTTAGGCTTAAAATGGTTGCAGTGTGGCATAGCAAGTGACGAACATCCAGTATGCACGCGTATAATCATGTCTCAACTGTATACTTTCACTACATGGCCCACATTCTCAAGCTAGGTCGTCCGTATAGGCTGACATTTTACCAGCGTGCTTCCCGTATTACATATAAAACATGAAGCCAAGTGGATGATGTTTTGTTGAGAGCGCTAATTACGAACACTTTAATGATGTCCATGAGTTTGTATTGGTGAGTAGATAACAGCTTAGAGCTCACTGTCAACTCGGTTTCTTCTTCTTCCTGCACAATTTTCATGGGCAGAGATGCAACAGATCTCGATAGGCGGGAGGCTGTAGTAGTCTAAACTCTTGGAAGGCGACTGTCGGTTTTGCCCCACTTTCGTATAGTGGTAGTGAGCAGACTCTCGCTTCTGCTTACACGGCACGTATCATTCGCAAAAGCTCCAAAGGTGAAAAACCTGCATCTGTGCAGTCAACTGGCACTAGCTTCTGTAGAAAATGGACTATATTATTTATGTATTTACGCGTTACGCAGTCCGATTAAATAGTAGTGTTCCGTTTCATTTTGTAATTTATTTCCCTTCTACACAGATCGACCTAAGCACCATGAGCAGCAGACACAGATACTGGATGCCACTACACTTCTGGAAGCGCAGAGCGTAAAGCAAGAGATGATAAGGAGAGAGCGACACATGCTGTTATATCTAAAACACGTAAACTGTCTGAATTTTTTAATGTTCAGAATGATTTTGCCGAATATACAGAAAAGGAAGTACAAAATACAAAAGCTGTAGTTGATTGTAAGAATGAATGTTATACTACAGAAGATTCACCAGAATATGCAACTTTTTCCGATGTGGTTACGTTTTCCACAAGTGATACAGCACTTGAACAGACGGCAAGTCTTCCCCGTTCAGCCATAGCGTCTCCAAGCCAAACTGAATTGAAACGCATAGGAAGTCCTATCGGACCAGAGACCTCGTCTTCAAGACAAAGAGAAGTCGAAAAAATGTTACAGGCTTCCGACGTTACTGCATCTCGTACAAGTGGAACACAAAGTGAAAGTAAAATGTAATTTAACAATATTGGTGAGTGGCCACACAACTTCGACAGGGATTGTTGGATTAAGAAGGGAAGTAGCGAGGTTCAGCATATGAATAGTAGATTTTTTTGTCTTCAGTGAAAATATATGACGAGGAAAATAAGCCAAGATTCCGTAGAAAGTCGTTTTTCACATATAAACATAAACTAAAGAATAAAACTTGCATGAGAGATTGATTGTGCTACTCAGAAAGCAAAGGGCGACTGTTCTGTTTTGTTTGCTAAGTGGCACATTCTGACTGCTCGCCACGTTTTACGAAAGACGGATTAGATGACTGGAAGAATGCAAATATTTTGCTGAAGAGACACGAAGAAAGCAGTTAGCATGGAAAATCAATAATTTCCTTGTTACTTCTAAAAAACAAGGATGCACGTGTCAATTCTCAACTAGTAAGCCAAATTGAGAGCGAACACAAGTATTGGCGAACACTCTTAGGACGAATTGTTGCAATTATAAGTTTTTTAGCTGAACGAGGGCTAGCATTTCGAGGTAGAGATGAAATTGTTGGTTCATACCAAAATGGAAATTATTTAGGGTTATTAGAATTACTAGCCAAATTTGATGTGTTTCTGGCCCAACATATATGTATTTGTGCAAATAAAGGAAAGGGACATACGTAATATCTGTCAAAAACAACGTGCGAGGAATTTATCCATCTAATTGCTTCAGCCATACTGGATCATATTATTGGCGAAATTCAGAGATTCAAATACTATTCAGTTTCATTGGATTCTACTCCTGATATATCTTACGTAGATAAACTGACTGATAGTGCGGTATGACCTATCATCCGGACCAGTGGAGAGAGATGTGAGGTTTTTGGATATGGAATGTCATACTGATGAACAGCTCTCCCAAATCTTACTATTTTTTTAACAGAGATTGTCGTGGGCAAAGCTATGACAATGCTAGTAACATGAATGGCTGGTATACCGGCTTAGAAGCACGAATTAAGATATAAGTAAGTATTCGGAATATATTCCCTATTTTTCGCATACGCTAAGTTTGGTCGCCAAGTGTGCTGCAGAATGTACAGAAGCATCCATTTTATTTGAGTTCCCTTAAAGCCAGTATACGTTTTTCCAGCTTCTACCTATGGATGGGGCCATCTTTTGAAAGCACTGAAAAATGACAGTACTAAAATTTCGATTCTGAAAAGATTATCGGACTCTGGCTGGCCGGCCAGAGCTGATGCTACAAAGGCGCTTGTATTTCGTTTTCATACGATCAAACAGGTTTTGAATGACATATCTACTAATACGCATAAAAAGGTAGCGTGCCGCAATGATGCTTACGTACTGGTTTTAAAAATGAGTAGGTTGGATACGGAAATGTGTGTGTCGCATGGAACAGAATCCTAGAACGCTTTCACGTGACTGGCGTTTCGCGGCAGTCGACTGAACAAGATCTGACCACCGGATATGCACTTTATAAATCGTTGTATGAACACTCCAAGCATTGAGGTTCACATATCTAGAAATTGAGGCAAAAGCTAAATCCCTGACTAGCTGTGAAAAATACCAACAATAAACTTCAAGACGACACAAGCGAAATACAAAGTACAACCAATTTAGTCGGTGAACTGCACTCGATGAAGTTGTAGAAAATCAAACACGTGGACAAAATTTTGAATTTCAGGTGTTAATTGTCATAACTGATACTATACTGGCAGCATTAGCTAAATGCATGGAAAAATACCATCACCTGACTAATGCTTTTGGAATGTTACGGGATTTTATATCTCTTACAGTAGAAGAGATCTTGAAGAGAACTCCTAATATCGTGAATGCTTACTCAGATGATTTAGAAGAGTCGCTAGGCGACGAACTGGTAGAGTTCACTGAGCTGCTGAAACCGGATATCGCTGCTGCCATTGACGTAAAAAAAGAACTAAGCTTTGGAACTACAAATTTACAAATTTTTAATCGAAAATTTGATAGGATCTGAGAAATATAGGATCCGTAGAAATAGCCTTACGCATTTACTTATCTTTAATGATCACCAACTGCAGTGAAGAACGTTCTTTCTCAACGTTAAAGCGCATTAAAGTGAATTAAGAAATACGGTGGGACAGGAACGTTTAAATGACCTCGATATAATGAACATTGCATACGATTTGCTCAGAGACATTGATCTAACTTGTATTATTTCTATATTTGTCGAAATTAAGTCGAGAATAGTTTAATTGTAACAATCTTTTTGTATTTTATGTCCTAAGCCATACGACCTAAATCCTAAGCCATACGACCTAAACAAACCGAGGGCCCCTTGTCAGAATTTGCTGCGCGTCTCGCGCTTGCTTAATCCGGCACACTTCCGCACACGTGTGTGTGTGTGTGTGTGTGTGTGTGTGTGTGTGTGTGTGTGTGCGCGTGTGTGTGTGTATGTGTATTTTCCACATCTCCTCCTGTGCCACTATTCTGGTTACAGCCTACATATCACTTAAAGTCTGGAAAGAATCGCAGTGACGGCAAGAAGCATCTACCTATCAAAGGGTTGCGGGTCGAAAAGTAGTATTGCCCACAAGGCGCGAATAACCATACTTCATTCATCCAGTGTTTTGGATTCAGATCACTTAGTGACATGCAACTAACGTTACACACATTCTCAACAATTCATGAAACTTTTTCTCGCTGACAACCCCTACAAAAAGATGAAAAGAAAAAAGTTTTTCGCCTACTACATTTTTGGTGTTCAAACAGAGAAACAGCCACATGAAGCATGACGTTTAGTTTATTACTTCTTTACAACTAACTGTATCAGCGACACGTTTTGCGGTCACTATCCACATCTAACATGTACAAGCAAAATTATATCATTTTAGGACACACAGTTCAGGAGATAAACACTGTCATAAACACTGAGATGCATGAGAAACTGCCATACGTAGATGACATTTAAATTTATTACTTCTCTGTTACTAACGCTATTAGCAATACATTTCGAAGGTAGTACCTACATCTGCTGTTGAATGTACGTACATAAATACATCACTCTACGACCCGTAGCTCAGGAGATACGACGTCAAATGTTGCGAAGTGTGAAAATTGTCGTATCATGCATGACGTTTCAGTGCATTAGTTGCTTAATACTAACACTACTCGAAATTCATTTCGCAAACAGTATCCACATATGCCACTGAATACACCTAGAAGAATACATCATTGTACGACACATGGATCAGGACATAAATACTGAGATATGTGAAAAGCTACCGCATCATGCCGACGGCTTAATTTATCACTCCTTTACTACTAATTGTACCTGCAAAATCATATCACTGTGTGAAGTCAGAAACATTAAGTTACGAGTAAATGAAACTGTTTGGCAAAATTCGGTAAGGATACAGACGAAATATGTGCACAAATACGTGTAAAATATGTTAAATATACGTAAAATGTATTTTGACATATACGTACATGGGCAAAGTCACGGATAAAAAGCTCATCCTAATTTGTTTCTTAAAGCTCTAGTTTTGTCTGACAGTTGCAGAACGATAGTCTAATTGCCTCGAAAGGTTAAATTCAATTAAATAAGTTTTTCAAAGATGTTACAAATATACGCCAACTTCCAAGCAAAGTCACTGTCTACGAACCTCGCGGACATCAGATGCTTGTCTTGAAGAAGGTGCGAGTACAGTTCATTCCTAAGTTCATACACCCTTTCCCAGACTTACCATGTGAGAGCCAGTGAGAGTTACTTAAATAAATTAGGGGAATATGCTGAGCCTCTGTATCAACGCACTTTCCGTAAAAACATCTCAATTTCTGTGTCCAACTTTAATTAGGTTTATCTCCTCCATCACTAATTGAAAAACCTCATGAGGGACCGAAATCATGTGTTCTGATGCCAGTACTTATGGTGAATAAAACAGTGTGTGTAATTGGGTTTCCTAGTATTTTACTATCGCCATTTCTTTATTTTTAAATATATCTTTCGATGACGATTTTGTAGTAAGTCAAAACCGGTAATGATACCACTTATGTGACATGAGCATTAAACATATATAATCAAAAACTAAAAATATACAACTCGGCCACTGCGTTTCTCTAAGGCTGCGATCATAGTGGCATTTGGCAGAAGACAGCCCATCTTTTCAAATTAGTACAGTAGTATGTGGGCGGTGAAAAAACAACCGATCTAAAAGTCCGAACGTACAGACATCGGACAATGGTCCATGAATTCAGATTATTTCGCTTTCCTCGATGGTAACCCTCACGCAAGACACGGATTGTAATAAATTTTTAAGCAAAGCACAAGAAAAAAGAAATGTTATGACATCCTGAGGATGAGTTACAACAATAACACAGATGTGTTTCGAAAAGTACAGTCTGAAATCGCCACTTTAGTGGAAATTATGTTTCTAAGAGCTTAAATATACGATGACAACTTATTGAACGTTGTCGTACGTTAGGTTATGCATGTTCTGTGGCTATCTATCCATTCACCCTTATGCCTATATTCAGTGCAGCGTGTCGTCTGCAACACTAGCAAAATCTCTATCCGAGAGTTCAAGTATGAAAAAATTATGTATGTCAATTTTATTGCTTAAAATTGCTGTAGTTGATCTCTTTTGGGTTGCAGTAGGTTGCAGTAGGTGAACATTACTACGAACTATTATTACTACCTGCTGGTGTTTTTACGGCAGTAGGGTTGTGATTTTGTTATGTGAGTTGGTCTGCAGATGTGGTGTATGTTGTTTCCATTTTTCAGTGCTTTAAGTATCAGAAAAAAGGCGTTCAGGGACGTATTATAGCAGGAATCTTTAGTTCAGCCAATTCCATAACCTTCTCGAAAATGTTATATGAGACTTACTTTGAAATTAGGTTATGTTTTCTCTAATTTAAAACCCTTTTCTAACTTTTTTAATGTTGTTTTGATTAGTGTACAAGGGGATTTTGACAACTAATTTTCAAACTCGGTAAGCATAAGTTCTTTCAAGAAAATTTTCTTCATTATATCTTTTTACTGTATTTTCTAAGAGCAAGTTGTAAACGGTGCATAACATTATAAAGTTAATATTACGTGCTTTTTTAATATTTTATGTTTTTTAAGACTCAAAGATAAAATGCCAACTGGAAAATGTTTTGACGTTTTGTGTGGTTTTCAGTGTCATTGAAGAACGCATTTCAAAGTTTTACCATCACAGATTTGCATTATGAATTTAACCTTTAACTCACGAGTCGACTATTCTATAACATATAGTATGAGGTGTGGTCTCTGGGACTCCTATGTTTAAACTGAGATCTAAGGCACAAATCATTTTAAATTTATGTAATATAACGTTTATTTTTACAATTATTTATCTGTTGTTTAAATTCTCCTTGTTTATTTTATCGCATTAAATAAAGCTTGCAGTATTTTACTAATAGTACACAAAAATGGACTGTTAGAGAACTGAACGTTACATTCAGAAAACGTATACTGTACTTGCTACAAGTAAATTTGCATGTAAAACTAAATTCCAGGGTTTAAATTTGCACATAAAAATTCCACTTGGTAGGTACAAAAAGGAAGTATGGAATATTGACAGTCAGTGCTGGGCTCTACATTTTTCTTATCACCACTCAGAACACATTTAACCAACACTTGGTATTTTATTGAATGAACAGACAGATCCCCATCACAACCGACCTGAAATTCCCCCTCTGAATGATGCCCTTGTTTGACAGTAGAACCGTGATCACTGGCAATTGTGAAATCGTCGTCTTTTTCATCTATGTCTTTATCTATATCATTGACACCTTCCTCCCTCCACCGACTAAATATTTCATCAAACTCAGGAAAGTTAAAACTGACTCGTTCCAGAGAATACATTTTGTACCATACGATACCTCACTGAAGAGAATACTGAAGAGAATAGGTATGTAGTTCACGAGCTGCAGTCTAGGAGACTCTTAACACCTGTTAATAACGCGTGTCAACAAACAAAGAAGGCGATAAAGCAGTCAACAATAAAGCATTGCATGACTGACAAATAAAACTATTTCGCCACAACTGATCTTTGACAGCGAGTTAGGGGATTTTCGCGAGGTCTCAGAGACCGCACCTCGTGAGCTAAGTGTTAAATTTTGTGGTATGATAATTTCGGTTAGGATGCAGTCTCATAAGTTGTGACGCATTTTGTACAGAAATGAAAACTTTGTACTCATTCACTGTCTAAAAGTATTTACATTTCTTCTCAATTTACAGAGAGGATTACAAAGCAAATGTAGATGTTGAAAATTTTTCTGACAACAACAAAGCCTCAAACGAATTTTGAGCTCTTAAGACAGAAAATGAAGTGCAACCGCTATGTTCAGTTGCAGCAATGTCGCTACAGTTCGACATTCTGTCGCTAGATGGCTGTCGCTACACGTTCCACGTAAAGCTCTGGTTTCACGGCTACTGCTTCAGGTGAGGTTCACATCTAGCTGCGCAAAAGGATAGAATCATTCAAATAGTTCCCTCCAACGTAAGTGTATCACGACCTTGAAATCCACATGGAACGAAGAAGTTAAAAAAGTTTAGGTCGAAATATTTTTATCTGTTTCTCGCAGAAATGAATGACGAAAAATAACAGGTTGTCAGAAAGACGAAATTTTCAATCTGTCAATCTCTCATATGGCGCAGTAATGAACTGCTAATGAACTGAACTGACAGTCACTAAGAGGCGTACCAGAGTCTTCTTATGCTTGTTAAGATTTGTTGTTCATGAGACGGAGCGATTGTTATATATATCGTTTGCCTTCTGTAACACAGTTTATTTGCATTTAGCAGGTCTCTTGTAAGTGTCTGTGTTGATGTCAAAGAGGGGCGTAGCGCAGTAATTAAAATAGACTCGCATTCGGAAATACGGCGTTTCAAATCCCCCGTCTGGCCATTCAGATTTAGATAATCTCTAGTCTCCCTAAATCGATTGTGAAAATCTCCAGGATTGGTTTCTTTTTTTAAAAAAAAAACATCTATTTTCTTCGTCATCCTTCCACCGATCAGAGTTGGTCCTGTGCTTTAATGAGCTCATCGACGACAGTAAGTTTACCATTAAGTTCCTTTGGAGCTGTGAGATGTGCAGGGGAAGTACAATATTATGTGAATGTTGTGGCGATTTGTTACGACATTCGCCCGCATCTCGTGGTCGTGCGGTAGCGTTCTCGCTTCCCACGCCCGGGTTCCCGGGTTCGATTCCCGGCGGGGTCATGGATTTTCTCTGCCTCGTGATGGCTGGGTGTTGTGTGCTGTCCTTAGGTTAGTTAGGTTTAAGTAGTTCTAAGTTCTGGGGGACTGATGATCCTAGATGTTAAGTCCCATAGTGCTCAGAGCCATTTTTGTTACGACATTCGGACTACGCTATGACACCTTGACGGTCTTCAATAAAGTATAATTTCAGTCGAACTAATGTATCCATGAAATATATGACTTTTAACGCACTGCACGCCACGAACTAGTTATTACAGACTACCCAACGCGAAATATAACGTCGAAAATAAAAAGATTCACTGTAATGAACTCGGACATTTGCAAAATTATTACAGAGCATCACATTTGACAATACTGTTATTCGTACATCGGATATAATCACTATAAAACACACGCCAGTTGAAACATAAATAGACAATTTTCGACAACATATTATGGATTATAATTAATCTCTAAGAATTTGTAGGAATGTACAGAAATTTCATCGACAAAGGAATTCGCTTCGTTGACGCTGTCGAACAATCATCCGAAGTCGGGATGGCTGCAGGAACCTTCTCAACTGTGTGCCATTGTCTCAGAAAGAAAGTGTTGCAAATTGGCTGAATTATTGGTTGGGATACCCTAGTGTTTGGGTCCAACCGTTTAATCGGAAAGAGTGTTGTTATCCTGCACACAAAGTACTCTTTAAAGACATGCGTTTGCGATAAATATGTCTTAAGTGTACCGGTGATTGTGTGTGCACTAAGGTGTCATGTTTATATTATATGATTGTGAGAGGAGAGCGAAGGTGAAACATGTTGTGGGCACACAGTCTACTCCTTTCGAACAGCACCAAAGACGCCTCTGCGCTCAACATCCACGTCCGATGGATGATAGCACATCAACAGCGGCGTATACCCTCACACCATGAGACACTGCACATAGGTTTGAATTTAATACAGGTCATTGCCTCAACGTCTAGTGAACAAGAAATTTACACCATCATCTCCACTTCGGAACTCATAATAATGGCGAACTTCCTCCCACCACCAGGATTCGAACGGGAAACTTCCGAGCTGAGCGTCAGCGCAGAGGCGTGCGTTAGCGCCCTGACCTACGGTGGTCGGTAGTTGCCTCAAAATATTGTATTTTTTGCATCATCAATGTATTCCAATTTTTTCAAGTATGACTGTGTCTGTCAATAAGTAACGGAATACAGTTTTGTTTCTGGCACAAAGTGGTTCCGGACTCTTAAACAAATAATTTTCGAAAAGACTTATCATGTTATCAACAGTATACACCAGTCTTCTGTAATAAGCCGATTAAAAAGTCCTAAAAAGGTTAGTATCGCGGACCTCTGTCCGGAAAGTGTTATAAATGTTCGCATACTAAGTCCTTCCCTCAAGCACAATTGTTCTGTATATTTACACTTAAAATCTGTTTTAAAAATTGTATACTGTATGAGATTTTGTTTCTGTAGATGTGATGTGCGTCAGGTTTTTTTGACAGTTAATATAATATCAATTTCAGCGTAATTATTGCCGTAAATGAAAAGTTAATATATTTACACTGAAAATCTATTTCACAGATTACATAACGGGATTCTGTTTTTGAAGATGTGATGCCTCTCAGGTAATTGTCGGTGGTTAACTTATACTAGTGTTCAAAAATGGTTCAAATGGCTCTGAGCACTATGGGACTTAACATCTGAGGTCATCAGTCCCTTAGAACTTAGAACTACTTAAACCTAACTAACCTAAGGACATCACACACATCCATGCCCGAGGCAGGATTCGAACCTGCGACCGTAGCGGTCGCGCGGTTCCAGACTGAAGCGCCTAGAACCGCGCGGCCAGACTGGCCGGCTATACTAGTGTCAGCGTCATGCAATTCACTGTAATATTTACTGCCCTGATCAGTAATTTAATGTGTTATCCAACAGAAAAGAGCTGAAAATTCGATTACCATCGTGAAAATCTTTATAGCTTATCTTACTGTCAGTCGTGAGTGTATATTATTAAATGAGTAATGAAGGGCATTGAGAAATAGCCTGTAAGAAGGATTGGATGATTCTTTCATTAAACTACATGAACCTATCGACGGCGACTGTGGTATTTAATGCTAACTGCCTCGTAAGCAGAAACTGAAACTAGGTGAAAGACAAAATAAGGAGAGGAGAGTAGACTTTAACTTTCCGTCGTTGAATAGATCATTACAGACGAGGCACAAGATAGGACTGAAGAACGATGGAACAGGAAATCGACCGGGTCCTTTTTAACGCAACAACTTTCTATAGTCGCCTAAGTGATACAGGGAAATTTTGAATATACTGTAGAAACAATTCGTTGTAAATAACTTTAATCAGTAGAAAGAAATGAAAGCTGTTTGCTGTATTCAGCAAACAAACTATTTCCTTTAGTTTTTGTTACGAATGTAGATCAGGTATTCAAAACTGTTTTGCCGATGCCCGCCCAAGAATGTTCTAGTGTTGATTTCCATTTGTTGGAAATCCATCTAGTAACGCTGATCAGCAGACATTATCTCCATGAACAGAAGACGAACTTCTCTCATGTTACTTTACGGACAAAAAAACACTTTACTATGCTGAATAATACTAGTAAGCGGCTTTGAAAGCAGTCTCAGATAGGGTTGCCATCCGTCCCAATACATCGAGACCGTCAGCAGTAACGCGCCTTCTTGTCCCGACATGACATACTGTTGTCCCGATTTTGCAAAATACTGTTACGAGATTGATTCAGGTACTGAAGTAATGCCATCTGTTAGCGCAAAATGTAATCGCCGTCTCAGTTTTATTTATGACAACAAGTTTATGTTGACAAGGTCATCTCACAGATGGCGTTGCATGCTTGAGTATCCTGTATAGAAACAGCGCCATTATTCGAGAACATACCAGACTTCTCCAGAAGTATGGGGCTAGAACTATTTACGCTCTACGAGGAAGAATCGGTCACTTTCCATCTGTATCGATCTGATAAGGCGTTTCTTTCTAAACTTAATATGAACAACGAGTGCACGGTAGTAATGTTTGAATTGTGTACTGCAGGTACATAGGACGTGAAATGTATAGTGACGTGTTACTGTCGACTGTTTATCTACATCTACATCCACACTCCGCAAGCCACCTGACGGTGTGTGGCGAAGGGTACCTTGAGTATCTCTATCGGTTCTCCCTTCTATTCCAGTCTCGTATTGTCCGTGGAAAGAAGGATTGTCGGTATGCCTCTGTGTGGGCTCTAATCTCTCTGATATTATCCTCATGGTCTCTTCGCGAGATATACGTAGGAGGGAGCAATATACTGCTTGACTCTTCGGTGAAGGTATGTTCTCGAAACTTTGACAAAAGCCCGTACCGAGCTACTGAGCGTCTCTCCTGCAGAGTCTTCCACTGGAGTTTATCTATCATCTCCGTAACGCTTTCGCGATTACTAAATGATCCTGTAACGAAGCATGCTGCTCTCCGTTGGATCTTCTCTATATCTTCTATCAACCCTATCTGGTACGGATCGCACACTGCTGAGCAGTATTCAAGCAGTGGGCGAACAAGCGTACTGTAACCTACTTCCTTTGTTTTCGGATTGCATTTCCTTAGGATTCTTCCAATGAATCTCAGTCTGGCATCTGCTTTACCGACGATCAACTTTATATGATCACTCCATTTTAAATCACTCCTAATGCGTACTCCCAGATAATTTATGGTATTAACTGCTTCCAGTTGCGGACCCGCTATTTTGTAGCTAAATGATAAAGGATCTATCTTTCTGTGTATTCGCAGCACATTACACTTGTCTACATTGAGATTCAATTGCCATTCCCTGCACCATGCGTTGATTCGCTGCAGATCCTCCTGCATTTCAGTACAATTTTCCATTGTTACAACCTCTCGATACACCACAGCATCATCCGCAAAAAGCCTCAGTGAACTTCCGATGTCATCCACAAGGTCATTTATGTATATTGTGAATAGCAACGGTCCTATGACACTCCCCTGCGGCACACCTGAAATCACTCTTACTTCGGAAGACTTCTCCCCATTGAGAATGACATGCTGCGTCCTGTTATCTAGGAACTCCTCAATCCAATCACACAATTGGTCTGATAGTCCGTATGCTCTTACTTTGTTCATTAAACTTATTCTATAAACTTATTCTAGCTTACGAAAATGCCCAACTATGGAAAGCGTCACTCTTCGGATGATTACACAGAAGAATTGTCTTTTGTCAAGAAGGAGCATACGGATCAGGAAGCGTTGTGTGAGATTTTTTGCTGTGTCATCTTAGTTACCCACGGAGGTAAGGCAGATGTGAGGCATCACATCTCTACGAAGAGTCATACAAATAGATCCGCAGTAGCGTCGATGTCAAAGCCTATTTCTGTATTAATTATTAAAGAAGATACCCTGTAATAACTGCTCGTTGCTGCTGCAAAAAATGGCTCTGAGCACTATGGGACTTAACATCTTAGGTCATCAGTCCCCTAGAACTTAGAACTACTTAAACCTAACTAACCTAAGGACATCACACACATCCATGCCCGAGGTAGGATTCGAACCTGCGACCGTAGCAGTCCCACGGTTCCGGACTGCAGCGCCTAGAACCGCAAGACCACCGCGGCCGGTGTTGCTGCTGCAGACTTAACAACAGCTTGTGGGATTTGCCAGAAGAAGATCTGTAAATGCACGGTGAAACGCAGCATTATTTTGTGGCGACGAACACTCGGACAATCTGCTTTACTCTTTGATCTTTATTAGTGTTCTTTGTATTGACTTAGATTTTTTAAGTTGATTGGTGTTCGAGATTAAGGAAATAAGAAGTTATTGCCCGACTAATTCGTTGTATCTCTTTAGCAGATGGAGATAAGCTGTAATTGGCCAGTTTCCTTAGAGCAGTTAATTTCTACAGACATCTGCATAATGCGGCGACCATCCAGGCACCTTTGACGTCAGCACTAGCCGGCAAGGACGCAGTGGGCAAACGACCTTTGCAATGGACATCAGAGATGTTGATGGCATTCGATAAGAATGGCTATTGGCAATTGTTGTGGATTCTAGCCAGCAAGCCATTGCCGTAGCTCTGCACCAGCATGTCGAAGGCCCCTAGCAGCCTTTGGGTTTCTTCTCCCGTATGCTTGCGTCGTCGCAAGTTAAATGGGGCGCTCACGATAGGGAACCGCTGGCAATTTATAAAGCTATGAGATTTTTACGGCCACAAATGGATGCCAGGCCAATCACGGTTCTCGCAGACCACAAGCCGATTACTTTCGCCTCCAGTAGGAACAAGGATGACTGCTCACCTCGACAATTTAGACAACTTGAATTCATCGCCAAAGTCACGTCAGACCTGCAGCATATAAAAGGAGCTGAGAATGTCGTGGCGAATTTGGAAACAATCTCAGGCTGTTGAGTACAAGGAGCTAGCTGCTGCGCAAGAGACAGGCCACCAACTCGCCCAATCCCGTTGCGACAGTACATACGGATTACGCCTGCGGAAAATAGAATCTGCTGGAGAACGTTAGCAAGTTTTGTGCAACGTATCACAGGGAAAACCGAGACCTTGTGTACCTAAGAAATTGCCATGGCAATTATTTGACAGCATCCATGGGCTGGCTCATCTGGGAGAAAACGCCAGCGTCAAACTGGAGACTTCCACACGGCCCCCACCTTCCTCCCCTCCTCGAGCGGAGCTCCGGGAATGATGTAGGGGTATTTGTATTTCACCCGACGTCCAGCTCTTGTATGTACTGAAGGCACTGCTTCAACTTCTTCAGCCTCCAGTGCTTGCAGTCATGGTCCTACTTCTTCTTGTGGCGCCGCGGCAGCGTCGTCCGTGCCCAGTAGTGTGGAAGATGACTCTTCGTGTTCATCGTGTACGTCCTCTTTGGTTGTTAACGTATGTCCAGGTTTGACCCTTTCCAGCGATACACTTGAGTCTTCCCATTTTGATCAATATGCATGGCATGTTCATTCCGGGAGAGATATCTGTAGGGCCCAGAATTGCCTCATGTACTGCAAACGGGGCGCTAGAATATGGCTAGACTTTACCCATCTGCCGTCTCGAGACAGGAGGCGGTAACTACGTTCGTGCACAAAGATCTACGGTCAAGGCGCTGTCAAGTCACCGCTGCAGCCCCCATATTCTGGGCTCTACAGAGTTCTCTCCCGCGATGGACATACCATGCTTATAGATCAAAATTGAACGGGTCAAACCTGCACATATGTTACCAACCAAAGAGGTCGCACCTGCTGAACACTAAGTGTCACCTTTCACACTACTGGACACGGACCACAAGATGAAGAAGTACTGTCACTGCCACCACCGGCGGCTGAAGAAGTTCAAGCAGTGCCTTCAGTATACACGAGAGCTGGAAGTCGGGTGAAATGTAAATACTCATACATCCCCGGGGCTCTGCTCTACTGGTGGCGGGGGGCTGTGTGGGAGTCACCAGAAGAACCTCTGAGAATGCACAGTGAAACGCGGCATTATTCGGTGGCGACGAGCTCTCGAACAGTCTCCTTCAGCCTTCGATCTTTATTAGCATCCTTCATATTGACTTACATTTTTTAAGTTGATTGGTGTTCGTGCTTTAGGAAATAAAAAGTAATTGCCTAACTACTTCGTTGCATCTCCTTAGCAGACGGAGATAAGCTGTAGTTTGTTAAAAGCTTACGAAGTTGTGAAGCATCATCAATCATTCTGTTCTCCTGACTGTATCGTAAAACTGAATGCCGCAATATATCCTGACTGCAAAGTCGCCGTAAAGCAGTCTACAGCCAGGATCAAAGCTACAGATATTGTTAAAAAATATTCTCGCACCACACACCGTGCCCAAATCCATGAAACAAATGAAAGAAGTTTCATTTTACGACATGGGCACCGAAGTACCGGAGCACAAAGCTCAAAAGGTGTTTCATTTAGTTGTTTAATACTTTACTGAAACTGATGGAACCCATCAGGAACTACTGTAGTTTGAGTCGCTGAATAAAGAAACATCGGAGACAATTGTAATATTTTTTTTCTAGACACTTTAAGACACCTGCAAATTCGATTAGATAAATTAATCATTTTTTATGGAAACAGTACCAATACCAACTTCGGAGGCTTCATCGACGCGGATAGGGGAATGTTTTTCACGAAATTCCAGAGGAATTAGGAAAAAAATATGGAAGGATTTGGATGCCCTACTCATATTGTCCACAATACAATATCCATCCACAACACTATATCGAGCGCTGCTGGAGTTTTGAAATAACAGTCAAGAAATATTTAATTATTTTTCAATATACACATAAGGACAGAGAAGCTGAAAGACTTCTGTTCGCTGATGTCAATCATCAGACTCTTCCATCCCACTCAATAACCACATGACTGTCGTTAATTCCAACAGTTGAGACAATTCGTAAGTTTTGGATTCCATTGAAACAATTTTTTGACGCCGAAGACGGATCACCTACAGTAATTTAGGATTTCGTCAGCAGTACCACTAGTGAAATTTACTTCTGGCTTCTGCAGTCAAACTTCGTTATGTTTAAAATAATGGAGAATGATAAAGTCTCGATAACTGAAATAAGAAATACATTAATCGACACGAAAAGATGCCATAATGAAGGGAAGACTGCCAGTTTTATTGGCACGCAAACCAAGACGAATTTGAACAAATTAAAGAATGAGAAACCTAACCAAGAAACAATTAACTAGATTTCGAAATGGCTATGGCTTTCTACAGCATAGCATTTGATTACTTAGAGATACAGGCTATTTCTTTTAAGAAATATCAAGTATTTGAATGGATGACGCTAACTGAAACCCTATATTGGATGATGATTCAAAATAATATTATGTGCCTGACTAAAATTGGTATGAAGGTATCAGGTAGCAATTATTTACAGGAATATATGTATCTGAAGAGCTTTTTCTGGAACGAAGCGCGACTCGAAAGAATGAAAGTCTTGGAAGAAACGTGGATTTACTTTCATAAGAAACCGAAAATCCTGAACGCAAATTCCACCTGCTAAAATTTTGCGAGTATGTTTTTTCTGTTCCCGCACGCAACGCCATTGTGGAAAGAGTAATTTCGCTGATGTCGGCCCAGTGGACTGATGAAAAAAATCGACTGCTGACAGGGATTGTGGAGTCAATCTTACAGAGCCAGTTTAACTACAAGCTGACTTGCATGAAGTTTTATAAATTCGTAAAAGGGAAGAAAGACTTGCTGAAACAGGTGAAAACTTTCGAAAAATATGGTATGACAACTACTTTTGCGACAACAAGTCCCGTGTAATAGTGTTCTTAATCAAAAGCAATTACACTGCATAATTTTTTTTACTTCATTTCTGCAATCCCATCTCAAAGTTTCCCGACAAAGTCACAGCAAGATATGGAAACCCTAGTCTCAGATTGGTAGCAGATCACTTTCCATATATCATTTTCACTTGTACTCAGGAAATGCAATAACTTAGTTGGTGTCATGGGTAGTAGTTTGCAATTAGAACGAGAAAATCGCCTCTAGACATTAGTTCAATGAGTACAAAAGTGACAACTATCTTGAATAACGGGGCACTACAAAGGCGAGGTATCAATTTCGCTGTCACCAAAAACTGATACCAAGTTTCTTTACACATACCGAACATACATAGTAAGATGATTGATCGATCGAAGCAAATGAAACTGTTTCGGCTACAAGCGTGAAAAATGGTGCAAAAAGTCAACTGTCCCTTACAGGTTTAAGATATTGCTATCCAGAATGATCATCGTGTCCTAAGAACGACGTTTTATGTCCTGAAAGAATAATTTTAGAATAAACCTATTGGGAACGGCGATTCGTTTACAAAATCAGAAATGCTAAGACAAGTTGATCTAACTATTCAGCTTTATCTATCCCCAAAACTCAAAATATTATAAGTATATTTCGCAATATTGTTCTTTTTCTTAATTCAGGAAGCAAAGGTAATGACTAATATACGAGATGAAAGACAGAGGATAATGAGTGGATAAATACTACGTTGTAAAAATAAAAAATGCTCTTGGACTAATTTAGAGTCCGAAATAAAAGTGAAATGTGTTTGTATAGAATAATGTGTTTCCGTTTAAGTGAGGGAGTGGACACGTGAAGCATTCCTGGAAATATAGTACGGTATTGTTGAAGTGTACGGAAAATAGTTTTTGGAGCGAAAAAGCAAATAATGTACTAAATTCACTGAATTACGTCACAACTGTGTAAATAAGCTTGGTAGATAGGACAATTATACTGCCATTACTTCCTAAGCGACTGCACGTTCTTGCAGTACTGTGTATGAGGTATTCAGTGTACTAGATAAGCAAAATTAGGAAGTAAAACTTTCAATTATCAATTTATTTTCCGAAAAGCACTATTGCTTTACGTCTAATTTGGTGTTTGTCTCTATTGTCGTACATCATACTTTTTGGGATGAATCATTCAGTAAAACATAACACAATGTAATCAATCTCGGATCGTAACACACTGCCCAACAGGTTATCTGCCGTACGTGGGTTGCCATTCTGGTGGAACCGATTTGTTAAAATTTCTAAGTAAGAGATTGCGAATGCATTTGAGGGCTATATATTCGTCATAGTCATAATTAACGTAATGTAATTAGTTGCTGTTGCTATTGTATGCTAATGAAAACGGCGGCAACGAATTCCGAAAGCTAATAGCGGATAAATCTGATGAGGGCCAAAGGAAATAATAGTTGATTCTTAATTTACATACGGTAATAATTTCAAAAGAATGTATAAGTAGCTTTGTTAATAATTTCATTGTTGAATTATCTGAGCAAGTGCGGATACCACGCTGTAAACTGCGAAGTACTATTTACTTAAAGACAGCTGAAGGACAGTGTAGCTCTTACCTTCATATTGTCAGCAGTAAGTTCATTTCTTTGGCTCTTATTACACACACGTCTTCCTTATTATTACATTACTATCCCATTATCAGATGTAACGACGTCTCACAAAACTACTTTCAATCAGACTTTCGTCAGGCTGAAGACAAAACTGACGGCTCTCACTTTCCACCATTGCCGTTTATTTGTTATCCTCATAACTGCTGTGTTGTCTCTCGCTACGCTAAACATGAAACAAACAACATGGAAAAAAAAACTGAACCAGAGATATAGCAAAGAGGATATGAACGTCTCTGATATATTGCTTATTCAGATTTTATTTCCTTTAAACGCGCAGAACGGAATTCTTTATCGCCAACATACGCCTACGACAGTCACGTAATTGCGCGTGGCATAAGGTTACGCCGAAAACGCCCAGCAGATTTTCAGTGTAATTACATCACTAGTAAAGTGAGGTGCCACTCAAAAATACCATGAATTCGTACACTCTTTTCATAGGTATCTCAATAATTGGGATTTGATATCTGGAGTGAACTTGGCTGAAGGTTTGTAAGAGGCAAACGCAACGGCATAATGATTACTGTGACAGTTCCCATGTCGTTATTTTTTCGTTATAGGTAACAAATGGATAGCCACCGCTATTTTTAGGTGTATTACACGTTATCGTAAACTAGGCAGTCGCAGCATTGCGATATTGCTCATACGCACGCTAAAATGGAATTTCAGCGAAAAACATCAAATTTGAAGTTACGACGTGAAGCTAACTTTTCTTTTTTTTCTCTCTAATATAGTCCTCCTTCCTCATTAGGGAAAGGAAATCATTAATCGCACATACTCATACTTCACATAACGGGCACTAGTACTACAGTGCCCGCTTGTGACCACTGTAAAAGACGGACCGCGATTTGGAGATCTGTATGATCAGGAGACAATAACTCTGCCTGTCAAATATAAATTTTATGTGCAGGTGAAAACCGGGAGAAATGTGTACACACTACATTCAACAGACTGATTCGTAGCACGCTCTCAAATGACATAGATTATCTATCACTTGTCTCGTAAATATATGGTCATACAGCCAGATAAATTAACGCTACGATTTTATGCCTTCATTACATTGTGTCTCACTGTTAATCAACACATAAAGCGGCTCTTACTGGTGTAAAAACTGGAATTAGAGCTTTGTGATACTTACCTACAAACATGTACTTTCTCTCCTTTGACGAATCTCATCCGTAGCAGCAGAAATTCAACATCGTTACTGTTACCAATAAATAAATCTGTGAAAACATCGTAAATAAGTGTACCATTGAAGTTTATATCTTAGTACAAAACGTAAACGCAAGGGTCATTCCAGAATCTCGTCACTATGTTCGTTAGATGTTGGATACATGTGTGTTGGATACATGTGCAGTGCGTTGTGCTCAGTCCATAGATATTAAAAAATGGTTCAAATGGCTCTGAGCACTATGGGACTTAAATTCTGAGGTCATCAGTCCCCTAGAACTTAGAACTACTTAAACCTTACTAACTTAAGGACATCACACACATCCATGTGCGAAGCAGGATTCGAACCGGCGACTGTAGCGGTCGCGCGGTTCCAGACTGTAGCTCCTAGAACCGCTCGGCCATAGATATTCTTACTCTATATCAATTCACCTTGAATTTGCTACAAACGAGACAGTAATTTGGTTTTAAAAACACGTACATTCTCTGATGTTATGAATTAAATGAATAAATATTTCACAGGTACGAGGACAATAAGTGCGTGCGTCTGTGTATGTATGTGTGTGTGTGTGTGTGTGTGTGTGTGTGTGTGTGTGAGAGAGAGAGAAGTTATCAGCGCAATTGCTACATGATCTGAGAGGACAGTTGTTGACACCCATGAATAAAATAAGAACACAATTAACAATTGCACTCATTCCCATCAAGTTTCAGTTGCACACTTTCACTCTGATATTTGCAGTGAAGAGAACTATAAATGCGAAATCCATTCAGAAACTCAAGGAAAGTAACAAAATGTAGTGGATGATGAATTTCAGCGCAAGAATAAGTCCATCTGTTCCTGCGCCAACACTACACCTATCTCAACCCATTACTTTGCCACCTGCCCTCCTTGACATATAACACGACACATGTGTAAGTTTTATACGTTTGTCTGTATATATTATTTACTGAAACTTCACGACTAATAGTCGTCCAACATTCTCGTTGTATGTATATTCACGATTAGTAATCGCTTAAGAATAACCTAGACTGCAAATAGTATTATTAATCAAAGCTTTTTTATGCAACAGGAGCTTCTATCTAATTCAAACGAAAGTTTATTTCTTAAACGGAAATTCGGCTCCCGTGCAGTGAGAACCACAAAAGGCCAAGAGCGCCTTTCTGTGCAACAATACAATGCAAATCCATTCAGAACTGTCATAGTGTGCGTGCGGTTCGCATATGTCATACAAGAGATGAAACACGGAAGTAAAATATTTAAAACTATAAAATGTTTAAAACTGCTGGGCAGCGCTGACGAAGAGTGTTTTCTATTAGCGTTTCAGAAACTTTGATACTTGTGATTAATACAACAACGGTTAAAATGAAGAAGTTTTCATCTTGTGTGCATGAGTTTCACTCTCATAGAACTGCGACAATAATCTGAACACATCCAGAATCTCAATAGAGCTACGCGATCTACTTGGTAATATCTTATAAAATTTACGAAGGTTCTCCTACGTCATTCGAGATCTACAAAATAAAGTTAAGACGGAGCATCTTACGATTTGTCACATACCCGATAAAACCACATTAGTTAATGCACTCACATTCACTTATATGTAAGTCACTGCACAGTTTTGTTCTCTGCGAATGGTGAAATACCCTTTTTATATCAAAAGATTACCTTAACGAACCCTTACAGATATACTGCATTACGCTAGCAGATACAAAAATCTCTTCTAAATACCTGTGACAGTTAATCGTGATCAACACTGAGATTAACATTACTACGGGACTATCATTGTAGGTAAGATTGTTTACAGGACCGGTATCAAGTCGCGCAGGGCCCATAGAAATGATTCACTTCGAGGTTCCTACTCAGGAGCATGCACTCATATTTTTAACCGTTATTATTTTACTTTCATGTAATATGTGAACGTAACGACAAGCCACATTTTATTTTATTGATTTAAGTAGAAGACGATTCTATAAACTTCTGAGTTCTGAACCACAAAATATCGTAATAATCCTTAGTTAGTACATTACGACTATACGCACCAGCTGTCTTTCATTATCTCCATGTAAATATTAAGGATAAGCTTCTATTTACACAAGTAAAGCGTTACGTCTTCAGTAATGCTTTTAACAAACACCACTCTATTAGCACATCAATACGCAGGTTCAGTATTCAGACACTCAACTGTAGGTTTAACCATTATTTATCTTGTTTTCGCGGAAGACCATGCTTAGTAAACGTATAAAAAATGAAGTAGAGAGGAATATGTTGTATCTCCGATATTTCCACCACGTGATTTCAGCGTTCTTATAACAAATTAAAAAAATTTGCCAGCCTTCCATCTCATCTTTCAACATCTACAGCCATACTCCGCAAGCCATCTTTGGGTACGTGGCGGAGGGTACTTTGTGTACCATTGTTACTTTCCCGTTTCCCTATTCCAGCAGCAAATGATTCGCTGGAAGAGCGTTTGCCAGTAAGCCTCTGTGTGGGCTCGAATCTGTATAATAGTTTTATCTTCATGGCCTTTTGTGAGATATACGTAGGAGCAAGCATTGTATTTGCTTACTGTTCAAGGAACGTACGCGCTCGGAACTCTTACCAGTAAACCACCCCATGATGCAAATGCAAAACGCCTCTTGCTGCGCTCACCACTGTTGTTGGATGTTCATCTCCAAGACGCTCGCGTGCTGGAGCGAGACCCGCTGCTCTTCTTTGTGTCTTCTCTATTCCCTCTCTCCAGCCTATGTGTTACGGATCGCATATTGGCGAGCAATATTCATCTGCTGGTCGAACGACAATTTTGTAAGTCACCTCCAAATAGTCAGACTACATTTCCTGGGGAATCATGTAATAAATCTCACTCCAGCATTTGCCTTTTCTACGATTAGTTTCATGTGGTCCTTCCACTTTAAATCCCTCCGTACCTGTACTCCTAGATATTTGATTGAAGTGACTGCTCCCATTGTTTCTTCTGCAATCATGTAGGTGTAATCATACAATAATGGGTCTTTCTGTAGTGTATACCCAATAAGCTACACCTGTTTTTGTGTTGAGGCTCAGTTTCCACTCACTGCACCAGGCATCGACCCTCTAAAGGTCTTCCCGCATTTCGTTACAATTTTTTTAGCGTTGTGACTCATTTTTATAAAACGGCATCATCTACGAAACATCTCACGGAACTCCAGATGTGAAAAGTAATAATCGTATTACACTCCCTTGGGGTATGCCTGACGTTACTTTTACGTAAGACTCTCCATTGTGTTCTGTTAGCAAGAGCTCTTCAGTCCAATCACACAGGTGCCCTGATATTCCGCATTCTTCTAATTTGACCATTTGGCTGCAGTGCGGAACTGCATTGAATTTCTTACGCAAGGAAAACGCCATCTACCTGGGCGCCTTCATCTACCGTTTTCAGGGTCTCTCGGACGAACTGAGCGAGCTGCGTTTTACACCACTTATTATGCAACACTATTCAACCGCCGTTACTTATCCTATTCTGACAGAATACCATGCAGAGTAAATTTGAAATACACAATAAATTTGTAATAAAAGGAAATAGAGAGAAATATGTCGTACCTCCGCTATTTGTGCCTCGTGTTTCAGCGCTCGAATAAGTAAATTGGCCAGCTGTCCCCTCCATATGTAACGCTACATCCTATCGCCAATCTTAAGACTCCATCAGCCGTTAATATAATATTTTATTGAGGAAACACCTCAAAATATTTTATTATAGTAACAGCACTACATAAGGTTTAAAAATACAGGTTTCTACACAAAATGTGAATATCGTGCACCTAGATTGTAAACAGATCAACAGTAATTCTTAAGTGGGCTCATTCATCTAAACGCATGCGGCGTAACGAATGACTTCAAAGACAATGGATTCGGACGTGTTGTAATGATCTAACTGCATTGGGAGTCAAATGAATCTTTTATTTTGAGGGTTTAGGAGAAATCACCTACTGAATTTACCGTTAGAAGTGTACGTGGTTTGATTTCTCAAATTGTTTCCTTGTGGTGCACAATAAATGCGTTTTACTAATCCATATAGTTACTTATTTTATAACTGCAAAAGGCGCTGAAAATGTTCTCTTTGTGCACCTCTACATGTCTTAAGTCTGTATGGCATTGTTGACTGAATTGGTAAATCAAATGTATATGTAAAGTCCAGTGACAGTAACTGGACTTCAAAACCTCCACTTTCTTTGCGGGCCAAATATTGGCGGTGTAAATTTTTTTCCACCAGCAGGAACGGAACTTCGTTATTTTCATGCCTAGCGTCACCTCCCAGGCGTACGTAAGCGACCGCCGCTGCGCGAAGATTTTTTTTTTTTTTTCTTGTGGTGGTGGTGGGGAGCGACACACCAGTCGAGAGATGTTAACATACATTGTGCTTAGCAGTGGAAGTCGAAACCTAATACTACTACAATGAATGGGAGATGTGATCACATTAGCGTACCTGAAAGGATTATTTATTATCGTACGTGCCAAAACGTTCCATAAATGCATTTGAAATGTGGTAGACAGACATAGATTAAAGGTACATTGTGGATGAAGGGAAAAATAGTCAAATGAACGTTAGATAGGACAGCAACAATAGCACTCAGGATTATCATAAACATTATTTCAAATGAACAGCAGTCATATTGCGACTCTTTTGTTTAGCGATCTATCGACTGACGCGAGAGTACAACTATAAACAATATTCAAGAGCAATTTATTAATAATAAGTCTCTACTGAAAATATCCAATAATGCACAACAGATCAGAGTAGAACGAATATATAAATAAAAGTCTTGTGACATGATAAACGGGTTTGATTATGCAGAATTACAACACTTTCTTCGAACGTCATTAATGTCAATGATCTGTTATACAGGGCCGGAACAGCGCGACTGCTACGGTCGCAGGTTCGAATCCTGCCTCGGGCATGGATGTGTGTAATGTCCTTAGGTTAGTTAGCTTTAAGTAGTTCTAGGTGACTGATGACCTCAGATATTGAGTCCTATAGTACTCAGAGCCATTTGGACAATCTTTTTGTTATACAGGGCGCTTTAAAAATTCTACTGTATCATGGTATATTGCCCTTAACAGTATTATTATTTTCGGATGAAACATTTAACTGTTAGCGTCCCCCCAAAGAAAAGGACAGGTTGGCTGTGAAACGCACACGGCAGGAAGACCGTACCATGTAATGCATATTGGGCTGTTTGGATAAACAGCTCCTGATTAACAGAAAACCCGATGACGCTATTTTGGTACTCCAATACACAACTTACATCTCAATTCTAGGAGCAATTCTAGTGTTTCACCTCGCAGCGCTAGACTCTTAAAACAGAAATGGCTACCTACATCTACATCTGAATCCACATCCATACTTTGCAATCCACTGTGAGTTGTATGGTGCGGGGTACGTATGTACAATCCGCCTAGTGTATCGGCTGTTCTTTGTCATACAGGGTGTTTATAGTTAATGTTTCGGTTCTTGGGCCACAGGAGACGGAAAACTATTTTCCATATCGGTAAATAACCTTATAGGAATTGTAGTGTTGACAGATTGCCGACACTACGCACATTATTTAAGGGAGGCGGCCATTAAGCAAGCAGGCGGACTTGATGGTCTGAAACAGGATACTTCATAAATGATATAAAGAAAAGTACGTAGCTGCTGGAATACTTAACTTTAATCCACCATTTGTATACAGCGTTCTTGATGAGACATTTCATACGATAACTATCAAACTATGTAAGGCTAATGGCGCCTTTCTAGGTCGTAGCCATGGACTTAGCTGAAGGCTATTCTACTATCTGCTCGGCTAATGAGCGATGCTTCGTCAGTGTAGTCGCTAGCAATGTCGTCCGTACAACTGGGGCGAGTGCTATTCCGTATCTCGAGACCTGCCTTGTCGTGGCTTTCGGTCTGCGATCACACAGTGGCGACACGTGGGTCCGACATGTACTAAAGGACCGCGGCCGATTTAAAGCTACCACCTAGCAAGTGTGGTGTCTGGCGGTGACACCACAGGAATGATATCCAAACTGTGCGCTGCAGGATTCTCAGTAGTGTTAGTGTCATGACGCCCAGATGGGATTGAAACATAAGCTTGGGAGTCGAAGAAAGTCGACATGGGTTGAACAAGGCGAGCAAGGCTTCACTCGTAAAACTGTTATCAAAACAGCAGCAAAAGTGTTGCTGCTCTTCGCGAGTATCTACGCATTAGAGTAATACGGAGAGGTCCTCTTTCCACACATGGGTTGAACAACATGACTCGGAAGACGAGAGGCCGACGTCCAATTGCCCCACAAATGTTGAAAAGCTTACTGTTGCCATGGCTGACAATGATGGACGCAATGTGCAATCTTCAAGCACAACAGCTGAACATTCCACGGTCCACCATTCGAATTGTGCTATAAGCAGTTGAGAAATTGTATCCGTACAAACTTCCAGGGAGTCGTGGGTGAGCTACGTTTGTAACCTGCAACGTAAACGTGTTATGCAATTAACAAATGTTACGCTGTCATGTGGGAATTCAATGATTTATTCGTTATTTCTCATCCGCATGTCTTTACAAATGTTTTCATAAGGTTGCATTCTCCTTCGATTACTTGTTTCATGTGGACCCACACAAGTAGCGGAAGTTTAATTGTAAGCACCCTGTATTTTAACTACCTGCTCGTCAAGACCCGAACGCATCATTAAAATCTCCGAAGCTATGTATGAAGAAGGTACCAAAGCGTGGTATGGTCGACAGCAATACTCTTGCAAGGCGTTTACCAACTAATCGATCTCCACACGCATCCGAAGGGTTTCCTAGTTGAATAAAAATATTCACAACTGCTGAATCTGCAGTCGTAATGTACCGTATGAGACTCGTGCCTCTATTTCGAGACCACACAGGAAATGAATAACGCTGAATTTGGCGTTGCTTGTGTCAGCAATACATTTTCTCGCAGCAGTGCCCAAACCATAGACCAGATCACGTACAGGAGTTAGTGCGTGAGTGTCGGTTAGCTGTTAGGTGCTAAACTCTTCCTAATTGCAGACAGTAAGCCTACACAATTTGTGCTCTGTGAGTTGTTGGTTAGCGAGCAACTGATAAATGTAAGCGGTGAATTGCTTTGGACCATTCGTTGTTGTCTCGCAAAATGCAGGTCCGTTCACCTGTTGCTGTTCAATAAAATTCTTTTTTGCAAATAGGTGTACATTCAGAAATTTCACTTCAAGCAGTCACGAGTATATGGACATCAATAAGAAAGGAGCAGTGATTCGATAATTCGCATCGTTACTGAACTTGCATATTTTCACCGTTCGCCCAAAAAGTCAATGCAGCTTGAACTAAGAACTGTAAACAATTGATAACAATGGACGTGCATTCGACCAGTCAGTTATGAGCAGGTAGTGTTAAATAGGTGACGTGAGGCGCTAGTGTGTCAAAGTTGCTGTGTCACAGATCGCAGTGGACAAACACTTGTGAATCAAGACGTTCTGTAGAATGTTTTTAAGATGAGAAAACAATATGCAAAGTTTGTCCCGCATCCCTGAACACTCGAACGAAAACAATGACGCGTGGACACCGGCCGTAACATGATTGAAATGCAAAACGCGGACAATCCTTCGCTGGAGAAAATTATCACGAGTGAGGAAACATGGTGTTATGATACGAATCTACTACAAAACGACAAAATACAGAAAGACTTATGAAGGGCTTTGACAACATAACCGATATTCGAGCCAACGTGACGCCCGTGTTGAACATCTGTCAGTTTCACATGGATGTGTGAACGTTCTGTGCATTGTACTCAAGTGAGGGAGTAACGTAGAACACCTGATGCATTAAAACTACCATCATAATTCTCTATTGACAGCGATTCGGAAAATCTAACGAATGACACAAGAGAGTAATAGTTAAAGTATTCAAGACTAAAAAATACGATTTTCCATCACGACAGACGAAATTTGGATTTCTGTTGACAGCGCGGAAGTGAAAGAACGTTCCAAATATTGTTAATAATAAGCATCGTCAACAACAAAGAAGGATTTTTTTTTTTTTTTTTTTTTTTTTTTTTTTTTTTTGCGGTTGCTGTGCACCTGTGCAACCAGCGCCGTACACAAATGGTACATCTCATGATTAAAACAGAGCATTACAGCAGTAGACGGTATCACATTAACATATCATACTAAAGAGCAACAAATTCAGTTCTACTCTATTCTACAGATACACTCGGTAACTCAACCTACGGTGAGTGGCAGGGGGTTGAGTCTGCACAAAATATGCACAAAATAAGTTGGCTCCGAGTTTGGCCCTTAACTGTGCGTACCGGTAGCGACGTGGTCCCCAGCCTGAACGAACATCGCGCGGTAGGGAGATACAATTGATCAGCTGAAGCCTGTACACAAATACGTATTTAGCACAACTTATGAGCTGCAGCTAGCGAGTTTGCAAACTAACGTACGAGACGCGTTCAAGTTATGACAACTTCGATTTTTTTTCCCGCGGAACTGGAAGCAGAAACATGCCGTTTATTTTAAAATACGCGTGCACAGGTGAATGCGTGAGAGAGGTAACGGCTCTGTATGGCATACAGAGCTCTAGCGGCAGCGGCAAGAGGGAGGACTGACTTTTATACTTAAAATGGAGGAATTGCTCTCCAGGTGAGTGCCACGTATGCTGACGGCCCGTGGCATGATGTCAGGCAATGTTGACGCATTATGCTGGCGTAAATTGCACTTTTCATCAAGTATGACGATGAATGAGACATGGGTGCGATTTTCCACGGTCAAACCAGATTCCTAAAGAAGCGTTCGCAGCGACCATGGAACAAGGCACCGATACTGTGAAAAATGTGTACAGCTGTAGAGAGGCTGCGTCGAAAAGTGACACAAGTGTCGAAGTTCTCAATTCATTGGTTTCTGAGACAAAAAATCGGAGGTGTTATACCTTGAATGTCCCTCGTACTAACAGCTTGTACCAGTATGACCAATAATTCAACAAATCCGGGTGATTCAAAAACAAAGGACAGATTTCAGTTGTTTATTACACACAAGCTGTAAAAGAAACACACTGCGCATGTCGCTGGATAGAAGAAGATTCAAAGTTCCGACACAGCTGCGCTGTTGTTTGTTTGTAGCAATATGGTGACTAAACTACAAGATAAATCGTTTTGTATGCTGGAATTGGCACGAAAACAATCCATTGTTCAAGTACAACGGACATGTCGTCGTCGATTCAGCAAGAAGCCACCTCTGCACAAGCAGATTTACAGCTGAAGTACAAAATTCTTGGAAGCCGATTGCATATGGAAAGGGAAGAGCACTGCTCGGCCATGCACGTGGCAGTTAACGCAGCAGTTGCGTTCCGGCGACCATAACAGAAGGTTGTCCAGGTTATGGTAAAGGACATTTTCCGAACGACTCATCTTCTCGGTCGAGCCGCGTTTCGTCTATCGGGCAGAGGAAAGCGGCATAATGTAAGAAATCCTGGCGTTGTCGTCGAAAATGAGGCCCACCGAAACTGAATGTGATTTGTGCTGTTTTTGATCACTAAGTTTATGGACCTTCCTTTCTTGTGGAGAAAGTTGTGGCAGGAATTTCATCTGGACAGGCCACAAAACTGGTTTTTTCCTCAACTTCACGAAGATCCCAATGATATAATTTTCAGGCATGGTGGCGCTCTACCTAGATTTCACATTGAGTTGCGGCGTTTTCTTAGCAACACCATCCTACAACTGTGGACTGTAAGAGCTGGACAACTAGATGTAGTTCATTGCTTTTGGCCTCCCAGGTCACTAGACCTCACATCTTTCGATTTTTTTTCTTTGGGGGTCATTAAAGACCGTCTTTGTCCCACCTGCAGCAGCTACTCTTCGAGAGCTGAGAAGTCAAATTGTTTAAGCTGTCGATTCAATAAACAGGGACCTACTGATTCGTGACTACAATGAGATGGATAATTCTTTCGACATTTCTAGAGCAATTCACAGCACTTATGTTATTGATACTGACCTGCGCGATGTGTTTCTCTTCTTCATAGCTTCTGTGCAATAAACAACTGAAATCTCTTCTTTCTTTTTGAATCACACTCATAGTCAGTAGTTTCCCAGAAGTACACCGAAAAAGAAATAATTGCATAAAAAAGGATCAACCAAATTAAAACAAGTCTGACTTCAGACTTCTAGAAGAAAAAATCATAAACCATAGAGAGAGTAGCTACAGTACAATCCACGAACAATGGCGGTTCGTGCATGACGAGGTATCGACAGGAATGGTATTGTTGACGATTGCAAGCGACAGTTGCGGTAAGCGCATGCGTGTGCTTTATGCTTGAAGGAACCGTATGTCCTGGAAGTTATATCTATCGCTTGAGGTTAGGCAGAATTCATCACTTACCACAACCGAGCAATGACAACTCGCAACAAAGAACTATAAAATCAGTAAACAACCCGCTACGATCACGTTTAATGCTTGCGTTAGCTACGGCGTTCAGAGCAGAGCTCTAAGAACACTACTGAACGCTCATTGGTTGCCGTGGTACGCGTGACGTAGGTGCGCAGAACAATCCTAAACTCGACCGCCATTGTTCGTGACTCCAACTATATAGCAATACACATGGCTGACTTGGATGTTAGAGTCAGTACCCTGACAATCTGTTTAGTATTATTACCTAAAAACAAAATAATTCTCTTTTTCTTCTGTGTCTTTCTGAAGTAGTGAAGCCTTGGAAAGCACTTGTAGTTCTGTTTTGCCCCTCCTCTTCCTTGTGCAATTTGAATAACTAGAGGTCCCTTCAACACTCTCAAGCACAGTTTCAATAAGGGAGATTAACAGCATTGCGTATAATCATACCTGTCTGATTATGAAGAACCTTCACTGCACTTATGGTGGATGAAGACCGCGTTGCCACGCTACGTATCGAAGAGACAGCTATGAGAAGGTTGAAGTTCGCATGTTGGGACACGACAGCCGACTGCGGCCAACCTCTCAGAACAGGATTGTCTCTCTCAGTGCTCAGGGCGATAATTAGCTTCTGCGCATGTGCCATCCTATACCGCACACCACTGTCTCTTAAATCCTTTCCAGTTCCCAGGAAGATTACCGGTAGAATTTAACGCCCTGTCGACAACGACAGCCGGTCGGAGTGGCTGAGAAGTTCTAGGCGCTACAGTCAGGAACCGCGCGACCGCTGCGGTCGCAGGTTCGAATCCTGCCTCGGGCATGGATGTGTGTGATGTCCTTAGGTTAGTTAGGTTTAAGTAGTTCTAAGTTCTAGGGGACTGATGACCTCAGAAGTTAAGTCCCATAGTGCTCAGAGCCATTTTTGACAACGACAACGAGGCCTTTCGATCCGAAGCACAAGATCGGGTTAGGGATGGGTGGGTGGGGGGGGGGGAGAAAGGTAATCGGCCTGGCCTTTTTAAAGGTTCTATCCTGGCATTTACCTTAAGCGATTTGGGAAAGCACGGGAAACTAAAGCTCGACGGTCGGGTGTAAATTTGAACCGTCGTCCTCTCGAATGCGATTCCAGTGTGATAACCACTGAGCCATACCACAAGGCGTTTCCTGCCCAGTGGCGATTGATGTGTGGGGGAACGATCTGTTGGTAAGCCTCCTTGTGGGCTCGAATTCCTCTAATTTTATCTTCGTTGTCTTTTTGCGGGATATACACTGGAAAGGAGGAAGGAAAGAAGACTGAGCTAAGCTGTTCGACTGGTATTTCCTGAACTGTGTGTGATGCCGTAATTCTGTTTTCATATACATGAACTGTCCTCCTTAGACAAAATATCTTTTCTTTTCATAGTTGTAACTGAATCTCTATAGATAAAAGGTAATGTTCCGAATTGACTGACTGAGTCATCATCTCCCAACCCAAGACGCTATGGATAGAAACTTGAGTGTGGATCTTATACTGTAGGCATCGTTTAAGAAGGAATTTTCCCAAATTCCAACGCTAAGGGGGTGAGACAGGGGATGAAGAGTGTTTTTGAAATATGTCTCTGTTAAGGTAATTTTGAAACGAGACATACGAAAATTGGTATTTGGTTCTCATTCAGAAATAAAGAAATACTTGTTTCAGCATTTTTGGAAATTTAGCCGTATGGGGGTAAAATAGTGGGTACAAGCTTTGTTTGAAAATATATAATTGTTGAAGAACTTCTAAAGTATGTTACAGCTACATCTACAAACACTGGTATTTGACTTCTTGCTTACAAATAAAAATATACATGTGTCAGTGTTTTCGTAAAATAAACCCCTAAGGGGATGAAATAGTGAATGATATTTATTATTAAAATATTTCATTATGAAAGCATTTTTAAACGTAAATCTACGAAAATTTAATTTTTCCTTCTTAGTTGGAAACAAAAAAATATATATGTATCACAGCTTATGGAAATTCAGTCCCTAAGAGGGTGAGATGGGGGATGAAGATATTAATGGAAATATTTCATTGAGCAAGCATTTTTTAGGCTAAATTCATAAAGATTTGTATTTGGCTTCTCTGTTAGGAATAAAACATATGTGTGTTACTGTATGGGGAAATTAGACCCCTATTGGGGTGAATAGGGGGTGAAACGTTCTTTGAAAATCTTTCATTGTGAAAGCATTTTCAAAGCTAAATCTGAAAATTGGTGTTTGGCTTCTCGATTAGAAATAAGGAGTACGTGTTTCACTGTTTTTGGCGTGATATATAGAATGAAAGGCATTTTGAATCTTTATTGATTTTAGGGGAAGTTTGAAGCTAATACAGCGAAACTTGGTATTTGGTTTCTGAATAACAAAATAAAAAGTATGTGTTTCAGTATTTTTGGAAATTCAACCACTAAAGGGTTAAAATAGTGGGTTAACGTTTTTTTGAAAATAAATTACTAAAAAACTACTAACGGATTTTTAAAGCTGCGTCTGTGACAGCTGATATTTCACTTTACGATTGGGAATAAAAAAGAATAAATTTTTCAGTGTTTCTGGAAATTCAACCCCCAAGGAAGAGAAATAGGAGATGAAAATTTTTAAGAAAATATTTCCCTACATTATAACAACATTTTAAACCTAAATTTATGAAAAATGGGATTTCACTTCCCAGTTGGATATAAGGGAACATTTATTATGGAATGAAAGTTATTATGGAAATATCTCCAAAAGAACGCGAAAAACACGATTAAACAAAATTTCGGACTCTGGTTAAAGGTGTTGCAATTTGCGAATATCGCAAAAATTCGATGAAATAAAAACAAAGTAGTCTCTCCAGGCCACACAGTCTACACGAGAGGGTGCTAAGCTAGTTAATTACAAAGATGCCGATATTAACTTCGTTTTTCCGTTTAGAATTACAGTTATTTCTTTATGAAAGAGACAAACTGAACTGTTTTTCACTCTTCAGAATCCGATTAGAAATTATCCGAATAGGAATTACAACATTTAGAAATTTATTAGGATTAATCTGTTTCGAACATGAAATCGATTCCTATCTGATGCGATTCTATTGCAGCAGCGATGTTTTTTATCGCAGGCAGCACGCGAACAACATATCGAAAATACATTTGCTCCAGTAGGGCAGTGAACAGTAAACTTCTTACATACTGAACCCCCTACATAACCCTCCACTGGGGGGGGGGGGGGGGGGGGTAACGATTTGGCAGCGATGGTGAGTCAATTGGACTTTGCATGAGCAACAAATATTTCTATTGCAAATAGATATGACATATTTAGTTTACTAAGTCTACAGAATGAGTTCTAGTAATTAATATACATATGTTTTACACAATACAGAGTATATACTAAATCATTGACAAATTATGTAAGTACTGAACATACAAAGGTAGTTACGAATATTAAGAATGAGATAAAGTGCACCTGTACTGTGTAAGTCTTTAGCATCTTTATAAGAAGGTAAGAAATGGAAAGGATAGCATCATGGTTGTAGCACAGTGGGTTGCACACAGCTGCATTGAAAAGTCAGTATCTTTTCATAGAATCACAACACCAAGTGTGGCAATCTGAAGTTCTCTTTCTTGAAGCATTTATTAGTGTATCCAAGACACTGAAATGTAGTATTAATACTGTATGTTGTCCTTTCGATAGTACATTAGGTACGCCTAACAGTAGGTCCATAATAACATCTCCATCGGTCAGGGTGGTGGACAGCTTGATATGTCAACACCACGTTCTTGTAGAATCCATAACCTTACATCAACAATGAATTAGTGAAAAAACCAAGCAGAGTGCTCCATGACAATGAGGTTTAATTGGTAAATGCGGAACACAGATCAATCGAGAAAACAGGAAGAAGTTGTGTGGAACTATGAAAAAAATAAGCAAAATACACAAACTGAGTAGTCCATGTGCAAGATAGGCAACATCCAGGAGAGTGTGAGCCTAGGCGCGCCGTGGTCCCGTGGTTGGCGTGAGCGGCTGCGGAACGAGAGGTTCAAGTCCCACTCGAGTGAAAAGTTTACTTCTTTTATCTTCGCGAAGTTATGATCTGTCCGTTCGTTCATTGACGTCTTTATTCACTGTAATAAGTTTAGTGTCTGTGTTTTGCGACCGTGCGATTAGTAGACGAAAGGACGTGCCTCTCCAATGGGAACTGAAAACATTTGATCGCAAGGTCATAGGTTAACCGAGTCCTCCACAGGAAAACAAGTCTGATATATTCTATACGACACTGGTGGCGGCATGTGCGTCACATGACAGGAATATGTTGTTGACCCACCTAACTTGTACACTTGGCGAATGGGTAAAAAGATTCTTCTACGTTGCCCGATTTAGTTTTTATTGTGGATGTGATACTCCCTCCCAAATAAATGATGAAAACATAACGGACGGACAGGTAATAATTGTCTGAAAATAAAAAATTAAACTTTTCACTCAAGGGAAGACTTGAACCAACGACCTCTCGCTCCGCATCCGCTCACGCTAACCACGGGACCACGGCGCTCCTGAACTCAGATTATCCTTGATGTGGGTTATGTTGCGCATGGACTACTCAGTTTGTATATTTTGCTTATTTTTTTCATAGTTCCACACAACTTCTTCCTGTTTTCTCGATTAATCTGTGTTCAGTTTTTCAAGGTCTATCCACTGTGCCAACTTATAACTAAATCTGAGGGGGGCGCGATGGGGAGGTTCCCTTGTAAGCAGCCATCCTGTAGCGCGACATGGTCACTCGCACGCAGCACACCCAAGGTTTTCGCCCGATGTTGCTGCTTGTCGCTGGAGTGTCGTGTACCCAGAAGTCGCTCGCTTCTGTCGCTCACGTAGGACACGGCCTTAGGTTGAGGGTGATATGGACTGTCTGGTTCATTCATGATAATCTGTAGTTGTGCATGATTCTGCTGCTGACAAAACCTACTGTTATTAAATGTGCGTTGAAAACTGTGCTCATTGCATTTACGTTTGTTATGATAGTTTCTATTACACGGCGCATTGCGATGAGAGTTAAAATAATGGGTTTTCTGTACGTCGTGGTTTCCTTGTTGAGCATTGCTACTCGGCGGAGCCGATGCTACTTGTGTGGGCGGCATAACATTAAAGTTTGCCTGAACTTGGAAATTGCATTGTTTGTTAGGTATGCTAACTGGCTAGTTTTGTTGCACTTGTGAGGAAAAGCCTCGATTGTTTCCAAAATGTGTCTGCGGTTGCTGAAAATTTTGTACATACTGATAATTAAAATTCTGTCTGTCGTTAAATTTGTGCTGGTAGTTCTTGTCATTTGGGGAACGTGTAGCCCCTATGCTATTAAAATAGCGTGGCTGGTCGTAGTTACCATATACCTTTTGGCCTTGGTTATGATGTGGAAGATTTTTGTATATGAACGAATAATCTGCCTGCTGGACTTCCAAAAGCTGTAATAAATCTCTAAATGCCGAAATATTTTCTTTCTGTTGTTCAGATAAGAGCGATACTCTTGACGATCGTGGTAATTTCGAAATACAGAGATGAATTGGTTGGCGTAAATATTGGTTTTGTTGTATTATATGTTCAAAAAATTGCGTGAAAGTGGAAAAATTTGAGTTATCATAATTCGGTAGGCTAATTAACTGATCCTTGATACCGCGCTATGTCGTTTTCGACCAATACGCTGACAGAAAAGCATTTTGAAATTCTTGTACTGAGTAACATTGTCTCGCGATCGGTCTCATTCGAGTTCCCGGTTCACCTTCCAAAAACCTGCAAATAATTCTAGCTTGTGTGTTACAGGCCAAGTTGCTGGAAAGGCAAAAGTAAATTGTTGTATTTAGTACAAGGGGTAAAATTGTGTTCTGTCATTCTTAAATATCTTAAATTTCCTAACTGATAAAAAGTGCTTGTAGTCAAAATTATCGTCTCTAAATGTTTGAGCAAGATCAGGGTTGTATAAGATTCTGTTTGTCTGCGTCTGTTCTGAATCTAAGTCACGTTCTTTCTGTACTCTACCTAAGTTGTGCTGGCTGTGGAAGTCTGACAAACGTTCAGAATGTGGCGTATGCTGTGAGATGTTGGAGGCTGAAATATTTTTCATTTCTGTCACTTGATGCTGTAAAGACGACATTTTTCGACGTAGGATATTATTGGATGTTTCCTGCATATTTCGAAATTCGGGTGTCTGATTGAAGGAAAGTAGTGAAGTATCGTCTGATTTAGTGTTATTAGTGTTCTCGATAACGTCAACTCTACTGGCTAATTCATCAAATTTTTCAGTTAGTGCTTTTACCTGATTGTCATTTCTGGTGTCCTAAGCATCAATTTGTTTTTGCATTTTACGCGTAGTTTTATTTAATTTCTTAACGTCTGCTTCAATGGCATCGGGATCCTGTACTAATTCCAATTGTTCAATTCTGCTAGTAACTGTCTGAAAGTCTTCTGTGTATTTATTTTCTAAGGTCTGAATATTAGTGTATGTTTTTGTTTTCAGATCGGTAAGTTCATCCTGCAATTCTGTGTTCGATTGTTTGACTGTGTTAATTTTATTGGATACTGCAGCAATGTTGGTGTCTACATATGTTTTTGCTTTCGCGAACAACTCACACTTATGTTCCTCTCTCTGTGTAGTAATTGTTTTCATGACTTGTTTCTTTACTTTGTTCTGTTCTTGTATGAATTTGCGGTAACGCGTTTCGCTGTTTTGTAGGTGGTAATTAAAACGTTCGTCAATTTGGGTGTTCTGCTGCTCAAATTTTTCTTCAACTTTCGCATCCAAAGAGTCTGAAAGTTCTGCTGATACTGCTTTAAGTTGATCAAGTAACAGTGTTGTGTTTTCTGAACATTGTTTAGCGACTGCGTTGATATCATCTCTAAATAATTTTGTTGTGGCTTCATGTATGTTGCGTATTACTTGTTCAACGGATCTGATTTCTTCACTACTATTACTGGCACAGGCCTTAATTTCCTCACGTAATTGTTTTTTAGTTTCATTACATTGCTTGGCAACGGCTGTAATCTAATCTGTTCAGGAAGCTGTTCAATTGAGGTATCAAGTTTTTCATTAATCTGTTTGAAATTTTCATTGATTTGTTTGATCGACCTGTCGTGTTTTTCATCCGACTGACCAAGGCGCTTTTTAAGTTGTTAATAATTGTTGTCTTGTTTTTCATTCGACTGTTTGAAATCTTCATTAAGTTGTAGCATAACTTGATTAACGTCAAAATTAGCGACTCTGTTTATTGTGCTATGTGATAGTGTATCTGCATTTAGTACGTGTTCTGTAAGCATTTGGTCACTGTCTGATTCATGAAAAGGTTTGCTGATTGGTTGCACACTGTTGGTCACTATATCGGTACTAAATAAATCTGACATATTTTGAGTAAAGTGCTCGTTTTCACTAGTAACATTTAGCTGCTCACTGTGTAAATTTTGCACTTCCGATGCATCACTTTAAATTGCAGGCCGTGCTTAAGCGCTTTGATGTCGGGTGCAAGTAACTGTTAGTGGCGGGTCGCGTATTTTGAGTAGATGTACGCTGCCTAGAACATTGTTATCAAAAGTGACAGGTGGGTGCTTTGGGATTGTTGCAATGTTATCCGCATTCACTATGAATTTAAGTGACAGAAAGCTACCCCAACTTACTTCGAGATGTTTTCAGTAAAACTGCATTAATTCCTAAGAAGACGAGGGGTAGAAAAATGGCCCCCTGCTACAGAAATCTCGTCTACTATAGCCACATTCCACAGAGTCCCACGTTGACTTAAAATTGATTGTTCTAGTCATAAGTTAAAATTATTCTGAAGATGAAGACCGGTTTCGAAAGCTAGAGGCAATCTCGAAATTTGTAGCGGTTGTCTAACCAAAAAATTCATAGCGAATCTCACGACACAGGAACCTGTCCGTACAGCTCATAAGTGGACAGCAATAGCCGATATCGGTAATGATTAACTGAATTATTTTCCAGCTGCAATTTAAATAGTCAGATGTACTCATTGTGGAGTTGTTCATTGCAGCGTGTGTATAGGGTGTTCCACATTTCATGTTACACACTTGTAGAGGTTGTAGAGGGGACTTAGTAAATCCAGTTTTACATGGGAACCAAAGTCTGTAACGTCATCCAACTACAATACAGAGCGTCAGAATTATAGGCGCCGGTGCCTATAAATGTACGTACAGGGCTATTACAAATGATTGAAGCGATTTCATAAATTCACTGTAGCTCCATTCATTGACATATGGTCACGACACACTACAGATACGTAGAAAAACTCATAAAGTTTTGTTCGGCTGAAGCCGCACTTCAGGTTTCTGTCGCCAGAGCGCTCGAGAGCGCAGTGAGACAAAATGGAGACAGGAGCCGAGAAAGCGTATGTCGTGCTTGAAATGCACTCACATCAGTCAGTCATAACAGTGCAACGACACTTCAGGACGAAGTTCAACAAAGATCCACCAACTGCTAACGCCATTCGGGGATGGTATGCGCAGTTTAAAGCTTCTGGATGCCTTTGTAAGGGGAAATCAACGGGTCGGCCTGCAGTGAGCGAAGAAACGGTTGAACGCGTGCGGGCAAGTTTCACGCGTAGCCCGCGGAAGGCGACGAATAAAGCAAGCAGGGAGCTAAACGTACCACAGCCGACGGTTTGGAAAATCTTACGGAAAAGGCTAAAGCAGAAGCCTTACCGTTTACAATTGCTAGAAGCCCTGACACCCGATGACAAAGTCAAACGCTTTGAATTTTCGGCGCGGTTGCAACAGCTCATGGAAGAGGATGCGTTCAGTGCGAAACTTGTTTTCAGTGATGAAGCAACATTTTTTCTTAATGGTGAAGTGAACAGACACAATGTGCGAATCTGGGCGGTAGAGAATCCTCACGCATTCGTGCAGCAAATTCGCAATTCACCAGAAGTTAACGTGTTTTGTGCAATCTCACGGTTTAAAGTTTACGGCTCCTTTTTCTTCTGCGTAAACAACGTTACAGAACTCGTGTATCTGGACATGCTGGAAAATTGGCTCATGCCACAACTGGAGACCGACAGTGCCGACTTCATCTTTCAACAGGATGGTGCTCCACCGCACTTCCATCATGATGTTCGGCATTTCTTAAACACGAGATTGGAAAACCGATGGATCGGTCGTGGTGAAGATCATGATCAGCAATTTATGTCATGGCCTCCACGCTCTCCCAACTTAACCCAATGCGTTTTCTTTCTGTGGGGCTATGTGAAAGATTCAGTGTTTAAACCTCCTCTACCAAGAAACGTGTCAGAACTGCGAGCTTGCATCAACGATGCTTTCGAACTCATTGATGGGGACATGCTGCGCCGAGTGTGTGAGGAACTTGATTATCGGCTTGATGTCTGCCGAATCACTAAAGGGGCACATATCGAACATTTGTGAATGCCTAAAAAACTTTTTGAGTTTTTGTATGTGTGTGCAAAGCATTGTGAAAATATCTCAATAAAGTTATTGTAGAGCTGTGAAATCGCTTCAATCATTTGTAATAACCCTTTATATCCAGGGCGATTCCGTGATGATGTTACAACCTTTTAAGGGTGATGAAGCCGGATAAATGTATCAGTTTCGGGTAAGAGGCCCTGGTTCGAAAATGAACGAGTCGAAAATTACAAGTGAAAAATATTCTAATACCCTTGAAAGTGGAATACATGTACCGCTGGTGTTGTTGCTAATAATGCAGGGTATGCAACTTTCAGAGATGATAGTTTGGACCAACACAAGAAAAGATGTCTTGTAAAGATGGCCTCCGAAATGAATACTTGTGGAGCTATTAGCACTTGTTCATCTTCACTAGTGTGCAACACATCTGTATTGAACAAGCGTTCATAGTCCTTCAGATACGCACTTTAGAGCCCGTGTTTCCTGGTTTTCTTGTGTTGGTCCATATAACCATTTCTGAAAGTTTCCTAGCCCACAATCTTAGTAACGACAGTACCGGTATTTGTACTCCACTGTGACTTGTATGAGAACGGTTGCCGGCCGCTGTGGCCGAGCTGTTGTGGGCACTTCAGTCCGGAACCGCGCGCCTGCTACGGTCGCAGGTTCGAATCCTGCCTCGGGCATGGATGTGTGTGATGTCCTTAGGTTAGTTACGTTTAAGTAGTTCTAAGTTCTAGGGGACTAAGGACCTCAGATACAGTGCATAGAGCCATTTGAACCATTTTGAGAACGGTTTTCGCCTATAACTTCCGACTCGTTCATTTCTAGTACAGGGATCCTTACCTCACAATGATTTATTTATCCTTTTCCATAGTCCTTGAAAATTTGAAACATCGTCACGAAATCACCCCCAGTCTTTAGAAGTGTGTAACACGAATTGTGAAACACCCTGTATACTTTGCTGAGAATGGTATCTCTAAAATAAATTTTCCTTTGGCTGTTGTAACAGTTCGCCTTTTAGTCCCGTGCAGCTTCGTCAACCGCCCCTTGAGGGAATTTGCGTTTTGATGTCGTCTGCCTTGTCACGGTCTGAGAGTGGTGGCAGCGAGGGTCAGGGTGTCTGCTTTGTAATCCGGCGAATGCTACCGTCTGCCCTTGTGCGTTCCGAGTTAATGGCGACGCTGACTCAGACTGTGCCGTTTTCTTCCGGGAGGATGATATTTGGCCCTCAAGTATGGAACCGTACGGACCGCAGTCTAGAGAGAGGCAACGCGCCTTGACACGTTGTCACCCTTCACCAGTTTCCACAGATGAATCACGTATTTGCTTATTAATCATGCATTTTTCTTGGAATAAACCATTTACTTTACTTCAACTTTTTACTCTGCCATCTTACCTTGTATTCTTTTCTTCGGCTACGGAGTTGTCTTAGCGATTAGAACGTGAACTCGCATTCGGGTACGCAGCGGTACATCTTACATTAGATTTTCCGTGGTTTACTTACGTCTCGTAAAGGAAATGCCTGAGAAGTTTCATCGAAGAGAGCATGGTCAATTTCTTTTGGTTGGTTGGGTTGATTTGGGGGAGGGGACCAAACGAAGCCATCGGCCCCATCGGGTTAGGGAAGGATGGGGACGGAACTCGGGCGGAATTTGTCTGAAGCGATGTAGGGAAATCACGGAAAAACTAAATCAGGATGCCCGGACGCGGGTTTGAACCGTCGTCCATCCGAATGCGAGTCCAGTCTGCTAACCGCTGCGCCACCTCGCACGGTATCAAGGCTTGTGCTTCATCTCCGGTGACCTGTCGAGAGCACTTTTCCTTCTTCTTCGTCGTCTTCTGCCTTCACGGTCTAATTATTCTTTCCAACTCATATTTTTCTCTTTCATCACACGCATTTTATCAAGTGTCCTACATTTGAATTCTGTATGCAATAATGAAGGTGAAACCTCAACAGGATATCGGAAAAGCAAAAGACGAAGATCAGTTTGATGTGAATATACGTGAAAGTCTACAAGAAACGTTCCACGTCTCACACTTGGGCACGGGAGACAGATGTAAAAGGAAAAACATATTTAAAAATTTTCACTTTCATACGCTTCACCCGTAATAATGTCTGCACAGTGAATCAAAGTATTGTTAACTGACATATTATTTTCTTCTAGTGTATGCATCTTGATTTCCGCGATGTATAGTAGTTTGTCTTCCTCAAATTATTTCTCACGTTGGTTTTGATTATTATGAAGAGACGTGTAATAATTAATCCCGCCGTCAACGCAGGCACTGTTAGTAAATTGCATGTCAGTCACAGTCACGTGGCTGACGTGAAAGCAATTTCAATTTGACTCTGCAGTTCTCCGCCTGCTGTGCATTTTTTCTAAGCAGACTTGTCCCATATCCATGCCGGATTTTCATACACGTTCAAGACGACTTCTTAAGTACTTCATTTAGTAGGCTGATAGTAGTTGCAATAAATCAAATGCTTATCATCTATTAATGTACTCTTGCTTACCTTAACTCATTTTATTATAGATGAAATCAACTTGTGTCCTTTTCCGCCCTGCAAAATGTTGTATGACCGTTTAATTAAAATTTGGACGACTCAGTCGTTCTATTTCAAACTCATGTTCCAAATTTTTCCAAATAACTTCCACACTGAATTTATGTTGGTTGTTTTCAGACTCGCGGTATGCTGCCGTTATTCATAAGAAAATAAAAATCGGTAGAACCTAGGCACAACACACACACAAAAATAAACTTGCTAGTAACAGTAAAGGGACAGTATTCGCGCCATTTTCTCTATTTAATTGTGAAACTCGCTAGGTGGCGAGACTTAATGTTACTATATTCTAGTGATCTATAGCGATACGTTTTGAAACTTATTCCTACGGTGAATAGAACTGCCAATGACAGGAAGAAAAGACTGCCTTAAACACCATCAAAACATCACTAATGAACTTTGATTAATGACGAATCAAAGCATAATACTGATATACAGAGACACTGATTGTATAGCGACGTTTCACCCAATATGTTCATTTCCTTTTGATGTAAGCAACGGAACGGGAAAATCCACGCCGCAAATCACATCTACACACAGCTCACGGGCACTTCAGGCAGCATTAAGGCAAACTACTACCTGTTTGAGAAGCATTAGTCGACGTAATCAGTGTTAAAAAGGAAGATCATTAATAGTCGTGTAAGAAACATTCGAAATTCTTCTGATAATTTAAATGTTTTAATCATTTATTGAGAAATATACGTTAATCAGCCAGAACATAATGTCTATCTTTAGTACCAATAAGAGCGGCGATGGTAGCAATGAGCCCTTGGTAGATCGCTGGAGGGAGAAGGCACCACATTTGGACACAGAAGTCACTTAATTCCCGTAAATTCCGGGGAGGGAGGCGATGAGCTCTGACGCCACATGTCAGAAGTGTTCGATGGTGTTCAGATCTGGTGAGTTTTGGTGCCAGCACGTTAAGTGGAACATGCCAATCTGTTCCTCGAACTACTCTATCACACTTCTCACACTCCTGGCCTTGTGACATGACGCATTATCATGTTGAAAAATTCCACTACCGCCGGGAAACATGATCGTCAGGAAAGGGTGTACGTGGCCTGCAACAACTGTACGGTACTCCTAGGCCATCATGGTACCTTGCACGAGCTCCACTGGACCCATGGATGCCCACGTGTCTGTTCCCCAGAGCATAATGGAGCCGCCGCCAGCTCGTCTCCGTCCCGCATTACAGGTATTAAGGAGCTGTTCCCTTCGAAGACTAAGAATTCTTGACTTCCTATCGGCATGATGAAAAAGATATCGGGATTCGTCAGACCATGCAACGGTCTGCCACTGCGCCAATGGTCGCGTGCCCATTTCAGTCGTAGTTGCCGATGTCATGGTGTTAACATCGGCACATACATGGGTCGTTCTCTGCGGAGGCCCATCGTTACGGTATTAGGTGCACTTTGTCTTCGAACACATTTTTACTCTCCCCAAAGTCTGGTGTTAGTTCCGTCACAGTTCGCCGCCTGTCCTATTATACCAATGTGCCCAGCCTACGACGTCCGACATCTGTAATTAAGGGGGACGCCCATGCCCACGACGTCTGGATGTGGTTTCGCCTTGACAGTTTCCGAAATGCTCGTGGCGAGCCTCCAGACCATCACAATCCAATCTGTCCTCCGTGAAATTCAGATACATTGCGCCCGTTCCCCATTCTACACACGGACAGCAAGCTCACTGATACTACATGCACCGTGCTTGTGTCTAACTGAAAGTCATTCCTCGGCAAGTGACGCTGCTGCCGCCTGGGCGGGTTTATATCGATAGTAGGTCGGTGGTCGTAGTGTTCTGGCTGATCAGTATAATTTAGCATTTATTTTGGGCTGCTCCTTCTCAGAGCCTTTAACTAAAAGCCTCGCCTGAGCTTAACTGTACATTACCTTCAACAGAACACAGTAACGTAACGTCTGTACACACGCCTCCTCATTCACTTAGCGAAGGCAATAATCCCGCAGAGATTCGAGTCCTCCCTCGGGCATGGGTGTGTGTCTTTGTCCTTACGATAATTTAGGTTAAGTAGTGTGTACGCTTAGGGACTGATGACCCTAGCAGTTAAGTCCCATAAGTTTTCACACACATTAGAACTTTTTTTTAATAATCCCGCGTTACAAACGCAAACTCAGCGCGCGAGCCAAGCGGCATGATTTCACATTAGCCACTCCCTTTTCCACCTTGATCGGTACCTTGTGGCTCAGTACTTTCTGTACAGCGTAATCGTAAACCTCAGACATTTCCCACGCAGCGGAATACTGCCATTAGTATAGTCTAGTGAATACCAATCTGGGATACGATTCGATTCTGTTTTAGTCACGAAACTAATTTTTTTTCAAAAGATCATTACTATTCTCATAATTTTGAAACATTCTAATCATATTTACATAAGTTGTTAATAATTATTGTTTTAATTAGTAGCATTAATGCAGTGGGGGTTACAGATTCCTCACACTACACACTTATGTTGTGCTTTGTTCCGTACATCGCTGATGATAAGAGTGAGACATATACCTGACAAATGCTAAATATCTCAAGAAAATACCTTGTCTTTGTTGTAGATAGTACGTCCAGTAGTCCAGACATTGCGTCATTATTCGCTTCGAAACAGATAAATGAATTAATTGAAATCTCGACATAGCAGTTATAGTACTGTACGCAGAATTATTATTATTATTTTTATTATTGTTACTATTACTATTAGTGGCTGTTGTCAGACACAAAGCATTAGCAGCATGAAGTCTTCCAATTTCTGCCATTGCATAAGTCTGGAGAGCAGCACTCAAGTGATTTACATACAGTAAGTACAGTAAGTACAGTGCACACATTTTAACTTAGTTGACTTTAAATTGAATTTCTGTGTGCAGATGAAGCAAGTGTGACAATGGAGAAGAGTAATGCAGGGGAAGTATGTTTTGTAGCAAGTGTCTACCCTCGCTGTGCATAGTTAGCTTTCTTGTCTGAGAAGTAATTTTGGGTAGCACCTGCGACACATCACGTATGACTTCGTTATTCATTCTAAAACGCACACACACACACACACACACACACACACACACACACACACATACACATACACAAACACAAACTAAATTTCATGTCTCGTCATTTTAAAAATAAAAGTGTTCCAAGAAAAGTGTTTCATTCTACAGTTTAGTTAGGTGCTAAGGTTGGTGGAATTTTGGTGGAAGGGGGGGGGGGGGGTGGCAACAGACGACAGGAGGGGGAAGGGAGGGGTTAGAGGGGTTACTAGCTTATGTCTCATTGCACTCAGGGGTAATAGTCTAAGACAAAATTGGGAACCACTGGATAGCCCCAGCAAATTTGTATCATATCATGTGGTTTCTACGCACATTAGATAAGTTCTTTGTACATGGTTCAAATGGCTCTGAGCACTGTGGGACTTAACATCTGAGGTCATCAGTCCCCTAGAACTTAGAACTACTTAAACCTAAGTAACCTAAGGAAATCACACACATCCATGCCCGAGGCAGGATTCGAACATGCGACCGTAGCAGTCGCGCGGTACCAGCCTGAAGCGCTTAGAACCTCTTGGCCACAACGGTCGGTCTTCGTACGTGTTCTGTATTTCTATTAGTTTTGCTTAACATAGTAAAGATTGCCATCAACTAAATATCGTGTATTTCTAATTTCGGATTGCACCTATTCTGTTACCCTTTCACCTGTTCTTGTTTTTGAGTTTAGACCCACGCCAACCTTCCTCAGTCTCCAGACTACTCAGAGAGTTCCCGCAAGTACGAACGTTTTTTTGCACCTTACTCAATGGAAGCCTGAATAGGTAGTCAGTTTTGAAATTCCGACATCATTTTAATCTTAAGTGTCTCTGTAGACCGGGCCGAGTTCCTTTCGCACTAGCCGCCTTAGGTGAAAGTGGAGTTAACAGTCAGTGAGGGGGGCCATCGTACATATACTATTTGTATTAATGTGTTTTACAGTGATCGTCTGATCTGTACAAGTAGCTCAGTCTGCCTTTACACTGTTTGTGGCAGAAATGCTGCCCTCCATCAGTAATAGAACTTTGACTTTACTGTTTCCGTACTGTGTATGAGACATCCTCGAAGATTCCCGAAATTAAGCCTACTTACCCGAGCTTTAATCACGTAATTGTTTTTGAAAAAATTAAAAAGTTAATCTCAATTGAAGGAATTATTTGTAGTTATCATTATTGCCAAGAAAAGAGAAAATCATTTCAAACAATTATGAAAAAAGGAAATGTTGCTTTTATGTAAACCCTACACAAACCCGACCAATTCACCCTCTCTTCACCTCTCCCCTTCATGCATTGTAGCTTTATCGTTTGAAGAACCGTGTATACAACGTTTACCAAAGCCCTCTCTACTACTTACTTCAGTTTCCAGAGACAACTCGAGCCTGGATGGGGCATCTGAAATGTAGCACAAGCTTTGGAACCTTCGTAATTGTATATGTGCCATAGGAATATGATTATTAAAATTCCGAACGACTGTGGGAGCTGCTACTACAATTACAAACACACACTCGGAATTGTCACGTTGTCAGCGGCAGATGCTCAGTGCAAATTTCTTCATGTTGATGTTGGTTACAATAATCGTATATGTCACAGTGGTATTTTTTGTAACTCTTCCTTGTATACAGCGTTGGCAGACACCAGTACCTTTGTCTGAGCGAAGGAAAAAGATTTTTCTGCCATTCACAATCTTTACCGTATTCACCTAATAATTTGGTGTACGTGCATTGACTAAGAAACATGGTATAACAGTTAATCGAAGTGCCATATCTGCTCCTTCACTTCCGCTTTTGAACTACGTTCTCTTATTCTTAGTCAGTTCTTAGGACACTTGAAAAAAATTTAATCCCTCTAGGAATCGCGTCACGGAGTATGTTGGTTCTATAGCTGGTCTGAAGTACCCTATAATGTTTTGAATTCACCTAATTCCAGAATTTCTGAATTTTCCGCTAAACTTTTTTGAAGACCACAGCAATTTCAGATAACAGATTGCTTCTTACATCATTTCAGCCCATTTTTCAGTTTTAGCGTCACTTCACCGACTTTCTCCACAAAGCAACGGCAACACCAGTTGTCACATCCATTTTCTGCAGAAAGTACTCGCAACTGTCGCGGAGATGCCAGTGTGATTTTCATTGTTTGAGAGTAGTGGCGAGATACTCTCCAAATGTGCGGGTTTCCGTTTACGAGATGATTTTAGCTATCACGACTATGACAGGGGCAGCACATAAGGCGTGGCCAGACAAAAAGCGGACCAGGCCACTGCAGAAAGCGGCGACGTTCATCGCCGTGCGAGGGGAGCCACACTAATGTTTGTCAGGTCCAGTTTGCGGGAAATCGGGAATTTGGGGCTGGTGTTTTATAAAAGCAGCGAGACAGGGACTTAGAAGTCGAAACATCAAAAATTCTGAGTACTAGAAATGCGTATTAAATTATTTAATACGAAGAAACACATGCACAATAAAGAAGTGCATGCTTTGAATTTCTTAAGAATACTTATGATATTTAAATTGTAAGAGGGAGCGATTTTTAGTCTTGTTATTGTAATTACTTAAAACATCAAATTACCTTGTTTGTGCTTACTTTGTTTAGAAACAGGTATATGTTCTGTAAATTGCTTACCAGTTGTATTTCCTCTGACTGTATTTTCCCCCTATCTTGTAAACTAGAATTTGCCTATTCATTCAAGTTTAAAGTAATTATTTCAAAGCCGGCCTGAGTGGCCGAGCGGTTAAAGGCGCTACAGTCTGGAACCGCATGACCGCTACGGTCGCAGGTTCGAATCCTGCCTCAGGCATGGATGTTTGTGATATCCTTAGGTTAGTTAGGTTTAAGTAGTTCTAAGTTCTAGCGGACTTATGACCACAGCAGTTGAGTCGCATAGTGCTCAGAGCCATTTTTTTTATTTCAAATATGCCCACAAATAGGAAAAACTATTTGAAAGTAATGGATCTGAGTTGAATAGCGATAGGGAGAGCAAGCTTAAGCGAAAGCGCAGCTGGGAAAAAGATCGTTTGGTAGTAATATCTTTCTGATCATTAAACGTGAATTATGAACTATGAGCTCCTAATTTCACTATCACAAAGGGTAAAAGATAGTACTTAAATATATTCTGTAAACTCCGATATCGTGTCTAAATATCTGTTGCCTATTAGTGCTTAACAACCTAACAATCTCTGTTCTTTTACCAGTGGTAATAAGTGCAAGTCTTTCGTCTCCACCATTCGAAGATATCGGGGAAAACTGCATCCGTGTCAGACTTAGCTTACGGCCTGAAAATCACTTGCAAAAGGTAAGTTCAAAGGCAACATGCTAGTGCAATGTACGGAACGTATTCACAGCAGTGAATACGATCAACTTTCAGCTCTATAAGGAAATGACGACAATGAAAAATTGTGAGGGACCGGTTTTCCCGCTTTACGCAGGCAGTCGCCTTAACCGTTAAGCTATCCGTTCATGACTCACGGCCAGCCCCAAAATTCCATACGGTGTCGTTCCTACGTCACTATCTGTACTCGCACACACATTACGAAATTCCCGCACAGGTGAGGATATTTTACACGAAAGTCCCTGTCCGGTACCGGCAGATAAATACGGTATTGCAGTGCCCGTGTTGTTAAGAATGAAAGTTGCATCTTTTTTCCTTAATGACACAGGCACTGTAGTTTGTCCATTATGTACCGGATCCTGTGGCTTACAAGAGCTCGTTCAGAGATTTCATTGAAAATTGTAATATAGATGCCGTACCTCACGCCAAGTTTGCGATTCAAGAAAAGGTGTAATAAAGTAATGAATGTCTGTAGCAAAATAAACCGACTGGAGCTATAATTGAAAGTGGAATCAGTACACAATTCGGCGCTCTTGGCTATTCTCACAGACTGAAATGGGCTAGCTTAAAATGCCTTCTGTGCAGTATTTCAAGCCGACATTACAAACATAATAGTCTATGTGGATTGAAAACATCATTTAAAGTGACACAAGCTGCGTGTATATCACTCAAGCTTTAGAAAGCTTACCACGGTAACTGGTTTTGGATCTCACGTGTTATAGAATAACTGATAAGTCGAACAAAGACCCATGTTTAGTACACGAAATTATAAACCCAATAGTCCTACAAGGCTTAATAGAAACGAAGCTAAATGAAGTGATCGCGGCAGTATGCTTCTCACCATATTACCTCCAATGCTCCTCAAAAGCATCTCTCTCGTGCATCAGATCAAGGTCTGAATATTTACTTGTCCTGGTGCACTGCAAACGGCGACGAGCGAAGTGGCAGCGTGTCTGTCACACCGAACGAAGAGCAGTCAGGAAGAAGGGTAGAAAGCCTTGTGTGCTACGAGCCGCGTGTCAAGGAAAAGGGCAAACTATCGCCGAATGTTCCCAGTGGCTGACTGAGGTACAAATACCTTAGTCTCTGAGAAAAGATTACCGCATTGTTGCATTAGCACAGAAGAACTATAGTCGAGAAGCTGATCGACAGCCTGACCAACCTAGTGACTAACACATTGCGTATTCCAACTCCAGTAGGAATGAAATAGCGCTCGTTATTAAGTGGCCGCCTTCCAAATGAAAGAACTGAGAACGTCGACACTACGTGCTCGCACTTAAAGTCACCTGTTTCCTGCGTTTTGTTTCACACTACTAACGAAGTGGCCGGATGCAAAGGGCTGTGGAACTACCAATCGGCACGAAGAGTAGCCGCGACCAGTCAGTGGGTGAAATACGGCCGAGGTGAAACACTGTTTAGAAAACAGCGGCGTAACGGTAGTAATAAAAAGGTTGTATCCAAATGGCTGAGTGTTTTCGAGACATACTATTTGGGCCTGCGCTGGGGCGCCTCCCTAGTTACCGGCTGATAGCGTCTTCCTGGCGAGAAGTATTTTAACTTTCTTGATGACAACCATCGACGCGCTCAGAAACTCATTTCAGAACTTTCATGCACTTGACTATATTTGACGTCAACACGCATTACATTCCAAACTTCTAGCGGTGTTCGAAAGTCAGGACGCGGGGAGCCTCACGAAATCCCTAAAAGTCAGGGCATCTATCAAAAATCGGGACGACTTGCAACACTAGGCTACACTGAAAGCGACTACCAATACAGCCTCAATTGCGAAACCGGCCGAGAATGAAGTCAGTACTCAGTTCGTGTGCGTCGTGCAAGTGTGATGGCGGCAGATAATTTGCTAACGGAACGTAACTTACACACTGTGCCTAGATATCAGTAGTATTTCCTTCGTGAGGGATCACAGTCTCATGGAATTTTTTGAAATATATTTTCACAATGATCTGTCTGATGAATGCAAGTCACATGAAAAGATTAGCAGTTAAATGTGCTGTACGGTGTGTTAATGGTTTTTCCCTCTGCATAATGTCACCTGTTTTATGTGTCTTCGATATGTGCTCATATCCTGTAATACGATAATGGCATATAAGATTGGAAATATCTTTTCGATGATGACATATCACGGACAGGTGAAACATATTTTAACATTTCAACATCCACTTGAGAATGGCTGTAAAGTCGAAATCATAATTGTGTAAAATAAAATAACCAATTAATAGTCAAATGATGGAAATTTCTCTAAAAAAATAGAGATGAGTATTTCGGAGGACAAACAACTGCTATTTATATTGACATTTCGGAACACCTTGAATGAAGAGTGCTGCTGAGTGCATGATACTAATATGAAGAGAGGAAAATTAAGGGAGTACAGGTGCCACCGACTGTGCGTTCACCTTGAGCTTGAACACTTTCGATTCTCGCGGGTTCAGAAGAACTTACGAATTGTTGAGCACTACAAAATTTTGTGTCAATCTGGGTCGAGATGCAGTAGCATAGCCTCCAATACTGGAATTATCGTTGGTCCTACCCCTTCTCAAAATATTCCCATGGAAGCCCTGTTGACGCCCCCCCCCCCCCTTAGCGTATTACTATACCCAGCCGGTTTGTGTTCGTTCCGCGATGTACTTTTCGACCTTACAGAACAAGAAACGTTATTCATCCAACTATGCGATATATTTCCATTGTTCCACGGTTCATTCTCGATGATTCCATCCCCACACCAGTCGCAACTGACGATGCTAGTGGTTTAATGGGAATACGAAGAAGGCGTCGGCTACGGAGCTCAACGTTTAACAATGTGTGCTGAACCATGTGCCCCGTAACACTTGTGGTTGCAACGGGATTGTAAGTTGTGACATCTGCTACAGGACGCTACCGGTGCTGCTTCACAGAGGGGACAAGCCTCTGACCTCCATATGATGTGATGACGCGTGGACGTCCAGCTGCCTGCCACCTGCTCTTGGTTTCACTGTCGTTCAACTACTTTCCGTAGACGTTCGTAACAGTAGCTTACGAACAGCCATTCAGCTTAGCCGTTTAGGAGATGCTCATTACCAGGCGTCGGACACTAAAAATCTGCTCTTTGTTGAAGCCACTTATGTCACTGGAATTCCTCATTCACAGCTTGCATCGTCGCTAATGGTTCCCCATTTTTCCCTGCTCAGTTCAAGTACTTCCTTTACCGCATCACATGCCCGCAACGCCACGAGACAGCATTCATTCCGGCGGTGGGCGGTGGTCTTGATGTTTTTGATTCGTCAGCGTTTACATCAGTTTCGAACTTCTGTGAGCTTTGTGCTGTGGGGGGTCTGTCGGAGGAGGCAGTCAGTAGCTGAAGGACGGCGAAAGTCAGATATACCCTTCCCACGTTTTCAGTCAACGTGAATGAACAACTTGATCTACAATGGTTCATGAAGTTGTTAGTCGTACTGCTAACTACATTAATATGCCAGAAGATGCTGTATCAGTTGTCCACTTCTTTTCGTAGTATTACAGTTTACGAGCGTGTTACAAAGCAGTATCAAGATGCGCTTTGCAGATTGTCAAACGCGGAAACAGAAAGGTTATTTATGACTAGGGATAGGATCAACTTAATTTTCCTTCGTCTTCCGAAAACGATCACTGGACTAGCATTCGAAAGCACGACGGTTCAAATCCACGTTCGTTTATCCGGGATTAGGTTTTACGTGACTTCGCCAAATCACTTCAGGCAAATGCTGGGATGACTATGCCGAGATGATTCCTCCCTATCCTTGATACAGTCAGAGCTTCTGGTCCGTCACTAACGATCTCGACGTCGACGGGGCGGGGTGCTAAGACAAAATCTTTCTTCCTTCCCTCCGATGAGGATATAGTGTTCACAATACTGGTCCTTTAGCAACTCAATACTGAGAAAATTATTATTTGCGGTTCCAGCGTTCGCCATCCGAGAATGAAATTGATGACGAAGACAAAGAAGAGTATGATAGGAAGAGGTTCGCTCTGGAAGGGAATATATACGAGGGCGCCCAACGGAAGACAAGTATGTTATCAAGGCCACCTGAAGATGGCCACAGGGCAACTTGAGGAATATTTGGACGACTCCACCCCACTGAATATGGAGACTATCAACAAGCTATTCTCCGGTATATGGACAAGTTTTGATGACAGGAAAATGGCAGAACTACCATCACAGAACAGTCTGCACTGGAGTGTGGTAAGGTGCTGGCAACAATTTAGCAGCGAAAGAGTTGCGAAAGTATGCTACAGGATAGTGGGACACCATCTATAGTATCTAAGCGTTGTCATCATCGTTGTATACGCAGAAACAGACGGAAAAAGTTGGAGAGGCTCAGAGAGAAGAGAATATGTGACAGACAATTTTTTGAGTCATTAGTCTTCTGACTGGTTTGATGGGAACAGCCAAGAATACCTCCCCTTTACCAATCTCTTCATCTCATAGTAGTATTTGCAACATAAGTCCTCAATTACTTGCTGGATGTATTCCTATCTCTGTCTTCCTCTACAGTTTTTACCGTCTGCAGCTCCCTTTAGCACCATGGAAGTTATTCCGTGATGTCTTAAAAGATGTCCTGCGATCCTTTCCCTTCTTCTTGTCAGTGTTTTTCCATTTGCTCCTTTCCCCGTCGACTCTCTGGAAACCCTCCTCATTCCTCACCCTTTCATTTTCAACATTTGTCTGTAACACCACATCTCATATGGTTCGATACTCTTCTGTTCCGGTTTTCCCACAGTTCATTTTTCATTACCATACAATGCTGTGCTTCAAGCATATGTTCTTGGAAATTTATTCCTCATATTAAGGCCTATGTTTGATACTAGTAGAATTCTATTGGTCAGGAACGCACTATACGTCCATAGCTATTCAGACCTTATGTCCTCCTTGCTCGGTCCATGATGGTTTATTTTGCTGCGTAGTTAGTAGAATTACTGAACTTCAACTACTTCGAGATTCACAATTTTGATATTAAGTTTGTCACTGTTTGCATTTCTGCTCCTTCTCATAACTTTCGTCTTTCTTCGATTTACTCTCAGTCCATATTCTGTACAAATTACTCTCATCATTCCATTCAGTAGTTCCTATAATGCTTTTTCACTTTCACTGAGGATAGAAAAGTCATCAACGAATCTTTTCATTGATATTCTTTCACCCAGAATTTTTATTCCACTCTTGAACCTTCATTTTATTTCCATCATCGCTATTCGATGTACAGATTGAACAATAGGGGCAAAAGACTACATCCCTGTCTTACACCTTTTTTAATACGAAGACTTCGTTCGTGGTCTTCCAGTGTTATTGTTCCCTCTTGGTTCTTGCACATATTGTATATCTCCCTATAGAAAATCCTTCCTCAGAATTTGAAACATCATGCACTATTTGACATTGACGAACGCTTTTTCCAGGACGACAAATCCTATGAACGTGTCCTTTTCTTACGAACTCTGATTGATTGTTATCCATTCTTTCTGTCTCATTCTATCTTAAATTTTCCATAGCTATTTTAAATTCTAATACCGGATCCTCCATCTCTCCTATGTCGACTCCTGTTTCTTCTTCTGCCGGCCGCGGTGGTCTAGCGGTTCTAGGCGCTCAGTCCGGAACCGCGCGACTGCTACGGTCGCAGGTTCGAATCCTGCCTCGGGCATGGATGTGTGTGATGTCCTTAGGTTAGTTAGGTTTAAGTAGTTCTAAGTTCTAGGGGACTGATGACCACAGATGTTAAATCCCATAGTGCTCAGAGCCATTTTTCTTCTTCTAACACATCATCAGGCTAGTCTCCATCGTAGAGGCCCTCAATGAACTCTTTCCACCTGTCCGCTCACTGCTCTGCATTTAACAGTGGAATTAGCATTGCACTTTTAATGTTACCGCCATTGCTTTTAATTTCATCGAAGATCGTTTTGACTTTTATAGTATATGCTGAGTCAGTCCTTCCACCATCTTTTCTTTTTTCGATTTCTTCACATGTTTCATAGAACCATTTCGTCTTAGCTTCCGAGCACTTCCTATTTATGTCATCCCTAAGTGACATATTTCTTTTTTTCCTGAATTTTGCTGAACGATTTTGTACTTTCTTCTGTCATCGGTTAGCTGAAGTATTTCTTGTGTTAACCACAGTTTCTCCGCAGTTGCCTTCTCTGTACCTATGTTTTTCTTTCCAACTTCGTGATAGTCTTTTTTAGATATGTCCATTCCTGAAATGCATACTGAGCTAATCCTTATAGCAGTATCTATAGCCTCAGAGAACTTCAAGTGCATCTATTCATTCCTTAGTACCTTAGTATCCCACTCCTTTGGGCATTGATTTTTCCTGACTAGTCTCTTAATCTTCAGCCTACTCTTCATCAATATTAAATTGCGATCTGAGTCCGTATGTGCTCCTGGGCACGTCTTACAGTCCAATATCTGATTTCACAACCCCTATCTGACTATGATGTCATCTAACTTGAATCTTCCCCTATCTCCCGGCCTTTTCCAGGTATACCTCTTCGCACTGTAGTTCTTGAACATAGTATTCGCTGTTCCTAGCTGAAATTTGTTGCCGGCCGCAGTGGCCGTGCGGTTCTAGGCGCTGCAGTCTGGAACCGCGAGACCGCTACGGTCGCAGGTTCGAATCCTGCCTCGGGCATGGATGTGTGTGATGTCCTTAGGTTAGTTAGGTTTAACTAGTTCTAAGTTCTAGGGGACTAATGACCTCAGAAGTTGAGTCCCATAGTGCTCAGAGCCATTTGAACCATTTTTTTTGAAATTTGTTGCTGAGCTCAATTAGTCTTCATCCTCTCTCTAGATAGAGCTTTAGCATTTCCCTTTCAAAATTTTGTAGCTTCCGCACAATGTTCAAACTTACAACATTCCACCTCCCAGTTTGTAGAACGTTATCCCTTCGATGGTTATTAATTTTTTTTCTGAGGGTCACCTCCCTCTTGGCAGTACCCTCCCAGAGATCTGAATGGGGGACAAGTCCAGAATCTTTTGCCAATGGAGAGATCATCATGACACTTTTTCAATTAAAGGTCAAATGACCTGTGGATACACGTTATGTGTCTTTATTGCTGTGGTTTCCATTGCCTTCTGGATCCTTAGGCCGTTGATCATTGCTGATTCTTCCGCCTTTAGCTGCAGTTTTCCACCTCAAGGGTAAGAGAATGCCGTGAACCTCTGTCCGCTCCCCCAGCCTGATTAACAAAGCTGTTGGCTAAATAAGAGTAACTTCCTATGCCGGAAGTCTTCTGTCAACATTGTTGATGATTTTTGTTCAAAATTTAAGAGGGTTCGAACCCGGGACTGAGGACGTTTTGATTACCAGTCAAAGACGCTTCTCTTTTTATTTTATTTATTAATTTTTATTTTTTATTTTTGTTTCATTTTTTTTTTTGCAATTAGTCTGAACGGACGTCACGTAACATCCGAAGGACCTCATCGTCGAGTCCTTAGTCAGTTTGTTTTTTAATACAGACTGCAGCCGGTCCTCTGACCGAACACGCTGAGCTACCGTACCGGCAACTTACAGACCACAGATACAACTATTGTGTGACAGCTTCTTGTCATCATAGATTATGAGACAGACATAAGGTAAGAAGAGCTGAATGGCAGCATCATATCAGACATTGGGCTGTGGAACGTATATTAAAATCATTGAAGTCGTTATCTACGATGTTGGTCTGACATTGTTAATTAATGTTTTTTCGTTGGATGCAGAACGCCCATGGATCAACTCGACTTATTGCTAAAGAAACTGGTTTCCACATAGAACGGTCTCATCCCGCCTCAAACCGATTAGCTCGTGCACTCGTAAATAAGACATCAGGATACCGTCTGGTAATTAGCCGGGAATTTTCATGCTCGTTAAGCCTGAGTTTGGGATCAGAGTGTTGAAGGCTAACTCTATCGCACTGGCCTTCGGGAGTGACGTCATCGTGACAATTAGGGAACATGAATAACTGGCGGCATCGCCACAAGCTGGATGCCTGCGTGATGACTGCTTCGTGCCCTGTGAGTCCCCACTGAGCTACTAACCTCAAGTTCTTCAACACCTTTCAGAGGATTTAAAGCACTTAACAAGGAAGAATGTGACTGTTAAACAGAAAACCTTTTCTGACTTAAGGTGTTGTAATAATAATCAAGACTGCAGAAAAACTACATTGCAGCCGACATCTGGGTGCCCAGCGCTAGGGCTAATGTATTGACAGATGTTAATGAATTAAGCGTGTCTAACCGGAACAAACATGTACTAAAATTGGTCGAAATATCGTGTGAATAAAGTAATGTACTTGAGTATTTTACTACAGCACTTTGGTGACTGAATGTCAAGTTTCTTAGTGTGTCTGTCGTTTGTTAATGAATACAACGCACTTGTGTACAGCAAGAGTGCCAGGTCAGTACATACCTAGTCCACAAAGATATAGCCCTCGTAGTGTCAGAAATTTATTATTTGTTATTTAAGATTGAAAAACAAGTAAACTGTGTTTTTTTTCTACTGGTGTGCATTTATTTCGAACTGGTTTTCTGCTTATTGGCTCACAGGAAACAACCCAGCATCCAAAAGAGACGCAAATACTTAGGAAACCAAACTTTATTAGCTAAGATACCAGCGACGTACACAGTGACTTCTGTCGTCGCATTATGTGGGAAGTGTCAAATCGAGCGCTCATCACTTGTCTCATGCTCCAAATATGTTAAATTGCAGTGTCAAGTTGTAATTTACAGGGTGTATAGTATAAAACACTGTACATAACTAAACACACACAATATTAAAATATGTAATTTGTATGAACGTAATACTAAAGGTTGTAAGGAAGAACAACATATAAAAACAATTAATTTGTGGTACAAGTTTGTGGGGACGAATGTGTTCACTGGGACTGAGATCAGGAAGTGTGTGGCTGGTTCATTGGTCATGTGAAACTTAACAGTGGGTATGTGCTCAGTTGTACCTTATCATTTAGAACCAGGTGTGGGTTTTGTGTTGAATGCTTATTTACCTAAAGTACTTTAATAGGCTACATTTATACCCTTTGTTTGCTACGCGTAGTACCCCTGTATTTACGTTGTATTCATAAGCTTTCTTCAGCTCGTGTTCGGCTAAAGTAGAATCTGACTTGTGATTTCTCAAACTACTTTTGTTTCAGTCAGTCTATCTGCTACAGCCGGCCTGTCTGATCTACAATCAGTTTTTCTCAATGAAATTACAAAAGGGTAATATTTTTACAAAAGTTTGATTTTCTTCAATTGGCTACCAGTTTAGGGCTACAAAAGTCCGAAACTAGTCGCTATTTGAATAGAAAAAGAGATCTGTGCAACTATGACGGTTTTATAATTTCGTTGAGTCATAGTAAGTTGCTGCCTATTCCCAACCAGCATGCTGGAAGTAAAAAGGATTTTTTTTTATAGCCAATGCAACTGATCTTAGAAACATCATTATTATTTAATAATACATCTGTTTCGTTTTTCCACTTGATTGAGAAATGAGCTGCAGTGTTTATTACATAAAATGGAATTTTACTGTTGTGAGATTTTAGAGTTTTCACTATTTTTTTTATGACCTTCCTGGAACGAAAGAGTACGTCGGATGATTTTTGAATGACTGAATCGGAGTAGTAACCTTGTTTCTTTTACGTATGTTCTTATGTTATACAAAATTATAAATTTGAGCCACGAATGGTTTCTTGAGCACAGTAGTAAAGCTATTTCGGTGTCACAATTTGATTTTTATATGGACTACGTAAACCAGCTTTGACAGCAAGATTTTTGACAGTGCCTTTGCTCTTCGCAAGACTTTTTCCTGTGACAAAATAGTGCCATTGTGCATCACTATCGTAAACACTCTTGTGAAAGAATTTTAAATTGATTCCTTATTTCTAGATTTCCAGAAAGCTTTTGACACTGTACCACACAAGCGGCTTGTAGTGAAATTTTGTGCTTATGGTACATCGTCTCAGTTACGTGACTGGATTCGTGATTTCCTATCAAAGAGGTCACAGTTTGTAGCAACTGACGAAAAGCCATCTAGTAAAACAGAAGTGATTCCTGGCGTTCCCCAAGGTATTGTTATAGGCCCTTTGCTGTTCCTTATCTATATAAACGATTTAGGAGACAATCTGAGCAGCCGTCTTAGATGTAACTACTAAAAGAGACTGCCTATACGACGCTTGTCCGTCCTATTTTAGAATAATGCTGCGCGGTGTGGGATCCTTACCAGGTAGGACTGACGGAGTACATAGAGAAAGTTCACAGAACGGCAGCACGTTTTGTATCATCGCGAAATGGGGGAGAGAGTGTCATTGAAATGATACGGTTTCTGGGGTGGACATCAATAAAAAAAAAGGCGTTTTTCGTTGCCGCGGAATCTTCTCATGAAATTTTAACCACCACTTTCTCCTACAGATGCGAAAATATTTTGTTGACGCCTACCTACATAGGGGGAAATGTTCGTCATAATAAAATAAGAGTAGGTGTTTGTCTTTTCCGCGCACTATACGAGATTGGAATAATAGAGAATTATTATGAAAGAGGTTCGATGAAACCTCTGCCAGACACTTAAATTCGATTTGCAAGGTATTCATGTAGATATAGAAGTAGACCTGATTCCACAGGTATGCAGTTCTACGCAGATCATGCGAAAGAACTTGCTTCTCCTCTATCAGCAGTTTATCGTGCGTCGCTGGAGCAACAAAACATATCACGATATTGGAAAAGAAATTCAGGTGATCCTCTTTTCCAAGAAGAGTAGTTCATCAGATGCAGATGTTTATTGACATATACCACTGCGTCTGCATAGGCGTAAGCAACATCTTTCATGCTCAGGCATTTTCACCTTTTTCAGCAGTGAAAAGTAATATAAGAACATGGATTTTGCAAACAAAAATCTCTTGAAAGTTAGTTCGCTCTGCTTATCCATGAAATCCTGTGTACCGTACAAAAAAGGTTTCCAAGGCGATGGCGCAATTCTCATCTAATGAACTAAATTCTAAATTATCGAGTCCCAAATTAGATTTGTGTTTGGATTCAGAACTCACAAACGTTTGGTCTACTTCTAAATAAAAAACTAAGAAATAACAGTTGCTATTGATTTCAATACGTATTTTCATAAACCTTCTTCGACTAAGAAATTATTTTTCACTAAACCTAATTCCTACTTTAAACATCCCAACTACAAAACTATCTGCTCAAAAACAGGCGTTGATAACGTCTTCATATAAAGTCTAATGAACGAAATCGTATTACAATCAATATCCTCTCAGTGTGTAACATGAAGTTCATTAATTTAAAAAGCAATACTGCTAAGGATTAACGTCAATCAGAGTTTGCGGAGGTGGGGGGTAGAGGGGGGGGGGGGGTTGGAGTTTCAGTGTGCAAAAAATGTATTGTTTAGAAGACATGAGATGGAGTGTTCTATACAAACTCATGACATGACGAAAAGGCGGCACATTTAATGAGAAAGTTCTTACCTTAGTTGAGAACTGCCTCCCTCAAAGAAGTAAAAGAGGTTCTAACAGAGTTCACAAAACAGACAGCGGCCTGATTGGCTAACTTCAATGTTAACTAAATAGGAAACGACCCAACGTATCGAACTTGTTTCGTAACAATTATTTCTCAGCACAGCCTACCATGCAACACCTTACAACCTTTTCAGATGTTGCTAACTACCCTGTGTATGTCGTTACATTGACGTGCCCAATACCCAAAATTATTTTATCCAAAATGACACCGGCCGTAGAAGCCTACGAACTTACGCATATTGTCAAAAGACACAGTTTAAATTCCTAAAGCGTTCCGATATTGGGAATCATATTTACTAATACGGTGAGAATGTACTTAACTCGTCACCGTATAAATTACAGACAACTGATTTATTCTTCGTTCTCTCAAAACGATTAGACTGTGTAAGTAACTGAATCGCTTTAAATACATTGGAATGTTATGGTGTAACAGGAAATGTCCAAAATGTTACAAATCATACGTCTGTGGCAGAAAACAGTGGGTGACAGCAGGAAAGACTTCTATATTAAATTATTAGTTATCACCCAACTGGGAACTAATTACACGTAGAGTGCCACAAGTTTCCATCATAGAACCCTTACTTTTTCTTGTGTATATTAAACATCTCGATTTTCTCGATTTTCTAAAAATTAGGAAACATCAACACACGTTCTTTGAATTGACTATATAGGAAAGCATTCGACAATGTAAAGTTAAAGCAATAACAGCCCTCGGTCACAAAATTTAAGTCTTTTGACCAGGTTCAGACACTTCTATGAGTTCCTTACATGTGACGTATAAAATAAGTACTGTTTCTTTTTGTACTGTTGATCAGTTTTCAGTCTTGAAACTGTACATCTAAGCGTTTAGAGAATCGAAACATTTGAGATATGGTGCTACAGAAGAATGATGAAAATTGAAGGGACAAATAAAGTAAGAAATGAGGTGGTTCTGCAGAGACTCGACAAAGCAAGGAACACATGGAAACACTGAGAAGAAGACGGGAAGGGATGCTAGGACATATTAAGGCATCATGGAATGACTTCCTCCGTACTAGACGGAGCTGTAAACGGTGAAAACTGCAGGGGAAGACAGAGGTTGGAATACAAACAACAAATATTTCAGGTCTTGAAGTGCAAATCCTACCGTGGCACAAGAGAGAATATCATGGCGAGCAGCAACAATGCAGTCAAAAGACTGATGACTCAAAACAATTAATGACCTATCATCAGTAGAATTACAAATGCAAAGTTTTTGTTTGTACAGTATATAATTGCAAGTACAGTTTTAGAAAGCCTTATTAATGAAATTTTCACAGACGTTAATTAAAGGTAGCTCCTCTATTGTTAATGAAATTTCCAAAGACGTTAAAAAATGGTAGCTCGTCGACTGTTTATCACTAATTAAAAAATTCATTCCATAGTATCATACATTATCAGTAATTCCTCAAGATAAGGTAAAGTTTCTCGACTCCAAAAGCGTATGATACGAATTGTTTGTGGTGTGAACCCAAGAACGACCGGCAGAGGCCCATTAAGGGAAATGGAAATAATAATTACTACTTCCATAGATATTTAGTTCTTAACGAAATTTGTCATGAATAATACACATCTCTGTAAAACCCACAGCTTAGAACAACATAAGAATTTAAACTTACTTATTTAGCTATTCATTATCAGGAATGCGCATTTTTGGTAATAGCCTATGAGACTTATTCGCCGGCGCGGTGGCCGTGCGGTTCTAGGCGCTCAGTCCGGATCCGCGCGACTGCTACGGTGGCAGGTTCGAATCCTGCCTCGGGCATGGATATGTGTGATGTCCTTAGGTTAGTTAGGTTTAAGTAGTTCTAAGTTCTAGGGGACTGATGACCTAATATGTTAAGTCCCATAGTGCTCAGAGCCATTTGAATCATTTTTGAAGACTTATTCGTGGTGACTCCTGATCCAGGTGAAGTTCTTCCCCCAGGTGACGTTTTATTAATGATGTCAAGTAACGTGAATGTTATGTAAAATCGGACTTCTGCTCATCTTTAATGCAGTGTTATGATGAGTGTAAATAAGTTCTGTAAACTGATTTCCTACTTTTATGACGTGTACTAACAATAGCCTAAGGTTCACCATATTGCAGTGTTTTGCACATTTCCATGTTTTTTGACAAGTTTCTTATCACCTCTTACATGAAAATATGTTTTCATATTTGTTTTAGCTTATTTCACGTCCATGAGAACCATTTCACTGTGGATCTGCGGAATGGACATTATCAGATCTTTCTATCTCTCTCTCTCCTAATTTACGTCATGTACTTCTGTTTTAAATCTTCCACATACCTGGTCTCCTTCAAAAATAATGGTTCAAATGTCTCTGAGCACTATGGGACTCAACTGCTGAGGTCATTAGTCCCCTAGAACTTAGAACTAGTTAAACCTAACTAACCTAAGGACATCACAAACATCCATGCCCGAGGCAGGATTCGAACCTGCGACCGTAGCGGTGTTGCGGTTCCAGACTGCAGCGCCTTTAACCGCACGGCCACTTCGGCCGGCCCTGGTCTCCTTACTATTTATTAACGGAACATAAAGTGCGTCAAATTTAATCCACATATCGTTCTTAAGGGGACAAAACAAGCTGATGTAAAAGTTATGTAGGAAGTACCTCAAGGAAATTTTATACCATTACGGATATTTGTAATAATATATCTATTAGACAAGTCTTAACCTCCGGCTGCACGGGCTAGCCGCATGGTCTATGACGCCTTGCTACGGTCCGCGCGGCTCCCCCCGTAGGACTTTCGAGTCCTCCCTCGGGCATGGGTGTGTGTGTCGTCCTTAGCGTAAGTTAGTTTAAGCTAGGTTAAGTAGTGTGTAAGCTTTGGGATCGATAACCTCAGCAGTTTGATCCCATAAGCCCTTACCACAAATTTCCAATTATTTTCTTAAGCTCCATCAGACAGTTTGCGTATGATGTTGTTGTTTACAGAAATATTACAACACCAGTAGCGATAGGTAAACCTGTAGAGATTTGACAATTGTATATAAATATATATTGTATCAGTACACTATTGTTTCAGTGCACTTTTTGCGATGAATTACTGGAAACAGTAACGGTAAATTACCTAGGAGTAATCGTCCAGAGCGGGGGACAAGAGAGAAGCCTCCACGAAGGGTGTGTCCTGACAACTAAGCCTTACACATCCGGGCGTCCTCTGGGCGTCTAGGTATACCTAGACGGCTGATTCTCTCACATCAGAAGCAAACAAACATGCTAGTAAATAAATGGTCCTTATCACAGCCAACTTTAACTATCATATCTATAAATACTGAAGGCATATCATCAGCCAAAGGACATCTGTTATCCAACCTATGCCGTGACAAAAAATGCGACGTCCTTTGTATACAAGAGACGCATGGAGATGAGCGACAGAGACGACCAAAAATACCGAGCATGAAACTAGCTGCAGAAACACCGCACTCTCAGTATGGAAGTGCTATATTTGTAAGACCAGGGCTTCAGATAATCAGTGCTCACTGCACCGTAGAAAATAACATCGAAGTCATCTCAGTGGATCTGAGTAACTGCGTGGTTACCTCTGTGTATAAGCCCCTTTCGGCTGCATTTTCCTTCACACCACCCAGGAACTTCCATAACAGCAAGACGTCTGTAGTATTCGGTGACTTTAACAGCCATAGTCATTTGTGGGGATACTCTGAGGATGACGAAAATGGGGAGGCAGTCCTCTCCTGGGCTGAATCCTGCCTGTTGTCTCTTATACATGACAGCAAGCTACCCCCTTCCTTCAGCAGTGGCAGGTGGCAACGTGGATTTAACCCTGACCTCCTCTTTGTGAGTGAAGACATCACACAGCTTTGCTCCAAATCAGTGTGCTCGCCCATACCAAAGACGCAACACAGGCCACTTCTGTGTCAAGTTCTTCCAGAAATAAGGTCACAGGAGGTGAATTTCAAACGGAGATACAATTTCAAGAAAGCTGATTGGAAAAAATTTGCTAAGATGCTGGACAAGGAGATTAAGTCTGTGCGACCTATTCCTGAAGAGTATGACAGCTTTGTTCAAACTGTCAAACATTGCTCCCGGGTATAAATTCCAAGAGGGTGTAGGACAATGTATCTGCAGGGTGTGACACCGGAAACAGCTGCTCTGCTGGACGGATACTATCGACTATATGAAGAAAACCTTTATAGCGAGGAGACTTATCTGGCTGCGCAAAATACTCTCTCCTCAATCTCTGAGGCGAAGAGAGGACAGTGGATTAAACTGATGACAGAATGTGAGATGAGTAGAAGTAGTCAAAAGGCCTGGATTGTTACAACACCCTAACAATGATCCCTCCCAACCCAATACGCATACAAATGTGAAGGCAGACCAGATCGCACACCAGCTTTTGAAAAATGGTAAACCTGACCATACCAGTAAAATCGGGAGACGAACCCTGGAAAGGGAGCCCAAACAAGAGGGAAACACTCTGTCTCGACCATTCAGTTTGAATCAGCTCGACTCAGCTCTAAGTAAGTGCAAAGTCGGAAAAGCAGCAGGGGTAGATGACATAAGAAGTGTACAGATCAAGAAATTTGGTCCAGGCGCAAAGTGCTGGCTACTCGAGCTAATGAATAATTGTGTCAAGAGCGGCAAGATACCAAAATCTTGGCGGAAAGCAAAAATTATAGCTATACATAAACCAGGGAAAGAGCGGGATGACCCCAAAAGCTATAGGCCAATCTCCCTCCCATGCCACCTGTATAAGATATTGGAAAGGTTGATCCTCCAAAGAATTACAGATATGATAGAATCATTACTGATCCCTCAACAGGCAGGATTCAGACAAGGGAAGAGCTGCACAGCACAGGTGTTGAATTTGACACAGCATATAGAGGAATGGCTTCCAAAGGCGGCAGATAACAGGAGCGGTGTTTATAGATCTTTCAGCCGCCTACGACACTGTCAACCACAGAGACTTGTTGCTGAAGCTATACAACCTCACCAAGGACTACAAACTAACCTGTCTAATTAGAAATCTTCTGCAGAACCGAAGATATTTTGTGGAATATCAAGGACAAAGAAGCAGATGGAGGCAGCAGAAAAATCGGCTGCCACAGGGCAGTGTACTGGCACCCACCCTCTTCAATATATACACTAATGACCAGCCGTTACCAGAAGGAACACAAAGCTTCATATGTGCAGATGACCGAGCAATCACAGCACAAGATCATAGCTTTGAGAGGGTGGAGCGGAAGCTAACTGATGCTCTGAAAGAATTAACTGCCTATTACAGGGACAATCAATTGAAACCAAATCCTTCTAAGACCCAGACCTGGCTTTCCACCTCCGAAACAGACGGGCTAGTAGAACCTTGCAGATAGATTGGGAAGGAACCTCTTTAGAACACTGCAAGACTCCAAAATACCTCGGAGTCACTCTGGACCGTGCCCTTACATATAAGGAACACTGCTTAAAAACAAAGCAAAAAGTGGCTGCCAGGAACAATGTGGTTAGGAAGCTGACTGGAACAACATGGGGAGCACAGCCAGACATCCGCATTAGGCCTCTGCTACTCTTCAGCTGAGTACGCTTGCCCAGTACGGTGCAGATCTACACATACAAAGAAAGTTGGTGTTGCTCTGAATGAGACATGTCATATCACTGCGGGTTGTCCAAGTCCCACACCTGTGGAAAAACTGTACTGCTTATCCGCCATAGCCCCCCCCCCCCCCAGACATCTGAGGAGATACAGCAGCACGGAGTGAAATGAAGAAGGCATTAACATCCGAAGCCCACCCACTACATAGCCGCCAACCGGCACAGCAAAGACTTGTGTCTAGAAAGAGCTTCCTTCACAGTACAGAATCACTCGCTGACACTCCACATCAACACCGGGAGAAGAGATGGCAGGTCAGATGCCAGCATCTGGAGGAGTGGCTGATCCCGCAAGAAGTTCTTCCCCCAGGCCACACAGAGAAATGGTCCACATGGAAATCACTCAACCGCCTGCGTTCTTCTGTCACAAGATCCAAGAGTAATCTGGAGAGGTGGGGCTTCCAGGTGGACTTTCTCCAGTGTGACTGCGGTGCTGCCGTGCAGACATCAACACATCTACTACAATGCACATTACCTCCAACTGTGTGCACCATGGAGGACCTCGTAAACGCTACACAAAGTGCACTGGACGTTGCAAATTTTTGGGCATCCACTGTATAGATTAAAATTAACTTATGTTTGACAACACAATCTGTGTCTAATCATTTATTTCATTCTTGACTAGTTCAATTTATATACCATAATGTATGTATGTATGTAGTAATGTATCTAATATTGTTTTCAGTTTGCTTCTGACACGATAAATAAAAAAATAAAATAATCGTCCAGAGCAACCTAAAGTGGAATAAGAATTAAAAATTTTGTAGAAAAGCCACTACAAGGATGATATTCATTTAAAGAATGTTAAAGAAATATAATTCAACAAAGAAAAAAATAATTTTCAAACTATTCATTCGACCTGTTCTTGAACATTACTCAACAGTGTGGGCATTCACAGGTCAGAGTCATAGAATAGAGAGATATAATAAATTGATCGTATAGAAAGCGCGAGACCGTTATGGAGATGCTCCTTAAACTCTACTGGCAGACGCTATAGGTCGGCGTTCTGGATAACGGAGACGTGTACCTTTGAAATTTGCGTACATCCCAAGAAGAGCATGGCTACATATTACAGTATAAGTCTCATGAAATAACCACGAGTAGAAAATACGAGAAATTAGAGCTGATATGAAGGTCTACCCTCCTCCCACTGTGCGTGAATGAAGCAGAAAGGTGGCTTGTTGAGTACAGTTGTAGATGTAGGAAATCTCTTCAGAACATCCATACGAATACCCTTCCCTCGACCCTGACGGCTCTATATTGGCATCATAGCAACAGTGGCAGATTGACTGTGAGTGACCACGCGACAATCAAAAAATGGCTCTGAGCACTATGGCACTTAACATCTGAGGTCATCAGTTCCCTAGAACTTAGAACTACTTAAGGGGCTCCGGAACGCCCTATACTTGCAATGTTAAAATAACGCTTATAAATTACATCTTTCCTCACAAAGTATTTGAGGTAGGAAGTTGAACTTTTTGCAGGTTATATATTGGAATATGGGCTACAACTTAACACAGGGATTTTACAAAATTTTAGTTCAGTTATTAAAGATGATTTTTTTTTCAATTGTAATGAAAATTCACAACATTTTTTTTGCAATTTTTTGTTTATATATTCCAAAATATACAGTTTTTTGGAAAAAGGCTGTGTTAAATTATGCAGAAGGTACTGTTTAACATTTACTGAAAGTTTGAAAGAAATATGTTTGGAAGATCCTTAGAAAACATGTAATTAGTATGAGAAAATAAAAGTTTTGGGAATCGAGCGACAAAGATTGGATTAACTTTTTAGTGCATTCCAGGTCCATAGGATGGATTATCTTCATCCTCTGCAAACTCCTCCTTCAGCCTCCTCTTGTTCCTCCTCCTGTTTACTCTTGCTTGTATTTCTAGACTCTTTATAGCCCTGTCTGCAGCCCGAAGTCGTTCCTTGTCTAAAGCAAGCATCGCTCATTGTTGTGTTCGTAGATTTTGCTACCATTTTCATCAGTTGCAGTTACTGCAACACTGTTCCAAAAGGTGGTCATGTATGAACACTTATCACATTTCAGTTGTATTTCACTAGCAAGTCCTACGTGCTTTATTATGGAGAGTTTCAGACCAACTTCACTACAATGAATACATCTTACACAGTTTGAAAAACTTCCTTTGAGAACCGACATATCAAATATTTCATTCACATCCGATTCGCCCATAAAACATTCATAGTTTTCACTCATTGAACCAAGCTTCTTCTGTGAAGTATTTTCTTTCCCCCTTTGACTGCTATGGGCAGGTGTACTTGAGAGGTTAGGTTCACTCACTTGGTTATCGTCTTTATTGTTTACAGTAATAACACATACCTTTGGCTTTCCAACATTTCTCCTTTCCTTAAAAGCCTTCAGAGGATTTCTAATAACTTTACTTTTACTCATTATTATACTTCAACAAAACAGAGACTCAAGAAACAGATTTAATTACGAATATTTTCGAGATAACGACAGAGTAAATAAACATGAAACAATCTACAATCACACCAGCGATATATATTGAACCATCACAGGTTAGCCACAACACATACTTTATCTCACATCACTAAAATGTACCTGATGAAAACGGACGTTAATAATAACACCATTTGACAGCAGTTTAACAGCGCCACAGTGGGTCACGCCCATGTAGAACACATTTCAAAAAAAATTTAAAAATAGTTATAGTCTTCGGAATTGAATAAATTATATATCTGGTCACGCCCATGTAGAACACATTTAAAAAAAAATTTAAAAATAGTTGTAGTCTTCGGAATTGAATAAATTATATATCTATTAAAAGGTAATAGTCTGCAGATTCAGAAAACGCAAAAAAGTAAAAATTGAACTTTCCATGATTTTGAGCCTTTCCGGAGCCCCTTAAACCCAACTAACCTAAGGACATCACACACATCCACGCCCGAGGCAGGATTGGAACCTGCGACCGTAGCGATCGCGCGGTTCCAGACTGATGCGCCTAGAACCGCACGGCCACACATACCGACTGGGGGCTCGTCCGCTTAGACAATCAAAGAGCTATGTGCAGGTGCTGTTAGCAAAAGAAGAAATATGCGTCCACAATGCTTGAAAGTTATCTAAATAAATAAATATGTAAGTGAAAGTTCCTTTAAAGTAATAAAAATAAATAGTGAAGTACTGTTTCTGATTGTAAGCTCTGAGCTCCAATAATAAATGAACTGTCGTAATGAGACTCGTACTGTCTTCATGTGAGAGCAAAGCTGAACTGTAATAACAAACAATTGTCGTAATGTAAAGGGAAATATTTGTTACTGTAACAGTTAGCAATCTGACTGCAAGAATTTTGAACAATATAAACTGCCTGAGTAATGCACTTTGACATGAAAGCTACAATAATTAGTTTTGTAAAACTGATCACAAAAACGGTCCCTGAATGACATAAGTTGCCCCTGATTGAATAAATAAAAAAAACATCAAAACAGTTAGTCCTTACCTGTATTCTGCGCAAACCTGGATAACGCGTTGCAGTACTGCTCTATCTTGCGCGCCGCTATGCTAAAGCTGCAAATTACTATATCTACACAGAGACACTCGAGAGGTGCAATGAGTTCTCTGTTAGTTGCACATCAAACGTAGTTTCCGAACAGTCTTGGTTCCATGACCAATTAAGAATATTAGGACAAAGGTTGGTAACAAAATCAAATATGCTCATAAATGACAACAGTAAGTTTTTTTGCATACTGTGAAAAAGTGCTCATGGCTGATTTTAAATTTAATGAACTTTTTAACATCCAAATAATACACAATCCTATCCCTGAAAACTAGCAACTCTCAGTACAGTAACCAAGATAGTCCGATGGCGTAGCAATAGTGAAAAAATATCATTATAATATTTACCACTTGTATTCCAGTAGACTTCCTCCTTCACAAATCAGTTTCCGTTACAATCTTGATATAATCATGTTGATAAAACACATTGATAAATTGGGACTTTACATTTGAAACGCAACATTGCCACTGCTTTCTCATTCGAACACAGTTTAGCATTATCTGCTTCCTTACTCTGAAACAGCAAAACATTGTCTGACCCACTGCGCCTTCGCACATGTCAGAAATTATACTAACCTGGCTCCTGCGAGACAGCTTCGCAACATCGCTGCTCGCTCACAATAGATTCAGATACCAAAATTACACGACACCTGTCATGCTTCTACAGCAAACATTTCAATAAGAATCCAAATCAGTAAGCTCAAAGAAGCAAAGTTTCTTTTATATATTGGAACGCAGCTCATAAACATAAGAAAATATATGGAATCTTACCACGCGATTTTCTAAACAGCATAACGACCACCTTCAATGAGTTCCACATACAGCACAGGAACATTTTGTTTTCAGCCAAGGATCAGCTGTTTGTCTAGGCGGCCAACTGCGTTAAATTTTTCGAGCACATTTGGAGAGTTCTTCACGAAAAACCTGATTTCGTTACTAATGTGTGAATACGGGAGCACTTAATAAGCTTCTATTACTCAGTGCTCACTCATGTCGTCATCGGCCATAGAATAACTCTATTACGCTATCAGAGCAATCACTTAATTAAATTACAAATTATGATGACTGTATACGCCGGATATTATACTGAGTTCCATGCCCTTATGCAAGTTTCAGGTAAAGCAGCGATACCTCGGTCCGTTGAGTGGGTTACTATTGTTTCACCAGCGAACGTAACCGTGCTTTAAGGATGAAAATTGTTGAGACTGAAACACTTAACTTTATAAGCGCCGCTAACATCTGGTGACGAGTATTTCTGTACTGCCATGCGCTACAGGCTACGAATCTCTCTGTGGAGCAATAAATGTGGCACTGCGAAGTACTAACGTATATATTAGCACTAGTTCATAACGTGACCTTTCAGTTGCTGCAACGTAAAAGGACGAGTGACTAGGAATAAATAACTTCCCTATCCAAGGTTCCAGGAGAAATCAGTGAAATAATAAAACCTTCTACGCGCTTTGGTGGCTGGAAATGAAATGTCGAGTCGATACTTTAAACCTACAGGATACGGGACACGAGAAGAAATAAAGAAACAAATGCAGTTAATTTAATAAGAGTTGGATACGTACATTTGAAGAATCCGTAGTTTTAGTGAAATTGATTGTATTTACGTATCCCCACGGACACCGGCTTACTTGGGTGTTTCTTTATGAATATATAATACTCTAGCAGGCGTCGGCGGAAAGTGCTAAGTCATCCGAGGTAATAACCTCTGCTCCAGGCTACCTACGGGTCACGCGCAACGCAAACACCGGCTGTAATTAAGGAGCGACTGTTCACGGTCAGTTGCGGTGCTTAATTTGTAGATACGGCCCACTCCTTCCAAACAAATGTGATTTAATTACGTCAGTTTACACGGCCCATATTTAGAGAATTTTTCCATGATGTTTCGTGGGTTGCAGGAATGCCGGCTGACAGGTTATGACTACGACGCAGTATGTTACACTTTAACACAGCATCACCACTGAAACATTGAAGTTTCTTCTTTTTAATGAAATGGATCGTTTCTGTATTTCTTTATTAACTGCGATCAGTTTCACTCTTCCGTAAACGTTGTAAACCAAATATGAGAAATTCATTTGTTATGATTGATGTAGTAACAGAAACTCTTAAAAGCAGTTTTTGGTACATCTACACTGGTAATGACAGAGACTTTATATCGCGTCAAATCACTGAAACCGTGTGAATGGTTAGAACGAAATTTTTGACAGTGCACAGTTTTGGACAGCCATGGGCGGTAAGAGGAGCAGCCGTGTAACATGAGAGTGAGTGAGGATGCAAGTAGGTGCGGCGCTGGCCCGGCGAGCAAGTGTGCAGCAGTTTCTTTTGGTTGCGACAGGCCCTGCGAGTTCCATGGGCCACAATACACTGGCTACCAATAATGATACTTCAAGAAGAGCGAAATAATGAGTATAGTTTGGCCCAGCGTTTCCAACCGAAGTGTCACGATCCATTGGTGTGTCGTGAGATTGTTAATGTCTTCGAACCTTCCACAGATAAAATATCTGCAACATAAGAGATTCCATGTTAACTTGCGAGACGCATTGAGCAGCCGTAGGTTTTCAGGTATGTCTGTTACTGTTTTCATGGCCCTTCTTTTAACTATTACGAATTTTGTGGGCTCCCATTCAGATTAAACTGTGCCTTCTCACCTCAGGTGGTTAGGATGTGAACTTCATATTGTTTGGAACCATATCTAAGAGATTTTAATACTGATGTTGTTTTGAAAGGAATTTAGATGGCGTTATAACCATACGCTCTCAAGCAAATTATTGTAATTCTGGCCTATTGTGGTAGTTTAAAGTTTTATAAATTCCTTAGCCATCCCTATAAGTGCTGCTACCTTGAGTATTTTCAATTATTGTTCATTGGTGTTACTATACGTTGTCGTAAAGAAATTCTAAAGCCAACTGTGGTTTCTTCACAGGGATTTGTTCTAAATGCATACTTTGCACTGACAGTAAGAAATAGCTTTTTTTTTAATGTTGTTATATACACCTCTGAATCTAGCATCACCACTCCCACCAACAATCACAGTTATTAGGACTCATCATTTTAGTGACCTCATCGATGTGGTCGTACATTGACTGATACCCTCGTGACTAAGAACGTGCTATAGCTAACACCATTGGAACTAAGAAACTGAAATTCTCCAACGGACGCCGTAAGCCATTTTCCTAGATCACTTGAATGGTGTCCGCGGTTCCTGCAATGTTCGATGTGCTTCGCCCCCCAAAACTAATATTATCATGTAAATAATTAACACAGTGGAGAATACCGTCAGTCAGTTGTTCTGAACAAGTTTGGAGAATGGCTGGGCCGCTAGCGACCCGAAACAGTAAGCGACTGTACCTGTGTAAGCAAAGCAGCGAATTTAAGGGTAGCATCTGATGCGATGCATCTCCGAGTAGCATTTTCAGAAACGCTTCCTATACATCTGCTTTGAAAAATTGTGGTCTCCTGCCAGTTTAGTTAATAAACGCTCCTGGCGAGGCATATGATAGAGACCAGTGTTGGACTGCACATTTGTAGTGGACTTAAAATCATAACAAACGCATGAGGCCCTGTGAGATATTTTGGGGACAGTCACTGGCATCGTCCATTGACTGGTTTAAAACCGGGAGCGTGGCGCCTTGGTCCTGAAGCAGTGAGAGTTCTGCTTCAACAGTTTCTCCACCGGTAAACGGTAGCAGGCGAGCTGAACAAGACAGGGCTTCATAGACATGTGAGAGGTAAAATTAAATGACAGCCGGGCATTGATTCAAAAATCTCCTGGTATGAATTGCGCAGAGCGTCAAGGTCAGAAAAAGCCACTGTTTAAGACAAGAAAGGGACTTCGTCCACGACTTTGAATTCAAAACTGGTAAAGGTATCTAAGTCTAAAATGTCTGTAGCAGTAGAGAAGCGTACAGTTAAGAAGATAAATTTTTGTACTTGCAAGAGGGGCACGCCTACGCGTCACAATCGATTTCGTCCGAATGTACGGCATATGCAAGGCTTGGCAGAAACGAAAGTGGCAGAAGTGAGAGCTCCAGATGATCGAATGTTAAGAAGAAATAGTATTTTTGGTACGGGTCGGGCAGGAATGAGCCATTTACGTTGCATAGTTTCTAGGCAGCCTTTGGCGAAGGGAAGGATTACGTAAAAGTTCTGGTGTTAAGTCTCTAAGTGGAAACCTTCTTCTTCATTCTTTTACTTTCAACTTTTACGCTACTCTCCCTGTAAATTAATATTTTCATAAGCAGCATGAGAAGGAAAGCAAAGGAAAATTTAGGATAGCAGGTTTCTCCTCAAATGCATTCCGTTAGTCCAACCGTGGAATGTCTATTTTGTCGTCAGATAAAGAATTTGATCAAAACGCATCAAAACAGCTGTATCTCATAGAGAGAGAGAGAGAGAGAGAGAGAGAAGAGAGAGAGAGAGAGAAAGGCATCGCATTGCCGGAAGACTGCACCAAAATACCTTCCATTGTACACCACTTGGTATCTTCGTCACGCGTTACGCTTGGCTTTCTGAGAATCTGGGTGATGGGAGAGAACTTTCTGTTATCTAAACGTTTAATTTTTCTAGACAATAAAACAACCATCTAGTTGCAAGAATTCCGCACTTTTAAGGTATGCAGGGTGCTGAGAAAATTACTGCTTCACTGTTTTTTCGGTGAATATCACCGCAGCAAACATAAAGTACCAACTGTAAAAAAACTAAAATACCTAATTTAATATACGAAGTTATCGTGTAAGCGCCACAGTCCTTTCCTGGAAATTTATCTGAAATCTCAAATTTTTCTTTGTCTTTTATTTTCGTGCCTTTTATGGAAACGCTAATAAACAGAGTATACTAAGTATTTTTTCCGTTTATTTGCAGCGTACGTGGAGTAAAATTTAAACAGAAAAAAGAAAAGGAAGTCCTTGCATAGGGGCCCGACCCAGTGACCCCCAGATTACCGTTCTGCACTTTTCCGCTGCACGAACCGCTGCCTCGAAACTACGGTAAAACACATTGTTGATGACTCCCTCGGCCCGAACCAAAAATGCTGTTTTTAGGGTTCCGTACCTCAATCGGTGAAACGGTATAGGATCGATTCGTCGTCGATATATCTGTCTGTCTGTCCGACCGTTAAAAACCCTCTTTCTCAGGATGAGGTAGACATATCAAGCTGAAATTTACGTCCCATATTAAGGCCTATTGTCCCTAGGCGGCGTAAAATATGTAGTCTTCTATGTCAACGCAATCAAAAAATACGGTTGTTTATACATGTATTTTGATACCGGCAAACTCTCTCACCACACGCTATAGGCCACTTCTCGTCGACCAAGGAGCATGAAATTTGGTAAGAATCAAGGTTTCACAGCTCAACTACAGGAAAATACCCGAGCTGTTTATTGCACTCAAAGAATACGGCCATTTATGCACGTATTTTGATACTTGCAACTTCCCTCATTAGAACCTATAGAGTAGCCTACTTTCTGTTGATATAGAATCACGAAATTTGGCAAGAAGCTCGGTATTACAGAAAAAACAAAGGAAACAATCAAAAATTGTCATTTGTAAGTATGTGACAAGAAAGAAATTATTTTTCTTCTCATATTATCTGTACACCTGTTAAGAACCTTTGTCTCGGGAACGGGTTGAGGTATCAAGTTTAAACTTATGTTACATCCTTACACTTATGGTCCCTTGGTGGTGTAAGAAAATTAAGGTTCCACCTAAACGCAATTGAAAAGTACTGTTATTTATGTCACATAGTTTGATATCTCACCAGCATCGATATCGATACATGCGTAAATCGTCGAAATTCTCGTTCTCGGGATGAATAAACTATCTAAATAAGTAATTAAGTTTGTACGGAACCCTCGGTGCGTGAGTTCTACTCTCACGTGTCCGGAGTTTCCTATTCGCTTGCCCATCTGGGGCCCCATAACTGTCAGTTTCATTTCTGGCGAAGGGTCACTCGTGCGATAAGTTTGAACGAATTCGGTGGTGACGAATAGGCGCGGTCTCCTTGGTAGCTGCCACTTACAGTTCTCCTGTGAGAAGAACAGCCTCGCTGAAGAACGACAACACGAGTCTGGTAGAGCTGTAGTGAAGGAGAGCCAAATTGATGGTATATACTGCCTACGTCTAATGACACAAAAGGCAGGGGTCCAGCTGGAACTTCAGGGAGTGGCCAGAAAGTGTCAGATACGAAGTAAGATTTTTGTTTCTACATTTCAATTTAATGGCCTTCGTTTAGGGCCCATACAGCCATATTCCTCCCCCCATGAACCATGGACCTTGCCGTTAGGGTGGAGGCTTGCGTGTCTCAGCGATACAGATAGTCGTACCGTAGGTGCAACCACAACGGAGGGCTATCTGTTGAGAGGCCAGACAAACGTGTGGTTCCTAAAGAGGGGCAGCTGCCTTTTCACTAGTTGTAGGGCCAACAGTCTGCATGATTGACTGATTGGCCTTGTAAAACTACTGCGAACGTCTGAAACTACAGTCGCAATTTTTCCCGAGGGCATGCAGCTTTTCTATATGGTTAAATGATGATGGCGTCTTCTTGGATAAAATATACCCTAGGTAAAATTGTCCCCCATTCGAATCTCCAGGCAGGGACTGCTCAGGAGGATGCCCTTATCAGAAGAAAGAAAACTGGCATTCTACGGATCGGAATATGGAATGTCAGGACCGTTAATCGGGCAGGTAGGTTAGAAAATTTAAAAAGGAAAATCAATAGGCTGAAGTTAGATACAGTGAGAGCTAGTGAAGTTCAGTGGCAGGAGGAACACGACTTCTGGTCAGGTGAATACAGTGTTATAAATACAAAATGAAGTAGAGATAATGCAGGAGTAGGTTTAATAATCAATAAAAAAGTAGGAGTGCGGGAAAGCTGCTACGAACAGTATAGTGAACACATTATTGTAGCGAAGATAGACACGAAGCCCACGACTATACAGTAGTACAAGTTTATATACGAATAGTATCCGCAGATGACCGAGATATAAAAGAAATGTATGATGGGATAAAAGAAATTATTCAGACGGTGAACGGAGACGAAAATTTCATATTCATGTGGGGCTGGAATTCGATAGTAGGAAAAGGAAGAGAAGGAAAAGTAGTAGATGATTATGGACTGTGGGTAAGGAATGAAAGAGGAAGCTACCTGGTAGAATTTTGCATAGAGCATAACTTAATCATAGCTAACACTTGGTTTAAGATTCACGAAAGAAGGTTGTATACGTGGAACAGGCCTGGAGACACTGGAAGGTTTCAGATGGATTATACAATGGTTAAACAGAGATTTAAGAACCAGGTTTTAAATTGTAAGACATTTCTAGGCGCAGATGAGGACTCTGACCATAATTTACTGGTTATGAACTGCAGATTAAAACTAAAGAAACTGAAAAAAGGTGGGAATTTAGGAGATGGGACCTGGATAAACTGTCAGAACCAGAGGTTGCAGAGAGTTTCAGTGAGAGCATTAGGGAACGATTCACAGGAACAGGAAAAAGAAATAGAGTAGAAGAAGAATGGGTAACTTTGAAAGATTAAATAGTGAAGGTAGCAGAGGATCAAGTAGGTAAAAACACGAGGGCTAGTAGGAATCCTTGGGTAACAGAAGAGATATTGAATGTAACTGATGACATTAGAAAATACAAAAATGCAGTAAATGAAGCAGCCAAAAGGAATACAAACGTCTCAAATATGAGATCGTCAAGAAGTACAAAATGGCTAAGCAGGAATGGTTAGAGAACAAATTTAAGGATGTAGAGATATATATCATTGGGGGTGAGATAGATACTGCTTACAGGAAAATTAAAGAGATCTTTGGAGAAAAGAGAACCACTTGTATGAATATCAAAATATCAAGAGCTCAGATGGAAAACCAGTTCTAAGCAAAGAAGGGACAGCAGAAAGGTGGAAGGAGTATGTCGACGGTTTATAAAAGGGCGATGCACTTGAAGGCAACATTATGGAAATGGAAGAGGATGTAGGTGAAGATGGAATGGCAGATATGATACTGCATGAAGAATTTGACAGAGCACTGCAAGACCTAGGTTGAAACAAGGCCCCAGGAGTAGACAACATTCCATTAGAGCTACTGATTGCCTTGGGAGAGCTAGCCCTGACAAAACTCTACCATCTCTTGACCAAGATGTATGAGACAAACGGAACTCCGTCAGACTTCAAGAAGAATATGATAATTCCAGTACCAAAGGAAGCATGTGTCGACAGATGTGGAAATTACCAAACTATTAGCTTAATAAATCACGGCTGCCAAATACTGAGACGTATTATTTACGGACGAATGGAAATACTAGTAGAAGCCGACCTTGTGGAAGATCAGTTCCGATTCCGCAGATTCCGCATTGATCTTCCCCGAGGTCGGCTTCTAACAGTTTTTGTATTCGTCTGTAAGGAATTCACATTAGTATTTTGCAGCCGTGACTTATTAAACTGATAGTTCTGTAATTATCACATATGTTAACAACTCCTTTCTTTGGGATTGGAATTATTATATTCTTCTTGAAGACTGAGGGTGTTTCGCTTGTCTCATACCTCTTGCACACCAGATGGTAGAATTTTGTCAGGGCTGGTTCTCCCAAGGCTGTCAGTAGTGCTAATGGGATGTTGTCTACTCCAGGGGCCTATCATATTTCTCATTCCATCTTCACCTACATCCTCTTCCATTTCCATAATATTGTCCTCAAGTACATCGTCCTTCAACCTTTCTGCTTTTCTTTCTTTGCTTAGAACTAGGTTTCCATTTGAGGTCTTGATATTCATACAAGTGGTTCTGTTTTCTCCAAAGGTCTCTTTAATTTTCCTTTAGGCAGTATCTATCTTACCCTAGTGAGGTATACCTCTATATCCTTACATTTGTCTTCTAGCCATCCCTGCTTAGCCATTCTGAACTTCTTGTCGATCTCATTTTTGAGTCGTTTGTATTCCTTTTTGCCTGCTTCATTTACTGCATTTATATTTCCTCCTTTCCTCGATTAAATTCAGTATATCTTCTGGGATTAGTACTAGCCCTCTTGTTTTTACCTAATTGATTCTCTGCTGCCTTCATCATTTCATCCCTCAAAGCTACCCATTCTTCTTCTACTCTCTCTCTTTCCCCCATTCATGTCAATGGCTCCCTAATGCTCTCCCAGAGACTCTCTACATCGTCTGGTTCTGTCAGTTTATTCAGGTCCCATCTTCTTAAATTCCCATTTTTTTGCAGTTTCTTCAGCTTTCATCTACAGTTCATAACCAGTAGATTGTGGTCAGAGTCCACATCTGCCCCTGGAAATGTCTTACAATTTAAAACCTAGTTCTTAAATCTCTGTCTTACCATTATATAAGCTATCTGAAACCTCCCAGTATCTCCAGGACTCTTCCATTTATACAACTTTCTTTCACGATTCTTGAACCAAGTGTTAGCTATGATTAAGTTACGCTCTGTGCAAAATTCTACCAGGCGCCGAACTCTTCCATTTAATACCCCCTTCGACATTCACGCCGGGCGAAGTGGCCGTTCTGTTCTAGACGCTGCAGTCTGGAACCGCGAGACCGCTACGGTCGCAGGTTAGAATCCTGCCTCGGGCATAGATGTGTGTGATGTCCTTAGGTTAGTTAGGTTTAACTAGTTGTAAGTTCTAGGGGAGTAATGACCTCAGAAGTTGAGTCCCATAGTGTTCAGAGCCATTTGAACCATCCATCTTCACCTACTACGTTTAATTGCCTTCCATTTCCTACTATCGAATTCCAGTCACCCATGACTATTAAATTTTCGTCTCACTTCACTATCTGAATATTTTTTTTTTTTATCTCATCGTGCATGTCATCAATCTCTTCGTCATCTGCGCAGCTAGTTGGCATATAAACTTGTACTACTGTGTTAGGCGTGGACTTCGTGTCTATCTTGGCTACAATAATGCGTTCACTATGATGTTTGCAGTAGCTTACAAGCACTCCTATTTTTTATTCATAATTAAATCTACTCCTGCATTACCCCTACTTCATTTTGCATTTGTAACCCTGTATTCACCTGACCAGATTTCTTGTTCCTCCTGCCACCGAACTTCACTAATTCCCACTGTATCTAACTTTAACCTATCCATTTTCCTTATTAAATTTCCTAACCTACCTGCCCAATGTTGAGATCTGACATTCCACGCTCCGATCCGTAGAATGACATTTTTCTTTCTCCTGATAATGACGTCTTCTCCTGACTAGTCCCCGCCCGGAGATCCGAATGGGGGACTATTTTACCTCCGGAATATTTTAACTAAGAGGACGCCATCATCATTTAATCATACTGTAAAGCTTCATGCCCTCGGGAAAAATTACGGCTGTAGTTTCCCCTTGCTTTCAGCCGTTCGCAGTACCAGCACAGCAATGCCGTTGTGGTTAGTGTTACAAGGGCAGATCAGTCTATCATCCAGACTGTTGCCCCTGCAACTACTGAAGAGGCTCCTGCCCTCTTCAGGAACCACACGTTTGTCTGGCCTCTCAACAGATACCCCTCCGTTGTGGTTGCACCTACGGTACGGCTATCTGTATCGCTGAGGCACGCAAGCCTCCACACCAAAGCCTCCACACCAAAGGCAGGGTCCATGATTTATGTGGAGGGGGGGGGGGGGGGGGGGGAGGTGGGAACTATATTATAAGTAAAAATTTATTACTCAACAAAATTAACTTCAACCATAAGCCGAAATCATTATATTTGCTCGACAACTGCTTCTACTCAATAGAATTTTTAAAAATGTGTGTAAGGTGTGTGTTGATGTATTTGACTGTAGTTAAGTATACTCTCCACGCGTAAAAAAGAATTAGTCGCAGAAAAGACTAATGAAGATACTATCGTAAAAATGGTCAGTAAGTTGTCATATTTTTCCCTCTTAACAGCCATTGCGAGTGTAAACTAACTTGTTCGATATTACAGTAAGTGACCGTATTTGTAATCCATTGAAAAAGGAAACAGTTAACCATTATCTGTGAAGAACTCTAGGGAAAGATGACCGATAACATCGAAAACCGCCGATATCTTGACCAGTAAGAGTTACTGTCATTCTAGTGCCTTATTCAGTTCGTGCCTTGAAAATGATAGCGGTTTACATGTGGAGCTTTTGACGAATTTATCCAGCTGCATTCTCGGGTGTTATTAGAGCATACAACATGGTGGGAGAAGCTTAACATCTCTTTGGGCAATATGTTGAACATTATAGTCTGCATAATTCAAAGGGTACATTGCCCCATAAAAATGCTAGGAAGTTCTCATTAATATTTATGCAACTGATATGTTGACAAACACATTTTTTAAACCACGAGACTTTAAAACTAAGAAATATTATTACTTTGTCCAAAGTCTACCATCGTCACTACAATTTGAGTATGTTTCTGAACAATATGATTGTGAATTTACGATGATAGGTTCAAGGCTTATATCCATCTTCCCTGTCAAATTATTCTTTCTGAAGGTTTTCAGCATGCCACAAAGACTGTGCCCACGCTACTGGTGGGATGTAGTCTATTGCCTCATGCACAAGCGATTCAGTGAATGTTGTCTTGAATGTTTTCTCCTCCCTCTCATATAGCCTTATCCTGTGCCAAAATTAACTCCATAGGGCTACACTGACAGTGACACGTTAATAAACGCAAAACGGAGTGACCCCATTCAGGTGCAAGGAAGTCAAGTTTGTACGTTCTGTCACGCGACTTGTATAAATTGTAGCCTCAGCTGCCCGAGACTGCAGTCATTTGTGTGTGAGTTAACGTTTGCGTGAATGTGGATGTGTGTGCTTGTCGTCTAATTTTGGCGAAGGCCTTAATGGCCGAAAGCTATATTTGTGACAGCCTTTCTGTTGTGCATATCTGCGACTCAGCATCTCCGCAATATGGCGAGTAGCAACTTTCCTTTACACAATATTGTCACATTCCATCCTGGATTTTACATTATTTAAATTGCATTGTAATAATACTAAAATTATATAGAAATAATACACCGAAAATACAGAGTATCAATTTACAATGCAGCGTTTGAAACAGTGTTTGTTTTTGAACAATTTCAGGGAAACGACTTCATGGTCAGCATAAGAAATAAAGATAACAATGAACTTGACCTGCAGTGCTTGAGGAGAAGCAACAATTTTGTGAACTCTGCATCGAATGTGTTTGAATGGAAGATTCGTAATCAATGTCGTTTGACTTACAGTGCAGAACAGAATGAGGTTGTACGTTTAGCGCCTACTGAATGGCAACCCGGTGCGCAGAAGTGTTAAAAGAGTTGCTAGGCATACAGATACTTGAAGTTCCTTGAAGGAAAGTCTTCAGGGAATTACTGTGAGTAATAGAAAAATCAGACAGGTAATGGGACAGATTCGAGTGTATGACGTAAATGTGATTTACTGAGAATGCGCCGGAGGTGGTCAGGACGTGGACAGATGAATGGGTGGTCGAAGGAGAAAGGAATATTTTAGTAGCATTTCAAGAGCTACGAAAATATCGATAACGTGATGTACCTGAAGACGGATAGTTCATACTAGAATTTACACATGAGCTACAAGGATACGTAGCGTCGATGAACATAATGGATGGAGCAGTCTGAAGGACACCATCTTTCAGGGGATTCCCCGTAGCAGTTAATGGCGATATTAATGAAAAGGTTTGTAAAGCCTATTCCGTATTAACCTCCATCTCTTCCCAGAGATAATGCCACATGAATGCAGATCTTTTGGAAAACCAATACTGTTACACATATAGGAACCATTATGTCCTGTTATCTTTATAGTTGTTAGCAGTTCAGCACGTGCTCAGTGTAGTTACTATTTATTGTTTCATATCTTTCACACCTCTTTCGATATTAATCGTATGGACACACTTGGCTTGAGTTTGGTCACAAGCTTGGAACACAAACTTCTATAATATTTGGAGGTCGTCGATGTGTGAATAATACAACAATGACATTAAAAATCCCCTTGGGCCGAGCCGGCCGGGGTGGCCGAGCGGTTCTAGGCTCTACAGTCTGGAACCGCGCGACCGCTACGGTCGCAGGTTCGAATCCTGCCTTGGGCATGGGTGTGTGTGATGTCCGCAGGTTAGTTAGGTTTAAGTAGTTCCAAGTTCTAGGGGACTGATGACCTCAGAAGTTAAGTCCCATAGTGCTCAGAGCCATTTTAACCCCTTGGGCCAAAATCTAAGAGACAGAGGTCAGGTGAAACTTTAGGTCAGGCTATAGCACCTCCTTCACCAATCCGTCACACTAACGAACATCGGTGTTTGATGCTTTTATGCGAGACGAGGCAACTGATGACATGCTGTGTCGTGCATAAACCAGAATCATTGTCTGAATGAAAGGATAACGTTCTCCAGTAGCGTAGGTAATTTGTCACTCAGAAATTAATGATTAACAGCGCCTGCTAATATTTTAGGTAAAGTATAAGGCTGTAGGGCACTGTCGCGTACATTTGCTGCCCACGTGTTGATATTAAAGCGAACCTAGTGCCTTACTACCATTATCGCTCAAGGATTTGCATCAGCGTACGAGTGGCTGTTGTACTAAGACATTATCCCACCTCTTTCATAAATAAAATCCAGACAGTGGGGTGTGAATGCCTAGCGTTCCGTCCTACAATTAAAATAGGCGGGCACTACTGCCATTTGACATGGTGGACTTGTCACCTGTCAGCTTACACACGGCTTGAATGATATGTATAAATTACTTGTTCGTACAGAATTATCCACGTCAGAGCATAGGTAATGCGTCTATAAGCTTCCATATGTTTCAGGTTCTTCATCTACTACCGTACTATTTTCGACCGTCGTACCGTGCAAAGTTCACTGAAATCCCTTGTCCTCGACGTGAATGGTCCGTTCAGTAAGTCGCTGTAAAAGGCTGCCAAATATTTAGTCAGATACAATGTAGCATTCCGTACGTCGTTGTCGGAAGTGTCATATGCGGTTCGAAGAACAACGTTGGCTAAAACATAGCAAAATGGCACATCTGCCATTTCCCGCGTTGAATAATATGACACCATTTCACATAATATTGAATCGTTTATCTTCTTCTGATGCCAGCACAACTTCTAAATGATACGTACCGAATGTCTCAGGTAAGACCGTCGTAACTGATACGATTAATAGTCACATTCGTACGAGTTATTACAGAGACAGTTGTAACAAATGAGCAATTACGATGCCTATTCGAAAGTAATGTCCAGTGGGTAGCGAAACGGAATCCACAGTGAAAATAAAAAATGTTTCACTTGCAACAGTTACTTACACCTTCCAGCTACTTCTCTACATAGTCGCCGGTCCGAATGAAACATTTGTCATGGCTTTGTACGAACTTTCCAATACCCTCCTAGCAGAATGCAGCCGCCTGTGCTTTCCACCAATTCTCTACGCTCGTCTTTAGGTCGTTGTCCGTGTCAAAACGTTGTTTTCATAGCCAGCGGTTCATGTGAGCAGAGACGAACATCAGAGGGAGCCAATTCCGGACTGTATGGTGGGTGATTAAACACTTCCCATCGAAACATCTTCATTGCAGGAACATCTTCATTGCCTCTGCAGAGTGCGGCCGATAATTGTCAAGAAGAAGAAAACGCATGATAGTTATGTCTTGTGGGCTGCATGAGCAGGTGAAATCTATTACCAGAAACTCTTACTTGGCGGGAGACACATCTTTTGGCCATCTCTACGTGCTCACTGTGTGCTCAGAACTCAGAAGAGCGACGTGACGTGATTGACAGGCATCACTGAGTTTTCCATTTCGCGATCGATCGAACCTTACTTTTCGAATAGCCTTCGCGACATCAACAGTAAGATAGCTTGCAAAAATGACTGCACGGCACTCAAGAGATACGAATTTTCTTTTTTTCTTTATCAATAATCTCTATCACAATTTTCTTTCCACCACAGGATCCGCATTCTTTGTGTAACTCAGTAGACAACACACTCTCTTTAACAGTAAATTGCACGACATGGCTTGAGCTAGTCGTTCTGGCAGTCCACATGCCACTCGCAGACAATGCGTGGATTGTCACTTTGCTGCAAAAAGGAGAGTCAGGAAGAGAAATTTCCGACCAGTTTGGCATACAGCAAACCGACGTCATTCGAACGTAGAGCTGTAATCGTCAGACGTAAAACACTTAAGAAATGTCGCTTCGTGGTCTGCCAGGTCAGAAACACCAGATGATGACTGCTGCTTACAAACTGTGATTCATAGGTGGCCATAGGAGAATGCTGAAATACTGCTCAACTGCCGTTTGGAGGATATTGAGAGGTTGTATTTGTGCAGACTGTTCGCAACAGTCTTTATATGATCAGTTTGGCTTCTAAGCGTCTATTAGAAACGACAGTAGTGAATATAGCACTGTTGTATAAGATAAAGGTGGGCAAGGGAACATCTGGAATGGAAAATGGATGAACTGAGGTCTATTCACCGAAGAATACAGTATTTTTCTGCAGCCAGATGAGAGACAATGAAGGTCGAGGGGGTGAACACGTTATCAGTGCACATCTGAGACATGCAATTCCACGAGGTGAGTTTGTCGTGATAAAACGGTACTGTCAGTTCCGTTTCATGCGATCTGTTATACGATATCTCCAAGCGAGTTAAAAATAAACGAGGCACTTTGAATCACACTCTTTCACTTTCATTAGGACCCTCTGGAGGAAGAATGAGCAGGGTAAAGCATTTTGTTGTTACCCACTGATACCTCTTAATCCACTTTTCCTCCTGTAAACCTTTATGAATGAGATGATGGATGAATGTTTTTTTTTTAAGTTCTCTGCATGAGTTACACCAACTTTGCTGTGGTGTGATAATCATAGAGCTAACGGAGAACACAGGGCGTGACAAAGATGTTCCGTTGCTTGGAATCACACTGCCCCTGCAGTCGTCAAGGCAGTTAAAGATTCCTTCTATCTCTTCCACTCAGCGAAAACGGGCCCGCCGAGATCTGCGGACCCACCAATATTTTTCTGGTACCTGTCTGAAAAGTACAACATGGTATTTTCGTTGAGCTTTCTGTTATAGTTTGGAGCTAGGCTTCTGTTTATTCACTATATAGTATTTTCATTTTTTTTTTCTCCTTAGTGCTATAGTTCAGCAGCTATTTTCGTTGTCACATTTTTGATTATAATTAACCAATTTTCGCGTGTAAAAGGCATGCTTGCGACATAGATTATGCTTGTGAGGGAGTATTTCCACATGCAGTTCAAGATCAGTGAACTTGAGGTTTCATGCTTTACCTAATTTCTAAATTCAGATACTTGTCGGTTCGACAAAATTTTAAAATATTTCCATATGAACTGAATGTGTGTGCTCGTGTCTCAACCCTTTGATGCTGAGCACATCACGTTGCTGAGTAATTGATCAAAGTTTATCCTGAAGTGTTTAAAAGAATTTCCCGTAGCCACAAGCGATTGCGTTTTGTTATTTCATGACCCGCTTTCTGGGAGTTACGCAATTTTTGTTCGATACTGCACATAATAGTCAAAGGCATAATATGTTATGTGATCTTCAGTTCGCATCAAACAAGCAGTGCTATGCTTCATACTGTCGTACATGAAATTACGAACTGAACGAGTACTATCATGTCTAATGAATCTTCTCTCCTTTGGCACGTGTAGAATTTAATGTGTTTTTCAACATTTTGGTATATAACTAGTGACATAAATCTAATCACTCCGTTTTCGCCCTAGTCCATTAAGTGAGCACCAGTAGATCCTTGGCAGATTCTATATCTGAAACTTAGTATACCAGTTCTAGTGAATTTGGATGAATTATTCCACTACCAATATCTCATACGGTTCTTCCCATCCACCGTTCATATAAAATAAGCTACATGTGTGATAGCATCGACATGTTACTCAATGTAAATTATCAATTATCTTAGGTGACTATGTAATTATAACGTTTTCATTCCTGTCCACCTCGCTCTTATTGGCATTTATTAATGTAGGAGTCGATGTCCATGGTATTCGTTTAAAAATAATAAATGTCCTTTATAGTGATTATTGACTAATTATCTATTATTAATAAACTGCTTACCTCCAAGCTTCAACCCAATAAGGTAGACTACTACGATGTAATGAATGCTCTGAGATGCATATAAAATTCTTCCAAACACCATCTCCCATTCAGTTTTCGTTGCATGTAAAACCAATGTTAACAATATCACTAGCAACGTAAAACAGTTCTTTCCTTTCCGCTTGTCTAACACATGTTCACTGATACACTGATAGCCTGATCTGAAAATACATTTATAGCGTACTGCATTCAAGTGCTGCCGTCCTCATGTAGTAGCGTGCTTAAATAATTTTATTAAACACCACACCTAACTCCCCCTTTCAGTCCCGCCTCGCACACGGTAGTCGGAGGTCTCATATCCCTATCGATCGCAGCTTGAAGGCTGTGTAGTGGTTATCCAGTCTCTTGCAAAGCCCTACTGCCAGAATTTCGGCTTTGAATATGTCTTTCAAAACTATATTGCACGAGAACACCGTGCTCACTTCAATCGGACGGCAGAAATCAAGCAGAGAGGATGAGCTGCGGTATCTGTTGACATTAAAGCGACTGAGTATGCTTCGAACCAGCAACAACTTGCAGTGTGTCTTCATAGGAGCCATTGTCACACACAGTGTGTCCTGAAGTTGCAATGGTCAAAGCGTGCGACAGGCATCAGCATCAACAACTAGACCACCTTGTTGACAGCATAGCAGGGAGCATGCAAGTGTGTTGCTGTGCGTGGAGTGGAATGTTCCCAAATTGTAGATTTATCTTTATAAATATGAAAAGATGTCTGTTTTTGAACAAGCTGCCATTATTTGGGTAATTTTAGGTTTTATTTCTCAATAAAACTTTCCATTACAATATGAAACAGGCGAATCTAGAACTTATAGTGCGTAGATATCACATTTCATTTGTTAATATGAACGGATGGCGCAGTAATCGACAGCAAAGCGAAAATTAGAGAAGCATGCGAAGAATTCTTTGAAAGTTAGTGTAGTTCAAGAGATACATCAGAAATGTAAATAACTACTAGCAGAAGTAAAAAGATTAAAAATCTGTGCAGAAATTCTATGGAGGAAGTGGATGCCCCGAGCTTAGAACAGTGTAGGAACTTCTCAAGAAAAAACTATAAAACGACAAAAAAGAAGAAAAAGTAAATGAGCAATCAGCATTTCCTCCGTAATATACAACAAACTAATTAACATCGTTATCTACCACGTAGAAAACTCGTGGGACTCTGATCGTTCAAAGGAACAAGCATGTTTTACAAATGGTTACAGTACAATCACGTGTACGTAATGAACGATGTTATAGCACTGTGACATGAGTGTGAATTAGCACTTAGCTTCAGAAAATTTTAGAAACTCTTTGGCATAGTTAAAACAATGATGCATGAGACACTTTCTGGCAGCTACATGTGTGCAATACCCGCTAGTTTACTTATTGGGACCCTTGAAAGTTAAATGTGTTGTGGGATGGAAGATGGAATCAATTTTTTAAGTTGACTTACCGCAAGGAAGTGGCTGCTAGCGCGTTCTTTTCATCTTTTTTTTTAATTCTGTCATGTATGTGAAGACTGATTATTTTCTGTGTGGGACATTCAACACGTAAAATAGACTACATCCTGCAGAAAGAAAAACCCAAGTAATGTGTTGCCGTGTTTAAGACGCTGGTTATGTATCCTGGGGAGGAAAGGGAGGGGGGTGGGGGTTGCGTAGTAGGATCCCCATCCATTCATACAGATTTAGTCGTTTTCCTTTCCTCAATTAATTACCTTCCTCACCTGTGACCAATAAGAACCTTTGTTACGTCTTGAATGATATCATCTTCGACGAGACGTCAAATCCTAATCTTTGTTCATCTTTCTTCATTGTTCATTTTTATAATGAACTAAATGCTTTGAGATACAAGTACCTGATTTCCCGGCAACCTTTTCAACACGTCAGCTAAGCAGGTTGCCTAGTTACAGGTGGATACGCAGTTCGGTTTCCTTCTGAGTGCTGCGCTCTGTTGGAAACCACCGCAGATAGATGTACATTGAGGCAGCGTCTTACGGAACAGCGAATGTCGCTGCTTTCAGCGTTATTTTGTCATCACTGCAGTCAAGTAGCAGAAAACTCCAAAGAGAAATAAATACTGATAATTGTCGACCTAGCGAAGGACACTGTACCGATACGCGGTACAAAATACTAAATCGTGCGCTTACAAGTTAGACACAAAACAACGTAAAATGAACATTGTAAAAAAACTGAAAATGCACATGCAATTATCTGTCATAACGTTAATTTATAATGAAATTAAATAATAATGGCACAAACAGACTCTATAAGAGAGCTGTATAGGATCTTTGTGGTATTTTACTCGCTGGCGAAAGAAACTAAAAAGACCAGCGTTATTACTCACTCTCTGTTCTAGTCTCGAAGCTAACGCACGTTATGGTGGCCATGTCGCATTGTAAGTTGTAAAATTTTAAATAATAAATGATAATTTATGCTGATCGTGCATTTGTCTTTCATATGCCTAGTGACTTTCATGCAGAACTAAAAATATTATTCGTAGGGTTTTCAGTACGCTGGATAATTAACAAGAAGGGCCGAACAATCGACCACTCTTAGGAGACGTATTGCATAGGAATAATTTTATTATAATTTCATTGTGATCCGTCAACGAACGCTTTAAAAGATTCGCACCATAATTATTAAAGAAAAGAAAGTGAATGCATTAATTTATTTCGTATTGAAGTATAAACTAAGAACATTCAGTTCAGTTCAGATATTGGCCGCTTCTCGACAGAACCAAGATTATTACGTTCCAAAAGAGGGAAATATTTTTTTTAATTCAAAGGTTTCATTGAATTAAATTTCGCTACAGTAAAGTTATCCAGCAGCAATATTTTAATGTGATAACACGAAATACAATCCCAGAGATTATGTTTACGTTTTTTTGTCAGTATGAAAGCTCCACATAGACATCAGTTTCAACAAATTCTAAAAGTTCCTCACGCAATCCTATATTAACAAGGCGGTGAGTTGCACGCTGTTAAATAATAGGAGCTCAGAGAACTATTTTACGAAAGTATAGATTCTGGTCCCACATGTGATCATGATTCTTTCTTGTGTCCACTCCGCCAAATACGCTCTTGCCGGGCGTAAATATCAGTGAAGTTAGGTAGTAAGATCCTCTTACACTCTTTACGTCACATTCGTTGACTACACCGGGCAATAGCGGTACAAATGGCGCCCAACGTGGGGTTCGACTAAATAAATGTTACTGTTCGGTATCCAACTGACCAGTCAGAAATATTGCTGTAGTGAGTACAATATTACTGAAAAATTAATAGTACCAGATTATGTTTATGTATGTATGATAACAATTTTCTACAGCTTGTAATTCTGTAAATGTTTTTTCCATTGACTTATAACAATTACAATCCATTACTGAGCACGGAAAATAAGTAACTCGAGCTACTGGACTGGGACAGACTGCACCTGATTTTGTGAAATAAGCTACACAATCTGATATGTTGCTATAGATCGTTTAAAAGTTCCATTGAAGAGTAATTTTAATTTTTCTTGCCAATCTGTGTTGGAATAAGTGGTGTATTTTTGTATTTCTTGCGTATTTTAGGGGTAAAAGTGTTAATACAAGTATGGTTAAGACCTGCAAAGAGAGAAACCTAGACATGAACGACGCAACAGTGATCGATGACGAATCTGTTTCGGCAATCAACAATTTGGAAACTGAACATAGCAATGTAGAGGAAACATTGCCTGCGGCTAGCGGTCAACAGCTGGAACAGCAAACTGTCGTCAGCTCAGCTGACGATTCTAACAAATGAACATCAGTTGTAAACACAGCTGATGTGCTGCCCCAGCCAGCACCGACTAGTGGCTGGCAAAGCGTTCATTGAACCGCCTTCACAATTCTCTATTATTCCAATCTCGTAAAGCGCGCGGAAAGAATGAACACCTATATCTTTCCGAACGAGCTCTTATTTCCCTTGCCCTATGTAGGTCGGTGTCAACAAAATATTTTCGCATTCGGAGGAGAAAGTTGGTGATTGGAATTTCGTGAGAAGATTTCGTCGCAACGAAAAACGCCTTTGTTTTAATGATTTCCAGCCCAGATCCTGTATCATTTCTGTGACACTCTCTCCCATATTTCGCGATAATACAAAACGTGCTGTCTTTCTTTGAACTTTTTCGATGTACTCCGTCAGTCCTATCTGGTAAGGATCCCACACCGCGCAGCAGTACTCTAGAGGACGGACAAGCGTAGTGTAGGCAGTCTCCTTTCTGTAAACAACCGAAGACGGCTGCTCAGATTGTCTCCCAAATCGTTTATATAGATAAGGAATAACAAAGAGCCTATAACACTACCTTGGGGAACGCCTGAAATTACTTCTGTTTTATTCGATGACTTTCCGTCAATTACTACGAACTGTGACCTCTCTGAGAGGAAATCGCAAATCCAGTCACATAACTGAGACGATATTCCATAAACACGCAATTTCACTACGAGCCGCTTGTGTGGTACAGTGTCAAAAGCCTTCCGGAAATCCAAGAATACGGAATCGATCTGAAATCCCTTGTCAATAGCACTCAGAACTTCATGTGAATAAAGAGCTAGTTGTGTTTCACAGGAATGATGTTTTCTAAACCCATATTGACTGTGTGTCAATGGACCGTTTTCTTCGAGGGAATTCATAATGTTCGAACACAATATATGTTCTAAAATCCTGCTGTATATCGACGTTAACGATATGGGCCTGTAATTTAGTGGATTACTCCTACTACCTTTCTTGAATATGGGTGTGACCTGTGCAGCTTTCCAGTCTTTGGGTACGGATCTTTCGTCGAGAGAACGGTTGTATATGATAGTTAAGTATGGAGCTAATGCGTCAGCATACTCCGAAAGGAACGTAATTGGTATACAGTCTGGACCAGAAGACTTGCATTTGTTAAGCGATTTGAGTTGCTTCACTACTCCGAGGATATTTACTTCTACGTTACTCATGTTGGCAGCTGTTCTGGATTCGAATTTTGGGATATTTACCTCGTCTTCTTTTGTGAAGGCATTTCGGAAGGCCGTATTGCTGGCAAATATCGAGTTGAGAGAAAAAGTAGGAGAGAAACGTGAAAAAGAGGAGCGTCTCGAAAGAGAAAAGGTTCTAATAGCTCAAGTGAATATTATATTAGAAGTAGAACGTGCGGAAAATGAAAAACCGATAATAATGAAGTTAAAATTATAGTAACCGCAGAACGCTTGGAAAGGGAAAGGAAAGAAGTGGAACGTGATGAACGTTTAGTCAGTCGACTAAACCAGAATTTAGATGAACGAGATCAAGTCAGCTTCTCACATCTTAAGGAAGAAATATATGGTCTGCGGAAACAAGTTCCCGGATTGGTAGTACAAAGTAAAGGTATTCCAACAAAAGTCCAAAAACTTGACGAGAAGGTGACCGAATTCGACAGAGCGCAACAAGCACTGGAGGGTCAGGTGAAATCGCTAGCTAAAAATCTAGATCGAATAGCTGACAGTGCAGAAACAAAAATAGAACAAGAAGTAAAGAATGTGTTGCAAAGGTTAAATATAGGTGTTGAGTGTGAGAGCCAGGACTCGAATACGCACTTAAACCCTGAACTAAGCGGGATGCGGCAGCGTACTTCCGCTTTAGAAAGGGGACGTGGTCGTAGGGAACATAATAGCCCACCACACATTAGTACTCAGTACAACGTACCTGTGAGTATGACGAACGGTGAGCAGTAGGCTTGCAATAGTGCCAAGCAGTATAGCCCGTGCAGTTATGGGAGTATTATTGGTGCAGCGACAAATGTGGGTGCAGTGCCAACTGTCGCACAAGTAAAACACGAGGGCTCCCTTATTAAGCACAGGCAGTTCCAAATATTCACTGACGAACGTAAGTCAATCCACCCAGTGATATACCGGGTGATCAAAAAGTCCATATAAATATGAGAACTTAATAAACCACGGAATAATGTAGATAGAGAGGTAAAAGTTGACGCACGTGCTTGGAATGACATGGGGTTTTATTAGAACAAAAAAAAAAAAAAACTAAATAATGCTAGACGCGTGAAAGATCTCTTGCGCATGTCGTTTGGTGATGATCGTGTGCTCAGCCGCCACTTTCGTCATGCTTGGCCTCCCAGGTCCCCAGACCTCAGTCCGTGCGATTATTGGCTTTGGGGTTACCTGGAGTTTCAAGTGTATCGTGATCGACCGACATCTCTAGAGATGCTGAAAGACAACATCCGACGCCAATGTCTCACCATAACTCCGGACATGCTTTACAGTGCTGTTCACAACATTTTTCCTCGACTACAGTTATTGTTGAGGAATGACAGTGGAAATATTGAGCATTTACTATAAAGAACATCATCTTTGCTTTGTCTTTCTTTGTTATGCTAATTATTGCTATTCTGATCAGATGAAGCGTCATCTGTCGGACATTTTTTGAATTTTGTATTTTTTTGGTTCTAATAAAACCCCATGTCATTCCAAGCATTTGTGTCAATTTGTACCTCTCTATCTACATTATTCCGTGATTTATTCAGTTTTCAAATTTATACTGACTTTTCGAACACCCAGTATATTAAGAGCTTTAGAAATGTCTTACCTTTTTTTGGACGGAGAAACAGACAATACAATTCATGATTTCTTTTATAGACGGAGATGCAGCTCTCTGGGCAATGGAGGCTGCAGAGAATTGACAGGTATATTCAGACTTTGAGAAGATGTTTGTAGCTCGCTTCTGATCGTCATGTGTACAAGAACTACTGAGAAAGCAAGTGTTTAACCCCGAGCCGTTTAATCCCCTTCAAGGCAATCTTCGAAAATACTTCGAAAGGAATTTAAACAAGAGACGATACTGAGATGAACCCGTGCTTCAGAGACATCTATTGCGTGTATTAAAGGGCAAGTTACGAATTTCAATTAGGGAAAAGCTTGTTCATATGCCTGACACGGACCTCGAACAATTTATGGCCACCGTAGATTCGTTAGATTTAATACGAGAAGACGCCAGGCAAAACGAACTGGGCGGTGGTGGGCCAGGATCTAACAGTAGTAACAATAAACAAAGAAGTCCGAATGGAAACAGTTCCAGAAAAGGTGGACATAACAGAGAAAGTGATTACCACACCGACCGCAGTGCAAACTGGCAGACACAGCACGCTCCCGACGACCAGAACGTGCCGGTGAATAACATAAATGTTTTACCAATGCCGCCGCCAACTATACAGCAGCATTGGACACCACAACCACAGTATGTCCCAAACAGCAAAAACAGAAACAAAATGAAACAGTACGCACTGCGGAAGTTGTTGAAGAGCCGAAACCCGGGGGCGGTAAACTCCAACCGACCTATGTAAGCCTTCCACATAGGGTCGCTATGGTCCAGGGCGAATGCAGGCGAAGCGTGCAAACAGTCATGTTGAGATATAGTGAAGGTGAAAACCTCAGGGGGGAACTAATTGCTGAACCCAGACAGGTGTAGCACAAAAGGTTGAGTTAGTGCAAGCTGCTTTTAAGGCTCAGGTAAACGGAATACCGTAAATGTCATTATTGATACAGGAGCAAGTGCTCAGTTATGGAATATGAATTTTATAAATGCGTAGATCAGGTTAAGAGACTGCCAATTTTGCCAGTGCAAAAGTGTAAAATTGTGGGGACCATACGTGGCCGGGTGCATATCATTAAAATCAGGTACAGGGCGTCCTAGACATAGAAAAAGAAGCGATGAAATGCTCGTTCTTGGTCGTTAGGAACTTAACGGTATCCTGTATCCTGGGTTAGGATACGTTGCGTGAGAGGAACGCAAAGATAGACCTCTCTCGTGCGACATGCACAGTGAAAAACCACAATAAGGCGATTGAACTAGCATTGGTAAAGAATGTTGCCACATATAACAACTACTGTAGGCAGGTACAGGTGGATGTCTCTGACCAAAAGGTGCTGCATGTAGGAAATGACTGTTACAGGGGGACTTACGACGATGAGATAGTTCATGATACCGAATCTGAAAAAAAAGAAATATGACAAGGTATTGAAGTAAATGTGTCGTAACCAAAAGGACGAACAGACTCACCTTCTAAATACGTGTAGTCAGGTATTCTCCGAGAAACTTGGTATAATAAGTGGATACACTTAAGTCATGCAAATTAAACCGTATGATACGTTTTCCGCTCCTCGTATTCCGTGCCATGGGCTAAAAAGCAAGCCGTAGCTAAAGAGATTTAGTAATTGCTTAAATGGCAAGAAATATAACATTCATAGTCGCCATATAGCAGCCCTCTGCTCGCAGTGGCGAAAGCAGATGGAAGTATGCGGTTAGTGCTGGATGCCCGAGACAGTAACAAAATCATTATGTCTGTAAGAACCCGACCTGAAATGAAGATCACGAAAAAAAAGTAGTTACAGTAGTATAAGGTTATTTTATTTATTTTAGGTTCATTCTTGTATTTTTCTTGTGTGTGTGTTGTAAATATCGGTCTAAATGTTTATGTATATGTATGTTTACGTGTCTGCGTATGAAAGCAGAATGTCTGCATGGTTACATGATAGAGCATGTTAACAATAGCAACAAAAAGGGAATTACTAATGAGGACAGTGCACTTAGTTAGTGGAAGGTTCATGAAATCACAATGTGAGTACGGAAATGTAGGCAATTTGCATGGTCCGTAGGTGACTAATGTGCGCCTGTAAATCGTAGACCAATATCAAAGAATTTTAGAATAACCGTAGTGACAGAATTGTCAAACAAAAGTGGTGAAATTAAACTGCTCTCACTATGGAAGGTATAAACCTTTCGCACTTTAGATACTTGACAGTAATGTGCTCGGACACTGTTGTCAGAAAGCAAAGTAAACTCTAGAAAATGAGTTAGTGTTGACAGCAAGTATGATGGTTAAATATACTGAACCGAATAGTACAGGTGACTAATTGGTCGAACTTTCTGCATGAGGGCACACTGCCTACATGAATCCTACAGATATATAAAGACTTTTATTATAAGATATGTAAAATGTGTGCTACATAATATAAAAGTGAAAGTGCTTATAATAGACTCTTCACACGTACAATGTACAAACTGTGTACGAAAGTGCGTTGTAAGTGTCGAACAATTTTGACGGTAAAGTATGGACAGTAAACGGTCAAATCCTTTTAACAAATAAAAGACAATTTCACAAACTGTGTAGGTGGAAAAAGCAGTGAGCGCAATCACACCAAGGAATAACTATGATACACACAAGAGATTGTGAATCTGTAAATAGTATGTAAATTTAAGGCCAAAGTCCGTAGCGTGTGGAAATGTCTAAGAATTAATGCGAAAATTCACGTACAAAATAATTATATGCAGTGTACAAAACTGTTGAAATATCACATGCATAAAAGTGTTAGATGTACTGTCAAACTGCGGAATCCGCATACGGCAGTGAGTAACGTGAAAACACGGGTCAAATGAACACTTGAAGTCACAGGTGGACCAACATACAACAGAAAATCCTAACAGAAAACGACGACTATATGAACACCCTAGGAAGTGAAAATGCAGTGCGTGTGTGACGGGAGGTGTTGACAAGCTACGAGCTGTGCATTCTATTAACCAGTGAGATAGCTGAAGTCTAATCATAAATGTTGTAAAGTTCTGGACTAGTGACGTTCAAAACAAAGTACATACACAAACAACAAGACAGTGACACGTGTGGCTAAAGAGTGATTGTGAATTAATCTAAACATCTTTTCAGCTTATATGTGCATATATCTTCATGATAAGAAAGCTGATGCGCAGTGGGCTTGCTTCATGCTTGCTTCGGGATCGCGTGATGACGTCCAACAGCTGATCAGCGGGCGATGCGCGGGACCCGCTACTACGGCAACCATTCGCAGCTGTTCGGCGTTCAACGACCGTCGGCAAGTGGCTCGTTCCCGATAGTTTGCCCAGCATTCCTGCGGCACCGAACAACAAAGTCAACCGACGAGAGCAGCGTTGTAATTTCAAATAAAAACTATGTAAAATTGTGTAAATCCAAATTACTGATGTATTCTGCGGCACTTGCTGCGAGAGACATGAATGAGAATGTCTTTGTGCTGTATGTAGTAGGGAAGCTAGAAAATGTGAAAAGGGGAATACTTCATTTCAGTCTAGAAATAATGGGGGCCAGTGTAGTGAAATGTGAGGAAGACAAGGATTTCTAGTCAAACGAATATAGGATAACATCAACAGCAGCGGGAAATGGTATGATGGGAGTAAGATTCCTTATGAATAGGAAAGTGTGGTGGAGAGTGAGGCACTGCGAACAGTTCAGGGACAGGATTGTTCTCATCGGGTTTCGACAGCAAACTAACACTGAGAACGATAGTTCAGATATACATGGCAACATCGCAAGCAGAAAATGAAGAGATAGAGAAAGTATATGAGGATACTTAACTGGTAGTTCAGTATGTAAATGGAGATAAAAAATTAATAATCATGGAGGATTGGAACGCAGTTTTAGAGGAAAGAATAAGAGAAAGGGTTAAGGGAGAATATGGGGATGGTACTAGAAATGTACAGGAGAAAGGCTAATTGGGTTCTGCAATAAATTTCAGAAGGTACCAGAAAATACGCTGTTCAGGAACCAAAGATAAGGAGGTAAACTTGAAAAGGAGACGAGGGAAATATCCAGATGGATTACAGAGTGGTCAGACACAGATTCTGTAATCAGATACTGGAGTGCAAGGCGTATCCAGGAGCAGACATAGACACAGATCGCAATTTACTAATATTGTAGAACAGACTGAAGTTTAAGAGTCTCGTATGGAAGAATCTTTGTGTTAAGACAGAGATACTATTGTATTGAGGAATTATGTTACCCATTTGAAGTTCGCTAATGATGTGGGAACTGCGATATAGAATTTCAATACAAGCAGGAGTGGACATCTCTAAAAAGGCCTGTCACACATGTTCGAAAGTCAGGCATAGGTGTAAGTAAGCTAAATGTGAAGACGTTTTGGGTATCAGAAAAAATACTTCAATTGATCGAAGAAGACGAGGAAGCTATTAATAAAGCAATATAAATCACTTAGGGATGAAATTAATAAGAAGTGAAGAAAGCCAAGAGGAAACGAGTGCAAGGGAAATTGAAGAAATCAAAAAGAAATGATTGTCGGAAGGACTGACTCAGCATGCAGAAAAGCAAGTGTGGTAACATGAGGTCAGTGACACACCATCTGTTAACACCATCAGGTGGAAATTTGAATCGTCAGTTTTACCAGAGGACCAGGAATTTAAGGGACTACATAATGATTGAGATATATTCGGATTGCAATAAATGGCAACATATGCAAAGAAGCACTTATTATTGACAACAGTCACACACAACGAAAATATGCATATTCGCCTTTTAGCATACAAGGCACGCGGGCCCTGACGTACGACAACCGCCCGACTGGGTGTCCTTTCACAACTGCCAAATCTCTCCCTCGCCTATGCGAGTGTACCGTTAGGTGTCCTTGGAGTGGTGGCCCGCTGACCACTGTCCTTCATGTACAAATACCTCCAGAGAGGGCAGCAATGTCCACAGACCCAGTCAAATGTAACAACCGAACATACCAGCATAATATAAGTAACACAAGTCCTGCTAAATCATAGAAAATAGCACAAGTAAATGCACATAACATTGCGTCCATCAATCAGGTATTCTGTCCATAGAGTTGAGTTTGTAACTGGTATCTGGAAATCACAATCACATAAACAAATATACATTTATACATAAAAAATTACCAAATATACTGAGTCTGCTGCAAGGTACGGAGAAACACACACAAGTAAAAACACGAATACATTGTTCACTCTTGTATCACATCACTCGCGAAAAGACATAGCTTACAGATTGGTCTCTTGAAAACAGGTTGTGATGTGGGAATAGTGGCCACTCGCACCATTCCATCTGTCAAAAAGGGTGTACTGCTTCAATGACGGCCAGCTTCCAACATAAGGGTGGCAGGTTATGTTCTCATACTATGAACAATTCACCAGGTTGCATATTATGACTGGGGACCATACACTTGGCCCGCTGCTGCAGATGACGCAGGTTGTCAGGTGACCAGCGCCGCCAAACGATTTGGAAGCCTTTCTGCAGTAGTTCCCACCTTGTGAGCAATCTCAGGTTGGCTGTACCTACATCTGACTGAGGGATGCTTGTGATTGCTGTTCCAATCAGGAAATGACTAAGATGAGAGCTTGGGGATCAGTAGGATCACAAGACAGTGGCGTGTGAGGACGAGAAATCAAGCAAGCCTCAATTTGGCAAGTCAGGGTTGTCAACTCTTCAAAAGTTGGACATATGGGTCCCATCGTTCGCTGCAAGTGGTACCTAGAGAACTTCACTCCAGCTTCCCATATTCCGCCAAAGTATGGTGATGCAGGAGGAATGAAGTGCCAGTCGACAGCTTTTTCATGCATAAAGCTTTTCACCTGTGTCTGCTGATAACGACTGCTCACAGCAGCTTGTAACTCGCGAAGTTCCTGACTAGCTCCAATGAAGTTTTTCCATTGTCGCTGTACAGGTTTTGGCACCTACCCCGCCATGAAACAAATCTTCTGAGGGCCAACAGGAATGCTTCAGTCATCATCTTGCCAACTATCTCCAAATGCCCTCCTCATGTAGCCAAGCACACAAACAGGGCAATGTAGCACTTTTCCTTTAATTTGGATCTCTGTGAGCCTGTTTTCACATAGAAAGGTCCTGTGTAATCAATCCCACAATTGAAGAAAGGCTTCACAGCTTCTACATGCGGGTGTGGCAGGTCTCCCATGAGCTGCTATGCAGGATTCGCCTTTAATCGCTGACAAGTGAAGCACTAACGTTGAACACAGCGTATTGCATTTCGTCTGTTAGGTATCCAGTATAGCTTTCTGAGAGATGTAAGAAACAATTGACAATCAACATGGAAAAGACGACGATGTTCACTTCCCACTATTAGTCGTGTGAGATGATGGGTAGGTGGCAGTATGAGTTGATGCTTCTCCTCATATGGCAGATCAGCATTTTGTAGCCTGCGTCTAACCAGTAGCAGTCTCATGTCATTGAGGATAGGATGCCGTGATTTGAGTGTGCTATTTTTATCCACTAACTTATGGTCTTCGACTATTAGATGTCCGTTGCATATGTATCTTCTTGTGCTATCCTGACACACTGTAGCAAAGCGCCCTGACATTCACTGCGAGACAATTCAGCAGTTACTCTCATTTCATATGCAGTCTTGCAGTTATTAATGAATCTAAGACAGTATGCCATTATCGTGACAACTTCGAGAATCGTCAGATGATACCATCCTGAATTTCTCTGCTGATGTGACACAGGACTTAAGCCCTTCCTTCTGGCAGCTCCTGGGCTGTAGAATCACTAGAGGTGTCTATCACAGGCCATGAGGTGGTGTCTTCCTTAAGCTAAGCTGGTCCTTCCCACCACCGGCTGTTTACTGGCAGGTCTACAGGAGACACTGCTTACGAAGTCAAATCAGCTGGATATGTAGTTCCACATCGCAGATGCTGTATTTTCCTGTATCTCAGTGACACAGTTCCCAACAAATATCTTCCACCGCGTGGGTGGAGACGTGAGCCATGCCAGTAAGATGGATGAGTCAGTCCACGAGTATATTCTGTATCCATACCCAGAGTGATAACAACGTGCTGTAGTAGTCACAACAGCAAGAGAGCACCACAGAGTTCCAGGCGAGGTAAGGACAACTTTTTTCAATGGAGATACTCGTGTTTTGGAGCTTAATAATTTGACACATGTGAGTCCATGATGATTTGTTGATCGTACGTAAATATAACAGCCGTAGGCTTTCCCTGAAGCATCGCACAATCCGTGCAGTTGAATGCTGAGAAGTTTTCCTTCTGTAATGACTCTCCGATCAACACGAATATTATCTATCATACGAACCTCTCTGTATAGTGGCGGCCACATGCAACTCAACTATTGAGACAAGGGCTTGTCTCGTGGTAACTGAAGCTGCCACAGACATTGCAGAAAGGTTTTGAATGAGATAACAATGGGAGAGATTCATCCCAGAGGTTCAAAAATGGATTACGTGACAGCCAGTAAAATGTGTTTTGTGAAGCTGTAGACGTTACGTGCTGGTTGGACGTTGTTCACAATTTGGAACTGATCAGTAGGTGGGTGCCAGAGTAAGCCTAAAGTTTTAATATCCTCGTCTTTATCAAGCTGTAACGGTACTTGAGTCTCTCTTAACTCTGAGGGGATATTTTCGAGGAACTCCACAATGTTACTGGACCACTTCTGTAACAAGAAACGACCTTTCCTCAAAAGCTTTGTGAGATCTTGCTGGACTTTGATTGCAGCCTCTACTGCATCGCAGCCTGAGATACAATCGGCCACGTAGAAGTCATCAGCAAGGATATATGCTACCTTGTTACATCTGCCCTCTTCATGAGCTGATTGTAAGAGATATCGTACTGCAAGGAAACATGCACAGGCCATTCCGTATGTGACTGTCTTTAACTGATGTTCCTGCAGTGTTGCAGATCTGTCACTCCTCCACAGTATTCGTTGGTTGGCGCGATCTTCATCGGCTACTAGAACTTGTCGATGCATCTTCTCTATGTCAGCTGCGAACGCATTACGATGCATGCCGAAGTGTAATACTATAGAGCACAAATCTTGTTGAATCGTTGGTCCCACCATCAACAAACTGTTTAGCGACAAATTAGAGCTCGTTTTGGCCGAAAAATCAAAAACTAATAGGTTAGTCGAGCTGGCTTCCTTAAGAACTACATGGTGCGGCATGTCGTACGAAATGGCAGCAGGTGTAGCTACTTGTTCCATATGTCCTACATCGTCATACTCCATCATAAACTGTGTGTAGCTTTCTTTAAGGCTTGGGTGTCTCGCCAGTTTCTGTTCAATCTGAGAGGAGAGTTTTGCTGCAGAGTTGAAAGATTCGCCTGATTTACTTGGCTCTTCGCGAAACGGAAGGTGGACAACGTATCTGCCTGTGGAATCTTTCGTTGTGTGCTGCATGAAGCATGCTTCACATTGTTCCTCTTCTTTCGTCATTACATAACGATTCAATTCATCTATCTCCCAGAATTACTTCAAGAGTGTACGAACATCAGTGTTGGTTTTTACAAAGCACAACACGACCAGCCGACGTGACGAAATATCGTGCTCTACCGGTTGATACTGATCGGATACGACCCATCCCAGCTCTGTCACTTGAGGCACAGTGTGATCAGTTCCTACGGAGATAGTCCTTGATTTGTGAGTGTATGGACAAAATTATGCTCCTAGCGACACGTCGATCTTTCCAGATGACCAAAACTCTGGATCAGCGAGTTGTACATTTGGCAAGTGTCACGTACTGGGACCAGTTATTTGTTCACGCAAGGTATCAATTATCTTTGGCAAAACTAAACATTCGACAGATGATATAAACTTGCTTACACAGGAGCCCACTAGCATAGAGACACGGTGTTTTGTTTCTGAGCGGGTTGCACCTATTCCTTGAATCGGTACTCTACTGTGCCACCTTTGAAGTCTGAGGTGTTGTGCACATGTTTCCGGTATGAGGAATGACTGGGACCCATTTTCCATTGATATCATGCAACCTTATTCTCGCTGTCGCAAGGAGCACTCGTCTGTCTGGACTGATCTTCAGTGAACAATAGCTCAATGTAGTTGACTGATGCCTGCCATTGTGTTCGTGTTGTATGTCACCTGTACCTCCTTCCTTTGTGTAGCTAGTGTCCGTTGTGATTCTGCACGTAATAACATGTGGTATCGTTTACCACAGGTATGACAGCTAACAGAGTTGCATTGAGAAGCCCTGTGATCATTCTTCAGACAGTTGTAGCACAAGCTGTCGCGCATCACAACAGCGTTCACTAGACGTGGCTAGTTTGAGTTTGCTGCACTTGTGAAGCACGTGAGGCTGGTAGCGAATGACACGTGCAGTACCTGTAGCGACGTATGTCTGTTTCGAAAGCCCAAACTGCATGGTGTTGGGTGCATTCTGATGTTTATCATTTGTGCCGTGACGTTGTTGTGCTACAGTCTTGGCCATTTCTAAAGATTTACATTTATTCTCGGGAAAGGCACAAGTATCTTTAAATGTTGGAAAGCTACTCGAACTCAGATTGGCTTCAAACTCGGTTCTTATAGAATGTTTAGACCTTTCTAAAAGGAGCTGTGATGTAATTATGTCTTGCAAGGAGACATCTATCTGTGATGGCATCAGCGCATGCACGTTGCTTAAAGCTTCGTTTAGTAGTGCACCAAGTTCACTTGAACGTGTCTTTGTCACTGCCGGCAGCGTTAGCAGTTACTTTAAGTGTGCTGATGCAATTAGACGAGAATTATTGTATCTATTACAGACCAAATCAAAGGCTACCTTAAAGTTAGTATTAGTCACAGGGAGATGGGCAATTACATTGTGTGCTTCACCTGTTAATGAACTCAGCAAATGATGGTACTTAGCAATGTCCTTTAATTCTTCATTGTTTATGACGAGACTCACAAATGTGTCGTCAAAATGCCGGAACTGCGTTACATCACCGTTAAATGATGGTAGTTTTATGGTGGGCAGCTTGATGCTACCTTTTGATACACTCAAGGCAGCCCAGCAACCAACGGACCGTGTCAACTGTGTTTGTGTGATTCATCTGAATCACTCCCATTTCTTTCTGTACCTCGAAGACCTTATTTTCGAAAGTTTCTCTGTCCTAAGCATGCTCTCTACATCTTCAAACAATTCGAGTTGTCACTGCTCGTTTTCGTACTTCTCTACGGTCTTTGGCAACTGTTCTAGCCTGACAGTAATGTCAAAAGTGTCTGATTTGCCTGTTACATCGAATTCGTTTGCAAATTTTAAAAAGCGTGTGAGGCTTGATTTCGCCACCGAGCGTGTGGTTACAAGTTTCCTTCGTAATACTTCGTCCATCATGGAAAGATAGCGGTGGCAAACAACAGGAGAAGCAGCAGTTACAATGAGTGGGATTTACAGGAAGCAGGATAACCAGACCAGGTACTTAACTTTCAGATGCGTTGTCTCGACGCTGCAAGCTGCGTGTCCGTGTTGCTCGGTCGACACTCGTCACTGCCGTCCCGCCGATGGATTGCTGTCGCTGCAGTTTACTTCGTAGAACCCATCACAATCCGGCCCGGATGGACCAAAATGTTTGCGTCCGCAGGCGGAAATTTGAATCGTCAATTTTACCGGAGGTTCGGCTCCATTCGGGTTGCAATGAGTGACAGCATATGCCGAGAAGCACTTATTATTAACAACAATCACACACAAAGAAAATATATATATTCGTCTTTTAGCATACGAGACGCGCTGGCCCCGACATACGAAAACCGCCCGACCGCGTGTCCATTCACAACTGCCAAATCACTCCCTCGCCGCGGCGAGTGTACCGATAGGTGTCCTTGGAGGGGTGGCCCACTGACCACTGTCCCTCATGAAAAAATACCTCCAGAGAGGGCAGCACTATCCAGAGACTCAATCAAATGTAACAACCGAACACCATCAGATTTTCGGAAAAGATACGATCCACGTAGTTCCGAAAATAACAGGGGCAGCTGGGTGCGAAACCTATAACACAATCAGCTTCACATTTTAAGCATCCAAGATGCTGCAATGTTAATATGCAGAGGAATGGAATCAAAAGTGAGGATCTATTAGATAACGACCAATTTGGCTTCACAAAAGGTAAAGACATCAAGGAGGCAGGTCTGACTTCCTGATTGATAATGGAAGCAAAAGCAAAGAGAATGAAGATGCACTCCTAGGATTTGTCAACTTGGGAAAAGCTTTCCACATATTAAAAATGTTCGAAATTTTGTGAAGACCAAGAAAGAAGTGCTCGAATTAAAACGGGTGTGAGACAGGGAATCACTTTTTCGATCCCTGTTGCTCTATCTACATATCGAATGAGCAATGACGGATATAAAGTAGACAGTTAACAGTGGGATTAAGATTCGTCGTGAAAGGATATTAGTGATAAGGTTAGTTGCTGTAAATAATAATTACAGCATCATTTGGATGGAATGAGCTATCTAACGAGTACAAAATTTGGATTTAGAGTAATCCAGAAAACGAGAAAAGTACTGAGAAGTAGCAGAGATATGAATGGTGGGAAATTTAAGACTAAAAATAGTGACCAACAAGTTAGGGTTCAAAATGGCTCTGAGCACTATGGGACTCAACTGCTGAGGTCATTAGTCCCCGAGAACTTAGAACTAGTTAAACCTAACTAACCTAAGGACATCACAAACATCCATGCCAAGGGCAGGATTCAAACCTGCGACCGTAGCAGTCTTGCGGTTCCAGACTGCAGCGCCTTTAACCGCACGGCCACTTCGGCCGGCAACAAGTTAGGGAATTCTGTTACTTTGGAAGCAAAACCCCATGATGGCCGAAGGAGAGAGGACGCAAAGAGCAAACTAGCACAGGCAAAGAAGGCATTCCAGGCCAGGAAATATCTACTGCTATCAAACATAGGCCTCAAGCTGACGAAAAAAGTTCAGAGAATTTACACTGCTGGCCATTAAAATTGCTGCACCAAGAAGAAATGCAGATGATTAACTGGTATTCATTGGGCAAATATATTATACTGGAACTGACATGTGATTACATTTTCAAGCAATTTAGGTGCATAGATCCCGAGAAATCAGTACCCAGAACAACCACCTCTGGCCGTGATAACGGCCTTGATACGCCTGGGCATTGAGCCAAACAGAGCTTAGATGGCGTGTACAGGTACAGCTGCCCACGCAGCTTGAACACGATATAGTTGTGGCTGGCGTATTGTGACGAGCCAGTGGCTCGGACACCATTGACCAGACGTTTTCAATTCGTGAGAGATCTGGAGAATGTGCTGGCCAGGGCAGCAGTCGAACATTTTCTGTATCCAGAAAGGCCCGTAGAGGACCTGCAACAAGCGGTCGTGCATTATCCTGCTGAAATGTAGGGTTTCGCAGGGATCGAATGAAGGGTAAAGCCATGGGTCGTAACACATCTGAAATGTAACGTCCACTGTTCAAAGTGCCGTCTATGCGAACAAGGGGTGAACGAGACGTGTAACCAATGGCACTCCATACCATCACGACGGGTGATACGTCAGTATGACGAATACACGCCTCTAATGTGCGTTCACCGCGATGTCGCCAAACACGGATGCGACCATCATAATGCTGTAAACAGAACCTGGATTCATCCGAAAAAGTGACGTTTTGGCATTCGTGCACCCTGGTTCGTCGTTGAGTACACCGTCGCAGGCGCTCCTGTCTGTGATGCAGCGTCAAGGGTAGCCGCAGCCATGGTCTCCGAGCTGATAGTCCATGATGCTGCAAACGTCGTCGAACTGTCCGTGCAGATGGTTGTTGTCTTGCAAACGTCCCCATCTGTTGACTCAGGGTCGAAACGTGGCTGCACGATCCGTTACAGTCATGCGGATAAGATGCCTGTCATCTCGACTGCTAGTGATACGAGGCCGTTGGGATCCAGCACGGCGTTCCGTTTTACTCTCCTGAACCCACCGATTCCATATTCTGCTAACAGTCATTGGATCTCGACCATCGCGAGCAGCAATGTCGCGATTCGATAAACCGCAATCGCGACCTTTATCAAAGTCGGAAACGAGATGGTACGCATTACTCCTCCTTACACGAGGCATCATAACATCGTTTCACCAGGAAACGCCGGTTAACTGTTGTTTGTGTATGGGAAATCGGTTGGAAACTTTCCTCATGTGAACACGTTTGTAGGAGTCGCTACCGGCGCCAACTTTGTGTGAATGATCAGTAAAGCTGATCATTTGCATATCACAGCATCTTCTTCCTGTTGGTTAAATTTGGCGTCTGTAGCACGTCACCTTCGTGGTGTAGCAATTTTAATGGCCAGTAGTGTACTTTGGAACACAGCATTATATGGTAGTGACTAGGGACAGTGGGAAAACTGGAACAGATGGGAAGCGGAGCGTTTGAGTTGCCATGCTACTGAACAGTGCTTAAAATAGGTGTAAAGGTAACTAATGGGGAGGATCTCCTGAGATTCGGTGAAAGAAGGAAGATACGGAAAACGCTGAGAAGAAGTGACAGGATGATAGGACATGTGTTAAGGCATCAGGAAATAACCCCCGCAGTACTAGAGAGAAAGGTAGAGGGTGAAAACTGTAGAGGAAGACAGAGAGATTTGAACATAAGCAGCAAGTAATTGAGGACGTAGGGTGCAACACTGATGACTGAGAAAAAAGTAATGATTGGACGGCTTAGAGGGCTACTCGAAGTGTGAGCGCACATCAAACCAGTATCTATTACCCCTATGAACGGAGCTATTATCAGCTTGAAAGACAGATGTTGTCACAACGCACTCTTCGTGATGACGTAGGAGAAAAACAGATAAACCACCTAACCGGGAATGCTGAAATAAACGTCCTGGTTTGTGTTCGTGGTAAGTTGAATCAGTGGACCCAAGTGATGCTGCAAGAAAACACACACATAACAAAAAAGAAGTCCCTCTCTCCTCTTTTCAGGCTGAACAACACCCTACACATTCTGACGGATAAATACGGCGTCACTGCGCTCATCGAGTCGACGCCTCGCGCTATGTGAAATCACGACTCGTCGACTGACAAACGGTAGCCAGTTTTTCTGCCTCTTTATAGGCTGGGCTGTGACTGTTCCTCGCATTTTGTAACTGTTGCACTGATCACAATATTCTGTTCGAAAGAACACTCCCAGAGTTTCCTACACGGAAATGAAGTAATTAATATATTGCATAATTTTCAATACTTGCACGTTAACCATACTCACGATGTGTACTCAACGTCCTGTTGCCTGTCCATCTAGTGGACGCTACTTCGGTGACGTCCGATTCCCTGAGATAATGGCAGTCAGTGTTCCTGGATTTTTAAGTTCTTCTTCAGAATAAAAAAAAGAATCCTTGCAGAAATAAACATAATTCTTTCATTGTAATTATTGTCCAAAGAAAACTAAAAGCAATTAATATATCTTCATCACAAGAAAACTGTAAAATGAAATTGTAGTTCAACATTTTCAAATGAATTGTTGAGTTATCGATGAATTTGTAATTACTGAACCGAAAAAACGGTTCTAAAGAAACTAAAAGTATTAATGCAATTAGTGGAAATGAAGTGTATTTGAGAGAGGACAAATTACTCTCTTACCTATTATTCATAAAGATTTTGTTACAACGTTATGCAGCTTGAGCGAGACTCTAGAAAGTTAACGGCGTGAGCAGGCGTTGGTGGAACCTGGTAGGGCACCAAAAGCATGAGGTACTTTTATGGTTTTATGGAAATAGCATGTTGGAAGTTGAAAGCAAGTGGCGGCGAGTCATCCCTCACGAAATCTAGTCGGACAGGCCCACGGCCACACAGGGCAGACAGAGCACCCTCTAGTCAAGACAGGTCTCCAGCAGGACAATGCCACTTTAACTGCATTGGCGCCAGTCGAAGGCTGGGCTAGGGGAGGATGGACTGAAGGAACGCGTCTATACAGTGGAGTTGTAAACCAGACTTTGTGTGCAGCACAACGCCTAATAAAAATTCACAAGTTTTCGTGTTCGCCGATACTGCAAATAGGCCTGTGACCCATTTCCATTGGCTTCCTCGATCGTATAAGAAACTCTTGCGTCTGAGAAACGTTTAGAGATAGGATATTTATTACACCTCATAGCTAGGACGTACATGCTCCAAGACACAGGCGATTTAGATAAAGATCTTTAAGATTGTATCTGTTCATGTGCTGTCACGGGAAGCGATGCGACTTCGGAGAAAAACATCTTCTCCCTCTGCGAAAACTTAAAAAGGCCAGTAATTGGCGGTCTCTTTTTTTTTCCAGAGACACAGGTTTCTTAACTCTTGCGCTGGTTCGACATGAGTCTGTGCTGTCGTGTAAGAGGGGAGATTTAGCGCCTCTAAAGCCCTGTGATTGGCTCAAGATGGGGTGAAGGGTGTGTCGTTCATTCACTTTGCGAAAAAAAAAAACCGAATGGTTTTCTCTGGGAGAGGTGCAAGGCACTCGGGCTCTGGACTTTGGTCTGGAAGCAACTTCTGGTTGAAGCTCTGGCATATGTGGTTGGTACTTGGGACATGTCCTGCGATTGACTTCACTTGCGAGTAGTTAGACTGGAGAGCCTGTGGTCAAGTTCTTACTGTACCCGCAGTGTGATTTCAAACGTCTTGGACTACTCGTTTTCCGAGGGCACACTTATTAGTTTTTGGTTTACTAGTCTTTATGTTTGGTATCCTTGTGCGCTCTGTTGTACAAGTGAGCCAGATTGGTCCTTGGTACGACCAGCGAACAAGTGTGTCACACACTGAAATCTATAGTTATTTCAGGGCTCTGGTAGAGAGTACATTGCGATACGTCTGCATGATCGTTAGAAAGTGAGATTTTGCATTTCCTTCGTGGTCGCGAACAATCCACAGGTGCTGCCTTATGCCTCGCCTCCGCCGCACACAACTCGCCAGCTGCAAGTTACATCGCTGCATAAAGCAAACAGGGTAACGTAGTGCTGCTCCGGCCTTGTCAGGGCATACAAATCTCAATCGCAACTTGCTCTCAGTTGCACCAATATAAACTTCTGTAGATTTGAACAGTCAAATTCTGCTGAGCATCAGATTAATCCAAATTGCGTTATCCACTTTTTTTAGGGCCAGCGTACTTGACTCACTTTTGCCACCCATGATCCTTGTCCATTGTGGTCTTAAACCACCTGCACGTTGTCTACGATATTTTATCATAAAGTGTTTTTCATAAATTATCTCAGTCGTTGTTTTTGGGAAAATAAATATTGTCTTTAAACTAGATTTTGCATACATTCTCAACCATTTTTATATAGCCCCCAAACAGGTTAACTTTCATTGTAGCGTCCCATGCCAGGATCCTTTTTATATTTTCATTTATGACCATGAATTTAAATGTTCTATTAGTAACCGAAATTCGCAGAAATGATCTCCTTGTGGTTGAATGACAAAAGGAAATCTTACACATTCACTAACTTCCAGCCCGCTGAAATAACTGTATGTCAGCAACTTCTGTTAATCAGTACAACGAAAAGCCAGCCAAAACTGCAAATTTCTCTTTTGTTATTCATTCGATGACTACTGGGATCCATCTTCAACTCCTCATAAGGGTTAGTTAACTGTTATTTCCGAAAATACAAAAACCGTGTCAAAAATTTGCAAATAAACAGTTACAGTGCATACAGATAACTCATCTGTATGTGGTGTAACTGTATGCTCATTTTTGACATGGTTTTTGCATTTTCGGAAATACCTATTTTACTGTATATCACGATGATTCGTATATAGGTCCGTGCCCAAAAGTAGCCTTGAGTGAATAAAGAAGCGAAATTTGCAATTTTCTCTGGTTTTTCATTGTACTGGATCTTACGTTTGCAAATGAAATAAGTTTCTTCCTGAAGTTGGATAAACGTAATAGATATCTTCCTGAGTTTGGAGAAAATGTAAAATGTTGTGTAGTGTTAGCACATTTGCCCAGTAAGCAGGAGAACCGGGTTCTGTTCTTATCGAAGATAAAGTTGAGACTCCAGAAAAAGTTATTAACAAACCAGACGAGATCATCTGGATACGCTCGACAGACCATCCTTGCATCCCTAACCAGCACACACCGGCACTCAGAACTCAGTTTGAGCAGCACAGGTTCCACTAAGGTCACGAGGAGCCCAGTGTAAAGCACCGAATTGCTGTACTTTGGATCTTATAGATTCTGGGAGTTTTCTGTTTATCATAATCCTTGACTCTGAGGTGGACAACTGTCTCATGACTGCTTTATTGAACTTGTTACCAAGCAATGATCAACACAACTTGCTTCAAGTAATTATGATTGAGTTGGTGGAACCCTTTGACAAAGTCTACTGAAAGGGTCGCCAGGTGTGTTCGTATAGTTGCAGGACTGGCTGTTGCATCTCTGTACGTGATCAGGGCTTCGTAGATAGTATGGCCAGCGATCGTGCAGCTCTGATTTTTGATAAGTGATTACAGCATCATGGTTTTTAGGAGAGCAAGAAAGCAGCGGGCGAAGAGACTGTAGTCGGCATTCACTAGAGGTAAAGGCGATAAATTTTCTATTTGCCGTTTTCGTGATTCTTTAGGGTGTAGAACTATGATACTTTCCAAGAAGTCAAAATGGCTCTGAGCACTATGCGACTTAACTTCTGAGGTCATCAGTCGCCTAGAACTTAGAACTAATTAAACCTAACTAACCTAAGGACATCACACACATCCATGCCCGAGGCAGGATTCGAACCTGCGACAGTAGCGGTAGCACGGTTCCAGACTGTAGCGCCTAGAACCGCACGGCCACTCCGGCAGGCTCCAAGAAGTCATTGGGAAGTCCGTGGTAGACTTTCGCCGAAAACTTTCCCACTGCTATTGGTTCTCAGAGACGATCCGAGTGCTAATTTGCGCTAGTATACCTCATTGACGAGCTCTGTTACCGTTGGCCCCAAAAATTCCCGGAAGCAAAGATAATCGGAGGATGGGGTATTCACACTGGTGCCATTCCTCTAGCGCTGCTATTCAGAGCGTCGCGAAATTCATTTACAATGGAGCGTTTGTACTAACGAGCCTTATCTCTTCCGGTGAGAATGTTTGGGATTCATTGCATGAAGCTATTCACTGCTATGTTATCCATTTCTTTTTGCTGAAACAAGTTGATAAAACACCTGTGCGTTTACGACAGCCTCGCAGCCAGAATGATAAAATGTTCTGCTTTTTCCTCTTTATATCTGCCAAGCATACATTAGCGACGGCGCTTGTGTGCAAGCATAATGTGGTAAACGATGGTTTTACCAATAGGTAACGCCGATTGGTTGACATAAGAACAATTGCATCTTTAACCTAGGTTTTTTTACCGTACGAAGCTCCATCTTCATGCTTTTTAATCGCTGCAAAAAGTCGGATGAGCGTCTGAGATCGGTCTCTAAGACATCGTTTAAAAATTGACGATGCCTGAAGTGACAAAAGTCATGAAATAGCGTTATGCACGTATACAGATGGCTATAGCATCGAGTACACAAGATAGAAGAGGGGAGCTGTCATTTCTCCTCAGGTTGAAACTTGTGTGTACATAATTTTATTTCCAATTTTCGTGTTTTTGGATGTCGTAGAACGAGCATGTAATATTTGTGTAATTTAACTACGTGCACGCAACCTCATCCGAGACGGCGCGGTACCCGGAGACAAGCTAGTTCAGTTCATCTTTGTTGTGTGCGGGAGTTACGTGTTGGTCACGAGGAGAGGAGACAGGGAGTTGTATTGGGGTGCCGTGGCAGTGCGCTTGTACAGGAAGGACGCTGAACATCGTGCTCTTTGGAATTATTTTATTGATATGATGGAAGATATTGTTCTTACAAAAGGAATCTTATCATTATGCTCTGAATGAGAAGGATTTACTAGGACAGAAACTATTTTGAGAGGTCGCGCTTCAAAGTAACGGATGAATATATTTTACTTTATTGCGGCAGCATTTAGTTAGGCGCTCTTGGCTCAACACAGACATCGAAATCAGGAATTTCCTGCCACTTTTTTAACATTTGTTACAGTTAGCATTAAGGTATCTGAAAACACGAAGACGATTTAAACTTTAGCCTGAGGGTTTTACGTTAGAATGAAATGTTATGTTAAGTTGCATTTTCGTAGTTCTCCAGTGCTGATCTTGCATAACTGTAATGTGTAATGGAATATACTGTTATTTCTTGCTAAGGCCTTTATGGGTAAATTCTGTATATAGAATAGTGTTAAGAAAGGAGTTTTGCTATTTTCGGAGCAAAATAGCTGATGATGGTCGAAGTACAGAGGCTATCAAATGTAGACTGGCAATGGCAAGGAAAGCGTCTCTGAAGAAGAGAAATTTGTTAACATTGAGAATAGATTTAAGTGTCAGGAAGTCGTTTCTGAAAGTATTTGTATGGAGTGCAGCCATGTATGGAAGTGAAACATGGACGATAAATAGTTTAGACAAGAAGAGAATAGAAGCTTTCGAAATGTGGTGCTACAGAAGAATGCTGAAGATTAGATGGGTAGATCACATAACTAATGAGGTGGTATTGAATGGAATTGGGGAGAAGAGGAGTTTGTGGCACAACTTGACTAGAAGAAGGGATCGGTTGGTAGGACATGTTCTGAGGCATCAAGGGATCACCAATTTAGTACTGGATGGAAGAGTGGAGGGTAAAAAGCGTAGAGGGTGACCAAGAGATGAATACACGAAACAGATTCAGAAGGATGTAGGGTGCAGTAGGTACTGGGAGATGAAGAAGCTAGCACAGGATAGAGTAGCATGGCGAGCTGCATCAAACCAGTCTCAGGTCTGAAGACAACAGCTGATCAAAATTAGATTATGTGACTACCTCACAATCTGTCTCCAGTGAACCGTTTGCCTCCTGTTCAACTGAATCCCCTAGTGTTGTAATTTTTCATGGTTTGTTACACTCATTGCCTCCTGGCTCTGCCAAGCTGACATGTTCCTTCTGGTGTTCAAAGAATCACAGCTTTGTCTCGAAGGCGTTCAGGTATGCAAACCACACGGCCTACCAGTCGGAGTGTTCTTGCCTCCAGCTTTGGGCTGCATCATTTCGTACGGTTCCTGTTTCATTTTTCTTCTCCAGCTATTCCCATCTCGGAGAAGCCATGCTTCGCACGGTCATTCGTACATACAGTGTGTTTCATAATTAATGGCGTAACACACACAGTTAAAAGTACACGGTACTAGAAGCAAAAAAGTCTAGTAAACATGGGCTATAAATTGCATACCTTAGGAGTTATGAGCACTTGTTCATGTTCGATAGCGTGAAACACATCTCTTCTGCTTAAAAAATGCGCATTGCTCTTCAGGTATGCATTTTAGAGCTCCTGTTTACTACACCTTTTTGCTTCTAGTATTGTGTACTTTTAACTGTATGCGTTTACGCCATTAATTATGATACAAACTGTATAGCGCCAATGGAACTAATATGTTATTGTATACCTTAAATTGGTTATTCTCGAGACCTTGTGTGATGTTGTTATCTGTTTAATACTGATGTATTTTGTGTAGTAAAAATCCGATACTTCATTTCCTGCTTTAAGTTGTTGAGATTGTCGAACATGGTACCTTGGTAAATAAAGTATTCCGTCTTAGCCAATCTCATATCTCCAATGGGCTCTCTCCACTGCTCCCATGGATGGCGCCATCACTTCTATCTTCTCAACACTGATTTTGATGCCGAATTTGCTTGCATTTCGGGCTAGGTCCCTCACTATGTCCACCACATAAGCTTCTGACTCTGGCAGGGCCGCGAGTCATCAGCATATACAGTGCTCTTGGTCTACTGCACAAGCTCTCACCACATCCACGAAATTCCTTGACGCATGTATCCCCAGAGGACAAGGTTTCTCAGTGAACGTGCCCCGAGAACAGGCGGTGAGCACAGGTCTGTGAGTAGTGAGTACTGTACCACACCCGTCTTCACAGGGACTAGGGTGGGAAGAAATGTGAGAGCTGTGTAAACGAGGAAACCGATTCTGAGGGAAATTCCTGGAGAAATCCAGACCATTCTCAATTCCTTGTCGATTTACAGATCATTTACTTCAAACTTCATTGCCACGTGGGGTAGCCCCCGTTGGAGTTATGAGTCGTCCCTCAGGCATGGGTGTGTGTGTTGTCCCTAGCGTAAGTTGGTTTAAGTTAGCCTTTGGACCGATGACCCTAGCAGGTTGGTCCCGTAGCAACTTACGACAAATCAACTTCAGATCAGCGTGAGTACTACGAGCTTTTTTTACTTTTCTATTCAGGTGTGCTACGAATCCTGATTTTTTTCCCAATATGACGGGCGCTCCACTTGTTGCCACACAAACTAATGAATTCCGTCACATAACTATATTTTACGAACTTTCTTCAAATGGTTCAAATGGCTCTGAGCGCTATGCGACTCAACTGCTGAGGTCATCAGTCGCCTAGAACTTAGAACTAATTAAACCTAACTAACCTATGGACAGCACACAACACCCAGCCATCACGAGGCTGAGAAAATCCCTGACCCCGCCGGGAATCGAACCCGGGAACCCGGGCGTGGGAAGCGATTTTCTTCAACGCTGCTAAGAAAGTCTCATCCAACTGTGTACATACGGTAGCTATACTTTCATAGCGCGCTAAAGAATATGAAAAAGTGCAAGGACTTCCTTAAAGTAGTGCAATATATTAGCTCAGGTGACGGACACACTCACTTGATTTTTCTTTGTCTTCTCTTCCCTTTTAAGTTTTAAAATGTCTTGTACACATTCAGGTTCTTCACATTTTTCGTTTCCGTATTGTCCGATGTCCATGTAAACTTGACGTCCTGAGAAGATTGAGCGACCTCCGATACGCCCAAAACTACACGAAGTCATTTTTCTTGATTACAATGGTAAGACATTGTCGGTGTCACAGGATGCCGACTCACTGTTGCTGCTATTGAATGGCTCCGCTGTCAAAACTGACCAACTCCTGTTACATAACTGGCGCTTCTACTGTATTGCATACTGTATATGCACATTTTCTGTTTGATATCGGTAGTGTCACGTACACAAGGTATAAAAGAGCATAGCGTTGGCGAAGCTGTCATTTGTCCTCTTGTGATTCATGTGAAAAGGTTTTTGACGTGATTGTGGCCGCACGACGCGAATTTACAGACTTTGAACGCGAAGTGGTTGTTGGTGTTAGACGCATGGGACATTCCATTTCGGAAATCGTTAGAGAATTCAATATTGGGAGATCCACAGCGCAGACAGTGTGCCGAGAATAGCATATTTCAGATATTACCTCTCACCGTGGACAATGTAGTGGCAGACGGCTCTCATTTAACGGAGAGTTGTCAGTGCTAACAGACACGCAAAATTGCTTAAAATAACCAGAGATATCAATGTGGGACGTACCACGAACGAATCCATTAGGACAGTGCGGCGAAATGTGGCGTGAATGGGTTACGGCATCAGACGATCGATGCGAGTGCCTTTGCTAAAAGCACGACACCGCCTGCAGCGCCTCTCCTGGGAGCGGAAAACCTTAGCCTCGCCAGGTGACTTCCGATTTCAGTTGGTAAGAGCTGATGGCAGAATTAATGTGTGGTGCAGACTCCACAAAGCCGTCGATCCAAGTTGTCAACTAGTAGTATCGTTTCAGTTGTTTGACTGGATTCGTGATTTCCTCTCAGAGAGGTCACAGTACTTAGTGATAGACGGCAAATCATCGAGTAGAATAGAAGTGATATCTGGCGCTCCGCAAGGTAGTGTCATAGGCCCTCTATTGTTCCTGATTTACATAAATGATCTATGTGATAATCTGTGAACATCCCCCTTAGATTGTTTGCAGATGATGCTGTAATTTACCGTCTAATAAAATCATAAAACGATCAATTTCAATTACAAAGTGATCTAGAGAGAATTTCTGTATGATGCGAAAAGTGGCAATTGGCACTGAACAAAGAAAAGTGGGAGGTCATCCACATGGGTACTAAAAGAAATCCGATAAATTTTGGGTACACGATAAATCGCACTAATCTAAGGGTTGTCAATTCGACTAAATAACTAGGAATTACAATTACGAGCAACTTAAATTGGAAATATGACATAGATAATATTGTGGGGAAGGCGAAACAAAGACTGCGCTTTGTTGGCAAAACACTTAGAAGATGCGACAAACCCACTAAAGAGACAGCTTACATTACAATTGTCCGTCCTCTGCTGGAACATTGCTGCCCGGTGTGGGATCCTTACCAGGTTGGATTGACGGAGGACATCGAAAAAGTGCAAAGAAGGGCAGCTCGTTTCGTGTTATCGCGCAGTAGGTGTGAGAGTGTCACTGATATGATACGCGAGTTGGGGTGGCAGTCACTGAAACAGAGGCGGTTTTCTTAGCGGCGAGATCTATTTACGTAATTTCAGTCACCAACTTACTCTTCCGAATGCGAAAATATTTTGTTGACACCCACCTACGTAGGGAGAAATGATCATCATAATAAAAAAAGAGAAATCAGAACTCGAACGGAAAGATTTAGGTGTTCCTTTTCCCCCCGCGCCATTCGAGAGTCGAATGGTAGAGAAGTAGTATGAAAATGGTTCGATGAACCCTCTGCCATGCACTTAAGTGTGAATTGCAGAGTAATCATGTAGATGAAGGCACTGTGAAAGCTGGTGGCGGCTTCATAACAGTATGGGCTGTGTTTCCATGGAATGGACTGGACCCTCTGGTCAGACTGAATCGATCATTGGCGCGAAATGGTTATGTTCCGTTACCTGGCGACCATTTACTGCTATACACGGAATTCATGTTCCCAAAAAACGATGAAATTTTTATGAATGATAATGTGTCATATCAACAGGAAATAATTATTCGCGACATTCTGGACAAATCGAGCGAATGATCTGGCCACACAGACCGCCCAACATGAATCCCATCAACGCCTATGGGACATAATCGAGAGGGCAGATTGTGCTCAAAATCCTGTACCGGCTGCGCTATCGGAATTATGCGCGGCTATGGAGGCAGTAGGGCCCAATATTTCTACAAGGGACTTCCAACGGCTTGTTGAGTATGTGCCAGGTCAAGATGCTGCACTAGGCCGGGCAAAACGGGAGATCCGATACGATATAAGGAGGTATCCAATGACTTTTGTCGTGTCAGTGTATATTTGGAGAGACTCGCTCCTAATAATTCGAATGATACTCTTCAAAATGGTTCAAATGGCTCTAAGCACTGTGGGACTTAGCATCTGAGGTCATCAGACCCCCAGACTGAGAACTACACTACTGGACATTAAAATTGCTACACCAAGAAGAAATGCAGATGATAAACGGGTATTCATTGGACAAATATATTATACTAGAACTGACATGTGATTACACTTTCACGCAATTTGGGTCCATAGATCCTAGGAAATCAGTACCCAGAACAACCAACTCTGGCTGTAATAACGGCCTTGATGCGCCTGGGCATTGAGTCAGATAGAGCTTGGATGGCGTGTACACGTACAGCTGCCCATGCAGCTTCAACACGATACCAAAGTTCATCAAGAGTAGTGACTGGCTTATCGTGACAAGCCAGTTGCTCGGGCACCATTGACCAGACGTTTTCAATTGGTGAGAGATATGGAGAATGTGCTGGCCATGGCAGCAGTCGAATAATTTCTGTATCCAGAAAGGTCCGTACAGGACCTGCAACATGCGGTCGTGCATTATCCTACTGAAATGTACGGTTTCGCAGGGGTCGAATGAAGGGTAAAGCCACGGGTCGTAACACGTATGAAATGTAGCGTCCACTGTTCGAAGTGCCGTCAATGAGAACAAGAGGTGACCGAGGCGTGTAACCAATGGCACGCCATACCATCGCTCCAGGTGATACGCCAGTATGGCGATGACGAATACACGCTTCCAATGTGCGTTCACCGCGATGTCGCCAAACACGGATGCGACCATCATGATGCTGTAAACAGAACCTGGATTAATCCGAAAAAATGACGTTTAGCCATTCGTGCACCCAGGTTCGTCTTAGAGTACACCATCGCAGGCGCTCCTGTCTGTGATGCAGCGTCAAGGGTAACCGCAGCCATGGTCTCCGAGATCATAGTCCATGCTGCTGCAAACGTCGTCGAATTGTTCGTGCTGGTGGTTGTTGTCTTGCAAACGTCCCCATCTGTTGACTCAGTGATCGAGACGTGGCTGCACGATCCGTTACAGCCATGCGGATAAGATGCCTGTCCCGTCATCTCGACTGCTAGACGTTGGGATCGAGCACGGCGTTCCGTATTACCCTCCTGAACCCACCGATTCCATATTCTGCTAACAGTCATTGGATCTCGACCAACGTGAGCAGCAATGTCGCGATACGATAAACCGCAATCGCGATAGGCTACAATCCGTCCTTTATTAAAATCGGAAACGTGATGGTACGCATTTCTCCTCCTTACGCGAGGCATCACAACAACGTTTTACCAGGCAACGCCAGTCAACTGCTGTTTGTGTATGAGAAATCGGTTGGAAACTTTCCTCATATCAGCACGTTGTAGGTGTCGCCACAGGCGCGAACCTTGTGTGAATGCTCTGAAAAGCTTCATTTGCATATCGCAGCATCTTCTTCCTGTCGGTAAAATTTCGCGTTTGTAGCTCGTGATCTTCGTGTTGCTGCAATTTGAATGGTCAATAGTGTACTTAAACCTTACTAACCTAAGGACATCACACACATCCATGCCCGAGGCAGGATTCGAACCTGCGACCGTAGCAGCAGTGCGGTTCGCCTAGAACCACTCGGCCACATCGGCCGGCGAATGATACTCTACCAGATGGCGGAAGAACGACTTGGAAAGGGAAAGGAGGATATGAGAACAGGTACAGCACAGCGGGTCCCTGACGCTGCTGTGGGAGTGCGCGAAGTGCTGCTCTCTTCACTGTTTTATGCGCAGTGCGCGGCAGCGAACATGTGGGCTGCAGACTGTTAAAGGACTTGGCGGCGGAACGTGACTCGCCAACAAACGGGGAGAGGTTCCGGTAAGGGTAACGGTCGCATCAGCGCAATACGAACTGAGAACGTGGAGCGAGCCACAGCTCAGAACAAGCCTCGCTATGCTAATGGACAACGGTAGACTACAGCAGCGCCGTCGTTTCGTCAGCGTGCTGCACACGTGTCACAGGCCTGGCGCACCAGTCTGCACCAACCTGGCGTCGCAGCACGGCGCTAGTGGCACGCAGTTATTTAAGCGAGGCATTTATCGTCGCCAATTATGATGTAAATCTCGGCGCCAGTGCAAAGAGGCGCTCGGCTGCATACATCATACCTGTAACAGCGAGTGGCTACCGCTTCGAGAATATTACGGCTTCTGCATAACGGCACCTACAGTACCGTCTGAACCCTCTTTCTATGCTTCCCTTGTCCCTGCTTGTCAGTTGTCACTTTGAAGAAACTGAATAGGATCCTTGATTTCATCTCTAATCAAACAATACAATACCAGTGCTATAAACATTGTCGTTAATTAGCTACATCACGAGTACCAACGACATGTGTTTCACAGAAAACAGGGACACAGGGTCATCAAAATTATTAACTTTGGACATTAGATAACAGTAAACGAAATTCAGGCTGTGTCAAAATTTCTTTTGTTTATAACTCTGCCAGTTTTTAACGTCACCGACCGTTAATTGGGAATTAATTATTTTACTTGTAATTAATAGAGACGGCACTTTCGAGCTGTGAACAACTTTTATTAAAACAAAAAGCAATGGCGGTAACGTTAAAAGAAACTGGGGACTCTTTCATTAAACGACGGACTTAATTCTGAGCTTTTACAAAAGTTAATGCGGTTTCCTCTGAAAGTAGCAACGGCACACAGTTTTGTATTGAAAAGCGAATTCTTTGGTAAAATTTGTAACTGACAGTCAATTTAAATATGTTTCCTTAAGGAAATTAGTATTAAATTTATTATCGGACTTACTAATATTAAAATGATTGTTGCTTCTACCGTATTTCACTAACAAAAGACTACGGTGTATAAAATGGAACACGCAAACTATAATAATCAAGAGAAATGCTTCCGTATTTAAGAAAATGGACAAAATTATGAATCTGTAAATGAAGGACAGATTTGTTAATGAAATATGGCTAAACTTTAACAGTATATTTTAAAGAAAAATAAAGTCAGCTTACACTGTTCCTCACAGCAACATTTGATGACTTATATTTAAAACACTAGATCCTCTACGTGAAACGCGTGATGTTCAAATGCACGCACTTAACATTCTGATTTCTAATAACAGTTCCAGTTGCAAATAATTACGTAATAGTCTAAGATAGAGCTCCTATGATAATTTCATAACATCTGCAGAATTAATTGTGTAACATGAATGAAGGTAACCAAGTAAAGAGGAAAAAGGAAAAAGAGCAGAGCAAAGAGGAAGCGGTGCCCTTGTTTCACTGTTATTTATAATAATTATACAATGTGATATTTGTGTGATTATCGATATATTATACAGAGATGTCTGCCATAGTTACATTACTTTGGGTAAATTCCGTGTAAAAGTTGCGGACCTTATAAAATGTTCCCTAAATGTAGATATCGCACTATTTTCACTATTGGAGTTCAACATTTAACTAAAGTCACCTCATTTGTTATTTACATAGTTCATGGGCAAACGTTCATAGTTTCACATGTTACATGGATGCCTTTTCTTTCATTTCAGAAAAAAAGGCGATTATTTGAGTGCATTTATATTTAGAATGAAATTTTCACTCTGCAGCGGAGTGTGCGCTGATATGAAACTTCCTGGCAGATTGCAACCGTGTGCCGGACCGAGATTCGAACTCGGGACCTTTATCTTTCTCGGCCAAGTGCTCTACCAATTGCGCTACTGAAGCACGACTCACGACCCGTTCTCACAGCTTTAATTCCACCAGAACCTCGTGTCCTACCTTCCAAACTTCCCAAAAGCTCACCTGAGAAACTTGCAGAAATAGCACTCCCGGGAGAAAGGATATTATGGAGAGCTTCTGTGAAGTTTGGAAGGTAGCAGACGAGGTACTGGTGCAATTAAAGCTGTGAGGATGTATAGTGAGTCATGTTTGGGTAGTACAGTTGGTAGAGCACTTTATCGCGAAAGGCAAAGGTCCCGAGTTCGAGTCTCGGTCTGGCACGTAGTTTTAATCTGCCATGAAGTTTCACATTTACATTTACTTTTAAACTTTACTGCTGACCTTGTTATTTGACTGAGGCCTATGTTCTAACTTGGACCTGACTGTAATTACTCGACCACCTATCCAGGCGCGGTCCCAATGAAAACGAGGTAAAAACCTACGGATAGATGTAGAGTCCTCAGTGTATTTCTTTATTTAAAGTTATCTGAACATTTGCATAGCAAAGTATAACGATATTTTACATGTTTCAAGACAGTAGGACTATTGCAGAAATTCATAGGCATTTTGTCGTTTTGAAAACACATTAAACTTTGAACTCCATAAAATGTTCACGATGACACATTTCATCAATATTATGACGTAAAATGTTCAGTTTTTAAGCAATTCTTTCGTGTGAGAGTCTGTTATCATATAGCTTTTTCATTTAAAGATTTCATTATGTGAGTTTGTCATAAATGGTATTTCTCACAAATCAGAATCGTAAGTCCTTACAAAACTGAGTTCGATTAAGTTGGTTTCAGAGCTTTACAACGTGGAATGCAATGATTTGCTGATGCGATGATAGACCTTGCGACGGATAGCAGGTACGACCGTTCTTGGTGGTAGATGGTAGTCGATGTCATGACCCTCATGTGTGGACAGAAACATGGAAGGAAACATGCCAGGATTAGCAGCTTGTTACTGGATACAGGTGGTTAAGTCTTGCTCTTCCGGAGAATAGGCACCTCGAGTATTGGGTACATGGAATACAATTGATTAAGCATTAATATACAATCATACAATTATGCATTTGGCCGAAACGTGGTGTATTAGTACATATATTGTCCTATGGACTCATATAATGATTGTATATTCTGTTCGTGGTGATAGTTTACGGTTCGTTCTGTCCATTTACTTCCTCTGTTTGCCGCTGTGAAATTTTGATTTCTGTACTGTTGTCCACGTTGTCGTTGCTTTCACATTACATCATGATTGTTGTTTGTTAGCAATGAAAATTTCAGTTTATTTATTGGCAAATTACGCAATCACTATTTGCAGTGAAAGAGCGTTCATAGCTTAGCGGTGACAAGTCTCTATGTTTTGAAATGCTGCGAGTACTGGACGATCACGTGGCTCACATTCCAACCCAACAATCGCAGAGTTTCGCGCGGAACATTGTCGAATTGTGATCTGCGTTGCATGCTGTTGGGCAGTGCGAGTTCCATAGACTGTCTACTTATCCTGTACCTAGGAGTTTCTACACATGATGCTGCACCTGCACACGAGATTGAACATGCCACCGAAGGTAAGCATCAATGTTACTGTGTACTTTGCAACACTAGTACGTTCACTGATCTCACAGACTAGTTCCGTTTCACAGTTTTGTTTACTTGCACAGAAAGTTCACGCACTACGGGTTTCTCTGAAAATTTTTGCTATCACTAACGTTGGCATCTGTTTTGTTACTCATCTGCAATTACATACAGTCTTTGGAGTCAAATTACATTGATGTTCAAGCTATATGTTTTATCTAAGGTCCAAAATATATTGTTTGTTCGCTGTGTGGAGAACCGTTTGATACATCACTTTACACTACTTGTTTACTACTTACATTGGAACATGACTGTACAGGAACATAAATTATTTCAGTTGCAATATCTTAGAAAATTCGTGATGCGATCTGTGTTTGGCCATTATTTTTTGTGTTCTGCGGCCGTGCTATAGATGTGTGTGTTTCGTTCTTATATGGAGCCCAGATTATTTCTTTATTCCAAGGAAAACCCTGTGCCAGAGCAATTCCCGGTCTTGTAGCGTACCGATATGAAAGCACGCAAAAAAAGATAAAAAGCAAAACTACTACCTGAGGACATCAGTAAGTTCCAAAACAAGCACATAGTTTAATTGCAAGATATATGACCTGAGCTCCTTGTCTACTGGCTAACACATTGAAAGAAGGCATCAGCCTGTAGAAAATATGTTCTTTAGTGTTTATGTACATGAGCACATATGCTATCGTTCAAAACTTTTATCTTGAGATTGTGAGACATGTACTTCTGACGTGAATAGTGCTGAATTTTTTACAACTAATCCCATATTTTGGAGCCAAAGCATAAATGAATAAGCTAAAAAATAACACACTATCTACAAATACTGTCTCGAAAACTGTATTACTATTTACACTTTCGTACGTTAGATATCTTTATAAGATAGGGTTTGGCTTCACAAATGAAATGGTATTTCGGTAAAGGCATTTTTGTGGCATCCTTTAATGAATTTCATCTTCTCTCTTCAATATTTTTCTTCTCACAATTGACTCTACTATGTCCATAAAATAGAAGTGAAATATTTACACAGGTATGTACAATACAAGTGTCAAATTTCTTGATATGTTTCTGTGGATATAAACCCCTAATTTTATTTGATAGGTTGTTTACTAGTAAATAGCTTCCTTAGTGCGGAATCTCCAAAATTTTGTGTGGACCAATATACTTCAGCTGCCACTTCTTATCCTTCTTTTTCAACAAGAAGGATTTAAAAATAGTTTTTAGTAACACTATGTCACCAATTCGGTACAACTGTATCTTACCCAAGGTTTTAACATATTTATGTTCTCAGAGTTGCACTTGGCGATCTAAAGAAGCTTCAGCAAGTTTTAATTTTTCCTCCAACGCAATTTCATTCGTGGGAGGGATTTAATACATTCATTGTTTTCATGTGTTCTTAGCATAAGTTCTGTTGTAGGTGTGAAAGTGGTGGAGGAGTGTGGCAAATTTTTAATAATTTCCTCGAAGGGTTCTATGTATTCTATCCACCTGGTCTGTCTCTGAGGTATATAAGATATAATAAATCTATTAAATTCCCTGAATACTCTTTCAGTGGAATTCCCTTCCGGTACATAAGTTCTGATAAATCTATTTAATTCCCAGAATACTCTTCCCGGTGGTACTAAAATCTGCTCAATGTTTTGTTCTTTCGAAAAGGATTTCTACTTATGGCTGTTAAAATTACTGGCTTTGTCAGAAAATATTGCTGAAGGCTTTCCTATCCTAGATACGTAATCACTGGCAATGCATTTGATTATTGGAGCAGAATTTGTGGTTTTCGTAAAATAAAACTTCACATGTTTTGAGAATATGTCTGTAAACGCTACTACATACTTTACGCCCCCACATGTCCTTGGCAGGAGGTCCTGTGACGTCAATTGCCACGGTCTCGAGTGGTTTAGTCTGAAATATTGCATGTAATTGTATGCGAGAACATATGTTTCTAGGTTTGGCATTCTGACATGTTATACACTTCCTCGTTATTCGATGGATGTACCGTTTCATATTGGGAAAATAACAATACTGTTTCAGTTTCTGATTACGTTTGTTTATACCATAGTGGACACAGGAATAGTGTGTGTAATAAAACAAAGGTTCTTGGTATTCTCATGGAATACATACACACCATTCATCTTATTCTGTATCACGACGATGGAATAGGGTGCCGTTGTGTAAATTAAAATGTGGATTTACTGGTCCCTGAACTATTCTTCAGTAATTGTGTTCCACCCTGTGTCATCTTTCTGTAAGTTCTGCATGTTACGACACATAATCAAGTATGACCTCCTGTATGTAGGTTCTTTCATTAGGAGTACTTTAAATTCACTAGTATGTTCAAAAATTTCTGAATACTAATGCAATCATTGCGGTAGTCTTTTTCCTTTCCGCTAATGTGAACAATGTCTAAGCCGTATTCTTGAAGCGCTAACGACCAGCTCGCCAAATGTAGATGCAACAACTCATGAGAGAACTCAAGGCTTGGTGATCACAAAACATCTTAACATGTTTACGATACACACAGTAATTAAATTTCTTTAGTGACCATATTACGGCCAGTGTCCCGATTTCCGTAGCAGAGTAATATCTTTCACATTCCGATAGAGTCCTACTCGCAAACCACATGACTTAATGTCAACATTGTTGCCATTAGTATCCATCTGGAATAGGGAATCACGTAATCCGGAGAATGATGCATCTGCCGTCAGACAGAGGTCTTTGCTCATATCCTGGTGATGCAGAATTTATGAATTTACTAGGGCATGTTTGATCCCATCAAACGCAATCTGGCACCCACTTGTCCAGCACCAAAGCTTGTTTTTCCTAAGTAAGCTCAACAGTGCTTCACTATTAAGCAACTGACTCGGGACTTAACGACGGAAGAAAGAAACTAATCCTAAGTACGTCTTTAGCTGTTTTTTTAGTACGAGGACTTGTTCTGTAGTGCCTCAGTCTTACTCGGGTCTGGTTTAATACATGGAGATGTCAATATATGACCTAAGAATTTTATTGTGACCATTATAGACTTGGATTTCTGCAAATTTGCAGTGACACCAGCATTCTGGAACTTGTGAAGTACTCTGCCGAGTAAGTCAATAGGCTCGTTCTACGTTGCAGTGGACACCGTTACTTTATCCAGCAAGTCAGGACTTAATACCGTGTGTAGAGCGATGATGAACATACCAGCACTTACATCTAACCTAAAGGGTAGTACATGAAACTGATAATTTCTATCGTTGAAAATCAGTGCAGTATATTTTCTTGATATCTCGGGCAGCAGGGTCTGCCAGTAGGAATTTCGTAAATCTATCGAGGATAGATATTCCACACTATAAAATTTCTGTAGTTGTTCTGATTTCCTGGCCTTCTTCTGGCAGGTATTACAATATTAATGATGGCTCGTGCTTCCTGTAGTAAGCGTAAACTACCTCCTGCCTTGTCTACAGGTAATACAGGAGTAATATATGGAGATAAGGATGTTTCTCCTATTCCTTATTTTAGCATTTTCTTGATTTCTTTGTTTACTGCTTCTCTCTTGGTCCAGAAAATCGAGTAGGTTGTGTGACAATACGTTTCATGAGGCTGTACTTGCGTGTGATGCACGTATCCTTTTATTATAACTGGTTTTTCTGAAAAGACTTGTAGATATCTATAAGAGAGATTGTGCAGCTCATTTCTCAACTGCTCGCTTAAGTAACTTGACTCTAAAATCTTGCCTAGTAATATTGCCTCGAGAGCTTGCTTGTTGTTGTCAACATTAGCACACTTGGTTACATCAACTGAGCAATTGAACCACTATCTGCCAGTGGAGGTCCAATACCTACAAATCTCGATTTTAATCGTTGGCGGAATTTGCCATGGCGATCTTCTGTTTCGAGAAAATCCAGAATTACATTTTTTCCATGAACTGTAATATTGCATTTGCCTTCCGAGAAGTTGATTTTTGCTTCCTTTGCCAAAATCCTACATCATTAATACAATTGTCTGACAAATTCTCAACCGCCAGGAACATGCCGACTGAGTCCGCCAACTAGTATTCTTCGACATGGTGCCTAACACATCAATAATTCTACAGTTGTGGACTGATAATGTTTTACGTGTACCCTTCTCATATACTTGTTTAAACACATTACAGGACATAACGTTCATCGATGCACTCGCGTCAGTTATTACTACTGTAAGTACTTAACCTACTTCATCTAGAAATGCAGCCTGTACCACTTTGTTGTTCTCCTCTCTGCAGGAATTTCTCTCAGAGAACAATTCATCACATACATCAACACAGTTATTATAACGGATCAAACTGATCTGTATTGTCATATTGCCCCCTACACTATTCCAGACCACTAACCGAGGGCTCGTTGTGGTCGAAATTAGTTTGTTGGCAAGCTATGTGAAGGTTGATTACTTACAATCACTTCAGTTAACTTCACGGGTTGTTTGGACCCACCAGTTCAGAGTATTGTTACTGTTATTCTGATTACTTTGGTTTGGGTTGTTATTCTGCATCGAATGCTGTTCCCCCCTGTTTTTTGGTGCAATACTCGATTGCAAGTTCGTTTGTTCATTGCTTGACCTTGTTTGTTGTAGTATGTTGTCAGCCTGATTAATACTGTGATTAAAACGATTATCGTAGCTTCTTTTCTTTCTAAAGTGCTGTCGGTTGTTACGTTCCTGTGCGTGATTATTTTTATAACCTTGCTGGGGTGCCTTTCGGTTATTTCCATTCCAATTACCGTTACCGTTACTCTTTTGGTTTCGGTTGTGGTTCCCGTTACCGCTGTTATTCGGGTACGCCATGTCCTTACTATTAGCATACCCGTTGTCTCGAGTCCATGGCTTTGTGTTCTCCTGTAACGTGTCTATCGAGTTAACAACATACATAAACTGCTCAGGGTCTTTTTCAGGAGTATGCAATAGTTTCTCTCTTAAATTTATAGGTAATTTTATCTTTAAAATTCGTGTACCATCTTTTACTGATACGGGATCATACCAGTATCTTGTCTTGCTGACACATTTCTCAAAGTACTTGCGTAGAGAAGCTTGTTGTAAACCTCAGGTCAGCACACTTATTTTCTTAATCTCTCTCGCTGGCCTGGAGACCAGTACATTAATAAAAACGCTCTCTCGAATTGTTCTTGTGTTTCACATTTCTTTATAATTTATGATTATTCGCCTTGTACATGTGAGGCAACAAATTATACTCTTTGGGTCTGTCCAGGATCTGGCCAATGTCCCTCTTTATGAAAACAACGGGCTGTTGACCCCCTTTCCTGTCAAGGATGTACGTGTGAAATTGACGATGTTTGAGCAAGCTCCTTTTGCAAGAAAATGATCGTCAAAGCATTCGCCGCCCCCGTATAAAAAATGAATACCCCTCAAACGTTTTCGTGGTGTACGGTGTTTCTCTGTAGAAACACCCTACTGTGGAGACGGTAAGTGCTTAATGCGGAATGTTTTTTGTCGCTGCTTCTTGGCTTCCGCCTCCATTATTGCTGGCAGCTGACAAATCAAAGTGCGATTTGCCTACTTGTTCTTCTACGTCATGCTTCCACTTTGGAGGATAAGGTTTTAGCATAGTTTTAATTTTTTCTAATTATGTTTTCACCTCAGTATTCTCCTTGTTGTGTTGAGATAACACTTCACCACTAGAAATTTGAGTTACTCAGTGTAATTCAGTCCTAAGCGCTACGTTATCCTGTGAATCCTTTTGATGCAACCAGTTCACGAAGCCACTATTAATTCTGTCACTTTGTGCTGTTGAGCACTCGGTAACCCGTTTGTCTTTGTCATGCAGCCAGGTAATAAACTCTTCTTTTCGCCGGCCACTTTATAACGAAACCTGTTGTACAGCATTTTGCAATTTAGATTGCATTTCTTTATTTCGCTCACTTCCGAGTTCCACTGTCTTACCGACTCGGGCATGTCTTTAGATGCAATTTGTAACTCAACAAAGTTATTAGGAACAGTTTCTGTCTTCCAATTTATTTTTCTTATTTCAGCAGCTGCTCTTCGGCTGTCCGCCGAAAATCTGCACTTAACTTTTCATCTAACCTTTCGCTAATTCGTGCAGCTTTCTCATTAGCGAAGCGTTCGAAATTAAGATTCATTTGTTCTTTCTGTTGATTTTCAAATTGCTGAAAAGTTTCGTTCATTTTGTCCTGAGTACGCGTACTAATTTGTACGATCTGCTCTCGTGCAAGGTGTTCATAATTCTGCTGTATAAGATCTGCTAGTCCCTTATACAGTTCGGTTAAAGGACCAGATACAGGAGTTCGGTAACACAATCTTGGCTTCTAATTCTGCCGGCCTGTCAGTACTGCTTGCTGCAGAGCTTGTTGCTTATGGTTCAACGTCAGTAATTTGCCGATCGTCGACATTTAATTCCGAATCTTACACATTCTCCTCCTTCTCAACCGTCGGATTCTTTCCTATTTTCCCCATATCCATGAGTTATACAGATAAAACATATTTGCCTACAAATATGTATCTACACACGAAAATCACTTTCATATGTAATAATTAACAACAAAACTAAACAATCGAACCACGTGTAGCCATTAGCGAATCCACTAATAAATTCCGACATCTTATGGCGCGTAACTTTCATACATAAAAATCTAAAAGTCACACAAAAGAATTTTATAAATTCACACAGGAAAGGAGTTCAGACCTATCTATTTTCTAACACGGAGTACAAGATTTGGCCTTGAACTGCTTTCCTTACCTTACAGTTGCGACTTCTCATCGCGTTATTGCTTTTATTATTTTCCATTTCTTGGTGCACTCTCTTGATGTTTCTCAATTTCAGACATTAGTTATGTGTGTCGTACATGGTAGCATAAAATACATATAATTAACAACATTGCAAATTATTGTAACAATTATATACACAATAAAATACCTTGGCAGACCATGTCCGAAATCGCCAGTTTTTCACCACCCGTTAATTGGGATTTAATTATTTTACATGCAGTTAATTTGGAAGTTAATTTCTGGTTGTGAACTATTTTTATATAAAATGAAAAGCAGTGGCGGCAACGTTAAAAGAAACTACGTCTTCTTTCATTAAATGACTGACTTAATTCTGAACTTTTACGGAAGTTAATGTAATTTCTTATGAAAGTAGCAACGGCCCACAGTTTTTGGTTGGAGAGCAAATGTATTGGTAAAATTTGTTACTGACTGTCAAATTTAAGCTGGCTGGGGTGACCGAGCGGTTCTAGGTGCTACAGTCTGGAACCGCGTGACAGCTGCGGTAGCAGGTTCGAATCCTGCCTCGGGCATGGATGTTTGTGATGTCCTTAGGTTAGTTAGGTTTAAGTAGTTCTACGTTCTAGGGGACTGACAACCTCAGAAGTTAAGTCCCATAGTGCTCACAACCATTTGAACCATTTTTGTTAATTTTAATGTTTCCTTGAGGAAATTAGTATTAAATTGGCTATCGGACTTCGTACTAATAAAATGATTGTAAGTTCTATCGTATTTCACAAACAAAAGACTACAGTGCATGAAACGGCGCACGGAAACTATAATAACCATAAGAAATGCTTCGGTGTTTAAGAAAACACACAAAATTATGAATCTGCAAAGGAAGGACAGATTTGTGTATGAAATATGACTAAACTTTAACAGTGTATTTTAAAGAAATAAAACTCACCTTACACTATTGCATACAGCAACATCTGACGCCTAAAATGTGAAACCAAAGATCATCTAGATGAAACGTGCGATATTTAAATGCTCGCACTTGATATCCTGATTTATAATAACAGTTCCAGCTGGAAATACACTCCTGGAAATGGAAAAAAAAACACATTGACACCGGTGTGTCAGACCCACCATACTTGCTCCGGACACTGCGAGAGGGCTGTACAAGCAATGATCACACGCACGGCACAGCGGACTCACCAGGAACCGCGGTGTTGGCCGTCGAATGGCGCTAGCTGCGCAGCATTTGTGCACCGCCGCCGTCAGTGTTAGACAGTTTACCGTGGCGTACGGAGCTCCATCGCAGTCGTTAACACTGGTAGCATGCCGCGACAGCGTGGACGTGAACCGTATGTGCAGTTGACGGACTTTGAGCGAGGGCGTATAGTGGGCATGCGGGAGGCCGGGTGAACGTACCGCCGAATTGCTCAACACGTGGGGCGTGAGGTCTCCACAGTACATCGATGTTGTCACCAGTGGTCGGCGGAAGGTGGACGTGCCCGTCGACCTGGGACCGGACCGCAGCGACGCACGGATGCACGCCAAGACCGTAGGATCCTACGCAGTGCCGTAAGGGACCGCACCGCCACTTCCCAGCAAATTAGGGACACTGTTGCTCCTGGGGTATCGGCGAGGACCATTCGCAACCGTCTCCATGAAGCTGGGCTACGGTCCCGCACACCGTTAGGCCGTCTTCCGCTCACGCCCCAACATCGTGCAGCCCGCCTCCAGTGGTGTCGCGACAGGCGTGAATGGAGGGACGAATGGAGACGTGTCGTCTTCAGCGATGAGAGTCGCTTCTGCCTTGGTGCCAATGATGGACGTATGCGTGTTTGGCGCCGTGCAGGTGAGCGCCACAATCAGGACTGCATACGACCGAGGCACACAGGGCCAACACCCGGCATCATGGTGTGGGGAGCGATCTCCTACACTGGCCGTACACCACTGGTGATCGTCGAGGGAACACTGAATAGTGCACGGTACATCCAAACCGTCATCGAACCCATCGTTCTACAATTCCTAGACCGGCAAGGGAACTTGCTGTTCCAACAGGACAATGCACGTCCGAATGTATCCCGTGCCACCCAACGTGCTCTAGAAGGTGTAAGTCAACTACCCTGGCCAGCAAGGTCTCCGGATCTGTCCCCCATTGAGCATGTTTGGGACTGGATGAAGCGTCGTCTCACGCGGTCTGCACGTCCAGCACGAACGCTGGTCCAACTGAGGCGCCAGGTGGAAATGGCATGGCAAGCCGTTCCACAGGACTACATCCAGCATCTCTACGATCGTCTCCATGGGAGAATAGCAGCCTGCATTGCTGCGAAAGGTGGATATACACTGTACTAGTGCCGACATTGTGCATGCTCTGTTGCCTGTGTCTATGTGCCTGTGGTTCTGTCAGTGTGATCATGTGATGTATCTGACCCCAGGAATGTGTCAATAAAGTTTCCCCTCCCTGGGACAATGAATTCACGGTGTTCTTATTTCAATTTCCAGGAGTGTAATTACATAACAGTCCAAGAAAGATCTGTTGTCACCATGTCATCAAATCCGCTGAATTTATTGCGTAACATAAATCAAGCTAAGAAAGTAAAGTGGAAAAAAGAGAAAACGATAAAGAGCAGACACAAAGGGATCGGTGCCTTTGTTTCACTGCTATTTATTCTCATTACACATTATGATCTTTGAATAATTATCGATATATTATCCAGAGGCGTCTGGCATAGTACACTACTTTGGGTACTTTTTGTGCAAAAGTGGAGAACGCTATAATTTTCAGAGAATTCATCCTCATCCCCCAAGCATTTCATCCGAAAAACTACAACCATCTGGCAAAATACACGATGTTAGCCAGTGCTTTGACGTGGTCCTAAGAATCTTAATATGAAGACCCATTCATCGGGCGTGTAGTACTACTCGCCTTTGTCCAAAAACGATGTTCCTTGTGCCATGGCAGAAGTTAGACTGGATGCTGACGCCTTATCCTTCCCACAGCCGATAAATGTAACAAGTGTAACATTTCTGACGCGCCACGGCTCGTAGCTCTGCCCTATTTCCGAGTTCCCGGAGACGTTATGTTTCAAGAACATAACTGAATGCCACATGCTGAGCGTGCTGTGATGGCCTACCTCGATACAAACGATGTTCGACTGTTCTGCTGGTCATCACTAATTAGAAATAGCTGCTCGTAGATTGTCGAGAGACTAGCACGGCACCAGTCGCCAGCCGCACTATTTTTATAGACAGCAGTGTACACTGTGCCAAAGGAGGAATTTTCTGAACGGCTGTTAGTGACTGCTCCAGACACGTTATAATATGAATAAGCTGAAGGAAGTATTCCTCGGTGAACGCATGAGAAACAGGCGAGTTTCATATTTTTGTTCAAGTAAAATAAAAAGTAATGCTAAATCTGATGACACACGAGGGCGGTTTGAAAAGTTCTCGAAAGGAATAGAAAAAAAGTACTTACATTACAGAAAGTTTTTTCATCCTTGTAGATTAATGCGCTTGGTCTAACGATGTTCCAGTGGCTTGATCCCATCTCCAAAATGAGTTTCTTCCAGGCCTGCAAAATAGTTGTCAACTGCGGCTATCAGTTTTTCGTTTGAAATGAATCTTCGTCCACCAAGGAAAATTTTGTTTTATGAAGAGATGGAAGTCTGATGGATCCATATCAGGTGATTAAGGCGGATGTGGCAACAATTCATACCTTTCTTGGTGTAATTTTGCCATGGCGACGGCACATGTGTGGTTGCGTGCATTGTCTTGATGAAAGATGACTTTCCTCCTTGCTAAACCTGACCTTTCTTCGCGCATCTTTTGTTGAAATTGGTCCAGGAGGTTAGCATAGTATTCTCCAGTAACTCTTTACCCATTGAGGAGATAATCTAGAAGCAGAATCCCCTTCACATCCCAGAACACTGTTGCCATGTCCTTTCCCGCAGAAAGAATTATCTTCGCTTTGCTTGGTGGAGGGGAATCAGCATGTTTCCACTGATCTGACTGTTGTTTTGCCTCCAGAGTATAGTAGTGCATCCAAGTTTCATCTGTGGTCTCAAACAGGCGCAAAACATCTTCTTCTTTTCTCCTACAAAGGGCCAAACATTGTTCCAATATGTCCATTCTCATGCGTTTTTGATGAATCGTTAGGAGTCGTGGCACTCATCTTGCAGATAATTTTTCCATTTCTAATTCTTCAGTTAAAATGTGATATACCCTTTCAAATAACATCTGGCAAACGTCAGATATTTCAAGAACTTTCAATCGGCGATCCTCCATGATCATTTTGTGCACTTTTATAATGATTTCTGGAGTAGTGACAGTTCTTGGCCGACCACTGCGCGGATCGTCATGTAAGCTCTCCCGGCCAAATTTAAATTGTCCACTTGGCAACAGTTGAATATGAAGGAACAGAGTTCTCCAGTGTATTCAGGAAATCGGCATGACTGACCTTTGCTTCCATACCTTTCGTTACGAAGTACTTAATCACTGCTCGAATCTCCATTTTTTCCGTCTTCGCAAATCACTACGCGGGAACTACAAGAGAGCCACTTCACCGCTACAACTCTCTTCCAAGAGCACTGACGTGGCACGTGTTTACAGGCGACAGTCCAATGACTGTATCACCTTTCGTGAGGATTCCGAGAACTTTTCGAGCCACCCTCGTAGTTTCACACTTTCATTCCTTATGGTTCTCTCTTTAAGAAATAATTTTTGTATCCACAGTCGGACGCTCCTTGTAAACACCGCACCAGGTGGAAGGACCCCTAACTGCACGAGCAGAGGTCATCCACGGGAACTTCCGAAATCTTTCTTTTGAACCTGTAACAAGATAGTTTTCTATAAGTCATTTTGAATATATTTTCCATCAGCATATGTAAGATAATTGAGAAATATTAAGTTCTAACAAAATGTTGACGTGATGAAACAAATGTCATATTTTTGCCCACAAAATCACGGCAAGGGCATGCAGCGAAGATGGACTTTAGAAGAGATCGTAAAACGGCTTCGTACATTGATAGAGAATCCAGTTTAGAGTGCTGGCATCAAATTCCGATGAAAATCGTAGTTTTCCCGCCAATCGGAAAAACTCGGTTTCGAGAAAAACGAGTTTCAAGTTTTGTGTTACATTTTTTGTAGTTAGGTTAAACATACTTCTAGTCAGTTGTCCCAAGATCATACAGCAATCTTCACAGATTCAAATGGAGGTCCTCCATCTTGTTCGTAGCGATGGTGGTCCTACGGACATCTTTAGCAGCTTCTGGTTGGTTGATTGTGGGAAAGGGGCCAAACAGCGAGGTCATCGGTTCCAACTGATTAAGAGGAAGATGGGGGAAGAAGTTGGCCGCGCCCTTTCAAAGGAACCATCCCGGCATTCGTAGCGATGGTGGTCCTACGGACATCTTTAGCAGCTTCTGGTTGGTTGATTGTGGGAAAGGGGCCAAACAGCGAGGTCATCGGTTCCAACTGATTAAGAGGAAGATGGGGGAAGAAGTTGGCCGCGCCCTTTCAGAGGAACCATCCCGGCATTCGCGGCAGTTTCTGTCTCCACTTCTTGCTCATTCGAAACCTTTTTCGTCCGTTTTTGTGTAAAAGTTGTAACAGGCGCGTCTGATCTCGAGTTAGAGCACATCTATAATTTCCCTAATGCTTGTTCGGCTGTCGTTAACATTACATGCAGACTATTTTGTTTCCGCTATGCATGTTTCTCAGGGACACTTTTTCACAAATTGCCTTGTAATCCGATAACTGAGTTTCTGGCGAGTTTGGGATAAACACTACCATAAAGTAGGCCACTCAGAGATGATTTAACGCTGAAAAAATTAGTTTTTCGAAATTTTCAGAGGACTGCAGCCTTAAGATAACCAGATGATTGACTGTATCGAATAGTTAACGTTGGATGAATGGATAATTGCAAAAACAAATGTTGTAGTGGTCTTCATTCCAGAGATTGGTTTGATGCAGCTCCCGATGCTACTCTATCTTGAGCAAGCTTCTTCATGTCCGAGTAGCTACTGTAACCGACATCCTTCTGTATCTGCTTAGCGTATTCATCCCTTGGTCTCCCGCTACGCTTTTTACCCTCCACTCTTCCATCCAGTACTAAATTGGTGATCCCTTGATGCCTCAGAACATGTCCTACCAACCGATCCCTTCTTCTAGTCAAGTTGTGCCACAAACTCCTCTTCTCCCCAATTCCATTCAATACTACCTCATTAGTTATGTGATCTACCCATCTAATCTTCAGCATTCTTCTGTAGCACCACATTTCGAAAGCTTCTATTCTCTTCTTGTCTAAACTATTTATCGTCCATGTTTCACTTCCATACATGGCTGCACTCCATACAAATACTTTCAGAAACGACTTCCTGACACTTAAATCTATTCTCAATGTTAACAAATTTCTCTTCTTCAGAAACGCTTTCCTTGCCATTGCAGGTCTACATTTTATGTCCTCTCTATTTCGACCATCATCAGTTATATTGCTTCCCAAACAGCAAAACTCATCTACTACTTCAAGTGCCCCATTTCCTCATCTAATTCCCTCAGAATCACCTTATTTAATTCAACTATATTCCATTATCCTCGTTTTACTCTTGTTGATGTTTATCTTATATCCTCCATCGCAGACACTGCCTATTCCGCTCAATTGCTCTTGCAAATCCCTTGCTGTCTCTGACAGAATTACAAAGTCATCGGCAAGCCCCAAAGCTCTATTTCTTCGCCATGGATTGTAATTCCTACTCCTAATTTTTCTCTTGTTTCCTTTATTGTTTGGTTAATATACAGATTGAATAACATTGGGAATAGGCTACAACCCTGTCTCATTCCCTTCTAAACCATTGCTTCCCTTTCATGCCCTCGACTCTTATAACTGTCATTTGGTTTCTGAACAAATTGTAAGTAGCCTTTCGCTCCGTATATTTTACCCCTGCCAACTTCAGAATTTGAAAGAGAGTATTCCAGTCAACAGTGTCAAAAGCTTACTCTAAGTCTACAAATATTTTCTTAATCTATCTTTTACAGAATCCAAACTGATCTTCTCCGAGATCGGCTTCTACCAATTTTTCCATTCGTCTGTCAGGAATTCGTGTTAGTATTTGGCAGCTGTGACTTGTTAAGCTGATAGTTCAGTAACTTTCACACCTGTCAACACCTGATTTCTTTGGTATTGGAATTGTTATATTCTTCTTGAAGTCTGAGGTTATTTCACCTGTCTTTAAATCTTGCTTAACAGATGGTAGAGTTCTGTCATGGCTGGCCTACCGAGGCTATCAGTAGCTCTAATGGAATGATGTCTACTCCCGGGGCCTTGTAATGACCTAGGTCTTTGAGTGCTCCCTCAAATTCTTCACGCAGTACCATATCCCCCATTTCATCTTCATCTACATCCTCTTCAATTTACATAATATTGCCCTCAAGTACGTCGTCCTTGTATAGACCCTCTATATATTCTTTCCACATCTCTGGTTTCCCTTCATTGCTTAGGACTGGTTTATCCGTTTTTGTTTATTTTTACGACTGACGACAACAGGCAAATGAACTTGTACCTTACTATATCTTTTGCACTACCTTTAATGCTTATCTCACCGCTGAGTGTGCTTGTAATATGTAATTAACGGAAAACGGACTAGTTGCGGCCGGGATCTGTATGACAGTAATCAAAATATACGTTCTCCAAAATGATTTATAATCAGTTTCGAAATACTGTAGCACAAAAGAACGCACAACAGATAAAAAAAGAACAGCGGAAACTTGTATTTACAGTTGTGATTACGGTGCGGTAAGAACACACAAGTCAGCTGGGTCATTTCACTACGAAAACCGTAATGTGGGAGGAACAAATGCATTCAATCACACAAACGTTTTAACACAGTGTCAAAGCATTCGTATGTACGCAGACATGCAATGCACAGAACATCGTAAGAGTAACTGCTTGTGAGCGTCTTATGTCACTTCACGACACGGATAATAATTATTTTTGTCACGGAACATCAGTCCTCCCTATAGCTGTTTGTATCGTTACATATTGATGCTTAAGACGTGCCCAGTGGTAAAAAACAATCTTTACTGGTCGACAATGTAGCCTTTTCTGGTTTCTCGCATCCAGGGTGTTAGATTAGAGTCAGTAACTATTGGCAGTTGGTCAGTAATATTCGTGAGATGTGGGCATATCGATATGTGTGACTTGGTACAGTATCAAATTATTATTTCAGATAAAATGTTCAGTACTAAATTAATTAACGGTTTTTAAATTAGTCACTAACAAGAAATTTCAGAGAGAAATGAAATTTATATTTTGGCCTAAAAACAAAAGTACAAGTACCCATTTAATAGTTTTTAGGCTAGAAAGACGAAGACATTAGTAATCCTTGTATATTATTTTTACAGAACTAAATCGATACCAACGGTAAATGTCACATGTGTGTTGAAACATGTTTGAGTAAATCGAAAAACTAAATGTATTGTGTTTTCGAGAAGGTGGAGTCTTAAAATGACAAATCTAATTCACAGACATGTAGGGAAAAAAGGTAAACACCTCGATAGTGGTTATTATAATATTCCTATGTTATATTGTTTAAGAAGCCACTGGTGTCTTATTTAGGGAATTCTTCGCTGTTTAGAACATCTTGCTTAACGTGTGTGTTTTAACTATGCCTTTAAATAAGTTCATTTTAGTAAACTCTTTTATCCCCTTGGGTAACTTTCTGTACAACTTTATACCTATATTAAAATGATGTTTTTAGTTTTGTACTTATTATTTTTAGGTAAATATAAGTTCAGCGCATGGGCTCAGCTGTGTATGAGTTAAATATCAAGGTTGGTTATATGTGTATAATTTCAGATCCTTACAGTCAGCTTGATTTTTGTCTTTGGGTATTATTCTTGATGCCCTTTTCTGTAGTTTGAAAACTGTATTGACGGTATTTGAATTTGTTCCCCTCGAAATAATTTCATAGCCAAGAGTTGGTAGTTCATTTGATATTACCAAAAAACCCTTACTGTTCCACAGTGATGACAGTACTGTAAGGAGATAACATACTGATTACATTCTGATTTGAGAGTACCTCCACATGTTCACAATACTTCAACTGAGACTCAATTTCTAATCTTAGACAATTTTTGTTTGTTGCGTGCTCGATTGAAGTTTCATCTCAATATAATTTAACAGTGTGATTTTCTCTATTCAAAGTGAAATTAATGGAATTTGTTTTCTTTACGTTCATTGTAATTATACAGCATACTGCCCAAATTTAAGCATCCTGGAGGGTCTCATCTGCCATTCTGTAAGAAGTTCTGTTGTTTTCTCAATGACTATAATATTGCTGTCATCAACAAAGAAAATTTTTCTCCACAATTAACACTGTTGAGAAGGTTACTGATGTGTAAGAGCAAAAGTACTGGTCATTAAATGCTACCCTGAAGAACTCCTATGTTTTTGTATTTCAGTTGGGATTTTGGATTGCACTTTGTCTACTAGATATGACTGGAACCAGTCATGGGCTACATTTATTTTCCCTGATGATTGTAGCTTATATAGAAGAATGTTATGCTATTGAGTTTTGGGTGATCCTGAGTTTTAATACAATGGAACCCAAACTGTGATTCATTTAGAAGGTTTATTTATTCCACTTCTTGCGTATTCAAAGCAAAGTTGAAATTTATCGTTGCATTTTGACATTGCAGATTTACTTCAGTACCTCTCTACTGCATACCATTCCCATATGACCACTCACTTGTATCTATGCACCACTAAATAAAATCGACGATCCACTTATAATGATTTACTGTACACTTTCTATAGTAAACTTTTAGTATGTTCGACGCGCAGCTTTTCTAAAAAAAGTTTATGTTTTGAATAAAACTTTTCCAAGTATGTGAGTATGTGACTGCTTTGGCATGGCATGTTACTACACACAAACCTGGTGGAGGCCTTTTGAAACAGCAGCCCAACGGCAGTTAAACAAGAACATGGTGACGTAGTCGCGTATCTACAGGCGTTATGTTCTTGACGGCAAAGGCATCGGGAAACTACACTCGCATGTTTATTTTTGTTGGATAATTTAATATTTCAGTAATAGCATGACCAATATCGGAGACTGATAGACGCACTTTTCAGATTAAGTTCTAGCTATTATGTTAATTAACTACAAATAAATCACCCTGGTAAAGTGGTACATACAAATAAAATCTGTTTATGTAACCTGAAAACTTAATCGTACCACCTCCTACGACAGAAATATTATAAATGAACAATGAAACATGAAATTATTTACCACCCTTTTTTAATCCATGACACGCAGCTGCGAAAGTTGGCGCTGTTAAATTTGGCAGCTGCTTTCCATGAATTTAAAAAATATGTAACAGCTGTCTGTGTATGCCCTAGACATCAAAATTTTTGGACTTGCATAGATAAATATGAAGAGTAACCTAAGAAGCAGGCTTAGATCCGATGACCTCCCTTGCTTCCTCCCAATAACAGATCGAATCGTAACGTTCTATATTTAGAGAAAATCGTTACATTTTGGGAAGAGTAGAGAAGTCATCGATTCCTTCTCAAACAGACTGATGGTGTAAGCCAGTGACTGAAATAACGTTGCAACCGGACCAGTTTCACTGCAAATGAAAATCTTTCTCGGCTTGTTCTGCGGATAACATACGTAAAGGAGTCGTGCCGACGACCGCTGCGTCTCCGCTTTCGTTTCGCTGCTGCTTTCTCGCAGCCTGCACGGTTGCAACACAGCTCCAGACATGAAATATTAATACACGTACAAGTAACATTGCATTCACGTAATGAGTATATGTAGATGGAAACAGTACCCTATAACGCTGAACAAAGCTCAAATGTATATACGAGACAGAACCTACAAGCAACTCGTGTAGTTTAATAGGCATAAATATTGACACTCGTCTCAGATGATTCAGAGGCATCCCTCCTCGCAGAACTTAGGAACGTTGATGCCGCTATTACTCATGCTGGGAAGTAACAGAAATCCTAGTATAAATGCTGTGAACGCGGTACAGAAAGAAACTGCAGATCGGACGTTTTGTTCATCGACACTATTTCCATTAAAAATTCTAATTTGTTTAGTACCGCACTTTTTTGCTGAAAATACATAGTTCTCTTTGTGTTTCGTGTTGTATTTGACTGGAGAATTCTACCCGCATTATTTCTGAGGCTAGTCTGCATAGTACCATCCTACGAAGAAAGTCTCAATTTCCAGCTCGAATAAATTTTTCCTTTATTTTTTTTTTTAAATAACTGTACAATTTCTATTTTATGTAGTTAAATCACTTTCTCCTTCAAAAGAAATTTCTGCAGTATTCCTACGACTGTTTACTTGTTATCATATGTAGTAAGATTCAAATTAAAGGCTATGTACATAAGATTTGTTTATGATTATGAAAACATGCTGTCCATTAACAGGTTAGTAAATATCAGACCATCTTGAATGTAATAAGAATGTACATGTTAGTCCTTAATCCTCCTTATTTCACTAGTGATAGATACTTAAGTTTGGTTACACAAGATGCCGATTTGTAGTAAAAAATTCGTCAACGAACTGGAACGGATCATTACTCGATTTACTTATTGCTGAGTGTCATAAGCTCTTTTACTAGATGTCTCCATCCACAGCGATCTTCAGCTCTTCTTATTGTAATATGAAGGTAGCTGGTAATATTCTTCACTTTATCTAGCCATCTGCTAGCAGCTCTTCGTCGTGGTTTTGTGCCTTAGATTCTAACTTGTAAGATAGTAGTTTATAAATTATCCCTTTTCCTTCTCGAAATGCGCCCAAGGAACTGCAAGTAGATTTGACTGACACGAGAGGATAAAATTTTTGTGCTGATCGATTATTCTACAATAGGAGCGTTGTGTCCACGATACACGTATCATCTAGAAGGCATCAATACGGCTCTTTCACGGTCCAGGTCATATAAGAACAAGTGCAATACTAAGAATTATAATAAGCACATCTTCGTTGATACTGCCATGTTCTGTCAGGTCTTAGTGAGTGTAACCACTGCGGCTCGGCCAAGGACGTATCATCCCTTCGTTTCTTTATCAAAATTTTCTTCGTCTTTGATCAGAGATCGTAGATTTATACAATCATTCACTACCTCGAGATCCTTTAAGCAACCTGTAAATTGCATTTGATCTAAACTGTGTCGAAAAATAACCGTTAAGTTGGTCTTTTTCATGTTTATCGCTAGACCGAAATTCAGACCAATGGCCTTCACTCTGGAAAACAGATCACTCTGTTTCTCTTCACTTCCTCCAGGGAGGGTAGTATCATTATCATAGCATAGATTGTTGAGTATCCTGGAGCCAACTAAAGTTCCAGTATCCCAGCCATCCAGTGTGTCTCTCAAGCCATATTCTGCATTGGTTTTGTAGAGCTGTGGTGACAGTATACAATCTTGTGTGGAGTCATTTATCTCATCAAACATTCCTAATGTTCACCATCCAGCTCTATGGCTGCAGCATGACTCTTACAAAGACTTTTTAGGAATGTTGCTTGTGTTTTCGAACGCCAAACGTTAAACATATGCCACAACTTGTCCTCCACGTCTCAATCAAAAGCCTTTTTAATGTCTAGGGAACAAATGAAACAAAGGACACGGAGCTTACAACTTCTCCTGTTGTATGCCTCAAATTAATGATTGCCTCCCGAGTACCTTTCACGGTCACAAAACCTGCTTGTCCTGGGGAAACCTGAGAACGCAGGAATTTCTGTAGGTGTTGAGTCACTGTGTACAAGACTTTGCCACCATGCTGTAATAACTCCATAACACGATAAAGGGAGCAGTCCCTAAATGATTTTTTTTTCAGAAGAATTATAACATATTCGCTACAGTCTTTAGGCCATTTACCAGTTTCACTCACCGTATTAAATATTAAATGTAAAGCTCTCGTGCCTTTCTTTCCCATCACAGTCAGCACCAAGGGCAGTCACGGACCGACCGACCAACCGCTTGCTTGCTACGACGGAGCACACGAGAATTGAAGGACCCCCCCCCCCCCAAAAAAAAAAAAATTACAAGTATCACCATCCCCAAACAAACGCGAATGTGAACTGAGCTGCTCAAACTACACACCATGTTGGGCAGCACCAAGTGAGGAAAAAGACACTGCCTAAAAACTACGTTAGCGGCCAGGGCAGGTAACCAGAACACTAACGGCCACAAGGCAGTAAATTCCGCTGGCGCACTTGACTATGGGTACATTAATTTGATCAATTCGAGCTGACGGTGGCTACCTAGAACATTTCAGTCGTTGTTGCTCACAGGAAAACCTCCAGAACAGCAATGCCGGAACCAACAACGTAATGCTCAAAGCCACTAAACCTTCACGCCCTGGGTCGGCGAGCGCCGATGCTCGTACCGATCGGACAGCTCCAGACAGACTTCGACACTGCGCAGTAACCGCCGGCGGCCCAGTCTACTATGCCGCATGGAGATGTCTTCGGACGAACCGACCGACCAACAATCCAGCAGAAGTCAGGCCCGCCTTAAGTGATGCGTGGCGGCAACGGTCGGGCGGGCGATGTCCACGCAGGGCTCACTGCTGCTGCAAGCCGGCGACTGGCTGGCCCGGGCTGCACTCCAGACGCGTTGCAACTGACTGCCAGGGCCCAACTCTCGACCCGGACTGCCGCCGTGAACTCTCCTCCTCGCACGTTCCGGCTCACTCCACGACAGATGACAACCCGGAAGTCAAAGCAGCCGAGTAAAGATCCGATCAGAGGGGATATATCGATACGCGTTACCAGCACCGATGACGGTCAGGCAAAACAGCAACTCAGTAACGCCAGTAATTTAAATCAACGTGGTGAGATGGAAATACGTTAATACAGGGTGTAAAGTACCGAATGGTGGGACGGAAAGCCATGCACGGCTCACCTACGAAGTGTAACATACAGGTCTTTGTATAAATCGACCAATTCCAATTTTGACGCCTTGATGCTGTAGCCGTAAGACAGTACGGTTTATTTTCGTTTTGTAAAGTGCTCAGTTTTATATTTTTGGATATTTAAAGTAATCTTTGCATCTCTCTGAAATTTTGTCAAGATCTGACAATGTTTCCACAACTTTTTCAGACAGGACTTCGTTAGAGATAACTGCATCATCTGTGAAGGGCTGAGGTTACTGTTAATATTATCCGTAAAGTCATTGATAGACAACATGAACAGCAAAGGTCCAAACACTCCCCTCGGGAACACCCAAAATTACTTCTACATCTGTCAAAGACCTTCCAAGGTAACATGGTGCGTCCTCCCTAGCAAAAGATCTTCAAGCCAGTGACAGATTTCGTTTGATGTCCCATACGATCGTATTTTTATTAATATGCGTAGACCTGTCTTTCTTCCAACTAGTGGTCACAACTTTTTGTTCCACCAATCCACGTCATAAAAGTCGTTACCTCGGCCAAAATTTCAGTACGGAATCCGATAGGGATTCCTCCAGACTCTAAAGCTTTATTTAAATTTTGCTATTCCAGCTGTTTCTCAACACCACTGACGCTAATAACTGTATGACTGATCTTTATAGTGGTGCGAGATTAAAAGGGCGCAGTAACCTTTAATTTTCATTTTTAAAGAAATTCTGATGACCGAGCTCGACATTGTTGCTTTTACTTTGCTACCCCCAATTCGAGACTCTGTCTTGTCCATGACTCTCTGACCACCAGCTTTGGTGCCACTAACAGCTTTCACATGCGACCTGAGTGTATTTGGATTTTGTGAGAGATCCTTCAGTGATGTTCTGTTACGATAGTCGTTCAATGATTCACGCGTTTTCGTCTTTACAATCAAACGTGTTTCATTCAGCATCTCTCTATCTCTAGCCCTGTTCTTGGTTTTACGCCTGTGAATAGTCTCTGTTTCTTTAGAAGTTTCTTCGTAGTTAATGTATACCATGAAGTGTCCCTCCCAACATGGATTGTTCTACTGGGTACATATCTATGAAGGTCATGTTCAAGTATTCCTCTAAACCTGAGCCCCACTTCTACATACTGTTCTCCAGAGCTAAGTGTTTCGAGTTCCTTATTGAGATACGATAACATTGCCACATAGCCTAGTTTGCTGAAAATATATACCCTTCTACTTGTATCACTTTCTTTTTGTACTTTGGTAACCGTCTCTCTCATGGTCACCAAATGAAGGTGCTATGAGGACACCCTCAAAGAGGTCTTGTGTAGTTGTTGCTATTGGATCCAATATATTTCTGTCATGTATGAGCTTCTAAATAATCTGCTCTATGAAGTCCGCAGATAACGTGTTCAGTAATATTTCGCAGGATTTAGCTTTAGTCATTATGGCACGAGTCTAGTAAGTCCCAGCCTAGCTTCTCACTGAATTTTCAAAGCCTCTGGTTGAATTTTTTCTTTACTCTACTTGACGGTGTTTTCGTTCTGTCCGTGCGACTCAAAAAAAATTTATGTTTTTATACCCAGACTTTTATTTGAGGTAAAGCATCATCCGTGGTTCGTAATTAAGTTATTCACATTTTGATTTGCTTGAAGATCGAAGAGCAGCTCGTTAACAATATGCTGGTTTTTATTAACGGTGATTTCCGCTTGATTTCTCGCCTACATAATGAAATGCCGTCTGCTAGCACATCAATCTAGGCGCGAAATCAAGCGGAAATCACCGTAAGTAAAAACCAGCATATTGTTAATAAACTGTTTCTTGATCTTAAAGGAATAAAAATGTAAATAACTTAATTACAGACCACCTGACGATGTTTTACCTCAATAAAACGAAAAGCGACTGGGGAAAAGCAAGATTTTTCTGTTTTAAAACGACAGACTGAAAATGCCTTCAAGAATTGTAAGGCAACTACGGACAATATGGCTAAACTAATGAATAATTTTCTTCACTTACCTTCTCGACAATCCTTGCGTCATCCTCAAACGGGACTCATCCTGACTCCTGACCCAAATACAATGGTAAATCGTTAGCATGGAACAGGGGAAGTAGTGGGTCAATGATACAATCCTGTGGGACTCATTGTAATTTCTCTACACGCAAGTGATGTGGCGGCGCTCTTTATATTACCCGAACAGCCTAGGGCAACCTTCTTCATTCTATTTCTTAAATAACAACTAAAACAGGCATCTGAGGAACTACACGTTTCATAAAATTTAAATTTGTTTATGATTGACACAATGTGGCGTGATATGGTTTGATTGGATGTTGTACGATTTCAGCAAGATTACAATAAAACCTGTTACTTATTATTAATGTAAAGTGAGGTTTCATTTAACCACAGCTTTTCCCATTTAATGATCGATATTTTGTTAAAGAAGTCTCCACCTGGGAACGTGTTGCTATGTTGTCTGTCAAGCAGTGTAAATGGCACTAAGTTCATGCACAAAAGAAATCACATGTAACCAGCAAACAAGCTAAATGTATGATAAGTAATCTGAACTAAACAAGATTAATGATTTTTACTAATTTTCAGTGCTGGTGTGTAATAGTGTCTTTACTAGTTGCAGATCGTTTATCGAATTTAACCCTACTGTTGTTCAAGATGGCAACATTTTTGTTTAAGCCAAATGAACAGTTTTGTCATACATTACCACACGCACACAACACTAATGTATTTTTACTTGTCAAAATAATTTATAAAAGTTGTTACGAAATAACCAGGCTTCATAAATTAGCAGATAATAATTTATATCACGTAGGATACTGTTTACATTCATAGAAGTTCACTGTATTCACAGTCTAACTGGAATTTATTACTTCAGAGTGTGTTCTGGGCCACCAATACACAATTATTATCTCAATTATGACCGACAATATTTCTGTCCGTACAGAAAATCAGTTTGAAACTACCGCTTCAATATTTCACTAAGATGGCAGCTAACATAAGACAATCACTTATCGATACTGCTTCAACCCCTATTTCACTACTAACAAATAATATGTTTTAAATATTTTTGCACTTTCACTACATGCATTAACATTTGAAAATGTTTCTCCATGTTAATCGCTTATTGTTCAGCGTTTACCAATAAACTGCGCTGTAGATCAATAGTGCTAATAGCTGAGCAGAAAACTTAACATTTGCATAGGACGAGAATTACATTGAACTAAAACTCCACACAAAGAAGATTCATTTCAATGACGCATAAACTCTATTTTTAAGATATTAAATTAGCAACGTAATACAGTTTTTTACAGACCTGAGTGTTACGAGACGTCGATCACATCCTATTAGTACAACAGTTCGGACAAGACGATGTAGGATTTTTCTAGAAGCATCGTAGATAACAAAAGATTTTCATTATCTTTTTCCATGGCTATTGTCTGAGATATAATTTTTTACAAAATATTAAATTATGTCATTGACAATAATTATTTATTATTTTACTAACGATGAGGTGCTTTTTATCAATATCACGAGAATATGATTAATGTCCATTCACATTTTACACACGTCGCTGTTGTGAATATTATTCTGAATAAAATACAGGCGTCGATGTTACAACAATCAAATGCTTTCGGTAAGTCACCGAAGATCTCAACAAGTGACATTTCATCATGTAAAGATATAACTACGTGCTCCGGAAATGTGTAAATGTGTCGGGCTCATCGATTGCTCGACTGTCACCACAACGGCCAAACAATGTCTGACGATGTCCGAGTCATGTGATAATAATCCATTCGCTGTGTCGAGGAGAGAGTTATCTCTACAACACAGTACCTGCTTCTGATTCAATTGCTCGCGTGTATGGTAGGTGCTCAGCACGACTGAATATGCAGGCACCATTCCACTTTTGGATGTCGTTTTCTTGTTACCCGCCCACAGGCAGAGCTGACTGAAGAGGTGCTCGCTATCGGTAGGTGATTGTCAATCTCAATCTCAGCTTATTATGCAGTGAACCTCGTTTTACCTTTCAGCCTGCGTGTATAGGCACAGCAGCAGCAGAATGACAGGCATCTGCGAGCGGCGCACTCTCAAGGAAAGCTCTATAGAAATCTTCTATTTATCGCTGGCACTTACGTCATCTCTTAGAAACAAGAAATGAGGGTAGGTAACTGTTAGGCCGTACGTTTATGGACTGAAGCGTTGAGATGGCGGTGGTCTTCGCTGTAAATATATGTCTTGCAGACTGAGCCTGGCAGCTGTTACATATACATGGGAATACTCTAGTACCTTTTGTAACATTCATCATCTTCAGGACCATCTGCCATTTGACACTTACTGCGGGAAAATGGTCGCGTCTAGCCTTTTACGTGCATTCACAATATGCATATTCATTATGAAATTCGTGATAAACAGTCCTCCATCCTCTGAGAAGAATAATAACTTCCACTGCGGCAACACTAAAAGAAAGAATGACTTTTATTATTCTTTCCAAAAGCAGTCAGTTATTTAGTAAGGAGTTAATTGTGCAGTCACAAAAATCTCCTGTTCCAGAACAAAAAATCTGTGCTACTAGTTTAGTACTTTTCCCCTAATGGGGTTACTCACTCTTAAATAATATTCCGGAGTAAGTCCGCCAGTCGGATTCCCGGAGGGACAGGGTTCACTGGAGCCTCGGAATGTATAGATCAGTCTCACCCATGCTTGCTAATCATTGATGAGGAAGAAAACTAGAATTTTCAAGTCTCTTGAAGACAGGAAAGCTTGCTGCCTTGAAGAGAGAAATGGACCTTCACGGTCTGCCTTGTTAGTTGCTTCAAGAGGAAGACGTGCTTTGTAGTTATTTCGCAGTTTTCACTGTGATAAACTGACGCTGCGGTATGTATCCTAGGCAAGTCAGGCTAGAAGGTATTATAAATTCAGTTAAGTAAAAAATTCAGTGCATTCCACACGTTTATTTACGTATGTAAACCGACTTCCGAATTTTCCTTTGCGTTAGTCTGTACATTCTAATTTCAAATTCTAATTCTAAGAATTTTTCCTAGTCGCAACTTTTAGAATAATTTTACATTGATTGTGTGAATATTGGTGCTTATAGTGATACATTGCGCAATTTAGAACTTTTTCGAGAGCGGAGAAAAACATGTACCCTACCGTCAACTGTAAACTTATTCTGCGGTTTTTACGAACTTTTCTCAGTATTAGTGTAGTTCAGAAACAATCGTTACCAAATTTCACTGTATAAATACGTGAAGAAACAGGTATATTTTTCACAATTTTTGGACTTTCGCAAACGTATATTTTTCTGTATTATCGGACGTCATGGGTGTTGTGCATAATCTATACCGCAGTAAATCAGTGTTTTTGTGATTTAGCTACTTTAGCATATATTATAACTAATACATCATGCAACATTTCATTTTCCCTTTCAACATAAACGTATATTTATTGTGAATTAACGCTAATTTCGAGATTGTTAGCGACAATAACATAAAATAACTTCAGGGAATTACTGATATTTATCCCAAGATTTTTCTGTTACTTTAATAGAAAGACAGTTTTGTGCACTAATTCCTACAGTTCATAAACGGAATTACTAATGCTTTCGCATGACGGATCCAGAAATTAAAAAAGAATCAACAGGTTTACTTAACAAAAATGGTTCAAATGGCTCTGAGCACCATGGGACTTAACATCTGTGGTCATCAGTCCCCTAGAACTTAGAACTACTTAAATCTAACTAACCTAAGGACAGGACACAACACCCAGCCATCACGAGGCAGAGAAAATCCCTGACCCCGCCGGGAATCGAACCCGGGAACCCGGGCGTGGGAAGCGAGAACTTTACTTAGCAGTCCTTTGTTTACTCAACAACATAGCACCATTCACAATGCAGATTCACTGTGAATGCTGTTCCCGTACACGGGATGAGATAATCGACATTCAGGAGCAGCTGGGAATTGCTCTGACTACTATCAAACGATTGGTAGCTGCTACGATTAGGCATGTGTCGAGAGTTCCTAAGAGTTGTGTAAGAGAGATACCAAAGGTACCTAAAGCACTATCGTCTCCTGCGCATCCTGTCTCCTCTACAGGAAGTAAGGGATCTGTCACTACTTTGCCAGTTGACCATGAGGGCCAGGTCAGCAGCAAAGCTGGGCTCCCTGTATAGAGGACACAAGACTAGCGAGAACTCAGGGCGTTATACACACGTTTCAGAGGATGTCTTTCACAAAGATCGAAACTGAACCCGTGACATTCACTTCACCTGCTGGGGAAACTTTTGTGTCCACAAGGGAGCAAAACGAGGGACGTAGGTGTCTATTATTCATTAGCAGTTCAAAAGTCTGGCGAATTATCGCTCCTCTTGGAGAAATGGAACAAGGGATGGACAAGGTGCCCTCAGTGTGTAAGTATGGAGACATTATTCAACGTGTCGAAGGTGCTATCCTAGCTTCCAATGAGAAAAATGGGTGCAAACAACTACAGATTATGCCACACATTAATACGAACGATCCCTTTCGTCTGGATTCCAGGGACATAATTGGGTCATTACAGCGACTGGCAGAGAAGGTTAAGAGCACCAACCTTCCACTCGAGATTTCAACGAAGCTCATAATTTGCAGCACTGTCCCTACCCAGAGCTGATTGTAGTCCTCTAGTTATATCAACAGAGAAAATAGTAAATTATGTTTCTGTGTAAGTTACTAACTGGTTGTCACAAATGGGCTACCTTTGAACTTTTGAAGAAACACAGCTCATCCAGTCTTCTTCCGTTAAAAAATAACCCACGTCCCTGTAATAAATTACACCAACAAGAAATAATTAAAGGGATTGAAGGTTCTAAGGTTTAGCGTCTGCAAGTTGATAAAAACATGACCTGGAAAAACCAGTCAATAGACCTGTAAAGCTCTAATGCTCGGCTATTTGGCATGCAAAACACGTTGCCTGGTCGGACGAGTCTCAGTTCAGATTGTATCGTGCCGATGGACATGTACGGTTCTGGAGACAGCCTCATGGGTCCATGGGCCCTGCATGTCAGTAGGGGACTGTTCAAGCTGGTAGAGGCTCAGTAATGGTGTGAGGCGTGTGCAGTTGAAGTGATGTGGGACCCCGATACCTCTAGATATGACTCTGGTAGGTGACATGTAGTTAAGCATCCTGTATAATCACATCAATCATTCACGTCCGTCGTGTATACCGACGAACTTGGGTAATTCCAGCAGGACAATGCGACACCCGACACTTCCCGAATTGCTACAGAGTGACTCCAGGAACACTCTTCTGGGCTTAAACACTTCCACTGGCCACCAAACTCCACAGACATGAACATTATTGAGCATATCTGGAATGCCTTGTAACGTGCTGCTCAGAAGAGATCTCCATCCCCTCGTACTTTTACGGATTTATGGACAGCCCTGCAGGTTTCATGGTGTCAGTTCCCTCAAGCACTTCTGCGTGCTCGCGAGGGCCATACACGATGTTACCCAAGTGTAACAATCACCAACTTTGGTGATGCAGAAGTCAGAAAGTAACTTAACGTATACTGCATATTTCCATTCACTGATGTCTCACAGGATAGTATTCTGGAGTAACTCAGGCAAAAAATTTTCACTGCATGGACTAAAGTAACTGGTATTGTATCTGGGGTTCACAGACACACATCTTGCACATATCTGTTCAAGGAGCTGGGAATATTAAAACAGCCGCACAGAACATATATTCACTTCTTGATACAACACTTCATCTGAGTTTGAGACTAACAGAGATACCCACAAGTACAACACTAGAAGGACAAATGATCTGCATTATCCTTTAATCATTATAGCTTTGACACAAAAAAGGGATGGATCTTGCTGTCCTCTTTGAAAATCGTGGTATCAAAATATCTGACAGATACCAAAAAGGTTTTCAAATTTGCTTTAAATATGTTACTCCCTTAGCTCTACATCTGAATGATTACTCTGCAACTCACAATTACTGCGTGGTAGAGTGTTCATCGTACCACCTTCAAGTTACCTCTCTACCGTTCCACTCTCAAACAGCCCACGGGAGAAACGGGCACTTAAATTGCGAAACGCCGGTGGTTGTGGCAGTGTGGTATCTACGAAACATTTACCTCTGGACGAGAGTTTTCCCCTGACGGACACCAACCCTTGCGAATACTACCTTAATCTGTGTGCAACGAATTCTTACAATGACTTGATATAGATCAATACACACTTAAGAGCAAAAGAAACTGGTATACTTGAGTAATCAAAATACACTTAAGAGCCAAAGAAACTGGTCCATCTGAGTAATATCGTGTAGGGCCCTCGCGAGCACACAGAAGTGCTGGCGGGAACTGACACCATGAATCCTTCAGGGCTGTCCATAAAACCGCAAGAGTTCGAGGGGTGAAGATCTCTTCTGAGCAGCACGTTACAACGCATCCAAGATATGATCAATAACGTTCATGTCTGGGGAGTTTGGAGACCAGCGGAAGTGTTTAAATCCAGAGGACTGTTCCTGGAGTCACTCTGTAGCAATTCGCGACGTGTAGGATGTCGCATTGTCCTTCTGGAATTACTGAAGTCCGTCGGAATGCACAACGGACGTGAATAGATGATGTGATCAGACAGGATGTTTAACTACATGTCAGCTATCAGAATCATATCTATACGTATCAGGGTCTCATATCACTCCAACTGCACACGCTCCGCACCATTATAGAGCCTCCACCAGCTTGAACAGTCGGGGTGCTGACATACAGGGTCCATGGATTCATGAGGCTGTCTCCATACCCGTGCACGTCCATCCGCTCGATACAATCTGAACCGAAATCGTCCGACCAGGCAACCTGTTTCCAGTCATCAACTGTCCAATGTCGGTGTTGACAGGCCCAGGCGAGGCGTAAAGCTTTTGTGTCGTGCAGTCATCAAGGATACACGAGTGGGCCTTCTGCTCCAAAAGTCCATATCGATCATGTTTCGCTGAGTGGTTCGCACGCTGACACTTGGTGATGGTCCAGCATTGAAATCTGCAGCAGTTTCCAGAAGGGTTGCACTTCTGTCACGCTGAACGAATCTCTGCCATCGTCGTTGGTCCCGTTCTTCCAGGAACTTCTTTCTGCCACAGCGATGATTTACAGGATTCCTGATATTCTCGGTACACTCCTGAAATGAAATGATCGTACGGGAAAATCCTCACTTCATCACTACCACGGAGAAGCTTTGTCCCATCGCTCGTACGCCGACTATAACACTAGCTTCAAACTCACGTAAATCTTGATAACCTACCATTGTAGCAGCAGTAACCCAGACACTTGTTGTCTACCGGCCGGTGTGGCCGTGCGGTTCTAGGCGCTTCAGTCTGGAACCGCGTGACCACTACGGTCGCAGGTTCGAATCCTGGCTCGGGCATGGATGTGTGTGACGTTCTTAGGTTGGTTAGGTTTAAGTAGTTCTAAGTTCTAGGGGACTGATGACCTCAGATCTTGAGTCCCATAGTGCTCATAGCCATTTGAACCATTTTTTTTGAACTTGTTGTCTTATATAGGCGTTGCCGACTGCAGCCCCGTATCCGTGCCTGTTTACATATCTCTGTATATACACGCCTGTACCAGTTTCTTTGGCCCTTCAGTGTATGTCATCCAAATATTTCACGAATGAAATTGGAAAGGAGTTGTTAATGTTGAAATGAGAGACTTTTTGCGATAACAGATAACTTTATTTACCTAAAACATTTAGAAAAGCATGTTTCGTCATTAGCAAAATAAAACAAGATAAGTTCATACCAATGAAACACATTTAAGGGAACTGAAGTGTTGACCTGGCAACGCTGACTTGAAATGAGCCCCTGTCCGAATACACTACCCCACATTTTGTGTCTACTATTGGTAACGCTATCTGACTGATTTTACTCTGCAAGACGGTGATTGTGGACTGCAGAAAATGGTGGTTGCGGTAGATGCAAAAGCTGGTCGGCTGTTGCCGCTAAATCGGAAACACACTACGGTGAGCGTTAATAGCAAAACTGGCTAGTTCGCTAAATGCTGGAGTGGCGGGTATATTTATCACAGAGCGTTGCGGTCTTGTCGACTTGGTGCTCACCAATGTGATGTTCTGTAAATCTGCGACAAGGCTGTCATTTCATCACTGACACCTCGCCTGGTTTCGCAACGATAACCCTCCTCTGACTCTTCTATCAGAACGCTTTTTGCTTGCAAATTATCGATGTGGGCTCCACCACTAACAGGCGGCGGTACTTTTACACGCTAATAGCGTAAACAAACATATCCGGTTCCTCTCCCTACAGCAGGCTGGCAGAAGTTGCTCTCGCAATAGAGTTACTTGCCGCCGAGAGCGGCGTAGTATTGCCGCTGCCGGCCCACCTTTTGTATAAGGTGTTAAAATAACAATAAAGGAATGAAAAAAAGCTCTCTCGTTGCAGTTCGCCCATTGTCCTCGGAGGATGCCTTCTGCAGTCGAAGGCGAAACGTCAGGGGAGAGTTTTATGTATGGACCACGGCATCTCAGCCCGGAAGTATTAACCGATGACAACACTTGTCGTGAAAGCCTTCAGTCTATGATCATACGCAATGACTGTTAGATCAACCATACCGTATCACAGCCATAATAATGAAAGTGCGACAGTCCAAATTCATCTGCTGTCTTTCAAAATCTTTCTGTGTGAGCTCTGATTTCTCTTATTTTATCACGATGATCATATCTGAGCAGATGGGTGTCAGCAGAATATTTTCGCAACTGTAGGAGAAAGCTGGTGATTGAAATTTCAAGAGAGGATCCTGCCTTCGTTTTAATGATTGCCCTCCCAATTCACGTATCATGCCCATGACACTCTCTCTCGTATTTCACAAAACGTAATACAACACGAGGTGCCCTTCTTTGAACTATTTCGATGTCTTCCATCAATCCCATCTGATGCGGACCCCACATTGCACAGCAGTGCTCCAGAAGAGGTCGGACAAGTATAGTGTAACCAGTCTCTTTAGTATACCTGTTGCACTTTCTAAATATTCTGTCAATAAATCACGGTCTTTGGTTTGCTTTCCCCACAACATTATTTTCGTGATTGTTCCTGTAGTATACAATAATAGTTATTTATATCGAAAAAGTGCCAACGATCTTGCCGCAGTGGTAACACCGGTTCCTGTCGGATCACCGAAGTTAATCGTTGTTGGACTTACTGGCTAGCATTTGGATGCGTCACCGTCAGGGTCTACCGAGCGCTGTTGGCAAGCAGGGTGTACTCAGCCCTTTTGAGGCCAATTGAGGAGCTGTTTCACTGACAAGTAGCGGATCCGGTCACGAAGACTGACAACGGCCGGGAGAAAGGTGAGCTGACAATATGCTCCTCCATATCCGCATCCCGTCACACATTGGCTAAGTTTGATACAGCGGTCGATCGGTATCGTTGGGCCTTCCGAGGCCTTTTCAGATGGAGTATACTGAAAAAAATCTAAATGGTAGGCATCTAGCTATATAAATTTTTTTTGTCTATTGTTTAGTGTGTTCGATGTTTGTTCAGCTGACACGTTCCACGTCATAAATTTTATGTTAATATGATATGCAGAACAAGTAAGTATGTAACTAACACGATATCAACACATTTGATAGCGGAAATATCAACCTGTATATGAAGCATTCGATGTCCTGCATACCCTGGGCCTTGAACAAGCCAAGGCGCCATGTGCTTACAGTGGGTACCATTCCTAAAGATGGGAAGAGTCGCCGTCGACTATCGCGGTTGCAGCATCGAGTACACAGGCAGAGGTGATGTGGAACTTCTGGGTAGTCCATTTGCAAAGAACACTGCTTATTTCCGTCCCCAGGACTGTACTAATCGAGGATGAGCTGCACCTTTTCTGAACTTGTAATATGGTCGTTAAACATTAGTATTGGTCGCCTGCAGTATCCTGCGAGCAACTTGTGCTTTCAGCAAGACAATGCCAAACCTTAAGTCTCTCGAACTGTGCCAGAATAGACTGGGACACACTCCATGGATGTGAGAGTGCTTCAGCGCCTCCCCAACCCGTTTACCAAGGGCTACACTGCAAAGATGTTGGGCACATTTCGGATGCCGTCGAGACAGGACACAGGCACGGACAATCGCCATGAGTGCGAACAGTATGAATGACCATGGATCGAGATGCTTTGTCTCTCTCGTGGAATCCGTGGCAGCAGGTATCTGGGGAACTAGGTAGGAATCTCTAATTCAGTTTTTCGTGACTGTATATTGGTTTAATTATGACGCTGCATTGTATCAGATTATTCCCAGCAGAATAAGGCTCTGTTGTTATGTTTGGGTTTATGGACTTACATCACAAAACCTAATTACTCTCGAGTAAGCAGGCCACAAAGGCTCAATTACATCTTCCAGGAAATCATTTTCCCGTGTAGGATGCATTTATTTTGAAATAACGATTTTATTTCATGATTTAGCTATCATCTAATTTTGCCCCATTGGGAGTTTTCGAGCTATCTCGTAGCAAAAAATTTACAGGATCTTCAGGGACAGAGGAGAAATAAATTCAAAAACATACATTCATAAAAATTTACACACCTCTATTACTTGCGTCATAGTAGAAACCATGGTACATTGCATGCATCTATGTGGAGGAAACAACATCTGATTGCGTACTTAATAAAGGTTTCTTACGATCATGAAAGTTTCAAGGATAAACTGTGTGTACATACATATTTAGCATAATTCACACTAAAAACGAAAGAAAACGTGAATTCCTTATTATGCTACCGTCAGCTTACTGTCTCAGACGTGATCCCCGTGTGATGCAAAAATAAAGGAAAAAACGTACTCAAAAAGACATACACACTGGGTCAAAGGGAGTAGTACCACATATACTTCGTCTAAAGCTTAGAAGGAAACCTCGTAAGCGAAATGAGGCAGGACGAGATGTTACGAGTTTTCAATCATGTCCGTGTGGAGCAAATCACAACATAGGCCACTGTACAACCGAAATACTAGAGCGTGGGTCAGTCACAAAGTTGTTACAATAAGGATATGGAACGAAGATCCTGTGTCTTCGTGTTTCAAAATAAAAACAGCTTGCGCCGGAAAATAACTTCCCTCAAGAAAGAATGCTGACTATGCTAGCGTAGAAATAGCGTATATAACGCTACAACAGTAGGTTTTTGAAGACTAAACCCATTCTCAATCATTTCATGCAACTAATTTAAAAAATGTTTCGATGCTTAATAATTTGTAATAGTAACACCTAGACAATGATCATTGAACGTTGACACAGTCAGAACTTGACACAGATATCAAGACTGCAAAAAGTTACTTCATAATATTGGTAAGTTCATCAGGAGAATTTCATTAATCAGTTGTTGTGAACTACTGGATAACGCCAAATAATTTTCCAACTTTGTGATGAGATGCCATTACACAAGGGAGAATGTCGTTCCTTTCAGTTACAGCATGCAGGTTCTTCAAGCTTCCTTACGCTCGTTGCACTTCTGTAGGACCATTGTATCAATGTTAACAAAGAAACAATCCCTTCATTTACTACACTGATAACATCCCATAGCGCACGATATTGTCCGACCGTAAGCCAATAATTTTCCATCACTTTGATCCCTACTTATGTTAACATCGGTAATCACGTAACCTCTTTCCAGATTGCTACGTATTCATGCTCTCCCTACGCCACCTAACTGAAATCTTTTTATAGAATCTTGTATGGATGAGCGGAACTTTTCTAAAAGTAACAATATTTTTCTCTCGCGCATCTGATAAAAATAATAAAATTGTTGATATCCTGCATAGAAGATTTAAATGATTAAAAATACTTTATTGTTATTTTTTGTAGAAATATTGTGACTGTTAAGAATATTACATCCACTTCAACGTATAATTCTTCAGCACAGCATCCAAAAGAAAGGCAATTTTAATTATAACGACTTTATCTGTGATGAGTTCTCTCACAAAGATTCGCAGAAAAAGTGTTGATGCATGTTACGTAACTGTGGTACATTAAAGAATCTGTCTCCAGCATCTGTTACATAAAAAGGTATCAGTAAAGAGTTCTTACCGGTGCCACGTTCTTGCCAACAACGTCGACAAATCACAGGGCAATTCATTTCGTACGGTGTACTTCATTCAAACCAGACTTGGCAGAAATAATTTCATCGACACTGCATTAGAATGGTCTGACGTTGCGATGCTAAATAGGATGCTGAACGAGATGTACATGAGGAGAGGAAAAATATTTCCCAGAGAATTGCCGCATGCTTCGCATAAGATTAACTGCAGCGATACTTCAGCGGGTGTGGCACTACTGATGAGAATCTCGACCGCATACAAAAGAGCTCGGCAGGTGAGTAATGGCTGTCACGGACGGAAAACAAGGTACGGACAGCTGAGAACGGAGAACGGGAGACATTCTTCTTCGCGGCACGTTGAGAGCACTGAGTTATTGCTTCATTGTAAGTTTAAGTGGAGACAGTACAGATATTTGTTTTTCAATCGTGTGAAAAGAAATATATGATAAATGTTTTACAACTCCAACTGGCAGCCGGCGGCTGGGACCGAGCGGTTCTAGGCGCTTCAGTCCGAAACCGCGCTGCTGCTACGGTCGCAGGCTCGTATCCTGCCTCGGGCATGGATGTGTGTGATATCCTTAGGTTAGTTAGGTTTAAGTAATTCTAAGTCTAAGGGACTGATGACTTCAGATGTTAAGTCCCATAGCGTTTGGAGCCATTTGAACCATTTGAACACAACTGGGAGGCTAGCGATTGTAAATAGATTATTTGATACGTTATAGAAATTGTAACAGAATTAATTGGGCATTAATTAGAGACTTATCTTATTTGCCGCTTATCTATGCGTTTATTTCACCTGAAAAGATGAAACTAAAAATTGCGATGTGCAGTTTACGCTACCTTAAGTAATAATAGTTATGGCACTGAACGCATGGTATTGCGTTATGACCGTTTTATTACACGGCGTTACACACGGAAGCACCAAAGAAACTGGTACAGGCATGTGCATACAAATACAGAGATATGTAAACAGGCAGAATACGGCACTGAGGTCGGTAGCCCCTATATAAGACAAGAAGTGTCTGGTGCCGTTGTTAGATCGGTTACTGCTACTACAATGGCAGGTTATCAATTTTAAGTGAGTTTGAAAGTGGTGTTATAGTCGGCGCACGAGCGGTGAGACACAGCATCCTCGAGGTAGCGATGAAGTGGGGATTTTCCTGTACGACTATTTCACAAGTGAACCGTGAATATCAGGAATCTGATAAAACATCAACTCTCCGACATCGCTACGACTCGAAAAAGATCGTGCGAGAACGGGACCAATGATGACTGAAGAGAATCGTTCAGCGTGACAGCAGTGCAGCCCTTCCGCAAATTGCTGCAGATTTCAATGCTAGACAATCAACAAGTGTCAGCGTGCGAACCATTCAACGGAACATCATCGATATGGGGTTTCGGAGCCAAAGGCCCACTCATGTACCCTTGATGTCTGAGCGACACAAAGCTTTACGCCTCCCCTGGGACCGTCAACACCGACGTTGGACTGTTGACGACTGGAAACATGTTGCCTGGTCGGACGAATCTCGTTTCAAATTGTATCGAGCGGACGGACATGTACGGGTATGGAGACCACCTCATGAATCCATGGGCCCTTCATGGCAGCAAGGGATTGTTCAGGCGGGTGGAGGCTCCGTAATGGTGTGGAGGCGTGTGCTTTTGGAGCGATGTGGGACTCCTGATACGTCTAGATACGATTCTGATAGGTGACATGCACGTAAGCATCTTGCCTGATCACCTCCATCCATTCACGTCCATGTGCATTCCGGCGGACCTGGGCAATTCCAGCAGGACAATGCGACACCCCATGCGTCAGACGTCCAGAACTGCTATAGAGTGACTCCACGAACGCTCTTCTGAGCTTAAACACTTCCGCTGGTCACCAAACTCCCCAGACATGAGCATTATTGAGCATATCTGGAAAGCCTTGCATTGTGCTATTGAGAAGGCATCACCACGCCCCTCGTACTAGTACGGATGTCCCTCCCCATCTCGTACTGTTAGGAATTTATCGACACACTCTGCAGGATGCATGGTGTCAGTTCCCTGCAGTACTGCTTCAGACATTAGTTGAGTCCATGTCACGTCATTTTGCGGCACTTCCCTGGCCGGAGTGGTTGAGCGCTTCTATGCGCTACAGTCTGGAACCGCGCGACCTCTACGGTACCAGGTTCGAATCCTGCCTCGGCCATGGATGTGTGTGATGTCCTTAGGTTAGTTAGGTTTAAGTAGTGCTAAGTATTAGGGGACTGAAGACCTCAGAAGTTAAGTCCCATAGTGCTCAGAGCCATTTGAACAATTTTTTTCCTGCACTTCCGCGTACTTTTGAGGGCCTACACGATTTTCGGCAGGTGTACTAGTTTGTTTGGTCCTTCAGTGTATAATTTTCTAGCAATGTAACGTTGCAGCCGAATAGGAGTAATGACACACGGTCAGAAACACATGACGCCAGCAAGGATAGAACAATCGGGAGAGGAAAGGTTACACTTTTTTTTTTTTTTTTTTTTTTTGTCATTGGTCTACTGACTGGTTTGATGCGGTCCGCCACAAATTCCTTTCCTGTGCTAACCTCTTCCCTTTTCATCTCAGAGTAGCACTTGCAACCCACGTCCTCAATTATTTGCTTGACGTATTCCAATCTCTGCCTTCCTCTACAGTTTTTGCCCTCTACAGCTCCCTCTAGTACCATGGAAGTCATTCCCTCATGTCTTAGCTGATGTCCTATCATCCTGTCCCTTCTCCTTATCAGTGTTTTCCACATATTCCTTTCCTCTCCGATTCTGCGTAGAACCTCCTCATTCCTTACCTTATCAGTCCACCTAATTTTCAACATTCGTCTATAGCACCACATCTCAAATGCTTCGATTCTCTTCTGTTCCGGCTTTCCCATAGTCCATGTTTCACTACCATACAATGCTGTACTCCAGACGTACATCTTCAGAAATTTCTTCCTCAAATTAAGGCCGGTATTTGATATTAGTAGACTTCTCTTGGCTAGAAATGCCTTTTTTGCCATAGCGAGTCTGCTTTTGATGTCCTCCTTGCTCCGTCCGTCATTGGTTATTTTACTGCCTAGGTAGCAGAATTCCTTAACTTCATTGACTTCGTGACCATCAATCCTGATGTTAAGTTTCTCGCTGTTCTCATTTCTACTACTTCCCTTTACCTTCGTCTTTCTCCGATTTACTCTCAAACCATACTGTGTACTCATTAGACCATTCCGTTCAGCAGATCATTTAATTCTTCTTCACTTTCACTCAGGATAGCAATGTCATCAGCGAATCGTATCATTTATATCTTTTCACCTTGTATTTTAATTGCACTCCTGAACCTTTCTTTTATTTCCATCATTGCTTCCTCGATGTACAGATTGAAGAGTAGGGGCGAAAGGCTACAGCCTTGTCTTACACCCTTCTTAATACGAGCACTTCGTTCTTGATCGTCCACTCTTAATATTCCCTCTTGGTTGTTGTACATATTGTATATTATCCGTCTCTCCCTATAGCTTACCCTTACTTTTTTCAGAATCTCGAACAGCTTGCACCAGCTTATATTGTCGAACGCTTTTTCCAGGTCGACAAATCCTATGAAAGTGTCTTGGATTTTTCTTTAGCCTTGCTTCCATTATTAGCAGTAACGTCAGAATTGCCTCTCTCGTCCCTTTCCTTTTCCTAAAGACAAACTGATCGTCACCTAGCGCATTCTCAATTTTCTTTTCCATTCTTCTGTATATTATTCGTGTAAGCAGCTTCGATGCATGAGCTGTTAAGCTGATTGTGCGATAATTCTCGCACATGTCAGCTCTTGCCGTCTTCGGAATTGTGTGGATGATGCTTTTCCGAAAGTCAGGTGGTATGTCGCCAGACTCATATATTCTACACACCAACGTGAATAGTCGTTTTGTTGCCACTTCCCCCCATGATTTTAGAAATTCTGATGGAATGTTACCTATCCCTTCTGCCTTATTTGACAGTGAGTCCTCCAAAGCTCTTTTAAATTCCGATTCTAATACAGGATCCCCTATCTCTTCTAAATCGACTCCTGTTTCTTCTTCTATCACATCAGACAAATCTTCACCCTCATAGAGGCTTTCAATGTATTCTTTCCACCTATCTGCTCTCTCCTCTGCATTTAACAGTGGAATTCCCGTTGCACTCTTAATGTTACCACCGTTGCTTTTAATGTCACCAAAGGTTGTTTTGACTTTCCTGTATGCTGAGTCTGTCCTTCCGACAATCATATCTTTTTCGATGTCTTCATATTTTTCCTGCAGCCATTTCGTCTTAGCTTCCCTGCACTTCCTATTTATTTCATTCCTCAGCGACTTGAATTTTTGTATTCCTGATTTTCCCGGAACATGTTTGTACTTCCTCCTTTCATCAATCAACTGAAGTATTTCTTCTGTTAGCCATGGTTTCTTCGCAGCTACCTTCTTTGTACCTATGTTTTCCTTCCCAACTTCTGTGATGGCCCTTTTTAGAGATGTCCATTCCTCTTCAACTGTACTGCTACTGCGCTATTCCTTATTGCTGTATCTATAGCGTTAGAGAACTTCAAACGTATCTCGTCATTCCTTAGTACTTCCGTATCCCACTTCTTTGCGTATTGATTCTTCCTGACTAATGTCTTGAACTTCAGCCTACTCTTCATCACTATTATATTGTGATCTGAGTCTATATCTGCTCGTGGGTACGCCTTACAATCCAGTATCTGATTTAGGAGTCTCTGTCTGACGATGATGTAATCTAATTGAAATCTTCCCGTATCTCCCGGCCTTTTCCAAGTATACGTCCTCCTCTTGTGATTCTTGAACAGGGTATTCGCTATTACTAGCTGAAACTTGTTACAGAACTCAATTAGTCTTTCTCCTCTTTCATTCCTTGTCCCAAGCCCATATTCCCCTGTAACCTTTTCTTCTACTCCTTCCCCTACAACTGCATTCCAGTCGCCCATGACTATTAGATTTTCGTCCCCCTTTACATACTGCATTACCCTTTCAATATCCTCATACACTTTCTCTATCTGTTCATCTTCAGCTTGCGACGTCGGCATGTATACCTGAACTATCGTTGTCGGTGTTGGTCTGCTGTCGATTCTGATTAGAACAACCCGGTCATTGAACCGTTCACAGTAACACACCCTCTGCCCTACCTTCCTATTCATAACGAATACTACACCTGTTATACCATTTTCTGCTGCTGTTGATATTACCCGATACTCATCTGACCAGAAATCCTTGTCTTCCTTCCACTTCACTTCACTGACCCCTACTATATCGAGATTGAGCCTTTGCATTTTCCTTTTCAGATTTTCTAGTTTCTCTACCACGTTCAAGCTTCTGACATTCCACGCCCCGACTCGTAGAACGTTATCCTTTCGTTGATTATTCAATCTTTTTCTCTTGGTAACCTCCCACTTGGCAGTCCCTTCCCGGAGATCCGAATGGGGGACTATTACGGAATCTGTTGCCAATGGAGAGATCATCATGACACTTCTTCAATTACAGGCCACATTTCCTGTGGATACACGTTACGTGTCTTTAATGCAGTGGTTTCCATTGCCTTCTGCATCCTCATGTCGTTGATCATTGCTGATTCTTCCGCCTTTAGGGGCAATTTCCCACCCCAAGGACAAGAGAGTGCCCTGAACCTCTATCCGCTCCTCCGCCCTCTTTGACAAGGCCGTTACACTTATCATATGACAAAGAAGGGAAAAATAGACTAGTCATGAAAGTAGGGTTGGTGTTGACAATAGCAAAGTATTTGTTAGGTGGTGGACAAGAAGGAAGACAGCTAGTACATGGCAGAAGGAAAGCTAAGCTACTTCGAGGACATGAGGTGAAGCGTTAAGCTCCGACTGAATTCACTCTATTCTTGGATCAGACAGAGCCTACCGTGTAGTTAGTACCCTAATCATATGGAGGAAGTGGAGAAAGACATCGTGTTAGGCATAGATACAACAACGCTGGTAAACAGACTCTGTCTGAACAGAGTAAGGCCCAACGTTAGCGATCGGCAGCCGTATCATCCTCTGCCAATAGGAGTCGCTGAGTGCGGGTTTGGAGGGTCATGTTGTCAGCACTTGGCTCCCCCGGCCGTTGTCAGTTTTCGTGACCAGAGCCGCTTCTCCTCAGTCAAGTACCTCCTCAGTAGTCCTCAAAAGGGCGTTGGGCATCGCGCTTGCCAACAACACTCGGCAAATCAGGATGGTGATCCATCCAAGTGCTCGCCAAGCCCAACAGCACTTCTGTGATCTGACGGACTGTGGCAAGACCGCTTTCAGCCACGCTGACTACATGCATAAATTTTATTTGCAATTTTTGAATTTCATTATAAAATTTTCTAAATGTTAATTTAGCTTAATTGACACATAGGTGAATGCAATAATTACATTTTAGCTTCCTCAGATCAACCACTCTTTGCTTAATCATTGCATTGCGTAATCTCGGCATGCGGTGGGTCAGTATTGTCAGGGTTTCACTTCGAATTAGTGTCTATTCTTGATGCAGGAGCTCCTACAAGTAAGTCCCAATCATGATTCAAAATGATTCAAATGGCTCTGAGCACTATGGGACTTAACATCTGAGCTCATCATTCCCCTAGAACTTAGAACTACTTAAAGCGAACTAACCTACGGACAACACACACCTCCATTCCCAAGGCAGGATTCGAACCTGCGACCGTAACAGTCGGTTCCGGACTGAAGCGTCTAGAACCGCTCGGCTACCGCGGCTGGCAATCATGATTCTCCCGTTTCTGATCCTCCTCTCCAACTCATCCCACAGCAGCTCGACTGCGTTACAGTCAGTGGACTGTGGATCTATTCCTTGTTTTTCCAACTTTTTCGAACACCTAGAGACTTCAAGTACTTCTGACACAAGCAGGATGTGTGTTTCGGATCATTGTACTGCCAGAAGACAAACTCTTTCCCAATCAGACGCAAACCAGATGTCTTGGCATGTCTCTGTAGAATGACATGATAACCATTCTGCTTCATTTTTCCATCTATTTTCACAAAATCTCCAACTTTATTCTGTCCAAATGATTACCATACCACCACCGAACCTCTCTCCATGCTTCACATTTGAAACTACGCTGAAAATTTAAGTGTTGGTGGGGTAAGCGGCTTGCGACTTGATCGCGTTTACTTCCAAACATTTCGAAGTTGCATTCATCAGTGACTAAGACTCTTTTCCAATCCCCTGCTGTTCAATGGTGTATCGTAGTCCATTAAAACCTTTTCTCTTTGTTAATACGGCGCAACAAGGGTTTCCTTGTTGCTACGTAACCCTGGAGATTGTTTTCTGCCGTGGGCCGTTACACTATTGGCTCACTCACTGGCGTATTCCTTGTTGTGTTTAGTTCAGCACTCAATTCACGAACAGTTTTGAATCTGTTACGTTTACTAGTCACTAACCGAATACTTTCCATGGCGTCCTGATATTTTCCTGGGAGCCGGTATCCCGATGCCGGTTTGATCGTATGGTCTTGACAACTCCGTTGATGGAAATCATCAATTTCTTTGGTATTTGTCGGAAACTATCGCCTTTCTGGTGCAAAGTGAGTATCTTTACTCGTAAATCATAAGGAACCTGGCGCTTTGGGGCCAATTCCAGTTACTTTTGCTGCGTGCATACGAACGGAACTACAACTGAACAGAACTGTAAACATCGTACCTATGCAAAGTGGTGCTGTCTATGGCGCCACTGGGAGCGATCAGTCGAACTGCTTGGAGGGGTGAAGTCAGTTTCTATAAAACTGAGCAATATCTGTGTGTACCAATATGTACTACATACACAATAACTATCTATAGAATACTGTGTTATTATTGATAGTTATTTGAGCCTATTCCTCTGCAGTCTAACCGATAACTCACATAGGTCACTTCCATCTTGCTCCGTTGTAATATGCAACATATTGTTTCCAAATTTATGGATGGTAGTGCATTATCACGGTAATAATGATTTGGCAGGACTACTGATTGGACTAGCTTCTCCTTTATTTTAGGTGGAAATAACTTTCCAAATATTGAATGCCGTGTAGGCAAAAGAATGACTTTCTACGTGGTGTGACGGCTTGTTTTCTGAGTTTAGATACTCATGCAAATTTACACCGAGATCTTTAGCTCTTTTTTGATACGATAACGGAATATCGCCAAGCATTATGGAGGGAACTGTATCACGAAAACATTCGGTGCCGTAAGACACCTTAAGTTGTAGTTTCAGACCGAAGTTTTGTGCCTATCACGATGTTGACAAATGTCATAATTTATGTCTGGTATATCTGATATGGCAGAAGTGATGTTATTGGGGCTACCGCTTAGAGATTGTGGCCTGTCGCCAGCATGGAAGTGATATTTACAGGAATGCAACGCATATTACTGATTATTGTAGTGAAATGTCAATAGTTTTTACCCTGTTGTGGATGTTGCCAAATTTGAAGTAGTGAAACAGAATGTACCTCATGCTGAATGAAACAAAATTTTTAGGCTTAGCAGATGTGCGCAGGGTGTAAACAATAACTGATTACAACGTGCCACATTGGTGTCAGGGAAGTCGAGACGAAAAGTCTTATGCAGGACACTTGTGATTTATCAAGTCTGGAAAGTATCTCATAATGGCCTACAAAACCACCTAAGCTACAGTGCATGCGCATCACCCGAGATTTTCGGTATTCTCTCGCTCTCTACCTGAAGACTATTAATCCTAGGGAAAAATTCATAACACATTTTTGGAGCATATTTAGCGTAGTTCAACTTTGTAACAGGCTAAGTTTTCGCTGGAAGACACGGTTGTCGAATTACTCAAGAGAAACGTACAAAAGTGACTTTCAGACGCAACCACAACGGCCACGATTTTTAATATATTGGTCATGGCACTCCATCCTACCACTGTACAAAAACTACCGACTATACGAATTGTTTTCTATATTCGACCTCCTTTGGTCATCACTGATTGAGCTATTACGCCACAGGCTTAGTCGGCTACCATCGTTAACATTACTAATTTAACCGTTCCGTGAGAGAAATGAACGAAAAACGACTGCTATAGAAGTTGTGCAAAAGCTAATTACGGAAACAGTTCGTACACCTTACAACCACAGCAGTTTCGTAGTACGAAATAATAAGCCCTGTCAACGGTGACTAAAAAAGTTCGAATATACGAAATAATTTATGTAGTCGCAAATTTTAGTGCAATGGTAGAGGGGACTGCCATGGACTACATACTAAAATTTCTGACCGGAATGGGTGATGATGGAGGTGGGAGTGCATTTGAAGATCACTTTTGTGCGTCTTTCCGGAATAGCTCAGAAACGGCGGCCTCCAGCGAAAACTTATCCCAGTGCAAAATTAAAGTACATTCAATATCCATTAAGAAAGGTCGCATTCATTTTTTCTCTAGAACTAGTAGTTAGCGCGTAGAGAACGACAGAATATAGAAAATATCACGGGATGCGCATGCACTGGGCCTTAGATAGTTTTTGTAGGCCAGTTTCAGGTACTTTCCCGATACGATAAGCGTCAAGTGTCCCGATATAATTGTTCGTCTTGATCTTCTTTACATCCATGTAACACCTTGTAAACGAATGGTCTTTATCAGTTTTCTTAAAGATGCACGTAATACTCGACGCCTTAATGTCTTTATTGGTTAGTGAGCTGACGGTTCTCCGTTTGTTGACGCACTGAACAATGACCCTCCCATGAGCACCACATGCTTATACAATCATTGTGTAATGAAAACATTGCACTTTGCTATTCAGTAACGCTGTCAAATCATTAACATGTATTTTGTCCCGTTTCGTCCTAATAGCTCTACGTTATAATTAGTTCCTTATTCCAAGACACGGAATGTAGCTTAGCACTACAGTAGGTATTTTTGTTCATTCAATTCTATTATTCTTACGTCTCACTTTATTTTATAAAACATTCGTTTGGGTTAGGTACAATGATTGCTTTTCAGATTTTAGTTTCACATCTCTAGGAACCTAATTCGTTATTTACCACTCCAACCTGACAACCAATAGTGAAACATCTGTTAACGCAGGTACTGAGGAGTTAGAATGGGCATTCTGGCCTAATCTGCGTTTCATGTTATGCATTTTGTTCAGTAGTAGTAATGTGGCATTAACATACTTCATAAGTTCCTTGTGACAATCCTACGGCTATTAAGGTAAATGCTGCAACCTAAGCAATGGTGAGTAGGTAAATGGACTTAATCATATGGTTGTAGTTTGTGCTGTTAGTGGTATAAATATTCCACTGTAGACATACATATGCTCACTATATCAATAATAAGATGAAATATTAAAATTTCTTTGAGGAATAATTCGGATGATTATATTTATTGACGGTATTAAAAATACCACTGTTAGCTATCTCAGTTGTTTTTAAATAGCAACACATGGCTCTGAAACTGGAAAAAATCTTAGAAAGAAGTACTGTAAATTTACTGTCATTTGGAAGGGCGATAAAGGATAAAATTTGGAAAGGGAAGGATTTAGTAAGTTTAGGTAGATGGGAGGTAGTTGATGGGAAACAGAAATGTATTATGAGACTGGGGAATGGGCACTTGAAGTGTATCTTTTTGTAGGAAGAATATAATTTCATTCATCTTTGTAAAGAGCCACTGTCCTTTGGATGTCTTTTTTTTTTTTTGTTTATAGCCTCTGGGAAAGGAAGAAGAAAGATGGCGTACAATGTTTAGTCCAATGAAGTGTAATAATCACTGTATTCTGTGACGCTGTAGTGGAAATTTATCGATTGTCTGTCGATAAAAAACGACAAGAGTAGAAAGAATTTTCTCTTGCTTTTGTGTAAGATCGCGTCTAAGCTCACTCTTGTTTCCTCTGTCTTCGGTAATCGGTTGTAGGTACGAGAAACGTCGTGTAAATTCTGTTTAAAATTAACTGGTGGTAATGACCGAACATACATCGCATTCAGTCATTAATTTGCCTCTGCTCTCAGCAGTCAGCAGCACTGAGATTAAATGTCAATGATTTTAATGTATCTTGCATTCATTTAATGTAAGAGATATTAGAATGATTCAGAATGATTCAGTCATTCGTTCCCGAACAAAGATGTTGCCGGTCCTTGCCCATATCAGACCCCGGACCCAGTTTCGATAACTAGACTGTTCATCATCTTAAAATGATGTGTTCTCCTACCAGGAAGCTACAAAAGCGAGGAAAAATAAAGTTAAAAGGGGTATAAAAAATAAAGAGATAGGGAAAGATGACTGCGGGTTTGGTGGTGAGGGAGAGGGGAGGGTGAGGGGACTATGTGCGTTAGGCTAGGGAGGGAATAAATCTTACTATGGATTTTTCCGTCACTTCTGTGTTGAGCAAGTCCATATTTAAAGTTAACTAACAAGTACACTTTTCTCGTTTTATTTATTTTTGTTTATTTCAAACTATTTTCCTGTCTATTGATCCATCTTCAGGAAACAAGTGACTGATATCTGAAAGGGACACTAGTTCTTAGGTAAGCAAACATTATAAGCAATGACACAGACTACTTACATAGAATGTTGTGCATTATACTTATTTCTTAACGTTAAAAATTAAGCTTCACACAATTGACAATATTGAGCACAATAAATAATTAAATTACCCAAAGTTACAGGTTAAATAGTTATAAAGCTAAAGATAGTGAGGTCTTGATATTAGGTGAGAATCTGTTAAAGTGAGTATACTCTTCATTTAACATTGTAAATTAAACTTTAAGCAATGGATAGTATTATACACAATAATTAACATACACAATCTTAAAGTGTTACAAGTTACCTGACGCTAAATAAAGCCGCCTTGGACGATAGTGCCTCAGTAAACTTAATGAAACAGCTACTACTGATGCGACTAGCATTAAATGCAGATGCAAAGCACAAAATTTCAGTACCGATTTATTTCTTCATCAGGATATCGGCTTATAAGTCCATCATTAGACTTTAACTGCCTATCATCATCAAAAAGGTTACAATACGATGATGGCATTGCAAACACAATCCGAAATTCATAATTTTGTGCTTCTCAGTGTTAATTAAGTTGTTCTACTGAGCATGTGCGGAAGTGTCAGTTAACAAGATCATGATTACATTGTTATTGGCCTGTGTATTTTGTAAATGCATGCGAGTCCGAATGCGCTGACAGAAAGCAGTGTGACTGAATGCGTCGTGTTACTTCACTTTCAACATTTAGTTAATCGATGTTACTTTGTCTGGTTGCAATGATTTGTTATTTGTTGCCAATATGTCACTGCTGTTTATTCTTTCTATAGGCCAAAGTTTTCAAAAATTCTTTGTATTCTCTCACGAGTTGTGTTTTATTTGGACACCGAGACACGAGGATACTCAGCGAAATGAACTAGCTTACAAATTAGCTGAAGATGTAACCACTGGAGAGAATCTTGAAGTCTGAGTAACAGGCACAGACGGGCAATTGCAACTGCGACACGAAAGTTTGAAAACCTAGGATATGGAATGGCAGGAGACCACAATCCTCAATAAGCTCAGGCAAGTCACGGCGGCCACCGACGCGTATCGTTGTTCTCTCGAAGCCTCTCTGAAAGATACCACCGTTCTGTACCGACTACCTGTCGACCACAACAGAATTACCTAAGGGTTCCTTTTACGTCACGAAGCAGCTGTGGTAGGCATCTCACGATACCCCATATTCTGGCAGTGTATGTCCTGGTGGCTTATCTGAGACGAGCCATCAAGATATTTACGGATGATGGATAGCAGCTACGAAAGTCAAAAGTTTCCTGATAGAAAGTGAATCTTATAACTTGATGTAATGCACCTTAAGGTACTGTGTGAGCGGTTGATGTTGGGCAGTATCTCTTTCGGTGGCGTGTGCCCCAGTGGCTCAGGCTACTTCCTGTTTCTGCACTGTCATGTATTTTTAAATTTGTATATGCGTCTCATATGTTTTATTTAACTTTTTAAGCTCATAAACTATCTAGTCCGTACGCTCATCACTTTCTCGTCCCCTTCGTGGTTCACCTTCCAGGGACCGGGAATAGTATTTATGTGCTAGGGCTTTAATTCACATTTAACCACCTGACCTAAGCAACTGTCACTCGAATTTTCGACCATGACAACAGGGTCACAGACCCTGAAACTGGCAATTCATCTTTTCTCCTCTCATATCTGTTTATGCGAATTTCCAATGAAATAAGGGACTATTAACCAAGCTGTTTAGTCCCTTTAAATCCAAAATGAACATCTTTATTTTGGTTGTTGATTCTGCTACAGCACGATTAAAAGTACAGTATGATGCTATGAGGACGAAATAGTACCACTGCACAACTTTGATGAATGAAAGACACACCTTATAACGAAACTTCGAAAATTTGACCTCCTTTATTACGACGCTTGTACTTTTCTGTTAGCATGCAGCCGTAATCCTAGTAGATCTCATAATATTTTAAACTGATGTTTGGCGTCATAATATGAAAAGAAAGATGTCACAGCTGTTGATAATCTGTGTTAATTACACGTTACACGTCAGACGTCGTTTCTCTCCTTAGTAAATATGGCTTGACGCGTGTGTTCTTAGTAACGCTGATGACAGGGGCGAGTGCTAAATTTGAAAGTGGTTATCATATCTTGGCTATTGACTGGTAGGAATTTTGGGTACAGTTGTTCGATTGCCCTTGAGGGAAGAGCATTGTTGTATTTATATAGTAAGGTCTGATCCTATTTACAGTTATAAGCAGTTATAGCATGTTATAAAGTGTTGCGCCAAAGGCAGTAACACCTCCACAACATCATTAACAAAAAGAATTATGACAAGATAATTACGGACGTGTCGGTTAAAGCATTTAAGAATTACTTGTAATGATACAGGTAACAGAGATTTAATATTTCTTTCGATCACTCAGCATGAATGGACTACCTGGTCGTAGCTCATTCGGAAACGTTAATTAACTGAGCGAGAGCTTTATGCAAGACTTATTTCACTGGAGATTTCTCTCACTGCCAGCAGGCTTCTGAGTCATTTTATTGATCCGAAAACAAAATTTTGGAAGACGGTCGAAGGAGTCTACCAGTAAATGTAGAAACTTTTAGGAAGACTCTTTTCCTCCTAAGTCAGTTCTTCCATCATTACAAATCTAATGACGTTAAACTGTTGACTTGTGCGTGCAGCCATCTTTATTAACCATTGACACAAAATCGCCTACATTCTCAGTAGTAAGCATTCCGAAATTAGTGCCGTTTTAATTGCAACAGACCAGTAGTTTTCCCTAACTTTAAAACTCCCTCTGTCTTCATATTTGAGGGTCCGTGGAAGCCGAGTGCACGTCTAATGTCGATTGTTTCCATTAAGGGTGCCAGACTTGTTAATACCGTGCCTCTAAATACCTCTCCTTCTGACTAAGTAGGTGCAGCAAGAGGAAAAAAGAACCAGATGCGTAATTAGTTCACATCACTTGTTTCACAAATGTTCACTTTATTTAACAATTATAGTTACAACACTGTGTTCTCAAAAGAACTAAATTCTAAAATTACTTGCCCCTCTCCTTTCCGAGAGGGAATTAAAATTGACTAAAGAACTACAAACACGAACAGTGAGGTGCTGTTAGCCTACATATCAATGGCGGACGAGCCCTGTGCATCCACGGTTAGATGTTAGGAGGAAGTCGAACCTGCATTTAGGTCAGCTGCTGTAATCGGAGTTATCTCAAGTTACTACCACTAGTCAAGGACTAAGCAAAGAAATGGTCCGCGCATAACGCAAGGAACGAGGCACTTTCGACGTGAAGTGACGTAAAATGTCAACTAGCCTATAGTACTTGGCACTCAAAATGCATATCGTACAATGGCAATAAAGATGACCACACGCTCATTACTCTTCCTAGCATCCCAGGTAGATCTTTCGTGTCCATACAGTCATTAAACGTAATTATGGGCAGTAAAATAGCATGCTTCGCTCTCGTACTGTGCGTTATGGGTCTTTCACTTCACCTGCAGCCTCCCTCGAGACTCTCGTAAATTCTTTTTCCGCCAACTGCCCATCGGAAATTTTAACAGTCGAACGTACACGCTGTTGCCCTACTGTGAATATATTCCAAAAGACTTTTGCGCTAGATATGGCGTCCATCTAGAAATCAAACAGAAGATAAGCCTTTCCAGCAAAAAGAATACTTTCTAAGTACTTTAGTAATGGAGGAAATGAGATTAGTGATAAACGTGACATCAAAATTACGAATTGCAAAGTTTGCGGAGGTGAGAAATCCTACTAACAAGAAAGCAAAGTTAGGCTTGACTGATGATGCAAGGAATATGTGAAGGAATCTAGCACACGCAAAGGAGGCATTCCACTCCGAACGAAGGCTTTTCCACTCGGAACGAAGGCTTCTAGTGTCAAAATAGAGCGTAATCTGAGGATGATTTTTCAGAGACTGTAGGGTTGGTGCACACCGTTGTATGGACGTGTATCACGGACTGCGGAAAACCGGAAAGGAAGAGTATCGTAGACTTTGAAATGTTGTATTGCAGAAGAATGTTGAAAATTAGTTGTAGCCGAGGAGGAACATTTTGAAAACACTTGCTATCAGGAGGGAAGGACGGAAAAACGTGTTGCAAGAGAACTACTACTACTATTGCCTAGATTATATCTCGTAGTTTAACTGTAACAGATTCGTGAAGACTGCCTGTTATTATGCTTCATTAATTACATAAGCTACCATGTAGCCATCGACTTTGATACTTGCCCTAAAGTGATCAAGGGAGGAAGCAAATAATATATATAAATTTTCTCTCACTCTTGTCCACTACCTGTGCAATGCCGACTGTTCGGGACGATTTACAGACATCACTAAAAACTTGAAATTTTATTGTGAAACGGTTAATCCCTGTGGAATGGTTAGACTGCTTAGAATTGTAGTGTACGTTCTTTATTCTGAATTTAAAAGGACATGATTTCTCTATCTTTTGTGGGCAACTGCTATGAGGTGTGGGAGTACACGACGAAGACGAATGGCTGGAAAGCAGCTCTGATTAAAACTGGTGGTTTATTATAATAACCAACAGGAAATACATGAAGCGACATCAAACCAATGTTAACATTATACAATCCCTTACTTGCAAAATAAACTGCTTAAATAAAATTGCAGGTGACAAACGGCGTGAATGACTTCGGAGACTAGGTTACGAAACTGGCAGACCACACAAAGAGGAGGACAATAATACTCTCAACCCGGTTATTTAGAGAGAAAGTTCTTTCTCTACCACCACTGAAGTGCACTGGTGAAGGGGACTAATCTGCAGTGCGACAGAAGCCAGTGTCGTATCCTTCCTACTACAATTAATGAATTCCGTAACTACGACAAATTATAGCTGAAAAAACATTACGCGAATTGTGGCTCATTCTATTACGTAGACTCATTTATCCAACCCAGTAGGAAAGCCGGTGCTCAAGGTATCTTTACTTTGTTCATAGTTGGCGGCCGGGCCACAAAAAGGTTCTTACCCAGAACCAGAGATACAACTTCAGATTCCACAATCAGTTTCACGCAAACACACGTGAAGACTATGAGGAGCACTCTGCAAGCGATAACTTTCACTAAGCAGCTGCGAAATTTACCTTACTTTTTTTTCTACATGAGGCTCATGTCACGAAATAATCAGTCTGTTTATATTGTAAGAAATTAGTTTCTATTAGTTTAGTTACGCTCTCAAATTGTGGAAAGAACTGCTTTTCAATAAATGCAGGAAGATTCTCAATTAAAGACACACTAGTGCTAGTGGCGCATGGCCAGTAGTGAGAGGAACAAAGGAAGAACTTATCAAACATCACTTGTTAAAATTTATTAAAAACTCCATGATTCATAATAAGAAACACTCCCGAGCATTTAATGGAATTAATGAAGCTATATGCTGACAAAAGAGAAGTATGTGTCGACAATAACTAAAATAGAAATGGTACCATTATTCAGTCTTCAATAAACAGTCTGATTTTGTATGTGGTGGTGGTGGTTGTTAGTGCGTAACGTCCCGTCGACAACGAGGTCATTAGAGACGGAGCGCAAGCTCGGGTTAGGGAAGGATTGGGAAGGAAATCGGCCGTGCCCTTTCAGAGGAACCATCCCGGCATTTGCCTGAAACGATTTAGGGAAATCACGGAAAACCTAAATCAGGATGGCCGGAGACGGGATTGAACCGTCGTCCTCCCGAATGCGAGTCCGGTGTGCTAACCACTGCACCACCTCGCTCGGTTGATTTTGTATGTCATGGATAGTGTAAGGAAATAATACTTTCGTTTATTTGTACTACATTTAAATATTTTGAGTTAAATTGGTTAACTCAGTTTATAATTTGCCAGTTGCTACCATATAAAGATAATTGATATACAAGACATTCACATAACGATTTTACTCATATTCTTCTGTTTTGTAGTTTTTTTTCTTTTTCAGGTGTTCTACTATTATCTTTAAACGGTAATGTTTTGAAGTTGTGGACACAATGGCATAAAAAGTAATTTTTTCGTTATTTTTGTAACAATAATTTTCTTGACTTGGAGAACAGTAATTTACTTCTCTGCCAGACAGTATTTAATTTTAATGTTGGTTCGCGTAATATTTCAACAATATGCGTAGTTCAGCGATATTTACGTCGGAAGGTGTCTAGCGATCGTCATTTTGATGTATCTGGGCATAAAGGTGGCTCAATTGGGGAAAGGCAATACGTCGTCTTCAAGTTTTACTAAGAGAACAATGTTAATATTCTTGGAACACTGAATACAAACGTCACAATTGTAAAGTATTTATAAATAAACTTTAAACAGACAACAAAGTATATTGTACGTCATAGAGGAGCTTATTAGCATCATTAACTATATAACCATATTATCATGGATAAATTCAGACTCATTTATGATCTCACATATATTATAATTCTAGATGAAATTAATTCATCCCCTCCTCCTTGAAGCACGGACATCGCCATTGGTGTGAAGGCTTGCGATACAGACAGCCGTACATTTGGTGGAGCCCGCCCGGTTAGCCGTGCGGTCTAACGCACGGCTTTGGGGAGTGGGAATGAGCGCCTGGTTCCAGGCTCGAATCCGCCCGGCTGACTTGTGTCGAGGTCCGGTGAGCCGGCCAGTCTGTGAATGGTTTTTAGGCGCTTTTCCATCTGCCTCGGCGAATGCGGGCTGTTTCTCGTTATTCCTCTTCAGCTGCACTATGACGGCGATTGCTGCGCAAACAGGTTCTCCACGTACGCGTACACCACCATTACTCTACCACGCAAACATAGGGGCTACACTCGTCTGGTGTGAGACGTTCCCTGGGGGTCCATCGAGGGGCCGAACCGCACAATAACCTTTGGTTCGGTGTGGGGCGGCGGAGGGGTGAAGTGGACTGTGGTAGTCGTCGTGGGGTTGTAGACCACTGCGACTGCGGCGGGGACGGAGCCTCTCCGTCGTTTCTACGTCCCCGATTCACAAGAGGGGAAACTACAGTCGTAATATTTGCCGAGGGCATGCATCAATACTGTATAGTTAAATGATGATGGTAGCCTCTTGGCTAAAATATTCCGGAGGTAGAATGGTCCCCCAATTCGTATCTTGGGGCGGGGACAGCTCAGGACGATGTCGTTAATAGGAGAAAAAAACTGGGTTTCTACGGATCGGAGTGTCAGACTCCTTAATCGGCCAAGTAGGTTATAAAATTTAAACAGCGAACTAGTCAGGTTGAAGTTAGTGTTAGTGGTAGTTAGTGAAGTTCGGTGGCAGCTGAAACAGCACTTACGGTGAGGTGAATACAGGGTTGTAAATACAAAATCAAATAGGGTAATGCAGGAGTAGGTATGATAACGAAGTAAAAAAAAAAGCAGGCTATGATAAGCTACAGTAAACAGCATAGCGGACGCATTATTGTAGCCAAGATAGACACGAAGCGCACACCCAAGACAGTAGTACAAGTCTATATGCCAGCTGATTGCCAGATGATAAGGAGATTGAAGAAATGTATGATAAGATACAACAAATTATTCAGATACTTAAGGGAGACGAAAATCAAAGAATCATGAGGGACTGAAATTCTGTAGCAGGAAAGGAAGAGATGGATGAATGGTAGGTGAATAAGGACTGGGTGAAAGGAATGAAAGAAAAAGCTGCCTCGTAGAATTTAGCACAGAGCATCATTTAATCATCGTTAATACTTGGTTTAACAATCGTGAAAGAACATTGTATATGTGGAAGAGACCTGGACACACCGGATGGTAATACAGAGATTTCGGAACCAGATTGTAAATGATATGACATTTTCAGGGGCTGATGTGGACTCTGACCACAATTTATTGGTTATGAACTGTAGATTAAAACTAAAGAAACTGCAAAAAGGTAGGAATTTAAGGAGATGCGGCCTGGATAAACTTAGTGGACGAGAGGTTGTGTGGTTTCAGAAGGAGCATTAGAAAAGGATTGATAAGAACAGGCGAAAGAAATACAGTAGAAGAAGAATGGGTAGCTTTGCGAGATGCAATAGTGAAGGCAGAAGAGGACCAAGTACACTGGTGTCCAAAATTAAAGCAACAAATGGAAATTTTGCAAGGTTGCGTTTATTTTGCCACAGAACAGTATGAACAGGTGACAGCAAAGTAGAAACAATGTAAGGAATACGGAACGTAAACAACTGCAACATGTACAACGGTAGACAAAAACGTTCTTCGTTTGTTCGAACCTAACATATTTGCACACACAGTATGACAATTGGTTAGTGTGCTCAGCATGGAGTGTGACCACCTCTGGCAGGAATACAGACCTGACAACGACGGGGCATGCTGTGCGTGATGCCATCAGTCTCCTGTTGAGGTAATAACGCCCATTCTTCCTACACAGTTGCTCGTAGCTTTGGAGAGTGGTTGGGTGACATAATGCAGGCTACCTCCTAGTCCATCCTAGGCATGCTCTCGGGTCAAATCGGGAGAGAGAGCTGCCCACGCTACGCGTGCTCTATCTTCCGTTTCCAAGAAGACATCAACCACTTGTGTTCTATGACTTCGAGAATTGTCGTCCATGAATATGAAGTCTGAACACACTGTATCTCGCAGCAATCGAAAATTAGGTACCAAGATCTCGTCACGATGCCTGACAGCAGTTAAACCTTGGCCACCCGTACATGAAGAGGGGTTCGAGTGGTAAACATAATCTCTGCCCACTCCATTAGGGATCCACTTCGGTATCGGTCTCTTTCCACAATGTTTGGGTCCTGGAACCGTGTTCCACGTTCCATCCAGATGCGAATTCATTGACAGTCACTCTCCAGACTAAATCGGGACTCATCCGTGAAAGCAACATTGGCGTACTCTTCGATCGGCCAGGTGGAATGTTGCTGACTTCACCTCTGTGAAGACGTGTCAGAGGTAGACATACGGCGGGTATCCGACAATAAAGGCCTCTCAGCAGAAGCCTTCTGCACACGATTTGCCTCGATACAACACGTCCAGTGGATGCTGCGAGCTCACATGGCAGTTGCCGTGCAGTACTAAGACAGTACTGTCGTGCCCTTACAGCCAAATAACGGTCCTCTCTTCTGAAGTCATACGCGGTCGGCCCTGGCCGGGTCTTCGGGATCCAGTTTCAGTCCCTATAAAACGTCGCCACATCCGAGAAACAACAGAACGATTCACATTAAGCCATCGGGCCACGTCGGTTTTCGACTGCTCTGGTTCCTTTCTTTCTATGGCCCTTCACCGCAGAGAGTCTTGTAGGCATCTTCTCTTTGCCATGCTGCACCATCTACGACTGTGTACACAGCGATCGTGGATGTAGGGCTACCTGGGAAACACTACCTGGTTTCTAAAGTGCCCTGCCGTCATCGATAGCATGGTTGTCAGTTGACCGGAATGCCTCGCAGAAAGCGATCGTACGGACATCTGGTTGGCAGTTTGTATGATTATAACGTGGAATGGACACAGCCCAAGGAAATAGCGGCTTGTTGCTTTAATTTTGCCCCAGTGGAAATCCTTGGTTAACACAAGAGATATTGAATTTAATGGACAAAGGAGAAAATAAGCAATGCAGTAAATGAAGCGGGCGACAGGGAACGCAAACGTAAAAAATGAGGTAGACAGGAAGTGCAAAATGGCTAAGCTGGAATGGTTAGAGGACAAATGAAAGGATTTAACATACAAGTAAGTCACCAGAGCATACATAGATGCCGCTTACAGTAAAATTAAAGAAAGTTTTGGAGAAAAGAGAATCATCGGTATGGATATCAAGAGATCAGATGGAATACCAATCCTAAGCAAATAAGGTAAAGCAGAAAGGCGGAAAGAGTATATAGAGGGTCTATACAGGAGAGACGTAATTGAGGGCAATATTATGGAAATGGAATAAAACGTAGATGACATGGGAGTTATGATGCTGCGTGAAGAAGTTGACGAACCACTGAAAAACCGAAGTCAAAACAAGGCCCCGGAAGTAGACAACACTCCGTTGGAACTACTGTAGCCTTGGGAGAGCCAGCAATGACAAAACTTTTCCATCTGGTGAGCAAGATGTATGAGACAGGCGAAATACCTTCAGACTACAAGAAGACTATAATAATTCCAATTCCAAAGAAAGGTGGTGCTGAGAGGTGTTACAATTACTGAACTATCCGAATGAGATTTTCACTCTGCAGCGGAGTGTGCGCTGATATGAAACTTCCTGGCAGATTAAAACTGGCCCCGGGGGGTAGACAACACTCCGTTGGAACTACTGTAGCCTTGGGAGAGCCAGCAATGACAAAACTTTTCCATCTGGTGAGCAAGATGTATGAGACAGGCGAAATACCTTCAGACTACAAGAAGACTATAATAATTCCAATTCCAAAGAAAGGTGGTGCTGAGAGGTGTTACAATTACTGAACTATCAGAATGAGATTTTCACTCTGCAGCGGAGGGTGCGCTGATATGAAACTTCCCGGCAGATTAAAACTGTGTGCCCGACAGAGACTCGAACTCGAGACCTTTGCCTTCCGCGGGCAAGTGCTCTACCATCTGAGCCACCGAAGCACGACTCACGCCCGGTCCTCACAGCTTTACTTCTGCCAGTATCTCGTCTCCTACCTTCCAAACGTTACAGAGGCTCTCCTGCGAAACTTGCAGAGCGAAAATCTTGTTCTGGAAACATCCCCCAGGCTGTGGCTAAGTCATGTCTCCGCAGTATCCTTTCTTTCAGGAGTGCTAGTTCTGCAAGTTTCGCAGGAGAGCTTCTGTAAAGTTTGGAAGGCAGGAGACGAGATACTGGCAGAAGTAAAGCTGTGAGGACCGGGCGTGAGTCGTGCTTCGGTAGCTCAGATGGTAGAGCACTTGCCCGCGAAAGGCAAAGGTCCCGAGCTCGAGTCTCGGTCGGGCACACAGTTTTAATCTGCCAGGAAGTTTCACTGAACTATCAGTTTAATAAGTCACGGCTGCAAAATACTAACACGAATTCTTTACAGAAGAATGGAAAAATTAGTTGAAGCTGACCTCGGGGAAGACCAATTTGGCTTCCGGAAAAATGTAGGAACACTCGAGGCAATACTGACCCTACGACTTCTCAAAGAAGGTAAGTTAACGGGTGGCAAACCTACGTTTATAGCATTTGCAGACCTAGAGAAACATTTTGACAATGTCAACTCAAATACTCTCATTCAAATTCTAAGGGTGACAGGAGTAAAATACAGGGAGCGAAAGGCTATTTTCAATTTCTATAGAAATCAGATTACTGTTATACGGGTGGATGGCCACGAAAGGAAGCAGTGGTTGAGAAGGGATTGAGACTGAGTTGTAGCCTATCCCCGATGGTATTCCGTCGGTATATTGAGTACGCCGTAAAGGAAACAAAAGAAAAATTTTAAGTGGAAATTGAAGTCCATGGAGAAGAAATGAGGAGATTTTAAATGTGGCGATGATATTGTAATTCTGTCAGACACAGAAAAGGACTTGGAATAGCAGATAAACGGCATGGACAGTGTCTTGAAAGGAGGGTATAAGACGAACATCAACAAAAGCAAAATGATGGTAATGGAATGTAGTCGAATTAAATCAGGTGATGTTGAGGGAAGTAGATGAGGAAACGAGACACTTAAAGTAGTAGATGAGTTTCACTATTTGTGCAGCAAAATAACTGATGATGTTCTAAGTATAGGGGATATAAAATGCAGACTGACAATGGCAAGGAAAGCGTTAACGAAGAAGAAAAATTTGTTAACATCGAGTATTTTTATGCGTTGTAGCCATGTATGGAAGTGAAAACATTGACAATCAGCAGTTTAGACAAGAAGAGAATTGGTGCTTTGGAAATGTGGTGCTACGGAGGAATGCTGAAGCTTAGATGAGTAGATGACGTAACTAATGAAGAAGTAGTGAATAGAACTGGGAAGAAAAGAAGTTTGGGGCACAACTTGACTAGAAGAAGGGATCTGTTTGTAGGACACATTCTGAGGCATCAACCGATCACCACATTAGGACTGGTGGGGGGGGGGGGGGGGTGGGAGGGTGAGGTAAATGTCGTAGACGGTGACCAGGAAATGAATACAGTAAGCAGATTTAGAAGGACGTAGGTTGCAATAGTTACTCGGAGATGAAGAGGCTTACGCAGGAAAGAGTAGCATGGAGAGCTGCACCAAACCAGTCTGAAGACCACAGAAACAACAATCGAAATCAAGTTATGAATCAATGTTAATATTCCTAAACTGTAGCTCATAATATTTGTGCATGGCCCTATGTTTTATAAATCAATTTGGTTGCTATAGTTCCAAGTTGATTGTTGAAATAATAATTTTGAGGAGCTTCTTCCTCACTTAACTTATGGGGCTGTGTTTTGATAGAAAAGAAGCAGTTCTGTATATTATATAAATTGTAATTAGTTGGAAAATATTGCAAAATTAAGAAAAATTGATTTCTAATTTCGGTTCTGCATAAATGAAAAACATGAGCCGTTTTAAGGTCCTCGTTAATAAATCGAACCCCCCCCCCCCCCCCCGCCCCTCTGACAAAATCTTGGTTACGTCCTTGCCACTCTGGAGAAGATTATCAAGGTTAACACTACACTACAAGAAAGCTCAAATGAGTCTGCTTCCCTCCCTTGGAGATCTGAATACATACACCCACCCACACATTCCTACATGCAGAAATTTTCTTTGGATATCGAATGGTCGAGGAGAATATGCTGGTTCAACACGAAATAAATTTTGTCGCTCCATGAACATTCTCTTTTCAAGAGACTATGAAGGAAAAGAAATCTATCTGTGCAACATATAAAGGAGTTTTTCAAGTAGTGTCGTACGAGACACAATTGATATTTGGCTTAGACATCGTCTTTACTGTTATAATACAATTAGGAATAACTTTCATGGTACTAGAGGGCGGTATGATTGGTAAAACTTGTGAGTGAAGACAGAGATAAAAAACTTCTAACAAATAATTTAAGATGTCGAGTGTAAGAGGTAATCTGAAATGAAGAGGTTGGCCAGGATAGGGGGTTGTAACGGGCAGCATCCTAACAATGGGAAGATTGACGGGGAAAAGAGGTGGCAGTGTATAGTACTTGTACAAAGCAGAATTTCATAGTTAACAACCATTTCGTTCTGATCTAAAAATAATTGTATTGTAATGTGCAGTAGAAACTCCTGGATTCGTTATACAGAAGATACCAATATCTTTGGAATAATTCCCAGTACCGAAATTGTTTGGAACACTGCCTGTGAAAGGTAGAGTTTCAGGTTCGAGCCTTACTCTCTTAAAGCTTGAGGTATTGTGGCTAATCAGTTAAGCTGATTCTTCCTCGTAGTTTTCTCATAGACTGAACCAAGCAGGGAGCGGAGAGTATTTTTTTCCTACAGATACTTCAAATAATTTCACATCTCAAAGATTGTCAGGTGATGAACTGCAGAGGAACACTTCTTCCACAGATAAAAGATACACAGACCGCTATGGTAGAGACACCTTGCGGACGCTTGAGGGCGTATTGCTAAGATTTTGTATCGTCCGCCTGGCGGTACGTTGAAATCTTATATTACGTGTGCCTAACATTACACATGAAGAACATAGAAATAAAAAAAAGTGTGTCTAAGAAAAAATACTTTCACAAAGCAAAACGTTCCCCGCGTAGCATATAGATGGTGGTAATATCGATGGCATTTTGTTTTCGTTGTGTTAGTGAATATTGTGCACTAATGACTATGAAGTGTCGATAGGATACAGTATTAAGGAGTTTTAAAGTTGTGTTCACTGTATCTCCTTCAAGTACCGAATACCTTATAACAACGGAAATTTATCCGAAGTTGTCTTTGAAAAGAGTCGTCAGCTTGAAACGTGTTACACCTCTATTGAAAATGAACCACATGATGGACGTCTCATAGTTGCAAAAATATCGAGAGATAACTAGCGAAGACAGGTATCAGATTTAGATGGAACTATCCCGATTTTCTTGTTACACTAGACTCCAGATTAAACCTTTTCGGGGTACGAAAAAATCCCTGTTGAATCTGAACTAATGATATTTCACATAATATTGTCCGTTCGCTAAGTGAGAGATTAAGGGGCAATTTTCAAGCATAACAGAAATTTGAAATTCAGGTATTAGTTCCAGGTGAGCTAACTCAGCAACTGTTACCTAGAACTTAATCATACTCATTGGCGAGAAAGAAGTCAATCAGAACTACTGGATATTATTACTGTGCACTTTATAGTTCATGAAGCATTAGTAGATTTGTCGCCATGGAGCGAAACCAATGAAGTGCCAGAACTAGCGTGTAATGGCGAAAAGTATAAAATATACTGATGATTTAACAAAGCGAAAGTTCAGTGCATTCCTGAATGTAATGTGTGCTCTTCATATTTTATTGTCTCACGGAGACGAAAATTACGTTACAAAAACACAAGCACTGAAAAGCTCCTAGTTCGTTCGTATCAGATGTTACAGGTTCGTTAATAATTCTTTGTTCAGAAAAAAAACCTGGCGACGCGGACAATATGGTACAGAACGACCTGAAAATGAAAATGTATGCAATAGTCGCGGTCATGGGAATTTCATAAGAAAGGATATGATTGATATATGTTACATGAATAGTTGAAGCATGGACGAGATGCTTTCGCTATTTATTGAAACGGACACAAGGCAGATTATAATTCGAATATTAGTATACCATTAAAAATAATTCAAATTTTGTCTTAACTACCTTCTTTTCCTTCGGATAGTCTACGGGATGCTGACTCCCTCCCCTTCTAATGGTAGAAACGAAAAAAACAATCACAGCAGTGTGTGCAGACTGGTGGCGATTCACAAAAATAGGCGACATCGTTTCCATCTGCCTTAACGTTATGACCATTCTCTTTGGGAGAGAAGATGGATTCTTCTTACGGATTAATTTATGGAGAGTAAAGCAATAATTGATGATGATAATGATGACACACAAGAATACTTGGGAAAACGATTCAAGTGATAAAAAATAATACAAATTTCACCGGGAAAAGGCACCTAGCGTCTAAACCTCATTCTCAGTGAGAAAATTTAGGGAAGTGAAGTACGAATTGCAGAAAATAAAGCTTGTCATAGCCTCAATGTCTTAATTTAAAGGGTACCGCTTTCAGAAGATCAATTCTCCACATTCAAACATTTTTCAAACATGACTAAGCCATGAAATACAAGAGGTCGTCATAAAATTTTCATTAACAAAGCTACGTATTAAAATTATAAACAGCCAACCACTTGCAATGGATAAAGAAATTCTTTACCTAGGTTTCGACAAATATAAGTTTGTCTTCTTCAAAAGGTAACAGTTTTACATTGGTAAGGACTAATGTACCATCGCCATGTTTACAATTGTCGTCATAGATCCATGTGTCAAAAATAAAATATAGTTCTAGAATTAGGGTTTGTCACGTTAATATAAAATAGCTCATGGATCTTGCAGAGCTCACAACCGTATTGAAATGAGGATAGTAGAAGAGCAAAAAATAACATTTAACACAGCATTATAAAATAAAAGTTAAGTGGATTGTCACCGTCATGCACATCTAACACTGTCATCCGACCCAAAAGATATGAGACAAGATTCGCATATTATGTAGGTAATCAGAGTTTTGATGTAAATGTTAAATAATTCATCTTAACTAAGATATGGTACAGAGTGGGAAACTAAATCTCGAAACTCAGATAATTCGACCTCCTGCCTCGACAGAGATACACTACATCAAAAGACAGTTTTGAAAAGCAACTGCAGCCAAGGGTTCCTGTAACTTTGCATAGTAGGTTAGGTAAAATTAGCTCGTGGAAGTTGTACCCCATAAAGCCACATTTTGAATTATGGTTTTATCTGTTAATAAATACTACCAGTTGCAGACATGATCTCAAAAAAGGAAACCGAATTTAGGTTACCGTTCGTTATCGACAACGTGCTCTCTTTGTAATGGTCCTCCTAGCAACAGGTCAAAAAACAATTACAGGTGTAGTGAATGATATTGCAGCTAAGGAAACGTTTATGGAATGTCACTAAATGCAAAGAAAGTAGAAGTAAGCAGTGGATAAAAATAAGAATGCATAGATAATGCTGAATCGACAAGTATTAGAACACGTCAAAACTTTCAAAACTTTAAGTACTTCGCAATCAGGATAGAAAAGAGCTGAAAGAGCAGCACAGAAATTAAAAGCTGAATAGCAATAGCGAGAGAGGCATTTTATGAGAAAAGGGAAATTTTCTGCAGTGATATGGACAAAGATATAATGAAAAAATTAATAAAATTTCTTGTATGGTGTGTCCTCTTGTAAGGTGCTGAAACGTGGACACTCAGGACGAACAATAGGGCAAGGCTAGGGGCTTTTGAAATATAGACATGGTGGAGAATGCGAAGAATAAGTGGACGGATAGAGTAAAAAAATGAAGAGGAACTGAGAAGAGTGGAGAAGCAACGATAATTACTGTATGTAACAAAAAGAGGGAAACGAAACTGGATTAGGCATATAGTAAAAATGAAGGAGGGGATTATAAAAACAGCCTTAGAAGGATATGTAGAAGGAAAGAAGAAGCGAGGGAATAAGAGATTTCAGATCATGGGTGATGTGATGGACGGCAGAACATACACCAGCATAAGGGAGGAAGCGATGGGTCGCGTGAAGTGGAGACGCAAAGGACCTGCTACTACTCCAGAAAATGATGATGATTGGTATCTGTTTTCTCATGACGAATATGTGACATATTACAGATGGTATAATAAGATATCTTCCAAAGAAGTTGAATAATACGCCGTTAAAGCAGTCGCCTACTGCTTCTAAGAGCGAAATCGGGAACTGAAGTGTGGATTACATTACATTATGTGCATGATGCAGGCAATCCCCTTTGGTCATCACTATTAATGTTACTTCCGAGATATGACATATCTAAAATTCAACATTTTATATCCGGAAAGACTTACGTTCCAATAAAATATTACTATTTTTATAGATGATGATGCTACAGATTATCTTCTACTGTTAAACTCTCACATCGTGGCAGAAAATACGCGATAAAGAAAACTGCTGAATCATTAAAACGGTGTGTTCGAGTAAGACATCAGTCTGACCTTCGACTTCACGTGTAAACTGAGTCAGAGCAACGAACGAATGCGTTCGATTAGCTGTCAGACCCAGCTGACAGATATTTTTCTGCACAAGAAGAAATGGTTCAAATGGCTCTCAGCACTATGGGACTTAACATCTGAGGTCATCAGTCCCCTACACTTAGAACTACTTAAACCTAAGTAACCTTAGAACATCACACACATCCATGCCCGAGGCAGGATTCGAATCTGCGACTGCATCAGCAGCCCGGTTCCGGACTAAAGCGCCTAGACCCGCTGGGCCACAACTGTCGGCACAAGAATAAAGCTGAAGCGTCGAGTTAATTTATGAGGAAGATTCATTACGTTCAACGCCTACGTTGGGTTAGCATTTGGCCTTTAGAGATTTCATCTAGCAGTGAGGGAGATCAAAAGACTATTTGTCAGCAGAGGCTCAGAAGAGGAGGCCGCTAATTCTGAGTCAAGAATATCGATTAACTTTAACGAAGATGACACTCACTGAAAAAAAATTTAGACAGTCATAAAGATTAAATATCTGGGCGTAACATTGCAAAGTGATTTGAAATAGAACGAGCATGTAACGTCGGTGTTAAGGAAAACGGATAGTAGACTTAGGTTTACTGGGAGCTCAATAAAGAAGAGCGGGTGTGGAACGCTGTTCCCACCCATTCTTGAGCATTGCTAGAGTGTTTCGCATCACCACCAGGTCGGATTAAACGAAGATACCGAAGCAATTCAGATAAGTGGTGCTAGATTTGTTACCGGTAGGTTGCATGAGCAGCGACTATTATGGAAATACTCTGCGAACTCAAATGGCAATACCTGGAAAGAAGACGATATTCTTTTCGTGAAACATTGAGGAAATTTAGAGAAACTGCATATACAGCTGACTGAAGAACGATTCTACTGGCGCCAACGTACACTTCACTTAATGACCGCGAAGATAAGAGAAATTAGAGTTTGTACGGAAGTATATAGACAGCTGTTTTCCCCTCGCTCCATTTGCTAGTGGAACAGTGCAGACAATGATCAGTAGTCGTACAGGTACGCTCCACAATACACAATGAGATGGGTTGGAGAGCATGACCGAGTGAAGTGGCCCAGTGGTTAGCACATTGGACTCGCATTCGGGAGGACGACGGTTCAAACTCGTCTCCGACCATCCTGATTTAGGTTCTCTGTGATTTCCCTAAATCGTTTCAAGCAAATGTCGGAATGATTCCTTTGAAAGGGCACGACCGATTTCCTTCACTATCCTCCCATAATCCGAGCTCGTGCTCCGTCTCTAATGATCTCGTTGTCGACGGGACGTTGAACACTAATCTCCTCCTTCTGGAGAGTATGTTTGCAGATATAGGTATCTTGGTTTTTGGTTACACACTTAACATATTTTGAGAAAACGAGAACTGAAGTATATTTTTTAGCTTAACTCCTCAGGGCTTAAACATCACAGTAACCACTGGTGAACGCGTGAGCCAGAATACGACAACTAATTTTAATTAAGTGTTTCCTTAGGCAACTTTTTTCTTGTGAAATATAAGGTATTCAGTATTAAAACTGCTTAGTCATTTCGCATCTGCGAAATAGTGAATGATAACTCATGTCGAATCTGTATTTCATTATCAGCTAATATTTACTTAATTTCGTCATTATAACAAATAAATTTTACCTCATAAAAAACACAGTCTGTATTGCTACGTGACATTAACCTAATTTTGGCTTATACATTTTGTATTCTGGAAGCTTCCGGATCGAACTTGTAATAATAGCAGGAACATAACATTTTGATACGCCGAGCGCTACAAATGTATAACTAGTACCACTGTTCATAAATATTGACACGCTGCCTGTTTTGCCTAGAAGGCATACAGTAGGTAAAAAAACATTTACCCGAATACTGGAAGACAGACTTGAACCCCAGCGCTCACATCTAGAGCATGACACCTTCACCTCAGCTCAACATGACGGCTGGCTTTAAAAGGAAAAACTTGATACAAAAATCCGTCTACTGTATTTTCAATAGCGCTTTTATCTCGCGCCGACCGGTGTGGCCGAGCGGTTCTAGGCGCTTCAATCTGGAACCGCGCGACCGCTACGGACGCAGGTTCGAATCCTGCCTCGGGCATGGATGTGAGTGGTGTCCTTAGGTTAGTTATGTTTAAGTAGTTCTACGTTCTAGGGGACAGATGACCTCAGATGTTAACTTCCGTAGTGCTCAGAGCGATTTGAACCATTTTTTTTTTAATCTCGCGAAAGTACATTTGAAGCACAGTGTCATCATCAGTGCTTCACCTGTTATCGAAGGATCTTCATTGAGATATCAGCACTCTACAAACGCATGTCTGCGAATTTCCCTTGTGTCTGTTGTACCTGCACATGACATTACAAGGAAGAAACTGCACATGTAGTTTATTGTACACTGCACAACAGAATTAAAGGAGATCTTTTTCTAAACCCGATAACTGCTTCCCATTGTGACGCGTAAGTTTGAAATTTGGCTCAGATGTACCTACCACCTTCCTCTGTAATGGTGCAAAAGCGTGACGCTCTCCGACGTCACCTTCGGGGTCGGCGACGCTTCAAACAGGGAGGTGTAGACACAGGCGGAAAAAGGCCACAGCTCGGTAATTCATGTGAGCTGGAACGTAGATTAATGTACTCCAGATTGGCACCTTGTTTCACCACAAGTCTGCTGAGCGCCATAATGGACGAGTCACACGTACACGGTGAGAAGGCCGTCGCAGCCATTCTTACGCACATTTCACGTGTTCTTTTGACGCCTCTGCGATAGAGGTCAGAACCGCGACACGCATCGTTGAAAGCACTCGATATTCTTATAAGTGGCCGAAGAAAACATTTCAGATACACGGCCGCTAAAAATCACACAGAAAGGTCTCACAGGGTGGCGCAAACGGCGTCGATGAAACCATCCTTTCCGATGGGTGATGAATCCCATACGTTTCACGATCAAAAACGACAGTTTGCAGTGCGATGAGCAACAAGAAGATGTTCTTCGCAAACTTCGACACAGATGATACACTCAAAAATTCCAACTCTTCTCTAAGTATGTTGCGGGACTGCATCCCAGTGAGTGTGATCACTCCCCTTTGGAGTGCAGCGCAACTGTAACTTTTGCTCTCCAGTACGGGTTAGAATCACTAGGGGACATTCAAATCTATTCAACGAAATTTGAACGTGATTCGAAGCAGCGAAAGGTACTTATGCGTTTTGGGCCCTCCTGATTCCCAACCTCCTGTTGCTTGATCTCGCGGGAGAGCAACATTAATACGTGCATGGATAGAGTTGGCAAGGGTCCCTCTAAGCCCCTCCAGTTTGGCAACGCTATTGGTGCCATCCACGCATCTTTGCTGAGAACGTTAGAAATGTACTTTCCGAAATTTCGACGCCAAATCAGCTAAAAAAATGGCTCTAATCTCTATGGGACTTAAAATAAGTTCGCTAAACTTAGAACTACTTAAGCCTAACTGACCTAAGGACGTCACACACATCCATGTCCGAGGCAGGATTCGAACCTGCGACCGTAGCAGCAGCGCGCTTGCAGACTGAAGCGCCCAGAACCGCTCGGCCACATCGGCTGCGCCAAATCAACCCGGAAGCCGCTGTAAAGCCTACCTTCAAGCGCTAGAAGAGCCGCCAGGTTGAATTTCTGCCAAGCTTTCTGACAGGTACATTTGTAACGCCCTCAACGAAGTTGAGTGGGTGACACTAAAGGAGTTTCCAAATTGCGAGGGTCATACAACGTCCCGTGTCCCCTTTTATTCACGCACATGCTAATGTTGCACTTCTGCGTGCTCACGCCACATGGGGGATGAAAACAAGAGGACTGATTCGCTGCTTCGGATGACACTCAAATTTCGTTGTATGGCTTTGAACGGTCCTTCACTTGTGTCGACACCTTGCTGCTTGAAGCTTCGCCAAGCCCTAGAGTGTTGCCGCGGGACGCCAAGCTGTAGCACCATTACAGAAAAAGGTTGTAGGCACCTCTGAGCCAAATTTGAAACTTATGCGTCACTATGGGGGAAAATTACGGGGTACCTAAATGGAAATCCTTTAATTTTGCTTTGCAGTGTGTATTGTATCACAATAAAGTAATTTCCACATGCTGTATGCAACTGAAGGTATTGTGAAGAAGCAGTTACAGTAAGTATTATGAAGAAGCCTCGCTTCGCAATGTAGGTTGGCGAAGGAAGGTCGCTGCTGGAAAGACAGCAGAAGAATTAAATTACTAAGTTTCCCATTTATTTTGTTGTCACATTTTCAATGAGAATAGCTATTATAGCTACCATGAAATATGCCATCTTTTGACTCTACGAATTACGTGACAAAGAAATTTAAAAAGCTGATTTTCTCGAAAGCTTTTGAGTGTTGAAGCGATAGTCGATGTCGGTAACTTCTTTCTAAATAACGAATATCTATGGAAAATTTGGTCCAAATCTGTGCAGCATAATTGTAAATCCCCCTCACTCAACGAGGGTAGGAAGCGCTACGTCTGAAGACCCTAAGCATCTCGCGCAGCTCCTGGAGAAGAACCGCAGCGCCTCGTTGCCGGTCGCGCTTTATATAGCACCGGAGAAAGCTGCAGACGCAACAGAAGCCACGGCGGCTCAAGGTCGCCCCAGACTGGAGACCCAGACTGTACACCATCTTTGTCCGCAGTCCGCGGCCACGGATGCACCGACCCACTCGGGGCACAGCTTATGCTATACAATTACATTCCTGACAATACTAAGCAGATGTACCCTCTTGCTAATAACGTGAATAGGGTCAAATATTGTACTTTCGTTCAAAAAAATGATTTTTATCTTTTATCTAGTTTTTACATCATCTACGAAGGGGACAAGGACATGTGTAATGATACGAGTCCTGATATATAACTGATAGCATTTCTGGCATTTTTCAAAGAATCTTGCTTCTGGCTAACATTATGATTCGAGTTTAAGTTGAAAATATTCACTGCTCTGTTATATCAGATAGTGACCGGAAGATTGAATTTTCATTGACATGTTTAGTCAGATATAGGTTTTATGTAGTATCTTTAAAGTAACTCGTTATGATCCTTCGAACAAAGGGATGGACAGTGAGCTAATTCAAAGTACAGTTCATTGACATTACCTCAGTTTTACATGGTTTCCCTTAGTTATGCTTGGATAGAGGCCTTCACTACTTGAATCACACACTATCTAAAGTAGATTGGTAAGGTTTTCAAACCAAGAGATACTAAGGTTTTCAAACCCAAAGAAGCTTACTGACAAATTAATCTGATCAAAAGATACATACGCACAGCACCACTTGATTTACTTAACGATTCGATTGGAACGAGTGAAGCTCTTCAATTCAGACCACACTGTTGTAATGCTTAGTCATTCAACTGCTTTCACCAATTAGTCTACATAGTTTCCTCGATGTCAGTATGTGCAGTTCTAATCTAATACCTTATTCAGTTTAACTTTCTCCTTAATAAGCAATGTTCACTTAAACTAAACTGCTTAAAACTCGCATTGTAACCCCCATAGATAGCTGTTTTCACTATTTTATAGTGCAAAGCTCTTAAAAGACAGTCGTAAAATTGTGGTTCCGTCAGAACTATCATTAAATCTTAGCTCTGAATAGGTCAGAAAAAACTTGTGCAAAAAGAAAACAGCAGATCTATTTCCCAACAATATTTGAAGATTGAGAACTAAAAACAGGACGTTACCTTCCAGTACTGCAGATGGTGTACAGAATAAGTTTAACAACTCGCTTATATCAACCCGAATGTAGGATACATACTATCTCATTTTGCAAACGAGTTACAGCTCCATCAGAAATAAAGGGAAAATATTGTATCACACACCACTCAGGAACAGTGAGATGTTGTGCACAGCTTTTCTCAGTATATCGCATTTTGGTACTTGTTTAATTACTGTAGAACACTGCCCGAAAGCACGTTAACCGTTGTCCACATCTCACAATGACAGAACGATTTCTTCTTTAAGAATAAACAATAATAATTGTTCTGAGCTATCTTCCTTTTTAAATTGTAGTTCATTATATTTGTGTCCCTTTCAAATTTTCCCTTTAACGCTAACGAATTTAGCCGAAGTATCTAGTCCGATGTAACACAGCTCATTCATTACTGTTATACTGTACCTCAGAATCGCCATTAGGTTAAAAAAACTCTAACAAAAATCTACAGATTATACAGAGTCATGTACATTAATAACAAGAAGTCACCCAAGTATAATGGTATCACACTTCCTGTACAATTAGGTGCGTTCCACAGAGTGCTATCCCTACATTCCTTTCAGGGAAAACTTAAGGCGAGCAGTAGTATTTTAACGGTATTTATTTAATGAACATATAATGCTACTTCGTCTCAGTAGCTAGTAGCTGTAGCAAGTGTGTATTCAGGACCCTGTTTAGGGCGGGGATGGGATCGGGGAGGAACTTAAATAGGTTTCGCCATGAACGACAACATGGCTCCAATTATACCTATACTAACCAGTATCTATTACATGACCTGGTTTTCTTCAAACTGGAACGAATACGTCTGTATGGTGGGGCAGGATGCGAGATCGGTTTTAAGAAAATTTGTTTTTATAGACGAGGGGCAGATGCCCTCCTCTACCCGTCTCTGCGTACGTCCTTGAGAGGTAAACGAGACTAACGTACGCATCTGTGCTTCTCTCGAACAACTATGATACTGTGTCCGGTTTATTCGTTTAAACTGATTCCAGCAGCTCTACGTAACTTTTGATACATTGTATGCGTGCGTGTTCCTTATCACAAAATAAAAATGCCAAAAATTTGACTGATAAGTTCTAGAACACAGTTACGGGACAGTGTTACAGGGCCACCAAAAAGGCTTTACGGTGTGAAAAATGTCTGAGAGGTACGTTACTACAGATATCCCGCAGGAGGTGATAAAAATGACTTTTTGATACTACGTGATTTAATATTTTGCATTCATCCGACACATCTCACGAGTATTTCACTATCCGTATTGAAAACTCGACGGTGGTGTGATAGTTATTAGTGTCATAGCTGTTAACTAATTTTATTATCTTCCTTTATCTCAGCCCTGGAATATCATTTGTACAGATGCTGCTCATTTCACTTTACCTTCTGTTTCCTGCCTAGTGTGTTAGTTGTACATGAAATTACTGTCCTGTGGTCATAAAGAAAACGAACAGCATGTATTTCATAAACGCGGTAAATACTTTATATTTTATCATCCCATCTATTATGCAGTACCCTGAAACACTCAAAGAAACTTTTGTACCTGCATATCTAACTACTGGTGTGGAATTCGACCGAAGAATAGCAGGAAATGAAGAACAAGCTTTTGGGATTAAATAAATGAAAAATATGACTGGTGTGATATAAAAACAAAACAATAAGAAAATTGGCACTGTGGTTCGAAAGTGAAATCTTTTTAAATTTGTGAAAGAAAAGTCTGTGTTATTCTTCCCATTTCATTGTAACGTTTTGGGATTCTTCTTGGGATATTGCCGTTAAGATGGTCGTGGGATTGCTGCTGAAGCCTGTCCCGTCTTCAACGCACCACGAAAGGGCGACCACCAGAGGGCGAGAGGAGTTCCCGTAGCGGTACTCACTGGTTACAACTGGTCGCAAGCATACTAACTCAGCTTAATGTCAACAGACAGCTACCACGTGCACTTACGTTTGGTTAGATCCTGAATTTCAGAGGAAGATATTCACGAGTTTGGCACATTGTGTTCCTACTTCTCGTTTTGCGTTATCTTCGTGACAGGTGAGGCCATCGTTGAAATGAAGCCTATAAGGCTGGAACACGGGTTGGAGTATGCTGTCAAGGTACTACAAAACTCTAAAATTACCCTCAATAAGGATGACAAGTGTGCACCGTATCAGCTTGACACCAGCCCAAAACTTCGTTGATCCACCTCCCTGCTGAACAGAATGCACGAGACTTCCATTGGTACGTAGTCGCCTCTACGCTTCCACGACGATTGTTAGGCTTCAGGTATATCGTGTCCTTGTCGGTGAAGAGAAACAGACGATTTATACCAGCTTCCTTTCGAGGTGTTACAGCATTACGAAGCTTGAGGATTTCTAATGAAATTGAAAACGGAAGCCTAAATGGTAAACTGACTATGCGAAGACGACGTTCTACTGCCTGAAACAACACAGTCTTTCCAGTTGACCCCTCTCCGTCGTCGACGCCAACGCGTAACCTGTAAACAAAGCCAAGTTCGTCGAGAGCATAACACTGAATGAATGCCAATAACAAGAACAAGAAATCCAGGTACAATGCACGGCCGCAGTCCAATAAGCAGAACGAAAGCTCATTCAAGGGACTACACTGAACGATTGTTGCCTACCTTGCCCCTTTGCCCGGTCCGTGTGAAATGTAGCGCCACTGAACCGCGATCGATATCGGCCGTTGGCGGGGATATTAAAACCTCCAAAATGGGAGTGTGCAGTTATGTTGCATACTACTCGAGGTAACTAGGAACCACAATTTAACTCATCATCGGAGTTTGTTAACCATGGGCGGACACTAGGAGACAGATCAACGACGTATTGCGTCTCCCATCAATGGCACAACGTTGGAATGACGTCGCTGTGATTGACATTTTCCCGTGTTGACAGCCCTTCGTACCATAAATGGACGCCACAGGCATAGTCCAAGGTTGAATCGATCCTTTGGGACATGATGACGAACTATAAAGAGTACTGAAGGACCATTGTTCCATTCTCGATTGCAACAAAGCGCACCCTACTGAACTGCACAAAGAACTATTGTTTATTTTGCCTCTGTTACAAAGGTGTCTGTACGGAACGATTTTCTGTGTCCAAAACAGTATTGATACAAGGATTAGTGTATCCATAGTAAAATTTTCAGCCGTTAGTCTGCGGTGCTGTCGCAGCGTTTCAGTCGCTGGCAGCGACAGCAAATTAAAAAATCAAAGATAGTAGCGGGTCGTTTCCATCTAGTCTATCAGGCCACGCCCTCCTTATCTATGACATCATCATCATTATCATCATCATCATCACATGACACGCCGCAGTTCTTTCCTATTATGTATAGTGAATTCTGTAATAGTTCTCATGTTTGTCTCATTTGAGGGAGAGTAAGTTGAGAAAGGAAAAATTCTTTAAACTAATCTTTATTAGAGTCCATCATAGCATAGCTCACTGCTAACTGACTTTGTTATGGAACCAGACCCTCGGTTTAATGCTGTGAATCGCTGAGTTTTGCGCAACGAGTTAAAATTTACATTAAAATTTTCCTGCATTAAAATACTTTATGGTTCAGATTTTATTAGTTTTCTGTCTTGAGCTTACTGCAGTTTAATGAAAGGGAATTACTCCAGATGCATCTTGGTTTTGGTTATAAAGCATGTTACGTGGTTATTCTGCAAATCAGGTACATAAGCTTGTATATTTTTCGTTGTTTTAGGTTGAGAGAGCTTTTTGTTTATGGAGCTGGAGTGTAAGTTACTTACATATGCACTTGGTAATTTATGCCTCTCCACAGTACTTCTTGCTCTGCATTTGAGTTATTTACACTTCACACACGCACTCTGCAGGGTATTACATTGTTTATGTCTGTTCCTCTGTTTTGGTCCTGGTTGTGAGTGTTGCCAACATGTGAAACTAAATTTAAAAAAATAGTGTGTGTATGTGTGTGTGTGTGTGTTTGTGAGTTAGTGTAAATTAATGGAAACGCCTTGTATGTTAGGCAGAGATGTGAGAGGAGGTTGGAGGCTGACTGCACGGTGTTTTTTTGTGGAGGAAGGGCGGGAGGGGTGGGAGTCAGGGATGGGTCTGCATGGTGGATATAGGACAGAACCAGGGAGGATATGGTAATGTTATATTAAGTTGTTAATCAGTTTAAAGAATGTGTGGTTGGCCAAGTTGGTCTGATTATTAACGAGTTGTTTCTTTTCTAAATGTGGTAGTTTTATTGTGAGGTGAGGAGGTGTTTGTTGTTTATCCTCACGATTTCCATGTCTGTCTCTGGTAGTAATTTTATGTTGGTGGTGGTGCAAGTGTTCTGCAAAAGTCGAATGATTTTTCCTATACTTGCATGCTCTTACATGTTCTTTGTATCTGGTGTTAAATGTCCTGTAATAATGTTCGAAGTGAGAAACACACATAACTTCCGTTTACATAAGTGAAGTTTAAATAACCCAACTTCAGAGAAAGAAATAGTGTTGAATGGCATAAATTACCAAGTTCATATGTGAATAGAAGTATTGCGACGTCAAGCTAGCAGGGAGGGAATAAGCAGTGGTTTGGAGAATGTGTAAAGAGACTCCATAATTAACTTCCACTCCAACTTTTTATAAATAGAACGCTGTTTTTAACCTAAAACAATAAAAAAACGTACAAACTTATTTACCCACTTTGCAGTGTAACTACGGAAGATGCTCTATAAATAAACGTGAATCGCTTCTGGTGTAATTATCTTTAATTAAATTGCAAAAAACTCAAGATGGAAAACCAATATTAACCGATTTTAACAGCTGCTGAGGAAGTTGGCCATACAAACAAATGTATTAATTTATGTTTATTTGTAATTGAAAATAACTATCCTTCATTCAGATTCAGTTAATAGTTCATTCTGTTCTTGGAAGAGATGACAGTAATGTTTTGTAACTATATTTTGGAGAACTGTTTTGAAGCTAGAGATTTCCTTTCCCACTTTCAGTATTTCTCACTGTTGAAACACTTTTGTCAATACGCTTAATCAGTTGATGATTACTTCCACATAGAATATGTTTGAAAATCAAGTACTTCTGTGGATGCTTTAGGAAGTAATCAATAACTATTTTCACCTCCACTGTATTAGCTGCCAGGGATACGTCAACGCGACACAAATTAAAAATCTACACACGTGTATTGAAAAGCCGAACTTAATTCTGTCATGGTAAAAATGAGATTGTGTACGATATTAATGACATTCATAAATCATTTTCGTTCAATTTTCGTTCTATATATATAACAGCAGCCGGAGATATGGTAGAGCTTTGGGCTTCTTGTTGGGTGGACGGCCATCGACCAGGCGACTATTTGAAAACAGTGGTGTGATGATCCTGTGCTATCCAAAACTGATACTGATAGTGGTACTCTGAAAGAAACGATTTTTATCATACAGTACACTGACGTTAAAACCAGAGGGGTTCTCTTTATCTGTGAGAAAACTTTCCAGATATCTGATTGAAAATTTCAGCTTTAACTCTGGGATGCATGGTGCTGGAAACATATATGAATGCATATCCAGCGTTGGCGAGCCCCTGCATTGTAAATTGTTCTCTTTTCATATACTCAGTTTGTGGAGTTGAATTTATTTGTTCCAAATTTATTGACATATAGAAATGTTCCTTTTATACTAAAAGAATCTGGTGGGCCTGAACAAAAAATTTATTAATTTTTTCAAAGTACTCTGAGAGTTTGTTTTTAGCAGCTACAATCAAATACAACATATGTAAATTATTAATTAATGCACTTGTAACTTTCAGTTCTAAATGTTTTAAGGGTTATTAAGTACATTTACTTGAATTATCCCAGCCTTATTCTTCACAATAATGGGAATTATAAGCCTTATTTTGACAATTAATTATTATAAACTTTTCACTAAATATTTCATGTTTTTTAGTGTACTACATTTGATAAGCAAAAAGACAAAGACTGTCACTATATTCTTTGGAGATGGTGCTTTTCGTTAGTTTGTTATATGGACAATATTCGACCTTTTCGCCTTTCCATTTAGAACTAACGTTCAGCAATGAAACATCTTTTGCACACGACATCCATGCATGGAGTCATCTGTTGTCTTTTGGACATTAGAGATATAAATTCAAAAGTCTGTTAGCAGCCCTATCACTTCCTCCATTAAATCTCTTAGGAACAAACGCCTTCTATCGTTTTTTTTCCACTATGGTATGTCGGACGTTGGGCAGAAAATAAAATTTCACTTTTCATTCTCCGACGTGCAAAATTTTCATCCATAATGCAAATGGCCATCTCCTTGTTTGTCTCTTGCAGATGTAATATAGAACTTTCTGGTCAATTTCATCTACTCCACTCTTTGTAAAATTGTAGAACGTTATTATACATGGTTTTTTTTTGTGACTTTGAACGATGTCCGTGTTGAGAGGCACTATGCTTATGGGAACTACCGTATTAATTTTTTTCTTTTTGGGAACATAACTCACCATTTTTACTCCACTCCTGAAGATAAATGACAAGGAATCATTACTTATGAGGCAAGAGGTTTGATCTTATTGGGGATTTATGGTTTATTTTGTTTGATTGTCCCCATCAGTATAATTTGCTTCTCGCATCTGTTCTACCACCTGAATACTAGTGAAGAAGTGGTCAACAGTAACATTTCTGGATGATTCTTCTACGGTCTTAGCAAAATCTCTCACCACATTCAGTGCAAGGTTTTTCTAAATAGGCTCACGCATCTTCCTTCCCATGTATACGATTCCGTCTAAAGCATATGCACATGTAGCATCACCTAACGGAAATATCTCTATGTCATACTTGGTGGGTTTAGTGGGTATTTACTGGATAAAACCGCATTTTCCATGGAGCAGGAGTAACCGTTCGTCAACTGTCAGCGGGTCATTCTATTTCTATATTTGTCAAGAAAAAGTTCCCATATATAGCGAACAACAGCAAGTTCAGATCGAGCTTAAGTGGTGCACATGTCATCGAGTCTTATTTTTATCCTTTTATCCTGGAATTTGTTTTCTGACATTGTGGCATTTTAGTGAAGATTTGTGTTCTCATCTAAGAATAATTCTCTTACGGAGACGTTGCATCTCTTCTCAGCACCAGCAAGCAGTAACGTACCAAGGAAATCCTTCACTTCAACAAGTGAAACATTGTTCCATGTTTAAAACCATGTGAAGCAGACAATCTTCTACCATCTACGTTGGTGCAGTTGATGAGTTCATCTAGTATTTCCTTGGAGGCGAAACAGTGCCAGGAATCCTTAGGGTTACAGGTTTTCAATACAATTGCTTGACTGGGTGTTTTCTTTATGATATTGTGAATGTGAATAGGCATACGAGAAGTTGCAGGTGGGTCGAAATTCCAAATATTTCCATTACGACTAATTTATGTGCTGGCAACTGAATTGTTGATGTGGATCCTCATTTTCAGACCCCGAGGATCTGAAATACTGTAGTCTTCCAGAACATTCGTATCAGCAGGTTCAAGGTTTCTTCTTCGCATGAATCAACTCCCTCTGATCATTGAGTGACAACACATTCACAGTTAACAGTATTTGCACGGACTGATCTCTTGTTTACCTCGATTAGACCATGACGAAATACATGTCACTCAAACTGCTGCTGTCTGCTACTACTGCTGCTGCTAATACCACCACTGTCTCTACTGCAGCTATTGTTGAATTAATAAGTGGTTCTAAACAAATGTAGAGGTCAGTATGGAAAAAAGAACGTGTGTAACTAACTGTAAGGGGGCTTCTGAGGCCATGCTTACGCATTAATGGTGTTTTGGCAAATACACTACCTGAAAAGCAATTGGTATATCAGGAAGGACGATGTCGATTTTGATCCGATGACGGCATAGTGGATGTAGTGATAATGGTTTCAACGTCGTCCGACAACAAATAGCGTTCTGGCGTAGCTACCAGAGTGCCATCTGTGTCTACCCTTCAACAGGGGGTGCTCACAGCCATAACGTTCAGTGTGGTGCAAACGTATGAAGCAGGAAGTTAACCATGCCACAAAGATTCACTCGTGCTGCCTACAGCCAACTGGGCGAGTGTGAAAGAGTTCTCACGACCATAGGCGAAGTTCTGGATGTCCTCGCAGCACAGTCTTCGGCCAAGATCTTCATATTTTAAGGACAACAGTGGCAGGTCGTCAGATACCACAGCACAGATAAGAGGGGTTGTGAGGCTGTACATGTCAGCACGAACTGTTGTGAACCTGTGGGGCTACAGGCACGCGCACCTGCAGCCCGTCTTGCACTCACGCCACAGCACCGACGTGTGCGGCTCGATAGGTGTCATCAAAGTAACACTTGGAATGACGCGGTGTGGTCCTCAGCAATGAAAGCAGATTCTGCCTGCAGGCAAGTGATGGCCGTTTGCGCGTAGGTCATTTACTTGTTGAGCGTTACCTCGTAGGGTGCATTCGTCCACGATACACTGGCCCCACACGAGGCCCTATGATCGGGTGCAATTCTCTCTCAGCGTTGGTGATATTTTTTTTTGGGGGGGGGGGGGGGGAGGGACGCTAACCAGCAACCAGCGCTCGGTACATGCAGAATGTTGTTAGACTAGTTCTTTTGCTGTTTTTGCAACAGCAAGGTGATGTGTTTTTCCAACAGGTTCATGCTCGTCTACACACTGCCCGTGAAACTCAACGTGCTCTGCAAGACGTGCAGCGAATTCCCTGGCCAGTACGATCTCCTGACTTGTCTCCAGTCGAGCACGTCTGGGATATAATGCGACGAGAAGTGACTCGTACGACACATCTACCAACAACTCTTTCAGAACTACGTGTACACGTCGAGCAGAATAACGTATACAAGAACTGTATTCCCCATATAGACGATCGACTGCATGCCAGAGTCAGCGCCTGAATTTCCACCCATGGAAGCTAACCCACGTGCTAACATGGATGTTTGAGCATGATTGATATCTAATACCTACGAAACGCTTGTGCTATTGATCTGTAAATGTAATTATTTCATGTACCCCATATACACAGTTCGTACAATATATCGTCTAAAATACTGTAGTAATTTTTTCCCGCGGTGTATTTTGAATAAGGCAAAAAATCTGAAAATCCATGTAGTTCGGACATCCATGTAGAGGGATATCAATGGGTAAGCGGAAGAATACTTTAAAGGAGATAGAAATCAAATCAAGAACTACAGAAAAGTTTTAAAAGTAACACTTTCAAGGAAGTCTGAGGCCGTACACATGCATTTCAGATTTAATGACCATTAAAAAGGCGATCAGTTTCCTGTGTTCTAAACATGAAGAGACTGGGAGAAAGCTTTATTAACTGGTACAAGCAGAGGTACCATCTGCCACGCACTTCACAATCGTCTGCATACTATTAATGTAGATATTGATGTAGTTGGTTAAATTGGCGCTGACGAAAAAAAAATAATGTTTTCAATGGCTGAAACAAAATGTTTGTGGACTGACCTAAAACGATTGCGTAACTGTTGTGCAGAAACGAACTCTGATCATTCTACTAAACTTTTGTGATGATGATCGAGGAATGCATGGATAGGAAGATACTACTGGAAATTCAACAACTTCCTGATATTGGGAGCATGCACAGTTCGTTACATTTGCGGATTCCATCACATTTAAGAGCATGGCAGACCTTAATTCTTCTTCAAGGTTACTCCTGGTCATGACAAGGAACGCAGGCAACAAGATTAAAAGTCCCATCTACGACATGGCCGTGAGAGACGGAAGAATCAGAGAAGAAAATCGGCATCCTATATTTAAAAGGGACCATGGATGACTTAAATGTGGACTTGCAGGTGCGGAGCTAAACCGGTACTTTCTTGAATGTGATCCTGTGTCTTAAGATTGGAGCTCCTTTGTTAGGATGCCAATGCCAAAACTGCTATTCACTTCGCAGATATTCAAAACAGAGAACGTCCCTGATTCCACTGACAGCCTGCCGATATTTGGTTGAAAAGTACGATGATCAACGATAGCCCGCTCTGCTCTAAAAGAAATCGCCCCCGTGTCGTGTTGTGCACTCATGGACAGCCAAGAACTCCGCCCACGTGCGGTGCTCCTCGCATGTACGAAGTTCCCTACCTCTTTGGTATTCTGAATATGAGTTATCTCTACACGTGTCAATAAAGTTGAATTGCTGAACACGAGGCAAAAATTTTTCTCCAGCGACCATAACAACAATGTTTCTCAACGACTTAGATCACAAACAAAACAAATTGTTAGTATTATTTAATTATTTTCAGCACGCTGGAGACACATTAAAATTTAAATCTGGCGCAAACCGTCGGCATACACATAGAGACAAACAGTATCTCAGGTTTTCATCACTCACGATGCCGCGTAATTGCACCTTACTTAGTTTCACAATCGAAAAACCTTGTCAGGCATACATGTCGATTTACCCGTTTACAAAATCGCTTGTGATACCTCTCCTGTCTGTTGTATAGGAGAAACTGGAAGATCTTTCAGTGTCACGTGTCACGTGTTAGTAAAAAAGAAGGCACTACTGTACATGATTACACATTTGCTCATCATGTTTTAATTTCCGGTCACAAACCCGAAAGTGTTGAAGAAATTTTCATTTTACGTAGAGAAAAGAAAGGTCTGAGGCTCGACGTATTCGAAGAGCTGGAGATTTTCAAGCACATTTCTAAGAACGATGACCTCATCCTCAACAGACAGTTACAATTACGTAACAAAACGTTTTTGAGGGGCTTTAATCGACTATTCACGCAATTTTGATTCCTTTATTTTATACTATGTTTCCCTGCCTCTAGTTCCGAAACATCCTTTTCTTCGAAACTCATTTATATACGTGTACGACTGAAGTTTCCTTCACGCCGAATTTTTTTTGGATTGTGCAGCTGTTTGTATAAACATTCTACAATTCTCTATGGTTTATATTATGGGCATTTCTCTGAAGACTAGTAGATGGCTCTCAGTTGTACTACACATTTTCAGCTGTCCCCATCGAGGTATATTAACCACACCTGTAGGCAACTGAGGGTTTCAACTAAATATCATTTATTCTAGAGAAGCTGCACGGTCATCAATGGTATCTGTTCTTTCGAGAACAGTTACTATCTTCATATGTACTTCATTTACTTGATTCGTTTGTATTCCCAAAACACATTAAGCTCTGAACTTTTGAATTTTGTTTTTATTATTAACTGTTGTTTAATTCAATTATTTCTGTTACAATGTCTCAAACGGGAATATGTCACTGTCCGTTCACGATAGGCGGCGCAACTTGTATCTTGTTTTTGTAGTAGCCACTGCGACAATCAGTCTAATGTTATTCCTTGAAAGGCATAAGTACCTAAGGCTGGAAAGTTTGCAATATTTAATTTTTGACTTTAGCATGTCCGCTCTAAATATTTACTATTGCCTTCTCGCAATGTAACTTTAGGTAAGTAACCTTTCTATATTACGAATTTTTTCATCTTGGTCAGTGTTACTGTCGAACTTATTTTTCTATGTATTATTTTATAAGACTTTTAAAATTTCATTGTGATGAAATCCTTAAATGGAGTCCAAACCTAGGCCAATGTGCTAAACAATTATTTGCAACAGGTTGGCTGTGTTATTTCTCTGTTGAAACTTACGTAAGGTTGGTGGAGGACAGCCACATTCAAAGCTGTATATTCTCTCTGTTTTTCTGTCTATGTGTAAACAGCAAGCAGCGTTCATGTTAAGTACTGTCTTACAAAGATTTTCCTTTACCTGCTGTTGCACTTGACAAGTCTTCTGTTGAAGCAAACCTCTGCCTGTTCAGCCCATACGATGCTCGTGACACCACCTATCACGCACACTGATGGGCAAATGACAGCCCTTTCTGGTACGAGACGTGCTGCCACGACAGCTGTACACGAAATCGACTTACCGTCTCTATTCGCCAGTGACACAAATAATAAGAAAACCGTAAATTAGTAATTGTTCCATTGTTAAAATAAAATATTAGCCGTACGTTAAAAGCACGAACCACTTTGCATTTTAACACATGGATAGGTATATTATCTATCTATCCGCATACTTCATTGGTAAAAAGCTTTCATCATAACCCAAATCTATCGTTCTACGGATCCTGAAATGAAAGCAAAAATTAAATGATTAAAAATATCTAAATTACCAACTCGCTGTCGCTCTACTGTTGGGAAAATTATTATTATGGCAGCTGCGTAAGTACAAACATATTGTTAGACGGCTGCCTTGAGTATAAATTTGCGAGGTAGCACACGAAATAATTACTCTAGACTCCCTTGATACAGCCTGAAGCGATCATTTCGGGTAATTCACCAAAGAGACGACACTAACCATGATTACAAAGGCTAAAATATTGTCAAGAAAGGCAGAAGAGTATTTGTGTGTTGTAGAACAGATTGTCATTGATGCTTCACACAGTGGACAATAAACAGAGAACTTCAGCTAATCTTGAGAAAATTACAATTAGTTTTATTTTTGTCTTATATTTTTGGTGTCACAACAACACAGTCCACGTGCGCTACACGAAATTGTCTTCGTATTTTATATCTGTTCGTATTCCTTTATCCATCATACTGCTGACGTTGTTGGTGAGCAGACATTCACCAATTAACTTTCGAATTGCTTAATACATTGGCCAATTCAGTGACGCGCATTAAGAGTAATAGCGCCTGGCTACACTGTAAGGCTGTTTATTATGTTGTTCGATGCATTGGTATTCGCCTCACGACAATTACATATTCAGCTGTCATTTTTTTCTGTGGGCACGATTCCATCTCCGAGATTGCTGTATAACAGAACACATATGGTTAATATGGACCATTTGTTTTGTACACTAGGTATATTATTTCAAGAAGAAAATATTTCCAGAATGTTCACAAACAACGTGCTTAAATTACTGCTAACTGCAGAATTGGTTACCACTGTCGTCATACGTTGATGTGGCAGTAAGGCTGATATGCTCAAACAACGAGTCTGTGAATGATTTTAAGAGACCCTCGCCCCATTCTGCATGAAAACAAAACTGGTCTCAGAATTCCGCATTCACTTTTCTATTACAAACACGTTTAAAACAGATTAAAAATAAGTAACTTAAAAGTAATTTATTTCTATATCAATCATTCACTGCGCACTACCAGATGACATTTTCAGTTATCAAGGTTTTTAGCTACAGCCCTTAATATTGGGGCCTGCATCTAGTTTGCTATCCACCCAGCTGGTTTGCGTTGTTATCTCGATCTTTTCATATATAGTGGAATCTAGCAGAAAATTTGTATGGCCACCGTACCGTCCGCTAGCCTAGTCACGTTATTCTACCGTCTCTATTTCTGTTACACTGGACTTACAGTTACATCTACTGCTCCTTGCTCTTTCCATTTTTCACCCGAGCAAACTTCCGTTTTGGATAATTTTAGTCTCAAATGTCCATGTCTCACAGCTTCAAGTCAAAATAGTAATATAGATTGTTTATAAACTTTCTTTCTTAGATACAATGTAACTTCAGTTTTGAAAATCTCTTTAGTTTATGAAAAGCAGTCATCACCGTTTTTACTCCTCTGTTTGTTTCTTTTTCTGTCTATCCAGCCATTGTCTTCAACGGTCTTAAATATAAAAACTCATCAATGGGTTCTAAATTATTGACATGTACACTTTTCGTTGCGGTGTTTCAGTTGTGCATTATTTTCATTTCTATTATTGTGTATCTACAGATCAGTCTCTAATTAGTTCCACAACATATCCAGTTGCTTATGACCTGTTTGCACTGAAGATTAACAGTATGAAGTCAAGAAAAGACCGACATACTTTTGTAAAACGTATGTACTTTACCAGTTTGAGGACCTGAGAACTTACATTTTGGATGCTTAAAGTAAATTTGGTGATACGGGCCTCCTTGTCGGAGTCCTCTGTCAATTCCTAACTCTTCTTTATCTTAATGAAGTGCAATGGAATCTCTAGTATTCATGCATATCATTTCCTGTATATTAACTCATGTTGAATTAATGCCTTGTTTCTCAAGGACTGTAAGTACAAATTTTTTTGAAACTGAGTCAAAAGAGTTCTCAAAATCAGTGGCAGACAGAGCGACAGTTTGTACTTTTTTTCCACATTCTACAGTATCGGTCAAGACTTACAGAAAGTATATCCTGAAACATTTGTTTTTCAGTCCAACTTCTTTCTTTGCTTGACTACAATCTTCACATATTTTCTATGTGCTTGGTCATAATTTTATTTAATGTATTATACATTACGCTAAGGGGTTCATGGGTTTGCAGTATTTTGTATATATCTGTCTCTTTTTTTTCTCTGAAGCAAGATAGTAGTAACATTGTTTCAGTTTCTGAGAATAACCCTCCTGCACAGTCATTCCGTAAACAGTTTCGCAATCTCGTTGGTACTGCTTCACTTCTTGCTACAATTATTTACACTGGAGCGTTATTATCTCTTGTACGTTTTCTTTCTTCATACATCGAATGGCTTTACACTTCCATCATTCCATCTGGCACTACTCTCGAAATTTCGTTATTTTCAATACTGTTTCTAATTTATCTGTTCCACTACACATACTTTTCAAGAAATATAGGAATGTTTGGACAATATTCGGTCTGTTGTTCATTGATGTGCTACCTGCCGTCTTAACTAACGAAATACCCTGTGTACGTACTCTCAAGACAAGAAAAAAAGAAAATAATGCGCCACGAAGAAATTGTTCGTATGGGACGGACATCGGTGGATGTTATGTAAATATACAAACGAATTAATACACGCAATTTAATGATTTATTCAAGAGAAAGAGCTTCAGAATTTGGGCAGGTCAGTAACACATGGGTCTACCTATGGTCCTTATGCAAGCCGTTATGCGGTTTGGCAATGATTGCCAGAGTTGTTGAATGTCCTCCTAAGAGATATCGTGCGAAATTCTGTCCAGCAGGCGTGTCAGAGCTGGTAGGAGCGCCCTGCACATAATGTTCCAAAATTTCTCAATTGGGTAGAGGTCCGGCGACTTTTCTGAGCGTGATATGGTTTGGGAAGCACGAACACAAGCACTAGAAACTCTCGCCGTGTGCGCGCATTATCTTGCTGAAATGTAAGCTCAGAATGGCTTGCCATGAAGGGCAACGATACTGGACGTAGAACATTGTCGACGTACCGCTGTGTTGTCAAGGTGCCAGGGAAGGACAACCATGACTACCAAAGAGGTCATGCTGTGAAAAGAAATTAAACCATCACCCTTGGCTGTCGGGCCGTATGACGGGTGACAGTTTGGTATCCCATCTCTGACCCGGGCGTTTCCAGACCAGTCTTCTCTGGTCATCGGGGCTTAGTTTAAAGTGAGACTCGTCGCCGAAGACAATTCTACTGCAGTCAATGAGATTCCTGGCCTAAGATGGATCTTACACGGCGAGAGTTTCTACCGCTTGCCTTCGTGTTTCCCAAAACCTACCTTCGCCAGCAGGGTCGCCGGGTATCTCCCCAGCTAAGATCATTCGAAGCATAGTGGACAGGGCCCTCCAACCAGCTTGGGATTTTGACAATCTAACGCGCTAATTGGATGGAATTTGACACGACGTCCCTTGGGAGGATATCCCAAAATCTATCAATGGCAAGCCTAATAACTGCTTGCAAAAGGCCCAGAGGCGTTATTGACTTCTCAGTTGTGACGCTCCATCTCTTGAATTAATTATTCATTTTGTGTGATGTTGTGATGATCTGTTTGTCTATACTTGTAAGTCACATCTGCCGATTTCCGTTCCATTCGGATGATTCCTTCGTGGTGAGTCTTTTGCCTCTGTTAGAGAGTAATAAAAGTTTCGGTTTTGTTTTCCTCACACTATTCTTAGCTGTTTCTTATACGGAATCTTTAAAACAACACAATACGATTGGAACATGTTAAAATGGCTCTGAGTACTATGGGACTTAACATCTGGGGTCATCAGTCCCCTACAACTTAGAACTACTTAAACCTAACTAACCTAAGGACATCACACATATCCATGCCCGAGGCAGGATTCGAACCTGCGACTGTAGCGGTCTCGCGGTTCCAGACTGAAGCGCCTAGAACCGCTCGGCCACGCCTGCCGGCTGGAACATGTCTCTTAGAAACAGGGCGCAGTCAAGCGACAGCAGATGCTGGCCTATTAAGCAATCATCTACTATGGCTTCTCAAAAGTTCTCTGATAATCTATGTTGATAGTCCTCCACATTTGTAGCGTGGGGATCTTTCAACAGCATATACGTGACTGCTGAGGTTATTTTCCATAACAATAGAAATAGGCTCTGTCCCACATACGCAGGAAGCTGAGGATGGAGCACCTAGCTCTTCAGCATGGATCATATAGCTCTTCAGCATCATTTTCCTCTACAAAATGTGAAACCCGGCAGGCAGAAGTGAAAACTTGACATTTCTGTGAACGGTACGGGTGCAGCTTCCGTTCCCATACAGTTTTCAACACTCTACAAAGTCTACTGTGCGTGGTATCCATTTCTCGTCGAGTGCTGAGTGGAGGCCCTTCACGCACGTTCACAAATACTCTCTCTTTCAGTCCAGCAGTCCGTGCGGTACGTTGTCCTCCTCGGCTATAGTGTTGTGACTCATCCCTGGAAGGAACTGACGTAGACGGCGCCTGTTCGACCGATTCTTGAGTATCGTTCTTCTATCTTAGATCCTTACCATGCACGACTGATGGAAGAGATACAGAGCAGCCAAAGAAGTTTAATTGATGTAAGAGTATTACAGCGATGCTTAACAAACTCCAGTGGAATCAACGATATTGCGCTGTCTGTGTTGCTCAGAAGTAGGATGCAATGTTCCTTCGGCCATGCACGAAACTCCGAAGTAACAGGCACTGCGACGACTACGGCCGTTATGAAACATATCTGCAGTTGCGAATATGGGCAACCATCAGCTGTATAATGGAATGACGACAATGAAAACTGATGAGGCATCGTGACTCAGATCCGGATTTCTCTGTTATCGCAAGCACTTTCGAAGGAACATTGCATCGTTCTTCTGAACAACACAGGCACTGCAGTGCCTCACTTCTCTCCTGTCATCGGGCAAGCGACTTTCAATTAAAATGTCTTCTCTGCACGGGAATATGAATAATGGATGGACGAGTGATGATTGTTCAAAGAGAGCTCAAAAAGTTTTGCACAGTCGTCTCTAATTTTTTTTTATTTTTTGGAGGAGGAGAACGAAATTTTTTTGAACATACTTCGAATATTTAGCTATAAGTTGGTATACAAAAGTATTTTCTTTTATTTACAGGTGAGCCATAAAGGACCGTGAAGTAGATGTCAGCTTGCGACAACGGTCGGTGATGGAGTCCCTCTTCAAGACCTGCCATAACTCTGCTACATCGATTCATAGAAAGTTGCTCCCTGTTTACGGGGAGGACACACTGAATCGCAGCAGTATCCAGCGGTGATTGCACAGGTTTAGAGAAGGTGATTTCTCTCTACTGAACGATCCACGATGCGGTAGACCATCGACGCCAGTGAGTGATGTGAATAAGGAGACCACTGATCAAATCATCCAAAATGACAGATCTACATCTACATCTACATCTACATTTATACTCCGCAAGCCACCCAACGGTGTGTGGCGGAGGGCACTTTACGTGCCACTGTCATTACCTCCCTTTCCTGTTCCAGTCGTGTATGGTTCGCGGGAAGAACGACTGTCTGAAAGCCTCCGTGCGCGCTCTAATCTCTCTAATTTTACATTCGTGATCTCCTCGGGAGGTATAAGTAGGGGGAAGCAATATATTCGATACCTCATCCAGAAACGCACCCTCTCGAAACCTGGCGAGCAAGCTACACCGCGATGCAGAGCGCCTCTCTTGCAGAGTCTGCCACTTGAGTTTATTAAACATCTCCGTAACACTATCACGGTTACCAAATAACCCTGTGACGAAACGCGCCGCTCTTCTTTGGATCTTCTCTATCTTCTCCGTCAGACCGATCTGGTACGGATCCCACACTGATGAGCAATACTCAAGATTTGTGACGACACGACAGCTTGCTGAAATGACTCGTTTGTCATTGGTTAGTGTGGTATCACTGGTATAGTCACTAGGGTACAGAAAAAGCTGTGCACGTTGGGTGCCTAGATTATTGACAAGAGAAATGAAAACGATGAGGAAGAATGTGTGCGAGGGTCTCATGGAGATCTTTACTGAAGAGTGGACACAGTGTTTTGGCGGCGTTATTACCCAGGATGAAACGTGGTTGTTTTTGTCCGAACCTGAGAGCAAAACCCAATCCATGGAGTGGCGTCATCCGGATTCCACCGGAATAAGAAACCATGACTTTCACAAACAGCAGGCTGAAAGGTGAAGGTGTAAGTGTGATGTCATTTTCATTGACTTTTAGGAACTTGGCTCCACAGTTAACCGGGACCGTTACTGTTTGTCGTTGGACTAGCTGAGACGTGCCATCATGACACACAGACCACAGCTTCAGGGTCAGCTCATCAGACTACACCATGACAATCCCAAACCCAATACAGCCCTTATGACACAGGAGAAAATCAGAAAAATGGGTTGAAAAATTGTTCCTCATCCTCCCTACAGACCGGACTTGGCTCCGTCTTGATTTTACATCCTTGGTCGTCTGAAGACCCACCTGCGCCGTAAAACATTTGATAGTGAGAAAGACCTTATTTCTTGTGTCAAGCGATGGTGTAAAAGTGAATCCCCAGAATTGTACCAAAGTGCATTTACATCATGGAAAGAACGTTGTGCCAGATGCGTCACAGGTTATGGAGGCTACATTGAGTAGGTTCAACGTATAGCTAAATGTTCCAAGCATGTTCACAAAAAAATTCATTCTCCTCCTGCAAAAAATTAAAAAAATAGAGACGACTGTGCAAAACTTTTTGAACGACCTTTGTACACACGTGGCTACAACATATGGATGTTTCGGTCTGGCTGTGAATTGTGCTGGGCCAAGCTAATGGTAAGGCGGCCGCTCGTGATAAGCCGGAAATCCGCGTTCGAGACACGGTCTGGCACAAATTTCTACTGTCGTCATTCCGTTACATGGCTGACCGTTGTCCATATTGGCAACTGCGAATATATTTCATGTATCCAGTGGAAGACAATTCAAGAGAGGCGTTGTGCATCACGGAGGGGTCTACTACTGAAATTTAGAGAGAATCCTTTCTGGGAAGATTAGGACATCATATTACTTCCGGTCACACACGTCTCGCGGAAAGATTATGACGAGAAAGTTCGAGAAATTAGAACTATTACGGAGTTTACTCAAAATCATTCTTCCCACTTGCCATTCGCGGCTGGAACAGGGAACGAGGGACCAATTAGTGGTACGAGAAGTATCCTCCACCACACACCGTTAGGTGGCTAACGAAGTATGATTTAGGTGACTTAGTTGTAGATGACTGCCTTGTCCTGTTTCTCTTGGTCGTTGGAACCGTCTTCGTGTGTACGCCTGCCCTTGCCACATTACGTTCTGTTCTCGTTTGCCTGTTTGTATACGAAAATCATGCAGGCTAATTGCGTCACCGGATACAATACCATTCAACTCCGCCTGATCGGCAGCCTACTGCCTTATGGAAATTCACATCACGACTACGCGTGTTAGTGTCGGCATCGCATCATTTCCAATATTGGAATTTTCTGTTCTGACTTATCATGTTGTGCATCTCCATCGACTCCCATGACATGAAAAATGGTTACTAAGATTCGCAGCTTCCGGACACTGCATAGGATTGCCCCTCATTAATTGAGAGACAGTTCAAAACATTTGGTAAAATGTTGTGTTTAGTTTACTTTGTCCCTCTTTTATGCGTCCCAAGGCAGGAGACAGTTAGTGGCCTAGCGTATTATAAAGTGAATGGTTTTAGAGCAAGAAACAGTTGGATAATTAGCAGATCAGGTGGTCTTTAAGTGAATCTGTTTATAGGTATGTACTTTTCGGTACTGAGACACAGATAATAAAATCAGCATTCAATGCTCATTTCTCTCTGCATTGGCCATTCAGGCTTGGAAACCCGGTCGCTACCTTAGCGTTTGGATAGCCCCTCCTGATGAATTTTTACGTGCCTTACGCTGTGAGTTGGCCGTGCGTGTTGTGCGTTGCCACACAGGTGTGAAGGTATAGGTGCATGTCTGTAGTTTTGCGCAGTATAAAGCAGATGTCGGTACGCAGGTTTCCACAGGCCGGGTAATCCACACGCACAATCACGAAAAAACACGCAAATATTTTATATCGTTAACGAATAAGTGGTATTCTATTTCGTAAAAGACATATAGTTACTTACGTGGGATCAATCTATATTTTACTTTCGAGAAGTGCAATCACTGAGTGTTCGTGCTGCATACGTTCTTTCTTTTAGCCGAAGAAAAAATAAATCTGTAGTTAATCAGTAAGGATAAGTTTCAGAGCGGGCGTATTTGGAGGACAGCGTTTCTCAACAGCCGTGCCATGACATATCGGCGTGCGCAACTAGATGTCAGGTGCGTCGCGAGACTTTAACGCCAAATCATTTCTTGGAGTAATACATTTCTCAAATATGTTTCTCATGGTCGCTACACAATAAAAAAATGTGTTGTGTGTACTTTATGAGCTTGCTCTTTTTCATCTACGAAAAATTCCCATTTAGGGCTGTTGCCAAAGTTTGAAACTTAAGCTGGGGTGCCACAAAGGAAAAAAGTTTGAGAAACACAGTCCTAGAGAAATGCCGCTTGCAGCAGATGAAGCGAAATCTCATTGTAGAGTCGAATCATACAGAACCCAATGTGATGACGATAGGCGCTACTCAGACCTAGAGAAATAGTGGGAGGTAACCAACTTGTTCCCGTGAGGCAAAATATTATCACCACCTCCTTAATACTGTATTCCTCCACCTTTGGAGCGCAACACAGCAACAGTTGTGTGTAGCATGGATTCTAGAAGTCTTTGTTAGCTATCCCGACAGATCTGGGGGCTAGATGTCTACGCATAGGTCACCCAAATCCTTCAAATTACGAGCCGGTGAATTATGGACGTAGAGCTGGAATTTGGTTGAGTCCCAGATGTGCTCCATCTAGAGTTGTAGAACTACCGTAGGCTGCCGTAGACTACCACTAGTAAACGTAGACTACAGTGGGTATCGTAGTAGCTTTAGTCACTTAAAGGTGTGCCCGCACGAACTGTATATTGGGTGTGTTGCGTACCTGTCGGGCTCACTTCATAACGATCTCTTTCTTTACGTGTGCTGCCAGTGTCATACTAGATTCCCCGCCGAGCGGTCTAAGGCGCTGCAGTCATGGATTGTACGGCTGGTCCCGGCAGAGGTTCGAGCCCACCCTCGGGCTTGGGTGTGTGTGTTTATCCTTAAGATAATTTAGGTTAAGTAGTGTGTAAGCTTAGGGACTGATGACCTTAGCAGTTAAGTCCCATAAGATTTCACACACGTTTGAACATTTGAACATTTTGAACTATATTCCTCTAAAAACCGGAATCGGTGTATTGTCTAGCAGCTGAGTGAGGATATATAAAGAGCCTGGTAACTTACGGAACTTTCCTTGTTCTACACAGTTACCCTCCTGTTTGTTTCTTAGAAAAGCTGAAAATGTCATCATTCAATTCAAGTTATATTCGAAAACTGTTGATTTGTAACGTGAAACAAAGGGATGTTATAGTAAAAATTTCTCATATAGTGCTAAATATAGAGTTCCCTCAAGAAAAAGTTAAAGTAAAAAAAAAAATATCGCCGAACAGAAATATATCAAACATCGCTTCAATACTTCGTCGAAATTGTATAACACGTGCTTCCGCTGTTCATGAAAAATTGTCATATTTATCAATAATAACACGAAAGTCTTGTCTTTGATCATCGTGAACGGCGTTCCATTGAGAACAAAATAACAACAATAATTATATGTACATTTTTTATATTTGTGCATGTAAACTGTACTTGCATAAAAAGTAATTGCATTTCTTACATACAAACGCAAAACTTACGAGATCAAATAACTATTACCTAAAAAATGTAATTTATAGTCTGCAAGAATATAAATACGCAACGGACTAAAACTGAATGGTATGTTTCTAATTGTGTGCAAAACAAGCAACGAAAAAAAAAGATTAAAACATTCTAAAGCCTATACCACATAAATATATGTTTACTTAAAACAACCGGTTTCTACAGACTTTACTTTTATAATGTACTGTTTTTTTTATTCGCATGAGAAGTTGGCGTGAGGTCCAACTTAAAATCAACACATTTCATGAGAAGATGACAACAAAGTCTGTCGAAACCGGTTGTACTGAATGTGTAAGGTGTCAGGCAAATCCAACACCTTCCATGAAAACCCTGACATGATAAGCAAATCCAGTAGTATGTCACATAGCTCCGAACCGAATAAATCGTGACATTAGATTAACCAAAGTAATACGAGTAACGAGTGAGCAAATGGAATACCACAGACTAACACAAGAATGCCTAAATGCATGTCATACCTTCCCACCGTGAGACAGACGCAGTTCCGAGGGGAGAAACGAGAACAGAAGCCGAGAGCAGAACCGTGTTAAGCTGAAGGCCCTACGATAAGGGACGCATACCCACGTCGCCAGCTAGACGCTAGGACCACCCTCCAGCTCATGTTAAGAGCTAGAGCCCTCCAGAAGAACAGTATAGATCTTATGATAACACTAAAAGGACCACACCAGCTGCAAGTTTTAGCGTGAGACTTTTTCGCGTCTCTGTTACGTCAGGACCACCCCCCAGCCCATGTTAAAAGCTAGAGCCCTCCAGAAGAACAGTATAGGTCTTACGGTAACACTAAAAGGACCACACCAGCTGCAAGTTTTAGCGTGAGACTTTTTCGCGTCCGGTGGTCTCGCGGTTCTAGGCGCGCAGTCCGGAACCGCGCGACTGCTACGTCCGCAGGTTCGAATCCTGCCTCGGGCATGGATGTGTGTTCTGTCCTTAGGTTAGTTAGGTTTAGGTAGTTCTAAGTTCTAGGGGACTGATGACCACAGCTGTTAAGTCCCATAGTGCTCAGAGCCATTTGAACCCATTTTTTTCGCGTCTCTGTTATGTTGCAAACTTTAAAAACATTGCCATACCACGAAAAGTATAACGTTTATCATTGGATGGACAGAATTTTTGTAGGCAGAGCTCAAGGTTAACATTGAGACCCTGATTGGTCAGATGAAAACACAGCCAGATAGTTTTTTTAAACAAACTTCGGTAAATTGTAGTAAGGAGAAGTTAGGAGACAGTTGCTTCCGAGACGGCGAGGTGAGCAGAGCTGTGCTGCCCACCGCCCCCTGACGAACACTGACAAGGTAATGAACGCACGTGATGCCGCATAACAGCCCATTAAGCTTCACTCAGAATTGCAGAAGTCTCATCTGTTACACCTCCTTTTTGCGTAATACTAGTGTCGATCATCAATTAAAGCTCATGGTGTTCACATTTGCCACTTGAAGTAAAATTCTGAAACGCGATGATTTTTCTGTTATATAGTTATTGAGAAGCCACATCAGCCACTGTAATTTACGACAAGTTAGATAAGTAATTAAAGATAATTGAGGGTCACTGTAGACCATATTGATAGTTTTCTCTCTTGTGAAATTTAATTTAAACCTAGATTATAGATGTGATATGGCATAGGTCTTCCTTCGATCCGTTGTAGAACTTGGAAACCTACTCAGGGAATATTCGTTCACATTTTTGTTGAACGCAGTTGGTTTTTATCATCCTGTATTAAAACATTTCCTTTTATCAATAGTGCAATTTATAAACAATGTTTTGTGAGTAGAATAAAATTTCCAATGGTAAACTTAACTTCTTTTTCGACGTTATTTTACCAGCTAACTAAAAATAGGAAAGCCTTGAACCCCTTCCACTAAATTTCGTTAGTATTAAGATTCTTTTACAGGGAGTGCAGTGGAGCTGACGCTGAAATCATTAAGTATTTGGTTATATCATTGCTAGTCTCACTGAACTCTTCTGAACTCTACATGTCATGTGTGGTCTGGTGTCTCCTCACCAGCAACAGGTCCCAGGTTCAAACTAGTCAATTCCCTAAAAACCACGCTCACAGCGTCGTTGCGCGAAAGTGGTAGGAAGACACCACGCAGAATGTTAGAAATGAAGAAACATTTATGTGAAATTGGGTTTTGAATGTTTGTGGCAAGCAAAACAGATAGCTTCTTCTGTCTTCTCAAAATGATCAAACTCAAAAACAAAGAGAACTCGCTGACTTGCACTGTCTCTCTTAGACGTTCATTTATGTTCCTTTCCCTACGATTTGCACCGATACTAGCGGTATTTCTACCATTTACTACGTCTTTTATGTAGTGTACCAAAACTACTGAACTGTAGTTTTGGTAGAGCGCAGATATAATTGCATCCGACACGGATCAGGTGAGTTCGTTGGAGGAGATATCAGCTGAGTCCTCTGTCATATTCCTCGAATCAGTACAACTTGAGTTTAAGCTTGTGAAATGTACAGTTCTCCTGCTGGAAAATGCCATTGCCGTGGCGGAAGACATCACGCATGAGGGGATGAAAGTGGTCCGTAGTGACGTTCATGTACACCACAGCAGTCACGTCACCTTCGATTACTGCCACAGCCCACTTAAAAACCAGGTGAATGTCTCCCACAGCACAAAGCTGCCTCCAGAGTCCACTGCGCGCTGCGTTATTCACGCAGCCGATCGAATGAATGACGGCATATCTGGACACGACCGTCGAGCTGGTTCAACAAGAAACAAGATTCATCTGATCTGGCAACACTTTTTCATTCATTTACGATCCATATATGTGACCTCGCTCCCACCGCAATCGCATATGACGAAGCCTTTGGTTAACAAGGGTCGTCGGTTGCGGAACTCCACATTCAACCAAGTGTGCTGGGTGCTGTACTACGAATCACTTATGCCTGTACCAGTACTGTACTGTGTAGTCACATCCACGACAAAGCACCCCGTGTCCTACTTCACAGAGCGGGCAACCCATCACCTGCACGTTGCGTACCGAAGCGTTGTGCCCAACAACTTGTCGCCTACTCGCCTTGTCTTGATCGTAAAAGAAACTACTGGCCTTTAAAATTGGTACACCACGAAGATGACGTGCTACAGACGGGAAATTTAACCGACAGGAAGAAGATGATGTGACATTCAAATGATTAGCTTTTCGGAGCAGAATGGTTCAAATGGCTCTGAGCACTATGGGACTTAACGTCTGAGGTCTTCAATCCCCGAGAACTTAGAACTACTTCAACCTATATAACCAAAGGACATCACACACACACCCATGCCCGAGACAGGATTCGAACCTGCGACCGTAGCGGTCGCGCGGTTCCAGACTGTCTTTCAGAGCATACACACAAGGTTGGCGCCTGTGGCGACACCTACAAGGGCTGACATGAGGAAAGTTCCCAACCGATTTCTCATACACAAACGGCAGTTGACCGGCGTTGCCTCGCGAAACGTTGTTGTGATGCCTCGTGTAAGGAGGAGAAATGCGTACCATCACGTTTCCGACTTTGATAAAGGTCGGTAAGTAGCCTATCGCGATTGTGGTGTATCGTATCGAGACATTGCTGCTCGCGTTGGTCAAGATCCAGTGACTGTTAGCAGAATATGGAACCGGTTGTTTCAGGAGGGTAATACGGAACGCCGTGCTGGATCCCAGCGGCCTCGTATCGCTAGCAGTCGAGATGACAGACACCTTATCTGCATGGCTGTAACGGATTGTGAAGCGGCGTCTGGATCACTGAGTCAACACATGGGGACGTTTGCAAGACAACAACCATCTGCACGAACAGTTCGACGACGTCTGAAGCAGCATGGACTATCAGCTGGGAGACCACGGCTGCGGTTACTCTTGACGCTGCATCACAGACAGGAGGGCCTGCGATGGTGTACTCAACGACGAAGCTGGGTGCACGAATGGCAAAACGTCATTTTTTCGGATGAATCCAGGTTCTGTTTAGAGCATCATGATGGTCGCATCCGTGTTTGGCGACATCGCGGTGAACGCCCATTGGAAGCGTTTATTCGTCATCGCCATACTGGCGTATCATCCAGCGTTATGGTATGGGGTGCCATTGGTCACATATCTCGGTCACCTCTTGCTCGAATTGACGGCAAATTGAACAGTGGACGTTACATTTCAGATTTGTTACGACCCGTAGCCCTACCCTTCATTCGATCCCTGCGAAACCTTACATTTCAGCAGGATAATGCACGAACACATGTTGCAGGTTCTGTATGGGCCTTTCTGGACACAGAAAATGTTCGACTGGTGCCCTGGCCAGCACATTCTCCAGGTCTCTCACCAATTGAAAACTTCTGGTCATGGTGGCCGAGCAACTGGCTCGTCACAATTCGGCAGTCACTACTCTTGATGAACTGTGGTATCGTGTTGATGCTGCATGGGCAGCTGTACCTGTACACGCCATCCAAGCTCTGTTTGACTCAATGCCCAGGAGTATCAAGGCCGTTATTACGGCCAGAGGTGGTTGTTCTGGGTACTGATTTCTCAGTATCTATGCACCCAAACTGCGTGAAAATGTAATCACATGTCAGTTCTAGTATAATATATTTGTCCAATGAATACCCGTTTATCTTCTGCATTTCTTCTTGGTGTAGAAATTTTAATGGCCAGTAGTGTAGGACAGCTTATTAGTGGTGACCGTTTTCAATCTAGACAGATCATAAACCTTTGACGATAAGGAATATCTGAAAATTTTACATTAATTTTCTTAGGATGAGATCAGGCACTATTAAATATATCAATAGTATACACAAAAGGCAACATAAATTAAGATCAAATCCAAATAATTTATATTCTTCAATGATCCAAGAAGTCGCTGAACGGGGCCGAATTGTGTGCCAGGAGGTATATTCGTCAACTGCTTGATCGCGTAAAAGGTCCATGAGCTGCCCACCGTCTAGCGTACTATCGCAGAAGACTCCAATGACAAGAAAATGCAACGGTAACATAATGTAATTACATCAAGAAATAACACTGAGTAAACGAAAAATTTGAAAAACGAAAATGAACAAAATAAAATACATCAGAAGAGGATGTAGATGAAGATGAAATGGGAGATACGATACTGCGTGAAGAGTTTGACAGAGCACTGAAAAACCTGAGTCGAAACAAGGCCCCGGGAGTAGACAACATTCCATTGCAACTACTGACGGCCAGTCCTGACAAAACTCTACCATCTGGTGAGCAAGATGTATGACACAGGCGAAATACCCTCAAACTTCAAGAAGAATATAATAATTCCAATCCCAAAGAAAGCAGGTGTTGACAGATGTGAAAATAACCGAACTCTCAGTATAATAAACAGCTGCAAAATACTAACGCCAATTCTTTACAGACGAATGGAAAAACTGGTAGAAGCCGACCTTGGTAAAGATCAGTTTGGATTCCGCAGAAAAAAGGTTAAGGAAAAGCAAACCTACATTTCTAGCATTTGTGGACTTAGAGAAAGCTTTTGACAATGTTGACTGGAATACTCTCTTTCTAATTCTGAAGGTGGCTGGGGTAAAATACAGGGAGCGAAAGGCTATTTACAATTTGTGCAGAAACCAGATGGCAGTTATATGAGTCGAGGGGCATGAAGAGGAAGCAGCGGTTGGGAAGGGAGTGAGACAGGGTTGTAGTCTGTCCCCGATGTTATTCAATCTGTATACTGAGCAAGCAGTAAAGGAAACAAAAGAAAAATTCGGAGTAGGTATTAAAGTCCATGGAGAACCGCGCTGAGGTTCGCCGATGACATTGTAATTCTGTCAGTGACAGCAAAGGACTTGGAAGAGCAGTTGAACGGAATGGACAGTGTCTTGAAAGGAGGATATAAGATGAACATCAACAAAAGCAAAACGAGGAAAACGGAATGTAGTCGAATTAAGTCGGGTGATGCTGAGGGAATTGGATTAGGAAATGAGACACTTAAAGTAGTAAAGGAGTTTTGCTATTTGGGGAGCAAAATAACTGATGATGGTCGAAGTAGAGAGGATATAAAATGTAGACTGGCAAGGAAAGCGTTTCTGAAGAAGAGAAATTTGTTAACATCGTGTATAGATTTAAGTGTCAGGAAGTCGTTTCGGAAAGTATTTGTATGGAGTGTAGCTTTCAGGAAACATTCCTCACACACAAAGAAAGAAAATATGTTATGTGGACATGTGTCGGGAAACGCTTACTTTCCATGTTAGAGCTCATTTTATTACTTCTCTTCAAATCACATTAATCATGGAATGGAAACACACAGCAACAGAACGTACCAACGTGACTTCACTTTTTTACAGGAAATGTTCAAAATGTCCTCCGTTAGCGAGGATACATGCGTCCACCCTCCGTCGATAGGAATCCCTGATGCGCTGATGCAGCCCTGGAGAATGGCGTATTGTATCACAGCCGTCCACAATACGAGCACGAAAAGTCTCTACATTTGGTACGGGGTTGCGTAGACAAGAGCTTTCAAATGCCCCCATAAATGAAAGTCAAGAGGGTTGAGGTCAGGAGAGCACGGAGGCCATGGAATTGGTCCGCCTCTACCAATCCATCGGTCACCGAATCTGTTGTTTAAAAGCGTACGAAAACTTCGACCGAAATGTGCAGGAGCTCCATCGTGCATGAACCACATGTCGTGTCGTACTTGTAAAGGCACATGTTGTAGCAGCACAGGTAGAGTATGAAATCATGGCGGTGAATTGAGGAATTACAGTACATACTGACGAAACTAAAATGAGCTCTAACATGGAAATTAAGCGTTTCCGGACACATGTCCACATAACATCTTTTCTTTATTTGTGTGTGAGGAATGTTTCCTGAAAGTTAGGCCGTACCTTTTTGTAACACCCAATGCACTGATAGGGCGAAACATTATGACCACTGCCCACAGTGACGCTGGATGCCGCCTGGTGGCGTTGCAGGCACGTGACGCGTTAGCAGATGTATGTAAGCGGAGAAGACATGGACGGGGGATCACCCCAGCGAAGATATGGGTTGCAAGTGGGGAAATCCAATGAGATAAATGACTTTGACAAAGGGCAGATTATTATTACGCAGAATGTGTGAACGATTATCTCGAAACGGGCGAAACTGGTCGAATGTTCACGTGCTAATGTCGTGGTTATCTACGGAAAGGGGTAGGGCGTCCACGACCCTTCACAGAACGGGGGTAGATCTGTGACATCTCTGCCGAAAGAACTCAATGCTGGTGAACGCACAAGAGATTTGGAGCACACCGTTTATTGTTGTACATGTATCTCCGCAGCAGACCAGCCCTACGTGTTCAGATCGTCAGCTACGATTGCAATGAGCACGGGACCATCGGCATTTGATTGTCGATCAATGGAAACGTGTCGACTCTTCAGCTGAATCACGTTTTTGCTACACTGTCGATGGTCGTCAACACAAACGTCCTCATCGCGGTGAACGGCGGCTCGCAGCGTGCAGCGCGTCACAGACGCAGGCTGGTGGCAGCAGTATTATGCTGTGGAAGACATTTCTCTGCGCTTAGATGGCACCTGCGGTAGTAACCGAAGTCACGCTGACAGCTGTGAACCACCTGGATCATTTCATGCTTGATGCCTCTCCCGACGGTGATGTCATCTTTCAGCAGTATAATTGTCCGTGTCTCGGAGGCAAAGGCATGCTACTGTGTTCTCGGAGTCTTTCGCGGCGTGATGTCTGAATAAAATCTTCTCGGTTTTCAACCCGCGTCAATTCGAATACAATTCTCGAGCTTTCGATGGCTATCTTCGCCATCATCGTCAGGAGTTAAACTACGGACTGCCGGAACTGGCACGATTTCTAGCTTAATACCCGCGATTACGACTGCTGGCACCCGTAAGAGGACCGAAACGAAGCGAGCGTGGAAGGTCGTACCAGCCCCGGCATAGTTTCATTCTTGACGACCATGGCGGAGATAGCCATCGAAAACTCGAGAATTTTATTCGAATTGACGCGGCTTGAAAACATAAGATTTTATTCCTGCCACTGTAGTCGGAGGTGCACTATAGTGAACATACTTCGATGTCTCGACCACCTGACGTAAATTCCATGGTACCCCTCTGAGTCGCTATCGGGCGCCATCACTGCGCACGTAAATCAACGGCTCGTTTTTTACGTGAATTACATGATCTGTGCATAGACATCTAATGCCATATACCTTTACAAACCTACCAACAAACTGTGGGATCCCTGGTATGCACCATTAGTTATGTACTTCGTTCCAAAGATGGGCAAACGAGCTGTTAAGAAGGTGGTCATAATGTTTTGGCTCACCAGTATATTGTTGTCCATTGGAAGATATTTCGCCGCCAGACTTCATTGTCAACCACGTGGACGGAAAGTGATATAAATTGTGATTCTAACATAGGTTCATTTCCATAGTACCATATGGCCAGCTAAAAGCTGTTGATTTTCCATAGATACTTAATGAGTTGTTCAGTGATTTTTATTTTTTTTTTTTTTGTTGTTACAAGGAGGACGCTCAAAGAGAGTTATTCTGGAAAGAAAGAAAAGACTTCTTCCGATAGGCGATGTCTGTTTTATTTGTTGGTTGATTTCGGGGATTGGACTAAACAGCGGCCGGCCGGTGTGGCCGTGCGGTTCTAGGCGCTTCAGTCTGGAACCGCGTGCCGCTACGGTCGCAGGTTCGAATCCTGCCTCGGGCATGGATGTGTGTGATGTCCTTAGGTTAATTAGGTTTATGTAGTTCTAAGTTCTAGGGGATTGATGACCACAGATGTTAAGTCCCATAGTGCTCAGAGCCATTTGAACCATTTTTGAACTAAACAGCGAGATCATCGGGCCGTTCAGATTATCGAAGAATGGGGAAGGAAGTCCGCCGTGCGCTTTCAAAGGAATCATCCCCGCATTTGCTTGAAGCGATTTGGGAAAATCACCGAAAATTTAAATATGGATGGCCGCTTGCAGGTTTGAACCGTCGTCCTCACGGATGCGAGTCCAGTGTGGTAAACACTGCACCAACTCCACCGGCGACGTCCGTTCTATGAGAGTGAACAGTCCTTCACTACAACAGGCGTGTAAATTGATGATCTAAGGTTGTTTCTCAGTTTTGAAATGGTTAGTAATATAAAAAACGGATTTCTTCATTTGGGTGTTATACAAGGACATTATTTTTCTAAAAAAGAATTAAGATTAGAGTCTTTTCCACGATGAGCTTATTCATGCACTGATTCACTCACAGACACGTCATTTTCCATAAATCCCAGTATGAAGGAGAGCCTTCAGGGATGTGAAACAAGTAATTCCTTAACAAGCAGAAGGAACTTTTGCTGGATAATTATATAAAGCAAACTGTCAACAAATTGCGAGTGGCACCGATCAGTTAATTACGGTAATTACTTTTCGATTATCATGTAAGTCAGGAGAAAAAACAGCTACGCAGAAAAAACCACTTCATCTCCTCCTGTAATACACAGCTGAGAGATGTGCTACAGATTTTTACAACGGAATGTAAACGGGACTGGGCACAAGATAGGACAGAACAAAAATGGGAAAGCAATAGACTGGTTGATTTCAAAGAAACATCCTTAATCGGTTCACGGGAACGGCGGAAAACCTAAATACGAATAGAAGGTATTTGGACCACGGCCTTTCCGAATGCTGTCCGGTGTAATAACCAAAGCTCCACTTTAAGCAGTAATTTTTCTCAAGGCCATCGAGGAAATGGCTGGGACCAAACATAACAGCTTTATAAAACATGTCAATTTAGAGCATCAATTCATCATCTCATAATGATGAAATATAACGAGATGAGATGACACGGGCTGAGTTCTCGGTAAATATGTGGTTTCTTCCAGGCAATTTGAGAGAATGTTTGGCGCCGCAGAGAGACGCGGAAGGTCACATTAAAAATCGCAAGCGAATCCGAAGTTACAGATGCTTACATAAGCGCGTCTGTCTGTTAGTGGAACTTGGAAATCGCTTTGAGGAACCCTGGGCGCTTCATTGAACTCAGCTCGGAGGTGTGATTTCGAAATGAAGTTACGCTGCGCTATTCGTTTTCCTCTGTGCGTCGTCAGAGATCGCCTTCCGCACTCGGTCCAGCCTTCATTGCGAGTGTTGCTCGCTTTCTCCCGTTTGTGATTGCGCGGCAGCGCCGGCCGTGGCGCGACTAAGACGGAAATCGGTGACCCCTGTCTCTTAATACGAATGTCACCACGAGGGGAACATCAGATTTTGCCCTGGGACTCATCTCATTGGCACTACTTCCGCACTGTTGTTAGAAAAAGAAGAGAATCGGTACATCTGAGATGTGGTGCTATAGAAAGACGTTGAAATTTAGGTGGACTGATAATGATGTTCTCTCTAGAATCGGCGGAGAAGGTGATAGGACTTGCGTTAAGAAATCAGGAAATACCTTTCACGGTTGTAGAAGGAGCTGTAGAAGGTAAAAATTGTAGGGGAAGATAGAAATCGAAATATATCCAAAAAATAACTCAGGGCGTTGGTTGCAAGTGCTAGTCTCAGATGAAGAGATTGGCAGAGGGGAGGAAGTCGAGGCGAGTAGCACTAAACTAGTCAGACGACTGGTGTACAGAAACATAAAAATTAAAATAAAAGTACTTCATGTCAACCATGTTGAATTTAGGATTCGGAATACGTCGATTACTAGCTTGCTGTCTTCAACAGCGGTACTTAATTTTCCATTTCAACGATTTTGTCTTGGGAGATTCGCACTGCTGCTTTATAGGCAGCGTAATTTTGCAACAAACGTTTCATTACAATTGTAAAGCATACAGTTCGTTATTGGCGAACAACGCATTCACACAAAATACTTTAGAATTACTTTTATTTCAGAGAGTAACTGGTTTAAAATGGCTAACGTATCCAGTTACATAAATGTTTTCATCATCAGCATGTTGTCAGATCCAGCGCTGCACAAGAATGTTAGAATGTTGTGCGTTTTTTGTTGTTTAGATGGCAAGAACATGCTAGGATGCCTGGAATTTTTTATGGTATTTCTATAATTAATGTACTGCTTCATTTTCTTAGGTCAATTTCGGTTGAAACAATGCGGAATATTCTCGCTTCAGCCACTATATTTTCATCAAGCTCCGATAGATGGTGGCACTACACGTAGCCTTCAGAATGGCGTTTGTATAGGGGGTATGTTCAAAGCAGAGAGATGTCCTTAAGTTTCTTTTGGTGAAAAACCAGAGCATCATTGGTATTCGTAGGCGACTGAGGAACATGTACGTAATACTGACAGTGAACGAGAGCACGGTGAATCGTTGTGCGAGACGCCTGTCATCGCAACAAGGCCCCGCAGAACTATCTGATCTCCAGGCTAACGGCCGGTTCTCAGAAAACTAAAGACAGGACTTAAGTGTGTTCGTTTCCACAAAATTGCAAACCAACTTCTTCTTCTCAATGACAACTCAAGGCCTCACACAAGTTGGCGCACCCGAGAGGAGATCATTGGACTGTTCTTCCAGCCTACACCTGGGCCTCTCACCTTCCGACTTTCATGTGTCTGGCCCAATGAAGGATACATTCCGCGGGATGGATGATGAGGCGGTTACCGACGCGGCAAGACGTTGGCTCCGACTTCCACCAGTAGAGTAGTACCATGTGGGCATACAGGTACTCCCAGGAAGGCGGCATAAGGCCGTCGCATTTAAAGGAGATTACGTTGAAAAATAGGCCTTTGTAGCCAGAAGTGTAGGGTGTATTGGAATCCTAAATAAAACCAACTTGCCTTCTGGAAAAAATGTGTTTCATTACTTACTAAACGTCCCATGTATTCAAACATTTACACTTACGTATGTTCCAGTGGACTGCACTCATGATGCCATGACCCCTGTACCTTTCCAAGGCAATATACAAGCTGCTGCATTGTAAACAGCACATATATTTTAAACGAATCGTTGTTTTTCAAATAAAACAAATTCTAAATATTATCCATGTCATTCTGGCTTCTCAAATGTGTTCTACATTCGATGTTTCTACTTACATTTCAAAGAGTGTCCACTCAGCAAAGGTAACATTGATTTCTTATTGTACTTATCTGTGAACTGAGCAAATGATTTACGCTGATGGTGCAATATGTTAAAAACAGAAAAAGCTTTGAATCGAAGAATGAGGTTCTTACATAAGTAGTCTACGACCGTAGGTGCGTGTGGACCAGCGCCGCTAACTTACTTAAGTGTCGCAGTATTTGTATTGTATAGTGTCTGTCAATATTATACTCAATGGCGCACTGTTACTGCCAAGTGACACTTACATTCCAAGACGATCGGACGCCACCACACATTTATGAATTAGAACAATTCATCCGCAAATAGCTACTACGTCTGGGCCCCCGAGAAGTGGTAAGTATTTAGACTTCTCTGTTACCAGCCGCGTCGTCTACATTAAAATGACGATGGAGGAAGCATGGGGTAGTGTAGTTCGACAACGCACACACAGACTAAAGTTTAACATTTTGACGGGCATGTTGGGGAGGATGAACGAACAAGGTTGGGATACATGTGTAAGGTGGCAGAATAAATGAAGGTCAATTTCGCACCTTAAATAACAGTTTTATACATTATAACGAGAAGGTGAATATGACACCTAACTTACTTCGCCGATAATGAGCAGATTTGCCTATAAGCATGTAATGCAAAGGGATGACACTCAATCGACAGTATTAACACTCCGTTCATATATAATGCATGTCAGTGAGCAGAAGGTGAAACAAGCAGCGAGAGGAAACGTTTTGGGTGGAAGTAGGTGGGGGCAGAAGCAGAGGCCACACCATGGGAGGCACCACAAAAAGCTGTCAGGGGGCGTCCCATGGCGGGAGACAGCGACCGGGCAGGTGACTCATACTGGAGAGCAAGTAACGGATCACTAGAAGTAGAACAGAAAGAAACTTTAGAAAACTGCGTTTCGGAATTCCAAATGGATACGAACAAAATCAGTGATTCAGTTGATCACGTGAAGAGCGAGTGGTACACATGTGATGCACACATGTAACTTTTAGGTGTGTGGAGCAGGCACAAAACGTCTGATCGGCGGAAACGAACTAGGAAGAAGTAAAGTGCCGAAATTTCGACGCAGTTTAATGGTAGGGCTCTTGCGATTGGCAGAGAGAGAGTTTCCACAAAATAAGAGGAACGCTCCTGCTGATAAAAAAAAGCTGTGATGTGGTGAATGAAAGAAACCAGGTGGGGAGACAGCTCGGCTACGAGAAAGACAAGAGTGAAATTTTTGGGGACTCTTCTCTGAACTGGCGTCAAGTGCAGAACGGGGCACATAACGCTCTGTATGACGCAGAGGAGGAATTAGTGTGAGCACTGCAGGCACTGTGGCTGACATTCAGCTAGATATTAGCTGTATCGTCGTTGAGCTCCAAGTATGGAGAAACGAATCAGCCAGCTAGTTAATTGTTCTTGTGAGGACTGAGAGGGAACTTCAATATGGATACTGCTACAGCCATGCACGTGCATATCGCCATATTTCAAGACTAGGGATGACTACATGTTTTCTCGCATAACGAGGAACATAGAGAGAGTTTCCGTTGGAAAAATCAGCAAAGGCTTATTTAGTTCTTATAGAAATTTCAGAGGATGAGAGCATCCATGCAGACAACAGCTCATCGCAGCTAAGGTAAATACCACAAGCAGAGGTGTAAACTTGTTGGTTCACCAGCTTGTGTCCACTGTAAACTCGGGCAACCTTGGGTAACCTTTTGCTCAACTTGTCACAAAACTAACCATCCTCCGAAGACTTGATTGTGATCCTAAATAGTACCGGATTCTGAACCTGAATTGGATGATTCATCGTAATATTGGCCAACATCAGGACGTAGTCATAAGAATAATTTTGTATAGAAACTTCTAGTTGAAATTTAGCATTGTTGCGTTTAAGATGATTTCACTTTTTGAGGACGAGATGTGTTCGTTTGAGAACTGTCGTAGCATTGTCACATTGTAAAGTGTGTAAATGCATGTATTTTTGTGATAAGATACAACATTAAACCAAGCTAGAGAAGCAAGACAAGTGCTTCGAATGGAAAAGCGAGAGTTTGTAAACAGTAAAATAAAACTGGGAGAAAAAGACCGTACAGTAGGAAATACAAGAGGCTTTTACAGGACAGTCAGGTTCTTTAAGAAGGGATACAGTCCTAGAATTGACGTGATCAGAGGTCAAGAAGGACAGATAAACACAGATGAAAGGAAAGCTATGGGGGAATGGAGAAACCACTTCTAAAACTTCTTATATGTGGATGTAAGCACCAGGAGTGCTACAACAGAAAATGAAGAAGAATCATATAGAGAAAACAGGGAAAATGTACCATTGGGGGAATATGAACTACCAAGCATTGAGGAGCGACCATAAAACTGCTGAAGAGGGGAAAGGCACCAGGAATAGATGGCATGTACTCTACAAGCGAGACTGTACCATTTAATCTGCTTAATTTGGAAGAAGGAAAGGATCCCAGAAGGATGGAAGGAGTCTGTCATCTGCCCTGTACTGAGACCCAATGAGATGTAGCAGCTACAGAGGAATCACACTACTATACACAGCATATAAGATCTTGAGCATGTTGTTACTAAAGCGACTAACACCACATGCCAGGAAAGTACTGGGATTCCAACAAGCGGGTTTCAGAAAGGTAACGTCAACTGTAGACCATTTACGTACAATAAAGCAAGTGCTAGCAAAGAGCTGGCCTTTTTATGGGCTTCCAAAAAGCATATGATATTGTGAATAGACGAACAATATGGCAAGAACTCGAAAGGGCTCAAATTACCAGAAAACTCATTAAACTGACACAGATATGCACCCAGGAGACAAAATGCATGGTGAAAGTAAATGGAAACGTATCATCCAAGTTAAAGGTGAGGACTGGAGTGCGACAATGAGACTACCTCTCTCCCCTTCTGATTAACCTGGTACTGGAGAGAGCCCTGAGAGAGGTAGAAAGCCTAGAGACAGGACTAGAGCTGGGTAGAATGATCAACACCGTGGACTATGCGGATGATGTAGTTTTAATATCAGAGCAAGACCTGGTTCAGATGACAAGTATATTAATGGAAGTGGCAATGAGGGCAGGCCTGAAGTTGAATATGGATATGGATAAGACAAAATAAACTCATAGTTATCAGAGAATATGATGACAGACCCCTGACGATGGAGGCCAACATCTTTGAAAGGGTAAAAGGCTTTAAATACCTTGGGGATATATTCAATGAATGGAACGAGATAGATCACGAAATTATTGCACGAATACAACCAGAAACAGGTTAAGGTTTGCTCTGGGGAAGCTGTTAAAGTCCCGGTTCTATCGAGATCCCCAAAGACCAATATCTACGAGAAAATAAAACAACCTGTAGTCTTATATGGAGCAGACTCGTGCACCATTACCCAAAAGAGGGAAAGAAAACTCCTGAAAATTGAGAATACCATCCTCAGACAAATTCTTGGGCCAGTGAAGAATGAGATGAAGGGAGGAAAAGAAAGAACTGTGAATTGCAGGAGCTATGAAAGTCGATGGACATCGTGGCAGAGATCAAAGAAAGAAGACTGATGTGGTATGGACAAGTAATGCATCGAGAAGGCCAGATAATCAGGCAGGTAGTGGCGGAACATATTAGAGGCAAAATACCAGGTCAGAGAGGATATGCGTACGTTGGGGCTGTCTGAAAATGAATAAATGGACTGAGGACACTGGAGAAGACTGATTGGTGATGCCGAAGCCCGACTGTAGTTTGTGTAGCCAATGCAGTAAGTGAGTAAGTAAGTATTGGGGAGGTGACTGTAGACCACGCTGTTTCGGTCTTCAAACAATTAGGGTGTTTCAGCTCCCTTTCGAGATGAAACAAGACGCGGTCGTTCAAGACGTGTTAAATGATGTCCAACGGATCGAGATCGAACTGTCAAAGACATACCATGCTATCTGTTGATAGGTGGTGTGCGGGCCATCGTCATGTACGACAGCCTGCTTTGGATATGACCAGGATGTGGACAACATCTTAGGTGAAATTGTCTGCATCGTTGTTTGCTCCAGAACCCGGCCAGTGACACAGCACCCAAAACTACGGTCACTTCTTTACCAGACACCTACGCCTTGGCTGTGCAGTCTGGATGTGTCAGTTCAGAAAGCGCCTGTTCTCCCTCTGGTACTTCCCATCGGGAACGACAGTGTGGACGAGACCTCACTGGCACCACCTCCTGTGATTGCGACGATACCAACAATTATCTAGAGCTTGATGAACGTTCCTCCCACTGCAACGGACATTGAATTTAGTGTGGTGACTACCTCTGCTTTGCTTCAGACAAGCACGACAGCAGACAGCGATAGGCCATATTCCGACATAGAACAGCAACTCTGAAAGCAGGGGTCATATCACAAATGGAAGAAGCGAAGTCGAACCTCCTCTGACGTCACACTCCTTCATATGGCATCATGGGTAGTAGACCAGATACCAGAAAGTGATCCCCCTTTGAGCATCCCAAAGACAGGAGTGACTGCTGGGGAATATCCTTCCCACCGCTTGCAAACCCGCCTGACAACGACAGACCCCTTGAAGGGATGTTCCCTAGTTCTCAATGGGTGCGACTCTCGCTTGCCCATGATTTCGATCTCCTGGGCTGATGATGTCGGTGACGGAGCTGATCAGGATGCTGGCCCACCTGTTGGGGTGCCACACAGTAACAATCAACCCAACTTCCACCCAGTGATTGTGGCCGCTCTGGTCACTGGTTTCATGCCAGCCAGACATCTCTGCAGTACTGTTTGTGCCAATAGGAAGTGCGTGTCCACAACACTACCACAGTGCGACGACGAATTTGGCCACCATCTGGGCTCTAGATAAACTGGTAATTTTCGGAGATACCATTTGACTGCCTATGTGAACATCGCCTCCATCAAGAAGTGATCGTCGCTGATTTCTATGCTCTCACCTGCTACACGGCCCACATGTCCAATACCTCTGACGAAGGTAGCGGACGGCCCATCCTTTTCCATGCAGGGCTCCTCACTGAAGATATAGTGTACATTCCTAATGGTATGTGTATGCCCCTCACGCTTTTTGGCTTTTGCATCCTAAATATGCATACACCATCCGTCTCCCGTCACCGTAGTAAACGACACATCATTACTGCCTAGGTAATGCCGCTTTTAAGGTTCCCTGGATGATCTGGTCATTGTTGGGGACTTCAACCCCACACAATGGCCTAATGATCAACTCCGACGACATTACCCCTGTGTGGCCCCCTCTGTCATCGTCAACCGACTTCAGCTTATCGACATATGGACAAAGGTTCATGGCAGCTGAGCGGGTTTCACTTATTATACGGCGCAGTCGCCCAGTTGTCTCGACATTATACACCTCATACGTTCCCTTGCTGGCGACACTCCACATGCTGTTTGGCTCTCTCCAGCCATGAGGCCTACATCTGTGATGTCGCCTTTGCCCGGCAGTGGGTATGGCACAATGGTGCCCTGATGAAATTAAACGTTGCGCAGGTGACTGTAACAGACTGCCGATTGATCGTTGAAGACACCTAGGCCCTGCGTCACCGATGTCGCCCGCCTACACGTCCACCCTATCCTGGTTGCTACCCCACGCGAAACCAGCTCTGTGTGGAGCATTGATAGGATATGACACTGACGTCAAGGCTTGGTATGTGAACGTCGTAGACTTGTATTAGGCGATCTTACTTGCCTTCACTCAGATGGCATTTTCTTCCATCTGTCAGGCGATAGTGCATCGTGCTGAATTTTGGTTCATTGCACTCACACGACAACGCTTAGAATGGACCCTTGTCAGGTCTCGCACTGACGACCGTGCGACTCATGAAACGCCATCGATTTACTATCTCGTCACAGAATACCGGAACCGTCTTCGAGCTCTCCTACACAACGTAATCGATGTGGAAGGATGACGACCGAAGCGGTCGCGCGGTTCCAGACTGAAGCGCTTAGAACCGCTCGGCCACACCTGCCGGCTACAATTTGTAGTTGCTGTGTTGGTAAGATACTGTAATCTCCTGTAGCGGCTTTGCTTTTTCAACCAGAGGAGAAGTTTTTAACAGCTGCTCAATGTAATTCCGTGCCGCGCGAGATTAGCCGAGCGGTCTCAGGCGCTGCAGTCATGGAATGTGCGACTGGTCCCGGCGGAGGTTCGAGTCCTCACTCGGACATGGGTGTGTGTGTTTGTCCTTAAGATAATTTAGGTTAAGCAGTGTGTAAGCTCAGGGACTGATGACCTTAGCAGTTAAGTCCCGTAAGATTTCACACACATTTGACATTTTTTTTTTTTTTTGTAATCCCGTGTATTCGGAAGCTAGCAATATAACTTCAGTTGCCTTAAAAAAATTTTGGCTCCATTATGACCTCCACCACAATGTTTATGCCAAACTAAGTTTTGTCTACAAGTATCTGGAATGCAGACTAACCAGCTGCCGCCAGAAAGATTACATCTGTAGAATAAAACGTTGTTTTGAGATTTCTAATGCTGCTAAATTTTCTCGCGTAGGTTTTATGTAAGGAAAGTCAATTTTAGTCTTTTCGGATCTGCATCTTGCCACGTAGCCATGTTGTTACTTATTTCTGAGCAACACTGTTTATAATGGGAGTCTTTCATTAACATTATTCTGTAATCATTTTTTTTTCTGTTAAATCCGAAATATCTGTCAGTTCTTGAGGTAGACGCGACAAAGCGTCAGCTACAATATTGTTTCTACGTTTTACATGCCATATATTGAATCTGTTCTCCTGTAGAAAAGCTGTCCACCTCATAATTCTGGGATGTAGTACCTTACAGGTTAATAAAAGGTTCAGAGCGTGGTGGCCACAAAATACCTTAATCTCCTTCTCTAAACGCCAATATTATGGCCAGAGCTTCTAACTCAGTAGTTGAATATCCATGTTCACACTCAGGAATTGTTCTACTAGCAAAGCTAATTATAGTAACGTCAATATTTCCGCCCTTTTCTGACATTGAAATAGACATGCACCGATTTCCGAAAAGGACGCGTCTATGGCAACTCAAAAATCTAAATCCGCTTCAGGATTGCATAACGTTTCAGGACGGTTTATTCTCCGAGATATCTCTCAATAAAGATACCTGCTCTCTTCTATGGACATGGGCTTCCTGTCTTGGCTTCCGTAACTACAAGTGGTTCAGTGTATAGCTCCCTGACCTTTCTTCTCCCTATGTGTCGGATTCATTACCGTGACACCTTTCTACTTCATATAGATTGCAGTACTTCACCCGGTAGATGAAGCTATCTGTATCCATATAAAGTAACTTTGGTTCCACGAAATAAGTTTTAGCAAACTCATAGTGAAAGTGGTACACGTGGAGTTTGGAGACTGGTTTCGTAAACTCTACTGAAGCCTTCGACATCTCACACCAACAAAGTTCTCATTGAAAATAGTGACCCGCTTAAAACATGGTCTGGCGATGCAGTTTCTTACGCCCCAACCCCCATCCCATTCGCTGCTAATCAAAATATCGCGTTCATTTCTTACATTATGCATGGTTTTAACGAAAATGACATTATTCATTAATTTGTAGAAGTCGTTTTCAAAATCACTAGTCGCGACTGCCCTCTTTTCGGTATTTAATTCAATATACTCCTTCAACCAGGGGGACTGATTGAAGGAAATAGCCCAGGTGTTTCAACGTAGCTCCATCCCTAAGCTGAGACATTGCTGGAGATTACAATAATGAATTACATACCTCTTCTTGTGTCCAACAGTGGTATCAGTTTAAGGATAGTGCTTCCTTGTGGAACTTGTTGCTCTGCACACAACGGCAAGTTGCTTGTAATTTCATGCAAACTGACAGTTTATATGAGGTCTGCCTCCCCCACATCAGAATCAGCCGACAGACCCAACATTTTTCCACCTAATCCCTCTAATTCGTTTTCGGGCACCCTCTGAAATCCACTAACTGGCAGTGGGTGTATCATGGCGTGCCTATATAACTTATTCACATCCAAATATAGAATATAACTTGAATCGAAAGATGCATTAAACCCTGCACCCATACACGGATTACTTGCCTTGTCGCGTCTATCGACATACTGACAAAGTCCTCCACAGATCCCGCACTCAAAGAAAAGAAGCATATCGGCATCAGTCGAAAGTCTGATGCTGCTCCTCATTTTCTTGAGCATTGCGTCCCAAGACAACTCAGGTGGTTTGTAATAAAAGGCGTGGTTCAGAGAGTACATGGCCATACATACACTCCAGAACTCATCGAAAACATCTGCAAGCTGCCACGCGTCGGTGTCCATGTCTTGCGCATTCACCCAAATTGGGAATGTTGAATTCCCGCCAGACTTTCTTGTCATCCTCATAATCTGCGCTAGTAATGGCATCGCCTGTGAGGGTACTGGTAAATGCATAAATGTTGGGTAGCCTGGTTGCGTCGAGTTTCGCCTTACTATCCAGATACTCATAAGGGAACTTTCCTAGTCACAAGCTGAAACTTTTCCTCATCGGGGTAAGCAGATCAGGTTTATATGCAAATCCTCTTGAGTATGAGTTTCAACGAGTTTCTGGAGTGGCGGCTGCATAAAACGTAGCGTGTCAAGGAAGCGGGGCGTAATTTTTGGCGTCATTCGCTTGGAGAATGAATTATACTTCTCAACACTCTCAGGCAGGACACTGAACTGATTTTTCTCCCAACCCAAATTAACCAATTGCTCAACTAGAAAGTGAGCGTCATACCCACTTAAGCTATGAAAAAAAACATGTATGTGTAGTGGTAACTGATACTTCAAATTGCATGTGTTGTGAGCTCCACCGCGGAACTTCCCTATAAGATGACAATGATCTCTATGCTGAGTTTCAGCTTTTCTGTCTAACGGCAGCCCTCAAATATGACAATTAACTGCATCATTGTATAATTTTTCATCCTCCTCTGATTCAGTCATAGGAATGGTGGTGCTGTAAAGCGTATCAACACCCCATGAGAGATTTCAATCTCAGTGAACAACTAAACTGCAGGATTATCCCTGACATAAGATTCATAGCGGTTAAGACTTGAATCATATGAATATGTAGTTTGGTATACTGCTGCATATGGTGCGTGTATTTGTGTGGAGGTGGTATGTGAGGCTAAGGGGTTCCCTTCACAGTGGGTAATAGGGGCAAGGAGATATTCGGAATCTGCGTATACAACAAACGGACATCGTTCCTGGTGGTGAGCGTTCTTGAATTTAATGAACTTGTTTTCTTTTGTAGGCTTAACAACATTACTGGTTCCTTGTATTCACAGTCCTCCAGATGACTTTTTATGTTCATATTTCGACGATTGGCTGTGAAGGAGGCGGGACATGTCTTTGATCCATACTTAATACTGATTATCACCATCAGAGAAGAGCAGCATGTTTACGTGAAGATCACGTTCACCTGCGTATTTCGAAAAATGGAGTGGTCCCACTATAGTATGCTTGTCCTGCTCATCTGTCTTGTTTTTCTGCTTCTTCTTCAGGCCATAAACGTGAACCTAGATTTCTGGATTTTGCACCTCTAAATTTGGTATTTAATGGGGAACTTGATACCGTCAATGTTATAACATGCACGAATGCTAAGACCTACTCTGTATCGAGAAGTGCGCTGCGGATTTTGTGTGTAATTTCTCTCACAAGCCAGGACTGACCATGCAAAACAAGCATTATCTTTTTCATTTTCAATGTTAATGCAGGTGTGATTCTTCTTAATATCCTCAGGGAGTTTGATATAACTGGACCCTCCATTTAACGGATCATAGAAATGAAGTACTAAGGAATGACGAGATACGTTTGAAGTTCTCTAACGCTATAGATACAGCAATAAGGAATAGCGCAGTAGGCAGTACAGTTGAAGAGGAATGGACATCTCTAAAAAGTGCCATCACAGAAGTTGGGAAGGAAAACATAGGTACAAAGAAGGTAGCTGCGAAGAAACCATGGGTAACAGAAGAAATACTTCAGTTGATTGATGAAAGGAGGAAGTACAAACATGTTCCGGGAAAATCAGGAATACAGAAATACAAGTCGCTGAGGAATGAAATAAATAGGAAGTGCAGGGAAGCTAAGACGAAATGGCTGCAGGAAAAATGTGAAGACATCGAGAAAGATATGATTGTCGGAAGGACAGATTCAGCATACAGGAAAGTCAGAACAACCTTTGGTGACATTAAAAGCAACGGTGGTAACATTAAGAGTGCAACGAGAATTCCACTGTTAAATGCAGAGGAGAGAGCAGATAGGTGGAAAGAATACATTGAAAGCCTCTATGAGGGTGAAGATTTGTCTGATGTGATAGAAGAAGAAACAGTAGTCGATTTAGAAGAGATAGGGGATCCAGTATTAGAATCGGAATTTGAAAGAGCTTTGGAGGACTTACGGTCAAATAAGGCAGAAGGAATAATTAACATCCCATCAGAATTTCTAAAATCATTGGGGGAAGTGGCAACAAAACGACTATTCACGTTGGTGTGTAGAATATATGAGTCTGGCGACATACCATCTGACTTTCGGAAAAGCATCATCTACACAATTCCGAAGACGGCAAAAGCTGACAAGTGCGAGAATTATCGCACAATCAGCTTAACAGCTCATGCATCGAAGCTGCTTACAAGAATAATATACAGAAGAATGGAAAAGAAAATTGAGAATGCGCTAGGTGACGATCAGTTTGGCTTTAGGAAAAGTAAAGGGACGAGAGAGGCAATTCTGACGTTACGGCTAATAATGGAAGCAAGGCTAAAGAAAAATCAAGACACTTTCATAGGATTTGTCGACCTGGAAAAAGCGTTCGACAGTATAATATGGTGCAAGCGGTTCGAGATTCTGAGAAAAGTAGGGGTAAGTTATAGGGAGAGACGGATCATATACAATATGCACAACAACCAAGAGGGAATAATAAGAGTGGACGATCAAGAACGAAGTGCTTGTATTAAGAAGGGTGTAAGACAAGGATGTAGCCTTTCGCCCCTACTCTTCAATCTGTACATCGAGGAAGTTATGATGGAAATAAAAGAAAGGTTCAGGAGTGGAATTAAAATACAAGGTGAAAGGATATCAATGATACGATTCGCTGATGACATTGCTATCCTGAGTGAAAGTGAAGAAGAATTAAATGATCTGCTGAACGGAATGAACAGTCTAATGAGTACACAGTATGGTTTGAGAGTAAATCGGAGAAAGTCGAAGGTAATGAGAAGTAGTAGAAATGAGAACAGCGAGAAACTTAGCATCAGGATTGATGGTCACGAAGTCTATATAGTTAAGGAATTCTGCTACCTAGGCAGTAAAATAACCAATGACGGACGGAGCAAGGAGGACATCAAAAGCAGACTCGCTATGGCAAAAAAGGCATTTCTGGCCAAGAAAGGTCTACTAATATCAAATACCGGCCTAAATTTGAGGAAGAAATTTCTGAGGATGTACGTCTGGAGTACAGCATTGTATGGTAGTGAAACATGGACTGTGGGAAAACCGGAACAGAAGAGAATCGAAGTATTTGAGATGTGGTGCTATAGACGAATGTCGAAAATTAGGTGGACTGATAAGGTAAGGAATGAGGAGGTTCTATGCGGAATCGGAGAGGAAAGGAATATGTGGAAAACACTGATAAGGAGAAGGGACAGGATGATAGGACATCTGCTAAGACATGAGGGAATGACTTCCATGGTACGAGAGGGAGCTGTAGAGGGCAAAAACTGTAGAGGAAGGCAGAGATTGGAATACGTCAAGCAAATAATTGAGTACGTAGGTTGCAAGTGCTACTCTGAGATGAAGAGGTTAGCACAGGAACGGAATTCGTGGCGGGCCGCATCAAACCAGTCAGTAGACAAAAAAAAAAAAAAAAAAAAAAAAAAAAAAAAAAAAAAAAAAAAAGTGTAACCTTTCCTCTCCGGATTGTTCTATCCTTGCTGGCGTCATTTGTTTCTGTCCGGAAATATGGACGTCGAGGTGTGGTATTTGGCTGAGTGCTTTAGCTCACCCTCTTACTTCCATCCTCCCAAGGCGGATTCACAATACCATTCGGCGATTGATGTACTCCGAGATATAACGCCATTTTCACCGCTGACGTAATGCAACGTTTTCGCCTCACCAGCATCCTGCTGATTGGGCAGATAGGTAAACTCGCACCAGAACACTCAATTACATTTAATGGAATATATCTTGGATCGTCTAGGGCTTTCAGGAGCTCCGCCTCTAACACCGGGAGGCATACTTCTAGAAATCTGGCTGGGTCACGATACCCCCCAGCAGGATTCTCTATTCGATTAAATTAGATACGCCCCTCAAAGGCTCTAGCAACCACCGAGTATTCTAGAGGGGTCATGACACTGCTAATCTGATGTCCTTCACTATCAGGATGGGATACAGCAGTACCGCTAGCCACAGGCTCATTACCATTAATACTACAGCTAGGTAATGACTGCATCCAGCTGGTGGATGAGGGTGCTGGGGATGAGGAGCCTTCAGGGGGGAGGGGTATGCACCGAGGCACACATACCTTGCACTGCCTACGAGGGCAAGAAGTCGGAGCGTGAGTAGTAGGAGGCGGAGGCGGCAACATCCTGCGGGAGCACCCAGGTTATGGTGAGGGCACTTCTTGATGCTCCTGCATAGTGAAGCAGTCACCATTACCAGCCTGGGGGGTGGGAGGTCGTCGCTGCTCTGACTGAACCACCCAAAGACGCCAGATGGTATGCAGTGGCTCGGGGGCAGGCAGTGCAATAGCTGCAGCCGCCTCCTGCGCTGCAATGAGCAGTGCTATGCACGGTGGTGCACGCTGCTCGGGTGTGGGTTTGACACCCGCTCCCGCAACCACTTCTCTAGGTGCACATGCCCCAACCATCTCCTGTTGTTTTGCTGTGGGTGTCTCTTCTGTAACATACAAATAATGGGAAAAATTAAACACAATGCTCAAGATTTTTTTAAAGTATCCGCTGTAAACGACAATGATAGTACATAAATCACCATTCCTCAATAATAATTATATGCCTCAGGGGAGTAGGACGTGAAACGGGTCGACATGGAGCAGGAGAGACACCAAAGGGCATTTCAATTTCGAGTGTCTTTACTTTTACAAATCAATTCATAATGCTTTGACAGTGTGACCAGGAAGGATCCAGGATTCACACTCATAGCAGTCGAAGTTCAAAAACAAAACAAAATATTTTTTTAAATGTGAAATTTCATCATTATTTCACTTACTTATCGGCTGCATTTGTTGTTATAGGTACACTTTCCGTCATAAGTAAGAGAGATTCTTCGATGAATTTTGCCCAGCGTACAAATCATACTTACACGTGTATAAAACTCTAGAATTTTTCAAATCTATTAAAAACTGTGGTAAAAATTCAGATAATTAAGTATAAAATTTGAATTTTTTCCCAACATGAAGTTTAAAATATAATAGCTTATTCAAATTTCATAAATTAACTAAATTCTAGAGTTTTGTGCACCCGTAAGTATGGTTTGTATGGTGTGCAAAATTCATGGTAAAATCTCTCTTACTCATGAAGAAAAGTGCACCTATAGCAACAAATGCAGCCCATAGCAAGTGAAAAAATGATGAAATTTCATATGTAAAAAAATTATTTTGTTTCCTTTTTGAACTTCCATTGCTATGTGTGTAAATCCTGAATCCTTGCTGGTCATGCTGACAAAGGTTTATGAATTTATTTATAAAAATGGAGACAGTGGAAATTAAAACGTCCTGTGGTGCCTCTTCTGCTCAATGTCCGTCCGTTTGACGTCCTACTCCCCTTAAATGATGACGCTCATATTATAATCAGCTTTTACATTCTGGGTCCCAGGACTGAGCAGTTCAGTAAATCTTCCTGGCAGTTCTCCCTTCCAGTCAAATATCTCCATCCCCTGCTCCAGAAGGGAGGTATCGCACTGTTTTGCAGCAGCCACCATCTCACGTTCCCACTCAAGCATCTCACCCTCACTGGAATTGTTGTTGTTGTTGTGGAGCCATCGATTCATCTCATTCAAGTCGCCTACAACAAGATATTGATCATGAGAAACAACCACAAAAAATTTGTACTGAGCTTGACTACAGCGAGATATTGATAATAACTATGAAAAAATGAAATGAATAAGTAAAAAGTTCATACCAGATGGAAGTGATGACTCCAGTCATCATTCTCGATGCATCCCCCTATAGGAATCCCATTTTCCTCTTGAGGAGTAGTAACATCTACAACAATGAATTTATATATACCTCACGCAACTGTATGTGCTAAAAAAAAGTCTAATGGCAATATATTACAACTTTACTTACTTTCTTGCAGCATTTCAGACTCCAGCAGTAGCAGCTCCATATCCATCAGCTGCTGCTCTAACGCTGCAATAGCGAGATCAAAACTTTTATACACACTTGTTATGATCTGAATACATCAACAGCTGTTTCCTGAATATGTAAACTACCACAGAGAAATTTGAGATGTACTTACATGACAGCCACGCGGTCTGAGACATCTTGTCACGTCGGAGGTTCGTGTCCTCCCTCAGGCATGGGTGTGTGTGTGTTGTCTTTAGCATAAGTTAGTTTCAGTTAGATTAAGTAGTGGATAAGCGTAGGGACTGATGACCTCAGCACTTTCGTCCCATAAGACATTACCACAAATTTCCAATTTGCTTACATGATGCTAGCACAAGCTCTTCCACTTGATGGGATCTTTCAGTTTCCAGTTGCTGCTGCTCTAATGCTAGAAATGTTATAAGCACTTGTTACGATCTGAACACTTTTAGAGATGCTTTCTGAACATATAACTATCACACACAGAATTTTGAGATGTACTTACATGATGCTGGCACAACCTCTTTCGCTTGCTGGAGACTTTCAGCCTTCAGCTGGCGTTCTAATTCCAACATTTCTGGAATGAATGCTGTAATAGTAAGAAAAAAGAACTTTTATAATTACTTGTTACGAAAAGGTATCACAATCTCGAAAAATTTTGAAAGCGTTGCTATGAAATTTCATAACTGTCACATTTTGAACTCATAACTCTTTTTATAAACACATGGCAATTGACCCAAGTTTGGCCGTTTCCCACAACCACTGCCACTGGCATCACTGCTGGCTGAGCGTTTCATGGTGTAGGAATCATACTAAGCACTGTCAAAGACTGATGATGATTGTGATGGGGGTTGGGCTTTATGTAGCTTCGGTCTCCACCATCTATATTTCTCTTCAAGCAGGCTTGGTGCAGCTATTTGAGGAAAGTCTCACGTCTGTGCGGAGAGGAAAGAAAGATCTCAGACAAACATCTTGCATTTGCCTCCAAGTCGATGGCATATTGGATGCAGCTGCTAGCTTTAGAAAAACGCTCTTTGTTCAGTGTGAGACAGATGGAAAGTCTGACACACTCAGTGCCAGCTGCATCCCTCGAAAAATATTTTCCTTACGACAGAGCTTGAAACGTCCCCTTGGAAAAATTTGTGAATTTCTGTGCTGATAAACCTCTGACGTTATTTAATTTTCAAACAGCAGAGCAAAACTGAACGTACTCAGACATTTCTCTCTTTACGTATTCTGATCATCACTAAACTGACACATAATACTTTTTTAGCGCAACGCAGTCTGACTTTAAATAATCGCCACAAAAGAATGGCCCTGACTAACAATAACCTATACCTTTCATGAATCACTTACCTCACAAAAATCTTCGATACTCAAACTAATGCAACGCAGCGTGCGCCAATAGTGCCAGCTGAATAAAAGATTCTAACTACTGAAGGTACTAACTACAGATAAGCATAGTTAGCAAATGAAATATTTTGATAGAGAACAAACAATGTATTTACCTTAATAATGTTCAAAAGTCATCATGTAAATGTCAGTTCATGATATCAAATATTACAAATTTACTCTTTCTGATGGACACATGGCCAGATCGTCCGCTCTCAAAATTCTACCATCTCTCTCTACATCTACATCTACATACATACTCCGCAATCCACGATACGGTGCGTGGCGAAGGATACCTCATACCACAACTAGCATCTTCTCTCCCTGTTCCACTCCCCAAAAGAGCGGGAGAAAAATGATTGCCTATACGCCTCTCTACGAGCCCTAATCTCTCTTATCTTATCTTTGTGGTCTTTCCGCGAAATGTAAGTTGGTGGCAGTAAAATTGTACAGCAGTCAGCCTCAAATGCTGGTTTTCTAAATTTCCTCAGCAGCGATTCACGAAAAGAACGCCTCCTTTCCTCTGGAGACTCCTACCCGAGTTCCTGAAGTATTTCCGTAACACTCGCGTGATGATGAAACCTACCAGTAACAAATCTAGCAGCCCGCCTCTGAATTTCTTCTATGTCCTCCCTCAATCCGACCTGATAGGGATCCCAAACGCTCGAGCAGTACTCAAGAATAGGTCGTATTAATGTTTTATAAGCAGTCTCCTTTACAGATGAAACACACCCTCCCAAAATTCTACCAATGAACCGAAGACGACTATCCGCCTTCCCCAAAACTGCCATTACATGCTTGTCCCACTTCATATCGCTCTGCAATGTTACGCCCAAATATTTAATCGACGTGACTGTGTCAAGCGCTACACTACTAATGGAGTATTGAAACATTAAGGGATTCTTTTTCCTATTCATCTGCATTAATTTTCATTTATCTGTACCTAGCTGCCTTTCTTTACACCAATCACAAATCCTGTCCAAGTCATCTTGTATCCTCCTACAGTCACTCAACGACGACACCTTCCCGTACACCACAGCGTCATCAGCAAACAGCCGCACATTGCTATCCACCCTATCCAAAAGATAATGTATGTAGATAGAAAACAACAGCGGACCTACCACACTTCCCTGGGGCACTCCTGATGATACCCTCACCTCCGATGGACGCATCCACCACTGCTGGCGGTTCACCTCCAACTGCGCAACGCTACGCGCTGTTCACATCCAACTGCCCAACACTACAATAGCAAATATTCCAACAATGAGCCCAACCAGCCACAGACTTCACACAAAATTGCCAGTGATTTTCATATAGAGCGCTACGTGGCGTTACCAACATAAAAACCTAAACAGTCTACTTACAAGCTGTGGTGGAAGACGCTAACCTTCGAAACCAGTAATGACAAGCAAAGCGCGCCTTGAGAGCAGAATTGTATACAGATTCTATCTGCTCTCTGCCACGCCCTTGACTGAGGTAGACACGTGGTCTCCAGTAGACTGCCAGACACGTGGCCGAGCGGCGCATATGTTGTGGTTGCACCAGTAGACAGCCTAATGACGCATTTACTCTCGTGGTGCAGCGCCTTTCATGTCAAAAGGCCCGCAGTGGGTCAGGCCAGAGTGATGTCGGGCTGGCAAGCTGCTACCTGCTGGGAGGGGGCTGGAGGTCGCCACCTCGGGGTGAGGCTGCTACGCCTCCACAGTAGCGTGTAGAGTCAACTAAACAATAGAAGGTAAAAAGGACGGCCACCTCAAGTGCAACTTGTTCGTCCAAAATATAGCGACAGAGCCCTCACGCACCACCTCGACAGAGAGTGGCTGTGTTCGGTGACCGCTCATACTAGACGCGCCACCGTTGCCGCGCCCTTTGCGCCACTCGCGATACGCGGCATACCTTCAGACGACAGTCCTAGACAACACAAAAGCGAAATTAAGTAGCATAACCCTGCCCATCCGGAGGACGCTCCAGATGGCTATTTCAACAGTCGGCTGTTGGAAAAACAGAAGCCCCTCCCGCATAAAGTGAACGCAGCTGTGCGCCAGCATCCTCAGAACCGGGATAAATGACTGCTATCCCAACTGCCACGGCCTCATAGGGATCTCGCCCGCCATTGTGCGCTGGGGAATTTAACATCAACTCGACTTCTATAATAAAGCAACTATTAAAAAAGAAAAATACAATCATTTTACATCAACATTCGACATCAACAGTTGTATGGTATCGTCAGTTTTTGAGTTGTGTTGTATTTTTACGCTATCCTTGTGTAGCGAAATGCATCTAGTTGTGTAATTAGGACCGGTCTTTGTGATTAATTTCGTAATTACGATCGATCTTTGCATCAGTTTCCCGACCAAAAATAAATAAAGTACACTAACCTAACCTTCCTCTCCCACATCTTGACATTTTGCATGTGTTAGGGGGTGCATTTGGGCTTTCCATCCACTATAATCAGGGTTCGAGTCCTGGAAAGGGCACAGCTACTTTTAATTTCCTGTCAATTCTCGAGTGGGGGGTGCGGTGGGATGTCAGCACAGCCCTGGGACAACTTCGAAATTCCCCCAAAATTCTAAATTCCACCCAAAATTCGAAATTCCCGCCAATAGGGTAGGTTGGGGGGAGTGGGCTGGGACACACATGCAGGCTGAGGAAAATACTTGAAGTCATATGGGGGCGGGGGCAGGCGTGGTCGATGGCAGGAGTGATTAATTGATCAATTTAATTAATTGGCATATCAATTTGATATCAAAAGTACGCTAGAAACGGCCTTATACTACTACTAGTGAGATATGCCTCTTGGCACAATTTAGATGTTGATGTGAATACGAATATGATTACTCCCAAGGAAATGATGAACACATAATAGTTTGTCACATAAACTGCAACAAATGATCGCAACACTTTCACAATCACACAGTTTCTCTCTGTTGTGTCAAAAGATATGATTTTAAGGTTTTTGAAGTTGCGCTCAGTTTTGGAAGTTTTGACTCTTCAATTCCTTTGCTGTGACATAATTCACACCTGTTTATTTGTTCCTCATTTCTGTGAGTCGTCTATGTGGTATCTCGTCTGCTATCACTATTCATCACATTAACTTGCGACGGTAACATATTCTTACCACATGACTCTCATTCTGTAACTAATGTATAGTATGACAGGTGCCAAGACTACAGAAAGAGAACAAGCATTTCAGTGACCGGACGGGTTTCATGATGTCTTGCAAAAAATAAAATAAGTGGCACGAGGGGGTTTAAACACGGGTCGGCCGGTTCACAATCCAACACTGTGACAATTTTTTTTTTTCCAACCACGGCGCCGCTGCTGATCAGATTCTCTCGATTTGCCACTTGTTACACTATGACCGTTCACTGTTTTTATTTTGTGTTTTTTTTCGTATTTCAGTACATCTTCTTCCTGTATTCATGCTTAACCTGTGTTCAGATTTTGACGGGCTATCCACTGACCATCTTACCACTGAATCTGAGGGAGGGGGGGGGGGGGGGGGAGGTGCGATGGAAAGTTTCCTTTGTAAGAACGATGTGATTATTTCCTTGTGATTGTTTCCTCATTGCACTTTTCTTCCAGTTACCTTCCGTACACTACTTTAGCAGTTCTTTCTATGTGTGGTTCATGTTTCATCGAGCTATTTAACTTGGCAGTGACACATGGTACGAAAGTTACTTTCGTTTTTAAGGTTTACACAAGGGTTTCAGTTCATACGTATTGAGAAAGAATAACGTGAGGAAAGCACCGAAGACAAATGTGATATTCGGTTCGTCTTCCTGCTCGACGTCCTTCGCCTCTGCCGTCCTGTTCTGAAGAAGAGTTACACCATCTCGAGAACAATCTCAGTAAATAAGGAGTTAACAAAGTAATGACGCCGAGCGTCAGTCTTCAATCATCTCTTAATTGCTTTACGAATTGTTTCGTTAATTTCGCTATTCTGGAATGCCAGAGAAGTACGTATCTGTCAATCTTCAATTAACCTTTAGAGGGAGGTTACCGCAGTAAAGAACTGTGCCGCAGCGAGACAAGTCGGTGCGCTGCGCTTTCTTGTGGGCCGTTACCAGGCCAGCTGAAAAGTTAATTTGCGACATGCGCCAAGTGCACACGAAATGTTAGTCTTTAGAGTACTGTCTACTACCGCTGTACGGGGCTAATTAACAAGCAGTAATACCACCTTTGTATTGTAAATGCATGAATAGGAAATATTGCGGAAAATGATGTTCACTACATTACGACTGATGGAAAAGATTAGTGTTAAACGTCTGCTTGAAGAAATAAATGTACAGGTCCTCATACTAGCCTCTTATGTTCAGCATCCTTATTACCGTTAATTACATCTTAACAATGGACAAACGGAAACTATTATATCTTGGTTCGATTGTTTGACACTAAATCTCTTTTATACTACTTTCGCGTAGTCACGTAGGCCTTGGGCACTGCTAATGTACGGAGAATATGGAAATACGAAGATGTTATCAGTTACTTATAAGACTAAAAATAAAGGATTCAGAGTGATATTGAAGGGTCGATACGGTGAGTTTCATGTGTGAAAACACAGTGTCATCGGCCTCACATCACAAATCTACCGCTGTGATTCAGACACTGGTCTCATATGTAGCAGGAGAAGTGTTTAAATCATAGTCCCATTCCCAGCTTTAGATTTTGCTTGGTATGTTGTTTCAGGCGAAAGCAAGTATGAATGTTTTGAAAACGTCATGGCCGATTTTCCTCTACGTCCGTGACCACTATGAATTTTTCTCACTTTCTAAAGACTTCAAAGTTGACGGAACATTAACTCTTACTCTTCCTGACTACCATTTTTGCTAATTCGCATTTTGTGTTGAATAAAGACAAATATTATATCAGTTTCCACTTTGAAAATTGTTATATTAATATATTCGTTCGTACTTCTTCGTGCAAGAGCCAAGCTATTGAGCGTAGTCGGCACTCTGTGAAACTGTTGACTTATCAAATTGCACGCACGAGAGGCAATGGACGAAATAGGGAGCAGAATAAGTTACTTAGCGTAATTTTACTATCTACGACAGACAATGTTCTTGAACCCAAAAAATGTGAAAGGCTATTTATTTCTATAGTGTGTGGTGCTACGACAATCGGCCACCAATGGCTCTATACAAGTGCATGTTTACAATAAAATAATAGATTATGAGTTGCGAGGAAAGATTGTCTATATTGTTTATTAACTTTTGTTGTACTATATCTCAGAGAAGAGGAAGTTAGGGCATGAAAATTCACACGAAAACATTAAATACACTCCTGGAAATTGAAATAAGAACACCGTGAATTCATTGTCCCAGGAAGGGGAAACTTTATTGACACATTCCTGGGGTCAGATACACCACATGATCACACTGACAGAACCACAGGCACATAGAAACAGGCAACAGAGCATGCACAATGTCGCCACTAGTACAGTGTATATCCACCTTTCGCAGCAATGCAGGCTGCTATTCTCCCATGGAGACGATCGTAGAGATGCTGGATGTAGTCCTGTGGAACGGCTTGCCATGCCATTTCCACCTGGCGCCTCAGTTGGATCAGCGTTCGTGCTGGACGTGAGACGACGCTTCATCCAGTCCCAAACATGCTCAATGGGGGACAGATCCGGAGATCTTGCTGGCCAGGGTAGTTGACTTACACCTTCTAGAGCACGTTGGGTGGCACGGGATACATGCGGACGTGCATTGTCCTGTTGGAACAGCAAGTTCCCTTGCCGGTCTAGGAATGGTAGAACAATGGGTTCGATGACGGTTTGGATGTACCGTGCACTAGTCAGTGTCCCCTCGACGATCACCAGTGGTGTACGGCCAGTGTAGGAGATCGCTCCCCACACCATGATGCCGGGTGTTGGCCCTGTGTGCCTCGGTCGTATGCAGTCCTGATTGTGGCGCTCACCTGCACGGCGCCAAACACGCATACGACCATCATTGGCACCAAGGCAGAAGCGACTCTCATCCCTGAAGACGACACGTCTCCATTCGTCCCTCCATTCACGCCTGTCGCGACACCACTGGAGGCGGGCTGCACGATGTTGGGGCGTGAGCGGAAGACGGCCTAACGGTGTGCGGGACCGTAGCCCAGCTTCATGGAGACGGTTGCGAATGGTCCTCGCCGATACCCCAGGAGCAACAGTGTCCCTAATTTGCTGGGAAGTGGCGGTGCGGTCCCCTACGGCACTGCGTAGGATCCTACGGTCTTGGCGTGCATCCGTGCGTCGCTGCGGTCCGGTCCCAGGTCGACGGGCACGTGCACCTTCCGCCGACCACTGGCGACAACATCGATGTACTGTGGAGACCTCACGCCCCACGTGTTGAGCAATTCGGCGGTACGTCCACCCGGCCTCCCGCATGCCCACTATACGCCCTCGCTCAAAGTCCGTCAACTGCACAAACGGTTGACGTCCACGCTGTCGCGGCATGCTACCAGTGTTAAAGACTGCGATGGAGCTCCGTATGCCACGGCAAACTGGCTGACACTGACGGCGGCGGTGCACAAATGGTGCGCAGCTAGCGCCATTCGACGGCCAACACCGCGGTTCCTGGTGTGTCCGCTGTGCCGTGCGTGTGATCATTGCTTGTACAGCCCTCTCGCAGTGTCCGGAGCAAGTATGGTGGGTCTGACACACCGGTGTCAATGTGTTCGTTTTTCCATTTCCAGGAGTGTATAAAACTCTTTGAAGAATACCAGCATTGTTCTTTTATAACCTCACAAAGAAAGACAAATTGAAACGTAGCCAGTGATGCAATGTGTTTCAGGAAAACACGGTTCCAGTTACTTACCACTGTACTACTTGGCTCGATGGGAGACTGAAGGCTTAGGCCCCTAGGATAAAGACAGAACGGTCACCGTCACGAGATGTCTCTCTCGAACAGCCGAGCACCTGACAATCCAAGAAACAGGCCATCGCCCTTTTAGCTTTCAATTAAATCACCACTGTGTCTATATTAAAATTCCATCAACTGTACCAGGTACCTGATGACGCAGATTGAAAGTTTATTTTTTTTTGTCATCAGTCTACTGACTGGTTTGATGCGGCCCGCCACGAATTCCGTTCCTGTGCTAACCTCTTCATCTCAGAGTAGCACTTGCAACCTACGTCCTCAATTATTTGCTTGACGTATTCCAAGCTCTGTCTTCCTCTACAGTTTTTGCCCCCTACGGCTCCCTCTAGTACCATGGAAATCATTCCCTCATGTCTTAGCAGATGTCCTATCATCCTGTCCCTTCTCCTTATCAGTGTTTTCCACATATTCCTTTCCTCTCCGATTCTGCGTAGAACCTCCTCATTCCTTACCTTATCAGTCCACCTAATTTTCAACATTCGTCTATAGCACCACATCTCAAATGCTTCGATTCTCTTCTGTTCCGGTTTTCCCACAGTCCATATTTCACTACCATACAATGCTGTACCCCAACGTACATCCTCAGAAACTTCTTCCTCAAATTAAGGCCGGTATTTGATATTAGTAGACTTCACTTGGCCAGAAATGCCTTTTTTGCCATAGCGAGTCTGATTTTGATGTCCTCCTTGCTCCGTCCGTCATTGGTTATTTTACTGCCTAGGTAGCAGAATTCCTTAACTTCATTGACTTCGTGACCATCAATCCTGATGTTAAGTTTCTCGCTGTTCTCATTTCTACTACTTCTCATTACCTTCGCCTTTCTCCGATTTACTCTCAAACCATACTGTGTACTCATTAGACTGTTCATTCCGTTCAGCAGATCATTTAATTCTTCTTCACTTTCACTCAGGATAGCAATGTCATCAGCGAATCGTATCATTGATATCCTTTCACCTTGTATTTTAATTACACTCCTGAATCTTTCTTAGCCGGCCGAAGTGGCCGTGCGGTTAAAGGCGCTGCAGTCTGGAACCGCAAGACCGCTACGGTCACAGGTTCGAATCCTGCCTCGGGCATGGATGTTTGTGATGTCCTTAGGTTAGTTAGGTTTAACTAGTTCTAAGTTCTAGGGGACTAATGACCTCAGCAGTTGAGTCCCATAGTGCTCAGAGCCATTTTTTGAATCTTTCTTTTATTTCCATCATTGCTTCCTCGATGTACAGATTGAAGAGTAGGGGCGAAAGGCTACATCCTTGTCTTACACCCTTCTTGATACGAGCACTTCGTTCTTGATCGTCCACTCTTATTATTCCCTCTTGGTTGTTGTACATATTGTATATGGCCCGTCTGTCCCTATAGCTTACCCCTACTTTTTTTCAGAATCTCGAACAGCTTGGACCATTTTATATTGTCGAACGCTTTTTCCAGGTTGACAAATCCTATGAGAGTGTCTTGATTTTTCTTTAGCCTTGCTTCCATTATTAGCCGTAACGTCAGAATTGCCTCTCTCGTCCCTTTACTTTTCCTAAGGCCAAACTGATCGTCACCTAGCGCATTCTCAATTTTCTTTTCCATCCTTCTGTATATTATTCTTGTAAGCAGCTTCGATGCATGAGCTGTTAAGCTGATTGTGCGATAATTCTCGCACTTGTCAGCTCTTGCCGCCTTCGGAACTGTGCTTTTCCGAAAGTCAGATGGTATATCGCCAGACTCATATATTCTACACACCAACGTGAATAGTCGTTTTGTTGCCACTTCCCCCAATTATTTTAGAAATTCTGATGGAATGTTATCTATCCCTTCTGCCTTATTTGACCGTAAGTCCTCCAAAGCTCTTTTAAATTCCGATTCTAATACTGGATCCCCTATCTCTTCTAAATCGATTCCTGTTTCTTCTTCTATCACATCAGACAAATCTTCACCGTCATAGAGGCTTTCAATGTATTCTTTCCACCAATCTGCTCTCTCCTCTGCATTTAACAGTGGAATTCCCGTTGCACTCTTAATGTTACCACCGTTGCTTTTAATGTCACCAAAGGTTGTTTTGATTTTCCTGTATGCTGAGTCTGTCCTTCCGACAATCATATCTTCCTCGATGTCTTCACATTTTTCCTGCAGCCATTTCGTCTTAGCTTCCCTGCGCTTTCTATTTATTTCATTCCTCAGCGACTTGTATTTCTGTATTCCTTTCCCCGGAACATGTTTGTACTTCCTCCTTTCATCAATTAACTGAAGTATTTCTTCTGTTACCCATGGTTTCTTCGCAGCTACCTTCTTTGTACCTATGTTTTCCTTCCCAACTTCTGTGATGGACCTTTTTAGAGATGTCCATTCCTCTTCAACTGTACTGCCTACTGCGCCATGCTGTATCTATAGCGTTAGAGAACTTCAAACGTATCTCGTCATTCCTTAGTACTTCCGTATCCCACTTCTTAGCGTATTGATTCTTCCTGACTAATGTCTGGAACCTCAGCCTACTCTTCATCACTACTATATTGTGATCTGAGTCTATATCTGCTCCTGGGTGCGCCTTACAATCCAGTATCTGATTTCGGAATCTCTGTCTGACCATGATGTAATCTAATTGAAATCTTCCCGTATCTCCCGGCCTTTTCCAAGTATACCTCCTCCTCTTGTGATTCTTGAACAGGGTTTTCGCTATTACTAGCTGAAACTTGTTACAGAACTCAATTAGTCTTTCTCCTCTATCATTCCTTGTCCCAAGCCCATATTCTCCTGTAACCTTTTCTTCTACTCCTTCCCCTACAACTGCATTCCAGTCGCCCATGACTATTAGATTATCGTCCCCCTTTACATACTGCATTACCCTTTCAATATCCTCATACACTTTCTCTATCTGTTCATCTTCAGCTTGCGACGTCGGCATGTATACCTGAACTATCGTTGTCGGTGTTGGTCTGCTGTCGATTCTGATTAGAACAACCCGGTCACTGAACTGTTCACAGTAACACACCCTCTGCCCTACCTTCCTATTCATAACGAATCCTACACCTGTTATACCATTTTCTGCTGCTGTTGATATTACCCGATACTCATCTGACCAGAAATCCTTGTCTTCCTTCCACTTCACTTCACTGACCCCTACTATATTTAGATTGAGCCTTTACATTTCCCTTTTCAGATTTTCTAGTTTCCCTACCACGTTCAAGCTTCTGACATTCTACGCCCCGACTCGTAGAACGTTATCCTTTTGTTGATTATTCAATCTTTTTCTCATGGTAACCTCCCCCTTGGCAGTCCCCTCCCGGAGATCCGAATAGGGGACTATTCCGGAATCTTTTGCCAATGGAGAGATCATTATGATACTTCTTCAATTATAGGCCACATGTCCTGTGGATACACGTTACATGTCTTTAATGCAGTGGTTTCCATTGCCTTCTGCATCCTCATGTCGTTGATCATTGCTGATTCTTCCGCCTTTAGGGGCAATTTCCCACCCCTAGGACAAGAGAGTGCCCTGAACCTCTATCCGCTCCTCCGTCCTCTTTGACAAGGCCGTTGGCAGAATGAGGCTGACTTCTTATGCCGGAAGTCTTCGGCCGCCAATGCTGATTATTTATCAAAATTTTGGCAGTGGCGGGGATCGAATCCGGGACCGAAGACGTTTTGATTATGAAACAAAGACGCTACCCCTAGACCCGTGGGTCTAGGGGTACTGTACGAAATTGTTCAGGATTGTACTTTTTGTTCCACTGTCGTGTCAATTACGTCTCACACACGTTGGGTACTTGCTTAGACATTCATTCAGTCACCGATCATTTTGCAATGGTGTTGTTCCATCAGCTTAACACAACAATACATTATTTCCAAAAGTGAATAAACACTGAGGCGTATAATTTACTTTTGTTGTTAATTCCGTTACTGAAGTTACACTATTTATTGACGTTTCATCATGTGCCATGCACACATTTCACTCAGTGTAAACAACACGCAGACATTCTTTCAACTCACGTCAATACCCTAAGGTACTCCCTTTCTTATTTCATCATCAGATAGTGACGAAAACTCAGCTAAATGATGTATGTATTCCACAATCATAGTCTCATCACTAGAGGAGCCTTTAATAATCCAACAATCGACTGCGATATTTACAATTTTATAAGTGGTGGGCGTGACAGCGTATCCTGACGACTCATGCTTTCTCTTAAACTAAATAGAAAAGTTACTTTGAATATGTATTAGACCTAAAACCAACAAATGCATGTGACCTCCTTTAGGGCGGCCGCTTTAACATCGGTGTCAGTGAAAATGAGGATTTTGTAGCGGCGATAGTTACGAACGTACAACCGACAGATGAGGCAAGTAAAAAGATTTAAATGTTCTTGTGGCGTGCGTACTGCAAGACCTTCGGTACACACACCATCAGATTATTTGACTTGTTGCTCTAACGAAGTAGGCGAGTGTCAGCAATATGTCTCGTGGTCTTATTGTGGCGTGTTTATCTCATGCCGTTAGGTCAGACGACAGAAATGCCACTTGCACGCTTAGAGTAGCAGATTGACGGTGACCAGCTTTAAACAGAACCTGATTAATTTTCACACACATTTATTAAAATAATAACAAGCATAAAAATAACTTAACTTGGTTCTGGATGCTATTTACAATTGACAATCTGAAGCTCCTTTGGTCTTGGTACGTTAATCTTACTCTCACATATCTCTGATACTTGACAAAGTGTCTATACATTTCTCTTCATGGCTATGTACAGGAATATGATAATCTTATTAGACGCAGACTGAAAATTGACTACAGACTAATGCAGAATGATGCAGACTGTATAATCGGAGCCGGCCGAAGTGGCCGTGCGGTAAAGGCGCTGCAGTCTGGAACCGCAAGATCGCTACGGTCGCAGGCTCGAATCCTGCCTCGGGCATGGATGTTTGTGATGTCCTTAGGTTAGTTAGGTTTAACTAGTTCTAAGTTCTAGGGGACTAATGTTCTCAGCAGTTGAGTCCCATAGTGCTCAGAGCCATTTGAACCATTTTTTTGTCTAATCGGAGGTCTGTACACTCGTTATAATACCTCGAGCGTTCAGGTACCACTGCGCGAGTGTGATCCGTGAGGAGAAAAGGTTCTACGTTAGCAGCAATCTCATTGGCTGCATTACATATTAATACGCGGGTCGGCGGAAGCAGAATTTGGTCCGTCTTTATGGCAGCGCCATCTCGTAGTGCGGAGACGGACGAGCGCTGCGCCTGCGCTGTTGTGCTTAGCGAGGCGCGCTCTAGTGGGAAAGTTGTGTACGCGATGACTACGCGGAACTATGTACACAACAGTTCTGTAAATTAGAACAAGAGTCGACAGTGTCGTATCTCATGGAGGAACATGCAACATCTAGCTCTCGGCAGGAGCGTGTAGAGCAACTGTGGCTCGGGTATTCAAGAATTGCTATCCAAACAGTGAGTAGATACGTGCCTAGTAGAACAGTTTATAATGGAATACTATCCTCCATGGTATACAATCCCTGTAAACAAACTTCTACGGAAACAAAAACTAGTGCCTAATAGGCATAAAACAGTACATAGAATTTCAGATAGAGCAGTGGTAAATGAAACACTTTTGGCTGACGAAAGGACAGTGCTCGAGGCCTCCGACTACTTTAGCGGAATGTTATCCAAAGACTTCTCACATAAACCAAATATTATTTTTTGTCATACATAATGGCTTCTAGTGGCGCTAAGGTTTGTATCCAGACATTCCTGGATAACGCAGGAACTGAAACTGGAGTTGAAAAGCAAAAACAGAAACACTGAACTATGTTTTCAAGTGTAATTGAAGGTTTTCGTGGACGTTGTCGCCATGAAGTTACCACAGCCCCCTAAGGAAGGCTATTTGCAACAGCGGCCGAAACGTTAGGAAATTTTATATACTGACAATTCGGTCACTTACGTTTTCAAATACTCCATTGAAAAGGAGGCCCTAGGACTACTGCCTCAGTTTACTTCTCGCATCACTGCGAAAACGAGTGTCAGTGGAGTTCAGAAACAACTGAAATCGCTAAAATTTAACGACGCTCTTGGGCTTTATACAATCTCAATCAAATTATATTCAGAATATGAGAATGAGGTAGATTTTCTTGTATTCACAGCGTACCCTGCATCCTTAGGGCAAAAATAGTGCTCTTTAAGTTAAAAAAAAGCACATGTTACATTTGTCTTCAAAAATGACCGCAGAAGATACCGTCAAAACTACCGTAAAAACTACCGTCCAGTATGTTTGGCCTGTATCTACTGTAGAATCTTGAATATATTCTGAGCTCAAATGTGATGAGTCATCTCGAGCAGAATGAGCACTGTGCCAAGCAAAATGGATTCTGAAAACATCGCACGTGTGATACCCAACTACCGCATTTCTCATGCGAAATACTGAATGCCATGGATTAACGCATGTAGGTAGATGCAGTATTCCTTCACTTCCGAAAAGCATTCGACCAGTACCGTTCCAGTACTTGTGAACGAAACTATGATTACATGGAGCGTAAAAAGAAATTTTTGACCGGACTGAGAATTTGTTGGAATTGAGAATGAAGCATGTTTTCTTTGATGGAGTGTCATTGACTGTTGTGTAAATAATCTCAGGCGTGCCCCAGTGAAGTGTATTGGGATCTCTGCTTCTCGTGTTACTGGCAGACTGCATTAGGAAAGGCGTCCGATGGTTTTTAGATAATTCAGATATCTGTAATAAAGTACAGTCTGAAAAACCAGGTTCCGATTGCTATTAGATTTCAAAGACGAGTAAAGATGGCAATTCGCTTTAAATACTGATAAATAAAAAGTCGTACACCTTACGAAATGCAGCAAGTAGTGTCCTATCACTATAGCATCACTGAGTTTCAGCTGGAATCAATCGATTGGTAAAAATCGTGGATGTAACAATTTGTCGGAATGTGAAATGGAATGATTACGTACGCTCAGTCCTACGCGCAGCTGGTGGCGACTTTATTTCATTGGCAGGGTGCGAGAAATGTTGAGAATCTGAACTGGCAGAAACTTCCGAGAGTTAAACGATGCCAACCTTGCTGTAACTATAAACATATCTCTTACTTAATACCGTCTTAATACAGGAATCAAATGCCCATTCTATACTACCTAGTAGCAATGACCCTCGGAGTATGATCTCAAGTGCTCTTCGCGTCCTTGTGTGATGTACTCAGAAAATGCTGTTGTTACTCTCCCTGCGTGTGTTCAGTTGCTAATCACGTGTGCTGATACGCGGGACTTTTTCGTTACTGCACTGTCTCACGTATCTCTATTAACAACATACTTGCGTACACTCACTCGTATCATACAGGAACAATATAAGTACAGATTGATCAACTACAATAATTAGTTCAGAAAATTATGTAGTATATATTAGTTTCTGTACAGTGTCTGTGTACGAGTAGCATAGTGAAATATCAGGGCTCCAGCGAGAAATTCCCTGGTATTGAGTACTCAGTCATGGAGGTACAATGCTTTATCTGTAATGAATCTTTCAAATAGTTGAGCAAATATTGTAGTTTGTGTTAGTCATTGTACAGTACCTGTGTTGAAGTAGAATCGTGAAACATCGGTGTTACTATGAGGAACTCTCTGACACTGAGTTCTCTATTATGGAGTTAGAGTTCCTAATCTGTTATGAATGTTTTACATTGGCAAGTTTCTACATGTAACGCGAGTCTAGATGCTTGCAGTTACGCAGTATTTGTATCAGCATGTCAAATTGCGGCAAAAGAGGTTGTGTACACAATGACAGGCTAAATATTGATATCCTGACTTTACTTTCTACAAATTCGGATTGGTTATCAGTTAATTTTAATTACATGTTTATAGTGTTTTAGTATGTTATTAAATCACTACCGGCGCTATCGGAACTTGGGAAGGTTGCGTCGTATTATGCCGTACAAGTTTAAAATGTTTTCAAAGTGACGGCACCAAACCTGTAAATCTGGGGTCCTCCTATCTGACATTAACATAGTTGTTGGTAGTGGAAGCTCGGTGACTTTATCCCTGAATCACCTCTTGCTGACGTTGTAAGATGGCATCTACACGTGTTTCTGATTTTATAATTTCACTAAAAAATTTCTTTCTCTAACGCTTCTAACACCAGAAATGAACTCAACGGCAGTAAATTTTATATACTTTCCAGGGAAAATATATGGATTGGATTCTGTCAGGCTGTCACACGAAAATTCAGACTGATTATAGCAACGTGCCGTCGCACTATAGCCGCACAGTATTTGGTGATTGAAGTGCACATTTATCCAAAAGTTTCACACACATAGTATGCCCTTATTGTAAATTAAACTGTTCTAAATTTGCACACGGGTACTAGAGTCCAGGTAACATTCATCTTTGATCAAACATATTAAGCTTGCCACAGTTCTCCTGTGCTACATACTCCATACTGTCTCTCACAACACAGTTCTCGTAACTTCATACTCCTTCAAAATTAGCTCATCCAGTCTCAGCTAGACTGGTTTAGGAGAGTTCATCAATGTATTCAATTCTTGAAAGACGTCACATTTACCTTCCGTTATCATAAGATTGTTGACTTTTTCTTTTCTTCTTACCTTGAAATCTTCACAGCGAAATTAATTTTGCTCATTTTTTCGTCAATATCCGTCTGTTCTTATCTTGATCCAACTTCATAGCCTCTGCATACGTTATTTACTTGATATTCGATTGCAAGGTTGCCAACACGTTCCGGATGACGCCGTTACTGAGCTATTCTTCATTACGACTGCCAATTTCTCCAAAACCACTACACTTTAACTTTTCTCATTACAGTCTAATGCGTGTCTCAAAGCACATACTCTTTCGTCAGTACATAAACCTGTCTTACCTTAATATATTTCCATGTCTCTCACCATTTTTCCACACTTAAAGGTCCTCTCATTGATTTAATGACACAGAAGATACATTTTCTCCTACTGGACATAATACGTCTTTTACATAGCCATAACATCTTGCATTAATACGACACACAAAGCCTAAAAACGAACATATAAATTTACAGACATGATGACATACAAACAAACGTACATATTCTATTTTGCCATTTGTATAAAGAAAACCGGTAAAATCATGAGGTAACTCGACGTTAAATGCATAGTCAATAAAAAAAAGACAAAGAATAGTAAGAGAATCGGTTTACATTAACCACAGAGGATGAATCTCTGTCAAAATAGACCAAATTATCCCGCGAAAACCTATCTGCAATATTTCAAAAACAGTTATTTAGGAATCTAGGAATCCACTACAACGCTTTAGATGTAGGGCCTGTAGGGACCTCGAAGACACGATTAGACTAATTACAGCATATCCCAATGTCGTAAATTTGAAAGGCCTCCATATTTCATAAATAATCTACAAAGCACAATAGTATTTACTTGTATAATAATCTTTGCTTCTCTGGATGTTCTGGAAAACTACGGCTGATTCACGTCTGGGACATGCTTTATTATATTCACCAGACCAATAACAACAAAATAAATAGAAGTTCACTGAGGCTTTTTGCGGATGATGCTGTGGTATATGGAGAGGTTGTAACAATCGAAAATTGTACTGAAATGCAGGAGGATCTGTAACGAATTGACGCATGGTGTGGGGAATGGCAATTGAATCTCAATGTAGACACGTGTAATGTGCTGCGAATACATAGAAAGTTAGATCCCTTATCATTTAGCTACAATACAGCAGGTCAGCAACTGGAAGCAGTTAATTCCATAAAGTATCTTGGAGTACGCATTAGGAGTGATTTAAAATGGAATGATAATATAAAGTTGATCGTTGGTAAAGCACATGCCAGACTGAGATTCATTGGAAGAATCCTAAGGAAATGCAATCCGAAAACAAAGGAAGTGGGTTACAGTACGCTTGTTCGCCTGCTGCTTGAATACTGCTCAGCAGTGTGGGATCCGTACCAGATAGGGTAGATAGAAGAGAGAGAGAAGATCAAAAGGAGAGCAGCGCGCTTCGTTACAGGATCATTTAGTAATCGTTACGGAGATGATAGATAAACTCCAGTGGAAGACTCTGCAGGAGAGACGCTCAGTAGCTCGGTACGGGCTTTTGTTGAAGTTTCGAGAACATACCTTCACCGAAGAGTCAAGCAGTATATTGCTCCCTCCTGCGTATATCTCGCGAAGGGACCATGAGGATAAAATCAGAGAGATTAGAGCCCACACAGAAGCATACCGACAATCCTTCTTTCCACGAACAATACGAGACTGGAATAGAAGGGAGAACCGATAGAGGTACTCAAGGTACCCTCCGCCACACACCGTCAGGTGGCTTGCGGAGTATGGATGTAGATGTAGATGTAGATGTAGAATTGTGCTTTAATTTAACCTCGTTCAGATTTGCGATGGCTTCATATTAGCGAAGTTGCTAAATTTCAGGCAAAATTTTTCATTACCCGTAACTCCGCAACTAAACATATGTGGACCTATGTTTTTATGAACTTTTTTCTTCAGTTTTACTTGAGGAATAACATATTAAAATATTCACATACCTTCGCTAATCTCCCTATACACACACGTTGTTTTGTGGTGTTCCCAAAGAAGCTGGTAGTACTCATCGAAATAAGAAAAATAATTCTAGTAAACATGGGGCCAGAAATTCATAATTCGTGCGATAAACACGTGTGTACAGGAGGTGTTCAACGTGGCGTCCATTCACGGCAATGCACCCCTCTGCCCTCCAGGGCTATGAATGACACAACCTTTGAAACTGTACGCAGTTGTTATTCTACGGTGGAAGCATTTAAGACGTGACCTTGTAGTGTTCACACATCATCGGCTGGCGTGGCGTAGTCCAATTAGTTGAAGTGTCCCCATGACGAAAAGATGAGGAGCTTGAGGTCTGGGGAACGAGTACGCCACGGGGCCAAGGTGCCTCGCATCCACTCCCGCGAAGACCAATCCGGCGGTTCTGAAAGGTCTGCGTGAGATGTTTGGGCACATTATGACGAAACTGTGCTGGAGCGCCATCATGAGTGAACCGCATTCGTATTCATTAATGCAGTGGCACAGTCTCCAGCAACGTAGGCAATACATTAATGAGGAAGTCCAGATAATGCGCCCCAGTTGACCTTTGTGGTAGCACGTATGACCATATTAATCAATCGCAATGTACTCCGGCCATACATTGGTTGAGAATCGATTTTGATGCCCTCTTTTCCGAATTGCTTGGGGATTTGCATCTGCCCAACACCATCTCTTCTGAATCCCGCTTCATCGGTAAATTAAATCATAGATTTGAACAGGGGATCTGCTGCACACTTCTGCAACAGCCATTGGTACAACCGCCGTCTGATATGATGATCCTGTTGCCTTAGGACCTGAACGTGCTGTATATGATATGGGTACAGCAATTGCTTGTGAAGAATCCCCCCCCCCCCAAAAAAAAAAAAATAATAATAGAGTGAGACACGCACGCTGGTATCAGGGCTTTCTTCCACCGAATGTCGCACACACTCTTCCGCGTCAGGCGTGCGAACTGTGAGGGGTCTTCCACTGTCAGTCTTCCTTGGTCTCCCTAGGACGTTGGAAAAGTCTGCCGAACAGCACTGCGCACAGCTTCTTTTCTACAAAGAGGGCACGGGCTCGTTTTTCTTGGTGTTTTAGAAGTATGAATACAACATTTGTTTTACTTGTTTCTAACAACGGAAGTTCTATTCTACAACAGTCTGTCGTACCGCATACCAAAATCTGTTATTCTGATTTTCTTTCGACAGAGGTATTGGTGATACCATCACAAATCATATATGTAGGCGAAATTACTGGATAATATGCGGGATTAATGACGTTGACGAAACGAGAAGTTTATGATTTATAAGAAACCAATGTTTACTGAACAGTGATCTCAGATATTAGTGTGGTGTCTTCACATGAACTGCTGGTTCAAATGAAATACAGTGAAAAAACAATTAATGTATGCTGAACGTGCAGAGCATCGTATACAGAAGTTTATGCAAGAAGGTTTAATTTAACAGCACAAAAATACACTAAATTCAACAACAGACAGTCAAAAACTTCGTTACCCTGACTAACCACTACGAAAACATGCAACTAGTCCATCCCACACGAATACATAAATTGGATCAAAGAATTACAGTTCACAGCTGCTTCCCATTCCATAAACAAAGATACAGTTTTTAAGACAATGCAGCATAATTCCCTGAAACCACTGTCAGATAATGAAAGTTCAGCTAAAAGTTGAAGTAGATAACTCACGCTCACAAAACTGTTCCTAATTCTCTGAAAGCTAAAGTGTGTAACTCATCATGCAACTGCTCGGTCTCACAGTGCACTCGACAAATGTACAGTAAGCACTGGCAAGTAAAATTCGACCAAAAGAGGCTACACTCACACACACACACACACACACACACACACACACACACACACCCTACAGCTCACCCTACATCCTGCTACACTGCTAAATCCATGTAGCATACTTAAAGCTAATCAAACTTAGGTATAAGATATGAAAATAATGTTAAGGTTACTGTGGGCATTTTGAAACGTTCTAGTGAAATAACAACAAAGTATTAAAATATTTAAACAAAATTCACAAGGATGGTTACATTTGGTTTTCCAATGTGCCTAGAAATTATGTCACATTATAAATACACATAGCCAATTTGAAGAAAGGGTGTCCTTCTGCTTTTAGTTCGGATGTCTTTTATTTTTATGTTTTATTCACTGAAATTCACAACTCCATGACGGTTTTGCACAATTTTAATAATTGTGGGGGCTTCAGGTGAAAAGGTCTGGAAAAGTTCACATAAAATAGACCGAACGAACAAGGAATCCAGTTAATTGACTGATAATCTGGAAACTGAAGTGCTGCTGATAATTGCATCGGAAGCTTAGTGACTAAAGGAAATAGAATCTAAAAAAGTAAAACCATGCCCAAAAGTTGACCACTCAGTGACTGGCTGATCAATCTGAACCAACGCTCCTGTCATCCCGTACGAATTTCGTAGGACGTTACTGAGATACTTACATCACGTGCGCAAGATGAGGTGCGGTGAGGCTACAGGTGGAGTCGGACAGTAGAGTGGCGTGGCCCGTCTACTTGTGAATTGCCTTCTCTTCTCGCGGTGAAGAAGACCGTTCTCTACACATCTCGAAGACCAAGTCTATCTGCTATGGCTCCCAGTGGAGAAGTGTCCACTATGTCTCTCAATAAGGAAGTGTTTACTATGGCTCCCAGCAAGGAAATGTTTGACTCTCTTCTTCCCTGCTCCTTCTTGGTGTGAGCCCACCAAATTTGCCATTTTGGCTAGTCTGCGACCACGTATTTTATTTCACCAATCGGAAATCCCGTAACAGTTTTGTTCCGGAAAGTTCGACGTCGATTTTTGGAAGATTCCGAGCGTGGACCTATCCGCACTCTTTTTTCCAGCAATTTGCGAGTGCCACCGTATGGTACGTCGCTGTGCCCAAAGATTCCTTGTTCTGACTTCCCGAAGGGAGTCCCACGAAAAGTTTTTCGTAACTTCCTCTTCTCAATGTTTACACCCAAGACGTGAGTGGCTTGTTAGCAGTAGACGAAAGACGCACGTGTGATGGAGCTCTGTGACTAGTGCACAATATTATAAAGTTATCGCACAGGACACGACTTGCGTGAATGGCCTGTCGTTCGGAGAGACCTCTGTATTCATATTCACCAACTGGCGAGGACAAGGCGAGTACACTGAACTCAGCCCGCAAGTGCATCCTTTTCCAAGAGTAGATAATTCTGTCAATGACGCATGTCACCCTCAGATGCTGTGAATGCTACAGCTAGCGGTCGCATTTTGGACGCAGGTTATCCCCCCAGCACACATTCAGTTTTCCACCTCGTCCGCTGGAGGCAGATCAAGACGAGCAAGAACTGTAAGGGCCATGTCTTCACTCGTCGCTAAGCACTTTAGAAGTTGAAGGAAATCCTCCACAATCATTACCCACTCACGGATAATATCGCTCTTTTGTGTATTCACAGGAATTTATTGATTAATTAGACCGATTACCGATGGATTAAATGTGCAGAGTAAAAAGGAGAATGAGACATGAGGCTGTCTACAACCAGACCCTTTTCACTCAGCATACTTATTTCGATTACTATTGGTATGTTATACTGACCAATGAAATTGATGAAGTTAGCAGAAACACAATTTATTAATTTGGATGCACGCATAAACCGTTACTTCCTATGTTCTTGAACTTATTAATCAGTTTCGTCCCAATTGTAAAACTGATGGTGATGTTTAAACTGAAATTGTTGTTTTTTATGCAATGTGATAATAAGATCGAATGCGACACCTCTCGTCACCACTGTAGGAGCACAGCGCTTGTTATTTCGTTATATTCAAGAAGAGTCGTGACAAGTCATAATTTTCGATGAAAACTCCATGCTCACACTAGATCCTTCTCATTTGGATAAGAGTGATAAATTTAGTTGTAGGGAATGTATTGATATCATCCTTCAACGTGTATTTGTTGAAGCAGCTGCAAGGTATGGAAGAACTTCAAAGTTATCTAACAATTAATGCTAGCATAGTGACTGCAGCGCCACTGTACACTATAACACCAAAACTTACGCACCAAGAATCATGGGATCAGTTACTCAAGAGAAAGAGTTTCACAAATTGAGGATATCATCAACATGTTGGTCCACCTCTGCCCCTTATGCAAGAGGTTATTTGATTTTACATTGATTGATAGAGCCGTTAGATGTTTCCCTGAGGGATATTGTACCACGCTCTGTCCAACTGGCGTGTCAGATTGTTAGGCTCCCGAGATGGTTGGTGAGCCCTGGCCATAATGATCCAAACTTTCACAGTTGGGAAGAGATCTTTCAACCTTACTGGTCAATGCAGGGTTTAGCAAGGAGATGCACTAGAAACCTTTGTCGTATGTAGGTGGGCTTATCTTGCCGAAATGTAAGCCCAGAATGGCTTTTCGTGAAGGACAACAAAACAGATGGCAGAATATCGCTGACGTACCACTGTGCTGTAAGGGTGTTGTGCATGACAACCAAAGAAAAGAAATGGCACCCCAGACCATCACTCCTGGATGTTGGCAGCATGGCGGGTGACAGTCTGGTTGGTATCTCACCATAGTCTGGGGCGTCTCCAGACACGTGTTCGCTTATAATCGAGGCTCAGTTCGAAGTAGGACTCATCACTGAAGACAATGATACTCCAGTCAATGAGATTCCTGGCCGAAGACGTGTCTGGAGGTGCCCCAGATAATGGTGGGAAACCAATATGACCGTCGTCTGGCATAAGGTAAGACAACCAGGAGTGATAGTCTGGGATGCCTTTTCTTTTCACAACAGGTCTTTGGTTGTCATCCGCGGCACCGTTACAGCACAGCGGTACGTCGGCGATATTCTGCCATCTGTTTTGTTGAACTTCGTGGCAAGCCGTAGTGGGTTTACATACAGCCGCCCATGGCAAGAGTCCCTACTACTTGTCTTCATGTTTGCCAATCCTTCCCTTGGTCAGCGACGTCATCAGATCTCTCCCCAATTGAGATCATTTGGAGCGTTATGGGCAGGGCCAGCCAGCCATCTCGGGAGTTCGACGATCTAACGCGACAGTGGGACGTATTTTGGTTGGTATCCATCAGGAGGAAATGAACAACTCTGTAAATCAACGCCAAGCCGAATTAATGATTGCGTAAGGACAAGAGGTGGATCAATGTGTTATCGACTTGCTCAATTTGTAAAGCTATTCCTGTTGAACAAATCATCCAATGTCTCTGAAATTGTGATCATTTGTTTGTCTCTACAAGTCCATCACATCCTACGATGTCCATCTCATTCGGATAACTGCTTCGTAATGCTTTTTTTACCTTAGAGTATAAATCGGTGGAGGTTATTACTGTTACAGTCATGCTTACCAACCTAGAAGACATAGTGGTCTCTTAAATCTTAATTAGACGCTTGTCACCGTGCGTTCTTGGCTTGCAATTATACAGGGTGGTCCATTGAGCCGACACAAACCAAATCACCATATCACATTATTAGTAATTTCTCTCTCATCTGAATATGCAGCAGCTAACTGTACCAGTATTTCACATTTGACATTGTAATTCAAAATACAATTCATTAGACGATTAAATACAATAGCATAGCTGGTATCGGCCTCGGCGTTGACACAGTATGTTCAGCTAGGTATTGCATAAGATGTTTGGTTAAAGCGATACAAACGTAACCTGTAACTGGGATACCTCTTAAGGTCGTGTTGGATCTCTTTTTGCCAGACGTCGTGCAGCTTCTTGACATGGTATAGAATCCACAAGTCGTTTGAAGTCCCCTGTAGAAATACTGGGCTATGCTACCCCTACTGCCTTCCATAATTGCGAAAGTATTGTCGGTGCAGGATTTTGTGTGCGAACTGACCTTTCGATTATGTCCCGTGAATTTTGGATGAGATTCAAGTCGGGCCACCTGGATGGTGGTCGAATCATTAGCTCGAATTGTCCAGAAGGTCCTTCAATTCAATCGCGAGCAACTGTGGCCCGATGACATGGCGCATTGCCATCCATAAAAGTTCCATGGTTGTTTGGGAAAATGAAATTCGATGAATGGCTGCAAATGGTCTCCACGTAGCCGGACACCACCATTTCCACTCAATTATAGGTTCCGCTGGACCAGAGGACTTAGTCCATTCCATGTAAACACAGCCCCCACCATTATGGAGCAACCACCAGCTTGCACAGTGCCTCGTTAACAACTGGGGGACACGGCTTCGTGGGGCCTGCGACACACTCGAACCCACTAATCAGCTCTTACCAACTGACGTCTGGACTCATCTGACCTTGCCACAGTTTTACAGTCGTCTTGGTTTCAACCGTAAAGTTCACGAGCCCAAGAGAGGGGCTGCAGACGATGTCGTGCTTTCAGCAGCGGCATTCGCGTCGATCGTCTGCCGTCATAGCCCATTAATGCAAAATTTAGCCAACTGTCCTAATGGATACGTTCGTCGTACGTCCCACATAGCTTTCTGCGAATATTTCAGGCAGTCACCTAAGTACAAATGACAGCTTCGCCAATACACCGCCCATTCATAAAAATGGTTCAAATGGCTGTAAGTACTATGGGACTTAACAGCTGAGGTCATCACTCCCCTAGACTTAGAACTATTTAAACGTAACTAACCTAAGGACATCACAGACATCCATGCCCGAGGCAGGATTCGAACCTGCGACCGTAGCAGCAGCTATGTTCCAGACTGAAGACGTAGAACCGTTCGGTGACATGGGGCCGGCTACCCATTTATACGTAGTCTATGCGATATTAGGGCCATTTGGATATGTGTATATCGCTGTCCCATGACCTTTGTCACCTGAGTGTGCGGTGTATAAGTGTACTGTTTATTTTTGCTACTTTCAGTCACATACCTATCGAAATAGAGAACAGAGGAGACTGGTGTACCTTGAAACATTTTTCGGACTTTCGCCTGCAATAGAAGTTTAACATATTTTTTACTTCATTTTTAAATGGTCAGATCCAGTTTTAATGTAGTGCAGAATTTTTCTGAAAAAAAAGTAGTCCGAAAACTGATACTGTGTTTCAAGGTATAACATGGTCATGCACCCAAAAACATAATCTGCCGGAATTTAAAAATGCTGCAGTTGATAAAATCTTCCCAGTACTCCATTTAATAATTATTTTTAGAAAATATTATTGGAGAAAACAGCGATCACAAAGAATCATTGAAATTTATTATAACGGCCTAGATCGCAAAGGAAGTTTATTAAAAGGTGACCGGTTTCAATCACCATAGGCTCATCTTGATACCTTCAAACATATTGACGGATAATGGCTGTGCGTAGAGCAGAAACCGCTGAATGACGATAGTAACTGCTCTATTGTCATTTAGCGGTTCCTGTTGCACGCATCGGTATTGTCCTTCAATATGGTTGTAGGTCTGTGGATGGTCAGATGACAATCGAAATTAGTCATCTTTTAACAAACATGCTTTGCGATCTAGGCTGTTGTAATTAATTCCATAGCTGCCTTTAACAGTGTACCTATGACATTATTATTGTACGTCATACCAAAAATCAAAAGAAAACTGGCGTTCTACGGATCGAAGTGTGGAATGTCAGATCCCTTAGTCAGGCAGGTAGGTTAGAAAATTTAAAAACGGAAATGGATAGGTTAAAGTAGGAATTAGTGAAGTTCGCTGGCAGGAGGAACAAGACTTTTGGTCAGGTGAATACAGGGTTATAAGTACAAAATCAAATAGGGGTAATGCAGGAGTCGGTTTAATAACGAATAAAAAAAATAGGAGTGCGGGTAAGCCAATACAAACAGCACTTATTGTGGCCAAGATAGACACGAAGTCCATGCCTACTACAGTAATACAAGTTTATATACCAACTAGCTCTGCAGATGACGAAGATATTGAAGAAATGTATGATGAAGTAAAAGAAATTATTCAGATAGTGAAGGGAGACGAAAATTTAATAGTCATGGGTGACTGGAATTCGGTAGTAGGAAGAGGGAGAGAAGGAAACGTAGTAGGTGAATATGGATTGGGACTAAGAAATGTAAGAGGAAGCCGCCTGGTAGAATTTTGCACAGAGCACAACTTGTTCATAGCTAACACTTGGTTCAAGAATCATAAATGAAGGTTGTATACATGGAAGAATGCTGGAGATAATGGAAGGTATCAAATAGATTATATAATGGAAAGACAGAGATTCAGGAATCAGGTTATAAATTGTATGACGTTTCCATGGGCAGATGTGGACTCTGACCACAATCTATTGGTTATGAACTGTAGATTAAAACTGAAGAAACTGCAAAAAGGTGGGAACTTAAGGAGATGGGACGTGGATGAACTGACTAAACCAGAGGTTGTACAGAGATTCAGGGAAAGCATAAGGGAACAATTGACAGGAATGGGGGGAACAAGTACAGTAGAAGAAGAATGGGTAGCTTTGAGCGATGAAGTAGTGAAGGCAGCAGAGGATCAAGTAGGTAAAAAGACGAGGGCTAGTAGTAATCCTTGGGTAACAGAAGAAATATTGAATTTAATTGATGAAAGGAAAAAATATAAAAATGCAGTAAATCAAGCAGGCAAAATGGAATACAAACGTCTCACAAATGAGATCGACAGGATGTGCAAAATGGCTAAGCAGGAATGACTAGAGAACAAATTTAAGGATGTAGAGGCTTGTCTCACTATGGGTAAGATAGATACTGCCTACAGGAAAATTAAAGAGACCTTTGGAGAGAAGAGAACCACTTGTATGAATATCAAGAGCTCAGATGGAAACCCAGTTCTAAGCAAAGAAGGGAAGGCAGAAAGGTGGAAGGAGTATATAGAGGGTTTACACAAGGGCGATGTACTTGAGGACAATATTATGGAAATGGAAGAGGATGTAGGTGAAGACGAAATGGGAGATAAGATACTGCGTGAAGAGTTTGACAGAGCACTGAAAGACCTGAGTCGAAACAAGGCCCCGGGAGTAGACAACATTCCATTGGAACTACTGATGGCCTTGGGAGAGCCAGTCCTGACAAAACTCTACCATATGGCGAGCAGCATGTATGAGACAGCGAAATTCACTCAGACTTCAAGAAGAATATAATAATTCCAATCCCAGAGAAAGCAAGAGCTGACAGATGTGGAAATTACCGAACTATCAGTTTAGTAAGTCACGGATGCAAAATACTAACGTGAATTCTTTACAGACGAACGGAAAAACTGGTAGAAGCCGACCTCGGGGAAGATAAGTTTGGATTCCGTAGAAATAGTGGAACACGTGAGGCAATACTGACTCTACGACTTATCTTCTAAAATAGATTAAGGAAAGGCAAACCTACGTTTCTAGCATTTGTAGACTTAGAGAAAGCTTTTGACAATGTTGACTGGAATACTCTCTTTCAAATTCTGAAGGTGGCAGGGGTACAATACAGGGAGCGAAAGGCTATTTACAATTTGTACAGAAACCAGATGGCAGTTATAAGAGTCGAGGGACATGAAAGGGAAGCATTGGTTGGGAAGGGGGTGAGACATGGTTGTAGCCTCTCCCAGATGTTATTCATTCTGTATGTTGAGCAAGTAGTGAAGGAAACAAAATGAGAATTCGGAGTTGGCATTAAAATCCATGGAGAAGAAATAAAAACTGTGAGGTTCGCCGATGACATTGTAATTCTGTCAGAGACAGCAAAGGACTTGGAAGAGAAGAGCAGTTGAACAGAATGGACAGTGTCTTGAAAGGATGATATAAGATGAACATCAACAAAGCAAAACGAGGATAATGGAATGTAGTTGAATTAAGTCGGGTGATACTGAGGGAATTAAATTAATAAATGAAGCACTTAAAGTAGCAAAGGAGTTTTGCTGTTTGGGGAACAAAATAACTGATGATGGTCGAAGTAGAGAGGATATAAAATGTAGACTGGCAATGGCAAGGAAAGCGTTTCAGAAGAAGAGAAATTTGTTAACATCGAGTATAGATTTAAGTTTCAGGAAGTCGTTTCTTAAAGTATTTGTATGGAGCGTAGCCATGTATGGAAGTGAAACATGGACGATAACTAGTTGGGACAAGAAGAGAATAGAAGCTTTCGAAATGTGGTGCTACAGAGGAATGCTGATGATAAGATGGGTAGATCATATAACTAATGAGGAGGTACTGAATAGGATTGGAGAGAAGAGAAGTTCATGGAAGAACTTGACTAGAAGAAGGGATCGGTTGGTAGGACATGTTCTGAGGCATCAAGGGATCACCAATTCAGTATTTGAGGGCAGCGTGGAGGGTAAAAATCGTAGAGGGAGACCAAGAGATGAATACACTAAACAGATTCAGAAGGATGTAGGTTGCAGTAGGACTGGGAGATGAAGAAGCTTGCACAGGGTAGGGTAGCATGGAGAGCTGCATCAAACCAGTCTCAGGACTGAAGACCACAACAACAACAACAACCAAAAATCGGTCAGTGATATATTACATAGAAATATTATGAAAAGTCAGTTACAGGTTAAATATAATTTTATTGAAATAGGAGCAGTTGAAAAAAAAACATAAAATTTCCATTGTCAAGACTTATAATTATTAAGACATTAAAGAAAATTGGTTCATTTGCAAATTGCACGTGTTCCATCGGAGGAAATCTTCCCCCATTTGAAGGCACAAGATGGTGTACAACGGAAAAACTAAGGCTTAACTGTCCACTCTTTATATGGGCCAAACTAATTCCTAAAAATACATGTAATTCCAATCGCCATGAAATTCTATCTCTCAAGAACAGAAAATACCCAGCAAAAAATACAAACTGCGGCTTCACAACAACAAAAACAACAAAAAATGCCGGATGCTGATTATGGATGTCTCTAGTGCGTGTACCTTCATGGGATCACAACATTGAAACACCGACCACTAAACATCAAGTGTTCCTGAGTACATTGTCTTCCAGCTACAGCACTCTCACCTACTCATTTCCTGTAGACATGGCACTGTTCAGTTTTATACGAAAGTCTTAGCAGCCATCTATTGCGACTGCTCATCTTTTCTCTCTTGGTGTTTACGTTTTATTACTTAGGGTAAACGTTAAAACTCAGGCAAAAGATGAAAGCTTACGAATGTCATGTGAGTGCAATAACACTCATTCCCAATTTAGTTTAATGTTTCACTTCAATGTTATAAAATGAAGAGGAATACTGCCAAATCGATTGATATTATTTCCACGTGTACATAATAGAATAGGTTTTTTTTTAATAAGTGGTTTTGTAGTGTTGCCAGCTTATGTTAAATTGTTGTACTGTAGCAAACAATATTGTAGTACTTTCTTGTTTCATGTAATGTTCTTGTTTGACACCAGCATTCACCATATGCTTAAGGACATCAAGGCATTTTCGTAACTAGAATACTCTAATACAAGATAACTGTCACCGTATTTACTCCTGCCGGTGTTGCAAATGTTGAGAAGTGAAGCTATTGGGGCGGCCAAACGGATATAGCCGGTTGACTGCCAGCAACTTTGTAGCATTGGAGCGGCATCTGTAATTTAGATCGAGATAGGTCATTGTTTCGTGGTGAGAAGTGTGAACGACACAGCCGCTTCCCCGGCGGCAAAGCAGCCTTTCAGATCTAGATAATAACCCACTCCTCTCGAAAGGTCTGGTGCATCCAATCATTTCTCCAGGCGATGTCCTTGTGGGATGCATCGCGAACCTACTTTGGACTCGCTAACCTCGATCGCTCTGAAGCTAACAATGGCTAAGCTGCTGTGAGCACGAATCTTCTACTACTTCGGTTCCTATCTGCAGATTGATTTCACGTCGCTTCAACGAAGCCGCAGTATTAATAAACACTAAAATACTTTTAAAGTGCCTTATATAGCTAAAACTTTTGATAAAATATAACTGCTGTCGTGTATTTTATTCGTACTGTAGTTGTTGTTATGGTATTCAGGCAGAAGACTGGTTTAAAGGAGTTTTTCAAGCTAGTGTATCATCTGCGAAGACTCTTCGTTTCTAAATAATTGCTGAAAGCAATATCCATATTACTCTGCCTACGATTTATGAACTTTGGTCTGCCTCTACAATTTTTACCCCTCACTCTTGCCTCCATTACAGAACTGACGATTCCTTGATGCCTGAGATGTTCGTCATGTTGCGCCATAAATTTCTTTTTTCCCCAATTTTATTCGGTACGTCCTCAATAATTTTCTCACGTCCCTTGTAAAGCTCAGCATTATTCTGTAACACTACGTTTTACAAGCCTGTATTCCGTTTTTGTCCAAACAATACACGATCAACGTTTCAGTTCTGCGCAGGCCTACAATAAAGTCAAATAACTTCAGAAACGATTTCTTAAGACATAAATTAATGGTTGATCGTAGGAAGTCTCTCTTTATTTGAATTACTTTTCTTGTTGTTACCACTTTGAATTTTATATCCTTTCTAATTCGGCCATCGTCAGTTATTTTTCCTTCCGAAATGGCAAATATTCTACCTTGTAGCGTCTCATTTCCTAATCTAACTCACTCGTTATCGCCTGATTTAATTAGAAAACATTCAAACACCTTTGTTTTACCTTCGTGGATATTCATTTTATAACCTCCTTTCGCGACATTGTCCATTCTGTTCAAGTCATCTTACAGGTCCTTTGGCATATACGACAGAATTACATATACGACAGAATTATAGTGTCATCGACAAACGTCGCAGTTTTTGTTTCTTCCCGTTGAATTTATTTCACTTTCACAATTTCTCATTGGCTTTCTTTATCTTTTCTTAATTTACAGACTGAATAGCATTGAGGATCCGCTACAAATATATTTCCAACCACTCCTTCCTTTCCATATCCATCGTCTCTTATAGCCACAGTGTCATTTCTTTACAAGATGTAAATAATCTTTCGCTCCCTGTCTTGTATAACGATAGACTACATAATTTAAAGGAGAGTATTCCAGTGGCCGTTGTCCAAAGGGTCTAGTGATAGTGGCTTTTAATTTGAATCTGATGATGGCTGTATGATGACACATCTAATATAAACATAACCGAATATGCGTTGGATACAGTTTAGGCGGGAAGTGGACTACAACACAGACTCGGAAGCGGAATTTATTTCCCGTAATTTCAAAATTTCTATAAGCTTGTAGGTATTGCCCTTTGCAGCCGTACAGTGAAAGCCTTCTACAGCTACCTTGTCACACCCGATGGCCCAGAGATTAGCACAGCTATTGTAATTTTCTCAGTCGTTCTACAAACGTTTCTTTTAGCATTCGCGATTCTGCAGAGATGAAGGCTGGATAAGAAAACAGATGGATAAAACAAGAGACAAATACGTACAGCGAAAGTCCATCCACTATCCAAGAACTTTGATGAGGTGGAATGGAACGCATGCCTCAACGACAGAGACAGCCGTACGGTGGGAACAACCACGAATAAGTATCTGTGGAGAGATTAATTATCTACTGGACCCTGAAGAAGGGCGGCAGGCTGTTCAATAATTGTATGAATAACAGTGTGGCTGATTGACTATATGGCCTTACAACATTAGCAAGCACGGAATTACGATATTGGTACTGCGAATGGCTAAATATAAGGGAAAACTACAGACATAATATTTCTCAGGAGTCTGCAGTTCTATATGACTTAATAGTGATGGTATTCTCTTAGGCAGAATACGAAACGGAGACTGCCTAAGAGAATAATCCTGAATTAACGCAGTCTCCCTTTCGTATTTCCTGGCGGAGACTATTCAGGAGAATGTAGTCAGGAGAAACTAAACACGTCTTATGGGATGGACCGCTGAATGTTAGATGCCTTATTTGATTAAATAGGTCAGAGAATTTAAAAAGAAAAATGGGTAAGTTGGAGTTAGAAACAATGGGAATTAGTGAAGTGCGATGGCAGAATGTATGGGATTTTTACTCAGGCGGCTACAGGGTCATAAATACAAAATCAAACAGGAGAAACACAGGAGTAGGTCTTATAATGAATATGAAATCGCGAGAACTGCAATGAACAGCGTAGGGAACGCACTGTTGTAGTAGCGAAGAAAGACACGAAACCAACAGACACCCCAACGAGACTACATTATATGCCTTTCAGTTCCGCATGTTATGAAGAGATTGAAAGAATGAGTGATGAAATAAATGAGATCTTTTAGATAATTGAGGTAGACGAAAATTAAATTATGTTACATGACTGGATTTCAGTGGCATATGAAGATGAGAAGGAAAAACAGTAGAGGAAGATTTAATGGGGGAAATAAATGGAAGTGAAAGCTGCCTGGTAGAATTCAGCACACGGAACAATTTAGACATTGGTAACATTTGGTTTCTAAAACGTTAAAGTAGACTACACTCTTGGAAGAGACTTGCGTATAACAAAGGTTTCCAGATAGATTATGTAACGGTAAGACAAAAATTTAGAAACAAACCCGACTGCGAAATGCAAAAAATTTTCAGGGCAAGTGCGGAGTCTATGATTTTTTCGCTTGTAAATTGTAGATTAAACCTGAAGAATCTGCAGTTGATCGGAAATGATCAGGATGGGGTCGGGATATACTGTAAGAACTAGAGGTATTTTACAGTTTCAAAAGTGGCACTAGGCAAAGATTGACTGACCCAGGGGAAAGGAACACAACAGACGACGAGTGGGTAGCTCTGAGAGATGAAATAGCGAAGGCAAAATCAAATAGGCCATAGGACAAGGCCCAACAGGAATCAATGGATAACGATAAATCGAATTCATTTGACAAATAGGGGAAGTACTAAAACGCAACGAGTGAGACAGGGTAAAGGGAATACAGACGTGTAAAAATGAAATTGACGAGAAAGTGTTAAATGGCTAAGAATGAATGGCTAGAAGAGAAACGTGTGGCTGTCAAAGCATGTATGACTATGAGAAAGACAGATTAAGAAGACCTTTGGCGAAAAGAAAAGTAGCTGTATGAGTATTGTAAAGTCAGGTGGCTGGGCATTAAAAACGGAAGAAAAGAAAGCTGTAAGTAGAAGGAATGCGTAGTAGGGCTACACAGGAAAAATGAACTTGAACAATATTCTAGAAAAGGAAAACAAAGTAAATGAAAATGAAATTAGAGATGTGGCATTACGAAAATAAACTGACAGAGCCCTGAAAGACCTATCATCCGCCAAATCCATATTTAAATGAGAAAACAGACGCTGGAATGACTAAGTTTCTCTCCAGTGATATGCTTATATTACACTCTGCTATGAATGATCACATCATCCAGCACACATTGTCTCCTCACTCTCAGATGTGTATCTTCCTCTCCACAGTTTCTCATCTCGTCTAACATAGACTTCGAGCAACGACATTCTATAAATGTTTGAGAAGCTAAGAAAGTCTCATCCGAGAATGACGTTGTGACTGCACCTTGTAAGACGATGAATTCAAAGAGCTATGTACGACCATTTAGACAGACACGAATAATGAATCTTCCTGTAGGTTGTACATACACTACTGGCCATTAAAATTGCTACACCACGAAGATGACGTACCACAGACGCGAAATTTAACCGACAGGAAGAAGATGCTGTGATATGCAAATGACTAGCTTTCATAGCATTCACACAGGGTTGGCGATGGGGGCGACACTTACAACGTGCTGACATGAGAAAAGTTTCCAACCGATTTCTTATACACAAACAACAGCTGACCGGCGTTGCCTGGTGAAACGTTGTTGTGATGCCTCGTGTAAGAGGAGAAATGCGTACCATCACGTTTCGGACTTCGATAAAGGTCGGATTGTAGCCTATCGCGATTGTGGTTTATCGTATCGCGACATTACTGCTCGCGTTGGTCGAGGTCCAATGACTGTTGGCAGAATATGGAATCGGTGGGTTCAGGAGGGTAATACAGAACGCCGTGCTGGATCCCAACGGCCTCGTATCACTAGCAGTCGAGATGACAGGCATCTTATCCGCATGGCTGTAACGGATCGTGCAGCCACGTCTCGATCCCTGAGTCAACAGATTGGGACGTTTGCAAGACGACAACCATCTGCACGAACAGTTCGACGAGGCATGGACTATCAGCTCGGAGACCATGGCTGCGGTTACCCTTGACGCTGCATCACAGACAGGAGCGCCTGCGATGGCGTACTCAACAACGAACCTGGGTGCATGAATGGCAAAACGTCATTTTTTCGGATGAATCTTGGTTCTGTTTGTAGCATCATGACGGTCGCATCCGTGTTTGGCGACATGGCGGAGAACGCACATTAAAAGCGCGTATTCGTCATCGTCATACTGGCGTATCACCCGGCGTGATGGTATCGGGTACTTTTGGTTACAGGTCTCGGTTACCTCTTGTTCGCATTGACGGCACTGTGAACAGTGGACGTTACATTTCAGATGTGTTACGACCCGTGGCTCTACCCTTCATTCGATCCCTGCGAAACCCTACATTTCAGGAGGATAAGGCACGACCGCATGTTGCAGGTCCTGTACGGGCCTTTCTGGATACAGAAAATGTTCGATTGCTGTCCTGGCCAGCACATTCTCCAGATCTCTCACCAATTGAAAACGTCTGGTCAATGGTGGCCGAGCAACTGGCACAATACGCCAGTCACTTCTCTTGATGAACTGTGGTATCGTGTTGAAGCTGCATGGGCAGCTGTACCTGCACGGGCCATCCAAACTCTGTTTGACTCAATGCCCAGGCGTATCAAGGCCGTTATTACGGCCAGAGGTGGTTGTTTGTGTACTGATTTCTCAGGATCTATGCACCCAAACTGCGTGAAAATATAATTACATGTCAGTTCTAGTACGATATATTTGTCTAATTAATACCCGTTTATCATCTGCATTTCTTCTTGGTGTAGCAATTTTAAGGGCCAGTAGTGTACTTCCCAGTAGCCACCTGCAACGGAGAGTTTTTGCTGTCAACGAATGCGGATTTCTGAAACTGGTGGCGATACTTCTCCGAAACGACTGAATATCATGCCCCAGAGTCCACAAGAGCTGAGGATTGTCAGCTGCCCATGAGGATAACAACGTAGTTTCCCATCATTTTTGTAATGATCGACAGGGGAGGATTTTTCTCTTCGACGACCTCACCCACTAGGTGGGTCATACCCTTAAATCATCCAGGCTGCGGCGGCTAGGTGATCAGCTGGACCTAATGATGATGGAGACCCTTGATCGGGGTGTGGAGGAGCGTCCTTTTCATTGGCTAGCTTGTGGCGATGGTGATCTACCGCGTCCTGTAAATACACTCCCTTGTTCTTCTCCGTCATCCCGGTGCTGGCATAGATTTAGTTTTATGTGCATTCTCTTGGCACAGGCTTACCTCCCATATTTTTCGGTTGTGGCGCACTGCATGTCAATGTCGCTCGCAATGGAAACATACCGGTACGTTGTTCCCGAAAGAGACTGTCGATATGCCTCCGTATGAGACATAATCCCTCGTACCTTCGTGGTCCTTATGATGAACCGTGTCGACCATTCGCTATCACTACATCGTTCCACGTGATATCACTTTTCAACGTTACTCATAGATATTTAAGAAGTGTCAAGCAGGACACTAATAACACTGTATATGAACATTAGAGATTCGATTTTTCTACTCATCTGCACTAAGTTATATTTTTACACTCTAAGAGCTAGCTGCCATTCATCATACTAACTGGATATTTGGTCTAAGTCGTCTTTTGATACAAGATCCAGTTACTCAACTTTGACACTATATTTATTAATAGATGTGCTCTATAAATGAAATTTTTATTAATATAAAATTTAATAAACATTATTTTTATAGAATGGAGTGAATCAGAGATTTTGTCAACAACAAGCTTACATATAACAATTAGCAAGTGTTTGTGACTAATAATGAAAAGAATTGTCCATCGTTTAATGCAAATCAGGTTGTTGATCTTCTAGGGTATGAACGTCCTAGGAACGCAACTAACTGAACAACATGGCAAAATAAATGTAAAAATATGAAGATTTCAAGAGCAGTAAAACGATTATGCCTACATCTATATACCAAAATCAACAAAATTTATGAATGAGCCTGGTCTATATTCTTTAGTTATGAGATCCAAAAGACCTTGGCAGGAAACTTCCAGGAGTGGATTTATGAAGAAGTTTTACGATCAATTTGTAAACATAGAGAAAATAAAATTAAGATGTATCTAGATCAAATACCTCATATGGAAAATATAAACAGAATTAAGGATGAACATATAGGAAACTCAAGTGGAATAATTGCTAACGCTTCAGAAATAGTACAAGAAAGAAACAGAGTAACAGATACTTAATTACCTGGCATTGTTCCTCAAACAGTTAATCAGGATTTAAGGCTGTCTTTTGTACTTTTAAAATTATTTGATGAAACTTTGAATATAATTATTATGTCTTTAGAGTACAACAAAAAAATTCACAAAGACAGTTGTAAAGAATCAGAGACAGACATCCAAATTGTGAAGCGGTGTTAAGACTTAATTCAGTAAATTTATACCAAAGAATGGAAGAAACTTTAAGAATTGTTTGTTGGCAAAATTATTTTAATACTTTAAGAGTTTAGACACAAGACAACTGAGTAATTATATCATTAGTTTTCATAAGGAGTTGTTAGAAGAGATGCTGAAATAAATTTTAATTAACTTACATTTGTTTTATAAGCAATACACATTTCTTCTCATTTAGATTGCATAAATAATTCACAGTCTCATCAGTTAATTGATCTATGAATGTGGACACATCATGCTTAGGATAAGATACAGATAGAAAATATGAAAGTGTTAATTTTCTTATTCATATTTTATCATACATTTATATATAAATTCTTTATTAATAAAAATAAAAAATCTATTAAAAATCGTTTTCTATGAAATGGAGCCAGTTCCATGTAGATGTGCTTCATCTGTCACTGGATCAGCACCACCATTAATGAACATATTTTACAACAACAGGAGTGTTTATTATAACAAAAAAATGTTTGAGACAATTGATTAAGAGAATAATCCTTGTTTTAAAGCTATGATACTGCTGACATTAGGAAGGTATCCAGATAATTCATCAGTCATAAAAGAATCATAACAACACCACTGAAGTATTTGATTTTAATTGTTTTCAATTTTATTATATCAAAATTACTTGGTGCATTAGGATATGTATGAATTATGTTTTGCTTTTTTTTTATTCGAGGGTCTGCTTCTCTCTCCTTTGCTAAATTAAGTACTTTGTACTTTTAATTATTTATATTTTTGTTTTTTAATTGTTACAGTGCTTTCTACTGTGCCAACTACTGTACTAGCAGCAGATAAATATGGTAATGCCATAAAAAATAATTAAAGAAATCCTCCATGTTTTATTAGTCCGGAACATTCTTTATTTTTTTGTTAGGTGTTCAATAATCCTTTCCACAATGAGGATACCTAATGTTAGAAGTAATTTCTGGTTGTCTTCTCATCTCTCTTTGTATCTTCTCCATCTGTTAAGAATTGTCAGTACAATTTAACTGTTCATTATTGTACTTAATTTTAAATGATTTTGGTTTAGTCTTGCTATCATGTAGCATAGTATAACCAATGCTGGAGTTATTAAGTATTATTGATAATAATTTATATAAGGTTTAATATTTCTATAGTTCTCAACCATCATCAACATCTGAACCCATACCTAAATTTCTTTTTCTACACATTACTCCTGTAACTGCAACTGCTGCTAATGTTTTCCACTTGAAGCAGCAGAAGCATGCAATATTTCTTTTGCAGGCAGCTGAATTTCTGTATCTTCATTGTGTGTTTTTTCTCAATTTTTATTATCTCGGTATACAATGTCATGCTTTTGCAAGATGTAGTGAAGGGGTTTAGGCTTTCATCGCCATGTGTTAAACTTTCTTCTAGTTTAGTAAATTGTCCACAGAAGCATAGCCTGGTAGATGCATCATTGGCAAATTATTTGAAGACCAGTTTACTAATTCATTCTCACACATTTTGCTCTTACAAAATATATGTGATACATTATTAAAAGATCTAACTAAATACTGAATTGGATTATTGGTAATAAAATTACTAAGTTTTTTGTTAACATTTGCGTTATTTCCACTTTTTCACTATGGTAATTTTTATTTGCAGCTAACTATAACTGCTAATCGTTTGATTATATCTCTAACAGCATTCATCCAAACATATTCAGTTGGTTTTTCTGTATATATATTTTTTATTGAGCCTTCACTTAGTTTCTCGTCTTCTGAAGAATCTGTATTTGATCATAATGGTCTTAATTTTGGGAAGAGGCCAACGACTTCTTTTGTCAGATCACTGTATTTAACACCTTTACTTGATTTTATTTTATTTGTATTCTTGAATGTTCATGAATGGTACATAATACCTGTATGACTTGCTATATCAACACCATCAAATTTTGTAACAACAGCATATATAGTAATGTCTTTTTTAGTTAAAAGATTCATTTGTCCATCTATACATTCATATGTGTTATTACCAACTGCTACAATTATCTCCATCTAATTTACCAATATATTTAAAAGTACCAACAGGTCTTAATCTAAAAACTGTCTCTTCACTGTGGTTGGCATACTTTAAAATCCATTCGCTTGAATTAATTTTTCTAACTTCATCATTCTTCATTTTTTAACAGCTAGCTGAGCTTAAGCTGCCTTTTTTCTAGCTTTAAACTCTTCATCATATTTTGTCAGTAAAACTGGTATTCCTGATTCACTTAGCATGTTGTTGTTGTGGTCTTCAGTCCTGAGACTGGTTTGATGCAGCTCTCCATGCTACTCTATCCTGTGCAAGCTTTTTCATCTCCCAGTACCTACTGCAACCTACATCCTTCTGAATCTGTTTAGTGTATTCATCTCTTGGTCTCCCTCTACGATTTTTACCCTCCACGCTGCCCTCCAATACTAAATTGGTGATCCCTTGATGCCTCAGAACATGTCCTACCAACCGATCCCTTCTTCTGGTCAAGTTGTGCCACAAACTTCTCTTCTCCCCAATCCTATTCAATACTTCCTCATTAGTTATGTGATCTACCCATCTAATCTTCAGCATTCTTCTGTAGCACCACATTTCGAAAGCTTCTATTCTCTTCTTGTCCAAACTATTTATCGTCCATGTTTCACTTCCATACATGGCTACACTCCATACGAATACTTTCAGAAATGACTTCCTGACACTTATATCAATACTGGATGTTAACAAATTTCTCTTCTTCAGAAACGCTTTCCTTGCCATTGCCAGCCTACATTTTATATCCTCTCTACTTCGACCATCATCAGTTATTTTGCTCCCCAAATAGCAAAACTCCTTTACTACTGTAAGTGCCTCATTTCCTAGTATAATTCCCGCAGCATCACCCGACTTAATTAGACTACATTCCATTATCCTTGTTTTGCTTTTGTTGATGTTCATCTTATATCCTCCTTTCAAGACACTGTCCATTCCATTCAACTGCTCTTCCAAGTCCTTTGCTGTCTCTGACAGAATTACAATGTCATCGGCGAACCTCAAAGTTTTTATTTCTTCTCCATGAATTTTAATACCTACTCCGAATTTTTCTTTTGTTTCCTTTACTGATTCACTTAGCATATAGTCATTTAATTTGTGGTAGATCTCCAATTTCTTCTTCATAATAATGAGCATTAAGAACAATCTGTTTTTGAGCTTCTCTATTTTCTTCAGTAGCTTCCAGCACATTATCACCTTATCCTTTAGTTCATTCTTTAACTTTTTCGACTGCATTAATAACAGGATGACCTTTTTTAATATTTTTCATATTCTATACTTGTTTGGATTATCAGAAACTTTAATGCATCTTTCAGTTCATCAGATTTTTTTTTCTATTTTGTCTAGCTTTATTTACCATATTTCAAAGACATTTTCCAAAGACAAAAACATAAATGAAATTTATATTTTATATATAGATTTACAAAAATTAATGATCTATCACAAAAATAGCACCCACAAGTATCTGGTCCACAAGTAACTTAATCACTAGACAATTAACGATTTATATAATTTAGAACTTAGATTCAACTATTTCTAATTTTTCATACCTTTTAAAAATCAAAAGCTTTTTAAGTTTGCTTATATCTTCAATTAAAATACCACCATCACAATCTAATAGATATGCAATATCATCTTTTAAAGAACTCATTTAATAAGGAAATCTTTTATACAATATTTGTATATCCCTAAATTAGGTTTCCTTGTTATATCTATTGTAAAACCTCCAAATGGTAATTCCAACATTAACTGCACATGGCTTGGGAATCATCAAATTTTAAATCGCCACCAAGAAACTCATGGTTGATGCGATTTAAATTTGAATCATGTTGTCTAAAATTATTTTAAAAATTTTGACTATCCCTTACAACCTCTTTTGGCATTTTAGCATTTGTCTGAGATAAATTCGGGGTTTATTCATGTCATAATGTGGCTGAACTAAATGAAAATCAATCTATTCCTTTATGTCTTCCACTACTAAAGTATTCTCTAACTACATCTTCAGATTCAAGAATGAAAACATCGGATACTACAAGTGAATTATCTTGCTATTGATCTTCTGGTATAATTTCATCATTGTTTTCAATAAAGATAGTAATCTTCTTGTTATTTTTGTCCTCACCATTTTACATACTTATACAAGTTCTCGATATTTTGGTTGATCTAAACTTTTTTGAATAAACACAAGTGAATTATCTTATTCCAGATTAATCATCATGAAGCTAGAATGTAATTGTCATTCGCTAATGTTGTTCTTCACAACCATGTGGACCTATTATATCACATTGACTAGAATTAGATAAAAGTTTACTGTATACACTTTTAGATTTCTTCTCTGGTGTTCTTATTTTTAGTTCCAAATCAGTTTTCATATAATTAAATAAAAGATTATTAATTTTAAATGATTTGCCTGTTTCAATTGAGTAGTAAGTGATCTGGCCTCAAAAAATGATTGTCTGTACCTATATGAGAAACTTTTAATAATCTTGCACTAGTCTGGTTTTTATAGAACATTTCTGACTCAAAATATTACATGAAAAAACAGTAAATTGTGTTATGATGGAGAATTGATAGAAATTACTGTTGGTCACTATAGTTTGAAAAGTGTGTAAAAATTTATTCATGGAGAAAAGCCAAGCAATCTCATTAAAGCAAGTGAAATTTTAAATAGATTTGTTATTGAGAGTGATGTTAAATTATACAATGATATAAAAATAGTATTGGAAGTATGCTTGGATTTAGTAACCAAACTATTGAAGCTATAAGAAAAAGCTTCTGCTAATGATGTTCTATAAATTTATTCCATTTAAATTAATGAAAGAAATTTTAATATGACTGATTAAATGTTTTTGAAGTATCCAGATCCTTTTCGTTGGGAAACTAATGTTAGTTCTTCTTTCAATCCTAATGCTGAATTTGGTGGACCAATAATTCATGAAACACATTATTCTGTATATATTCCAATTTTTAATACTATACGGAAATTAGAAATATCTGTAAATTATAAAAGTAGTAATTTGACTGACTTCAATGGTGTTACATCAACTGTTATGTTAGAAATGGTCCAACAAATTTTTTTTTAATACATAATAAACAAAATAATTAGCTATGAATTCTACTCACTGCCTGTGAATGAGAAATCAAAAAATAGCCTAATCATTGTATGATCATCCAACTTAAGGTGGGAAATGTAGATAATTTTGTGCAAAGCTATTTGATTTTATAGCCATACAGAGAAGAAATAATGTTATGTCTATAATGGAGCATCCTTTAATTTGATCATCAGTTTTGTTCCATTTGAATTCATCTGTAATGATAAAATAAATATGGAAGACCACTACTTAATTATTGTAAAGTAAAGAGTAAGAAAAATGAGGTGCTTTATCCACTGAATATGCTTGGTGGTTTGTTTAGAAACTATAAAAATTTTATGGGAAGGGTATCTTACTGTAATTTCTACATGGAGTTCAAGAGCAGGAGATCGTCTTCTTAAATGCCTGACTAGTCTAATAATTGAGTGAAGTACACAACCAAAGGTGAAACTATAGTAGAATCTATGAAATATACAGAAAAATCCTAAAACTCCAATGTATTTCTATGAACTACAAACAAATGAGATAGCTACTAATAGATTCTTTGTTATATGGTCACATTAAAGTTCAGAATATTTACAGTGAAATGGAAGGAATGAAATATTTCCTCAAGAAACATGGAATTTGGATCCATGGAATCTGTATCAACCAAATAATTATCTGAAGGCATATGATGCATTGTTTGATTATAAACGAGTTATGTAGTTGAAGCACAGTGTAGATGTAAGTCCATTTAACCATGTAACAGAATATCCTACCTATGTGATTAACATGACTCACTGGAGGAATACTGTTACTGCTCAGAGCACTACTATGAAGCTATGTGCAACATTCAACGATAAAATATTCCAAATGACATAATCGCCTACATAATTATGTGTGGAAAGAAGAGTGTCACACTTGATGCACAGCACAGGATACTTATTGAAAACTTTTAAAAATAAAAGTAGAGGTTATGATGATTTCCGATTTTAGTCGGTATTTGTTTCTGAATAGTCATTTTCTTGTAGATTACATTAGCTTTTTGAATTCTTAAGATCGGTTAATGTTTGGCTGCGAAATTAACAAAAATTAATATCTCTTGTCTCGAGAGTGGCTCGCGACTGACTGAAGTCTTTATCGCTATGTGGCGTGCCATGCTATCATACTATAGTTTTCTGGATAGCTGCAGCAGCTGGAGCTGGTTTAGGAAACTGCTAACAAATGTCTCATTTTGGTTCTTGAATCAACTTCAATCCTCAAGTAGCGACTACGTACATGATTTGCAAGCATTATTTCCTCGCCTTGCTTGGTTTGGCTGGCCAATACTATTGTTATTTGTTATCGTCGTCCACCCCGTGAGCCCATCTGGAAGGAGACGAGAACATTCACTGTCAGCATCTCTACCATATACAATAGTTGTGGGCAAGACACTGCCAGAAAATGAAGATGGAAGGACGATGATTAGTACCCAAGTCGCAGTCCCACAGTGACGATGAGCTAAAAGACCCGCCAGATTTCCTTTCAAAACGGGCCAAAAGATTCTTCTAAAAGTTTGCGTAATTTAGTGTCTCAAATATTTTTTAAAAATTAATTCTAGTGTATTCAAAACGCCCATTATTTTCCACTAAACTTTTATTTTATTCAATATGGATTTTAATTAGAAATGAAAAAACTTCTTTAACTTTTAAAAATTAATTCTAGTGCCTTCAAAAAGCTTATGATATTGAACTAAATTTTATTTCATTCTCTTACACTCAAAATTGATGTGAATTTATATATATGTAAGTAGTAAGTGGGTAAATTGATGGCACTTGGCATGTTTTTAATGCACAACATTTCTCATTAATTAATTATATTATATTATATTACATTGCATTTATAATTAATTCAATTAATTTGTAACAAAGGTTGTGCATTAAAAATATGCCAGGTGCGCTCATCGTTCCCACTTACTACTTGGAAGAGTAGGAGTATGGACTATGATCGATATTTTGGGAGCAAAATAAGTAACTATGTGCGACATGGAGTTGATATATGAGGGGCGTTTCATAAATAATACAACACTTTCTTCCCCGGCCAGTTTCGGTGGAAAAAATGCAAAATTTGTTGTGGGCCATGGTAGAACATTCCCGCTTCAGTCCCTATAGTTTCATGATGTTCCGATAGGTAGCGGTGCTACATGTAGCCTTCAAAATGGCGTCTGTAACGGGGGTTGCGTTCTGATAAAAAAATATGTCATTGTGGTTGTTTTAACGAGAAAACAGAGCGTCGCAGAACATGGCAGTGAACAAAAGCACGGTTAGTAGTCTGGCGGAGTGTCTGCCGTCATGTCAACAACGTCGTGCAAACCTGTCCGATATCGCCCCTGCCGCAAGGTCACATGCACTGTCACTCCTGTATAGTTGGAAGTGTGGACACTCTCATTCGAAGTGATCGACGGGTAATAATCAAACGTCTCGTTGCTCATCTTGACGTCTTTGTTGGTAGTGCTGACACACACTCATCCACCAGTTGGGTACCCAAAGGTGTGTGCCCGCCGGGTTCCTCACCATCTAGCACAAGACCATAAAGGGAAATGAAGCCGGTTAAGTCATGGCGGCCGTCTTCTGGGACTCTGAAGGAGTTACTCTGTTCAATATCCTCCCTATGGTGCAACGATCAACTATGAAGTGTATTTTGCTGCCCTCAGGAAACTGAAGAAACGACTTCAGCCTGATCGTTGCCACAACAATGTAAACGAGCTTCGAATTCTCCATGAAAGTGAAAAAGTTCAAACAAGTGTTCGGAACCGAGAGGACCTCACAGAACCTCACTGCACTGTCCTTCCTCATCCACCCTAGATGTCCGATCTCACACCTATCGAGTTCCATCTGTTCGACCCAATGATGGCTGCACTCTGCAGGAAGCAGTGTGCGGATAATACGGAGGTTATTGATATAGTAAAATGTAGGCTCCCACGTCGACCAGTAGAGTGGTACCACGCTGGCATATAGGCCCTCCAAGTAACGTGGCATAACCCCGTCGCCTTAAACGGAGATTATGTTGAGAAATAGTGTTTTTGCGTAGGGAGTAGGAAATAATATGGTGTACTGGAATGATAAATAAAACCAACTTGTTTTCAGAAAAAAAGTGTTGCATTACTTACTGAACGACCCTCGTAAAACGGAGACAGCATCACAAGAAAATATATTCTTAAAAATGGAATCTTGTTACATTGTGAACATTCCGCACTGGCTGTTGTTATACTTTTATTAAAAATTCACGACCGGTTTCACATCAGTGGATATGCATCTTTAGGTGATCTATACAAGATACTGAAACATTAAGGAATTACTATGGTTTTGAAAAGAGGTGTGATACCATGAAGGGCCAAATACCAACCAGCGCTGAGTACTCATTAGTTTCTTAATTTTTTTTAAAACAGTCGTGTCGTGGTAAAGTAAATGCTACGAAATTAAACCAGTAGTGCCATAAAAGCGGTTGTGTATGGTCAAACTGACTGCTATCGCGCCGCGCCAGACCGTAGCCATCATAGAAGGGTGCAATACGCCAGCGTAAAAAGTACTGGTGTTTTGGTGATTTACGAGCCACGTCTGCGAAGTGGCGCTAGTGCAAGTCTTGAACCGAACTGATGCTGTCTGTGACAAGAAACGTTGGGGTAGGCTTTACATGTTATATGGCCATTAATAATTTCTTATATAAAAACATTTATAGTTAAACAGTCTTGTTAACTTTGAATATTGATATAGAAATTAGCGTGTCGTTATGGAATATATCTTGAGTGTAGCTATGAACAGAAGTGAAATGTAGATGATAAAAAGTTCAAACAATAAGAGAACAGAAGCTTTGGAAATTTAGTGCTGGAGTAGAAGGCTGAAGATTGGATGGTTAGATGGACTGACTATAGGGGATGTGCTGAACCGTGAGAAAGAGAAATTCATAGCAGAACACAAGTAAGATAACGGGCTGGTTAGCAGGACAAATCCTTAGGTACGAAAGATTCGTCATTTTGCTAAACGAGGAAAAATTTTAGAAGACACCAAGGTATGTGTACAGTAAGCAGACTCAAGTGAGTGTATTTTTTTTTTCTATGTCCGTCCTTGTGACTGTAGGTCTGATGGACTTTGGCTGTTCACCTATGTAATAAAATGGTACGCCTACAGCCGTGCTTAGGATGTCATTTATTATATAGCTACCAGTTTCGGTGCTTCAGTGCAACACATTTGGGCCTTAGCTGAGGCTGAGGGGGTTAACACCATCCGCGTGCACGACTCATCAGTGATCAATATCTATAACTGGTTTTCGCAGACTACCTATAACAGCGGTGTCGTCTCTCTAGCATCACTGTTTCATAATTTTTTCATAATGTGGGGCCACAGGCATAATATATTTCTTTTAAGTCAGTACCGCCATTAGACCTTTTTTTTTGCAGTGTTACATTTACACGATCATGATTTCGGCTTTAAAGTACCATTATCAAGTGTTTTAATGTCATACAGTGCCTAAAATGGCAAAATGTCGCATTTAAAATACACTATTAGATACATTGTCTAAGGGTCAATATTTCTGGTAAAAGCCTACTGCTTTGTTGAATCGCTGAGTAAACCATGGACAGTATGCCATCTTAGGCACTGTATAAAATTAAAACACTTGATAATGGCACTGTAATGCCGAAATCATGATCATGTAAATGTATCACTGCAAATAAAAAACAGTCTAACTGCGGTACTGTCTTTAAAGAAATCGCTGTTTCAGGTAGTCTGCAAAAACCAGTTATAGACGTTGGACACTGATGAGTCATGTATATGAAGAGTTTTAACCCCCTCAGCGTCAGCTACGGCCTGAAGAAAGTGCACTGAGGCACCGAAACTGGTATCCATATAATAAATGTCGTCGTAGGGACGGCTATAGGTGTTCCATTTTATTACACAAGTGAACGTAGTTACGAAGAGATGAAAGGGTTGTATGAAATAGCCTAGCGTGTTGAGCAGCATCGAATCAGTCTTCGGTCTCAGGAAATCAACAACAAAGTGAACATTTCAGAAACGTCCAAGGAAGGAAGGACAGTTGTCATTCAACAGTTTCTGCTCCACGCACAGTCATTGGCCGTCAATTTGGTTGAAGGTCTGAAGATATTTATGTGATGGTCGAAAATTGTCATCATTTAATAGACCTGTTTTCCGATATAGGCTATTTTATAATTAACTTTATAATTAACTTTATAATTAACTATAACTAATTTTAGCACTATTGACCACATTCTGACCATTAGTGAAGTGATAAGCAGAGCGAATGAATACCAACTGCCTCTCTGCATTGCCTTTGTTGACTTTGAAAAGGCATTTGACTCCGTTAGCCATGTAGCTCTCCTCCAAGCCTTGAGTGAGCAGGGAGTGGGAGTAGCATACATTGAAGTGCTCAGGAAAATCTACTTGAATTCTTCAGCTTATGTTAACATCGGCGAATCAACTAAAGAATTCCGCATCATGAGGGGTGTCAAGCAAGGCGATCCCATCTCCCTAAAACTTTTCTCTGCTGTATTGTAAATGACTATGTCAAAGCTGAGCTGCGAAGGTAAGGGGATTAGAATTAATGGAAGAAGGGTTACCAACTTGACATTTGCTGATGATATTGCCTTACTGGCCAAAGACTTCTCAGAGCTCCAAAACTTAGTTACAGATCTTGCATCGGAATGTCAGCTGGTTCGCTTGAACAATAACCTTTCCAAAACAAAAGTAATGTCCAACAAATGGGTCCCAGCTGGAGATGTGAAAGTCAAGGACAATCTATTAGAAGAGGTCAGTGAATATGCCTACCTAGGCAGAGTATAATTATGAAGGGAGACATAAGGCCAGAAATCTATCGACGCATCAGGCTTGGCTGACAAGCATTTGGGAAGAATTCAACAGTATTCAGATCAAAAAGGCCAGTAAATCTGAAGAAAGCAGTATTTGATCAATGCATTCTTCCTGTGATGACGTATGGCTGCGAGACATGGACACTGAACTCATTTACAAAAGGGAATCTTAGGACAGCACAGAGAGCCATGGAGAGATCAATGCTGGGCTATACAAGAAAGTATAGGAAAAGGGCAGATGACATCCGGCCTGTGACGAGGGTTAACGACATCTTAGAGACAGTAGGTTCCTAGAAATGGCAGTGGGCTGGCCACGTCGCAAGAAGAAAAGCCAACAGATGGACGAAGTTAGTACTGGAGTCCGAGAGAGCACCGGAGGCCTAGAGGAAGACCACCAGACGGATGGGACAAAGACATTAAGAAGATCGCTGGTAACACCTGGCAGACAACTGCCCAAGACCGTCCCACTTGACTGCTGAAAGTCTACCTGAGTCCACGACTCGAAGAGGCCACATCATTTAATGATTGAACTGGCTGATGATGATGATGATGTTGATGATGATGATGATAATTAACTTCAAATAAATCAGAAGGGCCAGAAGAGGAATGGAGCAGTGATCCTCCCGAATGCGAGTCCATTGTGCAAACCACTGCGCCACCTCGCTCGGTGAAATCTAAAAGCACGTGTGTAGTAGGAAAAGAATTTATCAGTATAGTTTAGACTGCTCGAACCTGAAAGTTGCAGAAGACTGACTGACTTCCGCTCCCGTGCATCTGTATGCCTGTTTGCTTTCCCGCGTTCTCACCGCTCCCGGCGACCCTTGCGAGGGCGCCGCAACGGCCCTACATGGGCTTGTGAAGTGCCCAGCTGCACGGGGAACACGGAAGCCGGTCTGCACTGGGGTCGCGCCGCGGCAGTCACGAGCGGCGCCCACACGCAGCGAGCTCACCACATTCGCTGGCGTGCTTCGTCACACAGCGGCCGCCTCCTGCAGGATACAGGGCGTGCCACGGAGAACGAACGTTCTTCCTAGAGAGATTGGTTCGGACAGTTAGGCAATAAACAGTTCTGTTTCTAAAATATAAGAATCAATCAGCCACGATTGCTGTAATGAAACGAACCTTTACCTAGGTTTCAGCCCAAATAATTGAGCCTTCTTCAAAAGATATACCAGACTCTATAATTTGTCTGAGAGGGCATGGTCTAGAAATACGGCTGTTTTAGTTTTATTTCTACACCATGCCCTCTTAGACAAATTATAGATTCAGGTATATCTTTTGAAGAAGGCTCAATTATTTGGGCGGAATCCTAGGTAAAGGTTGAGCTCATTACCGCAATCGAGGCTGATAGTTTGTTATATATTACATTATCACGATTGCTGACTTTGCTGCAATGTTGACAGTACGAAAAAAGTGTCTTTCTTATGTAAATAAGCCTACAGAGCGTTTCTGTAAGACCGTGCAAAAATGTAACCGGACATAGACAATGCTTCTTTGAACAATCTGGGGTAGGGAACCTTGAGTCGGAGATGCCAGCTTAAGAAGATGTGGGCGTAAACTTGTCTACCGCTTTGTTTAGCATTACTGTTTTACAGCTTATTTACAACTAACGTGCGTACAATTTTACACTTACTTTGCTGTTTATGTACATGTTCATTCTTTATTTGCTGCAAGGAAACAAGGAAGCCGGGCCTGGTTACTAGGAAGTCTTAATGCAGGTTTTGTTTACCTTACTTGCCCATTAGGTGGCTCTGTTTTATCATATTTACATTGTTCCATGACAGAACGTGCTATGAATCAACGACAGACCCATTCATTACTCAGTGCTATTGTGAGACGTAGATTACAATACGATGTAGCAGTACCGGTACAATTTCGCAGAAATCGCTGAGGTGCACCTTGTGTACGGGGAAGTACGTTGCAGGTCTCTCGTTGCCGAAAGGCTGGGCAGAACGATTTCTTAACAGGCATCATCCGTTACGACGAGTGTTTATTTCTGTCGAACGACGAATGCGGAGACTGGTTCCTCAGAAAGAAGGAACGAGGTACCTGGCAGCATGAGGACCACTCGCACAGCCGATTTTGAAGAGGGGCTGCTGGAACGTGTCGCAGCAAACCCACTACAAGTACTAGTCGTATTGCACTTACTAGTGTGTGGATAGTACTGAGCGAACAACATCCATATCAGCCATAACGAGTCCATACAGTGCTTGTGACTGACTTTGCGACAAGGGTCGCATTGATCGACCAGACTTCTCCTAATCGTGCTGTTTGTTGACGAGGGTTCATTTGATCATGATGGTATATCGCACAGCAAGAATAGCCACAAGTGGGATGAGGAAAAGCCTCGCGCTGTAGTGGAGTCACACCATCAAGAACGTTTTGCTGTCAATATCTGGATCAGCATTGTATGCGACAGTGTAATCTGGCCATATCTTCTATCTGGGATTCTAAATGGCCACCTGTACTTGAGATTCGTGCAAAGAGTTCTACCTGGGTTGTTGGAAAACGGCCGACCGCGGTGGCCGAGAGGTTCTAGGCGCTTCAGTCTGGAACCAAGCAACTGTTACAGTCGCAGGTTCGAATCCTGCCTCGGGCATGGATGTGTGTGATGTCCTTAGGTTAGTTAGGTTTAAGTAGTTCTAAGTTCTAGGGGACTGATGACCTCTGATGTTAAGTCCCATAGTGCTCAAAGCCATTTGAGCCATTTGTTGGAGAACGTTCCCTTGGCTGTTGGCAACTGGATATGGATGCAACATGACAGTACACCGTCTCACTTCAGTAAGGATGACCGCAGCCATCTGAGTGTAGCATTTCTTGGTCTCTGGATTGGAATGTGACGACCATTTCATGACCTGCGAAGTCACCTGATCTGAATCCTCTTGATTATATCATAAGGGGATATCTAAAGTCACTTGTGCATGAGACCCCATCAGAATTGTAGCTATCGGTGATGTAATTCGAAACACACCAGGAATATTTGTGAGGGTGCGACAGAGTCTTGTTCGCCGACGTCATGCTTTCATTGAGTTTGATGGCCGTTATTTTCAGCACATTTCGTAAGATACTGTACAAATCGTACGTATATTGCGTCAATAATGGTATCTGCAGTTACCCGTGACTGATGTAAATAAAAAAGTACACAGTATTATGATTTTATTCCTATTCTCGCCTTAAGCTTACCTCTACGACCCCAGGTTCACTACTTCATATTGTTCAGTGGAGCATCCTCTGTGTCCTGTTAAATTTCTGCACGTTCTTACGGAAACAACCAGTATAGCGCTGATGTCAATCTGTTACACGATTATGGAATATCTTCTGCGCTCCGAATTTGACGTTTTTGGAGAATGGAAGTCTCCTCTTTCTAAACCGGGATGGATTACGTTTTTAAATAAAGACCTGCAGAAACACAGCTCCATCTGTTCGTTCTTGATGTCAAGAACGTCATAGACAACAGCATATGGGATGATACCGTTTTCCTTGACTTCCGGAAGGCATTCGATGCAGTTCCGCACTGTCATATAGTGAACAGAATACGAACTTACCGAGTTAAGAACCAGTTTAGTGACTGGATTCGTTATTTTCGAAGACACAGAACTCAGCACATCATACTCAACTGAATGAAATCGACAGATACAGAAATAATTCCTGGAGCCTCCCATGGGAATGTTAGAGGGCCATTTTAGTTTACAATACACGAAACGTGAGAGGAAAGTAATGAGACTAAGAGCTCTGTGACCTATCTAGCAACGCTGTGTTATTGTGATTGTATAGATCGGTGTGTTCATTCCTTCGAGATGCTCAGTCCGAGTTTCAGTTCCGCACAGCCATCACGTGATTTTTGAGTGTGGCATCAATGAAATTGTGTGCAAATCAGAAGATCATTATTGAGTTGGTTAAAGAAAGAATTCGTTTTGTGTAGAAAAAAGACAAGACAGTTTGATGACTACAACGAAGAAACCATGAGTCTGATCAATATCAAATGAGAAGCCCATTTGTCATTCGAGATCCATCTCCCTGTGTGAAGAAATCACATTTCTTGAAATGTCAGGCACAGAGTAGGGAAATCAAGGATAACTGGTGGCAACAAAAATCTGAAGACTTGTAAATATTATCTGATAACTGTTACCTGCAAAACTTTTAAGCAGTCATAAACGTGATATACAGCCGATTAGGATCCTCATCAGGTACAATAAGACTGCTGGCAATTCTATCGCATTAACTGAGTATTAAAAAATCTTACAGCATTGGAAGGAACATTTCTGTGAGCTTCTAAATCTTGCCTTCAGTGTTGTTGAGAAACTTTTTATATAATGTCTTTCAGCAACCCCAACATCCCTCGATGACTCTTCCGCCCGTATACATAGATTTTATCAAAGCACCCATTCACTTAAGACCAAGAAAGACTCCTGGTCCTGACAACATTCTTCTGTAACTGATAAAAAATAGAGGTACACCCACAAAGACTAGGGTTTGCACTCTGATTCTCTTATTTTGAGAATTACTTGACGACTTGAAGAATTACAGCGGTATATCGCTGTTGTCAGTTGCAGGTAAAATCCTCGCACTAATTCTATAAAATAGGCTCCACATTATCTCAGAGAAGATCTTCCCTGACTCTCAGTGCGGTTACCAAACCTCCAGAGGCACCACAGATATGATCTTTTGTGCTAGACAACTCGAGGAAAAATGCAGAGAGTAAGCGAAACCTCTACATTTAGCTTTCTATTACCCTCAAAAAGCCTTTCATTAAGTGGCTAGATCTGTCATGTGGAAGGTAACTAAGACACATCGGATGTCCTGAAAACTTTGTGAATCTGGTTCAAGATCTACATTAAGACATGTCTGGGCAGGTTCTTCTTGGTAACTCTACATCGGGTTCGTTTTCAATCACTCAGGTTCTGAAACAAGGCTGTGTGCTTGCTCCAACCCTCTAAGCACTATACATGGCTACCATATTGTACGAATCATCTACAAACAACCAAGGCACGGAAATTAAATTTCGTTTTGATGCCGGTCTCTTTAACCTGTTAAGGCTTCGCTAGCAAAGACGTAAACAGTTTACCCGAGTGACAGAACTACAGTATGTCGATGACATTGCTCTCTTGCTCTGACACCGGCAGTGTTACAACTGTCACTCAAGTGCTTTAAAACAAAATATGATCTCTTTGGTCTAACCATCAAAGGGGGCAAAGCGAAAGTATTCGCACAAGGTGCCCCAGGATTAACTCTTCCTGAGTTCAATATCTCTGTCCCAGACACAGCATTGGGGCAGGTTGAACACTTTTCGTATATCGGAAACATCCTGTCTAAACTAGGGTTGTTCATGCAGCATTTGGACGGCTAATACGCAGAGTCTTCGTCAATAAAGACCTAAAGCTGCACAAAAGAATCATTGTGCGGAGCTGTTGTTATTTCAGATCTCCTGAATGACTGTGAGACTTGGACACTCTGTCGCCGTGATATCAAGAAACTTGAACGCTTCCACCAACAAAAGGTTAGATCCATTGTGGTTCTCGAGAAAGCGCATCTGTTCATCATTGAGGAAACCATCATCGCTCATCAACTGAGATGATTAGGCCATGGTCGTCGCATGAGTGATATAAGGATTCCCCGCCACATCCATTATGGTGAACTCAGCTCTGGCAGTGGACCTAATGGAGCCCTTCTCAACCGCTTTGAAGACCGGATATAAAACATCATGAAGACTTCCCACTTTGTAAATACCGGGCTGGTATCCACGTCTCGCCTCAGATACACGCCTCGCAGACATCTGAAACAGGTTCGCTCTAATTCATGGTTTACACTACACGCATACAGCTGGGGTACACTTCTAAAGTGTTGGGAGGTATGAGGTGGCGGAAGGAAGGGCATCTGGCCACCCATTAACATTAACCATGCCAAATCTGACTTAACCATGCCGACCCTGCGCAACATGCGGGACAAAGGCGCTAGCAGAAGAAGAAAAGATGAAGAAGCTGCATGTCATGATCAGATAGCCCATTTTTGATATGAGTTTTTTCCCTACATTTGCCTACAAAGATAATACCCATTTACATATCCGAGTATCAAAGTTCACAGTAGGAACTATATTGAAAGATAGTGTTACTGACTGCAACAATTGTTCACTGGCAGAGCTTTGTAACAAATCTACATTAAAATCACCTGCAACCACTATTTCCTTGTTTTTTACCATGAGATGGGACAGCAGAGCTTGCAGATTTTTTACGAAGAGGTTAAAATTTCCTGAAAGTGATCTGTATATAATCACTATTATAAAGGACTTATGAAATACTACTTCTGCTGCACATACTTCGAAGTGCTGCTCTGAGAAAGATTTATTAATATCAATATTCTAGAAATAAAAGACAGTTTCTGACAAATATGGCAACTCCTCATTTCTCCATACTTTCTCTACAGTAATAAGAGGCGAACTTCAAACCAGTAACATTTAACAAACCTATCCAATCTTCCAAAACCTTCACGTACCGTTCAGTAGACACCGATTATTCCTTGACTGGGCGTTGCACACCATATAGTAACCCGTTGAGGGCGAAGAGACTTCTCGATCACGAGATCTAAGTTCTCAGTCCCCCAAATGCACTAATTTTGTTTATTGACGAACCCATCCAAATGAAAGTGGGCTTCGTCACTAAACCAAAGCCGGCCGTTGCGGCCGAGTGGTTCTAGGCGCTTTATTGCGGAACCACGCTGCTGGTACGGTCGCAGGTTCGAAACCTGCCTTGGGCATGGCTGTGTGTGATGTCCTTAAGTTAGTTAGTTAGGTTTAAGTAGTTCTAAGTCTAGGGGACTGGTGACCTCAGATGTTGTCCCATAGTGCTTAGAGCCATCTGATCTGAACTAAATGAAATCATACTGCGCATACTAAATTCCCTCACGCCTCGCAGTCAACCGTGCAGTTTGACCGTCCTAACGCAAACCGTTCAGAAGTCATCACGATTTTATTTTATTTAATTCAATAATTTGCACCCTGTATTTTGCCCAGGATATGCTACATTGGTGCAGCTGAGAATAAGTGGCGAGACTATGATTCCATTTCCCTAACAAGCCGGAGAAGCAATACTGTAACCTTTTCTCGATGTTTAGCGCTGTCTCAAGTGACGGTCATGGTTCAAGCGTCTGCAGAGCAACGATGTGCGGTACCCGCAATCCGTTATCGCTGGCAAGATATCTGCTAAGTCGTGACTGACGATCTGTTAGACGGATCGCAATTACTCTCTAATGGAGCCGTAAAATCACGGCAGGTTCCAGCGTGTGACACTCCCGTTCGCCCGAAATATGCTAAGTCGCGGCTAGCGATCTGTTAGATGGATCTCAATCATTCTCTAATGGAGCCCTGAAATCTTGGCAGATTCCAGTGTGTCATATCATGGACCGATTTGACTCACTTGCGCGGCAGTACGCACTAGGAGATCAGACGTCAAGGCCGCAGACCTGTAACGAATAAGACTGCCCTCGGCATAGTGAGTTGTCCGTGATGATTGAGGTCTAAGGTGTTGGTACAGGTAAGCCCTCACCACAGGTTCGCCAGTCAAGACCAAAGCTAGTGCGAAGTGACTTTCAGGGTAAGTATCCTGAGTTCAACCTACTCATTACAAGAGTCACGACCAGAATCCTCTCCAGACTACAGTCTGGATCAGAAGACCCTCTCCAGACCTGAGTCTGAGGCTGAAGACAGAGTTTCTCCTATCCTCACTTTCCATCAAACCTCAGTAAATACCTCAAGATCACTCAAGCAACCGCTCTCACAAGGATTTTTTGACGACCACAAGAATCCACGAGCTCCATATCTCCCCTCCAACTCGTCTCCTCTATCCATCATCCTGCCCTAATCAAAGTTAACAATATTCTTCTCTTTTCAGGAGAAGTAGCCAATCCCTGTCTTGCAAATTTACACGTGGAGAGGAGAAGATGTTGTGTCCCCAAGTTATTACTTCGCACATCCACTTTCGGAAGCATGTTTTCATTAGGCCGGACACTGTGGTCGAGTGGTTCTAGGCGCTTCAGTCCGGGACCACGCTGCAGCTACGGTCGCAGGTTCGATTCCTGCCTCGGGCATGAATGTGTGTGATGTCCTTATGTTAGTGAGGTTTAAGTAGTTCTAAGTCTAGGGGACTGATGACCTCAGATGTTAAGTCCCATACTGCTTAGAGCTATTTAAACCATGTTTTAATTTTCCGTACAGCTCTAAAATGAACAACACACTTATCACAGAGATCATCATCTGGATGTCCCGAACTTTACAGCGTGTCCGACCAGGGGCCTCTGCTATTCTAAAAGAAGTGTTTTTTTGTCCCAACATAGACCGTTTCAGAGCCGCCGTAAATGTTACGTTCCTACTAAAATTGTTTTGAAGGCTTGAGGCTTCCCTAAAAGATTCCGCAAGAAGGGGGACGACATCCATGATAGGATCTGGTCTACAGTGAAGATGGAAACTCGAGTAGTTTTATAGCCGCCATTCCTGTTCACAAAGGACGTTCACGAAACTGTCAAAATGCAGTGTAACAATTATTGAACTATATGAAAGAAATAGTTACAAACTTTGGTGTGTACACATTTTATTCAACATGTAAACTTCACTACAGATATTCAGATTTAGGTTATGACATGTTCGATATGCCTGCCATTATTGGTGATGGCATGGCGCAGACGAATAGCGAAATTCTGCTAGACCCGCTGTTCAGCAAGGGTTTTGGGGCTATTTGTGTAGACCTTAATATAGCCCCACAAAAAAGAGTCGCGTGTGTTCAGATCCGAAGCCCATGCCAGTGGCCTCTGGGTACCCCAGAGCCACAATGCAGTCTCCAAAGTGCTCCTGTAGAACATTAAACACTCTCCGGCTTCAATGAGGTCGAGCTCCATCTTGTCGGAACTTGGGCCACTTTGGACAATGGGGATGAAATTATCGTCTTCCAAAACCGTCACGTACTGTTCAGTAGTTACCATGACATCAAGAAATTTCGCACCAATTTTTCTGTGACTGGACATTGCACACCATACAGTCACCCGTTGAGGGTGAACAGACTTCCATATCGTGAAATGCAGGTTCCCAGTCCCCCAAATACGCCAGTTTCGTTTATTGACGAACCCGTCCAAATGGAAGCGGGCTTCGTCGCTAAACCAAACCATACTGCGCATACTGTTTAGCATCATGCCCCGCGGTCAACCGTGCAGTTTGAACGTCCTAACGCTAACCGTTCAGAAAGTGTGACGATTTTATTTCATATAGTTCAGTAATTGTCACCCTGTACATTGGCCAGGCGACCAAGATGTCTGTCATGCCCCTGCCCCTGCCGTGGCTAGAAGCATCTAAGAGGTAGTTTCAGGTAGGCAATTTTTCCGCCTCTTTGGCCGAATACATTGTCTGCACCTCGGTGCAAGGAATCCTTGGGACCAGCTCTGTGTCCCCAGTAAGCTTTTCGAAATGTTCCTCTCCTTAATAGCTGCATGTGGCTTGCAAGGCCCAAATGTCCACTGCAAGATTGGCTGTTAAATGGTCAATCTGTCAGATTTTTTCTCACGTTGAGAAAAATACTATTCCAAGGAGAACCACCATAAAGATCCCACTCGCATTAGCAAAAGTGTTCAAATGTATGTGAAATCTTATGGGACTTAACTGCTAAGGTCATCAGTCCCTAAGCTTACACAATACTTAACCTAAATTATCCTAAGGACAAACACACACACCCATGCCCAAGGGAGGACTCGAACCTCCGCTTTAGCATTGTATGTGCTACCATCAGGGCGTGTTCATGCTTTGTCGTCTCACGAAAATGATGTCTTAGGTGTAAACTAAACATTAAAGAGTAGCCTTGAATATGGGAAACGGTGAGAGAGTAACTCGTCCTCTCATTCTTTGTGTTGCTTTGAAAGTTTTGAACAAGACACCTGTACGGAGACTGTAAAACACCTCCCATATACTAGTAGTTGCTGGCTGTGAAATTGCATAGTAGCTGACACTGTGTCAAGCTGTGTGAAGGGCAGCTAATGGCAAAATTTTTATGCGCTATGAGTTTCAAAAGGGAGGAGGAATGTCTTATGAGGTGGTCTTACAGTCGCTTCGTTTATAAAGAAGGTGTAAACGAATTTCCAACTAAGTGGATGGGTTCAGACTCGTGAATAAATTTCGTTTTGTGTTCAAGGCGGAAACAGCTCACTGTAACTTTCTACTTTGAGTGAAACATATATATCAGTTTACTGCAGAATACAACTATTTCAAACGACGTCATATAATCTTACCATGTGCGGATTGGAGTAATATAGTACTTGCGTACAGGTGTTTTGATGGAAAGGCTTTTCCTAAGCATCGATTAAAGAAAGTTGCTTACTCGGAGATTCAACAAAATTCGTGACAGTCTTACAGTTCCTAGAGCACATATTTGTTTTGAAACTGAGAAAAATGCAGATGAAGTATAAAGCGGCATTCAGTTAGTAGTTAATTGACAAGCACCTGAACGGTTTAAACATGCTTCGGTGCTCCATCTCTACACAAGACCGGTAGATTTACTTTTAGTGTCACGTTGCAGTGTCTCAGTGCCCTACTTTCCAAGGCAATGGGAATAATAAACATTGCTGCTGCTGTTTTGATAGAAAAAATAATTTAAAAAAATAGAAGTTGTTATTGTACACTAAATCTTGTAAGACACAAACAGAGAGAAATAATAACCTCTTTTTGGACAGCATCCTTTATTAACTACACAGACATGTCAGTGTAATGTGTCCATGTCGTCATAAAATAATGATAAATGGAGCTCATGGAGATCTAGGGATGTGTTAAACACCGAAGATTGAGATGGCACTGATTATCGTTCCCAGTAGTTTCAGAACTCAATATAGAATCGGTTATTGATGCAGGTTGTGGTAGTTGACCCTGAACCTGTATAATTACTTGTGCTGCGTATCAATGGGCAAGGAGATCCATTACTGTTAGAGTTCGCTGTTGCCGGTAAATCATTGGAAACAGTAACAACCGTAAAATACTTAGAAGTACCAGTCCGGAGCGACCTATATTGGAATGAGGACTAACTGAGTTTTACTGCGAGAATGTTAAGGAAATGTAACTCATCTGTGAAAGAGGGTATTTAGAAAACATACTACCGATTCTTGGGTACTGTTCATAAGTCTGACACCTTTACCAGGTTGGGTTAATATACGAGATAGAGGGAGTCTAACAAAATGCCGCGTGTTTCGTGACTGTGTTGTTTACTAAGCCTGAGAGGTTACGCGGATGCTCAACAAGCTCCAGAGACACATGCAACAGGAGAGATACTGTGCATCACGCAAATATTTATTTTGGATATCTCAAGAACTATCTTGCAAAACGTGTAGGCTCAGATACCACTTCGTCCACATATGCCTAACGAATTCAAAAGAAAATTACGAGGATATTAGAGAAATTAAAACGTACGCAGAACGTTACCGACAGTCGTCAGTCCGACGCAGTTTTCGTGAATAGAACAAGATAGGTATGCGATGACAGTTGTACCAAAAGTATACTCCGCCGCTCACCTTAAGATGGCTTTCCAAATAATTTACATTCAAGTTTTCACATACCGTCGATTGACATCCTTGCCGAAACGAAATTAAAACAAGTTATACCGAACGGCATAGCTCACGCTTGTCATACCTAAGTGGTTGCTGCCCAGTATACGTAGCTTCTGTGGCTGCAGTTGGTGTTAAATTATTCAAAATTATTCTTGACGCATCTTTTAGTGCAGTACAAAGTCGGATTTCTCACAGTGTCAAACAGTTTTCCGATCAAGTACTGTACATGTTCAGATCAGAATGTACATATTTGGAGCCTCCCAACGTATCCCGCCTGCTTAGCTGAGTGGTAACGTGATCGCCTCCAATAAAGCGGGACCGGGTTCGATTCCCGGCCAGCTTGGAGATTTTCTCCACTTGGGGACTGGGTGTTGTGTTGCCCTCATCATCATTTCTTTCTCAAGACGAAAAATGTGGCGTCGACTGAAATAAGACTTGCATTAGGCGGGCCAACTTCTCCTAATGGAGCCTCCCGGCCAACGACGCCATACGCTCGTTTAATTTTTTACACAATATTTTTCCCGGGACAACTGCCAAATCCTTTAAGAAGGTTCTACAGATCCGACGGCAGGGCCTGAAGTGTCACAATTACCAATGTGATAAAAATAAATTAAAGACATTTCTAAATACAAACGTGACAGAATAAAAGACTGTATGCGATGGTGGTTGCAGAGCAATCATTTGTAAGTGCCGTATACTACATCCGTAAGTGGCTAAAGTACACAGGACGAAAGCGGCGCGTGGCACTAAAGGATACATTATCCTGTTTCCAATAAATTAGGATTTGCTGCTCTCAATGTGACGTCATTATGAATGAAACAAACCAGGTACGTTAAAAAATACGAGCGTTGTACTGTGATAAACAGATCGGAAGAAAAAATTGCGTAACACGTAAGGAATGTTGTTTACATTTCCGTCCGCAGTCTTCAACTTGGCTCTTCACACCAGCATTCCAACAGAAGGCGTCACCTTCTGGGGCTCATTGTCAAGATCAGGAACAGGTACCGCCCGGCGTTCAACTTCGCTGCTGGGGCTAGCACGATGGCAATCGCATGCGTAAATATCGTAGCGGCTCCATTCTACAATAACAGCTTGTATGAGGATATATGTGGCTATTAAAACGTTTATCGAACTAAAGCATAATATGCATCAGAAACGCGTATTGCGAGATACACGAATATTTCGCACTCCTTCAGTACGTTGAACCAACTGCTCACTGGGACTTGTGTGTGCTGCGCTGTATTTTTTGTCTAGTGCTACACACCGTTCATTTGTGTAGCTCACTTTTATGTGTGCTTACGATTTCCTCAAAGCGAATGTGCGTCCTGAGAGTCCCTTTTATAGCTACTACCCTGTGTTGTAAAGTGTCTTGTAAACTGAAGCATAGCTAGGGAGTCAACCGGCTGAGATGTTTTTTTAATACCGATAATAGAGCGCAGTTTTTCAACAGGTTTGTCACTCTGAAAGACGCTATCGTTGTCCGGCATAAGAGTGCAGTCTTGTCACGTGTACTCAGCCTAATACGGCGACCTCCATACTGGTGGCAAATCTGTAATTCCCGACAGCATCGAGTCCGTCGGGTTTGAAACTTATTGTCACTGACAACGCGGTGTATATCCAGTAGCACCGTTACGACCACTGTTCTTGCGCTTTGTTACTGGGCTGGAAGCGGCACACCATTCCTTGGTTGGTCAGATCGCTTTGAGATAATAACAAATTAGGTGACATCTTTCACGATGTGGTCATGGGCACGTCCGGACAGGGTAGTTCATTCCTCTCATCGACAGGTCTTCACGTCGATTCGTTTGGTCCAATATGGTCGACTTACCCCCATAGACTTCATTGCCATGACATACGACAGTGGTGGAGAGTCACTTGACCGCCAGGTACCTCTTGTTCAGATTCTGGTTTTCTAAAAGCATGAATTTGATCCCGTAATGGAACTGCTTTTTAATACATTCTGGGAGCAACTAGTGTATTAATAATATTTACTATCAGAAACAGTCTTGATCACTAATTATTTATTCCGGTGACCTGTTTCGACCACAACTGCGGTGATCTTCAGACCAATGAGCAAGAATATCCTCCTGGTGATTTACCACCATAAGGAGGTTCTTGCTTATTGGTCTGAAGATATAATAAATAATGTGTGATCAAGACGGTTTTTGATAGTAAATATTAGTAAGGGAATGACTGATACACTGCCTGAGAAAAGACGTAGCGCCCAGAAGGTGAGGAATGAAACTTTACGGACTCAGAGGGTACTGATGTTATTTCAGTGATCACAGAATCCAGTCACATTTGCAAATAACTTCGTCGTATGGGCCCACTTATCAGCATGACGCTGCAAGACCCGGGCTGGGTGCACGTACTGATTAGATTGGGAAGGCGTCATAAAGACGTTGTATCCACTTCTGATGCAAGTTGGCCCGCAACTGTTTTAAGTGGTCATTGATATCCTGGACACTGGCACTGGACAGAGGCGACGTCTGAGATGGACCCACGCATGCTCTACCAGGGACCGATCTTGTATGCTGCTGGCCACTGAAGTACCTCAAAATCATACAGACAATTCACAGATGCACGCAATGAGTGTGAAGGAGCACTGTCCCGTTGAAAAATTGGAACCACATGATGATTCACGATGTTCGAGTCATACGACTGTGTCGTCAGAGTTCCCTCCGTAGCCACTGGCCGTGACCTAAAGTAATACCCGATGGTTGCCCATACCATGATGCCACAAGTAACACCATTGTGCCTCACCAAATCACGGGAAGAACAGAACGGTTCCTCAGGTAGCCGCTTTCTCGCGCACGATTGTCATCTGGGATAATTTATAACCGCGATTGATTATTGTACACATTGTGACGCCATTCATTAACAGTCAATCCTTCCCGGTCACGGCACCATGCCAAACGCTGTCGTTCGTTTTGCGGCGTTAACTGCAGCATACGCATGGGACGATAATTCTCCAGTTCGGCCGCTCCTAGTCTCCTGTCAATAGCACAGGATGGTACAGAATGTTGCAGGAAGTGAACCACTTGTTCTCGGACAGCAGGTGCTGTTGTGATTGCGATGGGTTTGGGGCACAGTACGGCTATCCCCCCTTGCTGTGGGTAGAAGTGGTTTATCCGTGCCCTCACTTTGACGTACAGTCCAACATCGGGCCACTTCCGCATCCGAATGCTACAACAATCAGAATATTGCACGATTCGACCAGCTGACCAAATGGAAACAAAAAATTAGGGCACTTTCAAACTCTGTAAAGTGCCCATAACATTGTCTCACACTAGTAAGCGCCATTTTCGTGTCCGTGATAGTCATCACTCAACATCTAACCTTGTTCACGTCCCTTATCTGCACTACCAAGCCTGGTAACAAGACTAAATCTGAAAAACACTAAACACGAATAACACTCTCTGGTGGCCGCTTTACCTGTCGCAGGGAATTAAAACTACAATCGTTTACATACTCACATATGCTCTGTAGGTGTACGAACTTATACAGATATCCGCTTACGTTTTCTTAATAATTTCGTTTTTTGTCAAGCAGTCCATATTGATGTTACTCAGGGAAATTGGTGCAGCTCTTCAGAATAAGCAAGTTTTAGGAAATCAGTTGATCATTCTCTTGAAAAGATGAATAAAGAGACTAACGATCTGAAAGATGAAATCCAATGAGTCGACCGGTCGCACATATGTTTTTCCGTTCGCCACTTAAATATTAGCCAAGCACAGACCTTTACAGCTAGGCCCATACCTCCCAGAATTGCCTGTGTTACGGCCGCACACTCGGTAACCAGATAAGACACTCTATAAGATCAACGCATAGTTGTCGATGTCATTTAGAGCTTGGCCCTCGTCATATACCTACCAGTTTTTTTGTTACTCCAACATGCTGTAACGGTCATTACCTAATGGGAGTACCAACTCGCTAGAGTGACAATTATACAGATAATGCAGAATGCTGAACTGAGTATTTTTAGGTAATGACTTTAATAGTCAGAAAAGAATACTTGGCGTTTCATTAACATAAACAACTAACGCCTTGTAGCAATTCCTTAAGCTGATAACAACTATTGAAAGGAACGATTACTTCACGAAGTCTATGTGTTACAACGTTTCATAAAAACCCGCCACACTCTCTGAAATATCTCTGCTGTACGTTGTACAGCGAGATAGGCAGGCTGGACGCTACCAACAAGTTCCTCTGGCTGCTTCTGCTAAGCTAGCAAACAACAATACGTCACGTGACTCGTTAGGAACATGTCTGGCGTGAGTAGATAGTTGAGTACTGCTTTCCAAGTCTGTGATGACCAATATGCTGGCGAGAATTCGGCCACCTTAAGGTTTAAGACGTGAAAGTAAGCCTTTGCCGCGTTGTGTTTGACCGGTGGGGACAGCAACGGAACAGGGGCTTAGAGGACGGCCTCTAGCTCTCCGACAAAGGAGCGGTCAGAGGCGGGTAATCGACTGTTTTTCTCACGGAAGCTGGCGGCTGGGTGAGGTTCTGGCCGGCAACATGAATGGGGTCATGTAAGAAAGTATATAATGGCGGTGTTGGCCACTTGTTGGAATATGGCGACAATCAGTCATTCTTAATTCTGCAATAATTTGGTGGTTCGTCGTAGCACGAATGCAAATATATTGCGTATATTAGTGACAGTTACCTAACAACGAAAATGATAACTGCCAAACATCACATGATATATTAAGAAACCAGGTATGAGACGATAGCTTAGCATTGTTGCTATAATTATCCAACGTTTCACCTATACAACGATTTTATTTCTTGAGTTATTATTAGTTTTAAATCTTTACTACCGGTTATCCGCAGCTTTTGCTCGCATTTAAGCTGTTTTGTTACGACAAGTACTGGTGAGTAAGTAACATAGTAAGTTTGCGATACATCTGTTTACATAGTGGTGTAGAGACACATGTATAAAAAACCGTATGCAATACTGGCAGGTAGGTACATAAAGGATTTGTTTTTCTTATTTTGCTGTATGTCACAACTAAAAGCATGCATTATACTTCCTAATTAAATTTAAAAATTGTCTCGATTCATCACATTCGTGGAGAAGTAGAGTTTACAAGGGTTTCCCTGGCTCTTCTATTAGTGGACGTGAGATTTTGCCACCAGAGCAACACATACCAACAGTTTCTCCCTTCCATTTTAATGCGATACGGTGCCGACATTTTTGATCCATCCCACTAAGATCACTAACTTATTACTAATATAGTCAGTTAATAGATCATAATCAAATGGAGCATCGCTTAGAGCCTCCCACGTTCCACACGTGAAGGTACGACCCAGTGTTTTTCGTACAGCCCTTGAATGACGCCGTCGTTGTGAATTTTCAAGCGTCTTGGAAGGTCTAAGGGGCGCGTGACACAGGACGTCTAAAATGCGAGTGGTTTGTGACTCTTGTAATGTCTCCGTAGCTCCTACGGCCTGCCTGATGTTCTGCATACAGGTTACGGCGCACTGAGATTGCTCTGAGATTAGTGGGATTTGGGTAACTTTCGCAGCTTTAGCTATCTTAGAACTATGCGCCAAATCAGATTTTAGTTTGCGAGGCTCATAGTAATAGTTTTAAGTTTGGGTCTCGGGCTTACCGTCCTATTTTGTTGTCGCATCTCCACCAAAATTCTGCAGGTCGTTTAAAAATGTTAATAATATTAAAAAAGATACAACTTTCTAAAGTAGCTTATGGTGTTCGTCAGGGTTCCAGCTATCTCCATATCAAATACCATTGGAATAGGTTTAGCGGCAACGCCGTGGAAACGTATCAGGATGAGTTACGTCTTGCAATTCATATTATTGGTTATTAGTATGAAAGTATGGATTGAAAACATTGAGAATTGAATAAGCATTGTACTGATTACGTTGAATCATATTACACAGAATATATCAACGAATAAAAGCATTTTCAACAAATATGATAAAGTTCAAAAGGGAAAGCGTAAATAGAGTTTTCAAAGAGTAAATACTTTTCCTTCATTTGCGTAATATTCTTCAAATGAATAAACATCTTGTACTACACACTAAATGTCGTAAAGCAGCTTATATTTTTATCTCACGCCAAATTTTATGAATATCGATTCAGCAGTTTAGCCATGAAAACGTAACAGACAGAGTTTATTTCACATTTGTAACGTTGGCATAGAAGAATGAGTTGACATGGATTTAACACATTGAGGATGTATGAGGATTGTGTTCTCACTGTTAACCATAGCTGTACCTGCGTATGACTAAAATGAAGTGAAATGTGAGTTCGATTTTATTGGCTGGGAGACCACAGCTGGGATGTTCAGGAACTTGGTGTATCTTTCTTTTTATTTGACGCCAGTGACGTGCACCGGAGATGATGATAAAATGATGATGAGAAAAAGGCACACATCCGAAGCGAGCAGAAAAAAGCCCGATCTGGGCGGGAATTGAATTTTATTTATTTTTTCTTTAATTTCTTTTAAATCGAGGAACCCACGATCGTAAATCTTCAATGCTAACTGAATGGCCACAAGCTTTTCACGCAAATTTGAACGCAACAAGCAAGTTATAAGCTATCACGACGCTAAGCGGCTGAAATGTGATGGTTGTGGACTGATATTAGCATCGAAGTATCGATTAACAATGTAAACGACTGTATGAACATTGTATTCATTATGTTGAACCGTATTATCTGGAACACATCAAATAATAAAAGCATTTTCACAAATTTTCATAAAGTTCTGGAGTCTATGTGTAAGAATCTTTTCGGGAGAGTAATTATTGTTCCATATTTCGGTTTATATTCTTCAAATCAATAAATACGTTGTACTGCACACTTTCTAAAGTAGCCTGCGTTCTTCCTCACTGTTCAAGCTATCTCCATACAAAATTTTATCAAGATCGGTGTAGCAGTGTAGTGGTTAAAGTGTAACAGAGTTACTGTCGCATTTATATCATCAGTATGCATACGTGTTAATCAAATGTGTCAGATCATCGAATCCACCAGAGTCACACAATAAATGAATGCAGCAGGGCAAGTCTTATATCGTATTATACATTACGATGATGCATTTGTCTAAACTGATAAGTAATGTACAATTTAGTGAACGAATAATCAGTCTGGCCAGCATTAAAACACGTAACATTGTAACTTTGAAATAAAAATTGTATGTAGGTCCCTCCTCACTGGACATTCTTCCAACATATAGGCTATACTGTACACAGAACGTAATACACCCATACAGTTTTTTATCCTCAAGTAATTTTCCATTTTTGAATATATTAACGGTTAATCCAGCATCAGCATCCTAACATCTGTATATATACCCACAAACCCGTGCCAAATTTATATGATAAACCGTATTTTGAACGTATTTACGTTTAATCTAGCATTAGCATCCGGACATCTGTATACACCCACAAACGCTTGAAAAATGTATGTGAGAAATTGGAGCCACTCCAGTTAATTTGCCCTTAATATTACATATTATCTGCACAGAAATTCCCACTTCACTTGTGTCTCAAGCCAACACACATCTCTATCTGTCGATCTCCATAAATCAATCACGCCACGTTACACGCTATCTCCCGCACCACTTTTGTGTGCTTCCTTCCTCTTTAGATGTTATATTACCAGTTTTTCATGCGATTACAAGTCATTAATAGACTACTAACGTTCTTACGATCTAACACGAGAAATACACTTACTTTTTTTTAAATTTTATACAAGTTTCGTTCAATAATGATCAGCGAAACGGCTTCTCATTTACTACCTCTTGAGTATTTGTAGCCCGGAAAATTACATGGTTAATAATTGCTTGTATGTCTGATGGATTCCTGTAACCCTAAAACCAAGTTTTCTAGTGGGAGCATGGGATGAATGTCGGAAGGATTTACACTATAAAAGAGGGTGTTCCGGCAATGTCTTAAGTTATTTTGCGTTAATATTTAGCTTGTGTATACACCGATTCCATAGGGCAGGGCGTTCAGGGGAAACTCCATCGGGTTCCGTTGTACCATATCATTATGGGAATGTATTCCAGAGTCTTATTCCAATAGCTTTAATCTTCAATCCCGATGGTTGCTGCGTAATGATGCATTTGTGGGAGATGGTAAAACATTAAATTATGCAACGAACTGAATCTCGATGAGAGAAAGAATATTATAACAGAAGCAAAGGTTTACAATTAAAACGAGCCTATGATGTGAAAGGCTCAGACTAAAATGCTAATCATTGGTTTGATCCTTGTTTACATTGGCATGTACAACTTATTTTATGTTTACTGTGTATTTAGGTGTGTTAGATCAGGTTCACATTATGTCATTTCCTATGACACTCAATGTTTTTCAATTACACCACAAATTTATATCACTCTTTTGGTCTGATGCAGATCTAGGATATGTTTAGTTTTAAGTACTAAAAATTGATGCTACTAGGAGGTGGAGGTGTGCGATATGAGCAATACGCTAACGAGAATTTTTCCACTTTAAGTTTTCAGATATTGAAGTAAAGATTTGGTTGGACTGTGCTTCGCCAGTGGGGTCAGCAACGGGAGCAAGAGCTAAGAGGATGACTTCGAAACTGCCAACAAAGGACTGGCCAGAGACGGGTAATCGGTAGTTTTCCCACAGAAGCAGGTGGCCAGGGTGAGCTTCGGACTTCCAAAGTGAAAGGGATGGTGTAGCAAACGTGTATAATGGTAGAATATGGCGACATTCAAATATTCTTAATTCTGTAATAATTCGATGGTTCGTTGTAGCACAAATAATTAAAAATATACCAACACAATCACGGTACTGAGATGCAACCACTGGAGTATGAGTAGTGTATGTATCTAAAAAGTATGAGTTTGCTGTCCACGGTAAATGAATGTTATCACATGGATCACTGAAGATTAATAACTGCTGAACGCTATTTGATATATAATAAACAAGATACGTGGTAATAGCGCAGTACTGCAGCTATAATTCCTCAATTCCTCACATTTGTAGATATTTATTTAGTGAGATATTAACAAGTTATGTATCTTTATTAAAAAGTGTCAGATTACTGAATCCGCCACATTCACAAAGTGAACGAATGAAGCAAGACAAGTCTCATATCGTACGGTACATTATCGTATTTATTTGTTAAGACTGATATTTGGTATATCATTTATTTAACAAGTAGTTAGCATGGCTAGCATTAAAAACAATTGTCATTTAAAAGACAGAAATGTATCCATATGATGTGGTGATATCAGTAGACAGAGTGTGAGAACATTTCAATAGAGCAGTTCAAGATCATTTATTCATATACTGTGTGTTTTATCATGACTATTTGCTATAAGTGTGAATGAACTACGTACTTTGTAAGTTATTAATACGTAAACTTTTATAAATAGTGTACAGTGTTTGGGAGCCAGAGAATCACAAGATATAAGAACCTTAACTTGTATATTTATTACGAATGAAGTGTCAGTCCATTAAGCAGATTTTAAGTATGATTGTGTAGTAACACTTGTGAATCCATGTTTTCATTGGCAAAAGTGGTGTGGCGCTCAAGCGCTCTGATTGGGTCTGTGAGCTAGGAAGGATACATGAATCAGGTTTCTTTTGAAAGACTGTTACAAGAAGTTCTCTGAATCTGACTCTGTGTGGGGTCTCTGGACGTGTTTCATGAGGTAAAGTGTTGAGTTATACGCAGAAAGTGGCCACAAATACTATACCTTCATCTGATACTTTCCGAGTGATGCGGGACTTAGCCTGAGACTGTTTTACAGACCAGTGACGTTCACCTAGCCAAAGGGGTTTATATTTCAGCTTACAAATTTACACAAAATTTACTGCACTGGAGAATCATTATTAACTTTATTGCATATTTAAATGATGCTCTGTAGGGTAACCATTTATCAGTTTCGGTGTTTTGCCTGGTTGAATGAATCAGTACATACTGCTTAAATCTTTCTTGTCAGCTACATCAGCTATTCACTTGAGTTCAAACTTATATCATATAATATTTTATTTTAACAAGTTTGACGTAGTGTTACTTAATAGTTCGCACTGTATAACAGTGCTCGGGTAATTCGACTGCAGGATTACAGATAAACTGTAGTATAAGAGTGAAATCTATTGTTGCGCACGGAATCAACATGTAACTGGCGTAGGGGATACCGTAATCATGAAGGCGGCTCCTCCGGGGTGAGGCTCTTCCATTGCACTTCGGTCGAGCTGACCCCCGCGATTACTCCAATTGTGAGTAACTCGGGCGCATAATTTTTGGTAGTCGGGACTTGTGTTCGCGCTGTCCCGGTGTCTATTTCAATTGCAAACGCAGTATTCTGTGATAGCAGTCGGTAACTAGTGCGTCTGAGCACTCGGCCAGCAACGTGTTCCGCAAGGGAGTGAGCCACATTTGTTGATAGAGCCGTGCATCACCCGAGTATCAATCCCAAGGTCCGGCAAACAAGACAGCAGCATCTGCATCAATATAGAAAGGTAGGCAGTTTATAAACATCAACTTCAGACACACTTCGCCCTGAAGACCTTGTAATGGGACTATCTGAAGTGTGATTAATGAATGCTTCGATATCAGTAAAAGTTCAGCAGATTACATACTATCTGATCCACAATATGCAATGGACGGTAGTTCACTGATGTACTAAATCAACATCATTAACAATATTTCAGATCATTTAACTATAATTAACAGCAAGTCATTATTAGAAAACTTGATGTTGTGAATTAATGTACTGTGACAAGTTTCAGCAAAATATATATATATCATTCTCGTGACCACACTATCACATGCTTATAGAAAATTAGGAAAAACATCTACATTGTAATTAAACCAATAATTAGCAAAACTCATAAAAATACCAACTTATCTAAAAAACAGACTTTCGGAACGTTTATCAGTCATCCGACGTATTTAATATGACTTTTGCACATTATATATCAAGTAAATAATGAAAATCCGATTAGACTGATTGTAATTTACTTTTTCCTTACCCAGTCTTGAACATTCTGATGTAAACACTATTGCTGTTCTGTCATTTTAACACCACGAAATTATCATACGAAACTTTAACCTGAAATTGCGTTTTGGCATTTTTTACCGTAGCTCAGTTTATGTCAGGAATAAAATCCAACATAATTCAAGATGTAATTAATGATTTTGTGACAGGTGTTGTTATTGAAACTTCATAACCAAATATTCACACAAAACTTAAAAGAACAATATTTAGAAAAGTATTCAGAATGAATCATCAATTACTGTCTTTAAAACCATACTAAGAGTGTGTTGTATATCGTTAACTTTTCAGTCTGTAACATTCACTGTTTTCTCAGTCATGTTAGTAGAAAACAGTTTATATGTGAACATGTTTGTAAATGCTTACGGAAAATACATCTGCTGTTAAAGGAATTCATCTGTGTGGGGGAAATATTATTTTATTATCCAGGTTTTGCATCGCGTCCGAAATCCAGGCAAATGGTTCAAATGGCTCTGAGCACTATGGGACTCAACTGCTGTGGTCATAAGTCCCCTAGAACTTAGAACTACTTAAACCTAACTAACCTAAGGACAGCACACAACACCCAGCCATCACGAGGCAGAGAAAATCCCTGACCCCGCCGGGAATCGAACCCGGGAACCCGGGCGTGGGAAGCGAGGACGCTACCGCACGACCACGAGATGCGGGCAAAATCCAGGCAAATCTGCACTATTATTCCCATAGTGGACTTTACAGATGGAATAATTACCTTGGAACCAACGACTCTCCAATGAGATTCGTTGGTTCAAAGGTAAGTATTCGACTGCAAAAACTGCATCACTCTCCAACTATAATGAATCTCTCGTAATAAGAAGTATTTTAGCCTGAATTGTAGTTGGAGTTATGTTAGGTCTAATGGAGGCTAGCTGGAATCACAGCACGTGTGTAGATTGGATGATAATGGATATCTGTTTCAGATGGTAATTATACACTGAAGTGCCAAAGAAACTATTACAGCTGCCTAAGATAGTGTAGGGCTCCCGCAAGCAAGCAGAAGTGTCGCAACACGATATCGAATGGACTCGATTAATGTGTGGAGTAGTGCAATAGTTCTTGTGGGAATTTATACCTTCAATCGTGCAGTGCTGTCCATAAATCCGTAAGAGTAAAAGGGAGGGGGGGAGATCTCGTCTGAACAGCAAGTTTCAAGACATTGCTAAATAATGTTCATGTCTGGGGAGTTTGGTGGCCAGCGTAGGTGTTTAAACTCAGAAGAGTGTACCTGGAGTCACACTATAGCAATTCTGGACGTGTGGAGTGTCGCATTGTCCTGCTGGAATTGCCCAATTCCGTCGGAATGCACAATTGACATGATTGGATGTAGGTGATTAGAAAGCATGCTTACTTACGTTTAACCTGTTAGAATCATATCTAGAAGTATCAGAGGTCCCATATCACGGTTTCACTCCTATTACTCTGAACGATTCTCTTTAGCTGTGGTTGATCCTGTTCTTGCTGGATCTTTTACCAGACACAGCGATGTCGCAGACATGATGCTTTAAAGGATTCCTGATATTCGCGGTACACTCGTGAAATGGTCGTACGGGAAAATCCCCACTTCATCACTACTTCGGAGATGCTCTGCCCCATCGCTCGTGCACCGACTATAACAACACGTTGAAACTCACTTCAATCTTGATAGCCTGCCATTGTAGCAGCAGTAACCCGTTTAACAACTGCGCTAGACACTTTTTGTTTTGTATAGGCGGTGCCGAGCGCAGCGCCGTATTCTGGCAGTTTAAGTGTTGCATTAGGTAATTTACGTGTGAAAACGTTCCCTGGTGATAGTAAGGTTTACCCCAAAGACGATATCACCCCAAAGTTGTTATCCAATACTGTAGGGATGATTTTACTTTTGATACGACAAAGGGATTCAGAATTAAATATGATAAAAGTTTCTGGTTGGCGAAGCACTTTCGTGGGCCAACCAGAACGCGCGATCTGACATAACCTTTGAACCTTTCAAAAGAATGTTTTGCCGAAGATTTTGTCAGTAACTGAGCAAGCTAGAATAAAAAGTTAAACTTTAAATGGTACTAGCTCTAAAAACAGAAATGGTACTATGAAATGGTCTAGAGAAAAACAGATATATAGCTAATTCATTTAGACAAACATTTCGATGATTTGACAATTACTGACGCCCTACAACGTAGGTTCAGTGGGGTTTGGTCTATGGGCCAGACGAGTCCATTGAACAATTTTAGAAATATGTAAATAAGTTAGACAGCGCTTTTGAAACGCAAGAACCCAATCAATTCGGTAATTCACTATCTGTGGCGTGGGACCCGAATTTTAACAGAGGGAATCAAAGAAGCCAAAATTTCGGGAATAATCTCCGTGGTTTACAGTGCAATGACAAAAGGCGTAATTTCATTTCCAGCGACAGAGGCAGCAACTGGAATCATGATCACGAAAATCGGAACAGGCCGTGGGATGATAACAGGAGAACCAGGGACAACATGCCGATAGAAATAGGAATTTAAACTGATAGACGTCGAACTGGAGGGCTTTCAGTTTGGGGCGAGACCATCACACAAATCTGGCAAATAATTAGCGGACCAGTCCTAATAACATACAAAGGCCTGTTTTTAGTTGACAGAATAGTGAAAGATCTAAGTTTTCAAAGGAATAAAAGCAGATCATACCAGGTAAATAAGGTTAATTTCAACACGCAATTCTGGCATACAAATAGAAGCAACTCGAAAGCGTACAGAATAACAAAAATGACTGTGAGAAGGAAGTAATGTTAGAAAGTAACACTATTGCAAATTTATTGGAGTCATATGACATTTCTGGATCAAATGGGCAGAATATTGTAGATATTGATTATGATGAATTTGGGCTGAACAGGTTATTTAACAGTACTGAAAATCTTGTGTTGCTGCTGATGAGTCTGATATTTATGATGAAGTGGTTGGCGATAATTTAGTGGCAAAGGCACTGATGCTGTAGCTTCTCAAGGTAGTGGTGATGATAGTAATGATTAAGACTTTAAGAATGGTTGTGATGATAAAGATTTTGTTGTTTCTGTTGGTGATGAATCTTTGTCGAAGGATCTAGTGAAGGTGATTTTGTTGATAATTATTATGATATAATAGAATTTGATGGCGTATTATATGGGATGATTCTTATAGTAAAAGAGGATGTAATTGTTAATGATGATCGTATAGGTAGCTGGGGGTTGGGGGGGAGGGGGAATCAGAAATTGTTCAGCATGACAATCATATTGGCCAGTGAAGCTTGGTGAAACATCAGCAGAGAGGGGGGTGATATGTGTAAAGAATGTTACTGATGCTGTATGAAAAGCAGTTTGAGAGGAACGCAGTGATCTTAGTGACAATAACAAGGTAAAAATTTAAGTGAAGGAAATTTGTCATCAGCGACTTTCTAATAAGCAATAAACTTTAGACCAGCATGAAGCTATATAAGTCAATCAGGAACCTAGTATGGCAGTGAAAAATATCCAACCAGAACTGGAAAATGTCCTACAGAATCAGGATTTTGACGAAACAGGGAGAGAGCCGGCCGGGTTGGCTGAGCGGTTCTAGGAACTACAGTCTGGAACCGTGCGACCGCTACCATCGCAGGTTCGTGTCCTGCCTCGGGCATGGATGTGTGTGATGTCCTTAGGTTAGTTAGGTTAAAGTAGTTTTAAGTTCTAGGGGACTGATGATCTCAGATGTTAAGTCCCATTGTGCTCAGAGCCATTTGAACCATTTGAAACAAGGAGAGAGATATTTTTCATGAGAACCAAGATGATAAGAAAACTGAAACGTATGGTAGTCCTTACGTTCAAATGTAGACTGGAAGTTGGGAAGCGTACACTTTATTGGCCACATACAGCCCCACATGTGCTATTTCTAGTAAATTTAGAGACAAAAATAACACAGGATGTTGTTTTTGTAGAGTTACCTGTGTGAGCGACATGTGGGTGCTATTCTGTCATTCTGCGCAACGAATTACTCTGAGATGTACCCTTTACCCTGTGGCTCCTGCAAGATGCAATATCCACCCCCACACTACTACAGAAGTCAGACAGACGCTCGTAACGTTCTAAAGAGAAATGCCTGAAAAACTTTCAGCAGTAACTATCTTCTGGAGTCGTCCGCTGTAAGGAAAGGACACAAAAATTCACAAAATTTCTTACGTAACTAGTGGGATACTTGTGTACTGGAGTAGTGCTAGTTAGTATAAGAAACACATGAAACTAACGAAAATTATTGTTTTTTGCAAAAATTCTGAGAAATCACAATGGAACTTTTAGTTATGAACTGAACAAGTCATATCCGGTTTCTTTTCGGAATGTCAAGTTATCTCTTAAGGATAGGATTCGCTAATGAAATTTCTATACAAATTTTAAGCTTGTTATTGACTTGGCAGAATGTCTGAGAGCTGCACCTACTCAACTTGAATAATTATCCGTTAGAATGTTGCTAGGTATGGTCGAGGCTGTCGTGTGTGAAATACAGTGAAGTGTACTGTTGTGGAGGAAATATGGGGCTCGCGACAGCTGTAGTGCACAATACTGCAAGCTGCGATGACTGCTATCTGCGCTGCTCGCTGCTGACACATAACTCTCATTCTATCTAGATTGACCTTCGTCAAGCAAACTCTCCCTACGCCTTGATGAAATCAACGACTCCTATTCGCCCCTAGTCTAACTGTTGGCGTGGTACACCGTCAGATAACCAGTCCACAGTGATGCCAGTCAAAAATTCGCTCGCAGGCGTTTAACTATACCTCTGTCCATTCACACTGACTATAAGTGTGGCGGCCAACACAGTGAAAACCGCTTAATCACAAGGACTCAATATAGAGTCACACTCTGATTCGCTCTCGACAGAGGTGCTCTCCCAGTGAAGTACTGAGGAGAGACTTGTTGCTCACTCATTGAATATACGTACGAGCGTACACGCTCTCGTTACGTGCTCTCGCTCCAAGAGCGACAACGGAATGGCCCCGTTCCACGCCAGATGTGAAGGGGTATATCTTTCGGTGTCTTCCATTACTCCTTCAGCTCAAGGCGTCAGAAATATCGTCTGCCAATCAGCATTGCTCTTCTAAAACAGGATAATGACATTTTATTTAAGGTGACCAATCCAGAAATCTGTAGCATCGGCGTTTAGCATTTGCTGTCTCCCTGTGAAAACCTCTGAAACTGCGTGCTATGTTTGTAAAGAATGCGTAGGCTGGGCGCTCCCACAATGTAGCAGAATTTGCTTTTAAGCTGAACTCAGGGTCATTCTCCCTTTCACTCGGGCAAATGCTGTCTGCTTTACGGACGGTCGCTGGTAGACGTAGATAGGTTGACTCATCCTCTGAAGGGACCGGACTCCTGGCGAGCGGTTTGCCTCTCCAGAACTAAAAGCTTTAGTGACCGTCGTGTCTTCAATGTGTGTGTGTATGCCAGCCTCGAGTATTTCACCTTCAGTGCACAACTGCGGTTTACTTGTTATTTGCATATCGTTTACATGGATTCATACAACATTGACTTTATCTTATCGAGTCTGGGTTCGAATGAGGCGTCTTGATGTGCAGAATATGATTGTGAGGGCGGAATATGTAAGCAATGAAGGTCAGGAGACCACAACGTCTTACACCTGTATTTGGAATTAAGATAAGAGGTGCCAATGGTAGAATAAGTAAGATTATAAACAGACAAGTGCCTCTATCCTTAATGATCAGTAATGTACAGTTTACAAAAGGTTACTCTGAGTGCCAGACTTAAATGGAAGTGTCCTGCTTCGCAAGAATTGGTTAGTTAAAACGAATGCAGGGTTTGATTGGCAATGTAAGAAACTGTTTCTCACTGACCCTACATCTGGATTTTGTTGTCATTGCACTGTATGTAAAAAATTATACTGACAAAAGAATGGGTCAAATGGCTCTGAGTACTATGGGACTTAACTGCTGTGGTCATGAGTCCCCTAGAACTTAGAACTACTTAAACCTAACTAACGTAAGGACATCACACACATCCATGCCCGAGGCAGGATTCGAACCTGCGACCGCAGTTCCGGACTGCAGCGCATAGAGCCACACGGCCACTGTGGCCGGTTTATACTGACAGTGGTACACAAATTAGAGAGGTCAGTTGCACTGAGGACAGAGGATATTGTGAAGAAGAGATAGAGTATGATTATAATGATGAGAATTAAAGTGCCACTGTAGAGTGATAATTACACAATGTACACATATTAATTAATCATTAGAAATCTGAATTCAGGAAGGAGGTGTAGGATTTCAATGATTTGTTCAATGAAAGACCTGGCCAGGAAAGAACTATGAATGTAGATTGAAAATGAAATCACGTAACTGATTCTTTGTGAAATCTTATTGTGTACTGATATATAAGATGTAAGTACGAGGAAAAGGAAAATGGAAGACTGGAACATTCTAAAAGAAATGGTAGTGACTACAATCACCCATTAGTAGTGGTGGCTAAACATGATGGTAACGTAAGGTTAAAACTTGATTCAAGACATCTGTATAAATTTCTTGAGAGGGAAACAGACAACTCTGAGAAGACAGATGACTGCTGCACAAATCTGAACACATCAAATATATGACCAGCTTAGCTCTCACTTCTAGGTAGTACTGTAGAATTCCTTCTGGGCTAAATGATCTGCAGCGGGATTTGTCACATCTTTGGACCATGTTCTGGGAAAAGAACTTTGGGGAAAATTGACAATATACGTTGATGGCATTTTGATTACTGAGTAGTGATTATGTGATTATGGCTTTGGAGCCCATATATTCCAAGAAGCTGAAACTGATGATACAATTAAACACTGATCTACTGCTTTGGCCAGGCATCCTCTTCGGAAGCATGAAAAATAATACACTGTGATGGAAAATAAACTTTTGGCAATTTACTGGTCATTCATAAACTTCAAAAACTATTTATTTGGACATCAGATGATTGTGTATACGGACCATAATGCATTGATATATACAAAATAATCTAAATTGCATCAGGTTAGAATAACCAGGCAATCACTTTTCTTGTAGCAGTTCTGTTTTACAATCAAGCATATCAGGGATAAGATAACATAACAGCAGATGCTTTCTCAAGACGTCCATTTTGAGCATGGAAGTGGAGAACGTGAAAAACAGTTTGAAATCATATGTCTAAAAAGAATAGATAGTGAGGAAGACATTAGGGACATCTGCAATGACATCAGAAAGAATGAAAACCATGACAAAAACTGGAAATTAGTAAAAACCTATAAGGGGAAAAGGGGACATGAGAAAGTAGGGGAGTACTACAAACTGCATAAGGGAATTTTATTCAAAAGACATTGTCCTGACAGTGTTATCTGGAAGTTGTGCGGCACTGAGCAGTATACTGATGTACTAATTCGGTATGCACATGAAAGTTTTGGATACAGCAGTGATTTGAAATGTAGAAAAAGATTCAATAAAAGTGTATTTCTATAATATCACTAGCAGAATTAGAAAATTATTGGCCACTTGTGACAGATGCCAAAGAGCAAAAGTAGTGAATCAGACATTTAGGGGTTTCATGCAGAACATTCTACCCAAAGAACGTCATGAACTGGTAGCCATCGACCTAAATGGTGCATTGCGAGTATCAGTAGGTGGATTTTGTCACATTTTTGTAGTGCTTGATGTGTTTTCTAAATTTATAAAGCTACATCCACTGGGAAAAGCTTCAGGTAAAAACATCAACCACAAAATTAGAGATGATTACCCTGTTAATGTTGGAAGGCCTATGAAAATCTTATTAGACAATAGAACATAGTTTACTTCTGGTACTTTGAAAAAATTTACAGATTGGGAAGACATTGAACATGTGTCAATATCAACTTACCACCCAGCAGGAAATGTGGTAGAACGATACATGTGCGAGACTGCAAGATTATTTCGTCCTTACTGCCACAGAAACTATGCTAATTGGATTGAATATGCAGACAAATTTTATAACATGAACACTCTCCAGCACACCTCAACGTGCTCTTCTCCTTATGAAATACAGTTCCATAGAAGACCAACTACCTTGATGAGTGAGGCAATAGCATTTCCAGAATGGAAGAAATTGGGATAAAAACGGCTGAAAAACAAGGGAAAATTAGAAAAGAGAGGCATGATATAAAATTGAAAACCTAGCAAATTTAAAATCGGTAATCACGTGTTAGTGAAATCCCATGAGAAGTCAAAATCTGTAGGTGGTGAATTAAAGAAATTTTTTGATATTCATATTGAGCCACTTCATGTTCAATTCAATCCACTTCCAAAGGCATACAGACTTGTGTACCCAAAAACTGGTGGACTCTTTGCACTGCAAAATGTCCTAGAACTGAAACCAAATAAACAACCACTGAATGGGATCAAATAATGTAACAGAAGAAAAAATATGTGGTGAAATGTTACCTTGTGAATAGTAAGTGATGTATACATAGTTTTATATATATAGTTTCTTGTATGTTATATTTCTTTGTGCTTTTGTATATATGCATACATCACATTACTTATAGTGATTAAGGAATTTTGCTCTTTGACCCATTTACAAAGAACATGCGTTCTGTAATTTTGCTATTTTGTTAACATAGTAATCTAAAATGTAGTAAAATTTCAAGATATTCAAAAGCTAATCTTAGAATCACATTTTGAGATCTCAAGATTTTTTAAATTTATTTGAAATGTTTTGCTGTGATAAACAGATCGATGTGATGTAAACACAATGTGTTATGAAGCATCATTTTATGTTTTAAAGTAGTAGATAATTTTCTTTAATAATTCTGCAAGTTGACCCTACCTAGTGGCAATATAATCCTGATTTACATATTCATGTGAGTGCCTAGTACCCGAGATTGTACCCCATGTGCCCATCCAAACACAGAACCGACAAGTTATGCTGTGTGCTCATAGTGGACTGTATTATTGCAGGAATGGTGCCACTCATGTAAATAACCCTAACAGCCATAAGATGGACAGACAGAGGATGCAGATTTGATGTGCTGGAAGAAGTTACAAATAATGGACAACAAAAGAAGACATCAAAGTTGAGGAAGACATTGCCTTGCCGAGTAACAGTTCAGAGAATTAACAAAAATGTAGATTATTTTTACTACAAGGTTGTACAGTTTGTATTCATTGATGTATTAACAACAGTAACACATAAAGTTCATGGTTCAAATTATATATTATTAGAAGTATAAATAGCCTGATCATGAATCAGTAATTATTTTTCACATCTTTAGAGTAGGAAGAAGGGATCGGTTGGTAGGCATCAAGGGATCACCAATTTAGCATTGGACGGCATCGTGGAGGGTAAAAATCGTAGAGGGAAACTAAGAGATGAATGCACTAAGCAGATTCAGAAGGATGTAGGTTGCAGTAGGTACTGGGAGATGAAGAAGCTTGCACATGATAGAGTAGCATGGAGAGCTGCATCAAACCAGTCTCAGGACTGAACACCACAACAACAACATAGAGTAGGAATATAACAGACTCGCTTCTGTTCAACACATGTAAGTTCTTCAGGGGAGCTATTTAATGGGACTCGCTGTAGGATGGTTAATGAATGCTTTGATACATATACAAGTTTAGCAGATTGTATACTACTCGATCCACAACACGTAATGGACAAATGTTAGAAAGTATGGCTTTTCTCAATTTCTATCAGCAAATTAAACTGTATGGTTCACTTACATACCGAATAAACATCTGTAACATTATTTGAGATCACTTAACTGTAATTATCAGACAATTATAACTGAAAAATTTGATGCTGCGAATTAATGTGTTGTCATAAGTTTCATAAAAATTTATAATTTCATTCTCCTGATTGCATTATTACATTCCTATGAATGTTAGCAAAAATATCTTTCCTATAACAAAACCAGTAATTAGCAAAATATGTAAATTTCAACTTGTCTAAGAACACAGACTTTGGAACATTTGTCAGTCGTCTCATATATTTAATGTGACTTGTGCACTTTATATGTCATGTCAATAATGAAAAACACGTTAGGACAGTTGTAATTATCTTTTTCCTTAACAATTCTCGAACCTTTTTATGTAAATACTATTGATTTTTTGTAACTTTGATACCGCAAGATGATCATTTAAAACTCAAACCTGATAGTCTTTTTTTGCATATTGTACTCTACCTCATTGAATGTTACATATAAAATCCAACTTGGAATCAAGACATACTTAATAATTTTACGATAGGTATTGTTATTGTAACTACAGAACCAAATTTCCACACAAAAGTCGAGAGAACAGTACTTAGAAATGTATTCAGAACGAATCACCATTTATTGTCTTTAAAACTGTACTAAAAGTTTGTTGTAAATCATTTCCTTTTGATTATAAATCAGTAAATATAATTTTTTTGAGAATAAGTGAAGACATACATTGTTAACGTAGAGTATATATTGAGCAGCGGAAAGCAATTGAAGTCAGGTGCAGTTTGGTCGATGTAATGATGCAAAGTCTGTAACAGTCATTGTTTCTTCAGTCATGGTTACAGAAAACACTTTATGTGTGAACACTTTTTTAAATGCTTACAGAAAATATATCTGCTATTGAAAGGATGCAGATGGGCGTTGAAAAATATTATTTTAACATTCAGGTTTGTGTCACATCCGACATCCAGGAAAATATGCAATATACATCCCCTAATGGACTTTATTGGTGGAGGAGTTTCGGTAGTTCAAAGGTAAGTATTCCACTGCAAAAACTACATCACTCTCATACTACGAAGAATCTCTCGGAATGAGAACTGCAGTTGGAGTGGAGTTAGAACCTGTACCACCAGAAATATTAATTTTCTGCAATTATTTTATCTCAAACTTTGTCTCTGTCGTCTACTTAATTTTGATCTTAAACATTTGGCATAGCCTTTACACCTTGAACAGTTCCATCGCGGTGCTCCCTTGGGATATAATTCGTAGGTAAATGGTCTAGTTTGTATGATATTAAAATGGACATAATTCTGTCAGGATTATCGTATCTGCGAAACTGCTTTTTTCTCGATAATATTTAAATTTTTTCAACGAATTATAAAGGTTCCTTGTAAAACTCTGCTGGAGTCTGAAACTGGTTTGTGATTAAAATACACAACAAGAACTAATGGAGTGTGAAAAAACTTTGGATGAAATATTTTCGGGGAACATGACATGCATTATGGGCTAAATTTGAACAGTAGTTGATGAGTTTCTAGTACTGTCATTTTCGAATCCCTGTGGCGAAAAATATTTTGAGTACAGGTCCATGTTCTTTTAGAGATCATTTGCCTGGATGTGTCAACATGCCTCTTCTACCGTTTACACCAGTGTGAATGCAGTGCGGATTTTCTTACGCTGGCTGTCATTTGACCTCGTAGTGTGTATGTGTGTGTGTGTGTGTGTGTGTGTGTATTTTCTCCGGCCACATTCCATATCTGGCTGACAGTCCGAGCAACACATCTCGCTAATTGACAGGTACATCCTAAACCATGAGCCGCATATTGGGCCTACAGTTAAAGGGCAGCTACTGAATTAGCACTTAACGAGCTTCCACGGGCTCTCCAACCCTGACGTTCCCTCGGCACAGCATCAATGGACAGCTAACTAGTTCGCTGCGTTCCACGTCGATCTTCTCAACAGAACAAGTACCGACACTGAAATGCCGCGTCATGTGCATCAGCTTCGCAGCAAATGAGGACTGTCTTCAGTCTATCTGTACCTCTGTAATTTCTTCCAGCTGAATATTCCCGTCATCATTCTTTCAATCTACAGTGGACATACGCTCTTTTGGGAGTAATTCTCTTATCGATGGTTTCCTCCAGGCACGGTCTACAATATAAACATTGGTGGCAAAAAGCAAGAGTTTGTTTATGATTCCCGGTTCTGCAAACAGGATATTTCGTAAGGGTACATACTTTGGTGCACAACAACAACTATTTTTCATTGATGTCGATGAAAAAAATTATTTATAACTAATTTGTATGTGAAACGTGACTAGGATATCCCGGCAGTTAACAGCGACTATCAAGTAGTTATGTTCCAGAGCGTCCTTGCTGCTATTGGACCTTGCAATAGAACAATCTCCGTTCTATACATTACAACAGAGGACGTAAGCAGCCTTACATTCATAACTAAACGGAAATTTGTATGACGTAGCTGTCTTGGGGTTAAAATAATTCGACAGCCGCACTTGAAAATTTCTGCGCCACCAGGACACGAATCCGCATGTTCTGTTTCTCTCGAAAGGTTGCCGTAACCGCCTCAGCCATCCATTCTTCCTTGGCCTCCGACCAAAATTACCAGGTGTTGCTCAGCACTGATGTTGTGGCCCCCGTACATTTCCCCCCATTGCACCAAGCCTCACTGTATTCCCACATGGAAACGAACAGTGGTACGCATCTGCATTGATATAGGTGTCTGTTCTTTCGGACATGTCAGAATGAATTATTTCAACGCCTGTATCATATAAATTTCCCTTTTCCCATACTGAAATGCATTTGAAAGGCCGTTCTTTAAGCTGCAGTTGTTGAAATGTGCAGCTACGATTGAGTCGATAATAAGTACCTATCTCCTGTTTCATCTACCTCTCCTTTCGTATACAATATCATAGATTCTTGTAGTGTTCACCATCATCATCATCCGTATCGTTTCCCGGGTGTGATGTACAAGCGCTCGCCATCTCCTTGTGTCTTCGTACACCTTCTGTTCCAGGAGAGTTTCCCATCTGTGTCCTTTCATCTCCACGTCTGGTCTTACAGTCTCTATCCAGCGTATTCTTGGTCTTTCCCGTGACCTTCTTCCTACGAGGTTCAGGCTGAAATACCTTACGGCATTGGTAAAAGGAACCCCCATACCAGCTACTTTTCTATTCACCTTATTCTTGATTTTGTCCTTTCTATTTGGTTCATAGTTCTAATGAGTCTCAATTCTGTTGCCTGAATTGTGCTGAGGTCTTTTTTCAGTGGAATACATGTTTCTGAACCACATGTTAGGACTGGCACAAAATAGTTGAAGTACATGGTCTCTTTTGCTTTTCGTGCTCACCCTATTTAATCATATATTTTATATTGATTGGCCTTCTGATTTATCGAGATGTATTGCGATTTTCTTAGAAAGTTCCTGTCTGCCTTGAATGTCACCCTCTATTTGACTTATAAATTCATCCTAAGATTTCCGTCGTGCTGCGAATGTACAGGATGATACTGTAACTAACATAAGCAAGTCAGAGATATTTACAAACTATCTCTTGAATATTATGTTCGGTACCGATCAGCGGGCAAATGAGAAAAAATCACTAGAGACCTGTTGTCGCCTTACATATAACAACCACTGCTTCAGTACTGTTCTACGCCATTGTTAGGTGATTTTTTTGATTTTTATATTTCCTAGCTGCTTTCGACTTTTTAGCATGAATACTAAAAAATATCTAGTTATTTATCTTATTACTTTTTCAGCTTCGCTCTTCCAAATTCTTAATCTTCTTCTGTGTCTTATTTTCTTCTGACCGGTCTGAGGTTCTTGTGCTGCGTACTTGGTGCAGGATCTTAACTTCAGACATGCCCGCCGGGCATCACACTGCTGCGGACGCCGAACAAAATCTCTGCGGCCTGGTTCCAAGCAGATTTTTATTTCACACACTATTTAAGAACTTCAAATCCGGTGTTACATTAAAATAACTGACGGCAGTAAAATCAGGAGTAAAATCGCGATTTCACGAATAATAAATGGTGTTTTCAAGGCATCAGAAAGTTATTGAAGAGCATCCAAATGGCCACTTCGCCTCACAGCATTTTCATGCTAACTGCATTGATACTTCAATAAACTGAATTAGTGTGCCCACTACGTGGTAATCTTGGTTCCAAAACCATTCTCTTTTTCCAGATTCATGTAAGATTTCAGCAATTTGTTCATGCTGCCTAAACACGGTTTTGTAGCAGGACACACACTGTATTCCACCGAATGTGAACGTAGTGCTCACAATAGCGTCTTTCACGTGGTCAGTCGATTTTAAATAAGTTACGGTATGCTTTGTTGATTCCAACGATGAGTAGACATATTCCTGCAACCATTTGCCGGCCGGTGTGGCCGAGCGGTTCTAGGCGCTTCAGTCTGGAACCGCGCGACTGCTACGGTCGCAGGTTCGAATCCTGCCTCGGGCATGGATGTGTGTGATGTCTTTATGTTAGTTAGGTTTAAGTAGTTCTAAGTTCTAGGGGACAGTTGAGCTCAGATGTTAAGTCCCACAGTGCTCAGAGCCATTTGAACCATTTGCAACCATTTATTCTCAAGGATATGACGTGGAACGGTACTGAAGGAATGTTTGTTATATGTAAAGCGACAACACTCCTCTAGTGATCTTTTCACGTTTGCCTGCTGATCAGTAACGAACGTAACCTACAAGAGATAGCTTGTAAATATCCCTAACTTGCTTATGTTAGCTACAGTATCGTCCTGTAGATTTGAAACACTTTCCTCCATATGATGGGAACTCTGAAACAACCAGGACAGATTTTCTCGCTACAGTTCTCGTGAGACTGAATGCGTCATAAAAATAAAATAATGTCTTTTAGATTTGCAACACTTTCCTCAATATGATGGGAACTCTGAAACAACCAGGACAGATTTTCTCGCTACAGTTCTCGTGAGACTGAATGCGTCATAAAAATAAAATAATGTCTTTTAGTGTACGAGTCTGCTGGCTGATTTGGGGGAGGGGACCAAACAGCTAGGTCATTGGTTCCATTGGAGTGGGGAAGGGCGGGGAAGGACGTCGGCCGTGCTCTTTCAAAGGAATTATCCCGTAATTTGCCTGAAGCAATTTAGGGAAATACCGGAAACCTAAGTGAGGACGGCCGGACGCGGCTTGAACCGTCGTCCTCCCGAATGCGAGGCCAATGTGTCAACCGCTGTGCCACGTCACTCGATGTACGCGTCTGTCCACATTTTGACTATATAGAACCTGTGTAATATCTTACCATACCATGCCATCTTCTGACGAGTGTCGCTTCCTTCCTCCAGCTTCAGGGAAACTTCTTTTTGCTCTTTCTACATTTTTTCTAATCCTTGGGCGTTGAATGGACGTTTGCTGTTCGATTTGTATTTCTGACGTAATAATAATAACAACAGTAATAATAATGATAATAATAATAATAATAAGCCAAAAGAGCTCGGTCGCAGTGTCTTACGCTGAACTGTCTCACGTAGAGCTGCATCAGGCGGCTACACACGATCGGATTTAGAAACGGGCTACGGATATTTCCAACGGATTCTAGAATATGTGCAATCTTGGCCTGTGCATTAATTAAGACACTCTCTTTTCGCCATCAGCTCCAATTCTCGGATGAGCCAATCCGGCCGGTACACGTGCGTATTTCTGTAGCAACGAACCTGTTCACGTTCAAAACGTTCGAGCGTTTTCCCGCACTTAACAGAAAGTTATAGTTGTTTTCAGCATGGGAACGGAATGTACCACTGACCATTTCGAAAAATTATAAAAGTGTACGGCAAAAGACCGTGTTTGGGGAAGAAGACCCAGGAACATTACACGGAATATAAAAAGTAGGGTGTTCAAATGGTTCAAATGGCTCTGAGCACTATGGGAGTTAACACCTGAGGTCATCAGTCCCCCATATCTTAGAACTATTTAAACCTAACTGACCTAAGGACATCACACACATCAGTAGCAGTATTTCAGCGGTACTACTACCGATTTGTCCTTGGCGCGAATTCTAAAGCGAGATCCGTCCAGCCTCTTGAGTATCGTAGGAGAGATAGTGAAAGAAGAGGTAGCGCCAGCAGTTTCGAAAGCTTACTTTAACGACCGTGAGAGCGCCGTAATGAACTCGTCCCGCTGCTAAGTTGCCACCACAGCGACGCCTCTGGCAGTCGATGAAGTAACGGTCGATCGATTGCTTAATGCCTTACTGGGCGATACTGACAAGTAATTCATATTTTACTGGATATTGAAACCAATTAACGACGCTACATTTATGTGCACGGTAGATGGAACTATCTCAATATCGGAGGCATCGACGCCATCTCAATAACCCTTGCTACACCTGTCTGTCAGTTTAGGCAGCTCCAGATCCCGGTGTCTTTGCTGTTTTCAACAACTAATCGTAAGTCACAGACTGATAGAATAAGAGACTTTAACTCTCCGGAAGCAAAATAGCTGAAATAGTCCGTCTGTGGCTACCTTAGGAGAAGGAGACAAGCTGTAATTGACCATTTCACTCTTAAGGCTAAAGCAGCACGAATCTAACACGTTGACTGAATTCGACGAATATTGTCGTCATTCATAGCGGCGAACAATTCTTCTGCAGTATCTAGAGGTGACGAAGAAGGTGGCACAGGGGTAGGGGTAAGGCATTGGACCCGCATTTTGCAGGACGGCGGTTGAAGTGACCCTCCAGCCATGGGGATTTCAGTTTCCCTTGACCGTCCTACATACTTCAGGTGAATGCTGGGATAGAATCTCTGAAAGGGCACGGCCAGTTCCCTTCTTTATTCTTCTCCAAACCGAAGGAGCGCTCGCTAGTAACCACATCGTCGATGGGACGTTGAACACTAATCTTCCTTCCTGCTACACCGCTGCGCAAAAAGTAACTTTTTCGAAACCCACAACTGTCACCCATTACGACGAATGAGTTTGAAATCTGTCTCTATGGTGCCTACAGCCTTCCTCTATAATGGTGATAAACCGTGGCGCCCTGCAACTTCACACTCCAGCTCGGCAACGCTTCAAACAGCAAGGCGTTCACACATCACGCTGAAAAAAGGCCACAGCTCAGAATTTCATATGAGGTGTAAGGTGGGTTAATGACGTCACGGTGACACCACATTTCACCACAATTCTGCCAGAAGCTGTTACGGACGTGTCACACAACTCTTACCCACATTTCGCCCCTTCTTTTGACGCCTCTGTGTTGGAGGTAAGAATCCGCGACACCCAGCGTTCAAATCACGTGGTCTTCTTACTGATGGCCGAGGAAAATATGTCAAGTACATCGCCACTCTGAATCGATACGAAAAGCCGTCAGTAGGTGACATAAATGGCTTCAATGAAACCACCCGTTCTCTTGGGGCGTTGATTCCCACAGATTTCACGGTCGCAATCGGCAGTTCACAATGCGATGAACAACTGAAAGATGTTCTTAGTTCTTAACAACCTTTGACACTGCTTATACCCTCGGACGTTTCAACCCTTCTTTAAGGAAACTGTGCGGCTGTGTTCCCATTGAACGTAATCTCACGCCTAAGGGATGTTGAAAGGGTGCTCAAGAAATGAGCTTTGGTGTCAGCGAGTGTGTTTCCGATTTGGCAAGTCTTAGAGGGACTTATTCATACACATGGCATTGTTTCACACCTCTGAGTTGACTCTACAGGAGGATGCGTAGCAGGAGTGCGGAAAAACGATAAACGACCTTTGATGCTTCGGATTACGTTCAGACTTCATCGAATGGTTTTGAACGGTCCCCAGTCGTTCCATCCTGTGCACCAGAGAAAAAAATACTACAATCAGATCACGTCCAGTGGGGCTGCAGCTCCACGATGTCCCTAGAGTAGGGTTGAATGGTCTGGGAGGGGGTGGGGGTGGGGGTTGTTAGTAGTGTCGAACATTTTCAAGAACATCGTTCTGTAGCTCTTCGAACTCTGAAATGTCGTTTGCGACCTCGAAATGTGTGGGAATTGCCCTGCAGGAAGGCGTGGTTCCATTGACACCCTATGCCACCTCCTGAGGACTTTGCGTGTCACTTGATAGTGTCGTTGTGCCTGAAATGTTTTCCTCAGCCATCCATAAGAAAACTGCCTGATTTCAGTACTGGGTGTGGCGGTTATGACCTACATCGCAGAAGGGATGAAATGTGTGTAAGAGCGGGTGTGACGACCATCCCATCGAGTGACTCGTTCACGATAACGTTGCACAGAACTGTGGTGATATGTGGTACCATTTTGAGATCATTAACCCACCTTAAACGTCACATGAACTTCTGAGTCCTGCCCTTTCTTAGCACAGGTCGACACTTTGCTGTCTGAAGTGTTGCCGATTCCGAGTGTGACGTAGGAGGGTGCCACGATTTTGCTCTACCGTACGGAAAGGTAGTAGGCACCTTCCAGCATAATTGTGAACTTAAACATAGGAATGGGAGTCTGATAAGGGGTTTCGAAAATTGACACGTGATTTTTCTTTTTTTTTTTTGTTGTCAAAGTGTATTTTCTTCGTTAGAGGTAAGAGGTAAAGAACGTCCCACAGTATAAGTATGGAGGAGTAGGTCTCATACAGCACCGCCGATCCTGGCGCGACTGTCGTGTGACATAACTGGACATTCAGTTAGTATTTCCATCTGAAACTTTGTCACGTAACTGGAGAACCATACAGGAAACTCCAATCGCTACTGCAAGTACCTGACAGCAGAACTACTTTCAAAATTTTATTTCCCTCGTAAGGAAGCAATCACATTGTGGATGCTATGGTGTATAACGATATGAAGTTTTCGACTGCCTTGCTACCTAGACCGCTCATAATGAGACGAAGAATAAGAACAGGGTCCTCCGGGATGTATGACTGCAAATCAGAGCCAAAAGAAACAATAAGTGATAAAATGTCTTACCTATATGGTTTCCGACCATATTCCGTAATACAACTTAACTCTCATTAAGAATACAGTTCGAACTTTTCATCTTTGTCTTAATGTCGCAATGTCAGTATAGCCCCTTCATCGACTACGATGGCTAGTCACAAATGTGCCTGCGCGCCGTGCCGGGAGACGCCAACCATATCATCATCGGAAGCTCCCGGAAAGAAACTAATTTACTGCCGTACCTAATGAAGCAGTGAGAAATAGCTATTAGCAACATATAACTATGAGTCCAAACATTGTGACCAATGACATCGCCAAACTTAATGGTAACACCGTGAGTATTTGCCGTAAGAAAAATATCTAAGTAAAAGAGGGACTGTAAGTAGGATGCTTAGGTCTTGGCAGGGTCGCCATGTGTAAGTAGGATGCTTAGGTCCTGCAGAGAGCATTAACTAGCAACTTGACCTAGGACCCATGAATCGTTATGCTGCTTTTAGTACTTTGGGGCATTCAGACTTACAACTACGACAAATTGCTATAATTTTAGGGTCACCACCGGCCTAAGCCGACTCTTAAGACAAGAGAACCCACCGAGCTGGAAATTGTTTATAAAAAAGGGATCTACAATTGTTTTCCCACTTTTCTTTGATCAATTTGTTATGTATGAGGCGGAACTATGGGCTTCATGAAAAAAGGGTGATCCGGCTGAGTCAAGCAGTTTGACTCTTAGTCTGATCACTAGGTGTGGCCATTAATTGCACGCGTTGATCACGTAGGCTGACGTGAGGATCAATGAACTGTACTTGACGGGATGTATCTGGAACTTCTTAGGTGATTAGAAAGTTAGTAGACAGACATACAATTAAAAACTTAGCTTTAATTCAGCGTCAGCGGTGAACGTCGATCTTGACTTTGTACAATAATATTTACAAGTGCAGTTATAGACTGAACTGCGAATACTTGTTTAGAATTCTGATTGCTTCACACATATAGATCAATTGTCAATGCATAAACTGTATGTGGCGCCTGGCTAGTTTTTAGCTACTGACTTAGCTGAAGGCTATGTTAACTAGCATCTCTGCAAATGAGATCTCTGAAGCTATAACAAGTGAACCATTCCTATTCAAGTCGGCTGTAGAACTGGCCAGTGCTCTAGCTTGTCTCGTAAGACCAGCCGAGTGGCGGCGCTCGGTCTGCTAGCGTCGACAGTGGTGACTCGCGGGTCCGATGTGTACTGACGGACCGGCTACAACCTAGCAAGTGTGGTGCCTTGCGGTGACACCACACCTTTAATTAAGTTGTTCTGGTGACTTTCACCTTCTCTTTTATTACTGCCCGTGTGCAATGACTCGTCAAAAGATATAAAAATGAACAGGGTATTCATATTGACTTTACAACTGAAACCGGGTATTAACCTAGCGATCGTGAAATAATACACAGGATTGATGGTATACAACTTATCACTGGTTTATTCAATTAACAGTGCTAAATAATGGAGGGAATCAATCACTTTATCAGAGAAAAACGATTGCTTGATCCTGGAACAAAATAATCTGCTTATTTTTAATGAAAAGTCGTAAAACATTTATGAAATTCATCGGGACGGAAAGGGCATGCTTAATGAGAAGTCGTAACATTTGTGAAATTCAACGGTAGGGAAATGACATGTAGTAACAAGGAAATTGCCGTACACTCAATTACTCAGTTCAGACTCAGAAGATGGACTCAAGCAAGAAACCACCACCAGGACTCGCATGCAAAGGAGGAAAAGTGGACAGAGAGAGTGCGTTTCCATCACAGAATAGCAGCCATATAAACCTCATGGTAATGTACACGTGCGTCAGTGAAAAAGACCAATAAAAGGGTATTAGCATGTGGATGTAATGTGCTGTTCCAGTCTCTTCTGTACCTAATGTCCATCACCGTTCCCTTTGGATCCCTACGTAATTCGGTGCTCTCCGATACACACGATCGAACAGCGGAGGAGTGGTCCTCAAGCGTCAACTTTAGGTTACAATATCTCCGGATGTAATTAACATTTTACAATGCAACAAATGGCACTGATTTCGTATTTGTTTATATGTTCAGATGTGCTAACAAAACTAACGGGGTTCCATTTAAAAAAACGTAGGTTTGTGTTAAAAACATACTTCCGTGCATTTTTTGTATTAACCAGTTACACTAGCCCCTCTCCTCAAGTTCGGTCTGTGGAATCGATTCGTCAGTATTTGATGTGGTTTATGAAATATATCCAGCGGTAATGTTAGGTGACTCACCCTGTATATGTGGAAGCGTGGAACATAATACATGACATGATATAATCAAACACTGATGACCTTTTGCAAAATACTTGGTTTTGTGGCAAGAAAGAAACATTTTTCTTCCGTTCAGTCCACCTACTCAAGCCTTTTGGGGCGGTTCATACGCTCAACCTGTAACCTCCTCCTCACTTATCGACCTTAATGACAGTGAAAATTTTAAACCACGTGTACCTAATGGAAATTTGCGAAAAGCAATCGTCACCGAAGTTAATCTGTCGTTAAAGAGGGAGGAAAGGGTTACATCTAAATGAAACGAAAAATGCAAATAAAATTGGTGGAAATTAATTTTGAAAAGGGGTAAAGTTAATAAAGAAAGTAAATGTGCGGCCGTTAGGTTAACAATTAACCAGCGGTAATTAGATATTTGAGATTTGGGGGAAATTACGGTCGCCAGTCCTAAGGACAATTACTATAGTAACTGAAAATGAAAGGTTATTACACATACAATTAGCACCAAAAGTGTGGCAACTGAAGGTTGACACGTGTAGTGTGAAAACTGAAAGTTTGTCAGAAGTAATAAATTTCGCTACACTCTGACTTAATTTAGCAAAAGAATTAATAAAACCGGATAATCGAAAGTTAATTTAGTGACTGAAATTAATAGTGAGCTTTGTTTCTGAAGCACATCGAAATTCAGTAAAATACGGTTAGTCTTGGGCTACCTCAACAATCATTTCAAAAGCTACTCGAATCTACGCAATTTAGAAATAAGAGATTTAACTTTGAACTTGAATTAAAAGATTCTGAACAATTAACAATAGTAAAATTTAGTACGTACCAAGCCGAGCTTCAGTCACATGTAAGCTAAAATATGGTAACAAAACTCGCACTCTTAATTTGTGCTTGCGTAATTTAAATACTGTAGCCAGTTATGAATACCTTAACTGAACTTTGAAATTAAAGCAGTGAAATCGAATGATGCTGGCGTTTGAATTTCAACGACACTCGGGTTCATTCCGGAAAAGGAAGGGACCCTACTTGGTAATGCAATTGGGACAATGAGCAACAATGAGCTACGTTGCTGTCATTTAGTTATGAAAATGGATCAGTTTGAAAAGCTGAGGTCTGCCATACAGTTCTAAAACTTTACGTGCTTCGAGTCTTCCTTGTTGCTTGATTGAAGGTTTGAAGCCGTCGATCGAGGAGGTGGCGACAGTCACTCATTGTCGGCCGTCGCTGTTGCAGAAGCTGGATGTTGGCGCGCCTTCTTCTCGACACGGTCACCAGGCGAAACGGGCTCTTGATGTGCGCCAGCTAATGCTTCCCGTCCGCGACACCGTGTCAGAAACTATCATAGCAAGTCGAGCACAATTACATGCTGCCCAACCCCGAAAGCGCGGCAACTCGCGGGAGCGTCACACAAGACACCTGCTCCACCGCACCACCCCAGCCAGACTCCCCCTGCTCTGCCCGCGCTCCACGCGGTAGAGTTAACACTACCAAAGATCCTAAACACCTGGGTTCTCCACACGACCTATCGATGTATTCGTTCGATAGCATAGTTTTCCCTAGGCCAGACCGAGCGTATAAATACAAATAATATTCATAAAACAAACCAATTATAAATCGACTTAAATGCATAAATATATACAAATAGTAAAACAATTACAATATACAAAGACACAGAAATGTTATATCTTCAGGTAACAAAATAAGGAAAAAAATTTGCAGTGCAATAGATGGAAATAGGAGGATATGCATTTCCGGCGTTACAGACCACAGTTACACCGTGGGCCAGATAATTCATAATTGCTTTAGTTAGTAATAAGTTAATATGGAACGGCTCTGTTGAGACGTTTCAAGAGGAATGGGAGATTGTTCTAGCGACGGTATGGGCCGAATATTGGGGAATTTTCTGACATGAGTAGTTAAAGTGCAGTTTTTAATTTTCTGGCATCTGGTAACGAGCATCTCACAAACTGTGAAGCTTGTAGGTTGTTCGCGTACTACTGTCGTAAGGATCTGTAGAAAATGAAGGGAGGATGGTGAAGCGTCGAATAGCTGAGAGGTATTGGACGTGAAGTTCAGAGGTTTGCCTGCTATGTGAAGCACAACAGGCGGTTATGTGTAAGAAATGTGACGAAACAACGCAGTCGTGGTGCAGGCACAGGTATTCGGCAGGACACAGTTCAGCGCGCGATGTTGGACGTGGGTCTCCGCAGTAGACTGCCTACATGTTGCCATGTGGATCCACGTCTCATGCAACTAAACCTACCTGTTATGAAGTAAGCCTTGGTAGATACGCATTTTTGCTGGATCACCACGTGAAAGTGCAGTTGCAGGATCTGTACTTAAAATGAATAGCCAGAAGCTTCTTTTATGACTGTAAAACTGGCGGTTTATCATTCTTTAATTGCGTCGTTAAGATCCTGCCGGCTATGACAAGGTCGCCTACAGTCTCTAATGTTTACAAACAGTTAGTTAGCACTGACATCTGCGGAAATAAATAGTTCTTGTCTCTTCAGAAAGTAAAAGGGAACACAGTACAGATTAGTCAAAAGTTCCTTCACACACAGTTTAGTAAATATGGCAACAACAGTTATTGTAACCATCAACATTCCTCAGCTAAGCCAAAACCATACATTTTAACGGATACGGCTCTTGAATTTTAAATATACCCACTGTGACTTGATTAAACAAATCTTAATTTTAGCACTAACATGTCCCGAGGCTAAACTGAACAAAGAAGGAAGAAAGATAAGCACTGCATGCCTCCGTTAAGAAGACTCAGTGGAAGATAAAGAAGACAGACTAAAATGGCGCGAGTGTTGGCCTTCTAGAAACTTGCTCTAGGATTATGTTCAATTTTTAATTAACAACATCTTTTGAACAGTTTACGTTCGGGCTAATATAAATACGTCACTGAAAAAAGAAAAAAATTATCTTTATTTTGGTGTGGTCTTTTCGTCTGAATCTACCTGTTAGCTCAAAAGATTTGTCCATACGACAAGATGTACTAATTTGTATTATTACAATGACTTTGATTGTCATCATTTCCGATGAAACTAAGTACCTCATTGCAACCAGGGCAACAAACTAAATGATCTGAATGATACAGTTTTGTGGGGGAAATTTATTTCTACAATTCTGATAGTTTGCGTAGCATGTGCATAACGCAGGAATTTTGAAAAGAAAGTTAGCAAACATTTTACATAGACTTTAATACGTGAAGTAGGAGTACATACAAAGCAGGAAGAGAATAGCAAACATACTTTTTCACACATGGGATCATCGAGAGTGGACCATGGATCGATGCAAACGTGTCACTTTGGTGGACGAATCACGTTTCGTGTTACTCCAAGTCAACAGTCGTGTCACGATACAACGTCATACAGTCGAATGGCTGCCCGGAACGTGTACCGTGCCACAGGCGAAAGCCGGTCATGGCAGTATGGTGTTATGGGAGACATTCAGCTGGGTTTCAGCGGGATCTGTGATTGTTATCGAAGACATCATGGCCGGCTGCGGTGACCTAGCGGTTCTAGGCGCTTCAGTCCGAAACCGCTCGACTGCTACGGTCACAGTTTCGAATCCTGCCTCGGGCATGGATGTGTGTGATGTCCTTAGGTTGGTTACGTTTAAGTAGCTCTAAATTCTAGGGGACAGATGACCTCAGATGTTAAGTCCCATAGTACTCAGAGCCATTTGAACCATTTTTTAAGACATCTTAATAGCTGTGGAGCACGTAAACATTATCGCGGGCCACCTGCATCCCTTAATACTTGATGTCTTCCTCGATGGCGATGGCATCTTCCAGCAGGATAAATCTCTGTCACAAGGCCATAATCGTGCTACGGTGCTTTGAAGAGCATGATAGCGCACCACCTCCACGCCCACAGAATACCGTCCCGTAATTTACGGGAAGTGCAAGACCTGCGCGTAGAGATCTGGTACTACATCTCTCCTGGACCCAAGCAAAGACTTGTCGAATATATGTGATGCGGAGTCGCTGCTATATTGGGTTCCACAAGCGGAGCAACACGTTATTAGTTTTACAATACATTGCTTGCAAAATCTATTTGTTATAGTGCTGCTGGACGGATGAAGACTGCAACCTAGAAACAAAAATAATTAAAAGGTTCATTCAGGTAGTCGGAGGCTGTGTCGAATGTCGGTGTGCTCGGTGCAACAGTAAATGACGATACTGACTCAGCACGGCAACACGTATGGAACTTGACCGCTACTGTGGAGCTCCATTCAAAGCAGTGGTGGAGCGCTAATGTGCTCTTCACTAGCACTGTCTTTGTCCTGTCACTGAGGCATTACCATTCAGGATCTTGTTGTTAGTTACTGGTTTTACTGACGTTCCTCCATGTCCACTAGGCACCAGTGGTGTTGCCGAGTGAATGTCTGAGCACCCTCGTTGTATCGTCAGGAGCTGTCACTTGTCAAGTGACATTAAATTTTCTATTCTTGTCACTGTTAATTTTCCCGCATCCACGACAACTATTTTATACATGTGTATTGCATCATGAACTCTCTACGTTCCTTAAGAAAGCTTTTTCGCCGGCCGGAGTGGCCGAGTGGTTCTAGGCGCTTCAGTTTAAAACCGCGCGACCGCGACGGTCATGTTCGAATCCTGCCTCAGGCATTGATGTGTGTGATTTCCTTAGGTTAGTTAGGTTTACATAGTTCTAAGTTATAGGGGACTGATGACCTCAGCTGTTAAGTCCCATAGTGCTCAGAGCCATCCATTTTTGAAAGCTTTTCGCGGTACAAAGTTGGACCCACCAAAGTGTGTAAAGCCAGTCTACATCTGCGCTGTGCTCTGTGAATAATTATGAAGTTTGTGAAAGAGGGTTGGTTTCTTTTACTGTGTGTTAAAATTATTTCCTGCTCCATTTACCGCCGGAGTCTCTTCCCAACCATTGTCCACCGATTTACATGGCATGTGTCTTCGAGTTCCGCTAGTTAACACCTGTTTCGATCATCTACTACATTCTTCTACCAGTCAAGCAAGCCTGCCTGACCATTCGAACAGACCTAACATGTTTACGCTCATCCTCTGTTTGTCCAGTATGATCTATAGTTCAGAATCTTGTAATTAAGTACACTAGGTGGCACCACTATCACACTGCAATTCCAACCACCATTAATGTTTTAAAACGTCACTTATTAGCCGAGTATAATATTTTATGTTGTAACAATAGTGAATGGTCTTTTTAATAGCGCTATATGAGACTTCTTAAATTTTAGTTTAATGAGATTGAACTACCTAATTACAATTATTTAGTTATCACGCTTTCGTGAGTCAAACTTAATCTCCACTCTCTCGCCCTTCGTAATGCTCATTTTACATCGCATCTAATAAAATCTTCACCACCTGACCAAAACAATGATAGTACTCTCGTTCATCATCCCGATTTCTGTTTACAGTTGGTCAGTCCTCTCCACCGGGAAACCAAAAGACTGAAACTGTTCTGCTGATTATGGCAGACTTCGTACCGGTAGTATTTTCTGTTTGTTTCAAGTCCCTGCGTTGTCATAGAATGAAGTGTAAAGGACGGCTACTCTATAATAAAAAGGATTTCAGATGTTTCATCGCTATATAGGATGAACTCGTGAAAATCGCAGCTAATTATAGATGCCTACTCCAAAACATTTTTTACAGCACTGTGTTGCGAATTCTGCAGACCGGCTGACTTCGTGCTTCAAACACAGTGCACTTTACCGCCTCTCTGTAGAGATCTGTCAATTCGCAAGGAGCACTTAACTTATAACACAAAACTGATTTTTTTTTTCAAATTTATTCGGCGTACAATTCTACAAATTGTGTTTCTTGCAACATGCCATAATCAGGAAATTTGAGTTATGTTTCCCGAAGTGGCACGAATTTTCAAATGCCATTGCAGATTAATAGTGACTGTCAAGATCATTTCCAGTGCAGAAACTCTTCCAATAGTCTCTAAAGGTGACGTCTGTACAAGTAAATCCAAGTTAAATAGCATTTTCCAAGGAACGCACTGCAAATCGAGTTTACAGTATGGCGATACAACAGTTTTTCACTTTTTTCCATTCCATCTATATTGAGTAGAGCAGCAAACATATTTTGAACTGCAGACTTCTAAATTTTTGAATGGAAAGCAAGAATGTATGCAGTGCATATTATTTATCGACATTAGTGTGGCATCCGGACTTGTTACGGCTCCCTTTGTTCTACGGATGAACATTTAAAACTAGAATCAAAGATATTCAGTTATTCAATTCCGTGTGTACACCACCTCTTTCGCATGTGCTGCCAAATCCACAAATTTTCTTTGTTGTGTACTAACTGTGAGATTAAAATGTCCGAGTATGAATAGTTCCAAAATCATATTCTTCATTCACGGTAAAAGAAGGAAAAGTCTGAACGAACATACAAGGAGAGTCATTTTTAATAAAGCTGACTCCCGGTTTATGTTTTACAGACGAATTCGTTTTAACAGTGAGAACTGTTCAGATAATGGTAATTAAAAACACCCTACAGCTGAAACTGCTTAATGCTGGCTTCCTGTCACATAATTGTGACGCGAAAGACTCCACACGAGGGAAGAGCGTTGCCCCAATGTTGTTTGCTTTCTGCGCCAAGCGCGGCTCACTCTAAACACAATGCCCCCTCACCTCATCACCCCACGATAGAGGGGCAGTCAAAACAAACAAAACTTCGATACTTCCAAGAGCAGCTCTATCAAGCGAAGTGAGTGCCAGAAATGGCGAGGACACGTTTTTCTCCTACTTTCTGTGGAAGAATAAGAACATGACCGCCAGTAAAAGCGTCAACTTGGTGTTCTACTCTTTGTCTGCTGTAAGTGCACGAGGCCATGACATCTTCAGTACCACAACATAGAAGATACATTGCCTCGTATCCAATTCCACGTTTCACTTTCTTGGTTTGTACGTAACACTCGTATAATCGACGGATAACCGCCGTGTAGGTAAACACCGACAGAAAAGTTTTGCATCATATGCATGATTTTCATGGTTTCTATTTTCCTTGTGCTCCGAGACCTCTTTCTCAATACTTTTTTGACCACAAGATATCGCTAATTGCTTCTACCTCTGTGATGGAGATAGAAATAAACCTGAATTATCAGATCAGTTGAGTGCCGCAAGATTACAAACGTGAATGAGACAAGGCTTCTTGTGTACACAGGCCTCGAAATATCGACTGAATATCAGATCGTGTGCGTATTGTCACTTTATAGTTTGAATCCTTGGCAGCACAGGATATTGCCGGATGAAAGGGCATACGTTACACCGACGTCTTTCGAACATTCAACCACTACCTTGAGACAAAATCTGAAGATGTGCCTCGTGGTGCGGTGAACAACACCAGATAATGACAGCAGTCATTGAGCATAGGTACCTCGTGCAAAAATGCACCAGCACTGTGCGCTGCCATTTTGGAAGCAACTGGAAGAGTTGTGTCGAACTAAACAGTACGAATACATCTCTACACTATCAATCTGGCTTCAATGGGTACGTTGCGAAAAATTTTACAAATGTCTCACTGCTATGGTTCATGAAGAACTGGGTTGAGAGACATCTGGCGATGTGTTCTCTTCACCAGGAATTGCTGATGCTGATACTGATGATCGTCATAAAAGAGTGTGTAGGCGATCATGTATCATTGCATGTTCCAAGCATGCTGATCCACAGGTTCAGCAGGAATGTTTTTGAGTCATGTTTTGTGTCGGTATCGTGTACGAATGTTGGACACCACTCGTCGCTATCGGGAGTAACTTAAGGATAGCGCAGTATAGGAGCAGGATCGTCCAACCGATTCAACAAACCTACAGTGGGTTGGTATTTAAGACGATACTTTACGGGCGTATCGTGCCCAGCTACTGTTGACCTTCTAAGATACAGGAATCAAATCTTCAAATGTGTGTGAAATCTTATGGGACTTAACTGGTAAGGTCATCAGTCCCTAAGCTTACACACTACGTAACCTAAATTACCCCCCATGCCCGAGGGAGGTCTCGAACCTCCGCCGGGACCATACAGGAATCAACCAAATAGAATTGCCTGCCATGTCCTCTGACAGTAACCCGATATAAGTTGTGCAGTATCGTTGCAGTATACTCACACTTATGGTGCAACCCTACAGTCCAACATTTCGGGCATGCGTACATCTTTAGGATAATGAACGAGCACACTGCCCTAAGGTAATGTTCTCTTTCTTCCAAGGTTCAGGAACCAATCTAACAGAATGCGGTATCTTCTGACATGATCGGAGCAAGCATCGGGGTCTAGTTGAAAAGTGCAGAAGCCGTCTTCGAAGACAAGCTGACTTCATGGGGCCTGACGTTTGAGATATGGCCAGGCTTAATTTTACGTCTCAGCTATGTTACGGGCAGCATACCAAAGGGGATTAAAGCACGATTCAATGCATGGAGTGCAGCAATAAATTACTAAATGTTATTCAGAAGAAGGTATTGGTTTCACAGATATTCAAACATATACACTTTCGAACAGAAACGAAGATCAGCGTGCCTAGTTGGTGATCGAACCAAACCTTCCTAAAGACGGAGAAGGGTGGAACAGTTGTATGACACCAAACTGGCTTTCAATCAACCAGATTTAGATTTTCCATTATTATCCACATAGAATTAGGCAACTTCCAGGATGGTTCCCTTAAAAATGATTTTCTTCGTATCCTTCCTCAACCTCCGCTTGTACTCTTTTGTTAGTAATATTGTAGTCGACTAACAGTATAAGCCACCATATTTCTTGCCTTCCGCCTAAATGCCAGGACTGCACGTTCTCGGTTGGTACCAGTTTTTGTATATTTTAGGTTACTACGTTGCTTAGTGTGATAGTGTGTGAACGCTGTTGCTGGAAGTAACTAAGAGCTGAGGTTTACCTATGCCAACCTGAAATGATTGAACGACTAAAGTAAAAAATAACAGAAGAACTCGCTACCGCCTCTTACCGTGATAACTCTCGTAGCCACGGGCAACTTCTGTATTGGATTCGTAGGTGTCAGATCTTGAATGATGATTGGTTTTACGAGGGGCTTACGATAAGCACAATAAGACTTCCTTTTTTCTCCGCTGTTTTCGACTGGAAAAAGCAGAATTTGCTGCGGGACATCGAGGAATATTCCCAATTCATTCAATGTAACTTCATGAAGTTCCCATAGGTGGCGCTGCTATATAGAGCCTTCAAAATTCCATCTGTAACGGAGGTGCGTTCCAAGCTGAGCTGTCATTGAGTTTCTTTTGGCGGAAAACCGAAGCATCACAGAAATTCAAAGGCGCTTGCAGAATGTCTACGGAGACCTAGCAATGAACAAAAGCACAGTGAGTCGTTGGGCGAGGCGTCTGTCATCACTGCAACGAAGACGCGCAAACCTTTCCGATTTCTCGCGTGCCGGCCGGCTGCATATAGTTGTGATTTGTGCAGTGTTGGAACGCGAGGACACTCTCATTCGAGGTGATCGATGGATCACAATCGAACACCACGCTGCTCAACTACTCGTATCTGTGGTAGTGCTGACACATTCTTGCACCAGTTGGGAGACTTGAAGGTTATATTTGACTACGACCAAATGAAATTCAGGATAGTTATTCCTTCCAGAATTGTGTTCTAACACTTAACGATGTTCAAACTACGACTGCTGTGCACACCATGAATACATCGCGTAGTTACCAGTGTGTCTGATGTCGTACCTTCTAATTTTATTTAAGAAACTATGAAATAGCATGAAATATAATAAAACATAAAAGAAGTGAGTATAATAAAAGGTTCGACTACAGAAAGACACGTTGCTGTGTGACAGCTATCTAATGGCTGTTGAACAAAGAAAATCAGCAAACTCAACAATGAGGAGTGTATTATTTCAGCCTGGCTGCTTTGGTAATACAGTAAGCATATTATCTACTTTATGTCGGTATGTACTTTGCGCGAGATTCCTGTGTCTCGGACGACGAAAACCCATTCTAATCGGGATTTATAAAATTATATATGTGTAACTAATATGACTCTCCTGACTATATATCGATCTGAGGGGAGCGAGTGGCAACCGCGTGGACAGTTTAACGTCCAGAAAGTCTATGGAAACCTGAGAGCGCAAAGCCTGTGTTGTGTTTTCTTTTGTAAGCATATGACGTCAGACAAATATGACGAATTGACGTTCTGGAGCGATTGCCGACCGGCAGATCGGGGATTATATTGCGAAGAGTATGGAAATTTTGTAAATTTGTGGTAAGTTCTGTGGGACCAAACTGCTGAGGTCATCGGTCCCTAGGCTTACACACTACTTAATCTAACTTAAACTAACTTACGCTAAGTACAACAAAAACACCCACGCCCAAGGGAGGACTCGAACTTACGACAGAGGCAGCCGCTCGAACCGTGGCCAGATGCCCCTAGATCGCACGGCTACCCCGCGCGGCGAAAGAAGTATGGCGGGTTTGCAAAACGTATCGTGCTGCGGTTTTTGCCAACAGAAGCAGGCATGCTGCTCCACAACGAAATATTCGAATTACAGTCAAGAGCCGATCTAGAACGGCGACTGATGTTTCGGTTCAAATTTTTATTGAAATTTACTTCGTTTCAAAGACATCACCGTCGCTCGTTTCCGCCCAATTTACGGTTAAACATTCTCTGTGGAAATTTATCGTATTTCTCCTGCCAGAAAAGTATTCCGAATGCGATAGATGAGGAGACTGTGACGGTACGTAGTAGACAACTGGACGCGGGTTACCTACTAGGCCACACCATATTTTTATCAATAAGTGAGCAAAGCGTGGTTTCTAATTCGTCGTAGACTTTATGAAGCTCTCCGGAGTAGAGTAAGCTGAGCAGCAGACTGCAGTTGTTGTAATTAGAAGGGAATGTATCTTTTGGTGGACGTGAGAGAAACACTAGAACTGAATGGCTACACTGAGATACCAGACAAAAATTTTCTCCTCACTCTAACGAAGATCATGGCATATCTTCCGACAGCATTATTAACGAAACGCCACATTTTGAACTGGCTTAGAATGGCATTACTAACATTAAAAACAGAGCACAAGTTTCAAAAGTCTTGCACAGTTACCCACGCAATTTTTTTTGGACTCATTAACGATGTCTGACATAACGGTTACCGAACCTCCTCTGGATTCGAGTCTTATCTGGTCACAGTTCTTCACGCAGCACATACTCCGGTAAAGAGCGGAAAAATCATTTTCTTTATTTACAGAAGCAGTGAAATAACAGTTAACTAAAAATAACAAGAGACATACCCCACCTGATTACATCCCCACGTTTGACTCTTAAGCGTTCCGGTTTCTACTTCTGAGATATGTAACGTGGGCTTCCCACTGATATACATCCTGCCCAAAGCTCGCTTGAAATAGTCTGTTTACTGATTGAACTTGCTGTGTAGTCTGTGATGAACTAACTGAGTGCGCTATTTACAGTAGTGAACCTTGAGATCTTGTTTATCCTATTGGATTCTGCGTAGGTTATTCACCTTCAGCTGTGTTAGTGACATTTTAGCTCGAGCGTTATATTGCATTGATATGTATTCTACATGCAATATCTTTGTTGCGAGAATGAGATTTTGACATTATACAGAAAGTAGGAAAGAGAGGGACATCAGCAGAAACGAAGATTCGTAAGTTACGATAGGACACCTCAGTCGGCTGGAACGTTACCTGTCAACTGCAGAGACTTTGGTTCGATTGTGTTCACATTCAGTTTACTCTGTCAGGTACATTTGCGTTCCTGTACTGGAAAGATTCGGTAGATGAATTTGAAACCAAATGTTGCTACGAATCTCATAATGACACCTAGTGCAACTGCAGCGGATGCAAGCGCTTCTTTCACCGATGTCAGGCATCTCGTCTGAAAAGTCAACACCGTGAAGGCGTTTAAAAGCAATAAATTTTAGTTTCCTTTTCCTGCAGAATTTACGCCTTAACTACTTTTCACCCTCATGGACAGTTATTAATTGAAAGGAACGTAAAGTTAACGTTAGAACAGGCGCAATTCACCATATTTTTTAACGTTTAGGGCCTACTTGAAAACTCTGTGAAGATCTTTTACGAAAAAACCTCTGCAATCAAGAAAAAAGAAAGTCTCATTGACCACATAATATTTCCTAACCATATTGCCCCAACAGCTGAATGTGAAAAACACATTCCAATTATGTAAAGGTTCGAAAGCAAAATTCATAATAGAAAAACCGAAAATCAAAATTGAGAAGGCCATATGATATTCAAAGTGAAAGAAAAGAATTTAAAAGCTAATAAATTTGTAATTTACTTTGTAATTTTAGAAGACAATAAGTGCACGGAATTCACATACTGCTACAGAATAATGTACTTTCAAATAAGGAAATATTCGTTGGTTTGATTAAGGGAACATATTCCACTTTCGAGATAGTTCACCCCCAATGCTGGTTGTCATATCTGCTGTTCACTTGCTTAAAACCTCGTGTTTGCAGAGCATCGGAGAACATTTTTACATTTAATATTAGATATTGTGCATTAACGGTAAATAAATTAGTTGTCTTACGCGTTTTAAAAGCGTGTCAGTTTGGCATTTCTAATATGATATCATATATTTCATTGTAGGCCTACGTTTCCTGACAATGTGTGTAGCGTTCGGCTGTTGAAAACAAGTAGTATGATTCGTGAGATTAAAGAACTTCAACTTTTCAGTGTCTCTTCCTGAGATTAAAACGGAACCAACACTTTAGGGCGCTTTATCTTTGCTTCGGTTGCCAGTAGGAGATTTACAAGTATCAATTAGTATTTCTCATTGCGAGGGTACTTTTTTCTTCAATGTGATCGCAGTTATGGGATTGTGAAAAGACAAATCACACGACTACACAGAACTTAAGCACCACAACAATGCGATGATTTCATTCAGCCCTCAAGGAAGACAGGGAAATTTGGAAATTTGTGGTAAGGTCATATGGGACCAAACTGCTCGGGGCATCGGTCCCTAAGCCTACACACTACTTAATCTAACTTAAACTAACTAACGCTAAGGACAACCCACACGCGCATGCTCGAGGGAGGACTCGAACCTATTACGGGGGTAGAGGAAGACAGGCTCTAAGTTTATTCAAATCTTTGTCGAAAGTATCCCGGATTTCATGAACTGGTGACCTAGGTTCCATAAAAATCAACAAAGTTCCTGTAAAAGTACTCATTTTCTATTTCCAAGTACCGGCAGTCTGAATACTCCTTACTTAAAGGTTACTAACCGCACCTAATTCCATTGAAGTTCTGGAGAAAAACACTTTCTTGCTGTTCAAGAGCGCCCCACATTCCAACACATATGACACACGATGAAAAAATTCCGATACAAAACCAGAAGATTCTGGATGTACTCAAGATAGTTACATACATTCCACATGAGTACAGGCCATCTTATGGGGAGGTGTTGATGTGACCAACAGCAGCTACTGCAGAGGATAGAGAATGTGAATGAAAGTGATGATGATAGAGTGAATTTTATAGATAATGCTTTCAAAGCGCGTGAGAAGCATAGACATTTCATATATATGTTGATATGTTGTATTATGAATATTTTGTGAAAACATAACTATTTGTGATATTGTAATAAGAAATTTCAATGCCTGGAGCATAATCAAATTGAAGAACGGAACAAATCCTCAGTTTTTAATACGTTCTTAAGGACGACCCAATGCATTTTTCCCAGGAGGTTAATATAAAGATTCTCATATTACTGTTTGGTTGAGATAAAACTGAAAATAAGAACGGGGCAAACGTTATTGTATTTTTCCACTAATGAGTTTTTAGATTCCTTTTTCAAACTACCGAGTCAAATTCTATACACATAGTCTAAATCACGTGTTTTATTGGCATGACCGGATTCCGCCTAAGTAGTCGATCTCCAGTTACATAGTAGTGCTTTTCGACAAAACGGAGTTATCATCAGTGACACAGCAGTAACCCAGACTTTTTTTAACAGTCATGATTCGTAATAACTGCTTCTCCTGGCGACACAATGTTACCCTCTGCATCAAGAAATGAACAACACAAAACAGAGAACAGTTGTAGCAGCGACAACGCATACTCGCATTCTTAATACTCGTAAGTTGACAGTTTTCGTAAATTCCGTCCATCTTTAATCGCACGTATTATTTTACCAAATTAGCCTATTTGGCGGTTGAAAGGAAAAAGGAACTAAAGACTTGCGTTATCAAGACGACTTTGTCTGTTGAAATGTAGTGGAAATGGAGTAGAATAAAGGCAGCTCACTTTTCCTTAAGTTTCTAGAAGGAACTCATTTTCAATAGCCAAATTAAATACTTTACTTCATTTGTGATTAGTTAATTTTGATAGCTTGTAAATTATGATACAACATCACACAAAAAATACGTTACGCGCTTACATTTGTCAGCATATTATGAGGCACGCGACGGATTTGAAAGACTAAAATAAAACTCAGAGGGTCAGAATTCTTCTTCATCTCTGCCTGGACGATTATTGAAATCAAACGTTCCAGTTACCAACTGTGCTGTAGTTTTATGGACATAACCGGTTTAGAATCAGTTACATGTCTTTTCAGAGGTATTAAGTGTTTATGTGGAGCCAAATTTTACATCAGCTGAAAACGACACATTTATCGAAATATATGCATTGTAGTATGTAAGCGAGCTATTTTCATCGTAAACTTGGGAATGACTTGTAATTGAGTCGAAATCGAATTTGTGAATTGCATTGTGTCTTAAAAGATAGCTAGATTGTCGGATTTCCATAAACAAGTATAAAAAGGATGAAATATGCTGTTGACAGCTATAATCAGCGCTCGAGTTATAGTCCGGCGTACAAATTCCATCTATTTTGAAGTTTTGATTTTCGTGGGTTCGAGGAGAATAACCGGACACGAAGCACTTTTTCGACTTGCATAATGAAATATAATCCGTCTCACTATAATGACTCTCACTACTAAAAATTTAGTCGCTCCATAACGTATAATAAAAGAGACTGTTGAGCATGACATAAATATTTTGTAGATACCACTTCCCATGTAAATATTTTGTGAAAATCGGTTTCTGTTGATATTGTATCAGAAATTTAATGAATCAAATCGTTTACACGAGGCTGATATTTTTACTACGCATACCTAGCTAGTTTCACTCGTTTCTCGTTCAGAAGTGCGTATTAGATCATCCTAAATTATCCTCGTAAGCAATATAAAACGGAAACCACACGCAGTTCTCAGTTATTGTCGTGATGTGAAATGCTTTTGTTTTTTTACTACTTACGAAGGTGATGTAGTCCATGTATCAAGCATTCGATAAGGTGAATCACAATCTGCGATTGTTTGTCGATGAGGCTGTGTTGTACGGGAAAGTGTGCTTTTAGATGGATAGAAGATGACTTAGACGGAATAAGGTTGGGGAAAAGAATGGTTCCTGAAAATGTAGAAAAATGCAAGGCAATGTGGATGAGTAGGAAAAATAACCCCGTAATGATCGAATACAGACTGCTTGACGGAGTCGTTTAGATTAAAAAGAACTTTGCAAAGCGATATGAATTGTAATGCAACAGTGGCAGTAGAGAAGGTGAGTGGTCGACTTCGGTTTACTGGGGGAGCTATAGGAAAACGTAGCTCATGTATAAGGAGCCCGTCTATGGAATACTGGTACCAGCCATTCTTGAGTACCGTTCAAGTGTTTGTGATCCCCACCATATCGAATTAAACGATGATGAGGAAGATATTTGGTTTGTGGGACTCTCTACTAAGCGGTTATCAGCGCCTTTTCAAATTCCCTATCTTTACTCAGACCAGTCTCGCCAGCTTCACGAATGATGATGAGATGATGCAGACGAAACGAACACCTAGTCGCCGAGAGGAGAAAATTCCTGAGCTGGCCGGGAATCGAAGCCGGGACCCCATGATGCGGAGACAGCAACGTTAGCCACTAGACCACGAGGTGAGGACTCGAATTAAAGGAGGTTATCGAAGCAGTTAAGACACATGCTGCTAGAATTTTTGCCGGTACGTTCGATCAACAGTCCAGTATTACGGAGTTACTTAGTGAACTCAAATAGGAATTCCTGGAAGAAAAGATGGAAGAACACCTCCGGCACCGACTGTTCATCGAACGCACCGGCAACAATTCTATCAGCGTGTGTCTTAACTGCTTCGATGACCTCCTTTAATTCGAGCACGCAACTCATGGACTAGTGGCTAGCGTTGCTGTCTCTGGATCACGTGGCCCCGTCTTCGATTCCCGGCCGGCTCAGGAATTTTTTTCGCTCGGGGAGTGGGTTTTTGTTTAGTCCGCATCATTTCATCATCATTCACGAAATTGGCGAGACTGGACTGTGTAACGATTGGGAATTTGAAAGGGCGCTGATAACCGCTTAGTTGAGAGCTCTACAAACCAAATATAGCCATAATCATCCTTTAGTGTTTAACGTTCTGACGACAACAAGGCCATTAATCACGGAGCAGAAAATGGGATTAGGGAAGGATGGGGAAGGTAACCGGCCGTGCCCTTTCAAAAGGACCATCTCGCAATTTACCTGAAACTTTTTAGGGAAATCACGCCACGTAAGACAGGATGGCAGGACGCAGATTTGAACCATCGTCCTCCCGAATGTGAGTCGAGCGTGCTAACCACTGCGCCACGTCGCTCGATCTGGAAGAAAAATGAACTTCGTTTCGCAATACACCAGTGAAAAATTTTTGAGGAACGGCATTTGCGGCTGATTGTAGAATGATTCCGCTACCACTAACAAGGACCGCGAAGACAAGCTAAAATAAATTAGAATTCGTATGGGAATGTTCCTCCATCACTCCGTTTGTGAGTTGAACACGGGAGGATGTGATCATTAATGGTAGAAGGTACCCTCCGCTACGGGCCATTTGGTGACTTGCGAAGTACTTATGTAGATGTAAAAGCATTTGAGAACAAACGCTCGAAACTACTTAGTGGCACCCGGGGTGGCCGAGCGGTTCTAGGCTCTACAGTCTGGAACCGCGCGACCGCTACAGTCGCAGGTTCGAATCCTGCCTCGGGCATGGGTGTGTGTGATGTCCTTAGGTTAGTTAGGTTTTTCTATGTTCTAGGGGACTGATGACCCCAGAAGTTAAGTCCCATAGTGCTGAGAGCCATTTGAAACTACTTTGTAATGCTCCATAAAGTACTGTTTTTGAATAACACCCTGGTGGGAAGGATGTAGCTCCTTAAATTAATCGGAAAAAATGTATCTAAAATTGTTTAGGTCCGCATTATCGTTCATAAAGAAACGAATCTACGCGACAGTTGGGTCATGCATTAGTAAAAAGCTCTCATCTGAAATAACAGTACCAAACCGCAGCGCGGTGTTAAGACAGTTGACGAGCCTCTTAAGCGACCGGGTGAACCAATCTGCTCGGCCGGGAGTTCCAGAGGAGGCTAATGTGGCGCCTATTAGCGGAGCGTCGTGAGCGGTTCCGGCGCCAGGCCCGGACTGATGGGCCGGCAGGCCACGACCGCCCGCCCGGGGCTGTAATTTGGACTCCTCTCTCCGCACGCGGCCGTCGGACAACGTCTTCTTCTGCTTCGTCTCTGCCGCCGTCCGCCGGCCTAGAGCGTCCGAAAGACGCCGCGTCCGAACGGCGACTGGCGGCGTAGCGGCCACCGCATCGCGAGCGTGACGACCCGATCGCATCACCCACGCCACGCCACGCCGCGCCGCGCCGCGGCGTATCCTTGGGGCCGATCTGACTGCCTCCGCGTCTCGCATTGCACCACCGGCCATCCTTGCCGATCGTGAGCCAACCGAGGGCGCATCCGCGAATCACGACCGTCTCGTGCCGTAGCCGCGGGCAGCGTCTGGCCGGAGGTCGGGGAGAGGTGGGGAGGGGGCGGTGCCTCCGGGCGGGAAAAAGGAGAAAAATACGCCCCCGGTCGAGCGAGCGAGAGAGGGAGAGGGTACTCACGTGTGTGCCGCTCAGCCGTGATCGCGTTCCTCTTCCCGCCGGGGGCGAAAGTGCCGTGCGCCGGCGCTTACGTCACCGGAGCGGCGCGCGCGTGATTTAGAGATGTCTTCCCCGGACCAGTTGCGGACGGCCGGACACGATTAACGGCGCACGCCTCGGCACAGCCACCCACTGCTGCCTCACCCCCTACCCCCTGCCCCCCTTTCTGCTACAAACGGACGGATGCACGACCCGCGGCCATGACGGAGGCAAGGTCGCGCGAGGAGCCGATGCTGCCGTGGAAGGGACACTTCGGCGAGACGGTAGCGTTCATCCCGAGCCACTATAAAAGCGGCGGCTACCGGCTCGGTAGTCACTCGCTTTCGAGCTCAGCTCAGTACAACCAGCAGTACGCAGCTGCTGGTCACCTTGCTCAAGAGACACCACTCGTTCTCCAACACCACAGACGACTCCATCGACCATCAGACGTCATGAACAGGGTAAGTCTCAGACTCCGCGCTAATAGTATTCCGATTCGTCCACATATCACGTAAATAGCTCTAAATCTCCAAAAAGGAACATTACATTTTCTTATACCGTTCTGTTATCAGCTGCACCAGTCACACTTCCAACAATCATCATCATCATCATCATCCTTTCAGAGATTATTCCATTCGACCTGTTCCGTCCTGAATTCATTCACATTTGCCTCCGTCTTCTCGGGCCTCTTCGACCAATCGATCTCAATCCTCGTATTGTCCCTTCTTTCTAAATGCTCTTCAAAAGAATGGTTCAAATGACTCTGAGCACTATGCGACTTAACTTCTGAGGTCATCAGTCGCCTAGAACTTAGAACTAATTAAACCTAACTAACCTAAGGACACCACACACATCCATAGCCGAGCAGGATTCGAACCTGCGACCGTAGCGATCGCTCGGCTCCAGACTGTAGCGCCTAGAACCGCACGGCCACTCCGGCCGGCTAAATGCTCTTCACATCTGATTCTCTTTTTCTATATTTTGCCCAGTACTGCAAACATTTGTAGCTGATTTTGTATATCCTTATTTATTATTTTATCAAAGCTGTGTGTTCCAGCAGTTCCCTAAGGAAATTCATTTTTGTGGCCTGTACATGACTCTGGTCTTTAAGTCTTAACGTCCACGTTTCACTGCCATATAAAATAACTAACACTACCACCAACTTATAACAGCTTCAGCTGCGTTTAGATCCGCGCTGTTTTCACGGTTCTTAGCAAAGTTCTGCATATTACCTTATATCTTCCTAAATTATTAATTATATCTATAAGATACGAGATATTAGAGCGTAAATAGCTGAAACGTTGAACCTGTTCTAAAATTTTCTCATTCAAAATAATCTTTGCTAGTACTGGGTGTTTGCCCTGGAATGCCGTGGTTACAGATTTAGAGGCAGAAGTTTCAAAATTGTATTCTTCAGAAATGTTACGTAGCAAATAAATAGTTCTTTGAAGGTTTCGCATAGTTACATACGCTAGTACATTTACTTGGTCCTTTCTAACATAATCCAAGGTGGTGCTGATCCTTCCATCTGTGTAGGATATCCAGTTACAACAAAATCTTCATCAATACTTCTCAAGTTACCTTACAAAGAGCGCTAACATTTTCCTCGTCCCTGTTTTATTTCCGAATATTGCCTGGAACTACGACTCTTGATAAGCCTTCACGAGACCTCTAACTTCTCTGACTTTCCCAGCGTAGACATTTCCCGAGTTGTGATCCTTGGTAGGAAGTAAAATCTTGCCCGTCTTTTCTTGGAACGTCTGCTATCTGAATTTTAACAGTAAACCTCTGAGAGATTCTCTTTTGTAGCACCTGACACCAGAGAGTATAGAGCGTCTTCGCTAACTGAATGCTTGTTTTGTATGCCGTTTCTTTCGTCGATTAATTAAATTTTGCTAAGGATTACTCTTGGAGTTTGCTCTTCACGGAACCAGTTTCTTCCGTTTGTTCCACTTCGCCACTCTGGACGATTGCTTTGAGACATTGCGGGATTGTTACCGGTTCCTGAATTTTATTGGCTATTGTAGCATCATGTTTCCCTGTATCGGTAGCAAAGCTTCAAATCAAATGGGAAAGTATCATTAAATTTACTGCCTAGTGCAATTTCATGGTATAGTATAGTCAAAGAATTTTCTTATGATTCTTGTTTCCAATATATGTCGTGTTACTCCACTCTTGATTCACGTCTTTAATTTAACGCCACTTCCGCGCTTTCATATCAGTTCTGCTAATTCCATATCCAACAGCTTCTCAATTGGCCCCACGACGCTAAGTGGGCTATTTGATAGACCTTTCCATCAGAAAAATATCTGAGGTGGTCATATGCGGTTGGTCCCAGCTCGAATTCATTTTTTTCTGGTATAAACCTCAGATACCTCCCCCATTCCTCCCCTAATCGCCAGAATGACTTATGGTTTATACCGTGTCAGTTATTATCTTCATCAGACTTGGAACTGTTCGCCATGATATAGAAAGTGAATGTACAAACTTGAGTCTACAAATGTCATACATTTCTTTCGCGCTGAAACTGTGACTACATTAAGACTATTCACTTTAGCTATAATCTCAAAGTAGAGTTTAATAATATAATCCAGCAGCACACAGATATTATTTGTCTAGAAATTCATCAATGTGGCAGAAGGCCTTGCCAAGTAGAAAAAAATCTCAGTTTGCTTTCAACATTGTTTCATTCTCTATCAATCTAAGGCCAACGGAGGTGGTAAAATATTTTTATGGCTGCACACCTTCTGTCAGAAGGAAGGTTAAACATTAGATAGTGGAGGCAAGCGACCAATATACCACTGTGATGGTCGGTTGGTTCTAATTACCTTTCACCCTGGTCGTTATAGCTTTATCCGTATAAAGACTGAGGATGTTGACCCCGGGAGCCAATTGAAGAATCCACCCAAGCATCCAAGGCAGCCTTCCTAAATATAAAGAACGCTCTTCGGATTTCGTACCCACTTCTTCTGAAGACGATCTCATGATTATACCCCGGCTCTATCTTTCCAGAGATTTAAATGCACTCCCGGTAAAGAAATTCAATTACCTTAACTACGTAGAGATATAGCGATAGCGTCGATGATGCACTCATATGCTGCATCTGTAACAAAGACGTTTTACGGAACTTTTCGTAGCTAAGTGACTCATCTTAATTACTTCATGAAAAATTATGACAATTCCACAAAAATAACTACTGACAATGTCGGTGTAGTAGCAGTTGAGCAACGGTTTTCTCCCTGTACTTATCGCGAGAAAAATAAACCCAACGCTGCTTGGTCGAGGGAAGCCTTTTAACAATACAAAACCTGATATTCATAGAGCTTACATGCATCCCAAAGTGAACTATTTATCTCAACGTCTCCGTTTTTGATTCCATTAAACGTAACCTAAACAGGATTCAACCAAAAACTCCGCATTTCAACTGCGATGTTTCTTTCCTAAGTATCTACCGCTCTTCGTTGTTACTTACAATCAACTGACTGAATTGGTTTTAATGAACCACGGTGAGCACTAGATGACGACTGGATGTGCTACTTGCAAAACAATATACTGTCTCTGATGATGGTTCATTAGAGTCTACATCTACATCTACATCTACGTCTATATTCCGTTAACCACCTAGCGCTGTGAGGGTGTTGAAATTATATGTTCCTCCCGTCCCTGTTTCATTCTCGAATACCTCATAGGAGAACTGATTGTGGGTAAACATCCATACTGGTTTCAATTTATCGAATTTTCTGGTGGTGATCACATAGCAGGACGTATGTGGGAGGATGTGACATGTTCTCCTGCCCTTCCTGGAATATACTCTTTCGAACTCTCAGTAACAAACCTCTACGTGACGCAAAACGCCTCTCTTCTGCCGTTTGCTTCAGAAACCAGTCATTCGCGACTAAAAGAGTACATTGGAAATAGACCACACACTTCAGTCTGATATTGTCCAATTTCATTACTGCAGTTATCTTTCATGTCTTCCCAAGCAGAGGGACATTCTAAACAGGTAACCTGCAATTCGTTGCAGATATTGATGGTACTGGCGGTCGCCGCGTTGGCGGCAGGACGCCCAGAACCGCCTGTGAACAACGCCTACCTACCACCCTCGGCCGGTGGCGGCCTGGGTGGTAACGGACACGGCGGCGGTTCTCCCTCCGCTACTTATGGCGCCCCAGGGGCGGGAGGCAACGGTGCCTTTGGGGGCGGCCGCAACGGTCAATCCGGTGCTCCTTCCTCCACGTATGGTGTCCCCGGGGCTGGAGGTGTCGGAGGCGGTGCAGCCTCTGGCGCTGGAGGCTTTGGGGGTGGTGCCGGAGGTGCCCCATCTTCCACGTACGGTGCACCGGGAGCTGGCGGGCGCAACGGTGGTAACGGTAGGGCCCGGCCATCTTCGACATACGGTGCTCCTGGAGCGAACGGCGGATTCGGTCCTGGTGGGAACGGCGTCGGTGGCGGCGCTCCTTCGGCGACATACGGTGCTCCTGGCGCGGGAGGCATCGGAGGTGGCAGAAACGGCGGTTTTGGTGGCGCACCCTCCAGCACTTACGGGGTACCTGGAGCAAGCGGTAATGGTGGTTTTGGCGGTGGCCGTAATGGAGGCAGAGCACCCTCTAGTACATACGCCGCTCCTGGAGCCAATGGCGGAATCGGTGGCGCTCCGTCTTCCACGTACGGGGCTCCTGGGGCAGGTGGTGCAGCTGGTGGACTTGCTGGAGGAATTGGCGGTGGCGCTCCGTCGTCGACGTACGGAGCTCCCGGTGCTGGTGGAGCTGGTCGCGGCTTTGGCGGTGGTGTCGGAGGTGGCGCACCTTCCTCCACGTATGGAGCTCCTGGAGCCGGCGGAAATGGCGGTGGATTTGGTGGAGCACCCTCTTCGACCTATGGCGCCCCTGGTTTCGGTGCTGGAAGGAATGGTGGAGCAGGAGGTAACGGAGTAGGTGGCGGATTTGGAGGTGCGCCGTCCAGCACTTATGGAGCTCCGGGAGGTGGTGCCGGTGGGTTTGGTGCAGGTGGTGCAGCAGGAGGTGCCGGAGGCCCATCGTCCACGTATGGAGCTCCTGGCGCAGGCTTTGGCGGTGGACCTGGAGCAGGCATCGGCGGAGGTATCGGCGGAGGCATCGGCGGAGGTGTCGGCGGAGGATCAGGCTACGGAAATGGCGCTGGAGACGATGGCTCGTCTGTAAGTGACATTCAATGAGACTGGTTTACCTTAAGTATAGTTTCGTACTTAGTACCTACTGTTCTCTGATACTGGCAGATTTTCCACACTTTCCTGAACTGCTTCATCATTTGATACTTCCCCTAATCTTCAATCCGAAGAATGGTTGTCACCAGTTTGATTGACGTCAGAGGGTTTAGCAGCAGAGCACCAAAGCTTACATCTTTCTGCCTAGTCCTTCTGACTTAAATTTCCACAAAGGTATCTGTTCTCTTAGGACACTGTCATTTGAGACCTCAAATCTAGAGAAATACCTGAAACATCGTAAAGGAATTCTGCTTTTATTGGTCCTGAATCACTGTGTTTGAGTATTGTAGATATACAACATCCAAAACGTATGCTAAACATCTTCTCCTGATTTACTGTTGTAGGTTAATCTGCTGACCTTTTCATTTAAAACACATTTTCCCGTCATAGGTCTCATGTTGACTACTCCCAGTAACATAAGTTTTGATATAGAATTAGTTAATACAAGAATCTCGAAATGAATTTGCTGTGATCTGTAAGGAAAATAGAACATAGGACACTAGAATTTAATATCCTATCGATGACGAGATAATCAGAATTGGAGCATAAGATCGTGCAGTACAAGAATGGGCTGAGAAATCACCCATGTTCTTTTGAAAGGATCATCCTTTCATTATCTTAATTAATATGGGGGAGGCATTGAAAATCTTCTTGGACAGATGGGAAACTGTGCCCAACTACACTTCAATGCGAGGCTAGTGCCTTAACCACTGCGCCCCTGTCTTGCTGTGTGGCTTCAGGCAGCTTGACAGAGATCAAGGTCTGCGTCAGAAGTTGCTTTCTCGCAATTGTAGCTTACAGGTCAGCTTATAACGGTGTAGATTTGACTTGCATTGGTCGTAACTGTTATCTCTACACACTTCTCTGGAAGGAATGAATGGGTTTGTGGTCATATGAAGGAGGTAAAGTGTGATGCATTTCGGATATGGTTCTTCTTCTCACCATCACACTAGCAGTATTTTACTGTGACAGTCCATGTTTCCAGTACTTTTGCTCAGCTCGACACCTTTATCTTGTCTGCAGCAGTGGTTAAAATGTGTCTTAGTCTCGGAGCAGCGTAACGAGGAAGTGGTAAATTTTTTAAGCATGTGGCGAGACAGATGGTGGATTATGGGCTCTGTGTGCTTTCCCAGGAGCCTGCCAAGTACGAGTTCAGCTACGAGGTGAGCGATGCGGAGACTGGCACGGAGTTTGGACACAGCGAGTCTCGCGATGGTGACGTGGCCCAGGGATCCTACAACGTGCTGCTGCCTGATGGCCGCAAGCAGATCGTCGACTACCAGGCGGACCAGGGAGGCTACCAGCCCGAGATCCGTTACGAGGGAGAGGCGTCCACTGGCGCTGGGGCGGGTGCCGGCGGCTTTGGCGGACCCGGAGGAGCTGGTGGCGCAGCAGGTAGAGTAGCCCCCTTCCAAGAAATACTAGCAGCCAGAATTCGTGATTTTGTGGCAGCGAAGAGGTAGCTGTTAGCTTAGACTCTAAACATGCTGCTTATCATAAGCATTAATGACGTGTCATTCACCTGATCCCTGTTCTAGACTTTCCAGTTATCATGATTCATTCCAAAGTTGCTCAACCAAAAGTGAATCCCAACCAACATCCTACTGAAGCCTAGTGTGCTAACCTCACCCTCCTCAGTTATATTAGTGGAGATCCCACCCAGAAACCATATCATACCTGAAATGTCTTGATTGCAATTATTCCATCATAAAGGGTAGTCTGACCTTCATTATTTTATTTAAACAGATCTCTTGATAATGGAGCTAAGTGCCGTCGTGTTCTTTTTTCTTAATTGCTCTATAGTGCCTGTTCTTATTAACAGTCCACAATGAACAGGAAATGCAAATGATCTCACATTCTAAGTTCCTGGAGCTGAGGTATAAAAGTGATTTAGTGTCAGCTACTATCCAGACACACACAAACACACAGCTGCTTACGACTATAGACAATACTGATAGTAATGCCTGATGTGTCTTGTCTTGCCTCTTTACAAGTTTTAGAAACTATTCCCTTTCTCGACAAGAGATCTGAAGTTGAAAACAATGAGATTCCTCTGGACGCTAGAACTAGAGACTGCATCTAATTTTACACGCAATTTTACCCTGGAATCTGTTAAGTTCTCTCAAAATTCTTGTGAAAGAAATTTCAGAAGCAAGTATGTCACTGATGATTATTTTAACTCTGCTCTCTTCTTGAAGGTGGCTACCCAGGATCTGGTGCTGGTGGAGCTGGTGGCTATCCAAGTGGAGGAGCTGGAGGTGCTGGAGGCTATCCCAGTGGTGGTGCTGGAGGTGCTGGAGGATATCCCAGTGGTGGTGCTGGAGGTGCTGGAGGATATCCCAGTGGTGGAAATGGGGGTGCTGGTGGTTACCCTAGTGGAGGGGCTGGTGGTGCTGGAGGATACCCCAGTGGTGGCCCAGGAGGTGCAGGAGGCTATCCCAGCGGAGGAGCTGGTGGCGCTGGAGGATATCCTAGTGGTGGAGCTGGAGGTGCCGGTGGTTATCCCAGTGGTGGAGCCAACGGAGCTGGAGGATACCCAAGCGGTGGTGCAGGAGGTGCTGGAGGCTACCCTAGTGGCGGTGCTGGCGGCGCAGGAGGATATCAAAATGGAGGAGCTGGAGGTGCTGGTGGCTACCCTAGAGGAGGACCAGGAGGTGCCAGTAATGGTGGATACCCCAGTGGCGGCGCTGGTCGTGGTGGCGGCGCAGGCGGCCGTGGAGGATATCCATCAGGTGGTCCAGGAGGCGCCGGTTCTCATCCGGGATACTAACTGTTTTGCCCACTACTCCAAACGATGACGGACTCAGCAAAGTCACAGCAACGAATACGCTTCTGCCCTGCTCTATATAATCACGATATGTTATGTATATTACCTAATTATTGTAACTTACAAGGATCTCGTCCTGTTTGTGTGTATGCATGCTGAAACTAGTTTATATGTGTTTATTGTGTTTAACATGTACTGTGTACATGACATGTTATTTATTTACCTAATTACTCCTCTATGTTATGTAAGTGAGCTTCAAAACTATGTATATTGAAGTGCAAGTCACATATGCATTACAAAAATAAATTCATTAATTGAAACGATATCTCATAATTTTCAAACAGTACCTACACCTTCAGGCATTACCTGCTGTCACTGAAATACACTGAAATCGACTTTCAAAGGAACATTACTGATTTACGAGAAAAACTATACATAATAATACGAGAGCATTTGATTGTAGTTGTATTTTTCTCAAAGAAGGTACTGAGATACATCTGCATCTTAAGGGCGCAAATAAATGGGAAATAACATCAGTTCCATAATACGTCACTCCGGCACAAGTAACTTCTCGCAAATTTACATCTACATCTGCACCGATATTCTGCAACCCATCTTACGGCACTTGGTGGAGGGTACTCGGTACTATTACTAGTCATTTCTGTTCCTGTACCACACACAAATAGAAGGAGGCAAAAAAGAGTGTCCATATGCCACAGTATGAACCTTAATTTTTCGTATCTTATCTCCGTGATCCTAACGCGCAATATATGTTGGAAGCAACAGAATCGTTCTGCAGTAAGCTTCAAATATCGGTTCTGTAAAGTTTCTCAGTAGTGCTTCTCACAAAGAACGTTGCCTTTCTTCCAGTTTTTCAGTTATTCCCATTTGAGTTCCCAAAGCATTTCTGTAACATATGTTTCTCGAGCCTATTAGTAACAAATCTAGCAGCCAGCCTCTGAAGTTCTTCGATGTCTTCTTCTATTGCGACCTGGCAGGGATTCCAAACGCTGGAGCAATACTCAAGAATAGCATTCGCCTTTCCTACCACAGATCTCACATGCACGTTCCAATTCATATCGCTTTACAACGTTACGCCCAGATATTTAAATGACTTGTCTGTGTCAATCAGGACACTACTAATGTTGTCCCCGAACATTACAGGTTTGTTTCTCCTACTCATCCGCATTAACTTACATTTCTCTAGATTCAGTGCCAGCTATCATTCATCACACCAATTATAAATTTTGTCCAAGTCATGTTGTATCCTCTTACTGTCTCTCAGCTTCGACACTTTACCGTACGCTACAGCACCATCAGGAACAACCGCGAATTGCTGCCCACCCTGTCCGCAAAATCGTTTATGTGTACGGAGAATAATAGCGGTACTATCATACTTCTCGAGCACATTCCCGACGATATCCCTGTCTCTGATGAGCACTAGCCGTCAAGGACGTGCTGTGTTGTATAACCTAAGACGTTTTCGAGGCAGTTACATATTTGTCAACCTATTCCATATGCCTGCACCTTCTTTAACAGCCTGCGTTGGGGCACCTTGTCAAACGCTTTCCCGAAATCTAAAATATAGAATCCGCCTATTGCCCTTCATCCGTAGTTCGCAGTATATCATGCACGAAAAGGGCAAGCTGAATTTCGCACGAGCGATGCTTTCTCAAACCACGCCAATTTGACGATATAAGGCTCTCGGCCTCAAGAAATTCATTCCATTAGAACTGAGAATATGTTCAAGGATTCTGCAGCAAACCGGTAATTCTCTGTATGCAAATTGTAATTTTCAAGTGAAATACCGAAAATATATTTATTTTGTAACTTATTGGATAGAAACAGATATTATGCTGTGAATGTAATCACTATTCTCTAGTTACTTTCACAGTCCTTATAAAATACAGAAAACGTTATTGAAATTGGATGTCTACTGAGCTAATTATGGCACACTGAAAATTCACCGATCAGGGTCACGAAGCATTTGCAGCTTTACAGTAAAAACACAGGAAGTTAATAATGATATTCAGTTTTTCCTCTAATGGTTCATACGTCCCTGTCAAGGGAATATTTTTTATTGTCTTAAAGAATGAGATCATATTTAAATGTTGTGTGCAATATATTCTGCAACGTAAGAGCTAGGCCCCTGAATCGTGCATGTATTCAAATTACTGTTTTTCATTAATAATTTTATGAACGCCTTTCCTTAACCTTGTCACTTCCAGCTATGAAGTGTGCTGCTCCTAGTAGGAGTAGCTCAGTGTACTGTATTATCGTGATATATTACATTCCATCCTTCTACATATGATAGCACAATTAAAATAACTGGCACAATTTAATAAAAATTTTCTTCTCCCATTGGAGGATTAACTATCCCGAGGTATGTATTCTACTTGTTCATCAATTTGGAGTAGATAAGTAAGATGTCAGCTGTTAATCAGCTGTTTGCGAACGTTTATTGGCTGCCTACGTTTTGACTCGACCTCTTGCAATGGAATTATGACCCGTGTGCATGGTTTACGTCAAGCATGTACCTGACCATAGGATATGTGGAGAGTGTAATTAATGCTCCTAAAAAAAAATGTCCTATAACATCGGTGCGAGCGCCCAAAGTTGTCTTTAGAAATTATAGTCACGTGCCTCGGGCGGCTGTTTGACAGTTACTGTCGGACTACGGCAAGAATAAAGTGAATGTATTGTAGAATTGTAGAATTTTACGAAACTAATTGTCCCAAGCGACATTTTTGTTATAAGACTGGAAGCTATTTACAAACTAAAGGGTCTGAGACTTCTTATAAACTTTTATGGGCTGCATGCATAATATACCACGTCACAGGTAGACTACTGAATTTTTCCACTTTTAGGGAGCGCAGATTTGAACTTAGCGGCATATAATTATTTCAAGTAATAATGGAGTATTCTGAGCCTAACAAATCGAAAACGTGTCAAAGGGTTTTTGTGTTGTAGGAGGGCTTGCTTTCGAAGTGAACTTTCAAGATTCAACATGCTTCGTTCTTAGCGGATTCAGTCTTACGTTACTTTAATACATCTGGTATTGTCAGAACAGGAGAAAGCGATCGTAGGCAGACAATCAATTGTAAAATTATAAACATTTTGAGAACTTTCTAAGAAATTTCTTAAACATTTCAAAATTTTTCTGTACATTACATTTATTCATTTATATGGTTCTGCTAATGAATGGCAATTGGTTATGTCGTGCAGTACTGAGTGGTTATAATTAAACATTTCCTATTTAACACTTTATGACACGGAAACTAATTAAAGTTCGAGGACCAAACTTCGTAGCATTAATTTCAAGGACATTGGGAAGAGAAATAATGCGGAATCAGTTCAATTGAAACACTTTTAATGTGATGCTACGATACATCATACCATTACAAACCGGTACTATTACTGTTCGTCAGTGCCCAGAAAAGTCGGAAAGCGCAGGACTGCATTCTGCACAGCGGAAAGGAGCATGTCGTTTTTTATGCTGGCTATCTTGATATGCTACGCTTCAAATCAGCACATGTGTGAATGTTCGCCTGAAAAATCCTGTCCTTCAGCTATCCCCACAACCAGATATCACAGGGAGCGAGATCAGGTGATTGTGCCAGCCAACTGTTAGGAAACGATTGGCTGATAATGTGAGCGTTTCCAAATGTGTTTCGGAGAAGCAGATGAACTTTAGGAGGGATGAGTGGTGGGGCCCAATCTTGCAAGAAAACTTGTTTGGTTCAATACGTCTCTCTCCTGTAGGGCGGGTATGACACCTTGGCGAAGCACATCGCAGTAACGCCGGCTAGTCCCATTGCACGTCTTTGCTCCTCGAGCGCCAACCTGTTCAAAAAAGAACGGTTCAATGATGAACTTAGCCGTGAGGCCATACCATACGGCGACACGTTCACCATTTAGACGAACTTCATGCACAGTGACTGGAGATGAAGATCCCCACATTCGGCAATTGTGTGTGGTCATCTCATCCGTCAGAGAAAAATAATCTTTTTCTGTCCATAGGAATTCCTTGCGAGAAAGTGGTGAGCGAAGTCAACACGTCGTCGAGGGTCCTGTGGTGTGAGCTGCTGTACGGTATGAATCTTGTACGGATGTCATTTGAGAATAGTTCGGAGCATCTTCTGTACATGAACCACGGGATGATCAGCTGTCATGGACACAGCATTCGTACTGCCTGACGGTCAGGAATTGCGCTCAGCGTTGTCTGCCGTAGCAACAGCGATTTCATCAACCACCTGTGGTGCAACTGGTCGTCGGCTTGTTCCCGGAGCGACGCCCAGTTTTCCAGTTGATTCGAACTTCTTCATCATGCTTCTTCCAGCATGGTGAAGAAAGAGGATCCTTCCTTAATCCTTTCAGCTGGAGATATTGTCGGAGAGTCGCTCCAGTATTACTGCTTTCATGACAGAGCTTTATCAATAATGCCCTGCTCCTTTTGTCCACGCTCATGTTGACACATCAACAAGTGTACTGCGACTGGTCAGATGTGTGAGACTATGAATCACGATGATTTATCACAGAACCTGGTGGTCATAGTTGGACTGGACGGTGGTGCTGTGACGCATGGAAATCATGCACTCAATAGGCTGGACATTAGTGCTACCTAGTTTGGTAGTCGTACGGTAATTAGTTTCCATCTTATAACGTGTGAAATAGGGAAAGTTTAAATGTAACTACCAGGTACTTTGTAATATTTGTTTGCCTCGTATATTTAAGTCACGCGACATTTATAATCATCTTAAATCCCTAACTTTGTAATATAATTTCATATCCCCTGTCCTTTGCAACACGCATTAACGTAATATCAATTTAATTGCTTCCAAAATCAAAAGGAAGAAAAGAAAAACCTCTTCTCACACTTACCATACGCCAACTGCCGGCACTTCCTGTAACTGCCAGCTTGCCATTTTCATGTGAACACAACGGTCAGTACTGTTGTAACTATAAGTACATGGGGGTCATGTGCTATCCAGTGTACATACATTATTACCCTTTGCGCAGGCTACCCAGTGTGACGATGTTCTATACATATTTTACGTTTTGCTATTGACTTCAAGTACAACTCACATGGTATGTTTCACTACGGATATTTTACTGTTTTGAATACTCATTTTGCTATTATATGCTGTTAATTAAAAGCAAACATTTCCGACTTGCTTCTTTCTTTTCGTAGGCAAATGTCCGCTTGCAGCTACTACCTGTAAAGGATGTAATTACATAGACGCTGGCGCTGTAGGGTTTTAGGTTTCAGTTTCTATCGTAGATAGCGTTTATGTTCAACGAAGTAGCCTTTCTCTGAATAGATATTTCTTATTCTTATTTGTTTGCCAGTAAATAATACATTTCCTTTAGGTTCGTCTTACACTGTACGTAGCATATTTTACCTGGAGTTTAAAATTAGAATGTTATGGACGATGCAACGATCTTGAACACTCTAGTGCATTCGTAATATTGAATGTGGTATGTTATTATTTCTCTGTAAATATTTTTAAAAGTAAGCCAATAGCAATTTTTACATTGTTACTTAGGAAACATTTCTTTTGGTTTGTCTGTTCTCAGATCTGAAGATGGTAGTTAATGTATAGAAACTGGTCATCACTATCTAAATAATTTTTCAATATCAAATTCGATTCGGACAATATATAGACGAATTCTGAAACTTCATGGAAAGTTTTTAAAATTGCTTACTTTATGTCTCGAATAACGCCAATCATCACAGTATAGACAGCGCTTTTCTGCAGACAGAACTGCGATAGCTATATATAGGTTGAAGATTACATGTTGCTGGACTATTTTCAGTGTACCTATTGTAGCAATCTGCAGGGCCTTATTGCGTGCGTAGAAAATAAAAGCTTTAGGGAGTTGAGAGCGAACTGCATAGAGGGAACTGACCGCGATTAGATTGTTGCCTCTGATGAAATGTACTTAAGTCATTTTGGTGAAGATTCATTACTTTCAGATTTTGTCGATTTATCTCTGTCAAGTTTTCTATTATTGGTAGTGTCGACTGCATATCTTGCAATGGGTCATACTTAGCTGGCGAGAGTCGTCTTTATCATGTCGTGGACTCCGTAACTAAACGGTAGGCCTTAACCGCAGCAGCGCCAAGAAGGATAGCAAATAATGATTTCTCAGTTGTTGTGCCTATACGATATCGTAAGAAGAACACACAGTTAAATATGCAACTCATTTGAGAGTACACGGATAGCGAAAATTATGGATAGAGGTACTACCCCTGGCAGAAATAATGGCTCACAACTGGCTGGATACAGAGTCGAACTGAGACTGGATGACAAATACCTGAAGTATCCGGACACCTGTTAGTGGATATTAATACGGGATATACCCACCGGTTCCCGTTTGGCATCTTGATATCTGCTGGAAACACTTTCAGTGTGGTGTCTGGATGTCTGTGAAGGAATGAAAGCCCAGTCTTCCTCCAAAGAGGAAAGCAGAGAAGGAAGGCAATGATGTTGGACGCTAGGATTTGAGCGAAGTCGATATTCCCACTCATCCCAAAGATGTTCCACCGGGTTCAGGTTGCGATTCTGAGCAGAGAAGTCCATTCCCGGAATGTTAGTCCACACACTGTTGCGTCACGGATGCTGCTGTTTCACAAGATGCATTGTCATGCTGATGCTGGCATCGTTTCCGAACTGTACGTGATAGAAAATGCTGCATTCCAAATTTAGAGTTTCCTTAAGTAAAATATAGATATCAAATCCTAACCGCGAAAATCACGTCTGCACCATGACACCATTTCGTTCTGTGTCACTGCTCACACTACATATGATGGCAGGTAACGTTCAACAGGCGTTCCTCAAACTCAAACCTTTCCGTCCGATTGCCACGGGTTATAGCATGATTCTTCGTTCCAAGTCTCTCGTTTCGGTAGAGATACTATCCAGTAGCGTCGGTCTTTAGAGCATCTCAAGCGTCGCTTAGCAGACTACAGACGTACGTGGCATACGAGGAGCTGTTCGGCATTGTACCCGTTCCCTACAACCCCTGTGTACAGCCAGTGTGCTACCGGCACTCCTGGTAGCTCTCTGGAACTCGCGAGTGATTCCTTGCGTTCATTTCTTGCGATTTTATACAATCACTTCATGATATTCGGCATTTCCGTCAGTAAATCACACCTGCCTGGTATTGGTTTAATTGTGGCTGTTCCTTGGCGTTTACAATTCACAGTCACTTCACTTGACGAAGGGTCTGTTCCTAAAGACTGGAAAGTAGCACAGGTCACACCAATATTCAAGAAAGGAAATAGGAGTAACTCATTGAACTACAGGCCCATATCACTGACCTCAATTTGCGGTAGGATTTTGGAGCATATACTGTACTCGAACATTATGAATCACCTTGAAGCAAATGACTTATTGATGCATAACCAACACGGATTCAGAAAATATCGTTCTTGTTCAACACAGCTAGCTCTTTATTCCCATGAAGTAATGAGTGCTGTCGACAAGGGAATCAGATCGATTTCATATTATTATATTTCCAGGAGGCTTCTGAGAGAGTTCCTCACAAGCGACTATTAATCAAATTGCGTGCATAAGGAGTATCGTCTCAGTTGTGTGACTGGATTCGTGATTTCCTCTCAGAGAAGTTACAGTTAGTAGTGATAGACGGTAAATCATCGAATAGAATAGAAGTGATATCTGGCGTTCCGCAAGGTAGTGTCACAGGCCCTCTGTGGTTCTTGATTTATATACATGATCTAGGTGATAATCTGAGGAGCCCTCTTAGATTATTTACAGATGACGCTATAATTTACCGTCTAGTAAAATCATCAGACGATCAGTTCCAATTACAAAACGATTTAGAGAGAATTTCTGTATGGTGCGGAAGGTGGCAGTTAGCACTAAACAAAGAAAAGTGCGAGATCATCCACCGGTACTAAAAGATATCCGATAAATTTTGGGTATACGATAAATCGCACAAATCCAAGGGCTGTCAATTCGACTAAATACCTAAGAATTACAATTACGAGTAACTTAAATTGGAAAGACCACATAGATAATATTGTGGGGAAGGCGAAACAAAAACAGCACTTTGTTGGCAGAACACTTAGAAGATGCGGCAAACCCGTTAACGAGACAGCCTACTTTACATTTCTCCATCTTCTGCTGGAATATTGCTGCGCGGTATGGGATCCTTACCAGGTAGGATTGACAGAGGACATAGAAAAAGTGGAAAGAAGGGCAGCTCGTTTAGTGTTATCGCGCAACAGAGGTGAGAGTCACTGATATGATACGCGAGTTGGGGTGGTAGTCACTGAAGCAAAGGCGGTTTTCTTTGCGGCGAGATCTATTTACAACATTTCTATCACCACTTTTCTCTTCCGAATGCGAAAATATATTGTTGACACCCACCTACGTAGAGCAAAATGATCATCATAATAAAATAAGAGAAATCAGAACTCGAACGGAAAGATTTAGGTGTTCCTTTTTTCCAAGCGCCATTCGAGAGTGGAATAGTACTTAAGTGTGAATTGCAGAGTAACCATGTAGATGTAGATCATAAATCGACTTGGGTAGCTTACGAAGTGTTGAAAGGTCCCTTGATAGATCTGTTACTAGTCCACATTCCAAGTCACTGAGCTTCCCTAACTGACCTACTCTGCTGTTACTGCTCCTCTACTAACAACGCAATACTCTGTGCCGCCAGCCAACACATGTTTGGCGCGAAGTAATCTTCGCTGGACAGTTGCGCCGCTCCAAGGCGAATGTGAGAAGCACGCTCGGCAGCGCTGGTAGCAGCCAGCGTCAGCGAGCAGTGTGAGAAAGACAGAAGGGTCTTCTAGCAAAGGAGATGTCAGTTACGTGTAAACTGAAGGTGGTTAGGGGAGAAAGGAAACGAAAGGAAACGGAGGGGGGGGGGGGGATGTCTAGTGTCAGCTGCATCGGGATGTTACGCAGAATCAGCGGCGACGAGTGAAAATGTGTGCCGGACCGTGATTCGAACCCTGGATCTCCGGCTTACTAGGCAGGTGGGTTAACCACCGCGCCATCGGGTACAGCGTTATCGCAACTGGGCGGACTATCTCGGTACGCCTGACGGCAGATCCACATTCCCATCGAATGCCACCCGTCCGCAGTTTCTGTCCATTTCCTCCAAGTTCGCTACTCTGAGATTCCCACATGAGGTGGACGTATTTGTGCATCTGCACAGAAGAAGGTGGTCCGTTGCCCAGGTAGTCTTAATTACTTACATGAATGCATGGTGTCTGTTCTTTCGCACATGTCCGAAAGAACAGACACCACGCATTATAGTTACATATTTTCACTCGTCAGCGTGATTCCGCGTAATGTCTCAAAGCAACTGACAGCAGCAATCTCCCCCCCCCCCCCTTTTCCTTCGTTCCCTATCTCCCCCTGTCAACCTTCAATTTACATATAATGCATCACCGCTGCCGATTCTGGGTGATGTCTGTTCTTTCAGACATGCCTGAAACAACAGACAACACCCATTCATATACTTAATTGTGAGTTAGGTGTCGAACGCACCTGGGTATGCCAGCCGAGTGGAACTGTTTGAGTTCTGCCAGGTGATACTCCTGCCTGCGGTTTGGGAGGGGAAGCAGCCCACCTTGTGTTCGGTGGCGACGTTATCAATGATATATGCCTGTGGGATTGCGTGAAGGATTGCGCTCGATTGAATGATGCGGTCGGACATTGTACGGAAACGGTATATGCACTTTGTTTCATAGAGTTTACGGCAAGAGTACGTACCTTCCATTACTTTTCTGTTAATGCTGAGTGGAATTCACCATACGTTTATGTACAGTATGTACTTGACAACAATCAGCTTGAAATAATATGTACTGTGCTATGTTATTGCGATAAGAGAGTGTTATCATCGTGGTGGTTGGGGCTGTGCAACTGTTGTACAGCAGGTGCAGGAACACTGTTTGGGCGCACTCATTGTGCTTTGCATGGCCCTTTTGGTTCTGTCAGGTTACAGTGAGCTCGTTTTGTATCTCAGCTCGTCTTTCCACAGATTGTCCAGGTTCTCTACGACAGCAGTACCCGACCTGAAGTACAACAAGAGAAGCACTACTTCGTTTTGTTATGCTCCACTCTGTACCGTTCTCCCAGATCACTTCGCCCCGCTATCACCGTACCGTTGGTGGGGTGGACCAGACTTTGGGTACAGTAAGTTAAGAGTTACAGTTTGAAATATCATCTATCATCTATCTGCTTAAATTTCACCAATGCAGTTTAATAACTTTCTTCAAGAATAAGCCATAACTTTTGAAGACACACTTGATCATCTGCATAAATTAAAAACAGGTAGACCAAACAAAATATTTTATATTCTGTTCAGTATATGGGGGCTGACTATTCGCGTAACAGCACAATCTGTTAAGTCTAGTCTGTTGGTCGGAATACAATATGCTTCAGGTCACAGCATCATCACAACCAGGTTATCCTCATCATCTTGAACTATTTCCAACCCCCGGCTGGGTCTGTTTGAAACACAAACCTTTCCATCTAGTCCTGCTTCCCCACCATCTTTCTGTCTTCAGGCCTCGCCTCTATATTCATCACACTCCTCCACACCTTTCAGGCATCTGTGCCTTGGTTTTCCTCTTGGTCGTTTCCTTCGCATCTCCATGTCACGCACCTTCTTGGAAATCCTCTTGTTTTCCATTCTCTTTATGTGGCATTATCATCCTAGCCTTGTTGTTTCTTATCCTGCTCTACAACGGTTCCTCTTCCACTATTTCCCTCATCCTAGCATTTCTCATCTTATCTCTCCCTGTTACTACTATCGTACTTCTGAGGAATTTCATTTCATATAACTGTAATCTGCTTACATCTCTTTTATTCATTACTCCTGTTTCAGATGCACAAGTCAGTATTGTTATATAGTAAATTCTACGTATTACTTTTTTACTATTTAGCGAGGTGTCTTTCTTCTAAACACGTTCCTAACACTTAGCAGGAATGCTTCTGCCTGTCTGCCACTTTCACTAATCTAGTTCCCATTTCTTCTATTTCCCGCTACCTCACTTCACAAGTACTGCACCTACCACTTTCTTCGGTTGTTCACCTCCAATCGTTATTCCTCTAATCGGCCTATCTTTCTTTCTAGGTCCTAGTACGATCCCTCACTTTTTTTTACATTACATGCCGTTCCACACTGCCTTACGATTTTTTTCTATGCATCCAGCTATTCCTGATCTCCCCCTCCCTCTTTCCCCAAATTGTCAAGTCATCAGCAAACACCATTAATTTCATGTTGCCTTATCTAGCTTTTTCTTTTTCTTTTTTTAGCCACCTTATGTAATCCAAGTTCTCAGAGAACAGATGTCCTATCATCTTGTCTCTTCTCCTTATCAGTGTTTTCCACAAATTCCTTTCCTCTCCCATCTGCGCAGAACCTTCTCGTTCCATATTTTATAAGTATGATTAATTTTCAACATTCGTATGTTGCACCACATCTCAAATGCTTCGATTCTCTTCTGTTCCGGTTTTTCTACAGTCCATGTTTCACTACCATACAATGCTGTACTCCAGATGCACATTCTCAGAAATTTCTTCCTCAAATTAAGGCGTATGTTTGATACTAGTAGATTTATCTTGGCCAGGAATGCGTTTTTTGCCAGTGCTAGTCTGCCTTTGATGTCCTCCTTTCTCCCCCTGTCATTAATTGTTTTGCTCCCTAGTTAGTAGAATTCCTTATCTTCCTCTACTTGGTGACCATCAATCCTGATGTTAAGTTTCTCACTGTTCTCATTTCTGCTACTTCTCATTACTTTCGTCTTTCTTATATTTGCTCTCCGTCCATATTCCCTACTTATTAGATTGTTCATTCCATTCAGCAGATGAAGTAATTCTTCTTCACTTTGACGGCCGCTGTGGCCGAGCGGTTCTAGGCGCTTCAGTAGAGAACCACGAGGCTGATACTGTGGCAGGTTCGAATCCTGTCTCGAGCATGGATGTGTGTGATGTCCTTAGGTTAGTTAGGTTTACATAGTTCTACGTCTAGGGGACTGATGACCTCAGATGTTAAGTCTCATAGTGCTTGGAGGCATTTGAACCATTTTCTTCTTCACTTTCACTAATTATGGCAATGTCATCAGCGAATCGTATCATTGATATCATTCCACCTTGGATTTTAATTCCACTCCTGAATCTTTCTTTCATTTCCGTCATTGCTGCTTCGATGTACAGATTGAACAGTAGGGGTGAAAGACTACATCACTGCCGTACACCCTTTTTAATCCGAGTGATTCATTCTTGGTTGTCCACTCGTATTATTCCCTCTTGACTGTGGTACATATTGTATATTATCCGTCTCTCCATATAGCTTACCCCTGTTTTTATGAGAATTTCGAATATCTTCCACCATTTTACTTTGTCGAACGCTTTTTCCAGATCGACGAATCCTATGAAGGTTTCTTGATTTTTCTTTGGTCTTGCTTCCATTATTAACCGCAACGTCAGAATTGCCTCTGTGGTTCCTCTACCTTTTCTAAAGCCGCATTGATCGTAACATAATACATCGTCAATTTTCTTTTCCATTCTTCTGTATATTCTTCTTCTTAACAATGTGAATCCATGACCTGTTATGCTAGTTGTGCGATAATTCTCCCACTTGTCAGCTCTAGTAGTCCTCAGAATTGTGTGGATGATATTTTTCCGAAAATCAAATTTATGTCGCCACAGAACGTGATTAATCGTTTTGTTGCCACTTCCCCAAATGATTTTAGAAATGGAATTTTATCTATCCCTTCTGCCTTATTTGATTTTAAGTCCTCCAAAGCTCTTTTAAATTCTGGTTTGATACTGGATCCCTTATCTCTTCTAAATCGACTTCTGTTTCTTCTTCCATCAAATCAGACAAATCTCCCCCCTCATAGGGACTTTCATTGTACCCTTTCCATCTATCCGCTCTCTCCTTTGCATTTAAGAGTGTAATTCCAGCTGCACTCTTAATATTATCACCCTTGCTTTTAATGTCACCGAAGTTTGTTTTGAGTTCCCTGTATGCTGAGTCAGTCTTTCAGACAATCATTTCTTTTTCGATTCATTTACGTTTATCATGCAGCCATTTCGTCTTAGTTTCTCTGCATTTCCTATTTTTTACATTCTTGAACGACTTGTAATTTTGTGTTCCTGAATGTCTTTGAACCTCTTTGTACTTTCTTCTTTCCTCCATCAACTGAAATATTTCTTCTGTTTATTCGCAATTCCATTCCTTGTACCTATGTTTCTATTTCGAACTTCAGTGATTGCTCTTTTCAGAGATGTCACTTCCTTTTCAACTGTACTGCCTACTGAGCTATTCCTTATTGCTGTATCTATAGCCTTAGAGAACTTCAAGTGTATCTCGTCATCCTTTCGTCCTTTCGTATCCCACTTCTTTGTATGTTGATTCTTTCTGACTAATCGCTTAAACTTCAACCTACTACTACACTGTGTCTGATTCTATATTTGCTCCTGGATACGCCTTACAGTCGAATATCTGATTTCAGAATCTCTGTCTGGCCATGACATTATTTAATTGAAATGTTTCCGCATCTCCTGGACTTCTCCTAGAATATCTCCTCTTCTTGTGGTTCTTGAACAGAGTATTAGCAATAACTAGCTAAAATTTATTGCAGAACTCAGTTTGTCCTTCTCCTGTCTCCCTCCTAGTACCAAGCTCATATTCTCCTTTAACTATTTCTTCTACTTCTTCCCCTACAACCACATTCCAGTCCCCCATTTACTTTCTGCATTATCAGTTCGGTATCGTCATCTTTTTTTCTACCTCTTCATCTTTCTGCGTTGGCTTGTATACCTGAACTATCGTTGTCGATGTTGGTTTGCTGCTGATTCCGATAAAACGACCCTATCACTGAACTGTTAATGGTAACACACCCTCTGCCCCAGCTTGCTATTCATAACGAATCCGTTATACCATTTTTCTGCTGGTGATGTTCTATACTCAAATGACAAGAAACCCTTGTCTTCATTCGATTTAACTTCACTGACGCCCATTATATCTCGATTGAGCCTTAGCATTTCCTTTTTCAGATTTTTTAGTTACCCTACAACATTCAAGCATGTGCTATTCCATACCCAGAATCGTAAGACGTTATCCTTTCTTTGGTTTTTCAATCTTTTTCTCGTGGTCACCTGCTTCTTGGCAATCCCCTCCCGGAGATCCGAATGGGGGACTATTCCTGAACTTTCTGCCAGTGGAGAAATCGTCATGACACTTTTTCAGTTACAGGCCACATGTCCTGTGGATACACGTTACGTGTCTCTAATTCAATGGTTTCCATTGCCTTCTCCATCCTCATGCCATTGGTCATTGGCTGCACGGAGTGGCCGCGCGGTTTGAGGCGTCTTGTCACGGACTGCGCGGCCCCTCCTGCCGGACGTTCGAGTCCTCCCTCGGGCATGGGTGTGTGTGTTGTTCTTAGCATAAGTTAGTTTAAGTAGTGTGTAAGTCTAGGGACCGATGACCTAAGCAATTGGGTTCCTTAGGAATTCACACTCATTTAAACATTTGATCATTGCTGATTCTTCCGCCTTTAGGGGCAATTTCCCACCACTAGGACAAGAGAGTGCCCTGAACCTCTTTTCGATTCTCCGCTCTCTTTGACAAGTCAGTTTGCAGAGTAAGGGTGCCTTCTTATGCCGGAAATCTTCGGCCGCCAATGCTGATTATTAATCAAGATATAACCCGGTGGCGGTTTTCTAACCGGGTCCTAGGACATTTTTAATACTAATCAAAGACGGCACCCTATAGACAACCACAATATTATGTTTACCATATACGGAGATAGACATGGTGCAGCATATACAGTTGATGGGTTGAATCCTAGGAGCAGGCAAAGATCCACCTCTTGTGAATGAACTGTAGTCATTGAGGAAAGGTATAAGGTTGTACGATACATACAGTCAATGCACTATGTAAGTGAAATGTGTGAGGAATAACGCGTAGAAAATACTACTCACAAAAAGTTAAAGTGCTCCGCGTGTTGACAGAGCGGCCATACTGTGAAGATAAAAACAGGTAACGGCAGTCGGAATTTGAAGGGGAAGGCACAGCGAGACACTGTTGGCGTTTTTCCACAAAACGTCACAGCAAACCCAATTTCATATAAGGGCAGGGAACCATAATAAAAGACACAGAACTCCCTGAAAACTCTGATTCAAGGAATTACCCATAAAGACACGGGCAAAATACGGTTTATTTGTATTTCTATTTATGAGGAACCCGTCTGCGCATTGTTAGATTTCGGAAGTGCGGTGACAGCGATTGATGAGCAATGGTTCAGTCAACAAAAGGCCCTCTGAACTCGCATACGGCCTGAAATTAGAGACGAACAGGAGAAACATAGGGCTCTGAACAATAACACGATAGGAATGATGGGACGGTTTCTTGCTAAAATCAAAGTGGGTCCATATACATGGAAGCTTAACTCAGGGATAATATCAACTTTTTATATCTGGGATTCACAGTCAAGTTGATCTTTACGAAAGACCTAATATGTACGTCAGTGACTGTAACACTTTCTTACTTTCACGATTGCAGTTGTGGCCTTAGGTCATTATCAAGTACAGATTTTTGTGGCTTAAAAGTTGACATGGCTTAAAGCCACAAACATCTGCACTTGATAATGGCCTAACGCCGAAATTGCAATCGTAAAATAAAGAAATTGTTACAGTCACTGGCGTAAATATGTATTTTACAAAGGATAATATCAGGTTGTGTATCAGGACGTGATCCTATAGCGAAGGTAGGGTTGATATCAGATTGAGTAGGAAACAGATTTTACTTTAAATCGGACAATGTGGTGCCTTTCTGTCCTAAAATCGGTGAACAGAACTCAATAGGAGGGATTCATAACAAACAAGTACCTCAGCTGATAGCTCAGTTAAACGTAATAATGATCTGTTAAGGTATCACCAGGGCTAGGAAGACAAGAAACGTATTTAGGCTACTTGCCAGGAATTTGCAGATGTATTGACCACTGAGTAGGGAAGCATCTCATTAATGGAATACGTAATAGAATTGATGAATGATATTGTACTACGTACGCCACCTTTGACTCCCCTACTTAGGACGAAAATTCTGCGGCAACTGATAGAGCAGGACATGTATCACGAAAAGGTAATACGCCCAGTGAGGAGTACAGACCAGTAGTAAAATAGAGAGAGTTGAAGAAGAAGATGGTGCCTCTAACTGATTGCATTTGAGTTTCGACTGGCTCAAAGGAGCTAACGTCCTCACTACCCTTGACATAAACCAAGCATGTTATCTGATAACCCTCCGCTGAGAAATCTGAATCTCACGACGTTTACTATTGACTAGAACGTTTATGATTCTTAAAGACTTCCTTTTGGTTCATCCCCCGCTTCTGCTGTATGGATCAAATATTTTATAATATTAAGTTTGTGGATGAGTATAATTATTTGGATAACCCTGTAATTTATAGTAAAATTTGAACGAACATTGTCGCCATCCACACAAAGAGTCGAAGTGTCTTAGAAAGGCAGGACTTACGGTTAATCCAGAAAAAATGAAGATATCACTGCCAAAATACAGTTTTCAGGTCATGTGGTAACACCAGATGGCCCAGGGATGGTACATTCAGTTGCAGAACTTCTTCCCCGAAAAAATAGTAAAGGATTAGCCAGATTTATAGGAATGTCAAATTTCTTTATGATATTAATTCGCAGATTTGCACAGAAAGCTGCCACGCTCAACGATTTGAGGAAAACAAAAAAAAAAAAAATATTTGTGTGGTGGAGGGGGGGGGGGGGGGGGCAAACGCAACAAGAAGCCATCAGTGTCTTAAATCACCGGCTAAGCAAGGGTCCCGTGGTATGTGGTAGCACTGCCTGAGTTCACAAAACAATTACGCTGCAGACCAGAGTTTCTTTCTATGGACGCATTTTATGTCTCAATTGGTTCTTTCCCTTGAGGGCATCTACTTCCAGATCAGCTGTGTACGTGCTGAAGAATATATTTGCCCACCAGCACACTACTTACGGGCAATGCCACGTATTCTTCCCTCGAATGCATTTAGGGATTTTTGTGAAAATTCAGGCGTCGGACATAGTAAACAGCACCATACTAGCTGTCATATGTGGAAATGGCTAACAGAAACTTGTTTTCAATGTTAATAGTTTACCGCAGCAAAGATTAAGGGGGTTAGAACAAATCCCTACCATGGCTCATGCTAGCCTTCAGCTCTGTGAAACATGACAATCTCCGCGCTACCCCTCCACAGTTGCTCCTGGGCTTTAGGGTCATGACCTTCTGAGTAGCTTTTGTCTATGGAGGACCTGTTCGCATAGAAGATAACACCCTAGCAATTAGTTACTCAGAGGAGAAGGGCTACGAACAACATCTTCAAAGTGCATCAACAAGAGAGGCAAAAATATAACAGAAATTGACAGTGAAACAACTACCAACTGTGTGACCAGGCAATGGTACAAAATTTGGAGACCACCAGCAAGGTAGTGGATAAAACTCATGCGGGATCCTGGGAGATCTTAACTCCAGCGACATTGTTACTATTTGATCTTGAGAAGTGCAGAACGTTAAGACGCTATTTCTCCCAAGTTAAGCCGGTGGCTGAATGTATTGATAAGTAACATCGCATATTGTTGGGTTATTCGAAGGGCGGAGACCCCATCTACAGCTTCGTTAGGGGCAGTACCTGCTGTGAGTTGGAACATATATACTGCGAAGCGATCTGTGCTGCGCACTAGCGCCACACTGATGTAATGAGAAGCACATTCGGCAGTGGCAGTAGCAGTCAAGAATAATAAGAAATTTGGGATGGACTGAAGGTACTTCTAGAATCGTAGTTGTCAGTTGCTTGTCGGACGGACCTAGCTACGCCAGCCTAATGGAACTGGTGTGAGCTTTGTTGGGTAATACAGCATCCCATGACTTGGAATGGGAAGCCGCACAGTTTGTGCTCGATGGTGATATTGCCGATGATATAAGCTTGTGGGGCTGCATAAAGGACTGAGTCTTCTCGACTGAATGATGCAGTCGGGCACTGTGTGGACACGGTACATGAATTCTGTAAAATACACTTTGCGGCAGGAGAGTGTACTTTCCATTAGTTTTCTGTTTTTGCAGAGCGGAATCCACTTCGTTTTCTGTACAGTACTTACTTGACCCATCTGTAATTGATATGTTCTGTGCTGTGTTGCTGCGATAATAGGCTGTTATCAGTGTAGTGATTGGGATCAAGCGACTGCTGTGCTCAGTAGGTGTGGGAACAATGTTTGTGCTCACTTGCTGTAGCTTACATGGTTCTAGCAATTATTTATCCAGTTACACTGAGCTCGTTTGACATTTCAGTTTGTACTCTAAGTGAGACTGTCTGGGACTGCCATATGTTAGCCCTGTGTAAATTTAATGATCTGATGTATCGAGTGTATTGCACGACAATACTACAAACACTGCTGTGCTATTTTAATAGTACATATTATTAAGCATTTTAGAACAGTGTTAAGATTGAGTCGGAATGCTATCTACTTGCTTATACAGCGCAGTAGCCGGGTTTGGTACTAATATTTGTGATGATAGCAGTTATTAACATACTTTGAGGGGTATAGTTTAATGTGCTTTGAAATTATGGCCATTTTGCTACAAGTGTGTGTCAGGCGAGTAGTAGTGAACATATGGATGGCCACTGATTGTATGACACGACGTTAATACGGTTTCCTTTGCAGATGAACCTATTGTGGGATTCTGTGTTGTAAATAACTTGTGTCTATGTGGTCGCCGCAACGCTGTGTCCTGAACCATGTTGTATACCGACTACGAGATTGTGGTGGTACATAAAAAAACCAGCCGTATTTGCTGGGCATGATATAAAACGTATTGTTTGGTCAACCAATTTTTAATGCAAATTGGTGATTTATTATGTTTTTAAAGTTTATGGCTTATCCCGAGGAATGTTAAATTAAACTGCATTTTTTAAATTTAATCTAATAGATGCTTTTAAATCATAACTTGTTGAAACTGGCACTATGCGCTAATCGTACCTAAAGCCGGTTCTACATCATCACCTCCATTTTATACTGGCGGCTCTGCCTCTCGTGGAATCTTGCAGTCAAATCCGTATTACATAGAGGTGTACAGTTAGGTCTAATGAAGTTGTGCAGGTACGTAATTCCAGTCTTTCGTCTACCGACGACCATAGGTTTACAGGGGTTGAGACATCTGGGGAAAGCCTTTTAAATAGTGGCAAGTGATATGCAATCTTGCATTGTCTTCTCAAATCGTCTTGAACATCTCGAGGACAGGACTCAGGCATCAGTCTCAACATGTCGCTGTTGCAATGACCAATGTCCATTTAAGCTTCTTTGGAACCAGAGGTAATCATGTCATGTATCCAATGGCACTGCAGAAAGTAACGCCAGGTATTGCACCTGCATGACAATTACAGTGTGGAGACATTGCTGTCAGGCAACATTCATTCTCCTTCGAGTCTCCATACATGGTTACATGCACAGGAAACAGGACTTGGTTGAAAAGACTACGTGCTGCCACTACTGGGTTCCGGCCGAAGTGGCCGAGTGGTTAAAGGCGCTGCAGTCTGGAACCGCAAGACCGCTACGGTCGCAGATTCGAATCCTGCCTCGGGCATGGATGTTTGTGATGTCCTTATGTTAGTCAGGTTTAACTAGTTCTAAGTTCTAGGGGACTAATGACCTCAGCAGTTGAGTCCCATAGTGCTCAGAGCCATTTGAACCATTTTGAACTACTGGGTTCCATATTCTCTTTGGGCACACCACCGTCAGCGTGTTTCTGAATGCTACCGCTTCAAAGGTAGCCTTAACGATTCTCGCTGTATGGAAACTCTGTGATGCTCCAGAGACAGTTGCACTGTCCATCTGGAAACTTAAATTGCTGCACACAAGCCAATTTCCTGAATCATATGCAACAATGTGCCTGCCCTCCTGGGTGCTGGTCGAATGAGGCCTTTGATTCCTGCATGAGGAAAGTTTTGCCCTGTTTTTCCACATCCACAGAAGGTGCGGTCGCACTGAATTGCTTATCATTCGTATACCCAATCGTGTATTACTATACGTGTCATTTTGATATTTGTAGCATGTCATCTTCAAGGGTACCCAATTTTAACGCTAAGCATCTATCTTGACAGCCCTGTAGCTGCCTGTCCCTTTTGTTCACGGACAAGTAGTCCTTTTGTCTCACGGTTGTCTATCGACTCAGACGTAGTGCGTAGGCCCGCATCTCGTGGTCGTGCGGTAGCGTTCTCGCTTCCCACGCCCGGGTTCCCGGGTTCGATTCCCGGCGGGGTCAGGGATTTTCTCTGCCTCGTGATGGCTGGGTGTTGTGTGCTGTCCTTAGGTTAGTTAGGTTTAAGTAGTTCTAAGTTCTAGGGGACTGATGACCATAGATGTTAAGTCCCATAGTGCTCAGAGCCCGTAGTGCGTGGTCTACTGTCGGTCTGTGGTGGTTCCTATCGGACCAAACTGCTAAAGTCATCGGTCCGTGTGGTTACTCACTACTTAATCTAACTTAACTTCCGCTTAGGACAACATGCACATAACACATGCCCGAAGGAGGACTCGAACCTCCGTCGGGGGCAGCCGCTCAAGCCGTGGCAAGGTGCCTCAGAGAGCGCGTCTACTCCGTGTGGCTACTGTTGGTCTGTGCTACTATTATATCTTAACTATTATATCAGTAAGCGTAAGTGTGATATGAAGTAGACTGTTTTGTATTTTTAGGAAGAATGAATATAAGCTGCAATCCTGATGTACCTATCTCAACACTAAGTTGTCTTTTTTTTCATTATTACTCCACTGGCATAACAGTCCACTCACTACACGTCATTTAGAGTCTTCTCAGGATTTAAAATATTTTATCCCATTTTACATAAAGGAGACGGCATATTATGGTGTTTCTTATGCGCAATGTCGCGTGCTTCTACCTCTCATGCACCCCATCTAAAATTTGAAAATTAACTTTTTATTTTTAATTCCTTTACTTCAGTATATTATTAGAAAGTGTTAAGAAAGCATGGTATTTCAGACTGATCGATCGAATTTTCCAGCGTTCATTCACTAACACCCTTTACAACAGTGTGGAAAAAATCCTTTCCTAGATAGTGTTGGTAGTGTCCTGTAACAAAGGACGATGCATAATAATAACATCCATCTTCGTTTGTTTTGAACTGCCCTTCACAGACGATTTTCTCGAATAGCCTGATCCACTCGCTGAAAAAGATCATCGGTTGACATTAGCTTCCTTCTCTGGCTGCCTGCATTATGGACATCATTACGTCTTGCTTCAAAGTTCTTGCAGCATTGCCGCACTTTGCTCTCAGGCACGACAGTTACATTACGTGGGCTTCATGAAATCAGGTGGAGACCCTCAGCGTGAAGAAACCGAATGACAGCACACACTTCACGCTTGGTGAGCCACACAACTGTTCTAGGCATCTTCGCATGTTCATCGTGCGCTCAGAACCGAAAAAATGGATGTGACGCGAGCTATGGGCTTACTATAGACAATGCGCTGCGCTGTTGTTTTAATTTCGCTACCGTGTGTCATACTACAAGTGCTGTTCCAGAATAAAATGTAGTTAATTGCTTCAAAGGTGTCTTCTGACTGCCACGAAATTAATCGGAAACGCTGTATAGAAATGAGGGCACGAAGTTAAGTGGCTTCGGAGCCACGGTCCAAGTACTGCGAGCGCATCTAGAACAACAATAACTAGGCGCCGAATCGACAGGCAAACACTTTCTACCGTATATTTCAGCAGATATGACTATAGCTGAAGCATAAATAATCGCACCCAAAATCGGGGTCGCATTATACGAGAGAATAAAACAAAAATTGATACTTGTGTAAAGTAAAATCATTATAAAATAAAATGAATCACTCATCAATGCATTTAAAACACTGCAAAATCCTCAAACCATCATCTGAGGAAAGCAACTTCTCAAGTGCATTCTCACTTTCGTAGTTGAGTAGCTCGTCACACAGGTCCCATTCTGCACCTTGTGAACCGATTTCCGCTTCGTCATCAGTGTCGCATAACAAATAATCCTCAGTGCTATCCATAGCATTGAAAATACTACATTTCTCGAAGGATTTGCTCACTGTTTTCACTTATACTTTTTGCCATGATTTTTTTACGAAATCATAGTTTCAACTGTGTTTACGATCTCATCTCGCCATCCAATTGTTCCATTGTTCACGCATGTGGTCTTTGAATGGTTTATTCAGAGAGACGGCTAAGGGTTGTAGCATCGAAGTCAAACCACCCGGTATAACAGCAATCTTAGTATTTCTACTTGCTGTGTGATTTTTATTATTATCAGTAATAGGACTGCGAAACACATTCCACACCAGCAAACTAGGTTGATTTCGCAGAGTACCTGGTCGCCTCTGCCACGCATTTTCCATCTGCAATTTTACACCGTTCTCGTCCATCCACCTCTTTTCGTGAAAATGTACAAATATGCCAGGTGCAAATTTTATTTTAGGAATGTTTTTTCGCTCGTGAATGATCGTAGATTTTAAATTGGTTCTATCTGCCATGCAGATTAATACTGCTGTAATCTGGTCTTTTCATAGCCTGTGGTTCTGATTTGAACAGTTTTTACACCGTTTCTTCCCATAGTCTGTTGTTTACCATATCGGAGTCTGTCGGTGTTTCGTCCATAATTGCAATATGAGACGAAGGAAAGTTGTACTTTTGCCTTCTACGAGTAACAACTTTGTGAAAACTCGTAACGCTATGATCAAGATATTTCTGCAGTATCTATGTTTTTGTTTTCTGCTGTATTAACAGACTATTATTCTGTTCATGAAAAGATTGCACCAATCTACTGTTGCTTTAAATTCTTTGCCGTTCTTTGGCTAGGCTTGTAACAATTTCAATGGAGAAGCCCTAATAAATTATCTTGTAACAATTCTACCTCTGTTCTTGTGCCCCCTCTGCAACGCTATTTTCTAAATCCAACCAGCAAGATATTCCTCCTCTCGTAGAAGACTTTTTCATTTGAATGTTTTAAATAGCGTCTTCATTCTTTTGCTAGTCTCTTACTATCTTCTCTGTTATATCCAAAGCCCTTGCTGCAGCACTGTTGTTCGATAGTTTAGCCTTTTTTATGACCTTGAATCTTACTTCGCATTTCCTTCTTTTTGTTGGTTCCATCGTTAGGAACGAACTTTAAAAATTTTATTCCGATTACACTTACAGTACAAACTGTTTGAAGACAGAACACAAATTACAACAATACTTGCTAGCTGTACATAAGAGGTCGTTATTCGACACGTGCTTTCATGGGAAAAACCGTAACAATGCTGAAGGAGTCTTTTGCTGTACGACATGTGCAGCCGCATCAATTGTCTAGTAGCGCAAAGCGGGTATATCCACAAAACTGAATAGCCAATACGACACTTTTATAAAAAACTCAGAGTCATTACCCGAATAGGTGTGCGTATTATTATCCAGATGATCACTGTTCTAAACTAAATTTGTAGGCCGTTGATAGTTTGTGGATCGTCTTATAGGACAGGCATACGATATAACTGTGTATCTTTGACGAGAACTTATACCCCGTCTTACCTGAAGGTAGTCTTAACCACCCAGATATGCAGTAATTCCTCACAATTGAGTATAAGTCTAACATGATTCGTGAATTAACTGAGGGTGTCTATATATGTGTGATGTATATTGAGTTCGTCAGCCTACCCTCGTGCCAGGTGTGAGAGAACTGGACGCTCGCCAGACGGTTCAGGGGCTTAGCACGACGCTGGCGCCGAGCGCACGTGCTGAGTTGAGCAGTCGATTGCGCAACGCCGCATTGCCACGCCGTAACCTGACGAATGGGCGCTTGTACCTTCATTAGAGGAGCCCGCAATCGCTCGATTGCTCTAATAGGAGCCTAGGCATCCGACGCTCGGCCTTGCTGATTGAACCGCAAAGTCTCCTCTTTTCGTAGTGAAGGTTTACGTGTCGTGCTGTTACAAGACTCACTTGGCAAATATCTCAGAAGCGACACATTTTGGCACGTGAATTACAGTAATCTGAATCTGCCACTTGGTCCTCAGCCATTACAGTGTCAGCTGGTACACTGTTTTGAATATCAGTGTTTGTTAGGAGAGATGACAAAGGACCGACTGTAATCATCACTAATTGATACAAATAATCAATTTTGAGACTTTCCTCCGGATCAGCGGCTGTAGCATAAATTTTTTAGCTGTTGAAGTGTGACACCCTTACAAAATTTGGTGTGTTGTGTCTTGGTGCGCAGTGAGAACTCCTGTAGCCACTACTTCCAGTTATAAAATTGTAAAACCGGGCCGACCGGTGTGGCCGTGCGGTTCTAGGCGCTTCAGTCTGGAACCGCGTGACCGCTTTGGTTGCAGGTTCGAATCCTGCCTCGGGCATGGATGTGTGTGATGTCCTTAGGTTAGTTAGGTTTAAGTAGTTCTAAGTTCTAGGGGACTGATGACCATAGATGTTAAGTCTCATAGTGCTCAGAACCATTTGAACCATTTTTTGTAAAACCGGCTTAAAGTAACAGTAACATACAGTAACTAGCCACGTTTTTCTTTAGCCGCATATCGCTTCCTGCAGTCGAAGGAAATGAAAGAAAGAAGGAGACAAATTTTGGTTTGGAAATACCGACAGACATAAAATGCAGCTGTAGCGGCCGACTTAAACTTAATACGAGGTTGTGAGTCACTCAGCCCTCGCTTCGCAGCTTAAGAATCAGATTTTTCTTCCTTCATCCGTATGAATGATGGAGTGGTAATATTTTTCAGTGCATGTTTTGGTCATGTAGATGGGAAATATACGGAAAGAAAATGAAAAGAAAGTGTAAGTAGGCTGTTTAGGTTTTTTATTGGTAACGCCACCTCTGTATGACAATCACTGGCTGTGCTGTGGGCAGTCTGTGTCTGCTTTGTATTGTTGTAATACTCGCCATTGTAGTGTTAGGCAGCTGGCTGTGAACAGCGCGTAGCGTTGCGCAGTTGGAGGTGAGCCGCCAGCAGTGGTGGATGTGGGGAGAGAGATGGCGGAGGTTTGCAATTTGTCATGAACTGATATATATATTATGACTTGTGATGATATTAAGGTAAATACATTGTTTGTTCTCTATTAATATCTTTCATTTGCTAACTATCCCTATCAGTAGTTAGTGCCTTTAGTAGTTTGAATCTTTTATTTAGCTGGCAGTAGTGGCGCTTGCTGTATTGCAGTAGCTTGAGCAGCGAAGATTTTTGTGAGGTAAGTGATTTGTGAAAGGTATAGTTTAATGTTAGTCAGGGCCATTCTTTTGTAAGGGATTTTGAAAGTCAGATTGCGTTGCGCTAACAAAGTATTGTGTGTCAGGTTAAGCACAGTCGTGTAAGAATTGTTCAAAGGGGAAGTTTCATATGGCGACCCTTAGCCTAGGATACCTCACTGGAATCTTCTGATTTTTTTCTTGTAGTTTGTGTATTTAGTGTAGCTTTTGTTTATTGCTAACGCGTAATTGTAGAGAGAATCTCCTTTGTAGTTGCAGTCTTTCATTGTTGTACTGTAAAACAGTTGTGGCATGCATGTAGATTTGCACCAAGTATTTCGCAGCTGCGCTGGTAATTAACTAGATATTATTTTCAGTGCTATGTTAATGTGTTCTCTTATTTTTGATCTTCAAATTGTGCTTTTCTTTGTTATCGTGTGAAATACTCTGACAATAATGGCGTGTGAAAAACGTAATACTAGGCTCCAAAGTAAACTGAGAAATGACAGTGAAGACGAAAGCAGTGTGTTAACGCCACCATGTAATGAATTAACAAATATTCAAAGTAGTAATTTGGTAACTGTGCATAGGGAAATGGAGCGGGCGTCAAATAATGGTGTAGACATTGAAACATGTAGAGAACAGGGAAGCATTATCGATCGATCGGTCGGCAACAGCTCGCCTCAGGAATCCGAAATGACAGGAAACAATCTCGCAAATACTGTAGATTCAGGTTTTGGATCCTCACCGTTTTCTCAAATAAGTCAAGACACATTTTCTGCTTGTCAAAATGTGAATGTTGCCGGTGCAAATGCACTGCCGAACAGCGTAGAGAAACAGATTCCAGACACTAAAACATTATTATTGCAATTAATGCAACAAATGGAACAAAATCAGAGACAAACACAGCAACAGTTAGACACAGTGGAACAAAATCAGAGACAAACACAGCAAAAGCTTCAAAAGTTAGACACAGTGGAACAAAATCTTAAAAAGTTAGACTCATTGGAGCAAACTCTTGAACAAACACGTGAAGATTTAACTGCTGAGTTACATAACATTGAATCTAAATGTCAAAAAGTCTGTAATGACGTAAAAACACAAATTTGTGAGCATTTTCAACCTATTTTTTCGCGGCATGAAAATGCATTACAGAATCACGAAGCAGCCATAAAAGAACTGCAAATTATTGTTCATGAAAATCATGAGACCTTGCAAGCTAAATTTGACTCAGTTGCATCTACCGATTCGGTTACGCAACTTGCAAAAACTCAGGAAAACTTTAAGGACACAGTAGATACTCTGAAACTTGGTTCAGAAAAACACACTGAAGAAATAAGTACACTATCGGATAAAGTAGCCGAACTTTCGGATCAGGTCACTAACTTATCTACAAAGGTAGATGATGATCTGAATGACACAAGACCCGTAGCCTTCACTGACACAGAAGAGTATGAACAAATAAGAAAATTCAAACAAAATCAGAATCAAATTAATACACAACACCAAAGAGAAATCCGGGAAGTACAAGATCAGCTGACACAGGTAATACAAGAATTACGTATTTCAGAGGACACTCGCGCTCCAACACGGGAAGAGGGACTTAGAAACACGGAAAAGCCGCAAAATAATAACACAGGGCATTTCGGAAATTATGAAAGAAATTGGCAATGTGCACCGAATTTTGAGATGGAACCGCCGACACGACGTAACAATGACCGATATGCTACTCGCCGACACGATGATTTTGACTATAAGCTGTTCATTACTACACGTAAATTCAAAACGTTTAAGAATTCTGCCAACGACATTCATCCACAAGCGTGGCTCCATCAATTCTCTCATTGTTTTCCTCCCAACTGGTCGTTGGAACACAGATTAGAATTTATGTGTGGCTACTTAGAGAATGAACCAGCTGTGAGAATGCGATCGGTCATTCACGATTGCCACAGTGAAGGAGAATTTTACCATGCCTTCCTCTCAGCATATTGGTCGCAAGCTACACAAGACCGTGTAAAACATGGCATCATAATGATGAAACATTTCGAACAATCTGAATTTTCCAGTCTTGTCAAATATTTTGAAGACATGTTGCATAAGAATCAATATCTATCAAACCCATACAGCCCCTCAGAACTCATCCGCATTTGCTTACTCAAATTGCCTGAACATTTACGACATATTATTTTAGCAGGACGCTGCAAAGATGACATTGAAGCATTTCAGGGTCTGTTACAAGAACTGGAAATTGACACTGACAATCGGGGAACGCGGAAACAGGAGCACAACAATTACAGGTCACATACGTCACAATTCCGTGACGACAGAAACAATAACTGGACACGACAAGGCTATTCTTACAACGCAAATCGTGACCAAAACAGACACCACCCATATGACAACCACTGGCAGAGTAATAATAGTTACAGAGAAAGATCGCATTTCCGTAGTAATGAATATGACAGAGATAACCACAGATACAGACAATATGGGAACCAAAACAATTATTATCAGGGGAGACAGAATAACTTTAGACGCAACGGTCCAGCGCGCAGTTACGATTCAGGGAGAAATTCTCCACCACGTGACCGACAAGAAAGATACTATCAAATCTACCGACATGACGATAGACGATATGATCGTAACGACAGACCTGAATTGCATCAGAACTGGCGAGATTTAAACAGAGCAGGGCCCTCTCGAGGAGGTGAATTTGTAGAAGTTAGGTCTCCAAATCCCAATAACGACGCGCGCCAACAAAGAGACAATAGGCAATGACTCACACCGCAGGCAGCCGCGTGCGCCGGCTGGCTCAGAGAAAAATAACATTGACGCTAACCTTGTGAAAAATTTCAGTATTCTTTACCGACGTATACTGCATGATAATTGCGTTCAAGCTGAAATTCTGAGTACTTTGAAGAGTAAAGGACTGCACCACGTTTCTCATGTAAAACCGTTTATTGAAAGATAATCTGCTTTTTAACTTTTTCATTGCCATAAAACTTTTCACTTTACATTACTAGTATGCTTGTCAGATTTAGAATCTGTTAACATGTAACAATGTTTGAAGTGAAATATCCAGTCAAGAACCAAGAGAACTTATTTAAACAGAAATTACGAATGCATTGTTATAGTGAACGGACGACACAGTGTTGTATTTGTACATTCTTGCTTGTTAGTTGCACGATTATGTAACGATTATAAGGCTCACATACTTAGAACATACCAGCACTGCTAATGAAATTTTCATGCAACATTTTGGTTTGCTTGAGAGTGGATCCTGGATTTGAGGTGCTTTCTGTGAAATGCCAGATGACACAGTGGTTAGTTTATGTGACAGCTACACGATTTTATCAGGACGCTGCTAATGCGTGACAATTTACAATGTTGCTTTTGCGGTGTATCTGTTTTATATCTGCACAGGTTTTTCTGAATTCTTCTATAAAGTGAGACATGTTTTAGTGGTGACTATTGTGGTATAGCTACAAGGAAACAGCCTTTTCTGTAGCACAACAATACGTTACAGCACAGTACTTTCTTCATCATGGCAATAAGCGTAATAAGTATGATATCTATACGCAAAGCATTTCACTTTGTTTATCATGAGGTAAGTACATTGACTTCTGTAGAACTTAGCTTTCGGAGGACAATAACTACGACACTTCCCAGAGATTATCTTACAGCAAGACGCACATTTAGCGCTACAGGACATGTATTTCAGTGATTAATTTTGTACTTAAAACATTTATTTTTAAAGATTTTTGAATTACAAAGAAAGTTTTCAGTGATACATTTCATTTCATTGCTGTAATCTGTAACACCTGAGGGTATAATTACATTAATCCTCAGGGGGGTACATGCTTACTTTGTGTACCATGTGTTTGGCAAGCACAAGGAACCCTAGCTAATATGGTATTTGCTTATACAACTTTACATATCGGTACCATATTTCTCTAACACACAAATTACACAGCTATCTGATCATTTAACTGAGAGATAAACATTTTTTTTACTACGTCAGTGACAGATGTTTACGTAATTACACAGCTGGATAACTTCACACTTATGAAACTGTATTTTGTCTGTACTTTGTGAAACTGTTCATATTTTTTCGGAACCATTGTGATACTATGAGAGCTTTGAATGATGTATTTGGTAAAGGGATTATGATTTTTAAAGTACGTTTGAGGCAGATGACACTTTTGACATGAGCAGAGAATTTTTTTAATTATTGGAGGAAGCTACGACGATTTTGAGATTTGACTGAGGTGTTATGATGTTATTTTTACGACGACGATGTGTATCATGCTGCTGAGGTATGTTTATGATTAATAGGCTGAGGCTACATGAGTTATTTGATTATGCTTCATATTTATAATGACGAAATATTGACGAGTGTCGATGGATACGTATATGTGTAATAAGGTAAGGAGTAATGAATAGTGGGTAGGGACTCTTGACTTGTGAAACAGGATGTTGGAAACCAAGAATCGTACTTTAAGAGTTATGACATGTGTGAATCATGTGTGAATGTATCACAATGCCACTGAACATTTTTTGGACACTGTTATATTCATAGGATTTTGTTTCTACAGATTTGCAACGCTAATTCTTGACCTGTGAAGTATTTTTATGTGAGACTGTCACTTTAGCGAAAATTGCTGTCGTAAATATTTCCGTACGAAAGTTAGGTGACCACCTGCACGTAATGCGTTGCGGGCACCCAGCTGTGTCAGACGCCTGGAGAAAAAGTCATTAGCGCATGCCTTTCAGAGCACAGGAAGATAGAACAAAAAAAAAGGGGAGGCCATTATCCTTGGAAATATTTTTACATCTGCACACCTGATTATGACAAGCGTCTTTCTACGAGAGTTGAGAGAATTTCTACTAACTTATGAAATGTCACATGACTATTGAATGATATTTTTATGCTTTGGTTTGCGTAATTGCTTATTTCATTTGATACCTGTTTTTCAGCTGTGTTGCAGCATTGCTTTTATAAAATAAAATGCATTTGCTAATGTGAACACTTTCTGTCAACAGATCTATTAAATAATTATTTTATGATCCACATTCTTTAAAAAAGGAGCACTTGGAAAGGAAAGAACAATAAGAAGGAACTAGTAACTGCATTCATAATTTTCTTTTCAAGTAATTGGTAACTTTTTGGTAGAATAACTTCTTGTGGTGCACCACTTTAATTACATAGACATTAAGATGTGAATATACATTTCCCTTATCTGCATTGTTGTTTAGTGTAATATTTTTTCTGCTTACGCTATGTCATGTTTAGGTATAAGTTGCTGCTGTTTGCCAGGCATAGTGTTATTGAATTTGACTTTTGCTCATTTATGCTGCTAGCTTTGCCAATTTGCATTTTTTGCATTGCTGTTTGTGTTGATTTGTTATGTGATGCTGCATTGCCTCGTCCCTTAGTTTAGCATCTGAGCTCAGTAGATTTAAGTTAGCTTAAGAGGGGGCAGCCTCTAAGAGAATGAGTTGCGATGAATTGGAAGAAATGCATTGAGAAAACAGGTTTAGGTAGGATTTTCTTGGAAATAAATGTTGAGGTAAGAAATGTATGAACATATAAATACAGAAAGCATGCTTAGATAGAATTTTTTGGGTGGAAACAAAGGATGAAATAAGAGGAAAGATATATGAAGTTTTGGGTTGGACTGCAGTACCACATGTTACACTGAAAACGAACCCTGTCCTTTCCTATTGGTGTTATCCCACTATGTGTTTGTGTACCCTTGTGTATTTGTTTTCTTCCTGTCTCTGTGTAGTTTCATAGAATTTTTTTTCTTTTAATATTAAGCTACATTCACTATGAGGAGGAATACTGTTATCCTCAAATATAAGTTGCATTAATAATATGTTATTTCCTTTGTAAAGTTGTTTACAATTCTGTTCTGTTTCAATGTTCATGTGTGAAATTAATGTTTCGAAAACTATTCTCATTATTTTATGTATGTACTTATGTCACTATTTTTGTAACACTGATGTATATGTTTATTTCTATTCTTTTGTAAAGCCTGTACTACAAAGGTTATCTGTATTATTATGTTTTTAATGATGTATTTTGTACCTTTGTAATTGTATTCTTATGTTATAAAATTGTAATTGTCACCAGTTCATGACATTATTAACTTGTTAGTTACATTTCACTGCACACGTTTCTGTTGGTCATAGTATGTGGACAATATGTGAGAAGTAGGGACTGTTAGTGTTTGCACGTGGGTTAATAACTCAGCAAGGGACTGGATAACAGCATTGCTGGTTCTAAGGACAATTTCAAAAACTTTGTGAGTGCACAAGTGGTGGTTTATGGACTTGCTATATTATCCGCAAGACTCTTCAATGGTGATTGTGCACCTGCACAGTCACAACAGATGGCTGCTGGCCATCTCTTCAAGGACTACAGTGGGTCTACATCTTTGATGATCCATCAATACCATTATTTCTACAAGGACTGCAGTGGGTCTGCACCTCTGGTGGCCCACCAATACCATACTCTCTACCAGGACTACAGTGGGTCCGCTCTGTGATGACTTACCTACCAATACTCTTCAAAACTTCGAATGACTCTGCTGTGGGTTTGCTCCATTGTGGCCCATTACCTGTCAGCATGTCAAGAGCCAGCACTGTCTTTCCATTGGAAGGACAACACTACTTCTTCAAGACTGCATGGAAATCCACTACTTCCGTGTGCATTTTCTTTTACTGCTCAGACTTTGAGAAAAACACTGCTATTCTCCTGTACGATTAGGACTGTCTTTGTGGACTGTGAGACAATTTTAGCTTTTGACCAACATTGTATCAATAAGTGTGTGCATTTGATTTCTTTGTTATTGTAATTATAAAAAAAATTTTTCAAATCTGTATTGGCCACTGCCCAATCCATTTTGTAAAATTTTTTGTGGGGAGCATGGGGGCTATGTAAGTAGGCTGTTTAGGTTTTTTATTGGTAACGCCACCTCTGTATGACAATCACTGGCTGTGCTGTGGGCAGTCTGTGTCTGCTTTGCATTGTTGTAATACTCGCCATTGTAGTGTTAGGCAGCTGGCTGTGAACAGCGCGTAGCGTTGCGCAGTTGGAGGTGAGCCGCCATCAGTGGTGGATGTGGGGAGAGAGATGGCGGAGGTTTGCAATTTGTCATGAACTGATATATATATTATGACTTGTGATGATATTAAGGTAAATACATTGTTTGTTCTCTATTAATATCTTTCATTTGCTAACTATCCCTATCAGTAGTTAGTGCCTTTAGTAGTTTGAATCTTTTATTTAGCTGGCAATAGTGGCGCTTGCTGTATTGCAGTAGCTTGAGCAGCGAAGATTTTTGTGAGGTAAGTGATTTGTGAAAGGTATAGTTTAATGTTAGTCAGGGCCATTCTTTTGTAAGGGATTTTGAAAGTCAGATTGCGTTGCGCTAACAAAGTATTGTGTGTCAGGTTAAGCACAGTCGTGTAAGAATTGTTCAAAGGGGAAGTTTCAAAAGGAGTTTATCGATAAGCTTTCAGGAGTTTACAGGTGACTGACACTCAAGTAACCAAGACACGGCCGAGAGAGTGAATGTTAACAGATGATATTAGTGCAAAATTTGGGGCTTCAAAGGTATTACCACACCTGCTACTCAGACACTTTTGATCTCATCCATATGCAGCCGCATATGTGTGTGCACCGCTGTCTGCAACCCGTTAAGTTTGTGCACCACTATCTGTAAACAACACCTGAACACTGCCATCAGGGACAAATTTACATGTATGCCTTACTGCACTCTATTCTAACACCTACAGGTTTAATCAGCGTCCGCCTGCTAAGGTGGGTGGTAAAATGCTTGGCTCCCGTGTAGCGGGCCTGGGTTCGATTCTCGGCCGGATTGGAGATTTTCTCTGCTTGTGGACTGGCAGTTATGTTGTCCTCATCATCATTTCATCCTCACCCCGGCGCGCAACTCGCCCTCAGTGGTGTCGACTGAAAGAAGACTGGCACTTGGCGACCGAATTTCTCCGGACGGGGAAGTTTAATCAGGAACTTAACACATTTAACATCCACGTAGTTTATGAAAACATGAGGCCTAATATATAAGTTTAATCCTCATGAATAAAATCAGTATTATTAAATAACCGGAGACTTCAGCTAAACCACTTAAATTTTTCATTACTGGTAGGGCCGGATGAGCGAAAGAAATGTCTTTTCTGTAGCTTCTTGGTATGACAGAGGAGAGAGAGAGAGAGAGAGAGAGAGAGAGAGAGAGAGAGAGAGAGACAAGGACTGCACAATTTCATTACTGGTACTTTCTGCTGTGTGGACGAGGTCACCCTGTGTCCGTAATCGGTGATACTAATCTTTTTTTCTTACCATATGAGCACCCAGGAAAATGAAGTGTTGTTTGGGTTGCGGTGATTGCATCCACTATGCACATATTAAGACCCGTTAGTAAATGTAGGAAAATGCGATCTAAAAGGGACTGTAAACGTAAAGATCAGTCGAACCAAGCTGAATGTAAGTCAGTGCATTATGTCCTAAGCTCCTATGTCTTTCCAGACTGAACATTCACTACATTCACTTATTCGTATATGCGAGCTGCATCAATTCGGAGAACACAATCCCTAAGGCGTGAGAACTCTCTCTTTCAGAATCACGAAGGGGTGGAACGAGGCTCTTTGTACAAGGTTATTGTTATTGTACTCTTGTCAGAAACGTACATAAAACATAGTTTATACAATTGTTGTCAGATCAACACAATTTATATAATCTTTCACCAAAATTTGGTCATTTTCCGTTGTCTTGTGAAGGTCATCTTCTGTGCAGGTGGCTGGACACAGTTTACACTGAAGCATATGGTGAACAGTTTGTTCTTCCCCGAAGTCACATTGGGTTTTATATTCTTCAATATATCCCCATTTTCCCAGGTTAGCCCGTGATCTGTCCACTCCTGACCTCAGCCTATGCAAAGACTTCCAGATTGGCCATTTCTGATCAGGACCAGGGGGTAAGGATTCTGACAACAAGGAGGGTGAGATGTCTCAGCCCTACATAGTTGCATTCTGGCTTCTTCATCAGAGGTTGTTAGTTTCCCTGATGTTCTGAGGGAATGTTTCCTTCACGTTAGTCGTCGTTTGTAAGGTTGTGGCCCAGGCATGGGATGCGTTTCTTCCTGCCCCAGTTTCGTTCTCTCCCTGTTTGCTGCTATTCCTCTACGAACAGGAGGTGGCGCAATTCCAGCAAGCTGGTAGAGCCATTCGACTGAAGTTGACTTCAGGCAGCCTGTTATAATACTACTTGTATCGTTTAGGGCAATATCCACCTGTTTGGCATGTGTTGATTTGTACCAAACAGCAGAGGGATACTCTGCATCGGAGTAGGATAATAGCATTGCAGAAGCCCGGATCCTTTCAGCTTAGCTGCATTGTATTAAAACTTTTCACTGTAGGCTGTTCCTGGTGGAGACTTTTGATTTGAAATTCATGCAGTGTTTTTCTTAGCGTTAGAGGTCTGTTGAGAGCTGGTTTATTCTGTAATATTTTGACAGATCTTCAAGAGACTCTTTAGGTCGATTTGTATTGAATCGATATTTGTGCTTTGGGTTGCCAGAACTATCAGCATACAAGATACTGCTGCAGTTGGGGGCTCAGAGAAACGGGATATTTTGAAATTTGTGTTGGTAGCCCCGGGCGATTATTGACGCTGAGTAACACATAGAAAGTAGCTCACCCCATATTGCCACTTAATTAACTTGCATAATTAATGTGGTGTGCAACGTACCTTTGCCATCATAGTTTTAACACAAACAATGTCTACGTGGAGGCTGCAAGTAAAGAATTTCCCTATCACTTCGATTTATGACTCCATGATCAGGCTCTCCATCGGTGGAGAGCCTGTGACCATCGTACGTTGGCTCGGGCGAGGCAGCACACACAGGATTGAGATAAGTAATAATATTGACTTGGTACATATGTACCGTGTATTTGTAAAAAAAAATTATGGGGTCATGCCGCTGTAAGTGTTGATTTTAGCCTTTGACTATGCCTATTTAGGCAAGCTGTTTTATAGTTGAAGAAGGCGTGGTTACCCACGCTGAAACCTAGGTAAACACCAGGTAGTTTGTGCAATCGAGGTGGATTTTTCATAATTATTTCGATACTTACGATTGCTGACGCCCTACAATGCTGAAAGTTCTTATTATTTAAAATCTTTGTTACTTCTTTAATAAAAATATAAAACATTTAGAAAGCGGTTTAAAATCGAAGTCAGAACATGAGACACAGTCATTTTGGCATGTCAACTGTGCTGTAGAGAGATGCTCATTTTGGGGCCAAATACTATTTCTTCTTCTTCTTCTTCTTCTGGTTCCTGTGCGTTCCGGATGTTGACAACCATCTTGGCAGTGCTTTTCCTGTCACTTGAAGCTCTAAATAGCTCTCTAAATGTTTTAGAGGTCCACGTTCTGATGTTCTTAAGCCGGATATTCTTCTCCGGCCACAGCTTCTCTTCCCTGGTATTTTTCCTTGCAGAATGGTCTGGAGGAGATTGTATCTGTTGTTTTTCCGCATGATGTGTCCTAGGTACTGGATCTTTCTTGCTTTCACGGTTGCCAGTACTTCTTTCTCTTTCTTCATTCTTTGCAGAACCTCGAGATTTGTGACATGCCCTGTCCACGGTATTCACAACATTCTCCTGTACAGCCATATCTCAAAAGCCTCCAGCCGCTTACCCAATAAATCTGTCAGAGTCCGTGTTTCAACACCATAGAAGAGGGCGGAAAATGCGTAGCAGGGTAGAAGTCTGATATTCATCGTTATTGTTAAGCCATGATTCTTGAAAAGGATACTCATCGTATTAAAGACAGCCCTGGATTTTCCAATTCGAATTCTCACGTCACCAGAAAGATCCCACCGGTCATTTATTGTAGTGCCAAGGTACGTTTATTTATGTACTTACTCTATGTGATTTTGGGCTATCTTAATGTGACATGTAATAATTATTTCCGTTTTCGTTTTTGAGGGTTGACATCTAGACCATATTCAGAGCTTTCGTTTGCAAGTCTATCGATAAGGTACTGCAAGCTATCCTCACTATCAGAAAATATTACTGTGTGGTCAGCATATCGGATGTTGATATATTTTCCGCTTAAGAGTACTCCCATCTCTTCCATCAGGAGCTTCCTTAAAGATGTGTTCTGAACAGATGTTGAAAATCAGTGAGGATAATATAAAACCCGGCCTTACACCTCATAAAATGTCTATGTCTTCCGTATTTTCTCTGTCCAGTCTCACAGAAGCCGACTGGTTCCAATATAGGTTCACAATTATACGTAGGTCTTTATCACCCAAATCAATGCTTCCTAAATTGTCAACAGTCTTCTGGTGGTTTGCTTTTTCGAAAATCTTCCGATAATTAAAAAAAACAGGCATAAATGTCGCAATTTACGCCTCTGCACCTTTGAAATAGTACCTGGATACTAAATAATCCTTCGCGCGAGCCAAATGCATTTCTGAAACCAAAATGCGTAGAAAAAATTTGTTCTTCACAGATCTAGTAAATTCTTTGATGGATGACGCTCACAAAGATCTTTAGAAGGTGACTCATGAGGCTGATGGTCCTAGATTCACCACAAGTCTTAGCTCGGGGCTTTTTCGGCAATGTAATAAATTCGGATTTATGCCATTTCCGTGGAGTGTTACCAGAGTCGCAGATGTCATCGAATATTGCATCAATCATTTTAAATTATCTTCACAGATCAGCTGAAGAATTTCGGCATTCACATTGTCAGGACCAGGTAATTTAGCACCTTTCATTCTATTTATCGCAGCTTGTACTTCTTCCAGCAGAGTCCTAGGTCCTGCTTCGCAATATATTTGAGGAATTTCTGGCCGGTTGTTATAAAAGAGTTGTTCTATGCATGTTTTCCATGTTTCTTTAAGCTCATCTTGTCCAACTATTATTTTTCCTTCACTATTCACCAACCTGTTTCCTCTTATTTTTCTGTAATTTCCTGTCACTTCCCTGACTTTTTTATGAATATTGAAGCTATCATGTTTCAATTGTAATACATCTATTTCATTGCACTGTTCCTGTATTTCTCTTTCCTTATCTTCCCGTATCCGTTTCCTGATCTCCTTGTTGATATTCTTGTATTCATCAGGATTACTTTTGACTTCCCTCCATCATTTTAAGTATCTCTTAAGTCATCCATGACCTATTTTTGGTGACATTGGATTTTAGATGTTCATCTTTAACTGATTCCACTATAGAGTTTATCTTTATAATTTTGTCTTCGGTGCACAAGTTACCTGACAGAGACAGATTAAGATGGGCTCCTGCTTTTTCTCTTATGGAAGATTGTTTGAGTTTGCGGATATCATAGATTATGACTTTCTTCCTTTGAACTCTCTTCATTCTGATTTTAAAGACACCAACTAGGGAACGTGCTCTGAGTTAGTATCGGCACCTGAGTAGGTTTTCATTGAGGAACAGCTGTTTCTATATCTTTGATTTATCAAGACATAATCAATCTGATTCTGGGTAATATTTTCGTCTGAATCTGTTGGAGACTTCCAGGTGTAGACACGTCTGGGTGGAAGTGTGAAGAATGTATTTACTTCAACCAAACTCGAGAACTGCACTAAGAAATGTGTTCTTCAACATAATCATTCGATTGCTGAGACTCTGCAGAATCTTCTGGAAAGTACCAAAGCATTTGAGGACTATTATGACTGGGTAGTAGTTTATAGTTTGATACCACATCTGTTAATTGTAGTAAAGATACTATACCTACAGCATTTAAGCACAATTATCCCACAGTTGGGATATACGACAAACTAAATGTATTTCTTTGTAGCCTTTTCATTTCTAAGATCAAATTCAACGTCGCTCTTTTAACAAATTATACTGAATTTCGACAAACTATAATCTGTTGTAAATAGGTGTTCGGTTCACTAACACAAGTTAATAGCTTCCTCCTGATATGAGACGTTTCATTACGCTTGTACAGTTTCAAGCAACTTTCTCTCGAAGCGCTGAAGCAATTCTCAGCGCGGGAGTACTAATGGATTCCTTTCTCGCCCACGTCGTCTTCAGTCAGCGTACAACGTCGATTACGGAAGTATCAGGAGCTTTCTGGGCTACGCAAATGGAATATAATGTTCGTCATGAAAGGCATATAAATAGAAAGGACATAAAAATAAGTCCTTAGACTGCTGTTTAAGGGAAAGTGTTACTAAGAAGCGTTACAAAACGCGAGAAATAGACTCGTATCGAAGAAACAGGCGATCAAGTTTGTAACACAGCAACGATTCGCTTTTTAAAATTATTCTGAGGATTTGATCTCGACCTAGATCTAGCTCTGTAGTAAAAGCTGGACAAGTTATGCAATAAAATTGTACGGTATATTTTCAGGCTGTTTAGTTTGTCGGACTTCTCTTTCAACAACAGATGTGACACGTTTTATAACTTCTTCACTTCCGTACGAATGTCGACATCTCACCGTTTTGTAATTAGCCCTATCTGATAAACAAATATGAAACATTTCTGTCACTAACTGCAAGCATACTAGCCGTTTTACGATAAGTATGTATATAAGAAAACAATACAAATTTCTTAAATTAGGGTGAGGAATCGGCTTATGGACTATAGTAAGGTAACTAAAGGGAAAATGTTTAGAATGGTTATAAACAAAAAACATTATTTTTGAAATAATGGGAATTTTAATAATATGGAAACCATTACATAAATGAAAACAGAATTACATTCAGCTTGAATCAAAAGGCCAAAAGCAAGAAATGAAAATAGGAAATTAAGGATGATCATGCTTTTAGAGTACTAATGGACGAAGAATGATCTTCATAGCTATGACGTCACTCTTGATCAATTTCAGCTTAGTAATCTTATATCTAAGAGAGAAATATACAAGAAACCACGTTTCCTGGCGTTGTTATAACGGCACATAAAGGTCCATAACCAGACAATTACTGGACCAGCTTCCATGTCAGTAGAACTCAACTATACCTTCGTAACATGATGTATGCACACGTCTCAACTAAAAAAAAAAACACATTGTAAGATATAAAAAACTACATTAATGTATCGACCTGAACACGATAATGGTCTACATGCAGTAAAAATCACAGGCATCGTCAATTCAATGAACGAAGAAAGTAAATACAGTTCAAGTCAGCGAGTAACTTCTCACTAAAAATTATTACAAGAGTTCCAGTCGCCAAAACAAGGACAGACAGTTGCAACTTATTCGTTAACTATATCCGATAGTTTAAGTGAAACAGCAGAATTTTATCACATTTGAAATTAGAATGGAATTTGCAATTCTGAGCAGGAACTTCCAACTGTAGTTGAACATGGTTCAAACGCATTGTCAGAACAGAAAGAAGATTCATGGCATATTTTGCTTAGTGATAAAGAAGTGTTTCAGACCAATCACGTTTTGCCTACAACTTTGAAACGATGTCACGTAAACCATTTCATGGGCACATTTAGCAGGTACCATTAGCTAGGAAAGATCGAGGAAATATCAAGTGATTTAAGAGTAAGTACAATAATCCACCGATTCTAGTTAGCAGAAAGGACGGTGAAGTTAGTGTCGTCATAGGGGCGCACAGTTTAAACGGATTTGTTTTAACTGCCATATTAAGTTGACATAAATTTTTTATGCCTCAATAATTACTATTACTTGCCACTGCAAAAACAAACTACAGCTAACATACACAGCAACGAAATGTTGGTGTCTGTAGAAAAACGTTAGTAATAATACATTTGTCTTTAAGGGGACATTGTATGTCCTATGCCGCCAATGTTAAATTATCGAATTTTGCGATCCATTATTTTGGAATCTTTTAAAGACACCAACTTACAGTTTTCCATAATTATTGCATGCACCTTTCTAGATACACTGAACTAGAATTATTACTAAAATTGTATTGTGGTGCATGTTATCTTTTTTCTTTTCATACTCAGTTTTTGACAGAATTTTGTAAATAAATAAACATAAAAAGAAGACAACTCAGGATATGACACCTTAACTTTTCCCGGCAAATCAAATGTTCAAATAACTTACAGATTTGCTACCGGGTGACGTCGTCGAACACCGCCGATATGTCGACAGGAGCACACCCTGCCATTCTCGAGGCACAAATTCAAGGAAGAAAAAATGTGCAAGCAAATTCAATGGTCAGTACTACGAACAGACTGATGGAGTTGCAATGGGAAGCCCGTTGTCACCTATTGTGGCCAATTTGCTTATGGAAGACTTTGAGGAACGTGCATTGGAGTCAGCGACCTCAAAACCTGCGTGTTTTTTCAGATATGTAGACGATACTTTTGTTGTGTGGTCTCATGGTAGTGAGAATTTAAACCGGTTTTTGGAACATCTGAATTCAATCCACCCGAATATTCAGTTCACTATGGAGGTGGAAAAGAATGGATGCCTTCCCTTCCTTGATGTGTTGGTCAAAAGGAAGACTGATGGTACGTTGGGACATTCTGTTTATAGGAAGCCCACCCACACTGACTTGTATCTGCGAGCTGATAGTTGTCACCATCCTACTCAGCGTGAAGGTGTACTTCGCACCTTGGTTCACAGGACCCACGTTATCTCAGACCCTGAAAGTTTGGCTGCTGAGCTAGCACATCTCGAAGTCACCTTTCGTCAGATTAGTTATAGTGAGAGGCAGATCAAACGTGCGTTGCGCCATCAGCCTTCTGTGCAACGGGTGAGTGACGATAGCAACGAAGTGGCATCTAAGTCTAGGGCCTTTTTGCCTTACGCAGAAAGCTTTCCAACAGGATTGGCCGTATTTTGCGGAAATATGATGTGAAATGTGTTTTTCAACCACCTGCTAAGATTAAGGCCGTGCTGCCGTCCGTAATAGTAGATCTTGGTTTGCGTAAGGCTGGGGTCTATCGTATTCCTTGCAGTTGAGGCATGTCATATATTGGCCAGACAATCAGGACTGTGGAAGACCGGTGTATTGAACATAAGCATCACTCACGTTTACAACAGCCGATCAAATCCGCTATTCATCTACATCTACATTTATACTCCGCAAGCCACCCAACGATGTGTGGCGGAGGGCACTTTACGTGCCACTGTCATTACCTCCCTTTTCTGTTCCAGTCGCGTATGGTTCGCGGGAAGAACGACTGTCTGAAAGCCTCCGTGCGCGCTCGAATCTCTCTAATTTTACATTCGTGATCTCCTCGGGAGGTATAAGTAGGGGGAAGCAATATATTCGATACCTCATCCAGAAACGCACCCTCTCGAAACCTGGCGAGCAAGCTACACCGCGGTGCAGAGCGCCTCTCTTGCAGAGTCTGCCACTTGAGTTTGCTAAACATTTCCGTAACGCTATCACGGTTACCAAATAACCCCGTGACGAAACGCACCGCTCTTCTTTGGATCTTCTCTATCTCCTCCGTCAACCCGATCGGGTACGGATCCCACACTGATGAGCAATACTCAAGTATAGGTCGAACGAATGTTTTGTAAGCCACCTCCTTTGTTGATGGGCTACATTTTCTAAGGACTCTCCCAATGAATCTCAACCTGGTACCCGCCTTACCAACAATTAATTTTATATGATAATTCCACTTCAAATCGTTCCGGACGCATACTCCCAGATATTTTACAGAAGTATAATCATACAATAAAGGATCCTTCTTTCTATATATTCGCAATACATTATATTTGTCTATATTAAGGGTCAGTTGCCACACCCTGCACCAAGTGCCAATTCGCTGCAGATCTTCCTGCATTTCGCTACAATTTTCTAATGCTGCAACTTCTCTGTATACTACAGCATCATCCGCGAAAAGCCGCATGGAACTTACGACACTATCTACTAGGTCAGTTATATATATTGTGAAAAGCAATGGTCCCATAAAACTCCCCTGTGGCACGCCAGAGATTACTTTAACATCTGTAGACGTCTCTCCATTGATAACAACATGCTGTGTTCTGTTTGCTAAAAACTCTTAAATCCAGCCACACAGCTGGTTTGATATTCCGTAGGCTCTTACTTTGTTTATCAGGCGACAGTGCGGAACTGTATCGAACGCCTTCCGGAAGTCAAGGAAAATAGCATCTACCTGGGAGCCTGTATCTAGTATTTTCTGGGTCTCATGAACAAATAAAGCGAGTTGGGTCTCACACGATCGCTGTTTCCGGAATCCATGTTGATTTCTACAGAGTAGATTCTGGGTTTCCAAAAACGACATGATACTCGAGCAAAAAACATGTTCTAAAATTCTGCAACAGATCGACGTCAGAGATATAGGTCTATAGTTTTGCGCATGTGCTCGACGACCATTCTTGAAGACTGGGACTACCTGTGCTCTTTTCCAATCATTTGGAACCCTCCGTTCCTCTAGAGACTTGCGGTACACGGCTGTTAGAAGGGGGGCAAGTTCTTTCGCGTACTCTGTGTAGAATCGAATTGGTATCCCGTCAGGTCCAGTGGACTTTCCTCTATTGAGTGATTCCAGTTGCTGTTCTATTCCTTGGACACTTATTTCGATGTCAGCCATTTTTTCGTCTGTGCGAGGATTTAGAGAAGGAACTGCAGTGCGGTCTTCCTCTGTGAAACAGCTTTGGAAAAAGGTGTTTAGTATTTCAGCTTTACGCGTGTCATCCTCTGTTCCAATGCCATCATCATCCCGGAGTGTCAGGATATGCTGTTTCGAGCCACTTACTGATTTAACATAAGACCAGAACTGCCTAGGATTTTCTTTCAGGTCGGTAGAGAGAATCTTACTTTCGAATTCACTGAACGCTTCACGCATAGCCCTCCTTACGCTAACTTTGACATCGTTTAGCTTCTGTTTGTCTGAGAGGATTTGGCTGCGTTTAAACTTGGAGTGAAGCTCTCTTTGCTTTCGCAGTAGTTTCCTAACTTTGTTGTTGAACCACGGTGGCTTTTTCCCGTCCCTCACAGTTTTACTCGGTACGTACCTGTCTAAAACGCATTTTACAATTGCCTTAAACTTTTTCCATAAACACTCAACATTGTGAGTATCGGAACAGAAATTTTCGTTTTGATCTGTTAGGTAGTCTGAAATCTGCCTTCTATTACTCTTGCTAAACAGATAAACCTTCCTCCCTTTTTTTATATTCCTATTTACTTCCATATTCAGGGATTCTGCAACGGCCTTATGATCGCTGATTCCCCGTTCTGCACTTACAGAGTCGAAAAAATCGGGTCTGTTTGTTATCAGTAGGTCCAAGATGTTATCTCCACGAGTCGGTTCTCTGTTTAATCACTCGAGGTAATTTTCGGATAGTGCACTCAGTATAATGTCACTCGATGCTCTGTCCCTACCTCCCGTCCTAAACATCTGAGTGTCCCAGTCTATATCTGGTAAATTGAAATCTCCACCTAAGACTATAATATGCTGAGAAAATTTATGTGAAATGTATTCCAAATTTTCTCTCAGTTGTTCTGCCACTAATGCTGCTGAGTCGGGAGGTCGGTAAAAGGAGCCAATTATTAATCTAGCTCGGTTGTTGAGTGTAACCTCCACCCACAATATTTCACAGGAACTATCCACTTCTACTTCACTACAGGATAAACTACTACGAACAGCGACAAACACGCCCCCACCGGTTGCATGCAATCTATCCTTTCTAAACACCGTCTGTGCCTTTGTAAAAATTTCGGCTGAATTTATCTCTGGCTTCAGCCAGCTTTCTGTACCTATAACGATTTCAGCTTCTTTGCTTTCTATCAGTGCTTGAAGTTCCGGTACTTTACCAATGCAGCTTCGGCAGTTTACAATTACAACACCAACTGCTGCTTGGCCCCCGCATGTCCTGACTTTGCCCCGCACCCTTTGAGGCTGTTGCCCTTTCTGTACTATCCCGAGGCCATCTAACCAAAAAAACCGCCCTGTCTACGCCACACAACCCCTGCTACCCGTGTAGCCGCTTGCTGCGTGTAGTGGACTGACCTATCCAGCAGAACCCGAAACCCCACCACCCTATGGCGCAAATCGAGGAATCTGCAGCCCACACGGTCGCATAACCGTCTCAGCCTCTGATTCAGACCCTCCACTCGGCTCTGTACCAAAGGTCCGCAGTCAGTCCTGTCGACGATGCTGTAGATGGTGAGCTCTGCTTTCATCCCGCTAGCGAGACTCGCAGTCTTCACCAAATCAGATAGCCGCCGGAAGCCAGAGAGGATTTCCTCCGATCCATAGCGAAACACATCATTGGTGCCGACATGAGCGACCATCTGCAGATGGGTGCACCCTGTACCCTTCATGGCATCCGGTAGGACCCTTTCCACAACTGGAATTACTCCCCCCCGGTATGCACACGGAGCGCACATTGGTTTTCTTCCCCTCTCTTGCTGCCATATCCCTAAGGGACCCCATTACGCGCCTGACGTTGGAGCTCCCAACTACCAGTAAGCCCACCCTCTGCGACTGCCCGGATCTTGCAGACTGAGGGGCAACCTCTGGAACAGGACAAGCAGCCATCTCCGGCCGAAGATCAGTATCTGCCGGAGACAGAGCCTGAAACCGGTTCGTCAGACAAACTGGAGAGGCCTTCCATTCTGTGCTCCAGAATGTCTTCCGCCCCCTGCCACACCTCTAGACGACCTCCCACTCTACCACAGGTGAGGGATCAGCCTCAATGTGGGCAGTGTCCCGAGCAGCCAGAGTCGTAGTCCGATCGGGAGATGCGTGGGACGAGCTGGCAGTCCCCGACAAACCCCCATCCGGACCCCCACAGTGATGCCCATTGGCAACAGCCTCAAGCTGTGTGACCGAAGCCAACACTGCTTGAAGCTGGGAGCGAAGGCATACCAACTCAGTCTGCATCCGAACACAGCAGTTGCAGTCCCTATCCATGCTAAAAACTGTTGTGCAAATAACGTCTGAATTAATCTACAGAGAGTACAAACAAATCGACACAAAATTTAAACGGTTATTAAAATACAAGACTGCCTAGTAAATGCAGTAATGCTGCTACTTGCGCACTGCTGACACACTGCTCGGCGGCGGAAGGAGACTACGCGATTTTACACTATTCAGGTACTAAAACGCGATGCTACAACTCTCAAATACCATAATACGCCCTAAATTTATGATTTAAACAATGCAAGTACCAAAAACACGCAAAGAAATTAAGAGTTAAACTATGTAACAAATGAGTGAGCTAGGAGTATACGACTTTCTGCTGGCAGCTGCTTATCCAACGGCGGCAGGGAGCACACTGGCTGTGACCAACCGACACTGGCCGTTCAAAACAAAAACAGAAGACAGACGACTACGCGAATTTACACTATTCAGGTACTAAAACGCGATGCTACAACTCTCAAATACTATAATACGCCCGAAACTTATCAATTAAACAATGCAAGTACCAAAAACACCCAAAGAAATTAAGAATTAAACTGTGCAGAACATTGCCTTGACACCAGTCATCCTACGGAATACAACACGGAGAGTCTGGCTTGCACGTCCAGCTATTGGGATAGTGTTACTAAGGAAGCTGTTGAAATCGGACTATCAAGTAACCTTATTAACAGAGATGGTGGATTTTGTTTAAATGCTGCTTGGAATCCGGCTCTGTCTCTCATCAAAAAAACAGAGGGACGGAATTAGTGATACCTCACCTGTTGATTAATAGTAACTATCGATATTTCTGATGTTGGCTATCTTTGGTTGTGTTGACACTTGTTCCGTGTTTGGTGTCTTACTTGTTTCTCCTCTGTGAACTGAGGTATTAAATTTGGTTGCACATATTTACTTCCTTGCATTTGTGCCTTGAGAATGGAAGGGTGTGCTCCAGTCGAAATATCGGCGGTGTTCGACGACGTCACCCGGCAGGAAACCCGTAAGTTATTTGAACAACTGAGGATATTTTAATTATTCTAGTTCCATGTGTGTTCAATCTCACATTTGGCATGCTGTGAAAATGTTATGTCTCTACCATCAGCACTTTCTAGAAAACGGGTCAGTTATTGCAAAAAATTTAGTTGAGAGACATTGAGGTTTAAGCCTTTTTCTATTACAAATTGTTATACAGACTTACATTTATGCGTCTTTTATACATTAGAATTGCCCTGACCCATAGTCTGTGTCTTCTTCTGTGTCACAACAGTCCAATGTTTGCCTCCTCCTTTTCTTTCTTGCTTCTTTTGTAATTTGCTACGTCATGTACACAAAGCTCTTCCAGTTACCGCAGTCCTTTAGCTGTGTTCTGTCCAAATATTACCCCTAACTTCTCCAGAACGTTAAGTCTTCCATAGGTCCCACCATTAAAAGTTATTACAGGATCAGACCCTGCTAACTTTAGAGTCATAAGGCCAACAAATACATTTTTAGGCACACACCACCACACAACATTACTGAAGGACTCATTCACATTCTGAGTCTTCCCATGTAAACACTTCTTTAGTAGCTCAGGATTTGCCGAAACTCTGTAAATAGGTTTGATTGCCTCCATTACTGCCAAAGGAAGAGAATGTTTATGTGTAAAGGCATGCAGGGTGGCATAACATTCGGCTTGCCTATATTTACACCAAGTGTCTGGTGGAGATGGAAACAAAGCATGACATGGCTTTTCATCAGTTGATATTAGATGAATGAAAGTGCTCCACACAGCTCTTTTCATCTTCTCCAAATTTTCACAGTTATCTCTAATGGCCTTCTTATAATATTCATGTAATTCATCAATTACTTTGTCCGTTAGTCTTCCAGCATTTCGAGCTGAAACCTTTTTTGACGAAAGTATATCTCCTGAACACGGTAAGAACGAGATTTGAAAGTAGGTTATCCCACATTTTATGTCTCAAATGTATGGACTGTTTTATCATACATCGAGTAGGCACAAAACAAGGCAATTCATAGCCTTCTAGACTGTGTAATTTCCAACATATGACTGCTCAACTGTGGCAGTACATGCGTAGCCGCGAATTTTGACAGCCACATGTCAACATTCAAAATATTGTTTGTAGGTCTCACAACTGTCTGATTTTAATTTATTATATACCAAAATGTTCAGGAAAGTCCAAAGTACATTATGGAGTAGAAAACTTAAAATGTCAAATTTAAGTGAATTTCACATACAATGTCCCTTTAATATAAGTTTACCAGTCTTTAAACTATGACAGTTTCTACAAGAAAAAAGCCTAGTTTATGGTTATATTTTTTACGTCTAATTTCGTTGTAAGAGAGAGCAATTAGTTCTACACTCTTTGGTGCTTTTTCTCCACAGTTTTAATCTCTGTGGATGCATGTTACCCATTTCTATCCAAACAGCTTTCTCACATTGAAATTTATTAATTTTATGGCACCTGTAGCTCAAACAGCAGTGTTAACACCTGGGAATAAATTATTCACACACATAATTAATTACCTTAAAATTAATAATCATTATTGCTATTTACAGTTCAATTAACTTCCTTTTTATAAGACACTTTGCAATCTGGAAAACACCTTGGTTTCATATTTACTTTGATTTCCATTATAAGAAGAAGTTTGATTACTTTCATTGAAGTCTATTAATCGACCACCTAGGTAATAATTGTCTCAAAAAGACTTTCTTACTACCTAATCATTAACTTAGGTCAAATCCTCTAATGTTTTGTACACTTCCTTAAGTAGTATAAATTTCAGTCATACTGCTGTGTTAATGCTTGTAGTTAATAATGTTATAAACAGTTAATATTTTACCTGATTGTGGGATTACCAGACAGAAAGCACTAGGGTGAGGAACACTCTCAGTCTTGAAAGATCCATTATAACTGAATTTAAACTTCGCAATTTTATTGCCTGGCTCACTAAATTTCTCATGAGCATTCACAAGTATAACTTCCCTTACACTGAACTTCACTGGTTCTACATCCCTATGGCGTCTTTGACTCTTGTTTCACCATGCTTGCACAATGTTTTATCTTAGTAATTCTTTCTTCTGTGAAACACCTACGTCATGTCACAATGGAAAATTCATCGTTTCTCCCACTATACTTTTTTACTAACATATCCTTACTTGCAGCATGTAACGTAGTTCATAATTTCTTCAAAGTCAGTGACACATTTGCCCCATCTCTTGTGATTGTTGTGGCAATATGTTCTAAAGTACCAACTCAGCTCATGCATGTAACACTTGGCTTGACGGGCGGTAAGCAGACATATGAATAACTTCTGTTCCTTTGTCTTTCATATCAATGATAATCTAGCTGACGTTCTTTTGGTAAAGTTTTTGCTCAGAACTGATGTCTTTCTTTGAAATACAGACCTTTAAGTGACACAAGCCATCAATGTCCTAAAGAATGAAGGTGGACTATAATGCCAGTTATGACATGGCATCCCCTCTGGCCTAGATGCATTCACTGATTATTTTGGGAAGAGTGTCATACAGCCTTTGTATCCTCTCCTGAAGCAAGATGTTCCACAATCACTGTAACTGGTACTTGATATTGTCGATACTGATACTGGGACAGGGATGATGTCGAAGCTGATCCAACACAGGTTCTATTGGGAAAAGATGTGGGGATCTTTCTGGGTTCTGGAGTACTTCAGCATCACACAGACCATAAAGGCATGTGCCATGTGCCGATGAGCTTTACCCCATTGGAAAATTGCATCCTAGTACTGTCACATGAGAGATACAGAGGACACAGGATGTTCGTGACCTACGATTGTCGTGGCAGAGTTTCCTCAGTCTCTATCACTCATGTACTGGAATTATGCTTGACAGTTTCACACAACATAAGTCTTGGAGTAACACTTCTGTGCCTATCCAAACCACTGGAAAAATAGGACCTCTCCCCAGTCGATGTCATACTTGCTGATGATAGTAATCCGGGGTAGTGCAGAACCGTGATTTATTGCTGAAACTGCAACCCCATTCATTAGCAGTCCACGGTTCCCTATCAAGACACCACACCAAAGGCAGCTGTTTGTTTTGCGGTGTTAATGGCAGCCTACACCAGGGGGTGGTAAGTCCCTAGTCTAGCTGCATCTAGGCTCTCGACAAAAATGCAAGATGACACAAAATGTGGCAGGGAACCTATTACTTGTTCTCAGATTTCAGATGCAGATGTGAAGAGGTAGCGATGTGCTTGGTGCACATGTCGACCATTCTGTGTGGTGGTCAGACGTGGTCGCCCACAGCCATGACCTCCATGCAATCTAACCAAAGACCATTGTCGTATTCGAATGCCCCACAAACTAGGATATTACATGTTTCGAAAAGCAGACAAAATGGAGCTCCAACATGAGATCCCTGGAAACCTTGTGAAGGGCTAGTAATACTGTCTCACAATAGTGAGTTCTATCTTCATGTCGTTCACAGTGGTCATTCACCACCACTCTGTTCACATTCCTTATATACGTTACCAAGTTAAGTGAGAACACTAATCATGGACAACACTAATGCAGTGTGCTGGTTGTTCTACACCTCGCAGGCAATAGGAACTCTGGTCGTTTACGCACCTGATGATAGTGCGTTCGTGTATAAAGTTACACCAGTCATCCGACTAGATCTTATGGGTCCTTGACTTTTTTTGTCGGGCAACATAGTTGAGGATGTTGGAAATATGTACAGCTTGGGGGAGAAAGGGTCTCATAGATTGTGTGCTGCAAAGAGATGTGTTTAGTTTAGTGTAGTAACAGTTTGTTCTTAGACAACATTACGATCCATTGGAAGTCTTTCTTGGAAGTGCAGTTTAGGCTTTTTGTACACTTGTAGGATGGTAGGTGGGGGTGATGCTGATGACACGATTCCTTTTCCCTTACTCAGCATAAGCCATGCTCACATACAATCATAAAACTCTCACTGATGATCTGCATCTAGCTATGAAAGTGAATCCACAGGAACGCAATCCATAACATGTTGCTGAATTTAGATGATAACTAACGAAAATATGAATCTCACATCTCTCGATAAGATGGTAGCCTCAATGTAACTTCAGTTTCTCATGGCGCATTTGTTGACTGAACAAACCATGGGTGTACATCCCGTCGATAATGTCGAACGGGTGCGATATTTCGGCGATCAGACCGCCATCGACAGGTGCGTTGATGAACTGAGTTCCTAAGGGCGTGCGGCCGATTTATATCCACTTGCAATGCAAACCGTTCCCTCTGAGGTCCACATCCGTGGGTATTCTTGGGCAGTCATGGAGACGCTGTGGTACAGTCGACGCAATTGCCCTGTTACCCTGTTCATCAGGTCGACGTGACTGCTGAGCATATCAATTAGCAGCAGTGCTGGTTGCCAAGCCTTTCCGAGATTATAGCTGCAGGTCCGATTCTGAAAATAATCCCTGGTGCGAATATCGATGTCTTCTCTGACGACATTGTTGCATTATCTGGAAGTCTGCTCTAAAATACTAGTGCGTTTTCGTATTCCATAACATATGCCAACTAGCTCTGCAGATGATGGGCAGACGGGAGAAGTGTATGATGCGATAAAATAAATTATTCAGATACATACGGAAGACGAAAATTTAATAGTCATGAGGAACTGGAATTCTATAGTAGGAAAAGGAAGAGAACGACAAGTAGTAGGTGAATATGGACTGGGGATAAGGAATGAAAGAGTAAGCCGCCTGATAGAATTTTGCACAGAGCACAATTTAATGATAGCTAACACTTGGTTTAAGAATTATGAAAGAAGATTGTATACGTGGAAGAGGCATAGAGGCATCGGAAGGTTTTAGATAGATTACATACTGGTCAGACAGGGATTTAGGAACCAGGTTTAAAACTGTAAGAGATTTCCCGGGGCGCTTGTGAACTCTGTTATGAACTGTTGATTAAAACTGATGATACTGCAAAAATGTAGGAATTTAAGGAGATGGGACTTGGATAAACTTAAGGAACCGGAGGTTGTGGAGAGTTTAAGAGAGAACGTTAGCGAACGGTTGACAAGAACTGGGGAAAGAAATACAGTAGAAGAAGAATGGTTAGCTTTGAGAGATGAAATAGTGAAGGTAGCAGAGGATCTAGAAGGTAGAAATCCTTGGGTAACAGAAAAGATATTGAATTTCATTGATGAAAATATGAAGATACAGTAAATGAAGCAGGCGAAATGGAATACAAACATCTCAAAAATGAGATCGACAGGAACAGAAAAACAGCTGAGCAGGGATGGTTAGAGGACAAATGTAAGGATGTAGAAGCATATATAACTAGGGGTAAGATAGATACTGCCTACAGGAAAATTAAAGAGACCTTTGGAGAGAAGGTCTATATGTAATTGAGGGCAATATTATGGAAATGGAAGACGACGTTGATGAAGATGAAATAGGAGATACGATATTACGTGAAGAATTTGACAGAGCACTGAAAGACCTAAGTGGAAACAAGGCCCTGGAGTAGACAACATTCTATTAGAACTACTGATAGCCTTGGAAGAACCAGCCACAACAAAACTCTTCCATCTTGTAAGCAAGATGTATGAGACAGGCGAAATACCTTCAGACTCCAAGAAGCATATGGTAATTCCAATCCCAAAGAAAGCAGGTGTTGAAAAGTGTGAAAATTACCGAACTATCAGTTTAGTAAGTCATGGTTGCATAATATTAGCACGAATTCTTTACAAAAGTATGGAAAAACTGGTAGAAGCCGACCTCGTGGAAGATCTGTTTGGATTCTGTAGAATTGTTGAAACACGTGAGGCAATACTGACTCTACGAATTATCTTGGAAGATAGATTAAGGAAAGGCAAACCTACGTTTCTAGCATTTGTAGACTTAAAGAAAGCTTTTCACAATGTTGACTGGAATACTCTCTTTCAAATTCTGAAGGTGGCAGATGTAAATTACAGGCTATTTACAATTTATACAGAAACCTGTTGGCAGTTGTAAGAGTCGAGGGGCATGAAAGGGAAGCAGTAGTTGAGAGGGGAGTGAGACAGGGTTGTAGCCTATCCCAGATATTATTCAATCTGTATACTGAGCAAGCAGTAAAGGAAACAAAAGAAAAATTAGGAGTAGGCATTAATATCCATGGAGATGAAATAAAAACTTCGAGGTTTGCTGACGATATTGTAATTCTGTCAGACACGACAAAGAATCTGTGATGGACACTTTCTTGAAAGGAGGATATAAGATGAACGTCAGCACAAGCAAAACAAGGATAATCGAATGTAAACGAATTAAATCCGTTCATGCGGAGGGAATTACATTAGGAGACACTAAAAGTAGTAAATGAGTTTTGCTATTTGAGGAGCAAAATAACTGATGATGGTCGAAATTGAGAGGTTATAAAGTGTAGACTGACTACGTCGAGGAATGCATTTCTGAAGACGATAAATTTGTTAACATCGAGTATAGATTTAAGTGTCAGGAAGTTTTTTTTGAAAGTATTTGTATGGAGTGTAGCTATGTATGGAAATGAAACATGTACGATAGACAGTGTAGACAAGAAGGGAATAGAAGCTATCGAAATGTGGTGTTACAGATGAATGCTGAACGTTAGATGGGTAGATCTCGTAACTAATGAAGAGGTACTGAATAGAATTGGGGAGAAGATGAATTTGTTGCACAACTTGAGTGCAAGAATGGATCCGTTGCTAGGACGCGTTCTGATCCATTAAGGGATCACCAATTTAGCATTCGAGGGAAACGTGGAGGTTAAAAATCGTAGAGGGTGGCCAGGAGATGAACACACTAAGCAGATTAAAGAGAATGTTGGTTGCAGTAGTTATTCAGAGATGGAGAAGCTTGCACAGGATAGAGTAGCATCGAGACCTGCATCAAACCAGTCTCTCGACTGAAGACCACAACAACAACAACAACATTGTTCTCTGACATACAAGACTCTGCGCCCGCCGACTTCGCAGGATACATTAGTCGAATGTGACGCTGGTGCTCGACATCGATCTTCGATGGTGCACACTATTTGTCCAAAATATATCTTGCCACATTTGCACGATGTCTGATATGGCCTGGCCTTCGACAGACCGAGATAATTTTTGAAACTCTCCAGTGATTCCCGTGTTCTATTCGGCGGGCAAAAGATAGCCCTTACGCGGTACTCTTCCAGTATGCGCCCGACTTTTCCCAATAGCGCACCTGTGTGCGGTATAAAGACTGTAGGTACGATTTCTTCCATCTCCATAGGTTGTACTGCAGTGGTGGGATGAAGAATGTACTTAACTTGCCAGTCAGAGTATCCGATTCTTCCGAACACAGTTCTGAGATGTTTCAGTTCATCGGGCGGACTCTCTGCCTCAGAGATTGAGTGTGCCTTGTGTACTAGTGTTTTTAGTAATGCTATCTAATTAAGTGCTAACACAGATGAATGTGCCTTTACTTCGGATACATACTGTGGTCCAGAGTGCCATCAGCTCTTCTCTTGATTATGGCGTCGAGGAATGATAGTCTTCTTTTTTATTTGATGTCGATAGTGAATTTGACGTTGGCATGTGTGGAGTTTGGATGTACAAGGACGTCAAGGACTTTGTACTTTTCATGTGGGCACATGACGAAGGTGTCATCCACGTAAGGAAAAAAGAAGTGGGTTCTCATGTGAATGACCTCAGGCCTTATCTTCGAAGACTCCGCATACAAATTCAGAACCACTGGCGACAGTGGTCTGGCCTTGCGATATCCTCCGTTTTCTCATAGTATTCTCCATTAATTAGAAAATACATCGATGTTAGGACATGCCTGAAAAAGTCGGTGGTTATCTCGTCGAACTTTTGACCTATGAGTACATTCAAAAACCCAAGAGGGCAGACATAGCCCAATAGTCCTAAAAATAAAATCAGAGAAAGCGGGCCTAAGAACAGCCTCTATGAAGTCATAATCCAAGATGCCAGTCAAAGATTGCAGTCCATGACACACAAAGACAGCATAATTGTCAGCTTACTTGTGCTATGTATAGTGTCCAAAATGTTTACTTACAAAAATCCGGGGAATGGAATCTTTCTGATATCACAGTGGAACTAGGCCACTTGTCATAAATATAAAACTCAAAGGTTTTGAGTAGTTTAAAATGGTGAGAAATTCAAGCAGCCTATTTAAAAAGACACCTCAGCAATTTCTCGCACCCCTTTGTTGTCGCTGTTAAGTGACACAGCTTGCTCGTTTAAATAATGTCACCCAATGATGAGAGCTGAGTTACCTTAAGTTCGAGATGGTGTCATGTTTCATGTTAAATATTTACGGTGTATGTATGTATGTATGCGTGTGTGTGTGTGTGTGTGTGTGTGTGTGTGTGTGTGTGTGTGTGTGTATGTGCGTCCGTGAGAGTGAGAGAGTGGTGGGGGGGGGGGGGGGGGAGTATGTGTGTAGTAGCACAGAACAACTGCATCTTTATTTAAACAAAAGCAACACCTAGAAGGCCTCTTGTGCACTGCCCCCACTACCCCTGCACTGCCACCCCCACCACCCCTGTGTCAGTCTGTGGCAGAGAGATTGAAGGTGGAAGCATTTCTAAAAGCCTGCACATCCATTGCATCACATCACATATTGTTCGGTAATGTGTCAACAGCCATTACCACTCTGCTTGAGTGTCTGGCATGAAGCATGTTCTTACAATGCTTGGCGTCTCCCACATGACTGTTGGAAAATACAATAATATAACACTTGTGATGTTCCATAGCTGACACGGCCTGCACATTTGCCATGATTCATGCGATGTAATAGTTGTCAAATTTAAACCACTTGGCTTACAGACCTATGTCACATGTCCCAAAAGCATAAATACGACTTATTTCAACATAAAAAGCAGTTTAAGAAGTGTAAATGCGTCCCTGATTGTAAAAGGCATGTGATGAGGTAGCTGCACTTTGTATGGTCTAGGCATCTGGCGTTGAAAGAGTTGTTTGAAAAATATATGGAAGGGGATGAAGTAGAAAGAAAAATGAATGTCTGGAGTTAACAAAGTAGATTTATTTGTAATTTATTTTTTCCAAACAGATTTTATACTTTACTAATAAGATGAATATGTTTTTCAAAACAGATGACCCACAGGCTAGAAAAGTTCATATCCTTTATAGTTCCTATCATATTTCCTACAAGAGACAATCTATAAAACTGTCAACAATATTTACAAAATACTTTACAATATTTACAAAATAGTTTGTGTACAAACAATATATACGTATTATACATAATATGTCTGACGAATTGGAACAGTTTAATTTGTTTTCGCAGACTGAAGCTCTTACGTTTTTTCAATAGGTTGGAACAGTTTTTACACCTGGAATATTCTACATATACAACACATACATCAACTCTCTGCTTCCATCACTCACGTGAAAAGTGTGATATTTTGATAATTTATCGTGTACCTTATTTTCCCCTCCACCTTAGTGAACAGCTTCGGGTGGGAACCGTTTTGTGGAAATTGGTGCACTCGACACAGCAGCAAATCGCAGTGTGCATCATGGAAGTTATTGTGATAATGTGAGTCTACCTCTAAAACATATCATAATTAGAATCTGCCGCCACAGATGAATACTATTTATTCGACTCATTGTACCTACGGACATATTCACAACGCCTCCAGTGCTCAGAAAACAGCGATCTACCATCAGTCTATGTTTCCATGCATACACTCCAGGATCGCTCAAAAATGTCTCCAAGTAATTGTAAATCTGTATGCAGATAAAGATTTGCATATTTCTCTAAATTAGAGATGTTAAACTCTTCAAACATTAGCCCCATGCGTATATTCTTCATCCGTAATAACATTGCCTATAAATTTACTGGAGAATGTGGTTTGCCAGGCAATGTGGTTTGGTCGAGTTTCTCCATCGACTCCAGATGTCTGTAAGGAAAGATCCATTTCTTCGTTACAGCCTGAAACAGCATCACTTGGATGTGAATGTCGAGTGAGAGGCATATTGTCCTCGCAAATGGTTTCAGAAAATTACCTAAATAGTACCTTCGTGAATCCTAGTGAGCCCAGGAGTACAATATAATATTCTTGGTGATTCTCTTTGTAAACCAAATCTCTTTTCTTGTGGCCTGAGCTATTAAGTAACCTGATCACTGCATGGACTGAAAATAGACAAGTGCTCAACAGGGAAATCAGCATCATACCCGCTCAAATGATGAAAGAGGATGATTGTGTGTCGTGGGAGTTTATAATTCAAGTTGAATGAATGAATTGTGTATTGCACCACAGAATTTGTCAGATACGTTTTTCAGCTTTATTAGCTAATCGCTGCCCACAAATATAGCAGTCAACTGCTTTCTCTGCGTGTCAGTTATAGGAATTTCGGTGTTGTCAATCACATGAACTTTATTTGCAAGTTCCCCAAGCTAGAGAAACCGTCTTACAGGATGTTGCCTGATGTGTGATCAACCGTAATTGTAACTTCAGTTGTATGTACATACAACCTGCTAGACTGCGACAAGCGATTCCTGTTCTATGAGGGTAGTGTTGAGGCAGTATGATCACCCTCATAGCACACCACAGAAGCGAGACGGAGCTCGAGTTCGGCATATACCACAAAGATTACACGCCATTTTTGAAGGAAATTCTTAAAATTTAGAAATTTATTCGCCTCTGCCGGCTTTTCTACATGTAGCAGTTCTTGTGTAGAGGAATCCCACAGAAGTTCTTTTAATCGCTCGCTCATGGAAAACGTATTCGGGTACCTAAGAAAAAATGGCAAATATCACGTTTTGTGCATGGTCGAGAGGAAATTAGGTGGGGCATATTTTGGATACAACAGTAATGTTGTTTCTCACACTAACACATTAACAATAGATCTTCGTGGGCCAACCATTCAATTTAAAGAACTGAATGCTTCAGAGAACTTTGTACTTAACGCCCTGCACATTGTACTTGAGCAACATTCACCCAGGCTGTAGATGTGAACAGACATGTCGGAATTCTGCCTCTTAAATTAGAGACGTCCTGGTTTTCATGGAAAGCTCAATTTCATCAAGACTATATAATGTTTATAGTAGTCATTAAGTTCATCAGTGTTGCTTTTATTCACAGGCACAAAATGAATGTTAAAATTTCTCTTGCAATCCAGAAGTGACTATGCAAAGCAACAGTTATTGTTATTTTGGACATTATAACGCTGTATTCTAACTACATGTTATGTACGAGGGAAACAGGAAGAGCTGCCATCAATAGGTTCACACACAGGCATAAGAATGTCGAAATACATGACTGTACTACAGAGCTTTCCCAGAATGTATTTACTGTAATTCAGAGAATCAGGCCTGTATAACATTAAGGGCAGATTTCCCAAACCACTCAGATATTGAAGTGCCCATGATAAATGACATTTTCACCTCATGTATGTATGGCGGTATTTCAAACACCTTACTTTGCCGAAACAATGAACTCACAGGACAGCATATGTTCAACTTAATGGCGAAGTACTGCGGATCATTTACGAACTTTGAAAGTCTCCAGACACATTAGATTAGATTAGGTTAGATTAGTACTTGTTCCATAGATCATGAATACGACACTTCGTAATGATGTGGAACGTGTCAGGTTAATAAAAGGTGTCTATACAAGATATTATATTAGACAAAGTATTACATGACACTCAATATTTTTTTATTTTTTTTGTGGGGATTGGGAAATTACCCACTTACTATATCCAAAATGTCATCTATTGAGTAGAAGGAGCTGCCACTAAGAAATTCTTTTAATTTACTTTTAAATGCTATATGGCTATCTGTCAGACTTTTGATGCTATTAGGTAAGTGAGCAAAGACTTTTGTGGCAGCATAATTTACCCCCTTCTGAGCCAAAGTTAGATTTAACCTTGAGTAGTGAAGATCATCCTTTCTCATAGTGTTGTAGCCATGTACACTGCTAGTACTTTTGAATTCGTTCGGTTTGTTAATAACAAATTTCATAAGTGAATATATATATTGTGATGCTACAGTGAAGATTTCTAGCTCTTTAAATAATTGTCTGCAGGATGATCTTGGATGAGCTCCAGTGAATTACCAAAAGGAGAGGTTCATGATATCCCACTGCTTTATTGATGTCCCCAAGTGCTACTCATCTCACTTAATACAGTAAACTGTTGCCCACTACCTGATACTTGTTGCTGCTAACAGAAAGTGAAGAGCGGCTGCTACTGGACGATAGATGATAGTTATTATTACTAAGATCTCATCGAGTTGTAATAAAATGGAACACCGACAGCCGTCCTTACGATGTTATTCATTATACAGCTACCAGCTTCTGTGCTTCAGTACACCATCTTCAAGCCTTAACTGACGTTGAGGGTTTTAACTCCAGTCACATACGATTCATCGGTGTCCAACATTTATAAACTGGTTTTTGCAGACTACCTGTAACATCGGCGTGGTGTACCCAACCATCAATTACCAACTGACCAAATGTCGACGGTCCAAGTGTCAGTGACGCTGCCACCAGCAATGGTCCCAGTGTTGGTGTTGGTGCAGGCCATGGTAGCAGTGTTTGTAATGCTGTAGTTGGAGGTCTGAGTGTAGACAATGGCATTGGAAATCACGGTAGTAATGGCACAGGTGCTGATGGTGCCAGGAGCAGTGCTGTGGCTCGCAGACGTCCAGTGGAGACGATTCTGTGGGTGGGGATGGCAAACCGAAATAGTTCAGTATTTCTGGAAAACACCAATGGTCTACAAATATCATGAATAAAAGATATACACGTACACACACACACACACATACACACACACACACACACACACACACACACACACACACACACATACACACACACACACACACACAGAGAGAGAGAGAGAGAGAGAGAGAGAGAGAGAGAAGGAGAGAGGAAGAGAGAGACAGACAGATATGTAAGAACTCAGCCTCAGCTGTATCATTCAAGGGTATGTACCCAACTTCATGCTTCTTGTTGGGTATGCCTTTGCTCTTGTCATGTCACCAGCTTCGATGTCGAATCGAAAACCCAGAGCCAATATATCATCCAACATATGACTGCACTTATTCACACGAGATTACCTGTGACACTGTCAATGCAGTCAACCGACACGACGCAGAAAATTGGCACACTAGGTAAAACAACAGTCTGTATACGTTCTGTGATGGTGTTGTCAAATCAAGAACAATTACAGGTGTATGTGACAAATCAGAATCATTCAACAATCCTAGAAAAACATCAGTCAATAACTACAATATGGAAACTACACATTTAAGTATATAGTGTAAGATGGGGTAAAATTGTTACAATCCCGTTTTTACACATTTACCAGTTAGTTACACTGGTCAACAGTCGATTTCCCAATTTAAGTTCTCACAACACAAGGCTTTGTACAAATCAGTTGTATGAGTAAGTTCATAAGTACTACAAATCACGATTGTGATGATGCTTGAGTCAAAACAACAAAAAACAATAAATCCCTGTCTGATTTGCAATCTGCATTAATTATCCTAGTAATTTGCTAAAATTTAAATATGAAGCTTGGTAGAGCCAGCTTAGTACTATATTTCTAGTAATTTATTATTATTGTTCTTAAACTGTAATATCATGACATGTCCAATAACCTTGTAAAAGTAATCTACAGATAAATAAAACTACTACTGCTGCAGCTGCTACTACTACTACCACTGATGTGCTGTCAGTACTTTTGATGCATTGGATCTCTTCGACAAAACATATGTTAGATGCCAAACAGCTTATACGGCAATCAATGGATTCAAAGTAAAGCGATTTTTTTAGTTGCAATGGACCTAATGTAACCTGTCGTCAAAGACTGACATTTTTAGAGGAAGGATGAAGTGACAGGGTCAAATTTATTTCCACTTAAAAGTATTTCAGCATTTTGGTTCTTAATGCACGATAAAAACTGCTATTTGTTTTGGTGTTGTTTCTATTATTTTTTCCGTCATACTTTGGTGGCCTTTTGTAGAGACAATGGTGAAGTTAGAAACTAATAAAATATTCTTGAAAGTCTTAAAACATTATGTATATTTTTCTATCTGAAATTGGTATTGTTACTTCTTGAGAATATGAGGAAATGTTTCGTATGTGGCGACAAAAGTAAAATAGTTTCTGCTATGTTATTTGAGTGGGATATACAGTTGCAGTAAATTGACCCGCATTAGCGGGGTAATGTTAGTACAAATTTTTACTTTTTATTAAACAATAAAATGGGTGGTCCATTGATAGTGACCGGGCCAAATATCTCACGAAATAAGCATCAAACGAAAAGGCTACAAAGCATGAAACTCGTCTAGCTTGAAGGGGGGAATCCAGATGGCGCTATGGTTGCCCCGCTAGATGGCGCTGCCATAGATCAAACGGATATCAACTGCGTTTTTTTATATAGGAACCCCTATCTTTTATTACATATTCGTGTAGTACGTAAAGAAATATGAATGTTTTAGTTGGACTACTTTTTTCGCTTTTTGATAGATGACGCTGTAATAGTCACAAACGTATAAGTACGTGGTATCACTTAACATTCCGCCAGTACGGACGGTATTTGCTTCGTGATGCATTACCCGTGTTAAGATGGACCGTTTACCAATTGCAGAAAAGGTCGATATCGTGTTGATGTATGGCTATTGTGATCAAAATGCCCAACGGGCGTGTGCTATGTATGATGCTCGGTATCCTGGACGATATCATCCAAGTGTCCGGACCGTTCGCCGGATAGTTACGTTAGTTAAGGAAACAGGAAGTGTTCAGCCACATGTGAAACGTCAACCACGACCTGCAACAAATGATGATGTCCAAGTAGGTGTTTTAGCTGCTGTCGCGGCTAATCCTCACATCAGTAGCAGACAAATTGCGCGAGAATCGGGAATCTGAAAAACGTCGGTGTTGAGAATGGTACATCAACATGGACTGCACCCGTACCGTATTTCTATGCACCAGGAATTGCATGGCAACGACTTTGAACGTCGTGTGCAGTTCTGCCACTGGGCACAAGAGAAATTACGGGACGATGACAGATTTTTTGCACGCGTTCTATTTAGCGACGAAGCATTATTCACCAACAGCGGTAACGTAAACCGGCATAATATGCACTACTGGGCAACGGAAAATCCACGATGGCTGCGACAAGTGGAACATCAGCGACCTTGGCGGGTTAACGTATGGTGCGGCATTATGGGAGGAAGGATAATTGGCCCCCATTTTATCGATGGCAATCTAAATGGTGCAATGTATGCTGATTATGTACATATTGTTCTACCGATGTTACTACAAGATGTTTCACTGTATGACAGAATGGCGATGTACTTCCAACATGATGGATGTCCGGCATATAGCTCGTGTGTGGTTGAAGCGGTATTGAATAGCATATTTCGTAACAGGTGGATTGGTCGTCGAAGCACCATACCACGGCTCTCACGTTCACTGGATCTGACGTCTCCGGATTTCTTTCTGTGGGGAAAGTTGAAGGATACTTATTATCGTGATCCACCGACAACGCCTGATAACATGCGTCAGCGCATTGTCAATGAAAGTGCGAACATTACGGAAGGCGAACTACTCGCTGTTGGGAGGAATGTCGTTACACGTATTGCCAAATGCATTGAGGCTGACGGACATCATTTTGAGCATTTGTTGCATTAATGAGGTATTTACAGGTAATCACGCTGTTACAACATGTGTTCTCAGAAATGATAAGTTCACAAAGGTACATGTATCACATTGGAACAACCGAAATAAAATGTTCAAACGTACCTACGCTCTGTATTTTAATTTAAGAAAACCTACCTTTTACCAACTGTTCGTCTAAAATTGTGAGTCATATGTTTGTGACTATTACAGCGCCATGTATCACAAAGCGAAAAAAGTGATTCAACTAAAACATTCATATTTCTTTACGTACTACACGAATATGTAATAAAAATGGTGATTCCTATTTTTAAAAAACGCAGTTGATATCCGTTTGATCTATGGCAGCGTCATCTAGAGGGCCAACCATAGCGCCAACTTGTTTCCCCCTTCAAGCTAGCAAGTTTCGTTCTTTGTAGTTTTTTCGTTTGACGCTTATTTCGAGAGATAGTTGGCCCGGTCACGATTCCATAAACAGGTTGGAATGAAACTGTGGCTGCCTTCCGGTGTTATGTACTCACTGTTAGAGGAACGATTGTGGGTGTATGAACTGACCATCAAAACGCAGTTTTTAAAAGGGGTAGACATGCATCATGCGGTTCTAGGTCTGGATGTACACTGCACCTCAGGACTGAGTATTATGTGAACCTTGAGCACACAGTGCAGGTGAAATATTGAGCCCAGAGATTGTTTCAAAATATATCATTGACTTGTCATCCAACTTAATCGTATTAGTAGTGTAATACACACACTGAACATTCCTTCTACTTCATCCTAAGGAGGTGGAGTGGTGGGCATATATATCCTTGTTGATATCTGTGATGGTTCAACTCCATCACGTCATTATGGTGTCTCGAACATCTGATGTAAGGCTCTGGTACGTCCTGCGTGCATTTTTAATCAAATATATACACTTGTCAAGTGGCTGTAGAGGGTGGGGGCCTGGCTTTGATGGCTTGATGCCTGAATGAACTCTTCACTATTGAACTACCTATAAGGTGACTTGATCCACCATCACACAAGTAGCGCATGGTCTTACTGTGCTATGTGACTCTACCTAACGAAAAATCGAGATTAGAAACTAATTCATCATGCGTGCGTTACGTAGGTCGGTATTGGCTCAGTTTGACTTCTATGAAGGAGAGTTTCTGTATACAGAACGAACTCATCTATGCCAGGCCCTAGGAACATAACCTGTTGTGGAGCAGTAGAATTAGGTTACGGACATTTTTTAAAAGGCGATTGAAGTGTGTGTTATCGATATGTGGACTGTGATGTGTACTTATGTAAGTGGTACTGACTGGGTTAAGTTAAACTGTGTTAATCTTAATGTGAACACATGTTTTCTGTCTCTATTCACTGGTGGTCATAGGCACCATGTTAGTTTACATTGAATACCAGTGCTTATTTTCGCCAAGGGCATTTGGGACAGTTCGTAGCTCCTTTATTGCTCATATTTTGGCTACCGTTTGGTTTTTCTCTGATTTATCTGATGCTACCTTAATTTGTAATAAATATGTTCATTGAATGTTGTTGCATACTTCTCGACCTGGTACCACCACTACTAACTGCCACTATAATTTCGAACTGCAGCATTCAGTTTTGAGAAATTTCACTTTTCCGATAGGTTTCTTGAATCAACGATCGTGGAGAGTGTCACGGTAACTCATTCATTGTTTGCAAAGATGCTGAAGGTGATGTCTATAAGGAATTCGTTGAGGAAGCCTTGAGTGCCAATTAGTATATTTGTGGCTTGATTTGCCATAATGAAATATTTTACATCTGATCCTGGAAGTGTTAAATAACACAATTTCAGTAGGTGGAGAGTAGTTAATTATATAAGTGTGGAGTATTAATGTGGATGCCGCACTGTATGATGGAAAGTAATCAGAAGTTACAAATTCAACATGGATGTCAATTAATCTCGTCTGTATACTCGCATTCAGTTTTAAACAATCGAAATTAATCGGAGCTAATGTCTTAAAGGCCTTTGGATTGAGCAAACAAGCATCATTCTCTTCACCCACATAGTGTGATGAATGAATCCTTCCATTAATATCAAATAAAATGCTGTAGACATTAGTAAACCAACCTTGTTGTATACTGCCATAGAGGTAAAACTCCGAACGTAGAAAAACTTTGGCATTTGTTATATTAAATTTGTTGAATCCACTCGAATCATAGTTCAGGATCATTTACCTATGAATCAGAAATGCGAGTAAGATAAACAAGGCATTCCTAAACGAGTTAATGTTTTAACAGTCCGTGATTAACAGGATCCACTCAGAAGTAGAAGATATCCAAACAGTTCTCATGATCTGAAGTTAAAAGCAACTGAATGCCACAACTGCGTAAACTGTATATCCCCCACAACTGGCTGGTTAAATCAATTCAAAGGTCGGAGAAAAGCAAAGTACACGGACCTGGGACCTTCACCTTTCACGGGCAATTGCTCTACCGACTGAGGAGCTTCTTTCGATTCTGTGCGGATATCGCATGACGTGTCTCAAAGTATTTATGACGAAACGTTTACTTACCATATATTACACACGGGGGCCATCCTCCTGACTGAACTCACTAAGCTACAGCGTCGGCCGCTATCCAAGCATGACTGACGACATGCCCTCACAGATTTACGTCCGTCGGTACCTAATCACAAATCGCCACATACTCTGCTGCACAGTGAAAATTCATTCTGGAATCAACCCGGAGTCTAAGCCCCATCTCCGCACTATTATTTTTTCCAGAAATCCTAGACCCACGAGGTATCCTGTAGAATTGTGAAGTCTGAAAGACATGCGACGGGGGTAGGGACAGAAGTCAAACTCTGGAGGCGGAACCTAAGTTGTTTTTGAATAGCTCAGCTGGTAGACACTTGCCCGTGAAATGCAGAGTCCCCAGGTCCGTGTCCTATCTAGCCCACAGTTTTAGTGTTCCTGGATGTTTTAAATTAGCTCACGCTCCACTGAAGAGTGAAAATTCTTTCTGGGCACTGAGTTGTGTTCGCTAGGAAGTCTTCAGTCCAATAGCATACCTCCCGTTCGCACGAAATCTCATTTACTAGGCCAAGGTTTGGAACTGCACAGAGGTCTTTATGAAAATCAACACACGACATGAACAGGAGATCTTCTCTTTTACCTGCCCTCTTCACAATCTCTCTAAAGAAGGCAAGCTAGGTTTTAAAAGAGCAGTGTCATCGTTCATTCGTATAGACGAGTGGTTCAGTACCCAGAAAAGTTGTGATATCCTGACACAATATACTGGGTGTTTCACAATTGCTGTTACAGTCTTGTACGGGTAGTAGAGCAGACTTCGTAGATAAACTTTTGATGAGGAATCGATGACCGCATGTACCGTTCGGCTGTAAAATCGGTATGAAGATGGGATTACATTCCAGTCCTCTGATTCACAGTTTGCACACAGAGGAGACTACGTGCTCTAAGACGCCCATGACACAGACAACGTTTTGAGCATTAGTCATCGGGTTCTCTTACGTGTGACGAAGGACGCCCTCTTCAAAATCAAGACGCGGCGTGTCGGTGGAGTCCCACAAGAAACCCTCCTCGTTGTGAACGAACCAGTTTCTCGCAACCATTGTTGTACTTAGACGAAAATGGTATGTAATGTTGTAATTACGACAGCGACTGAAGACAGAGCCCTCTTCATAGTGAGTGTGTGTCCCATGAAGCGGGAAACTGGGAAGTAATCACATATTCAAACTCGTTTGGAATCCAAACTGTCTATTTCTCGAAATGAATTCCAGAATGTCTACTAAGTACCCTCTACAGCCACCATAAGCCTGTAATAAGGATTACGAAAGACCTTGTACATTCCATAATTAGTTAGATACTTCATCTATACCTACCGGAGCGAATAATAGATTTAGGGATAGATGTTATTGGGAAGTACGCGAAACATAAAGTGGCTTTGGTAATACCAATAAGTGACTGCAAAGTGTACATGTAAATAGATCAATTAGAAGAATTAAAGTCTAAGCGTACCATAGAGTTTAAAGACAGGGAAATTACAATTGTGCTACGGCTGATGTCGGATGAACATTCACTACGTATCTCCGCCTTGTTCCTCTTTCGTAATCACATGTCAACTTCGTCCGTTCTTGGTGTCATGCGTCGATTCATAACTTCTTTCTTTCCCTATTTTGACTGCAAACTTTCCTACAAAAGCGATAAGAACTATCAATATAAATCTTCGGTCGAAATTAACAGGCTGAAAGTCGTTTAGCGATGCTTAAAGGGTATTGTGGTATATGGAAGTCACAGTTCGTGGTGGCTCGTTACAGAGCAATCAAGTAATTATTATTTATCCGATCTGTTATCCAAGTTAGCTTGGTCTTGTGGGAATACCTTCGAAATAGTGAAAAAAACATCTAAGAATCTGTCACCAAAACGTACAGCACAAAACACAGGGTAGTTCTGCTACGCTATACAGATGCAAGCGAGAGTGTTGTCATGTGGTCGCTGATATTGAGTACGCGGCAGTAGGTGGCAGCACAACGCAGTTAACATAAAAATGTATGTTTTTGGGAGTGTTCGGATACTTTTGATCACAAGGTGTATATTATTGTAATATGCAGTAGAAAACAAGTGCGAAATAATGAAGCTTACATACGTGAACAGAAGGTAGGGAGTGGAGCGAACTGATACTGAAGGTACCTGCCGGTATTGCGGCCTCCTACACCGAGATGCAGCGGATTGCACGGAACCAAATCGGATTCTCGGAGAGGGTCGAGAGACGTACGATTTCCAGCGATCGCCTCCAAGGCCCCGCCGCAAGTGGTAGCAATCGGCGAGTCGTGAGTTCCCACGGCATCGGCGGCCGCCCCACCCAGTGGCAGCCGAGCGAAGGGAAGGGAAGGGACGGCACTGTGGCTGCGGCTGCGATGCGCGCTTGCGCCACGACGCCCCCCTGTACAGCTGCGCGCCTACGCTGCGGCCGACGGCGCATCCGCCCCGGCGGCAGCCGAGCACACCGGGAGATGCCATCACGGAAGCCGCGCCGCTCGCAGGTAGCGCTGGCTCCCCGCGCCCTGACCTTGCTTTCTACGCACGGCGCGCGATGGCGATCGGCTCGCTATTTATAGCCGCGGTCTTCCACCTTTAGTAAAGCGGTGCGCGTCACCGACGCTTTAAGCCTGACAGATGCCAGTGCTGACTCACATCGCACAGTCAATGACTGCGGAAACTCACTGAAGGTCTTAGATGATGTGTAAGCCTAGGGAAAACCTGAATACGCCTTAAGTCGGTAATGGTTGCGATGGTACACAGCGTGAAGGAAAATTCGTGCACTCAGACTTCGCAGCACATCTGATCACATACTAGCAATACCAAAATGTCTCTTACAAAATTTCGTCCGGGTGACATTTCGGGCAGTAAATGGACGTTAAAGATTGGCATTCTGGAACACTGTAATCACGTGAGGCGTTACTACTACTTTCAGGCCAGAGGAGTAGCGCTGTCCACTTGATGCAGGGGATAGTATTTTGGTTTAGCATGCAGGAAGTCGAGGGTTAGATTCTGTATCGAGGGCCGACCGCTGTGGTCGAGCAGTTCTAGGCGCTTCAGTCTGGAACCGCACTGCTGCTACGGACACAGGTTCGAATCCTGCCTCGGGCGAGGCTGTGTGTGATGTCCCTAGGTTAGTTACGTTTAAGTAGTTCTACGTCTAGGGGACCCATGACCTCAGATGTTAAGTCCATAGTGCTTAGAGCCATCTGAATCGAGGCATATTTGTTTTTATTTGCTAAAGACAGTCTGCGTGGATAGCTATCTGGCTTTTTAATCGTCGTACAGCGATTACAGTGGGTCTTCTACAAAGCATTTACATTTACGTACTATGAACGCAGAAATGGAAATACAATCCTTTGCATTGGTCAGCTTTTAAAGAAACCTTCCGTACATCGTAGATACGATTTGTTTCGCACCACTGCATCTACTACACTCCAGACTTGTTTTCTTGCACCCTCTCCCAACGGTTCCATCGATTGACACCAACAATTATTCTGCCACGTCCAGGTCCATCACATTTCGTTAGGGCCTAACGTCAGCAGAAGGGGTAGCAACTTGCTTTGCAAATAATTTCGATTGGACCGTTGCGAAGTGTAGACAGGAAACAGGTTTAGAATCTAGTAGATGCAGTGAAGCGGGTAATTCGCGTCAGCGACATGCAAAACAGCTCCTTTAAAAGCTCACCAATGAAAACAATTGTAGTTCTATTTCTGTGTTTGTAGTACGTAACTGCAAATGTTTTGTAGAAGATCCATTGTAGCCGATGTATGACGGTTAACACGAAAGATACCGTACCACGCAGACTACTTTTAGCAAATAAAAACAAATAAGTTTGAACCCGGAATCGAACCCTCGACCTCCTGCATGCTAACCCAAAACGCTACTTATTGCACCAGCTGCATAGCACTGCTCCGGTGGTTGACAGAAGTAGTTACCACTCATGTCATTACAGTGTTGCCGAAATGCCAATCTTTAACGTCGATTTACTGGCCGAAATACGCGCAGTACGAAACTTTGAGAGACATTTTTGTATTGTTAGTACGTGAGGAATAGCGCTGCGAAGTCCGAGTGCGTGAATTTTTCGTCAGCCTATATATACCGGATTTTCCTGTATGGGATGTCAAATGCCGTTATATAGTTGTGCTAGCGTTTGTAGATTCCGCCACCTGTGGAATCCATCGGACCGAGCTTTGTTTTATAATGCTGCAGCACAATTTCCGAATAGTAGCTTCATCTGTGTGTCGTGTCACACTATGGATACATCCAACACTTTGTATGCAGCAGGCTTGAAGAAATTAGCAGGAATTAACAAAACGCAGAAGTAATCACCAGGTCTCATCTCGGAATAAACGAAGTTAACTCGGTGTAAAACTGGATTTTAGCAAGTTTATCATGCTCCATTTTGGTTTAGGAATCACAAATTAAATCCTGTACTAATTATTTACACCTAAATGGTTACGCCACGAACAGATACTGGAGTGGGCCACGCAACACCATTCGAGCAAGAGGATCCTCCGTATTTTTACAAATGGCTATTCAGACTGTTTGTTGTCCTTGACAAAACTCGGGAGCCGCTTTCTCCCAGCCTCCGCTAGTACGCGGATTTTCAACGTTATCACGGCATCTGTCATCAAACTAGCTGTCTTCTTATTTATTTGCGCCATTCTATTACAGGGCACCCACTGAAGATATGCCGTTACTTTCTTATTCCCATCTACATAGGCATCTATTTTCCAAAACCTATCTTACGGTACGTAACGAAGTGTGCCTCTGCTACCGCCATAATTTTTCTCCCTTTCTTGTCACTCTCCCAAATGGTAAGTAGAATGAACTATTATCGACCAATTTCATATCAGCTCTAATTTCTCTGATTAGTCAATATGTACGACAGTAAATTAATAACAAACCTACATGTGCAAATGAAGGACCATACACTATTAATACGAATGTCCAACAAATGAAATACTGTTACATACGATCATTAGAGTGGTAGAACATTAACAATTTCATATAACAAAGTTTGTCGTATCACTATTTGATGCATGATGCAGAATCTAGAATATCATATGCAAATATAACCTCAGCTTACATGATGCGCTCTAACAGCTTTTAGGGCTAATTCTACCAGCCGACAGTAGTCTTTGTACATAGCCACACTACCAGTCTACATCTACATCTACATTGATACTCCGCAAGCCACCCAACGGTGTGTGGCGGAGGGCACTTTACGTGCCACTGTCATTACCTCCCTTTCCTGTTCCAGTCGCATATGGTTCGCGGGAAGAACGACTGTCTGAAAGCCTCCGTGCGCGCTCTAATCTCTCTAATTTTACATTCGTGATCTCCTCGGGAAGTATAAGTAGGGGGAAGCAATATATTCGATACCTCATCCAGAAACGCACCCTCTCGAAACCTGGCGAGCAAGCTACACCGCGATGCAGAGCGCCTCTCTTGCAGAGTCTGCCACTTGAGTTTATTAAACATCTCCGTAACGCTATCACGGTTACCAAATAACCCAGTGACGAAACGCGCCGCTCTTCTTTGGATCTTCTCTATCTCCTCCGTCAACCCGACCTGGTACGGATCCCACACTGATGAGCAATACTCAAGTATAGGTCGAACGAGTGTTTTGTAAGCCACCTCCTTTGTTGATGGACTACATTTTCTAAGCACTCTCCCAATGAATCTCAACCTGGTACCCGCCTTACCAACAATTAGTTTTATATGATCATTCCACTTCAAATCGTTCCGTACGCATACTCCCAGATATTTTACAGAAGTAACTGCTACCAGTGTTTGTTCCGCTATCACATAATCATACAATAAAGGATCCTTCTTTCTATGTATTCGCAATACATTACATTTGTCTATGTTAAGGGTCAGTTGCCACTCCCTGCACCAAGTGCCTATCCGCTGCAGATCTTCCTGTATTTCGCTACAATTTTCTAATGCAGCAACTTCTCTGTATACTACAGCATCATCCGCGAAAAGCCGCATGGAACTTCCGACACTATCTACTAAGTCATTTATATATATTGTGAAAAGCAATGGTCCCATAACACTCCCCTGTGGCACGCCAGAGGTTACTTTAACGTCTGTAGACGTCTCTCCATTGATAACAACATGCTGTGTTCTGTTTGCTAAAAACTCTTCAATCCAGCCACACAGCTGGTCTGATATTCCGTAGGCTCTTACTTTGTTTATCAGGCGACAGTGCGGAACTGTATCGAACGCCTTCCGGAAGTCAAGAAAAATAGCATCTACCTGGGAGCCTGTATCTAATATTTTCTGGGTCTCATGAACAAATAAGGCGAGTTGGGTCTCACACGATCGCTGTTTCCGGAATCCATGTTGATTCCTACATAGTAGATTCTGGGTTTCCAGAAATGACATGATACGCGAGCAAAAAACATGTTCTAAAATTCTACAAGAGATCGACGTAAGAGATATAGGTCTATAGTTTTGCGCATCTGCTCGACGACCCTTCTTGAAGACTGGGACTATCTGTGCTCTTTTCCAATCATTTGGAACCCTCCGTTCCTCTAGAGACTTGCGGTACACGGCTGTTAGAAGGGGGGCTAGTTCTTTCGCGTACTCTGTGTAGAATCGAATTGGTATCCCGTCAGGTCCAGTGGACTTTCCTCTATTGAGTGATTCCAGTTGCTTTTCTATTCCTTGGACACTTATTTCGATGTCAGCCATTTTTTCGTTTGTGCGAGGATTTAGAGAAGGAACTGCAGTGCGGTCTTCCTCTGTGAAACAGCTTTGGAAAAAGGTGTTTAGTATTTCAGCTTTACGCGAGTCATCCTCTGTTTCAATGCCATCATCATCCCGTAGTGTCTGGATATGCTGTTTCGAGCCACTTACTGATTTAACGTAAGACCAGAACTTCCTAGGATTTTCTGTCAAGTCGGTACATAGAATTTTACTTTCGAATTCAATGAACGCTTCACGCATAGCCCTCCTTACACTAACTTTGACATCGTTTAGCTTCTGTTTGTCTGAGAGGTTTTGGCTGCGTTTAAACTTGGAGTGGAGCTCTCTTTGCTTTCGCAGTAGTTTCCTAACTTTGTTGTTGTACCACGGTGGGTTTTTCCCGTCCCTCACAGTTTTACTCGGCACGTACCTGTCTAAAACGCATTTTACGATTGCCTTGAACTTTTTCCATAAACACTCAACATTGTCAGTGTCGGAACAGAAATTTTCGTTTTGATCTGTTAGGTAGTCTGAAATCTGCCTTCTATTACTCTTGCTAAACAGATAAACCTTCCTCCCTTTTTTTATATTCCTATTAACTTCCATATTCAGGGATGCTGCAACGGCCTTATGATCACTGATTCCCTGCTCTGTACATACAGATTCGAAAAGTTCGGGTCTGTTTGTTATCAGTAGGTCCAATATGTTATCTCCACGAGTCGGTTCTCTGTTTAATTGCTCGAGGTAATTTTCGGATAGTGCACTCAGTATAATGTCACTCGATGCTCTGTCCCTACCACCCGTCCTAAACATCTGAGTGTCCCAGTCTATATCTGGTAAATTGAAATCTCCACCTAAGACTATAACATGCTGAGAAAATTTATGTGAAATGTATTCCAAATTTTCTCTCAGTTGTTCTGCCACTAATGCTGCTGAGTCGGGAGGTCGGTAAAAGGAGCCAATTATAAACCTAGTTCGGTTGTTTAGTGTAACCTCCACCCATAATAATTCACAGGAACTATCCACTTCTACTTCACTACAGGATAAACTACTACTAACAGCGATGAACACTCCACCACCGGTTGCATGCAATCTATCCTTTCTAAACACCGTCTGTACCTTTGTAAAAATTTCGGCAGAATTTATCTCTGGCTTAAGCCAGCTTTCTGTACCTATAACGATTTCAGCTTCGGTGCTTTCTATCAGCGCTTGAAGTTCCGCAGCTTCGACAGTTGACAATTAGAATACCGATTGCTGCTTGTTCCCCGCATGTCCTGACTTTGCCCCGCACCCGTTGAGGCTGTTGCCCTTTCTGTACTTGCCCAAGGCCATCTAACCTAAAAAACCGCCCAGCCCACGCCACACAACCCCTGCTACCCGTGTAGCCGCTTGTTGCGTGTAGAGTACTCCTGACCTATCCAGCGGAACCCGAAACCCCACCACCCTATGGCGCAAGTCGAGGAATCTGCAGCCCACACGGTCGCAGAACCGTCTCAGCCTCTGATTCAGACCCTCCACTCGGCTCTGTACCAAAGGTCCGCAGTCAGTCCTGTCGACGATGCTGCAGATGGTGAGCTCTGCTTTCATCCCGGTAGTGAGACTAGCAGCCTTCACCAAATCAGATAGCCGCCGGAAGCCAGAGAGGATTTCCTCCGATCCATAGCGACACACATCATTGGTGCCGACATGAGCGACCACCTGCAGATGGGTGCACCCTGTACCCTTCATGGCATCCGGAAGGACCCTTTCCACATCTGGAATGACTCCCCCCGGTATGCACACGGAGTGCACATTGGTTTTCTTCCCCTCTCTTGCTGCCATTTCCCTAAGGGGCCCCATTACGCGCCTGAATGTTGTGTGGTGGAGCGGCACCGACGGCGGGCTCTGCTCTCGCCTCCAATGCGCGCCGACTACCTCAGCTCACCGGCAACCCCGAAATTCGTCTTCTCGAAGAACTGCTACCTGCAGTGGATATCGATCAATTGCTTGACCATAGTCGCTGACGTTCCGTCTGAAGTATGATTTTCCCGGAGGAATAATCTGAAGTACATCGCTGCGGTTTCCCGAGGATAATTGAGGCTCGTCTGCTCCAATTCCAATGGCTGCGGCTCACGAAACTGTCGTTGCTGTCATCTTCGTTGAATCCATAGCACGGCGGAAGCGCCGCGGACGTCCCTGAGCTCACGAAACGCCCGAACATGTAGTTGTACTACAGATCTCTCCCACACAACGGCCTCCCAGACGCAGGGATTACAGGAGTACGCCACAACTCCCAGCCAATGATTGACATTATTTCTAATACTAACATGCCTACTGCATGAGTGCGGTAACAAGGCACAAGATGACAAAGGGCACATTAACATATCAGTCTCAACATAAACCACTGTTAACATAAAAGCAGCTCATGACTCTTTACGACAAATTCATACTGGAGCATTGTCCTAAAACATTAGTTTATCTCAAAAGATAATCATATAATCATATGGCACAATCAAATACCTACTAGTGCCTATCCGCTAGCCCAATACGGGCTGAAAACCTTCAAGGAAGCTGGAACGTTTCAAATAACACTGATCATTCAGTAAATTCCAACTGTCAAACTTTCTGTGCTTGTATATTTGCACCTCCTCCAATAACTCTTATTTCATACCCTTAGCTTCTTTACACAATAGTTCGATGTCGTTAACAGCTGGGGGCGAAAGTTCTTCTTCGATGATGTGTTCAACAAACGTTGACTTATTCTCATTCATATCCATCCTCGACGGCATATCTTCTTTATATCTTATGGCTATAGACCACCCAGTTTGCCCTATGTAATATGCCGGGCAATCGTTAAATTTCTATTTATAACCTCCTTATTTCAATAGGTTATTATAATTGTTATTGATGAAACCAACAAAATTCCATTTTAAGCTGTTATTGGTGGAAAATGCTACTTTACAGTCGTGTTAATGGAGCACACGTTGCAGTTTATAAGATATATTTCCTATAAACGGAATAGCTATAAATCTTTACGTTCACCCCTGTTGTCCACGGACCTCATCAACGTGGAAACCGTCTTTTTCGTTTTGTGCTCACTTATATTATCGACAATGTTGGGGTTATAACCATTATTACCGGCAATTTATTTTAGGGTACACACTTCTTTTTGAAAGTTAACCTGGACAAGAGGTAAATTTATTGCCCTGTGTACACTCGAATTGAAAAAAGCCATTTTCTGCGCCCACGGATGCGAGGACCTGTTGGGAATGACGCAATCTGTAGAAGCAGGCTTTCGACAAATATTTAACTCTATCCCACCGTTAACTACCAATAAAATTAAATCCAAGTAATTAATCTCTCTAGTATTATTCCCTAGTTCCATAGTGAACTTCATTTTTTCATGAATAGAATTGAAATGAGTATGCAACTGCTCCAGCTACTTACGGGACCCATCTACCACAAACAACAAATCATGAACATATCGTGCATAGAATCTAATGTTATCTTTAACGTCCATAGCACTATTGAAAGAACTGATGTCTTTTGAATTGATAAAAACGTCGGCCATAATCCCAGCAAGCGGGCAGTCCATGGCCCGGCCATACGGTTTTTCATAGATGTTCCCATCAAATTCTAAATAATTGTACTTGAGCGTTATACGAAGGAGCGTCATCATTTCAGTGTTTTCCTGCGCTTTCATTTTTTTGTTATACCGTATGGTGTCGAGCGTGGGCTGTTTCTCATTCGAGACAGTTTTTTAACGGTTGCTTTTGTCGCTGCCAGGATGAAAATAATTAATATTTATTGTTAAATGAAGTGATTTAATGACAAATATTAAATAAGTAAGTGCTGTTGAACTGTATGAAAGATAATTTGTGTTCTCAGGGTCTTTCATGATGGAAGGGGGTGAACGGTAGAAGCGTAAGGGAAGGTAGTTCACCAGGTTGTGGTCATGCACTTCCATCCTTCGTATGTCTGCAAACTAAAGAGCGAGCGGGTGAGTCCCCATTCTCGCTATCCCGTTACGTGACAGGAAGCAACTACAGAATGTTTCACGAAGTTATGCTGACATGTGCAGAAGGTGGTGTTTAGTTTCCACAAAGTGTATTGACACTACATGGAATACAGATATGAGTTACTAATAAAACCTATACAAAGAATGCATATAGAGTTGCGCTCTGCCATAGGTAAGGTTCGATAGATTTGGTACAGTGGATAAATGACGTAGCAAATTGTAGGATTTCCATTGGTATTGGTAGCATTGGTAGAAATACAAATGCATGTGTGACAGAGAAACTTGGAACCGACGATTCTCTTGATTTTTTTTTTGTGTGCATGGTTAGAACCGCACATCGTTCAGTGTTAGTCGATTTTATATCCTTACAAAATATAAGTAGCGTTTTACGAATAAAAATTAGTTGATTGCGTAATTTCTGCTATTTTATGTAAACAAAGCAATTACTTTTGATGCAAGTACAATTTACATATACAAAAACAAAACATATATAATAATTGTTGTTTTGTGTTCAATTATCCTTCTTCATAATGATCAAAGACAAGAGTTTCGTGTTATTATTGACAAGTGCGAAAGTTGCTTATGGACAAGACGATAAATGATATGATTTTGTTTCTCGTTTCTTTCTTTTTAATTTTACCTTTTTTGAGGAAATTACGTTTCACGTTATAAATGAACAATTTTCGAATAAAACTAGAATTAAACATTGACAGTTTCAATCTTGCTGTAAATACTGTTTATTTTTAAGTAACATAGAGGAGGATAACTACATTCAACAAAAGTGTTCCATAGTTCACGTGGCCCTTCATGCATCCACAGTTTCTAGCCGGTTCACTGCTTCCCGTTTCTAGGGAACCTAGAAAGACACAGATCGCATACGGAAACAAAGCGATCGAAATATGACAACGCCCGCCAAAAATGCGACTCACCTAACGATCAAGTAACCTCGTTGCGATCTTAGCTAACCAAGGCTAATACGAATACTACCGTAGTCTACTCTTATTTATGACAGTCTTTGATGGCCAACGGTAGTTTTGCAAACACCAAATGCATGTAACCAGGATATACTAACTAACTAACTACATAAATTCCTACACACTGTTGTGCTGGAGGGGGAATTGATTTTTAGTCTTCCTATACTGCAGCTCTAACGTTCTTCTGGGAAAGGTAGCTTACACCACTGCAAGGGTTGTTTGCTTTCCAGTTTTCAGATTGTACCACCACAGCATTATCCCATCCAGTTCCCTTATCCGAGTAAACTAAATAACTGCAATGAACTCTTGTTTACATAGTGAAGCTATTTGCACTTTATTACGTTAGTACTTATTTACTTTTGTTAAGTGAGCTGTTAAGTAAAATAACTCTACAGCTGGACCTTTCAGATGTTCTGCCTCACTGAAAATCTCTTCTCAAGTGTAACAGACTATCAAGATGTATTCGACAACGTTTATATCAATGTCTCCGCTATCATAGGATGGGATACTTTTCGCAGCATGATGGGTATCAAATAGATCACGCCAGCCTCTGCTCTCCCAACACATTAAGGGACGCAGACGCCTTAATTAGTTCCCTTTGCAACAGTACTGGGTCATATAGGTGTTCACACCTTCAGATATTTCAGAGTATGTGAAGACTATTTACAGCAGATTGCATCAGACATATTCACACCCACCTGGCAGGACATACTTTGCGGCAAGTGACTCCAAATGGTGCAGCCCACTCTCACAAATGACAGGAATTCCTTCATTTTACAAATTAAACACAAATTAACACGATTAATGTTGAAATAACTGTAGTAACTTTCCGGTCTTTCATTACTTCTACACCAAGTTCTACAACACTGTTACATGGCTTAACAATACTGTCAAAATTAGACGGCAGCAAGGTGCTACATTTTCCAATGCAATCCCTTTCCCAGCATCACTACATGCGTCACTACCAGCATTACGCTTATAGATTAAACACTTCTCAGTCACTGTTTACAGGAACGTGTTTTACATGAAAGCTCGATTAAGATGTGTAAATAAATATTCACTTAACACACTGAAACAGCAGCTCAGTGAAGTTGTTGTGGCTACTCACTTGAGGGAACTGAGGCGAAATGATGCAGAGGTATAGGCAGTCTGTAAACGGTAAAGCGAGCAGCGCTCGTGGTGGGAGAAGTCGCCTTTCCCAGAAGAACGTTACACTTGCCGTACATTATAACTAAGAATCAATTTCCCCTCTAGCAGTACGGATATTGACGTCGATTCTGTCCAAATGCGTTTGTTGCTTTAGTATTATTAGTTTTGCATGCAGTGTCAATGCGCTTAGTGGAAACTAAACACTTCCCTCCGCTTTAGTCACCTTCTGTGACGTAGTGGGGTAAAGAGATTGCAGATTTGTCCGTCCACTCTTCAGTTTATTAACCTAGGAACGGCGGACCACAATCTGGTCACCTACCTTCCCTCACACTCCTATCCCCCACCTCTCCCCATTCTCCGCCTTCTAGCATACCCTGAACACAATTTGTCGCTTAATTGGTTCTACTGCACTTAGATGTCGTATATATATATATATATATATATATATATATATATATATATATATATATATAATATTAATAGCAAACATTAATTTCAGATGGTTAAACATTATTTATAATAATCTGTGACTTTTCCTGGCCCTGTAAAGAGTAAATTATCAAACCTAGAGAAAAAATTAATCGAACCTTTCTTGTAGGAAGCACACTGCGGTTTAAATTTGTACTGGGAAACATTTCCAGTAGAAGGCAAACGCTTATAGTTATTCAGGAGGAACATTAAAAATAGTTTTTAAGCGGTCCGCCACCCTCACGGTCACACACCACTGGTAAGGATTTTTAGTTTGTGGTTCATGGCGCTCCATTGTAGCACAGCACAGAAATTTCTGACTGCTCGAACTTTTTACTCTATTCGAATTATTTTTGGGTCTTCTTTGACAGATATATTACTGAGCGAGGATACCGGAACCCGGTACCTGTTGCCGTTTGCCAACTTAACGGCTTCCATAGGAAAAAATATTTTCAGTACCCGCGTAATAACCGACTGAATTTAAAAATACTGCCCCTAATGTACTCATTAAGATGTACAATTTTATGTTAAAAGTTTAACAACAGAAGTATCACAGCTAGAAACTGCGTGTCTGTCACGAGGCAGCATTACTGACGGCGCCGAACTACACGAATTTCAGAATTACAACACTTAGCGACTTACATCAAACTTCACACCCAATTTCCAACCTCTATGAAACTTATTCTCGCTGACACCCCCACACCCTTTCGCCCACCACACAAACACACATACACAAACACAAACACACACACACACACACACACACACACACACACACACCAGCACAGTTTGCAAATATAACACTGAATGTACCCGTAAAATTATAAAATTATTTCATTGTGTGGTAAATAACTTTCCAAATGACTTGCCACAGTAGTAACACCAGTTCCCGCCAGGTCACCGAAGTTAAGGGTCGTCGGGCTGGGCAAGCACTCGGATGGGTGACCATCCGGTCTGCCGAGCGCCGTTCGCAAGCGGGATGCAACCCAGCCCTTGTGAGCCAAACAGAGGAGCTACTTGAATGCGAAGTAGCGGCTCCAGTCTCGTAAACTGACATACGGCCGGGATAGCGGTGTGCTGACCACATGCCCATCCATACGCGCATCCAGTGACGTATGTGGGCCGGCCGCTGTGGCCGAACGGCTATAGGCCCTTCCGTCCGGAACCGCGCTGCTGCTACGGTCGCAAGTTCGAATCCTGCCTCGGGCGTGGATGTGTGAGATGTCCTTAGGTTATTTAGGTTCAAAATGGCTCTGAGCACTATGGGACTTAACATCGGTGGTCACCACTCCCCTAGAACTTAGAACTACTTAAACCTAACTAAGGACATCACACACATCCATGCCCGAGGCAGGATTCGAACCTGTGACCGTAGTGGTCACGCGGTTCCAGACTGAAGCGCCCAGAACCGCACGGCCACGGTTATTTAGGTTTAAGAAGTTCTACGTCTAGGGGACTGATGACCTCAGATTTTAAGTCCCATAGTGCTTAGAGCCATTTGAACCATTTTTGACGTCTGTGGGCTGAGGACTACATGGCAGCCAGTCGGTACCATTCGACCTTCCAAGGCCTTTTCGGACGGTGTTTAGCTTTAGTGTAGTGGTAAATAATTTAGGGATTATGACGTCATAGCCATCGGGTGATATAAAGAGCGAGTCCGATAACATTAAGAGTGCATAGAGAACTCCACTGTTAAATGCAGAGGAGAGAGTGTACAGGTGGAAAGAGTACATTGTAGGCGTCTGTGACGGGGAGGACTTGTCAGTTGACGAGATACAAAATGGTTCAAATGGCTCTGAGCACTATGGGACTTAGCATCTGAGGTCATCAGTCCCCTAGAACTTAGAACTACTTAAACCTAACTAACCTAAGGACATCACGCACATCCATGCCCGAGGCAGGATTCGAACCTGCGACCGTAGCGCTCGCGCGGTTCCGGACTGAAGAGCCTAGAGCCGCTAGACCACCGCGGCCGGCGACGAGATACAAGAAGAAATAGGAGAACGATAGGGAAGAGATAGGGAATCTTGTACTAGAATCTGAATTTAAAAGATCTTTGGAAAAGTTAATGTCAGATAAGGCAGAATGAATAGACCACTTTCCATCTGAATTTCTAAAATCATTGGAGAGAGTGACAACAAAGCGACCATTCACGTTTTTGTGTAGAACGTTTGAGACTGGCGATATACTACCAGAATCACGCATAAACCTCATCCACACAATCGGGAGATTGCAGGAGCCAACAAGTGCGAGAATTATCGCACAATCAGCATAACACCTGATGCATCCAAATTGCTGACAGGAATAATGTGGAGGAGAATAAAGGAAAATAAAATTGAGGACCTGTTAGATGACGATCAGTTTGGTTTTAGAAAAAGGCGTCAGAGAGGCAGTTCTGACGTTTCTGTTGATAGTGGAATCTAGACAGAAGAAACATCGTTCACAGCTCGTGGTCTAGTGGTAACTGACTGAAGCGGTCAACAACGAATTTCAATTATGTCACCTGACGGCCGCTACGATCATATACAACAAAAGATACTGAAAAAAAAGAAAAAAAATTGGCTAGCTTAGCTACCTCTGGATCACAGGGTCCCGGGTTCGATTCCCTGCCGGGTCGGGGATTGTCTCCGCCCGTGGACTGGTTGTTTGTGTTGTCCTCATCATCATTCGAGAAGTGGCGACGTTGGCGCTGGCAAGATTTTGAATTTGTACTGGCGCTGAAAAATCAAGAAATGATGAGAATCTGTAGAACTAGAAGAAGCGCTCGCAGTGTAAAATGGTACAAGATGTCCAAAATTCTGAGAAAATTTGGCGTCCGCTATAGGGAAACATGGGTAATATTCAAGCTGCAGTCATGGACTGTGCGGCTGGTTCCGGCGGAGGTTCGAGTCCTCCCTCGGGCATGGGTGTGTGTGTTTATCCTTAGGATAATTTAGGTTAAGTAGTGTGTAAGCTTAGGGACTTAGCAGTGAAGTCCCATAAGATTTCACACACATTATAATATACAATATGTACTATAACCAACAGCCAACAGTGAGACTAGGAGACTAAGAACGAAGTGCTGTGATTAAAAAGGATGTAAAACACTAATGTAGTCTTTCGCTTTTACTGCCCAACGTTTAAAACGCCGAAGAAGCGATGATTGAAGAAAAGGAAGTTTCAAAAGTGGAATTAAAATTCAGAGTGAAAGGATACGATGATAAGTTTCGCTGACGGCAATGCTATCCTCAGTGAAAGTGAAGAAGAATTGTGAGATCTGTTGAACGGAGTGACCAGTGTAATGAGAACAGATTATGTATTCATAGTGAATCGGAGAAAGACGAAAGTATTGAGATAAACCTCTAGAATAAGGAATTGCGAAGTAGCCAAAATTAAGGGATTCTGCTGCCTAGGCAGAAATATAACCAGTGACGGACAGAGCAAGGAAGACATACACAGCACATTAGCACTAGCGCAAATGGCATTTCTGGCCAAGAAACGTCTACTAGTACAAAAAAGAGACCTTAATTTGAGGAAGAAATTACTGAGAATGTACGTTTGGAGCACAGCAGTATGGTAGTGAAACATGGACTGTTACAAAACCAGAACAAAATGTAGAGCATTTGAAATATGCTGCTACAGAAGAATGAGGAGGTTCTCTGTGGAATTAGTGAAGAAAGCAATACACGCAAAACAGTGTCAAGAAGAAGGGACGTGATGACAGGACGTCTAAGACATCACAGAATAACTTCCGTGGTACAAGGGGGAGCTGTAGAGGGTAAAAACTGTAGAGGGAGACAGAGACTGGAATACATCCAGCAAATAACTGAGAACGTAGGTTGCAAGTGCTACTCTGAGATAAAGAGGTTGGCAACGGAGAGCAATTAAAAAAAAACTAAAAAAATGAAAAACATTCAGATTCGTCAAAAATTAGCTCCTGCATAAGATTGTGAGCAGTAAAACTGCAACATGAGGCATGCCGTTTTAATTTACTACTTCTCTACTACAAACTCTTTTCGGAACATACTTTACAGACAGGATCTACATACATCACTAAATGCACTTGCAAAATTATACCTATGTACGACTAGCTCAGGTGATGTGTCGTTATAAAATTTGAGATGCGTGAAAAACGTGATTTTGCACGAAATGGAGCCTAAATTACCAAGATTATATTCATCCAGTGTTTCATACTGAGAGCAATTTTCGACCTCCAACAAAATTTTAAGTATAATTTCAAAGCTATTATAAACTTTACTTCGCTAACATGCTTAACGTCAAATATCTAACACACTGACTCACTTGTAAAGCAATCAGGCGGCTCAAGCAGTTTTCCACTTGGGAGTCCTGTTCTTTAAAGTCGGGCGTGTACTGGTTATACCATTATTGGGCACCAACAGTCTTCTTGGTACACACAGGTAAGAGAACGAACTGACGATATGAGGAGTAAAGTGACATTTGAGGAAGCTAGTAGCTCCTGGAGGTACTGATTTGAAATATGTTATTCAATGATGAATCCAAAACCACTTCCAACAAAGCAAATAAAACTGACACACAGAGAAATGTTTACAAGACACGTAAGGCTTCAAAACGACGTTACAGGAACTATATGTCTTCTTGTATCAAATTGGATATTAGCACCCGAAAATTACTTACAGCTCCATAACCTTGGATTTGAAGTTAGTGTACAGCTCGTGTTAGGAAGCAGCATACAAAAAAAGAATAATAATGTCCTAGTAATAACCGTTAATAGTCACTGCTAAAGATAAAATGCTATTCGTTAGGTGCAATGCAAATAGGTAGTTGTCTCGTAATTAGGTTGACTACAGTACTTTAGTGAATGACATGTCAACTTGTATTCCAGATAATGTTCCTATACTAATGCAAAAGTCTCAGAAAATTGATGCAATATTACGAGCAAAAGGCCCAAATCATTTTTCTCTGTATCGTATCAAATGGCGACCGGGTTGGTTGCCCGTTTACACTGCGATGGTTGTTCCTGCGGCAAAGTCACTAGTATCCTGAAGTTGAGCATTGAGAATCTACGGAGAAATGATGTGTAATCCATCAGACATGTGTTTTAGGCGAGTTGCTCAGACATAGTGCACATGCAGCAAACAAGTAAACTTGTCACATTCAGACTAAAGTAAATAAAACTATAATACTGGAAACCTGATTAGTTTTTCATCTACCTCACAGAAATAACTTTACATACGATATTAATGAATGTGACTGTGACCACAGCATGAACCCAATTATAAGTGAGTGAGTCTCCAGCACACTAAATGGTGCATATTGATACTGCTGTGTTCTCATCTTGATCTGTTCTTGGCCAACGTAAATAATTCACTCAAGAGATAAAGTCATTTTAAAAACGGAAATGTTTGCTGATAACACAAGGACGCCTATCAATGGTCCGAACACATCCACACTAGTCACAGCCTGCAGAATAATGGCACAAGCTTACTTCTTGCTTAGAGCAAACATCTTAAATGATGTTACACTTGGCTCGTACTGAATTTAACCGCCAAATTACTGATGCCGTCATTGTGTTAGCACTATCCACCTTTTTCTTATTTCTGCAGACATGACTTTCAGTGGCAAAAAACTATTTTGTACAGATTGCCATATTACACCGACAAAGCAATCCCGCAAAGTGACCTACAGACCGTCAAAAACAGAAAGACTCTTACTCAGTTACACTGCTCTGCCACTGAGGACATAAGTTTAAATATTAGAGCTAGAAACAGACCCCCAAACCGACAACATATGACTACAAACCGTGTCGATGTAGTAGCAAACATACTATTCGTATCCCGCGCCTCTCCTTCTGCATCATTCATATAGCCGTCGACCGTGAGACACTCGTACATATACCGCAAAGACTATTGTACAAATGCTGGATCCGTCCCCTCAGCACAAATACACCAAAATTTCAGGTCCTCACATGCTTGGTTGCTTCCTTTCTACACCAATCTCCAGACTAGAATTACAAGAACATGAGTAATTTCACATGTTTGGTCAGAATATCATACAACTTTTTCGTGATGCTTTTCGATATCAAGCATGTAGCAGTATGCTACCGATCGCTTGCACAGTATAATTCTGAAGATACAGATTGGAAATTATTTCTCTAGAAACCCAAAACTTTAGCGAGGTGAAGCATGCTGTAAATCACTGAGTACATAGAAACTGATCCCGCCTGCTAGGATATACACGTGAAAACTCGAAAAAAATAGAGGAAACTGATATTTCCACTCACGAATACTGATGTCGGTGATACAGTAGATTCCAAATCATCCTTATGATTTACAAAGTCAACTAAGGTGTGTCTCATGTCTAGAGAACCACCAACGTGTCTTCCATCCACCTTTCACTTGCTAGATGCGCACACCACAAACCATGATCTCTCAACTTAATACAGAAGGGAATGTGAAGAACCAGGCAAACGGACAATTTATATGGGAGGAAATAATGTTCCAGCGCAAACAGTGCATTCATGGTATTAGAACTTTCCACGATTTTTTGGGGTACAGGATTGGAGGAGGAGTGGTGAGGGGAGGGAGTGTGGAGGGGAGGGGGTTAGGGTAGTGGAGGTAGTCCAATTGACCTATTTTCCCGCCAAAATTTAAACTTTCCACCATGATGTCATTATGGCATTGCCGTATCTATGGCCACCATCTTGGATTCGCCATCTTGATTAAATTTGGCAACAATGCAGAGTGGGGCCGCACCAGCCTTGTTCCAGCCATATGAGAAACAGATGGCACCATCATGTCTATAAGTCAATCAAAAAATTCAGTTCTGCATCCAGAAGTCTCTCTCACTGTGTTCACCTGTCGACAAGAAGGTTGGAATACTTTGTATACTGCACGCAAATCTGTCCTATGCCACAATCTGCTGAGACATTGCAGCTAAGGTGAAAAAACTTTTTGTCTTATTGAAGAGTGCTGTAAGAATATTGCATAAAATTGATAACTGAAATTCTGGCCGATTCCTCTTCACAGACCAATGGATTCTTGCACTTACAAACGAATACATATTCTCAGTAATGGTATTTGTGTCTAGTAAAATGAATGAATTTAGGACAAATTCAGCGATCCAAAACCACAGTACTAAAATTAAAAATAATTCCATTTACTAAATGGCTCTGAGCACTATGGGACTTAACTTCTGAGGTCATCAGTCCCTTCACTGACGATGATCACTTTTGTGATCAAAAATCGATTCTGCTATCAATAAAACATCAATATTACGGCCAACGCTGACCTTCCTTTAAGTCCTTAGGTTAGTTAGGTTTAAGTAGTTCTGAGTTCAAGGGACTGATGGCCTCAGATGTTAAGTCCCATAGTGCTCAGAGACATTTGAACCACTCTTTTTGTTATCGACTACTATGTAAACTTCCTTTCTTACTGCTTCATGCATACTGCTTCCCAAAAAAATTTGTAAAGATATATCAGATTCAGTATATCAGGTGTATCACATACATTGCGCAAATCACGGTTGACATGTGAAGGTGTGTGGATCTAGAAACTACATTAGACAAAATTTGGAACACAAGTTAGATCTCAGAGGAATGGAAGTAGCTCCTGATTCTTTCATTGCACTACAAAGGTAACAAGTAAGATGGTGAAACCAGTAGATGCGTACATCTTTCATCAGATATCATACAACACTATTAACGATATTATTTAACAGGGAAGATCCTGCTCGTAATCGCCGGCCGCTGTGGCCGGGCGGTTCTAGGCGCTTCAGTCCGGAGCCACCCGGCTGCTACGGTCGCAGGTTCGAATGCTGCCTCGGGCATGGATGTGGGTGATGTCCTTAGGTTAGTTAAGTTCTAAGTCTAGGGGACTGATGACCTCAGATGTTAAGTCCCATAGTGCTTAGAACCATTTGCACCATCTGAGCCTAAGACAGAGTCGTAATATTGATTCGGTAAGAAAAAAAGCTTTCAAAGCTGTTGCCACAGAAACCCTGGATAAAGTTATCTGTGAATCTGTACATAAATTAGAATAGACAAACTTAATCAGTGGAAACCTATTTCAAAGCTAAAGTTAATGGGTCATTTACGTCAACTTTGTTTCGAAATGCGTGTTGGAAAAGTTTGTGAGAATTTGAAATGAGAAACATAAAGAAGACAGAACATGGCCACCAATGCTGGGGAGAAAGAATAAATGTTCGAGAGTAAACCGTCTAACATTTGCAGATAATTTTGTCATATTGTCTGAATGTCTGTGAAATTCAGAACTACATTCTGGAGTAAGGTTCAGACAACATTTTTAATTTGACACTGAGACATAGTTCGCGTTCGATCCACCGAATTTCGCATTGATTATTGCCTAATTGATTTCACAAGCTAATTGAATAGAATTGGGGAGAAGAGGAGTTTGTGGCACAACTTGACATGAAGAAGGGACCGGTTGGTAGGACATGTTCTGAGGCATCAAGGGATCACAAATTTAGCATTGGAAGGCAGCGTGGAGGGTAAAAATCGTAGAGGGAGACCAAGAGATGAATACACTAAGCAGATTCAGAAGGATGTAGGTTGCAGTAAGTACTGGGAGATGGAGAAGCTTGCAGAGGATGGAGTAGCATGGAGAGCTGCATCAAACCAGTCTCAGGACTGAAGACAGCAACAACAACAATGTAAGCTCGATTTGGTAAAGTTTAAAAGAAAGAAACAAGACGTGATGGGAAATTCTTATTTGCATTTCACAATTTTTTTGAGCTGATATCGGCTTTCATTAAGCATCAGAGGCGAAAATAAAAGCTAAAGCATTGAGAACCAACATGGCCACTTTAGGAGACATTTTCGCTGGGAAAGGATACACGGATACATGGCCGTCGACACATGGGCGGAGGAATACTACCACCAGCTCCCCAAGCTAAGACGTAGGTAAAACCTGTGAAGACGCTCCTTCCTTGCAAGAACTGGAAGATCTGCCTTTTTCCGGGCGGTGAATGGACGCCAAGTACTTCGAAGCTTTATTTGACCTAACAAGCGCTCTTTTTCGAGTGGCAGAGCAGGATCTGAGGACAAGTGGGAGAATAAACTTCACAGAATAAGATCTGCTGAAATAATAGTTGCTCCTCACTGAACCGAAGGTATAAGTAGGGCAGTCTTGCAGTTTTCGGGGTTGGGACGGAGCACTTGACGGAAGCCTGTTGAGTGCTTGACGGAAATCACGGACCTGGAAAATGATTCTGAAGTTAGTCACCACATGAGTTGCACCGAAGCTGCCAGATGCTACTTCATGCCGTATCACATCGACGACGGTATCATCGGTGGCGTTTCGTCCCAGGAGCAACTACAAGGGGTGTTCAAATGGCTAAAATGGTTCAAATGGCTCTGAGCACTATGGGACTCAACTGCTGAGGTCATTAGTCCCCTAGAACTTAGAACTAGTTAAACCTAACTAACCTAAGGGCATCACAAACATCCACGCCCGAGGCAGGATTCGAACCTGCGACCGTAGCAGTCTCGCGGTTCCAGACTGCAGCGCCTTTAACCGCACGGCCACTTCGGCCGGCAAGGGGTGTTCAAAAAGTAATGCAATATATTTTTTCTGAAGGCAGGTAGGACTGGTTCAAGATTACAATATACCATATTGCTCCCCAATCTCTGGGCTATAAAACCCTATTGTTCAAAGTTATCACTGTTCAATGCCATAGCCTCACGACACCTTACTGGGCGGGCTTGTGTGCCATCGTGGTACCACTCTGCTGGTCGGCGTCTACGCCGACGTCTTGCTACGTCAATAACCTCCACATCATCGACATTCTCATTCCTTCGGAGTGCTTCGTTTATTGTGCCAGACTGATGGAAGTCGGAAGATGCAAGATCTGGGCTGCAGGGTGGATGAGAAAGAACAGTCCAATGAAATTTTGTGAGTTCTTCCCGGGTGGGCAGACTTGTGTGAGGCTCTGCCTTTTTATGGGGAAGAGGAAGTTCATTTTCATTTTTGTGGCAACCGAAAAGCTGAAATCGTTCCTTCAGTATACTCACGGTAGCATAATGAACCTCAGAGTTGAGCACTGCGGCGTGAGGGAGGACATCGAACAGAACAACCAATTCCGAGTCCCAGAAGACTATCACCACGACCTTACCCGCTGAGAGTGCAGCTTTGAACTTTTTCTTCGGAGGAGAGGTGGCGTGACGCTACTCCATAAATTACCGTTTCGTTTCTGGTTCGAAGTGATGAACACATGTTTCGTCGCCTATGACGATGCTCGATAAAATTGTCACGATCAGCGTTGCGACATGCAGGCAGTTCCGCACAAATGGTCACTCGTTGCTTTTTACAGTCTTCTATTAAGCGGCGAGGAACCCAAAAAGGCACACACCAAGTGCGGGACAGTTGTATCAGCACTACAAAGAGAGGCGCGCAGTTGAGGGACGAGGTGTCACATGGTTACCCGTGGATCACCTTGAATGAGAGTGTCCGCACGTTCCAACGTTGCAGGAGCCTCAGCTGTGTGCAGTCGGTCGGCACGCGGGAGATGGGACAGGTTTGCGCGACCTTGCTGCCACGATGGCAGACGCCTCTCCCATTGACTCACTTTACTTTGCTACACTGTCAGGTCTCCATAGTCATTCTGCAAGCGCCTATGGGTGTCTGCGATTCTCTGATTTTCCGCCAAAACAAATTCAGTGATAGTTCTCTGCTTGGAATGCACCTTCGTTACAGACGGCTATTTACAGCGCTGCTACCTTTCGGAACTTCGAGAAACTATAAGAGCTGAGTTGGGTATGTTCTACGACAAATTCCGCTTTTTTTCAGCCGAGGCTTACCGAGAAAAATGTGTAGCATTACTCATGAACGCCCATCGTGTAATATCATTCCTTGGTGTTAGTGATGACGACGTAGCTCCACAGCTTGTGTCACGTTCCACTTAAGTCTCTGACGTGCTAGAGTCTTGTGATCATGTCGTGCTGACAATAACTGAACTCACTGAGGACCGCTGCGTGATAACTAACGTAAAGTGCTGTAACGTTTCGTAGGGTTTAGCGAGTCACGAAGAAATCTGAAAGACTAGTGTGGAAGGAATACGACTGGGCTCCTTCTGCTGACTTAGCTAACTAATCGATCTAAACAGCGTAAACAGTAGAGAAGTACAGATATTACAAGGACGCGAAAGCGGACTTATTGCCTGACAGTCCTCCCGGAACGCGCTGTAAATCGCTGGGAACTGTCAAAGCGTATTACGCAAAAGGAGCTCCACAGTGTATCATCTGTTCACTCTGACAAGGGGAGGCCGCCAATTGTGAAATTCAGATTCGATTCATACTGCCCATAATAAAAGCTCATGGCCAGAGGTGTAATGTGGCAAAGCACCAAGATGCACTTCTCAGCCTTTGACGAGAAAATCGACAGTTAAAAGAAACCGTTAGGGTGAAATACTCACTACGATTAATAATTTACTACAGCGTCGTGGCGCAGAGGTAAGCGCTTGGGTTCGTAACCGAAGGTCGCCGGATTGAATCCCGCACCACGCAACTTTTTTTCATTATTAGTTTTTTGTAATTCAAATATATATATATATATATATATAAAAACTACTAATGAATTGCTTATGCATGTTGGAGAAGGCGGATCGCTCTCCAATTGTACCGCCTCCATTTTTCCGTTTGTTTAACAGGGTGTACGAAAACTCTCATGTCCGCGCTGATTTTCAACGATGTTATAAGTTGCGCTAGGGACCGCATCTACCTTCTTTCGAAGTTAGCATGCATCTACGCTGTTATGCGGCGGCTCGTTTCGGCCCATTCAACATCTGTCCATCAAGTGTAACGAGCGTGTAACGGAGTTTATATTTCATACCTGCCACAGCAAATTTGTGTTCGTGGGGTCTCTATTCTAATTCTAACGTTTTACTTATGCTACACGTATTCGTTTCGGAATATCGTTTCTACGTCTTCCATTAACTATACGTGGTAAACATTATGAAGACAATTAATAACATTTGTGAAACACAACTTTATTTGCGGAAATCATAATGATATTCGAAGTCGCCAGTTTTTCCACGACAAACGACTTTCAACAACTTATTATATGCATAATTGTTGCAACTGATTGCCGGGAATTATTTATATATATATATATATATATATATATATATATATTTGAATTACAAAAAACAAAAACTAAAAAAAAGTTGCATGGCGCGAGATTCGATCCGGCAATCTTGGAATTACAAACCCGAGCGCTTACCGCTGCGCAACGACGCTGTAGAAAACTATTAATCGTAGAGAGTATTTCACCGCAATGGTTTCTTTTAACTCGGTTTTCTCGACAACGGCTGAGAAGTGCATCTTGGTGCTTTGCCACATTACACCTCTGGCCATGAGCTTTTATTATGCGCAGTATGAATCGAATCTGAATTTCACAATTGGCGGCCTCCCCTTGTGAGACAAATAATGGACAACGGGCACACCAAAAATCAGTAGGGCATTGGAAACACCATCGAAATTGGTCAGATTAATTAAAATGTGCTTTTGCCAGAAGACACCGTTAAGTGAAACATAATATTTGAAGGCGTCACTGAATTAACCTCATATTATTTACATTAGTCTGATTCGGAATTTGCAAAAACTGATCGCACAGGAATCCAACGGCAGAATGGAAACTTTACTAGGTTCGCCTACACGAATGATGTAACGTTAACAAGGAATTTCAGGACAGACGAAATCGAAACGATGCAAACAAAATTGTTACAAATTGCTGATGCAGAGGAATATCTTTTAACAAGAAAAAGGCAGAGCACATGATGATTGGAAAGAAATACGTAATTGATGCATTACATAGCTGTAGACACATCAGCCTCGTATCAATCTCCAAGAGAGTTGATCACTTCAAATATTTAGCGAATCCCTTGAGTAAGGACAGTAACAATGATGCTGAAATATATTCAAGACTACCAGCTGCTAACAGAACACATTACAGTTATCTGAAAATTCAAAGAACAATAGTGATCAGAAAAAAATTTCAGAATTCACTTCCATGAAAATCTTATAACACAGGTTTTATAGTATGTATGTGAACCTTTAGCGTTTAGGAGAAAGAGGAGAGAAAACTTAACGTTCGACAGAAATTCATTAAGCATTTTGTTTGGAGTTATAATCGATGAAGATATCCGAAAATGGTAAATTAAAAATGAGTAAAAATTACTGAAGTCTCAGAAACACTACAGCCTTGTCACAATACTAACGAAGAGGAAGGTGACCAGGAGCTGTAATACAGTAACTATATTGGACGATATACTACGTAAAACAGCTTTCTCCAAAAACCTGGATGGAAATCGAATAAAAGGAAGACCCTGAAATAGATGGTGCAGTATTGTAGTCATTCATAAGACACCTGAACATCTAGATAAGGAGTCAAATTAAACGCACAGAATTGGTAGTGTGCTGCGCGTCATATTCACGTCGATTAACTTTCTAGGTGTAACGCTGCAAAGCGATCTTTAATGGAACGAGCACGTACTGGCGGTAATACGAACGGCAAATAGTCGACTCCCATTTATTGGGAGCATTTTAAGGAAGTGTAGCTCATCTATGAAAGAGAGTGCATATAAAACAATAGTGCGACTTATTCTAGAGTATTGCTCAAGTGTTTGCAATCGCATCCAGGTCGGATTAAAGGAAAACATCTATGCAGTTCAGAGGCGATCCGCTAGATTTGTTACCAGTTCGTGAACTCAAATGGGAATCCCTGGAGAGATGACGAGAAACAACTCTGAGAAAAGGGCATTTGAAGCTGACTGCAGAACGATTATGCTGCCCCCAACCGAACATTTCGCGTAAGACCATGAAGATAAAATTAGAGAAATTAGGAATCTTACAGAGGCATACAGACAGTCGTTTTCGCTGATTGTATTTGCGGTTGGGATAGGAAAGGCAATGGCTAGTAGTGGCACATGGTATTCTCCGCCATGCAACATACGGTGGCTTGTGGATTATGTTTCTGGACGATACAGTTAATGATCGCTTTCAGAGCTCATAATAGGGGATGATAATGCCAATTTTCGCATATTACTGTCGTCTAAGCATGTTGCTGAGCTGATGTTGAGAGGAAGCTGATTCGACTTTTCAGATAGGCTGAATGGAAGACTTGCAGTTATAACAGAAGGGTGGCAGCGCGGTCGAGACTCTGAAGTCATCTACAGATGTGCTCGGATGCGTATGGTGAAAAGCTTGAAGAGACTAAATGAACGGTGTATAATTATTTTTCATTACTAAGTCAGCTTTTTCGTGCAGACGTAAAAACTGTACAAGAGGTATAACCTGCTGAGGTAGCGCTCTCAGCGCATTCGTTAAGATACTGGACTCGGATTCAGGAGGAGGGAATATGATTCTCCGTCCCGTGTCTTGCATTTTGTTTTCCGTTATTTTCCCAAATCTCTTCATACAAACGCTAGAAGGGTTCATTCTATGAGTCGTGGCCGACCACATGTCCTGTCTTCATTGAACATGAATGTATGTTGAACTGTCTGAATAAATAACTTACGTTTTCCTTGTACTAAAATCGCAGATCCTATGTGACTGTAAAATGATTCTGCAATGTACAAATTACTAACACTAATATCAGAGGTGAGGTATCAAGGATGCTGAATGAACAACAAAGGCGTTGTATAAAAGTAGGTGGGTCAGGTTTCCGAGAGGACATATGATCAACAAGGCCTTTGCCACATGAAAGTATTCTGCCAGCGCGGTATGGCTACAGATTAGATCGCCCCACATGAACCGTGATGACTTAATCTCGCACAGAGAAGACAGAAGGAGATGAATACAGAGAGAGCGCTGTGCCCCCGCCCCTCCTGTGATTGACGCGGGGTCGCCTCGCTCGTGACGTAAGAGGCCCGCTTTTGGGCGCCTCTCGTTTCCAGGCCACGAAGTTACGCCAGGATCATCGCGAGGTTCCTTACGACAGAGCAGAGTGCGGCCAATTGCTTCACATCTTCATGTCTACCCGCAATGCAGTCCAAACGGTTCGACGTCGAGATAAATTGCCTTAGATTCCACTGCCGACTTTCGCTATTGGAAACTAATTGGTAGTACGTGGAAAATCTGCTTTTGTTTTCTCACGAAAGCGATTTGATTTACTCACAATCGGTGTTAGTTGTTCTAGAAAAACATTTACACTAGTTCAGCGTAGTGTAAGCAATAAATTCGCTCTCATATCAGCCGTCTAGTTATTTTTATCTTTGTCAATGATTACAAAATCTTCCGAGGCGTTATGTCACGTCACATTCTTCCGCAAACTTATTCGCGGATCAAAGGCTGTTTCCAAGAGCTTGGCCAGAGAAGTGGAGTTATTCTATCAAAATCTTACGGGTGCTATTCGTAAACCGTCGTCATTGGGTAAATACTCAAAGCAATTGGTACCCAACGCGATATCATTGCACCAGTTCCCCTGTGGTCATTATCGGAAACACGTGGTGACGTAATAATTAACAAGAATAGTCGTGACTGAAGAAAACGTATAGCACGGTCTATGATTTCAGATACTTCCATCGTGTGGTTCAGTGTATCCTCGTGAAATATCGTTAGTACTGCAGCACGGTATTACCCGTAATCATGAATACCCACGGGAGTGGAAAACAGAAAATGTCGCCAAAATGGACACATTCAGGTCGAAAAGAGATTATGTTCAAACCTGTATAATTTAACCATGAAGGAAAATACGTAATCTGGTAGTGATACCTCAACAGAAAGCAACTTTTCGGGCAGTGAAAATGGCAGGAAAATCAGGAAAAACTATAAAATACATTTTTAACGCCCTTAAGAAAGCGGAAGAAACTGTGGAAGAAATTTAACTCTCCTAAACACAAATATGTTCTAGAAAAGTAGTTTCCTAGATCAGTTCGATAATGAACTGATTTGAAGAAATTCTTTAGAGTATTAAGAGAAGAAAGAAATTTTCATGGGGAAGGGAAACATTTCGGAAAATCTTTCAAGGGGATGCGATTTCGTTTCGTGATAATGCACCGTATCGTACTATTCAAACAGAACCTCCACTACTGCAACTGTCAAAAATGACATAACTGAAAGGTCCATTCAGAACAAAATCAGTTTTGAACTGAGATTATACAAATTGTGCAGTCAAATAAGCAAAAGCAGTTTCAAACCATAGAGGACGTAATTTTCTGAGGCCCCTATAGAGCTAATCGATGGCAGAAAAAACGGTTCTACCATTAATTTAACGATCCTAAAACAAATAACCAAAGAATATTTCTTTAAGATTACTCAGCATGGGTGATTTCAAGCACGCGAACATATAAAGTGAACTGAAAATGAATCTTGCACAGAGATGGTTTAATAAAAGAAAACAACAGAAAATATGCACTTGGTGACAAAATCATGCGCTAGCGATATGCGCATTTACAGGTGGTGGTGGTATCGGGCACACAAGGTATAATAGGGCACTGCGTTGGCGCAGCTGTCATTTGTACTCAGGTGATTCATATGAAAAGGTTTCCATGTGATTATGGCCACAAGACTAATATTAATAGAATCTCAATGCGGAGGGGTAGAAGGAGCTAGACGCATCAGACATTCTGTTTCGGATCTCGCTGCGGAATTGAGAATTCCGAAACCCACAGTATTAAGAGTGTGCCGAGAATACCAAATTTCAGGTATTATCTCTCACCACGGACAACGCAGTTGCCGACGGTTTTCACTTAACGACCAAGAGCAGCGGCATTTGCATAACTCTGTCAGTGCTGACAGACAAGCAACACTGAGTGAAATCACCACAGAAATAAATTTGGGACGTACGACGAACGTGTCCATTAGGATCATCATAGTCATGAAGTAAAGACTATGCCTTGTCGATTTAGCCACAGCCCTCTCTCCATTGTCATCCTCTTCAACTCTTCATACGATATTATCCCCGTATCTTCACCGAGCGAGGTGGCGCAGTGGTAGCACACTGGACTCGCATTCGGGAGGACGACAGTTCAATCCCGCGTCCGGCCATCCTGATTTAGGTTTTCCGTGATTTCCCTAAATCGCACCAGGCAAATGCTGGGATAGTTCCTTTGAAAGGGCACGGCCGATTTCCTTCCCTAATCCGATGAGACCGATGACCTCGCTGTTTGGTCTCTTCCCGCAAACAACACCCCCCCCCCCCATATCTTCTTTCATGTTACGAGCGCTCTCCAGAAAGTAAGTTACGATCGGTCGCGAAATGGAAACGACTATGAAAATCCAATAAAGCTTTGCAAATATGTGTTGGGCAGTGTCTCTAGTATGAGTCTAGGTAGAATTATGTCTCTCTTTTCATTCCTGAGCTCTTAGTGAGCGCGTAAAGATGTTATACAAAATAGTGTCTCCCGCCAAGTATGAGGGCCTGGTGAGAATTTACTCCTGAAGCTATGCAACCAACATTACATAACTGTCGTGCGGTTTCTTCTTCAAGACAATTCCCAGCCTCATTCTGCAGGTGCAATGAAGATGTTCCTGAATTGTTTCAATTGGAAATGTTTGGTTACCCACAATACAGCCGGTAATTGTCTCCCACTGAGTTTCATCTCTGCTCAAACGAACCGCTGGCTATGAAGACAACATTTTGGCACAGACAACGAGCTTTAGGCCAGCGTAGAGAATTGGCGGAAAGCACTGGCGGCTGCCTTCTATGATGGGGGTATTGGAAAGTTGGTACAACGCTACGACGAATGTCTGAGTCAGAACGGCGACTACGAAGAGAAGTAGCTGAAAGGTGTAGCTAACTGTTACAAATGAAACATTTCTGATTTTCACTGTGATTTTCATTTTGCGATCAATCGTAACTTACTTTCTGGACAGCCCCCGTATTAAAAAACGTTGCTCTTCGCCTGCCTCTTGGTTTTTTTCCCTAAAACTTTTTCTTCAGATACATTCTTTAGGAACTGGTTGTGTCTCATGATGTGTCCTATCATTTCTGATTTTCTTTTTCCTATATTATTTAGCAGTGTTCTGTTCTCTTTCACTTCTCTTAACACTTGTTTATTACTTTCTCTATCTATCCAGTTTGTTTTTGTCATTCTTCTCCATATCCACATTTCCATTGCTTCCAATCTCTTTTTCTCCGACTTTCCCAGAGTCAACGCTTCACATATGAATGTTAAGCCACTCCATTAGGATAGTGCGGCGAAATTTGGTGTTAATGGGCAGTGGTAACAGACGACGCAAGTATCTTTGCTAACAGCACGACATTACCTGCAGTGTCTCTCCTGGGCTCGTGACCATACCGGTTGATCCCAAGACGACTGGAAAACCGTGGCCTGGTGGGACGAGTCCCAACTTTAGTTTTAAGAGCTGGTGACAGGATTCCAGTTTGGGGCAGACCCCACGAAGCCATGGACCCAAGTTGTCAACAAGGTGCTGTACAGGAACGAAGTTCCTCCATAATGGTGTAGGCTTTGTTTACATGGAATGGACTGAGTCCTCTGGTCTAACTGAACCGATCGTTGACTGGAAATAATTATGTTCAGTCACTTGAAGATCATCTGTATCCATTCGTGGACTTCGTGTTCTCAAACAACGATGTCATTTCGCCGGGATACAATTATTCGCGATTGGTTTGAAGAACATTCTGGACCATTTGGTGGAATGATTTGGCCATGCAGCTAGCCCGACATGAATCCTATCGAACATTTATGTAACATAATCGAGCTCGAAATCCTGCACCGGCAGCTCTTAGACAATTGCGGGCGGCTGTAGAGCCAGAGTAGTTCAATATTTCTGCACGCGACTTCCAAAGGCTTGTTGAGACCACGCCACGTCGAGTTGCTGCACTAGGCCGGGCAAAAGGAGGCCCGACACGATATTAGGAGGCATCCTGAGACTTTTTTCACCTCAGTCTAACAATCAATGCTGATGTGGAAAGTGGAGATGAATATTCAGCACACGGTGACGACAGCGATACGGAAACTGACACGCCGGATGAAACTGGAACTAAACCCAGCGAAATAGATTCAGATGATGATGAACTTGGCGTTTACCTCTTGCGTGATGGATCATAACTCTAATCACTAAGGTTAGTGTAGTTTTCATTGCACAACCGTACTCGTACGCCCTTCCTTCCACTACTCTGATTACTCGCTGACTCACGGTAAGCCGACCGAAGCGCCTTCACTCCAGCGTGCAGTGATATTATGGTCGACTAAATACTGAATGACAGGCGGAATCCAAAATATAATTATTGTTATTCTGTCTCTGTTATTTCCTTGTAGTTGTTTACGTTCCTCATTCGCCGTGGCTGGGTGTTTACTTTCCCGACAGTGGGTAGCCCGAAGACGGAAGCTTATAGTTGTCATCTCTATTGGCATTGTACCCATTCTTCGACGTTTCAAGTGCTTCACGGACTGTCCTTCTATACATATACATTACTTTCTCAGACTAGAATGCGTATGTTCAAAAAATTCACAATCTGGCCACATTCTTCTCCATGTTTCGCTCTCATTAATTTTATCTTTTGTCTTAAACGCGTGTGGTGATCGTGTTACTTCACGTGTTATTTCGTAGTCCTTCCAATTTCGTTCATGTAAGCTTTACCAAAACTGCATGCCTTTCATATACTGTCGCACGTGGAGGCGGTCAAGCTTATCCGCTGTAGGTCTGAAGAAGTCTTTTTTGTTGACTGAAAAACGTAGTCCTTAAACCATTCTTCAGAATTAGTGAAGAAGTTTGAAGTGGAAAATGGTGCGGACTAACGACTCAGAAGATTTTGCAATAAATTCTTGCTCTTTAAAAGAAACTGGTGATACTACTTCTCTACATCCCTGTGATAAAGTTTGAATTATATTTGGGAGAGCACATTATTTTTTAAAGTCATGCCACTAGTTACGTGCTGTTCTTCCTCTTTTCGTGTAAGTACCACACACAGCATGGCCACCGCCGGTTTTGCATACTGAAGTGTTTGTCTCACCCTATTTCTTTTCTCAGCCATTACTCGTTCCAGCACCAAATTAATTATTTCTGAATATAGCTGCAGATATCTAAATAACATGCCTCTTTTCCTGGTGTTGGTCTTCTAGGGACTACTTTCTTCATCTGTTCTTTGTCTCTCCACTTAACATTTAACATTGTTTTCTAGCGCCACATATCAACTCCTACAGTTTCTTCATGTCACAGATTTCTCGTAGTCCTCATTTCACTTCCATACAGTGGATTGGTATAAGCTGTCAGAGACTTCATCCTCATCTCCTTGTCAGTACCTGATAATAGTGCAAAACCTTTACTGAAGATAGTTTTCTTCGCCCGTGCCAATATCACTTCTGATCTCTTGGTTGACTCCTAGACACGAGAATTGCTTTACTTCTTCCACTATTGAGCGTTACCAGTTCTGAAGTTTGACTAGTCATTATTAGACTATTAGACATTCTACTACTATTCTAAAAGGTTTTGAACGTGGCTGCGTAGTCAGCGACCGTTTACAGCGTAAAATTAAAGCGGTCCTCGGTCGCCAAAAAGGAGTCTTTTTACCTAGTTTTCAGCACTGCTATGAGTGCCTTAATCAGAAGTAAAAACACTCAAACTGGCATGCCACGTATAAGAATAAATATCAAGCGATAAAGCTTTACTGACAAAATTTTTGAAATAGAAGGCCAGCCGCTATGAGCTGCTCACACGTGTCTAGCTACCGTAGCTGGTGTTGCTTTAATTTTACTCTTCTGCAACTCCGTTTTGGCTTTGTGTATCCTTAAGCCCTATTCTGTGGTAATTACATGTATACTGCCCGCTATTGTCTACAGCATTTGTATTTCTCACAGCCTTCCAGAAGATCTATGTCGTCTACAAACTTGCTTCTTCAACGTACAACGTAAATAACACTGGCGGTAAGCTGCAACTACCCTTATATCTTTCTTAATACGTTTTCTTTCTTTGTTGACATACTCGATCACATGCCAATAATCCAGGATACTTTCGTAGCGTAATAAAAATCAAAATCTTACCCTTCTAAAGCATCGAATCAGATGTAGCTTCGTTTTAACTGTTATTTGTCTAGTTCACTGCAAATGAAGTGTTATATCTTGTTGTGTCTGTTAGTTGATGGAGAAAGAAGAAAAGTATTTCGATGAAGGTAACTCGAGAAATAACTGTCAAAAAAAGTTTCACTCACAAAACATGTTGCTCGAAAGAGTTTGGCGGAAGATGTCATCTTTCATCATTCTAAGTATGTTGCAAATTTTGTCGCCCATAATCCGAAAACTGGTTTTATGCAGCTCTGCACGATAGTATAAGCTATGGAAGCCACTGCATTCTGAATCCTCAGGACGTATTCCGTCAACCGGCTGGATATTTTATTGCAGTTGTGCGATAAAATCCTTTTCCGCCAATCGATTCAGTATCTCCTCCTCATTATTTGCTCGATCTACTCATACAGTCTTCAGCGTTCTACTATAGTACCACACTTCAAAAGTTGCTATTTTTACTTGTCTGGCCGGCCGGTGTGACCGAGCGGTTCTAGGCGCTTCAGTCTGGAACCGCGCGACCGCTACGGTCGCAGGTTAGAATCCTGCCTCGGGCATGGATGTGTGTGATGTCCTTAGGTTAGTTAGGTTTAAGTAGCTCTAAGTTCTAGGGGACTCATGACCTCAGAAGTTAAGCCCCATAGTGCTCAGAGCCATTTGTTACTTGTCTGAAGTGCTTTAATCCACGTTTCACTTTTGTAGAAGGCTATAGTCCAGATAAGTACATTCGTGAAGGCTTCCTAACACTCAAAATTATACTAGATGTTAACAAATTACGCTTTCTCGTAAATGTTGTCTTTTTCCTCCTTTCTTCAGCCAGTCTGCATTTTACATCCTCCCTATTTCGGCCATCGTTAGTCATTTTGCTGTTAGTAAATCCCATATATTACTTTTAGTGTCTCATTTCCTAATTTCTTTAACGTCGCATAATTTAGTTAGAGGACATTTCCTTTACGTTACCTTTATTGTCGTTCACGTTATAACCTCTTTTCAAGACACTATCTATTCCGCTTTTCTTTCACGTCCTCAGCTATGACAGGATTACAGTATCACTGGCCAATCTCACAGTTTTTATTTCTTTTCCAGAGCTTTAATTCCCTTTCCAACTTTATTGTTAGTTCTTTTACTGTTTGCTCAAAATACATTGTGTACAGGTAAAAACACGTCTCACTACATTCTCTACCAGTGCATCCTTCTTATCCCACTTACTCTTGTAACTGTAGTCTGGCTTCTGTAATGTTGCAAATAATTTAACCTTTAACTCCCAGTACTCCGTTACTAATTTCAGAATTTGAAAAAGTGTATACCAGTCAATATTGTCAAAAGCTCTCTGAAAGTATTTGTTAGATACATAAGTTTGCCATTCTTCACCCCGTGTTTCAGGAGAAGTCATTGGGTTGCCTCGCTTGTTTCCAAATGTCTCCGAAATACAGACTAATCTTTACTGTGGTCAGCTTCTACCAGTTTTCTCATTCTCTGTAATAATTCGTCCCAGAATTTTGCAACCATTAAACTGGTGTTTCGGTATTGTACACAGGAGTCAGGTCTGACTTGACTAGAGTCAGCACTGTTACATTCTTCTTGATGTCTGGCGACCTTAAAGCATTTACAGTTATTATTTATTAGTTCGCAGCTCGTGGTCTCGCGGTAGCGTTTTCGATTCCCGAGTACGGGGTCCCGGGTTCGATTCCCGGAGGTGTCAGGGATTTTCACCTGCCTCGAGATGACTGCGTGTTGTTGTGTCGTCTTCATCATCATCATCATTCGTCCCCACTACAGTCGGACTAATGCAACGGCAAACCACCTCTACTAGGACCTTGGCTAGTACGACACTGCGGGTCTCCCGCATCGTCCCCTACGCTCTATCAGGGATTATGGGACTTCAACATCTTCATCATTTATTAGAGCACATTTTGGACCTAATGTACGGTAGTAATATAGCTACCTATTATCTGGGCCATGTAGTTAACATTTGTGATGTCACATGCATAGGGGATACAGAAAGGTACGTCCAAACTTTCAGGAAACATTCCTCACACACAAAGAAAGAAAATATGTTATGTGGATATGTGTCCGGAAACGCTTACTTTCCATGTTAGAGCTCATTTTATTTCTTTTCTTCAAATCACATTAATCATGGAATGGAAACGCACAGAAACAGAACTTACCAGCGTGACTTCAAACACTTTGTTCAGGAAATGTTCCAAATGTCCTCCGTTAGCGAGGATAGATGCATCCACCCTCCGTCGCATGGAATCCCTGATGCGCAGATGCAGCCCTGGAGAATGGCGTATTGTATCACAGCCGTCCAATACGAGCACGAAGAGTCTCTACATTTGGTACCGGGGTTGCGTAGACAATAGCTTTCAAATGCCCCCATAAATGAAAGTCAAGAGAGTTGAGGTCAGGAGAGCGTGGAGGCCATGGAATTGGTCCGCCTCTACCAATCCATCGGTCACCGAATATGTTGTTGAGATGCGTACGAACACTTCGACTGAATTGTGCAGGAGCTCCATCGTGCATGAACCACATGTTGTGTCGTACTTGTAAAGGCACATGTTCTAGCAGCACAGGTAGAGTATCCCGTATGAAATTATGATAACGTGCTCCATTGAGCGTAGGTGGACGTAACTAATATGAGCTCTAACATGGAAATTAAGCGTTTCCGGACACATGTCCACATAACATCTTTTCTTTATTTGTGTGTGAGGAATGTTTCCTGAAAGTTTGGCCGTACCTTTTAGTAACAGCCTGTATATATATTTTGTCTACAGCTCTCTGAAAATATTTGTTACAAACAAGTTGGCCTTTCTTCAACCCGTCTTTCAGGAGAAGTCATAGGTCATACGGTTGCCTCACTTGTTTCCAAATGTCTCCGAAATACAGACTAATCTTTACCGTTGTATATATATAATTCCTGATAACCAAAGGAACGCCTAAGATAGGATACCAGTTAAACAGGAATATTTTAATTAAAATTCATTTTGTTATCGCGTTATCCAAGTGCCACTGAGCTTCTTTGGGACATTTGACTCTATAAAACATCTGAGTCTACACTGTTAAATCAACCAAATAATGCCATTAATACTGATTTTATGCACATAGATAACCTTATTGTTAATACACACGCTCAATGGTACTCGGTAACATATGGAATGACCTAATGTAGATTGCAAAACTTAATCTCATTTAACTAAATTCGATTGCTGAGGGCGATGGTATTTTCTTTTAGTCCACTCAAAACAGGCTCATACTGAATATGCTGCCATTTTGAGTAGTTACAGACAAAGGGCCAAGACCGTGCTCATACTGAATATGCTGCCATTTTGAGTAGTTACAGACAAAGGGCCAAGACCAAATCACGATTGACATATTAAAATCATACGAATTCCGAAAGACAGATCTCCGAAAGCTTTAAGAACCAATACGTATTTAATTCGGAAAAGAACCAATACTTGAGATAATTAACTCATTGAGGTGATCGTATTAACACACTAGGGTACATATCATTACGGACGAAGGCTCCCTCAGTAAACCACATTCTACAAACAAAAGTTGAATGAATACAATCAAAAATACGATTACATGGTAAAGTACTGAACTACCACTTTGAACAGAACAGATTGAAACCTTCTAGGTGGTGAAATGAATCAAACCAATGTCTAGCTCTAAGTGTATCAGTAAGCTGAAACGTGTTGTAGTGTTACACACATAAGTCTCTGACAGAGATTACCTAACCTTCTGCTAAATTTGGTGGGTCTTCTTGCTGGCATTTGGTGATGGGAAGAAAGGGGGCGCGTAGGTGGGGGGAACTGTTGCTCGCTACCAACTGTACTTCAGCGGCGTTGAATGGAAACGGCGCATCTTTGATTCCCTATGCACTTACTGCAATCGCACACTACAAAATACTGGAAGGATTGGATAGCTCATACATACAAATGACAACACTCTAGTCCCTTGCAGAACTTTCGTTCCGATCGATCAGTCACCCAGAAATGTTAACGGGGTGGAATGTGAATTGAGAAGGTCTCACTGCATATTAAATAACATATTAAATAAACACATTTACCTCCTCAGTCTTCCTCCACAGGAACTTTGCAGCAGTACAAGAGAGCGATAGAATGTGACTCACACGTTAATAAGACACTCGGAAACATCAAGGGATAAAATTAGCGAAACGGGACTGACTTGACTTTTCACCAAGTCGTCACAAGCGACGCCTTTTGTATACAACGTCATAATCATGATATCAAAAGCCTTGCCCCTTTGTACATCACACTGCCATGTCCCTATCTTGCCCGCATCTCGTGGTCGTGCGGTAGCGTTCTCGCTTCCCACGCCCGGGTTCCCGGGTTCGATTCCCGGCGGGGTCAGGGATTTTCTCTGCCTCGTGATGGCTGGGTGTTGTGTGATGTCGTTAGGTTTAAGTAGTTCTAAGTTCTAGGGGACTGATGACCATAGATGTTAAGTCCCATAGTGCTCAGAGCCATTTGAACCATTTTTGTCCCTATCTTAAAAATTGACCAATCAGGTTTAAAGCCAACACACCTATACTTAGGTCTCTGCAGTCACAGATATAGTATTTTAATGATCATTAAAATGAAAGAGGCCCAAATGAATGTGACTGCCTTGTTCGAAAGTTCATCTCACATATGCACACCCAGCATTAAAAAATACATAATGGGTGCAACTTACAGTATTTACACGTAAAAAATACGTAAGCACCTAAAATTCTCCCTCGTCAGTAAATTTCGTCTCACGTGTGCATGCATGTACATACATACATACACACACACACACACACAACATCCACCATTAATTACCCTTCTTGTTATTTATCAAATATTATTGTGTCGAATGCTGTATTGCCTGTTGTTGTTGTTGTTGTTGTTGTAGTCTTCAGTCCTGAGACTGGTTTGATGCAGCTCTCCATGCTACCCTATCCTTTGCAAGCTTTTTCATCTCCTAGTACTTACTGCAACCCACATCCTTCTGAATCTGCTTAGTGTATTCATCTCTTGGTCCATGCTAAATTTGTGATCCCTTGATGCCTCAGAACATGTCCTACTAACCGGTCCCTTCTTTTTGTCAAGTTGTGCCACATACTCCTCTTCTCCCCAATTCTATTCAATACTTCATCATTAGTTATGTGATCTACCCATCTAATCTTCAGCATTCTTCTGTAGCACCACATTTCGAAAGCTTCTATTCTCTTCTTATCCAAACTATTTATCGTCCATGTTTCACTTCCATACATGGCTACACTCCATACAAATACTTCCAAAAACGACTTCCTGACACTTAAATCTATACTCGATGTTAACAAATTTCTCTTCTTCAGAAACACTTTCCTTGCCATTGCCAGTCTACATTTTACATCTTCTGTACTTCGACAATCATCAGTTATTTTGCTCCCCAAATAGCAAAACTCCTTTACTACTTTAAGTGTCTCATTTCCTAATCTAATTCCGTGAGCATCATCCGACTTAATTCGACCACATTCCATTATCCTCGTTTTGCTTTTGTTGATGTTCATCTTATATCCTCCTTTCAAGACACTGTCCATTCCGTTCAACTGGTCTTCCAAGCCCTTTGCTGTCTCTGATAGAATTACAATGTCATCGGCGAACCTCAATGTTTTTATTTCTTCTCCATGGATTTTTATACCTACTCCGAATTTTTCTTTTGTTTCCTTTACTGCTTGCTCAATATACAGATTGAATAACATCGGGGAGAGGCTACAACCCTGTCTCACTCCCTTCCCAACCACTGCCTCCCTTTCACGCCCCTCGACTCTTATAACTGCCATCTGGTTTCTGTACAAATTGTAAATAGCCTTTTGCTCCCTGTATTTTACCTCTGCCACCTTTAGAATTTGAAATAGAATATTCCAGTCAACATTGTCAAAAGCTTTCTCTAAGTCTACAAATGCTAGAAACGTAGGTTTGCCTTTCCTTAATCTTTCTTCTAAGATAAGTCGTAAGGTCAATATTGGCTCACATGCTCCAACATTTCTACGGAATCCAAACTGATCTTCCCCGAAGTCGGCTTCCACCAGTTTTTCCATTCGTCTGTAAAGAATTCACGTTAGTATTTTGCAGCTGTGACTTATTAAACTGATAGTTCGGTAATTTTCACATCTGTCAACACCTGCTTTCTTTTGGTTTGGAATTATTATATTCTTCTTGAAGTCTGAGGGTATTTCGCCTGTGTCATACATCTTGCTCACCAGATGATAAGGTTTTGTCAGGACTGGCTCTCCCAAGACCGTCAGTAGTTCTAATGGAATGTTGTCTACTCCCGGGGCCTTGTATCGACTCAGGTCTTTCAGTGGTCTGTCAAACTCTTCACGCAGTATCGTATCTCCCATTTCATCTTCATCTACATCCTCTTCCATTTCCATAACATTGTCCTCAAGTACATCGCCCTTGTATAAACCCTCTATATACTCCTTCCACCTTTCTGCTTTCCCTTCTTTACTTAGAACTGAGTTTCCATCTGAGCTCTTGATATTCATACAAGTGGTTCTCTTTTCTCCAAAGGTCTCTTTAATTTTCCTGTAAGCAGTATCGATCTTACCCCTAGTGAGATTAACCTCTACACCCTTACATTTGTCCTCTGGCCATCCCTGCTTAGCCATTTTGCACTTCCTGTCTATCTCATTTTTGAGCCGTCTGTATTCCATTTTTGCCTGCTTCATTTACTGCATTTTTATATTTTCTCCTTTCATCAATTAAATTCAATATTTCTTCTGTTACCCAAGGAGTTCTACTAGCCCTCGTCTTTTTACCTACTTGATCCTCTGCTGCCTTCACTACTTCATCCCTCAGAGCTACCCACGCTTCTTCTACTGTACTTCTTTCCCCCATTCCTGTCAATTGTTCCCTTATGCTCTCCCTATAACTCTGTACAACCTCTGGTTTAGTCAGTTTATCCAGGTCCCATCTCCTTAAATTCCCACCTTTTTGCAGTTTCTTCAGTTTTAATCTGCAGTTCATAACCAATAGATTGTGGTCAGACTCCACATCTGCCCCTGGAAATTTCTTACAATTTAAAACCTGGTTCCTAAATCTCTGTCTTACCATTATATAATCTATCTGATACCTTCTGGTATCTCCAGGATTCTTCCATGTATATAACCTTCTTTCATGATTCTTGAACCAGGTGTTAGCTATGATTAAGTTATGCTCTCTGTAAAACTCTACCAAGCGACTTCCTCTTTCATTTCTTAGCCCCAACCCATATTCACCTACTATGTTTCCTTCTCTCTCTTCTCCTACTCTCGAATTCCAGTCACCCACGACTATTAAATTTTCGTCTCCATTCACTACCTGAATAATTTCTTTTATCTCATCATACATTTCTTTAATTTCTTCACCATCTGCAGAGCTAGTTGGGATATAAACTTCTACTACTGTAGTAGGCGTGGGCTTCGTGTCTATCTTGGCCACAATAATGCGTTCACTATGCTGTTTGTAGTTGCTTACCCACAAACCTATTTTTTTATTCATTATTAATCCTACTCCTGCATTAGTCCTATTTCATTTTGCATTTATAACCTTGTATTCACCTGACCGATAGTCCTGCTCCTCCTGCCACCGAAATTCGCTAATTCCCACTAAATCTATCTTAACCTATCCATTTCCCTTTTTAAATTTTCTAATCTACCTGCCCGGTTAAGGGATCTGACGTTCCACGCTCCGATCCGCAGAACGCCAGTTTTCTTTTTCCTGATAACGACATCCTCCTGAGTAGTCCCCGCCCGGAGATCCGAATGAGGGACTATTTTACCTCCGGAATATTTTACCCAAGAGGACGCCATCATCATTTATCCATACAGTAAAGCTGCATGCCCTCGGGAAAAATTACGGCCGTAGTTTCCCCTTGCTTTCAGCCGTTCGCAGTACCAGCACAGCAAGGCCGTTTTGGTTAATGTTGCAAGGCGAGGTCAGTCAATCATCCAGACTGTTGGCCCTGCAACTACTGAAAAGGCTGCCGCCCCTCCTCAGGAACCACACGTTTGTCTGTCCTCTCAACAGATACCCGTCCGTTGTGGTAACACCTACGGTACGGCCATCTGTATCGCTGAGGCACGCAAGCCTCCACACCGACGGCAAGGTCCATGGTTCATGGTTCTAGTCAGTAAATGTTATCTGTCTCCCTATTTTATACTTCACTAAAAATGATCACATCACATACTGTATTCTTCCGTCAGTAAAATTCATCTCACATGTATGCCCACAGCATCAAAAATTACAGAATGGGTGTAATTTGTAGTATTTCCACATCTATGTAGTTTATCAAAAATACATAAGCACCCACATGAAAAAATTCTGCCTCGTGTGGTAAATTTCATTTCTGTCATTGTTTTATACCATCCTGGAGAAGTACTTACGTCGAATATTGTATTATCGCATTAGCAAATCACATCTCTCTGTTAAGTTATGAAATCATAACTCCACACTTAGTGTTCCTTGAATGACATCTGCACATTGATACACTGAGGATACAATAATTTCCTCTTTAACTACTTCCATTGTGTGCTGAGCGATGCGGTTCACTTCTTCCCAGACCACGTTCTCTAACTGAACGATCGCTCGCTATCCATATTCACTGACAGTCTGGTCCCTCAGCGACCGTTTGGTCTATCACTGATTGACCTCTCACTGCCTATCTGGTCTGTTTGGTGTTTCCGATCGACAGTATTGTTCATTTTTCCTTACTTTGTCCTTCAGCGTACGCTATTTCCTGTCGTAATGTCGTTGTTACCGATTGGCTCTATTTGTAATCACACCAAACGAATGATCAACAATGTATTACCACCTCCCTCAGACTTGGTACAGGGTGACCAAATTTCCGACCTCTTGAGTCGAAAAATCCCTCGGCGGCGTCTGGCATGTAGCGTAGGAACCCACCGATAGTTCCTTCAAGTGTTTGGCGGCATTCCTCAGTCATTATGACGTCTGCAAGCCAACAACAAACATGTATTTTTGTAACTGTTTTGGGGTCGTCGGTAGTCATCTGCTGCTTGCCAGTCGTTAAAAGGGATTACCATTTCAGACCAAAGCCACCACTTCACTTAAACCATATCTGTCCGGCTTTCAGAAAAGTCTATGTCCACAGACAGCTTAACTACAAACCTTTTGTTTTGAGAGCCTGAAGGCGAAACATTTCTGGTAACACAGGCTGGAGCATTTGATGCTACAGCACACGAAATTTATGCACTTTCATTTTCCCTGGTATACAAATCCCAAAGAAGCAAACAGATTAACTCTTTATGGACTTTAACTAACCTACACTGAGGTGACAAAATTCATAGGATATACTATGTCAGATCTCCTTTTGCCAGGTAGAATGCAAGTAATCGACGTGGTATGGACTCAACAAGTTGTCAAAAGTCCCATGCAGAAATATTGAGTCATTCTGTCTCTACAGCCGTCCATATTGCGATAGTGTGATAATTGCGGGATTTTGTCCACGAACTCTCCCCTTCATTATGTACCTTATATGTTCGACAGGATAAATGCCAATACTTTCGCTCGAATTGTCCAGAAAATTCTTCACAATAATTGTGAGCAACTGTGGCCTGGTGACACGACATCGTTGGGAACATGAAGTCAATGAATGGCGGCAAATGGTCTCTAAGTAAGTGAACATGTACAATTCCAATCAATGATCGCTTCAGTTTAGCCATAGGACCCAGTCCACTCCATGTAAACACAGCCCAAACCATTATGGAGCCACCACCAGCTTGCTCAGTGACAACCTGGGTCCATGGCTTCGTGTTATCTGTACTCACTTGAATACTGCTATCGGCACTTGCCACTGAAATCGGGACTCATCTGGCGAGGCCACATTTTTCCAGTCGTCCAGGCTTCAACCGGTATGGTCACGAGCCTAGAGAAGGCAATGAAGACGATGTCGTGTTGCTAGCAAAGGCACTCGCACCGGTTGTCAGCTGCCATAGCCCATTAACGCCTAATTTCGCCGCATTGTCCTAATGCTACGTTCGTCATTCGTCCGAAATTAATTTCTACTGTTGTTTCACGGAGTGTTGCTTCTCTATTAACACTGATAACTGTACGCAAAGACCCGCTGCTCTCGGTCGTTAAGTGAAGGCCGTCGGGCACTGCGTTGTCGGTAGTGCGATGTAACACCGGGAATTTGGAATGGAATTCTCGGCACACTCTTGACACTGTGAATCTCGGAATATTGCATTCCCAAACGGTTTTTGAAATGGAATGTCCCATCTGTTTAGCTCCAACTACGAGTCCGCGTTTAGAATCCGTTAATTCCCGTCGTGTGGCCATAATGACATCGCAAACCTTTTCACATGAATCACCTGAGTACAAACGACGTTTCTGCCAGTACACTGCCATTTTATAGCTTGTCATACTACCATCCTCTATATACGTGCATCCGCTATCCCATGACTATACCTCTTTGCATATGTGACTGCAGTGACAAGTAAAAATTGGAGATGAGTCAATGTGTTCGACATGTCACTGGGAACGTATTTTGCCGATGAGAGTTTTCATCATTAGGATGCAGACTGGAATATAAATGTTTCCCTGTGTGTCTTTTGCAGTCCAGGACATGGATTTTACGTTCGCATTAACAAGCGGTTCTGCTTCGGAATTGATTCACAGACATAGGGTATATCTAGAACACGAACGTTTAAATTAGCACTTCAGATCAGAAAAGTCATTGTGTCTTGGGAGAATCTCATTCTGTAAATACTCCTACGGCAAATAAAAAATCTGTTGCAGACTCTACATCACTAGAAACTGGGTAGCTGATACACTTAATCTCCTCATCCTCTCCTATTTCTCCGAGCTCGTTGCTCTCAATTTGGTTGAATTAAATACGTATTGATTTCAGGACAGACCCTGCTCTTGCAATGTATGCGTTGTTTCATCCTCGTTGAGTGTTTTGGTATTGCTTCCTCTATCGACATATTTGTCACCTTAAAACAAAAACCAGTAACAGTATCTCAAACCTTTGGTTTTAAACCAGATTCATTGTACATCTATAATGCTATATTGTTATGTGCTTAAAGTGAGTGTAAATACTCTCCTATCTCTGCTGATATAGTAAATAACACATGTAGGTACTTCATGATCATGCATACACTGATGGCAAAAAAGTCCTCATCACCAAAAAATGTAGAGTATTTTAATCTCGGGAATACAGTTAACTAGGTAATATATTTAAGTGATTAACATTGCATAATCGTAAGAAAGTATAAGCGCGAGATAAGCCATTGACAATGTGACATTCCGGTACTTTAATATCCAGTGTAGCAGCCAGAATGTTTAATGCAAGCATGCAAAAGTTCATTCATTTTGTTGTACTTTGTGCCGGATGTCTGTGCGGTGGAGTTTCATGCCTCTTACAGTTGGTCCGTCAATACAGGCAAGGTTAATGCTTTTTGTGGATGACGCAGGAGTTGTCATCCCATCATGTACCATATGCTCACGACTAGAGACAGGTCTGGTGATCGAGCAGGCTGTTTCGACACTCGGTAGAGCGTTATCCTGCTGGAGAACACCCCCTGAAATGCTGCTCATGAATGGCAGCACAACAGGTCGAATCACTATGGTGTGTGTGATAACCACGAGAGTGCTCCTAATGTCATACGAAGTTGCACACTAGAACACAACTCCAGGAGTAGGTTCTGTGTGTCTAGCACAGAAATAGGTTGGTTGCAGGTCCTCAACTACACTCCTTCTAACCAACACGCGGCCAGCACTGTCACCGAGACAGAATCAGCTTTCATTAGATAACACTACAGACCTTCACCCTACCGCCAATGAGCTTTCGCTTGGCACCACTAAAGTCGCAAATGGCGGTGGATTGGGGTCGGTGGAATACACGTTACAGAGTGTCTGGCTCGGAAATGTCCTTGAAGCAACCGATTTGTATCAGTTCTTTGTGTGACTGTGTGCCAAGTGCTGCTTAAATTGCTGCTGCAGATGCAGTACGATGTGCCAGAGCCGTGGTGTTGTTGAGACCGAACATTCTCGGACCACAGCTGCTTTCAGTCACGTACATTCCGGAGGGCTGAACGGTAGGCCTCTCAGTTTGTCTGACGAACCGGTTTCAGGCTCTGTCTCCGGCTGTCCAGAGGTTGTCCCTCAGTCAGCAAGATCCGGGCGGTCGCAGAGGGTGGGCTTACTGGTAGTTGGGAGCTCCAACGTCAGGCGCGTAATGCGGCCTCTTAGGGACACGGCAGCAAGAGAGGGGAAGAAAACCAATGTGCACTCCGTGTGCATACCGAGGGGGGGGGGGGAGACTTTCCAGATGAAGAAAGGGTCCTTCCGGATGCCATGAAGGGTACAGGGTGCATCCATCTGCAGGTGGTCGCTCATGTCGGCACCAATGATGTGTGTCACTATCGATCGGAGGAAATCATTTCTGGCTTCCGGCGGCTGCCAGTCTCGCTAGCGGGATGAAAGCAGAGCTCACCATCTGCAGCATCGTCGACAGGACTGACTGCGGACCTTTGGTACAGAGCCGAGTGGAAGGTCTGAATCAGAGGCTGAGACGGTTCTGCGACCGTGTGGGCTGCAGATTCCTCGACTGGCGCCGTAGGGTGGTGGGGTTTCGGGTTTCTCTGGATAGGTCAGGAGTCCACTACACACAGCAGGCGGCTACACGGGTACCAGGGGTTGTGTGGCGTGGACTGGGCGGTTTTTTAGGTTAGATGGCCTCGGGCAAGTACAGAAAGGGCAACAGCCTCAAAGGGTGCGGGGCAAACTCACGACATGAGGGAACTAGGCAGCAATTGGTATTCTAATTGTAAACTGTCGAAGCTGCGTTGTTAAAGTACCGGAACTTCAAGCGCTGATAGAAAGCACAGAAGCTGAAATCGTGATAGGTACGGAAAGCTGGTTGAAGCCAGAGATAACTTCTGCCGAAATGTTTACAAAGGCACAGACGGTGTTCAGAAGGGATAGATTGCATGCAACCGGTGGGGGCGTGTTTGTCGCTGTTAGTAGTAGTTCATCCTGTAGTGAAGTAGAAGTGGATAGTTCCTGTGAATTATTATGGGTGGAGGTTACACTCAACAACCGAGCTAGGTTAATAATTGGCTCCTTTTACCGACCTCCAGACTCAGCAGCATTAGTGGCAGAACAACGGAGAGAAAATCTGGAATGCATTTCACATAAATTTTCTCAGCATGTTATAGTCTTAGGTGGAGATTTCAATTTACCAGATATAGACTGGGACACTCAGATGTTTAGGACGGGTGGTAGGGACAGAGCATCGAGTGACATTATACTGAGTGCACTATCCGAAAATTGATCGAGGAATTAGACAGAAAACTGACTCGTGGAGATAACATCTTGGACCTACTGAAAACAAACAGACCCGAACTTTTCGACTCTGTAAGCGCAGAACAGGGAATCAGTGATCATAAGGCCGTTGCAGCACCCCTGAATATGGAAGTAAATAGGAATATAAAAAAGGGAGGAAGGTTTATCTGTTTAGTAAGAGTAATAGAAGGCAGATTTCTGACTACCTAACAGATCAAAACGAAAATTTCTGTTCCGACACTGACAAAGTTGAGTGTTTATGGAAAAAGTTCAAGGCAATCGTAAAATGCGTTTTAGAGAGGTACGTACCGAGTAAAACTGTGAGGGACGGGAAAAACCCACCGTGGTTCAACAACAAAGTTAGGAAACTACTGCGAAAGCAAAGAGAGCTTCACTCCAAGTTTAAACGCAGCCAAAACCTCTCAGACAAACAGAAACTAAACGATGCCAAAGCTAGCGTAAGGAGGACTATGCGTGAACCGTTCAGTGAATTCGAAAGTAAAATTCTCTGTACCGACTTCACAGAAATCCTAGGAAGTTCTAATCTTACGTTAAATTAGTAAGTGGCTCGAAACAGCATATCCAGACACTCTGGGATGATGATGCCATTGAAACAGAGGGTGACACGCAAAAGCTGAAATACTAAACACCTTTTTCCAAAGCTGTTTCACAGAGGAAGACCGCACTGCAGTTCCTTCTCTAAATCCTCGCACAAACGAAAAAATGGCTAACATCGAAATAAGTGTCCAAGGAATAGAAAATCAACTGAAATCACTCAACAGAGGAAAGTCCACTGGACCTGACGGGATACCAATTCGATTCCACACAGAGTACGCGAAAGAACCTGCTCTCTTCTAACAGCCGTGTAGCGCACGTCTCTAGAGGAACGGAAGGTTCCAAATGATTGGAAAAGAGCACAGGTAGTCCCAGTCTTCAAGAAGGGTCATCAAGCAGATGCGCAAAACTATAGACCTATCTCTGACATCGATCTTTTGTAGAATTTTAGAACATGTTTTTTGCTCGCGTATCATGTCATTTCTGGAAACCCAGAATCTACTCTGTAGGAATCAACATGGATTCCGGAAACGGCGATCGTGTGAGACCCAACTCGCTTTATTTGTTCATGAGACCCAGAAAATATTAGATACAGGCTCCCAGGTAGATGCCATTTTCCTTGACTTCCGGAAGGCGTTCGATAGTTTCGCACTGTCGCCTGATAAACAAAGTAAGAGTCTACGGAATATCAAACCAGCTGTGTGGCTGGATTTAAGAGTTTTTAGCAAACAGAACACATCATGTTGTTCTCAATGGAGAGACGTCTACAGACGTTAAAGTATCCTGTGGCGTGCCACAGGGGAGTGTTCTTGGACCATTGCTTTTCAAATGGTTCAAATGGCTTTGAGCACTATGGGACTTAACATCTATGGTCATCAGTCCCCTAGAACTTAGAACTACTTAAACCTAACTGACCTAAGGACATCACACAACACCCAGTCATCACGAGGCAGAGAAAATCCCTGACCCCGCCGGGAATCGAACCCGGGACCCCGTGCTCGGGAAGCGAGAACGCTACCGCGAGACCACGAGCTGCGGACCATTGCTTTTCACAATATATATAAATGACGTAGTAGATAGTGTCGGAACTTCGATGCGGCTTTTCGCGGATGATGCTGTAGTATACAGAGAATTTGTGGCATTAGAAAATTGCATCGAAATGCAGGAAGATCTGCAGCGGATAGGCACTTAGCGCGGGGAGTGGCAACTGACGCTTAACATAGACAAATGTAATGTATTGCGAATACATAGAAAGAAGGATCCTTTATTGTATGATTATATGATAGAGGAACAAACACTGGTAGCAGTTACTACTATAAAATATTTTGGAGTTTGCGTGCGGAACGAATTGAGTGGAATGATCTTATAAAATTAAAATTAATTGTTAGTAAGGCGGGTGCCAGGTTGAGATTCATTAGGATAGTCCTTAGAAAATGTAGTCCATCAACAAAGGAGGTGGCTTACAAAACACTCGTTCGACCTATACTTGAGTATTGCTCATCATTGTGGGATCCGCACCAGGTCGGGTTCACAGAGGAGATAGAGAAGAACCAAAGAAGAGCGGCGCATTTCGTCACAGGGTTATTTGGTAAGAGTGATAGTGTTACGGAGATGTTTAGCGAACTCAAGTGAAAGATTCTGCAAGAGAGGCGCTCTGCATCGCGGTGTAGATTGCTGTCCAGATTTCGAGAGGGTGCGTTTCTGGATGAGGTGTCGAATATATTGCTTCCCCCTACTTATACATCCCGAGGAGATCACGAATGTAAAATTAGAGAGATTCGAGGGCGCACGGAAGTTTTCCGGCAGTCGTTCTTCCCGCGAACCTTACGCGACTGGAACAGGAGAGGGAGGTAATGACAGTGGCAACTAAAGTGCCCTCCGCCACACACCGTTGGGTGGCTTGCGGAGTATAAATGTAGATGTAGATGTACAGTCGCTACATTTCTGCCAAGTGTTGCTGCAGTATCCCAGAAGGAGCATCCTGCTTGTCATAGCCCTAATACACGACCACGTTCAAGCTCAGTGAATTGTTGACAATGACGTCTTTGTCGCCTTAAAGTCATTCTTGTTTAGTGTCAAACCACTATGTCCAAATCAAATGTTTCTAACGCTCACGACCGCTAATGCGTGAATTTAAGGAAAATGTGATTTGCATTCTCATAAATGTGTTAGTGCCAACACTCGTAAGCGCACGGCACTAAATTTGTATAGACAACTTCTAGTTATGTTGCATAACTCCTTCTTGTTGTAGGATGTTTGTCCGTCAGTGCATTTACACAGTTAGTCGAATATAATGGACTATTAAGGTAATCGATTGTTTTTATAATTTTGAACTTTTGTGGCTTTGCGGTTTCACCCACGTAGAACGTTATTTATTCGTTCGAACGACTTAAAATGTAAGAAATTTAATTTTACGCGTGCGCATTGCATTCCTGTTGTTACTTTTTTTACTTCTCTGATGGATTTGTGTATTTATAGTCTACTTAACCATAGAAAGGGTGGAATGCCATATCTGAATAAGGAGAAAGCTAAGGAAGAAACTATCAGAAAAAATGAGGAGACTATATTAAAGTTTGAGTAAATTTCTTCGGAGAAGCCAGTACTAACACCATCATTCTACTGCTGCTCAAGACCAAGAACAAGCTGAAGTAGTACAAGTACTCGACAATAATGTCTTGGTAGGAATTTTAGTTGATACTATGAATTTGTTAACTTCACTTGTTTCCGATGCGATTGCTGAAATTGCGACAACAGAAAAGTCTGTAACCACTTCAACTGTGTCAGACTTTGTGGCAAAAATATCGGAAAGTAACGTACAAATATAGATTCGAACATGCGATTGGTATTAATGGGGTGTATCGATAGTAGGCACATTCGAATTACGATGAGGACCTTTCGCTCACGGCGGTGACTCCACCCATAGAAGTGATATGGCAGTATGTTGTTGGCAGGGGAGCAGCAAAACACGTAATATGGGTCTGGGTTAATCGACGAAGCCTCAGGAAGTGTTATGGTTGTCACCGCTCTTATGTACGGTCCCTGGACTTGGTGGTCGAGCAGCGTTAGTTAGACTCGGCATTACCGGCCAGTATTGGCTGAAGTGGAACTAACAATGATACCGTGGGGGATTACGTCGGCGCGGCTAAATTTCCAGAAGAGGAGCTCTTTACTTATAGAGCCACGGCATTATAGAGAAAATAAATTTTTAAGTACGTTTCTCCTGAGACTTAAAGTGACTGACTTAGCTAAACTGTACTCGAGTGCTGTCTACCCCAGTTCGAGACTTAAATAACTGCATTTGAACTTACTTGACGAATTGTACCATTTGGCTATATAAATGGTTGATCCAAAGCTCACAGGCGGTGCCTCCGTTTTGACATTGGTAGTTATCGTGTTAATACTTAGTCATTGGGGCTTGTATATCTGAACATATTGTCGCCATTTGTAGTTGGCATTAAAGCACATGTCAACATGTCTAACAAGTCATTATCCTACACAAGTTTAACTTTGATATTTAGTGTATTTTAAGAAGTACTTTGTAACTGTTATTGTTTTGAATATTGTGATGTGTATTATTGGATTGTCGGGATATTTTACAAGATAAGTGGAATTCTGTTCGTCAGTTACTTTATGGGACACAATTTTAAATTACATATTCCCTGGGTTATTAAAATGTTGAGGTGTTCAGTGTGAGTTGGTACATACGTATTGTACGTATAATAATTCCATGGAATGATGTTGTTCTAGCTGGTGTTTTGGCGTGCTACGACGGAATGTAATAGGCGCTTTCCGAAACTGGTACGGCCCTGATTGTAATCGTTGTTATTTTCCAGGTGACTAGAGTTATAGTCTTATGTAATCTGTTATAATCGCCGAGCGGAATTTATGGACTGAACCTTGTAGCCTATGGATAACCTCCGTCTACGTAATTTTCAGCATCATTCTTTGTGCTATCACGGTTGTACAAATTGTATTCTGCTGTTGATGGGTCGCTGAATGTGGTTCCTTAAAAATATTTCAGACTTATTCTCTTTAATTGTCAAATTGCGGCTGATTCTTAAAATATTTTATCGCCTTTATGGCGTTAAAAATCAGTTTACCATTCCAGTCTTAGAATCTTTTATTAATTAGTTATATTGTTTTCGTGAATTCTAAAATTTTTCGACTAGCCATTGGCCAGATTAACGTAATTTTAAAAAATTATTTCATTTTATCAAATGTCGGTTTTTAATTAACAAATGGTTGAAACTGTCATTCTGCACGTTGTTCTTCTCCATCCCACTTCGCACAAGCCAGCGTGTTAATACACAGTTCGCCGAAAGCTGACACTACCACACATGGTTCGTAGTGAGACATCCACTCTATCGCACTGAAAGCATTGTCAAGTGGCCAAGGAGGCAGCCACCGCGTGAGTGGTTTTGGCGCGTATAGATAAATGACGAGAAAGCTTTACATACTTGGTTGGGTTATTCTCTTTCTAAAGCGTCATTGGTTCCGTTTTCGTTTATTTGGGAACACGAATTCATCGAACGCTTCGAAGCTGTACTCCCCCTTTTGGTTTAATAGTCGGTGGAACTGAATGGCAAGCAGCCAACCATGAATAAATCACTGCATAGAACTAAGATTTCTCAAGGACGCAGATTTAGCAGAGGGGGTCGCCAAGAAATTGACACCTCAAGGACCTGTACCGTCAAGACCTTATGGACTCCCTAAAGTCCACAAAGAAGGGGTGCCGTTACGCCCAATTGTCAGCAACATTAGGGCACCTACATATTTGCTGGTCAAATACCTGGCAGCATTACTGAGCCCTTATGTGAGTAAATGCCCTCATCACGTTCGTAATTCTGTGGATTTCGTAAAACTTCTCGACAACTTCAAGCTGAAAGACTCAGATATCCTTGTGAGCTTTTGACGTTGTTTCGTTATTCACCAGGGTGCCTCTTCGAGGTCAGTTGAGCTTACTGCACAGAAATTTGACGAGAAGACGAGCGACCTTTTCAAGCACTTTCTGACCTCCACGTATTTTCACTTTCATGGAGAATACCATGAACAAACAGAAGGAGTCATAATGGGAGTCCACTCTCACCTGTGGTCGCGAATTTCTATATGGAGTACTTCGAGGAGGAAGCTTTGGTGTCATCCAAATGGAAACCTACTTGTTTTCTACGTAATGTGGATGACACGTTCGTGATCTGGCCCCATGGAAGGGACAAGCTCCTAGACTTCCTTACACAGCTGAACTCCATAGATCCGAACATCAAATTCACTATGGAGACCGAAGCAGAAGGAAGATTATCATTCCTGGACGTCATGATCAAAAGACGAGCGGATGGCACCCTGGGTCACGGGGTGTACAGGAAGAAAACGCACACCGACCTGTATTTGCAAGCGGATAGCTGCCACCACCCTGCACAGACGAATGGGGTGCTAAAAGCACTGGTGCACAGGGCGCGCACCATCTTTGACGCAGAGAGTCTGCCCCAAGAGCTGGAACACCTCAAAACTGTATTCCGGAAAAATGGGTACTCGGAATGGCAGATCAGACGCGCTCTCCGCCCCAGTACAGCGTGTGGATACGGAAGAAGTCACGGAGAAAGAGATAGCCACTGCCTATATACCGTACACTGGCGCACTATCGGGGAAAGTAGGACGAATATTGAGGAAACACCGAGTAGGAACTGTCTTTCGCCCACCAAAAAAAAAAGCGAGCATTGTTGGGAAGTGTCAAAGACGATCTCGGTTTTCGGAAGGCCGGCATGTACCAGATTCAATGTGAGAAGATTTATATTGGACAGACAGTGCGCACCATCGAAGATCGTTGGCGAGAACATCAGAGGCACACTCGACTTCGGTACCCCAACAAGTCGCAGAGCACTGTTTGTCCAAAAATGACGGACTACCAAAGTACCAGGGTCTTGGCACAGACATCTAAATACTGGGACAGCGTCGTTCGAGAGACTATCGAAATGGGTACCAGGGACGGACTCGTCAACCGAGATTGCGGCTACATCCTCATCAGGGCATGGAAACCAGCACTGAGTCTGTTTAAAAAGAGGCTCAGCAAAGGAAACGAACGGGCGACTAGGGTGGACGAGGCAGTTACACCGACGCCACCACAGACTCCGACGCCAGCGTCTCACCGACCGCTGACGCGCGGGCGCGGACCGTGGAGAGAACGCCTCGCAAGGTGAGGGCATGTAAGACGGCTGCGCGACTTCAGGAGCTCAGTTCGTCAGCGCACCCACAGTTCCAGACATATACGTTTTGATGTCCTTTTATCCAAAATCCAATATAACAGGCTAGTCGCATATGTGGAAGATATATTGAGTGATTATCAGTGCGGCTTTAAGCCTAATACATCAAGTGAGACTGAAACAAGAACAGGCACAATAGTGGTGGAACTGAAAAAAGCCATACAGCATAGGAGACTGAAAATTAACGAATCAAAACTAAACATATGAAGTTTCACAAAAAGGTATAATAACATTGATAAAGGTCAACAGTAGGTTTTAATTTTCAGCATGTAGGGGATTCTGAATATCTAATGGCTAAATGCATAGGGGACTGAAAATTCACGAATCAAACCTCAATATATAAAATTCCATAAACAAAGGACAATCACATGGGGAAGTGGTCAGCGGCAGGTTTTAATTTTCAGCGTGTAGAGGATTTCGAATACTTAGGGGTAAATATTAATGAGGTATATTTCATATCAACTGAAATAAAAGACCACATTTGAAATGGTGATAGGTGTTATCACACATTTGGAACCAACGCGAATCGTCGTTTTGTTGCCACTTCCCACAGTGATTTTAGAAATTCTGTTGGAATCTTATCTATCCATTCTGCATTACTTGATTTTGTGTCTTCAAGAGCTCTTTTAAATTATGATTCTAATAATGGACCCCTATCTCTGCTGTAAGCAGCACTCAGTCTTCAGGCCTCGAGTGGCCTACCAGTAACATCCGACCGCCGTGTCATCCTCTGTGGAGGATGCGGATAGGAGGGGCGTGGGGTCAGCGCACCGCTCTCCCGGTCGTTATGATGAGTTGCTCCTCAATTGGCATTACGAGGCTGAGTGCACCTCGAAAAATGGCAACAGCGCATGGCTGCCTGGATGGTAAACCCATCCAAGTCCCGACCACGCCCGACAGCGCTTAACTGCGGTGATCTCAAGGGGAACCGGTGTAACCACTGCGGCAAGGCCGTTGCCTATCTCTGCTGTAAAGAGTCCTGTTTCATCTTCTATGATGTCATCAGACACGTCCTTCCCCTCAAAGAGGCGTTGAATGTATTCATTCCACCTATCAGCTCTCTCCTCGTCTTTAAACAGTGGAATTCTCTTTGCACTCTTAATGTTACCGCCCGCTTGTAGTTTCATCGAAGGCTGTTTTATTTTACTATGTGCCGTGTCAGTTCTTCCGATAATCATTTCGTTTTCGATTTATTTCAGACTTTTCCTGCAGCCATTTCGCATAGCTTCCCTCCACTTCTTATTTATTCCATTCCTAAGCGGATTGTATTTCTGTATTTTTGGATTTTCTTTAACATTTTTTTTGTTTCCATCTTTCATGAAACAACTGAAGTATTGTTACCTATGGTTTCTTTGTAGTCACCTTCTTTGTACCAATGTTTTTGTTTCCAACTTCTTTGATTGTCCTTTTAAGATATGTCCATTCCAGTTCAACTGTATGCCTACTGAGCTTTTCCTTATAGCAGTATCTACAGCCTCAGAGGAGTGCAAGAGTCCCTCTTCATTCTCTAATACTTCCATATCCCATTCCTTGCGCGTTGTTTCTTCCTGATTAGTCTCCTAAACATCAGCCTACTCTTCCTCACTACTAAACTGCGATCTGAGTCTATATTTGCTCCTGGGTACGCCTTGCAATCCAATATCTGATTTCGGAATATCTGCCTGACCATGATGTAACCTAACTAAAATCTTCCCGTATCGCCGGTACTTTCCTAAGTATATCTCTTCCTCTTATGATTCTTGAACAGAGTATTCGCTAATAATAGCTGAATTTTACTGCAGAATTCAATTAATCTTTCTCCCCTCATATTCCTAGTATAAAGCTCATGTTCTCCCTTAACCCTTTCTTCTACTTTTCCCCTCCAACCGTATTCCAAATCTCCATGACTATTAGATTTTCATTTTCCTTCACGAACTGAATTGCCCGTTAAATATCGTCATACATGTTCTGTACCTCTTCAAATTCGGCATGCAGCGTCGGCACGTATACCTGAACTGTTGTTGCCGTTGTTGGTTTGCAGTCGACGCTGATGAGAATCATCCTGTCACTGAACTATTTATAGTAGCACAATGTCTGTCCTACCTTTCTGTTCATAACGAATAGGACTCCCGTTACACCACTTTCCGCGGCTGTTGATATTACCCTATATTCATTTGACCAGAAGTCATTGGCTTCCTTCCATTTCAGTCACTGGGCCCATATCTAGATTGAGCCTTAACATTTTCATTTTGATATTTTCTAGCTTCCCTACCACGCTCAAACCTCTGCCATGTCACGCCATGACTTGTAGAAAGTTATCTATCCTCTTGGTAGTCCCTTCTTGTAGATCCGAATGGGAGACACGTCTGGAATCTTTGGTATTGAAGATATCGTCTTGAAGCTTTTCAATTATAGGCCACATGTCCTGTGGATGCACGTTATATGTGTTTATTGCAGTGTTTTTCACTGCCTTCAGCTTCCTCTCGCCGTTGAACATTGCCGATTATTCGCCCCTTTGGTGCAGTTTCCAGCCAGAAGGGCAAGATTGCACTGAACCTCCGTCAACTCCTCCGCACTCTTTGACAAGGTCATTAGCTGAATGAGAGGTGACTTCTTATTCCGGAAGTCTTCAGCCGTCATTGCTGCTGCTGATGATTTTTGTGCAAAATTCAAGTGGTTGTGGGGTTCGAACACAGGGTGATTTGAAAACCAGTCCTTTTTTTCCATTTTCTCATTACTGTTCGTTGTATTTGATCGTAGCGGACATCACATGACATCCGTTGAAGTTCGTTGTTAATCCCTTCACTTATATTTTTTATTGCAGATACCAGCCAGCGCTCTGACCGAACACGCTGAGCTACTGCGCCGGCATTCAGTCCTAAACGCTGCCCCTAGAGCATTTGTGTTACGTTTATTTCATTGTATTAACTGCTGGTTGAGAGTGTTTTGTAATTCACATAAAAGACTCAACTCCGTCCTTAATGGAAGCTCACTAAATTCTTACATTATATACCGAGGTGATAAGAGTTAGGAGACACCAGTCAGTACTGTGGGGGACCCCCTTTTGCCTGGCCCAGTGCAGCAGTTCCATGTGGTATGGACGCAATAAGTCGTTGGAAGTCCCCTACGGAAATACTGAGTCATGCTGCCACTATAGCCGCCCATAATCGCGAAAATGTTGCCAAATGCAGCGTTTCGTGGACGTTCAATAAATGTTCGATGGGATTCATGTTAGTCGATATGAGTGGCAAAATCATACGCTCAATTCTTCCAGAATATTCTTCAAACCCATCGTGAACAATTGCGGTCCGTTGACACGGCGCATTTTGCCTAAAATGTTCTATCGTTGTTTGGCACATGCATGGCTGAAAATGGTCTACTGGCACCCAAACATAACAATTTCCAGTCTGTGATCGGTTCACTCCACGTAAACGCAACCCACACTATACGGAACGATCATCTGCTTGCACATTGCCTTGTTGACAACCTGGGTCCACAGCCTCATGGGCTCTGCTCCACATTCTAACCATCAGCTCTTACCAACTAGAACTGGTAGTCACCTGACCAGGTGACGGTTTTCCTGTAGCCTAAGGTCCAACCGATATGGTCTCGACTCTAGGAGACGAGCTGCTGGCAATGTCGTGCTGTTAGCATAGGCACTTGCGTTGGTCGGCTACTGCCATAGCCCGTTAAAATCAAACTTCGCCGAACTGTCCTAAAGGATACTTTCATCGTACGTTCCATACAGATTATTGCAGTTATTTCTCGCAGAGTTGCTTGTCTGTCAGCACTGACAACTCTACGTAAACGTTACTACTCTCCGTCGTTAAGTGAAGCCTGTCGGACACTGCGTTATCCGTGGTGAGAGGTAACGCCTGAAATTTGCTATTCTGGGCACTCTCTTGACACTGGGGATCTCGGAATATTGCATTCCATAAGATTTCCGAAATGGAATGTGAAATACGTCTACCTCCAGCTATCATTCTGCATTAAAGGTCTGTTTAGTCCTGTCGTGCTGCCATAATAATGTTGGAAACTTTTTCACATGAATCACCTGAATACAAATGACATCTCCGTCGATAGACTCTCTTTCATACCTTGTTTACGCGATACTACCGCGATCTGTATAGCTGCATATCCCTATCTCACGACTTCTGGCACTTCAATGTAGATTCTCTTTGTTCTCTCCAAGCTTGCTTCTCTAGTCTAGAAATTAATTTAAAATATTGACGAGGGTTCGATTTTCAACATGAGAGATTGTCGAAGAATTTATATACATGTAAAGCTTCCGAAATTTCTCAATAGTACAATCATACACCCGTGTGAAAATACAATTAACCTCTTCTCCAAAATTAATTATGACTTCGAGTTAAAACATTCTGGCCGGAAGCTGTGACCGAGCGGTTCTAATCGCTTCAGTCCAGAACCACGCTGCTGCTACGGTCGCAGGTTCGAATCCTGCCTCGGGAGTGGATATGTGTTATGTCCTTAGGTTAGTTAGGTGTAAGTAGTTCTAAGTCTACGGGACTGACGACCTCAGATGTTAAGTCCCATAGTGCTCATAGCCATTTAAAATATTCTGTAAAACTTCTAACTTCGAAGCTGTCAAGAAGCATATAAATCGTTCATTTGAGATAGCTGTAATATATCATACAAATGCATAGAAATAAATATTTCTACTTTTTGATCAACATTAACTTTTATTGACATCATAAATCTGATCATGCGTCTACAAAGTATCAATAATAACAACTGAACAACTTTCGTCCGTCAAAGAATAAGACAATATCCAACCTAATCGATACAAAATAATGGATTTCCAGTATGAGTAGGGAAAGGAACTCCAGAACACAATAACCAAACGCATCTCAGGAGAGCTATATCCTTCGGCGACTTTGCGGCTAGTGACCAGGCACGGGGCACAGCTCGGTCTTTTGAGGCGTCATGTTCTCCCACTGGTCGCCATTATATGAAAAGCAAAAAGAACATAGTTTACTTGTAATTATCAAAGATACATGGGACTATTTTCAAAATTATAAATCCTGTTGAAAAGCGTGGCACATACATTTAGTGGGTTACTGCGAAAGATGAACGTCACAAACACGTTTGTGACGTTACTACTGCCGCGTAAAGGTATTGTTAGCTTAGTTAAGGCGCCAATTACGTGGACATTCCAACGACTGTGCCACGCTACACGCCTCACTCTTGAGCACACACTCGCCAGTAATGTGAAGTGGGCACGTACTGGCTGACAGGTTAAGTGGCTACGTTCCGCATGTCGGCCTTTGTGTGAGGGACCACTGTGTCAAGGCCGAGCGGCCAAGGCTTTACCGTCCGCCACCAGGCGACAGGGTAGTGACCGAGCGTCTCTTCACCTCACTCCAGTGCTAGCACACTACACATATTTCATAGTGGCTCGATTCGCCCATACATTCGCCACCTCCAGAATCTACAGTTCTAGGCTGCATGTGGCGACTAAGTTCTCAATGATATCTGTTGTTGACGTCCTCTGCCGGCCGGGGTGACCGAGCGGTTCTAGGCACTACAGTCTGGAACTACGCGACCGCTACGGTCGCAGGCTCGAATCCTGCCTCGGGCATGGATGTGTGTGATGTCCTTAGATTAGTTAGGTTTAAGTAACTCTAAGTTGTAGGGGGACTGATGACCTCAGAAGTTAAGTCCCACAGCGCTCAGAGCCATTTGAACCATTTTTTTGACGTCCTCTATTAAACAAAGCATTTTATTTCACACGTCTAGTTTCGAAAGACCAAATTCAAGAGTAAATCTACATGACCCTGTGGTGAGTCAGTAGATGAAATCAACATGAGAAAAGTAATAATACATAAATGAATTTTACAAGAATTCTATGGAGAGGACAGGCTGTGAATATATATTAACATAATCAACAATTAGCATATTTCTTTCCAGCAGAAACTCTGTGACGGAATAGTAATCCATGAAGAAATACTTCGTTTTAGGCTTAAGAGTACGAAGATTACTGCGAAATATTTTTTTTTTAATTCCGTGGTAACTTACCGAAAATGATTGCGATAGAATTCTGCATGCGTTTCTGCACAACAGTCAAGGAGTTACGATTGAAATGCAGATTCGATTTCTGCCTACCATTAACTGGGTGGAAGCTGGTAATTCTTGCGAATAAGCTCATACTGTTAACATCAAATGCCATTGAAGAAAAGATATATTCTGAGAGGCTAATGTCGGAATTGCTAGACTCTTGAACAAGAATCAACAGAAGGTTCGCAGACTTGCACCACTTACTGAATGAACTGCCAGTCGCTGAGCAAAAAATATCCTTTATGGATGCGAAGAGTTACCCCAGAGTATAACGCCGTATATAATCAGGAAAAGAAAATAAACTAACTAGATTTATTTCCATGTTCCCCCATTACTTATGGCAGATACTGCAGCAATTAGTTTACAGGACAGCCTACTATCTATCTGAATCCCAAGGAATTTGAACTGTTCAGACTAATAAATAAAATGACCATTCTTTGTCATCAAAACGCCATTTTTAGTTGAATACTGCATTCGAAACTGTAAAAACTGATGTTTGTTCTTGAAGCGACATTCATCAATAAAATATTCTTGGGTTTCAAGACATGTCAACTCGTTAACTGCTCATGAGATTTCCGCAGAGACTTCCTCTGATAATGTCAAGTGGTCGACTGCCATGTGGATCACACTACCGTGCTTATACAGGCATGCCGCCACCTGTGACGTCACTGGGAACATCGCGGTTGTCCAAGTATAGCAGTGTCATCCACACAGCAGTTGACCACCTGACAATATCAGAGGAGTGAAATTACAATGAATTCCAGACCATTAGCTGGTTAAAAATGTTGATAAATTTCAACGGCGACAGCTGATAATGTGTGCCCCGACCGGGACTCTAAGCTGAGATGTCATGCTTACATGGCAGACGCTCTATCCTACTGAGCCACCGAGTACACGGATGATAGTGCGACTGCAGGGACTTCTGACGCACGCTCCCCGTGAGACCCACAAAATCCAGCTTATAGACCACATACTACATTTGTAGCGCCTCTGTCCACTACAATCATTACTCGCGGCAGTCAATCTACCGATTCCAGTAAGAGTTTGAGCAATGTGAGTGCATCCGCACTGAAGAAGATCATTGCCCCGTAAGCCTTTATATCTGTGAAGATATAGAGAAGTTCCTGCAGTCTTCGTGTTCTCGATGTCTCAGTCATGCCCGCACGGTAGCTCAGCGTGTTCCGTCACAGAGCTGTAATAAAAAATCTAAGGGATCAACAACGAATTTCAACGGATGTAATGTGACGTCCGATATGACCAAGTGCAACGAACAACGAACGATAACGAACAAAACGCAAAAAAAAGAAAAATTTGTCGGAAAGAGTCAGCAATGTAAGCAAGAGATCCCGGTCGTGGCACCTATTTTCAGCTGCCCCCGTTGATATTTATCAACGACTGTAAGCAGCTAATCGTCTGGAATTCATTGCAATTTCATTCTTCAAAAGATGCAACATCACCAATGGTATCTGTTCTTTCGGAAATGTCTGAAAGAACAGATAACATCTAGAGATATTTATCAGAGGATCTATCTCTGGAAAGCTCATGGGTAGTTAACCATTTGACACGGCTTGAAACCCGAGAATAATTTATTATTAATCAAAAATTGGGTCTTACCGTGAGTTAACATCAATTTGTTTTCTACAGGCCATGAAGTTATGTCTTGAACAGCACTCATTGATACATTGCCTATGTTGCACTCAGCATTCTTCACTAAACGAAGTTAGTGTCATCAGCAAACAGAAATATTATAGACTCACCTATCATACTAGTAGGTATGTCATTTGTACTTATAAGCGACAGTAGTTGTCCGAGCACTAACCCCTGAGGCATCCCTCACCTAATCATGCCACAATCAGACCCCCACCTCACAGCCGTTTTCATTACAGTGGAGAATGACCTTTTGCTCTCTGTTTTTAAAGAATGAGAGTAGCCAATTCAAAGCTATTCCTCCCATTTCCTAACACTCTAAGGTTTGCAGTAATATTTTTGATCAGCACAATCAACCACATAACACTAATTCGGACTTTGATGCAATCTATTTACCAACAGGTTTCAGTCCAAGACCATGTCAACAGTAGTGAAATATAAAATTATAAAACCAACTTTACAAATCATACATTCTTAGAATTTCAAGGCACATAATTAAAGTCAAGTAGAACAGTTCTGAACACAATAACCATATGAAATGCAGGAGCTAATCACATTAAAAGAAAACATTAACCAGTTTAATATGTAACATATGCAGCATTGTGCTTTAGTATCCTGCTAGATACCCTATCATGTCCATGAGAGTCCTTAGTCTTCAGCGATGTATTTATCGAATCAGAACCCCCCCACCCTCCAGCCCCAAACCCATTGCCAGTATCAGGGAGGTACGTTTGAGATATCAGTCTTGGAAATCAATTTTCTTCTGAGAGCTACGTGACTTTCTTTACAAACTAATTTTTATTCAACTTACCTGCTATTTCCAAAATGTGATTGGTAAATGCTGTACGTATATCTGACACGCACCAGTAACAAGAAAATTTGTACTTATATTGTCTTCATATCCTCTACTTTGTGCAGTAAGCCAGAGACTTCGTTCACGACTGACCATATCGGTTAAGCTCCTGTCGAGGACGCTATGTTCGTCAATGGTGCTGCGAGCTGTGAATTCAGAAGATGGCTTTTGTTTGAGCGGATTAATCGTGACTTAGTATGTGTTATATGATTACAGTTGCAGTAAAAGAAACTATATAATTACTTTTAACGGCAACGTTCCTCCATCCACATGCTGGACACGTATCTTTCTACATTGATCTACTGCGTGCTATCTAACCCTGAAGCGACTTCGAAGTGAGTGAAATTCGTTCTTATATTGAGGGGAGTTCCTACATGGAACTCAGTTCCCATCGCTTCTTATCTCTATCACAGGGCTTTTTACGTGTTAACGTCATCAATAAAGCAAATGTGTCCCAACTAAACAAAATGTTGTTCTCTCTCTTTGTACTCAGTTTCCTCAAAATAGTTAATTTGTGAGTCTCGTCCTTACACAGTCTCCTTCGGACCTCGCAGATTCCCAAGTTTAATAGCTGTTTATGGTCAGCGTTGCTAGCAAATAGAGCGGTGCTTCCCGTTGTTCCGTGAAGTCGCTTGGAGTAACATCTTTATACTGAATAGGTACCTCAAACCTACTTTTGCTGTATGAAAAGCGTAATGGTAGTGACACACCAAAATCACAATAGTAATCCGTTGTCGTTGCTACATATTTTATTACAATGAAAAGCATTATAAAATCACAATCACAATAATACAAGAGACTGCCTTACACGGCCAGATCACTTGGACAAATAACAAATAAATTTCTTTAACTGGAACAAAACCCATAAGACTTGAAATTTGAATATGACTAGGTAAATATACTCAGGTAAAGCTTTACTTAAATAGTACAAATGTCTATACCATTCCAATCACAACTCTCATTACTTCCAATCAGCTGAGGAACCGATTACTGGTAAGAACACAGATCTTTTAAGGTTTGGCTAGCCAACTTTCCTATACAAAACTATATGCAAATGACTAAAACAATTAAGGAGGTGCTTTAATTTTGACCAAACCAATCTTCAAATTTACTTAGTTGATTAATCAACAATATTCGTAGAATGATTACAACTAGAACATTACCATATGACAATGCCCCTAAAATGAGGTTGCTTCAATATTGCGTGTCAATTAGCGATAGACGCGAGCAGACCAAGGATCAAATCAATACGAGAGATCCACGAGACAGGAAATGACATAAAAATGTAATCACCTTTGCACTGCAATTGAACTTCAGATGCTATAATTCTCCACCAGAATGATGGAATCTCCCAACAGTGCCAACACATAACCCAAGATGTAAAGAAGAGGATAGGGCTTTAAATATCTCTCTGCCCCCGTGGTGCTCTGCTCCCAGTATACTCGCGTCGACCACTACCTATTATCTGTAACACAACATACATCAACGACAGACAGTATTCTGAGACATAAACTACATTATCTTATCTAGAGAACAGGTGATCAATACAACTGAATAGAAACAAATTAGCCTCCGTGAGTTACTTGGCCAGTGACAGCCCTTGAACTTTGATTAATAGGTTCGCTAAAAATCATGCCCTAAAGTTATAACGACAAAAATTATCTCGGCGCACATTTACACGCCAAACTACCAAATGAACTACAAGGTAGAATAGAGGACGTATCTGGGCATGTCTTGAAACGCCAGAGCCGGACTTACTCACTACTCGTTGCACTTCTACGTACGTCTTTAACCACGCTTCATGTCGGTTAGCTGGGCGTAGCCACACTTCCTCAACTGCCGTCAAGATAATTAGTCACGACACCGAGGTAAGTGATGAACAACTAAAACTCCAAAGGATTTTTAGTCCACTGGCATATTCAATTAACCCACACGCAACCCACAGAAGCAACTCGGCGACTCCAATTAAATCGGCCGGCGTAGCTTATAACGGACTCGAAGGAGCTTGTCCTTCAGACCTCTAGGAAAACCAAATCACCATGGGCAGTGGATCTGCCCTCACGGCTCAACACGCCGTAGCCGCTGGCCCCGCTCCTTCGTTGTCCGAATCGTCCTCTTGCCATCCTGCCTACGTACACAGTCCCACGTGACTCACGCTCACCGCCGATTCCGACACCTCACCATCAGAGCGCACGCACTGCCGTTAAATCCGAGCCGCCAGAGATGGGCAGAAGACAAATAAGCATCGAAGTCGACTCAAAGATCAAAATGACGATCGATGGTAACTGGCGCCAGAAACGCTTCAGCTCGCTATCTTTTTTCCGCTTCGTATACTTTGATTTATTGCGTGGATGTGCTGATATCATTTCTGATGCCAAATAAGGGGCGAACTGTAATTTTAATTTAGCTTTCTTCTTTCCTACAGAACGACGTTGTTTGAACTGTGTTGCTCATTTATTTCTGGGTTTGAAATGTGCAATGATTACTTCACCGAGTGTTAACCATAGGAATGTACTGCTGAGGGACGTATTTAAGTAACTATATTATGACCTCTCTTTAACTGTTCACTTTAATTGAAATTGGGAGAAGGGTGGAGCAGGGGGAGTGGGGAAAAGGGTAGTTCACTTTACGACTGGATCAGTACAGTGGATCAACGCATTACTTCGTGTTAACCTTGGTCATTGTACTCGGACTGCTAATAGATATAAAATCTCCACAGTTCCTAAAATTAATATTGGTATGCTTAAACAGAGAGACTTTTCGTTGCAGACCACGAAGATTACTACGCACATCCTCACATAACAAGCATGTGGTTACTACCCTTCATATTTAAATTCAAATTACTTATACTGTTTAAAGATACAGCCAGAAAAAGAATTTGTTCCGGTTACATAAAAGAAATCAAATAACCAAGGGTTACCGTGAGCGCTAATGCGCTGCTTCGTGGACTCGGGTAGGCGCGCCAGCACGGAATCGATTAACGACGAGGACTGGTATGCCTGCCAGCCTGGATGTGGTTTTTAGCCGATTTTCCGCATCCCACTAGGTGAATACTGGGCTGGTCCTCACGTTACGCCTCAGTTACACTACTCGCAACCTTTTGAAAACGTTCGCATGGTTTACACTAGACGCGGACAGCTGGGGTACACTGATTCCATCACGGGGGGTTCGTGCAGCAACAGGAAGGGTATCGGACCACCATCTGACACTACCATTGCCAAATAGTAATAACAAGGCCGACCCAGCGATGAAGCGGCCCAAAGGAAATGATGATGACATAAAATAATTAAACAATACGAAAACGGTTACACTGATGAACTAAATCGCAAGTTATTGTTTGTTGAGAAAATAGAAAATAGGGAACGCTTTTGAATAGCAAACGACAAAGTTACTGAATATTCTTTACACACTCGTCATAACAGAATTATAATCACAACGAACACACGTAGATGGATTAAAAAAAGTAGCTCGATCTTAGAAGGTAACACGAATTTGAAGTTTTTGTACATCATGTATCGACATGGTGCATAGAAGTTCTCACAGCGTCCATTATGAAAGTGTTAATACTGGACTCAGGAATCAATCATCAGCAACCATTGTATGTAGCGTCGTTTTCATTACTGCGCTAATGCACTTTTATTGGAACTAATTCACTCGTTACAGAAACATTCAAACACTGAGAGAGTCCATACAACCTCGAACAATGAGAGTAACTAACTTGAGACGAACTGCCTGTTCATGTTTGTGCTCGTAATGCTAGCGAAGTGTTACTAATGTGTTACGAATGTTGCCCAGACTGTCTCTGGATATTGCTCTGCCTCGCAAAGCTTCAAACAGGACAGGCCTAGTAGAACGAGTACAGCCGATATACTAAACAACTCGTTCTTCACCGATAAGTTTATCAAGAGCATTTGTTTATGCTTCCAATCATGTTTTCTGAAGGTCCGTCGGTCAAGCTCATCAACGTTTTGCTTGGAGGAACTTGTCTCCCGTGATAATAGCTGTCGTTTTAGTTGGCTCCGTTTTCAAAGAAACAAGGAAAAGTCACATGAAGTACTAGCTGGATTTCTCTGTTGTCTTTCAAACCTAGTTCATCTAAGTAGTTAATGTTAAGCTTTGACTGGCGTTTTGGAACGCAGCGTGACAAAAGGACAACATTTCTACAGCAATTTTAAACAAGCGTCACACTGCTCTCCATCTTAATGAAAATGCCAGTGCCATACATTTCAGCACTTCACTTGTGGACGTAGTAGTCTGCAGTCTGAAGACTGGTTTGATGCATGTCTGAACGCTAGAGTATCATGTGAAAGCATCATCTCTGTATATCAACTAAAGCTTGTATCTATTTGAACGAGCTCTTGCCTCATACTACACTTATTAGCTCTCATACTTCGTTCCATTAACCATTAACTTTTCATTGAGTCCATAAAATGTGTGCCAGTATTTTCTCTCTTCTTTTAGTCACTCTGTGCCAGAGTGCACTATCACACTCATTCTGAAGTGCCGGCCGGTGTGGCCGAGCGGTTCTAGGCGCTTCAGTCTGGAACCGCGCGACCGCTACGGTCGCAGGTTCGAATCCTGCCTCGGGCATGGATGTGTGTGATGTCCTTAGGTTAGTTAGGTTCAATTGGTTCTAAGTTCTAGGGGACTGATGACCTCAGATGTTAAGTACCGTAGTGCTCAGAGCCATTTGAACCCTTTTGAACCATTCTGAAGTAATCACAAGGAAAGAGACTGACAGTGTAAGATATATCGGTCAAACTTCGTCTCAAGGACTCTCAACAACTTGAACGAAGTATTTTTGGTCTACTCTTCACAGTCCTCAAAGGTCACATCAAGCGCAACATAACTTGTAAAAACATAAAGTACGTGATGAACAGAGACTACAATTCCACAATTTACGGTGAAATTCATGAACTTTCCGATAAGCTGTGGGTTCACTTCAACAAAGAAGCGGATATGAACGCCTAACATCATAACGTATAATATGAATAAGAAACGCACCGACTCTTTGGCTGACTACTGAATTACGTAAAATGCTAAAGAACTGGGATGCTCCTCACAAATATTTCTAATCAAATCCGAAGTCTGAGAGCTACGAATGACGCAGAAACATGCAAAAAAAGTGGAAAACGATACTTCATAATGCCGAAATCAGGTAAGCTCTTTCCGCTGCGTGCGGTGATACAAAACCGCATGACTTTGTGGAAAAATTACAGTAGTAGGAACTACTTTTCAGGTGTCGCCTGCCGAATTGAATGAATTTTATTAAGCGTCAGTCAGTTTTAATGCTGCAAAGATTTGTTTCTTGTGCGAGCCCCATGCCTACAGGTATTTCCCTGCCACTTTATACTAAAAACACGGTGCAGTAAATACAAGGAAGACAATAAGGGAAGTCTCTTCTGTAGAGATAGACAACGACGGTAATGCGTAAAGTTTACAAAAAAATTTGAAATTAGTTTAGTACCATTGTCGACTGACATACTGTTCTTACCTCTCGTGACTGGGATATACTGAATTAAAATCAAGGGTAGTCGTGCCCCTAAGAACGAAATCTTGCAAGAACTATGTGATTACGGCCAATCTGTATCCTACCCCCTGTATTCAGAGCCATAGAATATGTTGTTGACGTACGCGCCGGGCGCTGTGGCCGAGCGGTTCTCGATGACTTTCCGTCATCGAACTGTGACCTCTCTGACACGAAATCACAAATCCAGTCACATAACTGAGATGATGTTCCATAAGAACGCAATTTCACTACAAGCCGCTTTTGTGATACAGTGTCAAAATCCTTCCTGAAATCCAGAAATACGGAATCTATCTGAAATCCCTTGTCAATAGTACTCAACGCTTCTTGTGAATAAAGAGTTAGTTGTGTTTCACAGGAACGATGTTTTCTAAACCCATGTTGACTGTGTGTCAATAGACCGTTTTCTTCGAGGTAATTCATAATGTTCGAACACAATATATGTTCTAAAATCCTGCTGCATATCGACATTAACGATATGGGCCTGTAATTTAGTGGAATACTCTTACTTGCTTTCTTGAATATTGATGTGATCTGTGCAACTTTCCAGTCTTTGGGTACGGATCTTTCGTCGAGTGAAAGGTTGTATATGATTGTTAAGTGCGGAGCTAATGCATCAGCGTACTCCGAAAGGAACCTAATTGGTATACAGTCTGGATCAGAAGACTTGCTTTTATTAAGTAATTTAAGTTGTTTCACCACTCCGAGGATATTTACTTCTACCTTACTCATGTTGGCAGCTGTTCTCGATTCGAATTCTGGAATATCTCCGTCGTCTTCTTTTGTGGAGGAATTTCGGAAGGCTGTGTTCAGTAATTCTGCTTTGGCAGCACTGTCTTCGATAGTATCTCCATTGCTATCACGCAGAGTAGGTATTGATTGTTTCTTGCCGCTAACATTGTTCGCATACGACCAGAATCTCTTTGGATTTTCTGCCAGGTTTCGAGACAAAGTTTCGTTGTGGAAACTGTTACAGGCATCTCGCACTGAAGTCCGCGCAAAATTTCGAGCTTCTGTAAATGATAGCCAATCTTGGGGATTTTACGTCTTTTTAAATTTGGCATGTTTGTTTCGTTGTTTCTGCAAAAGTGTTCTAACCCGATTTTGTGTACCAAGGACGATCAGCTCCGTCGTTTGTTAATCTATTTGGTATAATCTCTCAATTGCTGCCGATACTATTTCTTTGAATTTAAGTCACATTTAGTCTGCACTTATATTATTAATTTGGAATGAGTGGAGATGGTCTCTCAGGAAGGCGTAAAGTGAATTTTTATCTGCTCATTTGAACAGGAATATTTTTCACTTATTTTTCAAGTACTTGGGGATTACAATATTCAATCTCGCTACGACAATCTTGTGTTCACTAATCCCTGAATTGGTTTTGATGATCGTTATTAACTCTGGATTATTTGTTGCTAGGAGGTCAAGTGTGTTTTCACAACCGTTTACTATTCGCGTGGGCCCATGAACTAACTGCTCGAAATAATTTTCAGAGAATGCGTTTAGCACCATTTCGGACTGTTTTATGCGTGCCTGCGGAATTAAACACGTATTTTCGATAACAATCGAGGGTAAATTAAAGTCACCACCAACCATAATCGTATGAGTCGGGTACGTGTTCGAAATCAAACTCAACTTTTCTTTGAATCTTTCAGCAATTGTATCATCTGAATTGGGAAGTTGGTAAAATGATCCAATTATTATTTTATTCTGGTTGTCAACAATGACCTCTGCCGATATTAACTCATAGGTGTCATCAGTGAATCGTATCACTGATATTATTTCAACTTGAAGATTTGTTCCGTCATTGCCTCTTTGATGCACAGATGGAACAGTAAGGGCAAAATGACTACAGTTCTGTCTTTCTCCCTTTTAAATCCGAACACTTTGTTCTACATCTCTCACTCTTTTTATTTCCTCTTGGTTCTTGTATGTATTCTATATTACCAGCCTTTTCCTTAAGCCTGCGTTTATTTTTATGAGAAATTTGAACACCTTGCACCATTTTAGAATGTCGAAAGCTTTATCCAGGTCGATAAATCCAATGTAAATGACATGATTTTTCTTCAGTCACGCTTCCATTATCAGCAGAATCGTCGGAATTGCCTCTCTGGTGCCTTTACCTTTCTTAAGGCTCGTCTGATCGTCATCTACCACATCCTCAGTGTTCTTTCCCAATCTTCTGTGTATTATTCTGATCTGAAACTTGGATGTATAAACCGTTAAGCCGATTGTGCGAAATAGATGATGTTTTTTCCGAAAGTCAGATGGTGTATCGTCTGACTCAGACGTTCTACGCACCAACGTAAATAGCCGTCTTGTTCTCATTTCGCCCAATGATTTAAGGAATTCTAATGGAATGATGTCCATCCCTTCTGCCTTATTCTATCTTTAGTCTTCCAAAGTTCTTTAAAATTCTGATTCTAATACTGGATCCCCCATCTTTTCTATATCGACTCCTATTACTTCTCCTGTCACATCATCGGAGAACTCTTCACCCTCACATAGGCCTTCGGTGTACTTCTTTCACGTATTCGCTCTCTCCTCTGCATTAACAGTGGGATCCCCTTTGCACACCTGATGTTACAGCCCTTGCTTTTAGTTTCAGTGAAGGCTGTTCTGAATTTCCTATAAGCTGAATCAGTTCACGCGATAATCATTTAGTTTTCGATTTCTTCACATTTTTCGTAAAGCCATTTCGCCTTAGCTAGCCCGCACTTCCTATTTGTTTCATTCCTAATGATTTGTATTTCTTTATTACAGAATTTCCTTTAGCATTTTTGTACTTCCTTCTTTTATCAATCAACTGAAGGATTTCGTTTGTTACCCATGGTTTTGTGCTGTTACTTTCTTGGTACCGACGATTTTCTTTCCAATTTCTGTGATTGCGCTTTTTAGAGATGTCCATTCCTCTTCAACTGAACTGTGCACAGAGTTATTCCTTATCGCAGTATCTACAGCTTCAGAGAACTTCAGGTGTACATGTTCATTCCCCTGTACTTCTGTATCCCACTTCATTGCTCATTGATTTTTCCTGACTAGTCTCAGCCGACGCTTCATCATTACTAAATTGTTATCTTAGTCTATATACGTTCCTGATTTCGAATCTCTGCCTAACCATGATATAATGTAACTGAAATCATCCTATATCTCCCGACCATTTCCATGTATACCTTCTCCACTTGTGACTCTTGAATACAGTGTTCATTATTACTGCCTGATATTTGTTGTGGAGCTCAATTAGTCTTTCTCTTCTTTCATTTCCAGTACCAAGGCCATATTTTCCCGTAACCCTATCTTCTTCTCCTACACCTACAACAGCATTCCTGTCTCCTGCGTCTATTAGATTTTCATCTCCCTTTACAACCTGAAATGTTCGTTCAGTATCCTGCTGTTGGTTTGCTGTCGTTTCTGACGAGAACCACTCTAATAGCCTTATCACTGAGCTGTTCACAGTAACGTTTCCTACAATAGTATAAACAAGCAGTAAATAAAATTTCGTTACGTGCAATTCTTACAAATGTTGGAGTTTTGATGGCCAATAGTGTACATTCATTTTCAGTACAGGCGCCTCTTCAAGGCTGGTAAATCTACCACTAAAGAACACTATGTCGACGCTCTTCATTTTGTGATCTTTAGCAATATCAATATTCTCATACTCAGTTCGTGGTGTTGTTACTCGTTTGTGAAGCAAGCAGTGAAAATTCGTCTGGAAAATAGAGAAGGACATAATTAATTGGAATAGTGGTTTTAGTCTCAACAGATCTTTAAATAAGTTCCTTGTAGATGTTAAGGGGAGCCGGAGGTGCCTATGCTGCCCATGTTAAAATCACGAAGTTTGAGGAACATTTATGAATAAACTACCAAATAGAAAAATTTGAATTTTTTTACATATAGAGTGGTTTAGTATTGCAGTTATGACAGAGGGATTTTCGAGTATCTTTTCTAATTTCCTTCCAATTATTTTTTTTATTAATGACCCAATTTTTTTACAAATAATTGCTTTATAATTAAACTGAAATGAAACTACTGAACATATTGGCAAATGGCTGTGTTACAATGTAAATTTGACCACTACGAGTGCTGTATAAAAATTTCATCTCTCTAACGTGAGTGGATTTTGAGAAAATGTTCCTTATATTCGAAAAATTCTAATTTACGGGAAATGGCTATCAAAGTTTCTCAATACATTCCTGCACTATAGGATGGATTATCAGGGTCTTCTTCTTCATCCTCCAAAAGCTTCCTCTTCTGTCTTCTTTTCTGGCCTGTTGTTCCATCATACTTCATATGTCTTTCTCTTCTTTCTGCTCCTCTTGTCCTTTCTTTGTCAATATTTCTTAGTGCTCGTACAGTGTTCACCCCAGCTGTAAATCCTAATGCCTTCAGAACTTTACACTTCACACTGTTCCCTTGGTTGTAGGCTGCTATTGCATCCTAAATGCCAAAGTGCAGTGTTTTTATGCTTACAAACACCCTTTTAGGAATCAATTTCCAAATCAAATTGTTTACGCTCTCATTAGGATTCTGCATCTTTCTGTGTAGACATTTGTGTAACAATTCTGGCTGCGCTAAGTCATGAAAAATTGGTTTTATTGCATTTATCACAGCTGCTGGCAAACCATGTTTGTGATCATAGTCCTTTTTTGCATTATATTTGCACCAGGAATCTTTTGGGCACAGGCTGTGTTGAGGGTATTCATCGGAAGAGGCAGTATGAAGGAACAATGCCCACTCTGCTTTTCGCATGTCACTAACATTACTAGTATTTTGCCTTATAGCATACCCATAGTATCTCTGTAGACGTTCAATCACCTCATCAGTAAGCCTGCCTCTCCCTCCTATTGTCTTTCCATCACTGAGCTTACTTGAACCCAAAGTTTGTTTGAGCCTTCGAGGTCGTGCACCCATACGCTTTTGCACATGCCCAATGCATTCCAACTTTTTAACTACAAATTCATTTCCATATAGTTCCAGTTCCTCTATAGTCTTCAAACCTTTGGAGTCACCATCCCCAAGGTAGTATTTGTACCTAATGTTGTATCTGGGAACTGAACGTTCAAAAATTTGTTTCACTCCATCCACTTCCATTGCTCCACTTGATCCACTAAAATTTGCCTCACAGGTTCCATTGTGCTCTCCTTTGATTTTATTTTTGCACCTACAATGTTTTGATAATATTGCAACATCTATCACTTTTGCACTATCACCACAAGTAGCTGTTACAACCCCATTCAGGGATTTATGACCCCTCTTTTGCCAGGAACCATCTAATGCCACTACCAAATCCCCAGAACCACCGTTCATTTCTACAGATTCCTCCACTGCTTCCTTCATGGTTTTCAAAGCCACATCTTCAGCAGAGGATCCTACCAGTTCACAGTAGTACCCAAATTTGCTTGGAGGCGATGGCAAGTTCATAATACCACAAAACAGTTTACCGGCAGCAGACCCTTTTCCAATGGATCGAAGACCATACACAAGTCGAACATTCACATCAAACACTCTAGATCGTCCATTTTCACCAAAGAGACTGGCATGTGAATTGTAGAAAGTCACTTGATACTTGCAACATGCACAGATTATCTTCATCTCACAAGCTAAACCAAAGTGCTTTGTTATCTCTAGTCCCACTCCGACACTTGAACACATTTTGCACAGAACACTTTCTTTCAGCGCAGAAGATAATAATCCAATTAATATCATCACTGTCACTAACATATTCACGAAATCTGTCACTTCCACCAGTCAACTTCTTGCTAGAAGATGTCACAGGGCTATGACCGGCCATGTGTTGCTTAGCAGAAGAACGCACTGTTTCAGTAATTGTAGTATCGCAACTTGGTATTAGTGTTAATTTTATTTTCCCTACGTTCTTCCTCTTCTTATACACATGGTTACTAAAACGTGGCATCGTAACCAGAACAACGCTTTACACAAGAAGTATAATACTACCAACAACAGGCGCAACACTGAACTAATTCGAAACGGTAAACAGCAAAGAGTCGATGTTCCGCGCTCTTAGCGCTTCATTTGTCACAGATAACACTGTAGCCAACCCTTGCACACTCGTTGTATGCGTAACATAAGGCGCTGTATGCGTAACAGGCCGAGAAAATCCCAAACAGTTCGCCAGGAAGTCACGAGAGGATGTTAGATGCATTCAGCGGCCGCCCATTTCCTCTGCAGGCGTGAGGGAAAATGGTAATAACTCCACTTCTAGAGCGAGTGGAACAATAATTCAAAGTTTACATTAAAGAGGAATGTTCCAATTAATTTTCGGTAGCAAAAAAAAAAGTCGTAATTTTTTGGATTTGACCACCTCCGGCTCCCCTTACCCTCAAATACACAACCGCTTCCTTTGACGTTTCTAAATACTACCATAGGTCTCGTTCTGTAACCACGGCTAGTTACAAGAGGCACAAGAATTATTTTTCGCCCAGGAAATATCTCTGAGCTTTTAATAAGTGTGAGCACATCCCGAAAGATTAATTAAATGTATGCAAGTGTTCCTCCTGTTAGTTGGGCCACCTAGCAAGTGGCTCATTCAGCTGCAGGACAGTAAAAAGACGGCGTGGCCCTAGTTGTGCATTCATCCAGTTACAAATTCTGGAAACAGAAGATACTCTAAGTGGCCGTCTCGAAATACTGACTTCGTTCCTCTTGGATGAGTGTCAAGTGTATTTAATAGTGAGGAACGTTGCTCAATTGTTTGACTAGAACAGATTCTTTACTGTCAAAGAGTACTTTCTCTTTTTACAAAGATATCACTAGAAACACAGTCACCACAGATCATTCAATGACGGCAATCATTCTACATCTACATCTACATCTATGTGATTACTCTGCTATTCACAATAATGTGCCTGGCGGAGGATTCATTGAACCTCCTTCATTCTGTCTCTCTACCGTTCCACTCCCGAACGATGCGCGGGAGAAACTAGCACTCAAATTTTTCTATGTGAGCCCTGATTTCGGTTATTTTATCGTGATGATCATTTCTCTCTCTGTAGGTGGGTGCCAACAGAATGTCTTAGCAATCGGAGGAGAAAACTGGTGATTTAAATTTCATGAGAAAGTATCGTCGCAACGAAAAACGCCTTTGTTTTAATGATTGCCACTCCAATTCACGTATCATGTCTGTGGCACTATCTCTCCTCTTTCGGGATAGTACAAAACGAGCTGCCCTTCTTTGAACATTTTCGATATTATCCACGAGTCCCACCTGATGCCGATCCCACACCGCACAGCAATACTCCAGAATAGGGAGGGCAAGCGTGGTGTCAGCAGTCCCTTTAGTAGACCTGTTGCACCTTCTAAGTGTTCTGCCAATGAATCGCAGTCTTTGGTTTGTTCTACCCACAATATTATCTATGTGATCATTCCAATTAAGGTTATTTGTAATTGTAATCCGTAAGTATTTAGTTGAATTTACAGCCTTCAAATTTGTGTGACTTTGTGGGTAATCGAAATTTAGCAGATTTGTTTTCGTATTCATGTGAGTAATTCACACTGCCCTTTATTCAGGGTCAATTGCAGCTTTTTGCACCGTACAGATATCTTATCTAAATCATTTTGCAGTTCGCTTGATCGTTTGATGACCTTACAAGACGGTAAATGACAACATCATCCGCAAATAATCTAAGCTGACTATCCAGATTGTCTCCTATGTCGTTAATATAGATCAGGAACAATAGAGGGCCTATAACACTTCCTTCGGGAACGCCGGATATTACTTCTGTATTACCCGATGACTTTCCCTCTACTACTACGAGATGTGACCTTTTTGACAGGAGATAACGAATCCAGTCGCACAACGGAGGCGATATTCCATAGGCACGCAGTTTGGTTAGAAGACGCTTGTGAGGAACGGTGTCGAAAGCCTTCTGCAAATCTAGAAATATAGAATCAATTTGACATCCCCTGTCGATAGTACTCATAATTTCATGAGTGTAAAGAGCTAGTTGTGTTTCAGGAGAACGATATTTTCTGATTCCGTGCTTACTATGTGTCAATAAATTGTTTTATTTGAGGTACTTGATAATGTTCCAACATAGTATATGTTCCAAAACCCTACTGCAAATCGACGTTAGTGATATGGGCCTGTAATTCAGCGGATTGCTTCTGGTTCAAATGGCTCTGAGCACTATGCGACTTAACTTCTGAGGTCATCAGTCGCCCAGAACTTAGAACTAATTAAACCTAACTATCCTAAGGACATCACACACACCCATGCCCGAGGCAGGATTCGAACCTGCGACCATAGCGGTCGCTCGGCTCCAGACTGTAGCGCCTAGAACCGCACGGTCACTCCGGCCGGCGGATTGCTTTTTGGGTATTGGTGTGACTTGATTAATTTTCCGGTCTATTCTGCTTGAATAGCTCCACTTAAGATACTAGTTGCGTACTTGGCAATCTATGACCGATGTGTGTAGACTGATGGGATGTTGGTATCGAAAGTGTAACGTATGATTTGCGTCGTTTCTTCGATAATGATGCAATGACCGTTACATGAGTCGTTTTCCTCGTTTGTATTTACTACCAGAATTGCAGTTAATCGGAAAGATTTTCAGTGACATAGTAAAATCTGAAATCAAGATTTCAGCTCTTCAGAGAATGCTGTACAATACAAGCAGTAAAGTAATGAAAGTTGCAGGAATGTGTAAACAATGAATTCCACTCTCGAGTTCACTTTTCTCATTCTCAGTAACACATCTAAGATGCGGACGGGAATGTTAATACGTATAGCACAAAAAAGAATCTAGAGGACATTCTGTTGCCAGTGGCGCTATTAGTACTAGTGCGAGGATCTAAAATCTGTGCAGATGATTTCTGTCACAAAAGACCATAAAGAACAATGTGTTAATCCTACGTTGGAAATAAATAGAACGAACCACTAGAGACGTATCATCAAGGAAATTTGTTTCAAACGACTAATTTTGGCGCAACACCTATGCCATCCTCAGCTCCTTCATAAACGAAGAGAGTACCTTTATTGCACTTCACGACTCTTTTGGTTTGTAATGGACTTGAAGATGGCGTAAGTGTTGCGCCTATACTTGCTGTTTAAAACAAATTTCATTTGTGATACGGCTTTTGTGGTACTTTTTCTTTACGTCATCAGCCGCAATCCCCGTCTGCGGGAAAGATGAACTATCACAATTTGTGAGATGTTCGAACCCAACTTGGAGAGCTATAGTACGTTAATAACAGATAACTGACTTAAGTACAGCAAAGTGCTATCAATAAAATAAAAAGATATCGTGGGCAAACATTTGAAATGTAGTGTACTTTGTGGACAGTTTTGTAGCACCTAAACTGGGCATGGTTCTGTTGTGATTCTCTGTTCCGTCAGGTGTTTCAATGTTTGGCCAGCTGGCTCAAAGTAAATCAACATTCTTCAAAATTCATGTGGTGGGAAAGAGATTACGTGGAATAAGAGTAGCTGACAGAGGACTAAAAACTTTAAAATAAAGAAATGCAAAAATAAATGTTCATTTTAAAATAAACAAGGAATCAAAAAATTGGTAAGTACAGCACGATTGAAGGTCACCTACACTTTTCCTTATTCCCCTTTGTTCTGAATTCTGTAGCCTTAATATTTTTCAGTCTCCATCTGTTGGGCGAATAGTCATGCCTACAATTTTGAAAAGTGTAAGTTCCTTATTGATTGATCAGCACTAGAGTAGCCTTGCTACTGAAGGATTCACACAATGGATGTTCGAAGGGTGTTGCCAGGTATCTCAATTTAGGCACTGCCTCAGTTTTCCTGCTGAAAAACCTGCTCCCGATTAGACATTGTTGTGATACGTAAAACTCTAAATTAAACCAAAACCTATTATATTTCACGTTGTATAATTTCTTTATTATGCGAGTATCTAAATTAAGAGACAGTTCTGTAATGATAACTCACATTGACAATTTACGCATGTTCCTAGACATCGTACTATGTATCTTCTCGTGTAGAACCCATGTCTTGCGTCCTGTCGGCACAATACTCCCGACTGTATATAGCAGTGGAAATAAAGGGGTGGGCTTAATCTACATCTATCCGTCACCAACCACGTTACGGATGCATCGCTTTCACTCTCTACTTTGCCAGTTCCAGTTATGAATACGGGATGGAAAGAATGACTGTTGATAAGTCTCTGAATGGACTCTTATCTCTGTAAGTTCTATTTCATTGTCTTTTCACAACGCAATCCATCTCTTGTAGCATCTCGCACTGTGGCTGGATTATTATCTTCGCGACGCTTTCGCGCTTACTAAATGAAACTGGACAAAGAGCGCTGCTTTCCTTTTGATCTCCTGTATTTCTTCTATCAATCCCACTTCGTAAGAGTACCATCTTGAAGAGCAACACCCAAGTATGGTCGAAGCTACACTTTCTGAGCATTCTTCTAGTACATTTTAGTGTGGCATCGACCTTTCCTACTACTAGTTTTATGCGGCTGATCTACTTTAAATACTCCCACAGATGTGATGGATGTTAGTATTTCCAGTGACTGAACGGCACTCGTGTACTCAACAAGTTTTCTTACATTTTTAAGCGCAATACCTTATATTTGTTCACACTGAAGGTCAACTGTTAAGCGTCGATCCTTTGCAATTTTTCCTACAGTTCACAACAATTTTCCACCATTGAGACCTCTTTTATATACAACATCTCCAGTGAACTGCGTAGCTGTCCTTCCAATCATTTATATATATATTGTGAACAGTAAGAGCACTACAACACTCCTTGTACATGGGAAAATAGCTACTTTTACGTCTGAAGATTTATTTACGCTCTATTTCATACGAGCCCTTCAGTTAAATAAGAGATTAGGCTTACATTACACTCATTCGTATTTAGTTGTTTTGGCGGCAACGTATAACTGTGTTACACTCCCTCTACGAGTAATGGGATATTAACATCGGCACATTCTAAGCCTCGGGGATGAGTACAGCGAAATGCTTTTCACACGATAGTGTCTTTTGGAATCCGTGATGGTTGCTAAGAAGTAGATTTTTCAGAAAACTTTTAATGTCTATAAAAGGTAAGGCACAATTTTTTCAGGAACACTGATCCACAGGTCAGATTGGTCTGTAGCAAAAAATATGCAGAAATTTCGTTGCAGAATCTGTAAGGACGAAGTCATATTTACATAGTTTATAGAACTTTCAAGTAGTATAATCCAGATGTTAAAATGGATCAGAATGATGAACATGTAGCTAAATGGAAGCTCGTTAATCTACTTCCATCATTGCTGTAGTAGATGGAAAAGCTTTCATTCAACTAGTTGTTCGTCACTTTTACCCAATTTAACATCTGGATTTTAGTGCCTGAAAGTTCTGTAAACTGTGTAAAAGTATTTTATCTGTGGTTGCTCTTGGTTTATCTGACGTGATTTTTATTGTACCTCTACATCTACTCGACTACTCTGCAGTTCACAATCAGGTTTCATGCAGAGGTTTCATTAAACTATTTCTTTATCTGGAGAAATGTATGATACAAACACTGTCGTCTTACAGTACACTTGCTCACCATCGGTTTCGATCACGGACCATCTTCATAGTGGAACACTATCTATTGCGAGAACTTCACACGGCATACATTCTATTTGACAAGGAAAGTGTAGGCCATTGTTGGCTTGAAAACGTAAGAAAAATAATACCTAACGCCGTAATACAGGCTTAACCGAGCAGAAAACAACGTTGCACACATGAAAACATGTAAGAGTTGTAAGTGCACAGCACCATTGCCTAGACACGACGAGAAGACAGCACATTATATATTATGCATTTCTCCAACTAGAACTGAGCTGTTGACAGTTCACTCTCGAACAGCACGTGCGAAAAGCAGACACTTAAATCTTTTCTTGCGAGCTCTGATTTCTCATATTTTATTGCAATGTTCATTTTCTCCTGTGTAGGTGGGCACCAGCGAAATATTTTCACATTCGAAGGAGAAATTCGGTGGCTGAAATTTTCTAGAAAGATCCTGCCGCAACGGAAAACACCTTTATGCTAATGTTTGCCATTATATCCGTAATTTTCTTTCCCCTATTTCTTGATGATACAGACCGAACTATTCCCCTTTGAACTTTCTCCATGCTCTCCGTCAATTATACCACATGCGGATCCCTCACAGCGCTGCAGTACACCGGAAGACAGTCTCTTCAGTAGACCTGTTCTATCTTCTAAGTGTTCTGTCTGCCAATCTTCTGTTAGCACTCCCCAGAATATTAGTTATTTGATATTTCCAATTTAAGTTATTAGTAATTATAATCACTAAGTATTTAGCTGATTTTACAGCCTTTAGATCGTGTGATCTATTGTACAAGCAAAGGTCAGGAAATACGGGCGCGTTCTCAGAGTGACGAATAATTGTTTAGTAAGCGAGTTTTAAGGTTTGTAAATTGTTTTCGGATGCATTTAGCAGCTTATCTTTTCCCATGGAATAGAATGACCTACAGCGATTAATCGAGCAGTGCAACAATGATGACTTCAAACTGGATTAAGCACATGAACTTCTGCGAGGAGAAGTGAAATAGAGTTAGGATGTCATGCCAGTAAGGCTAAGAGGGAGCAAGGTGCCAGACCTGCGTTACTACACTGAAGTCAGTGGAGGCTGAGTTCGGAAAATGAAAATTTTACAAAAGTTATTGCTCTCTAGTAAACAGACTTCTCTTTGTGGATAATCCATGACGTGGAGGTGAGAAGACAATAACGGAATCCTGTGAGGAGAAGCAGCCGTCGCGTCTGTAGACAGCTGAGCGCTCCTTACAAAATCGAGCAACTGGGATGGGCGCCATTGCAAGCGGCGCGAAACCGAGGTTCGCTTAATTTTTGGCGCAAACCGCAGCGGCTCCATTGCAACAGCGGAGGAACGCGACTCGTCGCGTAGCTTTTATGTCGCATCATGTCGGCTGTTGTGACACGGAGATCCCCGGGTGGTAATTGAAAGCGACGCTCAATTAGGCCCTGCGTCGGGATCTGGTATAAAAGAGCGCCGGAACCTCCCAGCAGCATCAGTCAGCTCACCTCGGCTCCAACTGCCTCACACCAGCCCATCACAGTAGCGACATGGTGAGTCTCTTGATATCACTAAGAGTGCTTCTTTAGTTTCTGTTACCACTCGTTTCATCTACAGACTTTTTCCGTTGTCTTTTAGAGTTAACGTTCAGTAGAACGATGACCCTCATGTCTAATTCAAACTGTGAGCGCAGGCAACACGTAAGTTGCCCCTTTCCTGCTTTCAAAGTGGAGTTCCTCTTTATTCGCGTTTCAACAACTGACGACAGTTACGTGCCATAATTTCTTATAGCTTCAGAGTGGCGAACTGCTCCCCACAATCAGCAATACGTTTCATCTGATCCTTTCTGTCACTATGGTTCCGAGACACTTTTTCTTTATGTTGAGCAAAATCAAAAATAACAGTCCCTCAGCTTACCTATCTGACCGTTTGTGTCGGCATAGAATTCAGTCATATCCAAATACATATGGTAGGTTTCTTACAACGACACAACAAGGATTTAACTGTAATTGTTTTCCCTACAGGGTACTTATTTTCAAAACAGTCATTATCACTCGTTTAAGGATCTATGTCTCTCTCTAATTGGAGCGAGACACATTTTCCTAATATCAAACCAAAAGACCTTATTTTTGTAGCCGCTATTTTTTACTCTTATTATCCGCTTAGAGGCACTCTCAAAACCAACATGTTCTTAATTACATCAGTTACCATCGGAGCAATTCCAGCATTCACGTAAATAGCCTCACACCGAAATAGTACGTGCCTCGAAGGAATACCCCACAATCAAACAGTTTCATTCTAGATCAGAGTATAGGATAGTCATTTACACGAAACAGATTTTTATTAAGAACCAACCTGAGTAATCAGTATAATTGTAATCAGTGTAATTGTCACTAACAGCAACCAATATGTAATAAATCACTGCTATGCATTACAATGGCATGTAAATGGAAGAATGTTTTGATTGCAATCATATAAGACCCCCATTTCATATTAATTTTGGGTGTTCTCTTGTTTTAAATTTCTGGAGAGATTCATTCATTTAGCGTTCTGGAAATTAATGTCTGAGCCGCTTACTGAGTGATACTAAAAACCTTTTTGTATTATTATGAGATTTCTTCCCCATCAACGTATCACCTTTTCGAGAATAGTTTGTAGCTCCAAGTTTCCTGAAATTAGTCGCAAATGCTGATATTCCATTCTTCATCCAGAGCGCGTCGCGAACATGCTGTTTTCATCCCTCAAAGCTCGTGGAGCATTTCCGTAACACTCTCGCAGTAACCAAACCAGCCAGCAATAAATCTTGCAGCACACCTCTGAACTGCTTCGATGTCCTCCTCTAACACCAGTGGGAATCTCACACTCTCGGGCAGTACCTAAAAATGGGCCACACAATCGTTCTCTATATTTGCTGTATAGTTCCGCTACATCTACACGGAACTTCGCTAATAAACCGTAGCCATCCATTCGCCTTCCCTCAGAGCGTTCTTTATGTGATCGTTCCTTTTCATACCGTTTCGAATATTATGCTCAGAATTCGAAGTATGTCACTGTAGTTTAACGTGAGCATTAAGAGAAAGTAGGAGGCACGGAACATGTCCGCAGAATATGCATTACGTTCGTATAATCAGGCCCACGTGTTGTGGCAGGTGTCTACAATCTCCGTGGTGGTGGCATGCCTGGTGGCGGCGGCAACAGCGGCCCCCGACCTGTCCTACCTGCCCCCAGCTGCTGGGGGCGGCGTTGGGGGTGGCGCTGGGGGTGGCTACGGTCGCGGAGGACCCGGCGGCGCCGGTGGTGGCGGCGGTGGCGGTGATGGACCATCGGTAAGTCAAAGCAGCGAAATAGCGGGCAGAGGTAGTCAGTTAAACCGCAAGATACTTTGCTTTCATCCTCTGTGTAGACGTAGCTTTCACCTCACCTGGTCTATGCAACAAAGACAGGTCAGTATTTGTCTCTGGTCTAAAGTTCTTACTATTCATTGGTTAACATGACACCTGGTGTCTATATAGGGTGTATAGAGTGAGAATATCACACATCAAAAGCAACGATCTCTTTGAACAACTGTTTATACAGTGCCCATTCTAGATCATTTAGTGTGTAATAATAAACACGCAGGTGATACGATGCTCGGCCACTCCATAGCGCAAACTCGTCAATGATAAGATAGTAAGTTCATAATTCTGGGATTTAATTTTGGGACGTATATAGCTGCAATTTTAATTCCATATTATCGTGAATACTGACAGAATGCTTGATCTGTACATCAGTACATCTGGTCACTTTAAAGTCATGCAATACGTGCTATCCTAAACAGAATTCCAGCATGTAAACATTCAAGAGTGGTGCTCTGGAAAGGCTACACCTCAATTTGTCATCACATTCTGTTCGCAAAATCTGTGTTGGAAGAAATAAGACGACGCTTGACATTTCTTGGGTTATGTTAAGAAGTCATCAGTCCACTCAAAAAGCTGGTCTAGTAACCAGTCAGCTCCTTCTTTTTTCACTATACTGTACTGTGAAATGGTATCGAGCACCTCTCTGAAGTCAGGGAAAAGAGCGTCGACACGGTTGCTACTATGAAATACATCTCATCGACGAACGGAGTCAGCTAAGTATCGGTATCTACATCTACTCCGCAGCCCATCTTACGGTGCGTGGAGGAGGGTACCCAGTACAACTACTAGTCACTTTCTTTCCTGTTCCACTTGCAAACAGAACGAGGGGAAAACTGCTGTCTGTATACCTCAGTATGGGCAATAATTTCTCTATCTGATCTTCGTGGTCCTGATGCGCCATGTATGTTCAAGGCAACAGAATCGTTCTGCAGACAGCTTCAAATGCCGGTTCTCTATATTTCCTCAGTAATGTTCCTCGAAAAGGTCGTCTTGCCCCCAGGGATACCCATTTCAGTTCCCGAAGCATCTCCATAACGCTTCAGTGTTCTTCGAACCCACCAGTAACAAATCCAGCACGACGCCTCTGAATTACTTGGATGTCTTCCACTTGTCCGGCCTGGTACGGATCCCAAACACTCGAACAATACTCAAGAACAGATCGCACTACCTGCTTTTACATATTCCTACAGCGAGGATTTCAGTGTCCAAGAAGGTAGGCAGACAATATGACCGCGAAGAAGTTTCAGTGGAACGGGATGGTGACTTTGCGATGGCAGTGATCTCACATCAGTAGAGGACTGCCGTGCAGTTCATCTCCAATCGCTGTTTAGCGGCGGTGACGAAAATGCTTATTGTACCTTTTCTGTGTGTCCTGGTCGATTTCCTTCGCTACAAACCTGTTGCACCGCACGCGCTTATTAGGAGCGTTCAGCTATGTCGTCTCCGTTGCGCTACACCGCCTCGTGGTATGCCTGCAGGAGCCGGCCAACTACGAGTTCTCCTACGAGGTGCAGGACGCGGCCGCAGGGCTCGACTTCGGCCACAAGGAGTCCCGCCAGGGTGACGTTGCCAACGGCATGTACCACGTGCAGCTGCCCGACGGCCGCCAGCAGCGCGTAGATTACGTGGCCGACGAGCAGGGCTACCGGCCCAACGTCAAGTACGAGGGCACCGCCACCTTCGGCGGCCCCGGAGGCGGTGCCGGCGGCGGCGGCGGCGGCGGCCGCGGAGGCTTCGGAGGCGCTGGAGGCGCTGGAGGCGCTGGAGGCGCTGGAGGCCCTGGAGGAGCTGGAGGCTACAGCTACGGCGCGCCGGCACCCGGCAGCGGAGGCATCGCCCCCAACGGAGGCTACCAGTACTAGCGGCCCGAGCGGCGGAGGCGGAGGCGGCGGCGGGCGCCGATTAGGCGCCATCTGACTACTGTACAAATATTTATTGAATAAACGCACGCATTCAAGATGTAAAATCACTGATGTCATTGCTTCCTTGAGTCCATGTTCCCATGAGATAACTCCACTGAAGGCTGGTTCAAAAATTTGGAGCGTCAGAATCAGGTTTCCTACTTACAGTTAAAAGCTCATGTTCTGTAATGTATTTAGAAAGTGATCGAATTAGGTGGCGACGTGACATATTTGACTCTAGAAACCGTATGGTTTGACAGTATAAAGAAGATTCGATTGTTGTACCTTATACGAATAGCACTCTATATCGCTGCCTCCATACTGAAAACTGGATACTTTTGTAACTGTCAAACGAGGTCATTTAAACATAGCAGAAATAATACTCACTCGTTTCTGGTAGATAAGGTGCCAGTCACTTGCCCGATACTTGCCTGAGAAATTGACTGTGATTTCCTTTTTAATACATCCATAATTTTTTCTTGCAAAAGTCTCGTAAGTTACTTCCTGGACAAATTATCCGAACGTTCAGAGTCATCAATTTCAGGGTTTGACGCTGCCCGCCACGAATTTCTCTCCTGTGCCAACCTCTTCTTCTCAGAGTAGCACATGCAACCTACGTCTTTAACTGTTTGCTGAATGCAATCCAATCTCTGTCTTCCTCTACAGTTTTTTCCCCAAAAGCTCCCTCGAGCACCATGGAAGCTATTCCCTGATGTCTCAACAGATGTCCTACCATTCAGTTATCTCTACTTGTCAATGGTTTCCATATATTCCTTCCTCGCAGATTCTTCGGATAATCTCATCCCTTATTACCTTTTTCAGTCCACTTAATTTTTATCATCATTCTTAGCAACACATTTCAAATGCTTCTATTCACTTCTTGTCCGGTTTTCCCACGGTCCATGTTTTACCACTATACAATGCTGCGCTTCAAACGTCCAATCTGATAAATTTATTCCTCAAATTAAGTCTATGTTACATACTAGTAGACTTCTCTTGGCCAGGAAAGCACTTTTTACCAGTGCTAGTCTGCATTTTATGTCTTCCCTGCTCCCTCTGTCATGGGCTATTTTACTGGCTAGGTGGCAGAATTTCTAGCTTCAGCTACACCGTGAACACGAATATCGATTTTAAGTTCGTCGCTGCTCTCATTTGTATTACTTGTCACTACTTTCGTCTTTCTGCGATTTATGCTTAGTCCATTATTCTGTACTTGTTACACTGTTCATTCCATTCAGGAATGTCTTAAACGTGCAATGTATTTTGATTACCTCTTGAAACTCTAGGACCTGCTTTACTGGATTGGGTAAGTCCAAAGCTCAGAGCAAGGTATGATCATTTAACATCTCTTAAGATCATGCCTAGTAAAGCGCCGTGATGTTGAAAGCAACATTCGGATTAACACAGTCAATATGACCATTTTTAGCTGTAGCCATAGGGAACATTTGATCCTTTTTAATTTAAAAAAAATACGAAACACGATTGCCAGAAAATTCAGTAGGACCACTCCCCGTTGATTTCTGAACTACGCTCGCATCACACAGATCGTTGCTGATAAAACGAAAGAATGTGTAAACATTTCATACTTTTATCTCGAGGAAGTACCCCAAATACTTTATACGGTATTGTGGTAACAAAGCAAGTCTGACAAATGAGATCAAAGGGGACAGAATTGTTAATCGGATTTTACATACTACAGAAGTGAAATTTGGTCGAAATCCCATTTTATAATTTTGTAACTCAATTGCCACTGAAATTAGAACAGGTAACTAATCCGACTTCACTGAAACGTGAGGCTCGCATTCGTAAGAGTAAGTTTCCTAACTGTTTCATGATTATGTATATTTAAAATGGTAATCGTTAATTTTTTGCGATTTTGATTTCTTTGTGTTCAAAAAATGGTTCAAATGGCTCTGAGCACTATGGGACTCAACTGCTGTGGTCATAAGTCCCCTAGAACTTAGAACTACTTAAACCTAACTAACCTAAGGACAGCACACAACACCCAGCCATCACGAGGTAGCGAAAATCCCTGACCCCGCCGGGAATCGAACCCGGGAACCCGGGCGTGGGAAGCGAGAACGCTACCGCACGACCACGAGATGCGGGCTTTCTTTGTGTTGATTTATAAACAGTGCAGACCATGATTTATTTGTCACATGCGCTTCGGAACCAGAATGAGTATTCTTACTTATTATTTAAATAACATTGGTTCCCTCGTCGTTTCTAAGTAGTTATGAGACGGTTTAATCATTTTCGTATTTGTCCCTAAAATTTTTCTACATTATTAATAGCTGATATGTCGTAGAGAGTTATTGAGTTCGTTCTTATAGGTCTTTTACTTGATAAATATATTATTCTTTAATTTCAAAGTAACTTATTGCCTAGTTCGTCGACTGCTTAAGGAACCTCGTAATACGAATGGAGGGGTACGCCGTCTCCAACAAGATCAATTGCACAGTGTCATGTGTTGTCAGGGAGATGGCTGGCGAGTCACTCTTTTTGTAGTGCTATGTAATGAGCAATCGTTGTCTCACATTTCGAGTAGTTTCAAGTATAAACAATGAATGTGCTGAAGAGCAACTCTCATGTAGTTTATAATAACTACCTAGTCGATAAACACACTGATCATCCGTGAAGTAGGACCATTGCAAAAGATCTTGTCGCAGTCTAGAGGGATTTACCTGTAATTAGCGTCTTGTGAAATTGGAAAACAATGTTATAGACCAAGAGGAAAATACGAAGAAAGAAAGGAATGTTAGGACTTAAGAGCTGGCCGACGATGAGACAACGGAGACGGGTTTCGCACTACGACTAGAACTTTCAGGAAATAATTTCGTTCGACTGTATAGCAGAATCTTATCCTTTTACGTTACTCTAATTATAGTTTACTCCGAAGTGAAGATCTGGAATTCATACTTGTCACTTCTCACATTTTCTCCAGTTGCAAGTCAAATGATACTGAATTTCCAGGAACACTTCAAACAGAATTCGGGGTAAAAGTATTGCACAAAATTTAGAGGTTGAATGTATGGTTCATCTCCACGGAAAAATATAACTGTTAATGGCAGTCTTTCGTGATCTACGTGCTTTAAGAACGACAATAAAGTATAATCCACCACTGGGAATTGCTCCATCGACAGGTTATACAACGGAGTGAACACAAACGGTACCATCCCGCGCCGAGGCTACGAACAACAGTATCCAGCATTTAATTGCCTGAAATTGCGAGAAAGCGCTCGCAGTCGGCGGTAGTCCGTAATAACTGTGTGCAAAAGGAGCTTTTAGCGTTAGTGAATAATAGCCCGGATCTGTAAACGCCGCACCGTAATCAGCGCGTCGAGTCATTAGGTGAGCTGTCTAAGTCGTTACGTACACCGCAACTACGCGGACACCAGACTCGAATTGGTGCATTTGCTCTTCATCTTTATCGTAGTGGGCTGACAGCTCGGAAGAAAACGAAGCTGTCCCACGATCCACACAACAATCCATAGCAGAGTTGACTTCTCTGCTAATAAACCCCTCACTAATAGCTTACAACAGTCCACAAAGGAGAGTGCTTGCGAAACACTTATGTGGCCCATTCTAGAATACTACTCACGTGAGTGGAAACTGCACTGGGTTGGGCTAATAGGGATGTTGAAAGTACACAGAACAACTGGAATGATCAGAGGCTTACTAGTTTCCAGCATTCTGGAAGGAATGAGCTCAGTAACTGTATGGTTTACCAAATTATGCAACAGAACAGTCGAACTTGCAATGTTAATTTTCTTCAGTCCTTGATGACTACTTTGGAGCCTAAGCTTGTTTTCAAACCATCCACTAAGCTATGCAATAACATCCATTGCGACATCCACATGACTGTTCATTCTACTTAAACGTTACTTGTAAAGTAGTGGATGACTAAAGTATATAATATGGTGTACTGGAATCCTGAATAAAACTAGCCTTCTTTCAGAAATAAAATGTGTTGCATCACTTATTAAACTTATTATTTTTATATCGCAAACACGGAAGAATAAAATGAAGAGCATCAAACCTTAGTAAAATGAGTATCTCAAAGCCAGGACAGCCATTTCCCACGAAACTCTACAAAAAATTCAAGAATCCAACACTACAACTGCACGAAACTATCCTCAACATCACGTTTAACAAAATCTGTCTAAGTAATAACATAATTCCTGGTTTTGTAAAAGCCAATGGAAACAGCAAATCACTTGCAGCACAAGTAGCCAAAAGAAAATCAGAAATTATTTGGTTAGAAGAAGAAATTCTTTTCCTATATGCGAAAAAACAGCAGCTTAATCTTCAGCTGTACAAAACACGTCTTGATTTAGCCAATATCCTAAAAACGTCAGATACTAAAGAACAAAAAGAAAGAAACACAAAACAAAAAACGGAATCAACTCATGATACCTTCCACAACAATAGATGAAGAAGACAGAGAGGGACCCAACATCAGTTTCATGACAAACTTGTCAATTTAATTGACATAGAATTAACAAAACAAGACTGAGAATTACATGAAAAGTAACACAAAATCATAGAAAACCTGATCACATAAACAGAATACATAATAAAGCAAGAAGAAAAGTTGGAGAACCCAAATTTCAATGCCAACGTGACACGGAAACTAGTAGCCGAGGAGACAAAACACATTATTAAGTAGAACAAGTAAAAAACAAAAACCACAGAGCAAAATATGAAACTAAACAAGAAACTCCAAAGTACAATGCAATTATCACCAGAGCAGACAAAGGGAATCACTTGCGCTGATGAATGAGGCCGAGTACATTAAGAAAACAGAATAATTTATAGAACAGAACAACAGTATCAAGTTAATCAATGATCCTACCATTAGGTACCAAAGAAACATACAATAACTCCTGAAAACTCTCAAAGTCACCCTCACGGAAACTCGAGCCAAATACATCACACAAAAGAATCCCAAATCATCCAGCCTCAGTGGTTTACCAAAGATACACAAAAATGACTGTCCTATAAGGCCTGTAGTTAATTTCAAAAATGCACCGTCTTACCATCTAGCTAGACACATACACACATTACTATAGAAATTATACGCTTCCACAAACCACAGAAACCTAAAAAATACCAGTGAACTGATAGAAAAAATAAACTATATAAACATGCCATCAACAGCAACCCTGGCATCTTTTGACATCACATCCATGTACACAAATGTGCCAGTACAAGAAACAATCAGCATTGTTAAAAAAACAGCTACAGTATCAAGTGGATATAACAAGTACACATACAGTTGTAATAGAACCTACGCTAAAGATTATAACCGAGCAGAACTAATTCACTTTTAAGAAAAAATTCTATCCGAAAAAAAGATGGCCTACCAATGGGCTCACCCATCAGTAGTCTATTTGCAAACATATTTCTAAACCATATTGAAATCAAATTATATTACGAAATCATACATCCAGAACTGTACAAGTGTATATATATATATATATATATATATATATATATATATATATACTGGTACAGATATGTCGATGACATCATTAGCTTGATTGATGAAACAGATACCCAAATAAAACAATTACACAGCGACATAAATACAGTTCACCCATAAATAAAGTTCACCATTGAGACAGAAGAGGAAATGAAACTCAATTTGTTAGACATTACCATATACAGAATCAATAACAAACATAATTTCGGAATTTCCACGAAACCTACAGCTACCAGTACAACCATTCACCTCAACTCCAACCACTTCCCAGCAAACAAACTCTCAAGTTTCAGACACATGCTACACAGGCTCAACGGAACTCCACTGGACAATCTGAACTACACACAGGAACTAAATGGAATATATAAAATAGCCAGAGAGAATGGATACAAGACACAAATGATAAACAAACAGAACAACAAAATTAAAAAAAAACAAATTAAAAGATGAAAAACCATCAACAAATCACCAGCCACAACAGAGATCCAAGAACACAAACTCCAGACAAATACCTGTTAGCAGGAACGCCCTACAAAGAGTACAGCGTGGCACATACTAACATACAGTAACAAAACCGTCCAAATGGTGGGAAACATACTGAAGAAACAAGAGCTACAAATATCATTCTGCGCAACTAACACATTACAGAAGAATCTTAGCTCTAAGAACACCTTTGCAGACAAATTGTCCAAAGCTGGAAAATATCAGTTAACCTGTAGTTCATGCCAGTCGGTCTACATAGGACAAACATGCAGAAAATTCAAAACGAGGTACTCCGAACACCTCAGAGCCCTAAGAAGTAATAGTACACGCTACACTTTTGCAGACCATCCAATACAACAAAACCAAAACCCAAAAGACATGAAGACTGATCTTAAGATCCTCACAGAACGCAACAGTCTCTATCAAAAACTCACAATAGAGTAGAACTACCACACACAAAAAGCAATAGTACAGGGAAAGAGAGACCTGAATGAAAATACAACACTGTGCAACAAAACACTGTTTGAACACTCAATGAGCTGTACAAAGGCGACTACCCACAAAAAACATAACAGACTAAAAAAATTTTGAAACTGAAAAGAAATTTAAAAACAAATTAAAAAAGAGACTTCTGTTTTCTAGGTTCCCTCTCCATCCCTCATTCCATCTTTCTCTCTCTCTCTCTCTCTCTCTCTCTCTCTCACCTCTCTCTCTCTCTCTCTCTCTCTCACACACACACACACACACTCACACACACACACACACACACACATATATATATATATATATATATATATATATATATATATATATATATATGACGTACATTCCGACCTCACCCAGCAGCCACACCACACCACTTCTGAAAAAAACATTCAAAATAGGTGCCACAACAAACACAAGAGCAACGATGAACAAGTGAGCAGCGACAATAACATAACACCTCTCACTGAGTGAGTTATAGAAGTGTCTGCTGAGATAACATTTCGCCATATTTTGTGAAAGTGCGTGTGAGATGAAGTAGTGAGCGGAAAATTGTGAAAAACTAGGTGAAAACAATGCACTGAATAGCAGTTGATCGAGACACCAACCAGAAACACGAAACAAGACAAAAATGTAACTACAGAAACGTACATAACTTCTACACTCGAAACAGCTCTTCACAAATACGCAATAATTATCTTCATGGCCAGTTTGCAGATGACATCTTGTCAAAAAAAGAAAAAGACGAAAACGAGCACTAAAATCGGTGTATAATAATGTACTTCAGTTAGCGATGTAATTTAAGAAATAAAAATTTGACCCATAGAAGATGACACATTGGCATCAAAACATATCTGGGTAAATACAAATATAAACTAATTGTGTTTGCGTAAGTCTGATTTTGAAAACTACCCAGTTTTATATCGCAAACACTCAAGAAGGAAAGGAGGAGTTTCAAACCTTGGTAAAATGAGCATCTCTCGGATATTCCTTTCCTCAGCATTTCTGCGGAAAACTTCATTTCTTATCAGTTAACCTATTTTGCGTCAACCTTCCGTAACACAACAAATCGAACGTTACGATTCCAATATTTTCTGGTTTTCTCAGAGCCCATGATTCACTTCCGTACAATGCTGCGCTGCAGACATACATTCTTATCAAATATCTCTTCCCCAACATAAAGCCCAGTACTCTTTTATCGTGGAATAACGTCTTTGCCTGTGCTACTCATAGTTTCCTTGTCCTATATGTATTAGGAACACAAAACGCTATAACGGAGGTCATGTTTCCTTTCCCTTCGTTGGCGCCTTACGTACAAGAATTATATTGAAACGGAATGGAGCCAGATAGAGCATGAGTTCGAAATCTGTGCAATGTTGTAAGGTTGCTGGACATAGTAGGAAGAAGCCTGGCTTTACATTGAGCTATATCTGAAACTTCGGGCTCTAATAGAATAAATGAAACTTTATATAATGTTAAAGAAGCAACAGATTAGATATGATGATAATTCCACGTATGGCATAGCCTTTCTGGTCGACAATGAAATACTAGATGTAATCGACGGCAATCTTAAATCGGAATATCGCGTTAAAGGTGAATGAAATACTTCGCACTGTTACATGATAATAACTGGGAAAGATATATTAGAATCAGTAAATCAATTCTTCCGTATAGGAAACAAAATTATAAAATGTGGACTGAAACAGTACGAGGAGGATAGTATTGTACAGACGATAAAGGGGAAATAAAAAAAAAGAGAAACGTTTAGAAATCAGTGTTACAAACCATTTTAAAGTGTAAAGATTATGTAGTGTTTCTGAGTGATTGGACCTACGCTGTGCAGTTGACACTGGGTAATGCAGTAGCTTTTCAGTAGCATGGGATTACTGTATCCTACACACTCTCCTTTATGGGAGAAGTCTGGTAACTATAGCTGGTGCTACAATAGGGCTATCTTGTATCCTTTCTTCAAATATGGATATCGATAAATATAAACATGTGGACTATTCCGGAATATCTCCAATAGGACACAATGAGACAGTAACCAGACACTGAAACAAAGAAGGTTAAGGTCCCTAAAACATTTAAGTATTTAGGAGACACCGTGTCATCAAACAATGAAAGTACAGGTGATATATGCGACAAGATCGACCAGGAAACATGTGCAATACGTCAAATGAACTTTGTTTCGATGATGTAATGAAAAACATCAGACCTAATATTTGCAAGGGAACAGTAAAGACTATTAGCATAAAGGGAGCAAATATTTGTAATCTGAGCAAGAGGAAATGCCGAAGACTGCTGGCACTAGAAATGAGCAACATTTTTAAGATGGAGCATGTGCTAAACGACACCATAAGAAAATATATGGCAGTGAATAGGACGACTGTACAAAGAATTCAAACGACACATTTACTCTGGTATGGATACTTGGAAAAATTTAATAAAAGCTGAAGTCCGGATTGCTTACGGAATAGATTATTGATGCAGAGAAAAGAAAGTGGTTTCGTGCACTTAGGAATTGCTAGTAATGTTCGAAATACAATTTCTGGATGAGGACTAGAATCTACTGCCGCGTCCACATAGTTATTCTGCAATTCACACTTAAGCGCTGGATCTCAAACGTTCCACTATCGAATAACAAATGAACATATAAATCGTAGCATAGAGTATAAGGTTCCTCTTATTTTATCACAATGTTCATTCCACTCACACCTAATATTTTGTTATAGTATAAACCAAGTGGTCCTCCTTTAAAAGTTCTTCTGTGTCTTCCGTCAGATCTACAGTATATTAAAAGTATCCCACACGATGCAGTAATACTCAAGCAAAGGACTGAACATCATCGTGTAAACAGTTTATTTCCTGGGTTTGTTTGCAACTTACTAGTATTCTGCTAATGAATCATAATCTTTGGGAAACTAGAGTAGAGAAATGGCGATAGCCGCGCATTCTCGTAAAATGTTGATTAAAACCGACCATCGGGGATGTAAGGTTTAAAATACATAACGATATGACTGAACTAAATACGTGACGTATTGAGGATTGCTTGAAACCAATCAGATGCCTAAAATTACTAGTCAGGAATGATACAGTGGATTTCGCGAGAATCTGGATTAGTTCATAAAAATTCAGCAACCTTTTTCTCGGTACAAATCTCATCCAGAATCAGCTATATAAATTCTAATGAAATTGCTCTACGCTTCGAAAATCACAATAATCTGTCACTATTGTTACGGTCTTTTGCTTTGTCACGAAGCGGCTCGGTCGTGACCTTCGGAAGCAGATTACTGAAGCCAGTGCAAGAAATCGGTCACAAGTGATGCAGTCGACATTCCTTCAGCATCCTACCTCCGCAGCGCAGCCAGGAAGTCATCAGAGTTTTGCGTAACCTACTAATCCGTGCAGAAATGAAGATTACTGCTAGAAATTCTGTCAGAGGAACAGACCAGGAAGGCAACGCTGTAACGACCTGTGACCAATCAAAAAGAACACGTTCCTTCAACGTCTCATGGCAGCGTTATTATGGCAGGACTACCGTGATAGAAATCTAAACAGCTTCCTGTGGACTCGGCGTGCGTTCCTGAATTCCTCAATGATCTATTAACGTTACAGACGTGATTATTAAGGATTTCTGTACGAGATTTACGGATCTTGAGTTTGCATCCGAACAGCCATTTTTGTGTTTGATGATATTTCGACAATAATCTTATTTCCATCTGTTGTCAAACACAGATGTCATTACTAGCCGATTGCACTCTGACCCAAAATTAAACGGCACACGCTGCTCGCCGCCGTAGACATTCTTTCACGGTTCTGTCAAACAAGAAAACAGTAAACGGTAATTCGATACATAAATCTTATGCCAAAATTTGAAAACACTTTGGAACTAGAATGCCGTAAGATGAAACGCTTAACTAAAAGGTAGAGAGAGAGAGAGTGAGAGCGAGAGAGAGAGTAAGGGAGGGTGGGATGAAGAGGGTGAGAGGGCGAGCGCTGAGATGATTCCCGACGTTTTTGAAGTAAACTAAGTAACACATCTCACGACTTTCTTAAGCTAAAGCAATAATCTCTTCTGAACAGATTATTAACCACTCTAATTTGTGCTCGCTACCTGACGAAAGCTATCACTGAAGTTGTCGAAATGTCGTAAGACTTAATGACAGCTCTGCTGCAAACAGAGAACTTGTAAACCACTGTTGCAGATGTCTATCTATTACAGCAAGACGAAAGAGTCTGAATCTGATAGAGAGAAGTAGTTGTTTTGAGCCCACAATCTTTACACACGTATTTCTAGTCAGTATAGAACAGCGTTTAAGTGCGACTCTGGCAGGTGTACAAAAAAACCATCTACAGCTCTTATATCCCACTCACTGGTCACAAACTGCGTTCCAGTCATACGTATTTTGTTCGAGCCTATGTGGAATATTACGATGGGAAATTGAGGCAGATGTTTCAGGAATCCATATTTAGGATCCGTCAATAATTCCGTTACTAAAATTTGTTCATGGGTTGGTACATTGTACATTTTTCGAATTACACACTTTTATTCATGTAGATTTTTTCCATAACGGCTAGGAAACTCGCAATGAATTCGGAAGATGTTGATTTACTCTTTGAAAGGCAATAAATGAGCGGAATTTCTTTCTACCACAGAATACAGTGGCTACACATTTTCAGCAGAATATCAATAAATTTAATTAGTCAACTAACTTGATATCAAAAGTGTACAACTATAAGTATGGGGGTAGGGGTTGGTGATTTCTCAGAGGGGTGGGAGAGGGGATGGGCTTACACGCTGGTGAGAGCTGTTGCAAATGGAGGGCCGGATCTACTGCATTCTTTTCGAAAAGGTCAAAACGTTGCTGAGAAATACGTCTTTTCAATTTCTCTTAGTCAGTATATCATACGAACGGTGGTGATCTTGCACGAATACTTCTCATAATTAATTCACTCAGTTAAAACATACCAGTTATAAGGAACCGGGATTTTGAATACCTTACATGTCGGGTGCCTCAGTTTTAGGTTGCGTTTATAGTGTTGCAAGACATTGGTTTTGCACATGGAACAGGTTTTTATGTGTCTATTTCACTTGTTTGAGATTTAATACATGTAGCACCGAGAGAGACGAGAATAACCCCGTTACGTAAATTTGCATATTTACGTTAGGTAAAAGCGTGTGGAAGCATCACTGCAGAGGAAGCCATTAAAAGCAGACTAGGGTGAAGTTAACTGTTTCCGCTTCACGAAAACGTAGGGCAAGTTTGCTGATATAGAATCAGCCAGCCTCAGAACAGCATTTTCATAGATTTACAGATCCGCCGACACACGGCAGCAGCCGAACCGACGAGGCTGTGCAACACAAGGTAAGGACGCAGCACGCCATTAAATGTAAATGTCATGTCACAAGCCAGTTTTTACTCCAGTGATATGAAGCTCAAAGTATGAAGACCTGTCCTCCTTGTAGTATTTCCCGAAATTAACGCATTTCTTCGTGCGATCGTTCGCCACATTTGGTTAACTTTTGTGGGGAAAGAATAAAATTTGTTAGAGCCCGTAACATTATTCAGCTCGACATTAGGATAATCTTCCACAAGAGAGTCCTTCTCTCTGCTAAAATAATTACCTATCCTGAATTTTGTGATATTATTGATCTTTTATATTTTATGTCATTTGAGAAATTTAATACCAGGATCCCCTTGTCTGAACAGGCGATACCTGAGATTGCTCTTGTGCATTGTTAACGACCCAACATGTGCAAATGTGATTTCAATAAATACAATTACAGTGAATAGTTGTCTATTCTAAGATAGAGGTCCCGTTTCTATCTCATTGGATTATTTTAGGAACATTGAAGGCAGCTATTCTTCTGAAGTCCAAACACTTGGTGAGTATTACCATATATCCTTACAGGTCGGGTTGAACTTGCGTAATGCGCGCTAAGTGGAATCGTGAACAAAATCCAAACATAGCATTCATATTTTACCAACCAGAGGCATGTTTAGACACTAGTGGCATAAAGGAGATCCTGGTACATTTAGTTTGTGCAGGCTGCATATATTCAGAGGTAAGCATACATTCATAAGCAAATTATACACTCACCCTCCCTTTACTCTATCGTTATGTTAATTGATTTATGACCCCATTGATTTATGACCTCCTTCTGTCCTTCTGAGAAACCATTCACCCATCCCTTCTCCCACCACTCTGAGAAATCACCAATATCCCCCCCCCCCCCCCCACACACACACACATACACCTGTAGGAGAACACTTTTGATATCAAGTTAACTGGATTATTAAATAAATTGATGAATCAATCACCACTCTCCCTACTGGGAAATCTCCCACCCTCCACTACTTTCCCATGCTTTTATCCTAACCAGCTTTATTGGGAAATTGGCAGGAAAAAGACTTAGTCTGTGCTGGAGAGGAAGGATCTCACGACGCAAATATCAAATCAGTGTCAGCAACATACTGTCCAATTCAATTTGCATTTTTTGGAGTCATCAGTCATCTGACTGGTTTGATGCAGCCCATCACCAATTCTTCTCCGGTGCCCACATCTGCATCTCAGAGCAGCCCTTGAAAAATTCGTGCTCAGTTATTTGCCGCATTTATTCCAACCTCTGCCTACCTCTGCTGTGTTTATTCTCTGCAACTTTCTCTAGTACAATGGAAGTTATTCCACGATGTCTTAACAGAGGTCCCATCACACTCTCCCTCGTTACTGTCAGTGTTTTCCACATACTCATTTCCTCTCCAACTCTGCACAGAACCTTCTCATTCCTTCCTTACCATTCGACTTAATTTTCAACATTCGTCTGTAAATGCTTCGAATATCGTCTTTTCTGGTTTGCCACAGTCCATTTTTCCCTACCATACAGTGCTGTGCTCCAAACGTACATTCTCAGAAATTTCTTCCTGAGACTAAGGCCTGTTTGGTACTGGCTGTCTTCTCTTTGCCCAGAATGCTCTATTTTCCAGTGCTAACCTGCTTTTGATGTCATCCTTGCTCTGTCTGTCATTGGTTACCTTGCTGCCTAGGTGGTACAATTAATTAAATTCGTATTCTTCAGTCCTGATGTTAAGATTCTCGCCGTTGTCAGGTCTGCTTTTTTCATTACTTTCTTCTTTCTATGGTTTATGCTCAGTCCATATTCTGTACTCGTTAGACTGTTCATTCCATTCCGCAGATCGTGTAATTCTTTTTCACTGAGGATAGCAATGTCATCAGACAAACGTATCATTGATATCTTTTCACATTTAATTTTACTTCCCCTTCTGAACCTTTCCTCTATTTCCCTCATTGCTTCTTCAATGAATGGACTGAACAGTAGGGGGATACGAATACGTCCCTGTCTTGCATCCTTTTTAATCCGAACACTTCATTCTTCGTCTCCCACTCTCATTATTGCCTCTTGGTTGTTGTACATATTCTACATAACTTGTCTTTCTCTATTGCGTACCACAATTTTTCTGAGAATTTCGAACACCTTGCTCCATTTGATATTGCCGAAAGTTTAAGCAGGTTGACAAAGCCTATTAATGTGTCCTGATTTATCTGAACTCTTACTTCCATTATCAACTTCATTGTCAGAATTGCCTCTCTGGTGCCATTATTTTCCTAAAGCCAAACTGATCGTCAGCTAACACATTGCTAATTTTCTTTTCCATTCTTCTGTAAATTATTCTTCTCAGCAACTTGAGTGCTTGAACTTTAAAGCTGATTATTCCATAATTCTCGCACAATTCCACTCTCGCTGACTTCGGAATTCTGTGGACGATATTTTTCCGACGGTTTATCGCCAGAGTCATACATTCTACACACCACGGTCAATAGTTGTTTTGTTGCCACTTCCCTCAAATGATTTCAGAAACTCTTTTGGAATGTTATCTTATCTTTCACCTCTATCTGATTAGATCTTAAGTCTTCCAAAGCTCTTTTAAATTCTGATTCAGATACTGGATCCCCTATCTACACCACAAAGACAAATCTTATCCCTCACAGAAACAGAGTATTCTTTCCACCTACCCGCTCTGTTCTTTACATTTAACAGTGGAATTCCCATTGTACACTTAAGGTTACCACCCACACTTTTAATTTCGCTGATGGTTGTTCTGACTTCCCTTTATGCTTCGTCAGTCCTTCCAATAATCATTTCCTTTTCGATTGCACATTGATGGGAATAAAAATCACGTACACTGTCATCGAAAGCGTTAATTACCATAAAATGCCTAGAAGTGAGCACCTGGAGCGAGCTGAAGTAGAATGCGTACACTGATCAACCAGAACATTATGACCATCATCGTAACAGCCGGTATATCCAACTCTGTCGCGGATAACAGTGGTGACTCGTCGTGGCATGGAAGCAATGCGGCCATGGTAGGTCGCTGGGGGGAGTGGACACCACATCTCTGGACACAAGATACCTAAACCCCGTAAATTCCGGGGAGGGGGCGATGAGCTCTGACGCCAAGTTCAATCACATCTCAGATGCCTTCAATCGGGTTCTGATTTGGCGGGTTGCGATGTCAGCACATCGATTGTAACTCGCCACTGCGTACCTCGAACTACGCCATCACTGTCCTGGCCTTGTGACGTGACACATTACCTTGTTGAAAGATGTGACAGCCGTCGGAAAATATGATTGTCTTGAAGTGGTGTACACGATCTGCAACCAGTGTACGATACTCCTTGGTCGTCAGGTGCCTTACATGAGCTCCAATGGACTCATGGATGCCCACATGAATGTTCCCCAGACCGTAATGCAGCCTGCTGGTCTCCGTCTCGCAGCGCAGTTGTCAAGAAGCTGTTCCCCTGGAAGACGACGAATCCGCGCTCTCTCATCGCCATAATGAAGATGGTATCGCTTCTCAAGAGACTATGCAACGGCCTGCCACTGCACCAACCTCCAGTGCCGATGGTCACGTGTCAGTTTCAGTCGTAGTTGCCGCAGTCGTGGTGTTAATATTGACACATTCATGGGTCGTAAGCTGCAGAGGCACATCGTTAGGAGTGCTCCGTACACTGTGTGTTCAGACCAGATTGTACTCTGCCAGGCTTTGAAGTCTGATGTTAGTTCCGCCACAGTTCACCGCATGTCCTGTTTTACCAGTCTTTACAGCCTACGACATCCGACATCTATAATGAGGGGTGGTCGCTCAAACCACGTCGTATGGACATGGTTTCACCGTGGTTTCGCCACTTGTTGAAGACACTCACCACAGCACTCCTCGAACACCCGAGTAGCTGTGCAGTTTCCGAAATGTTCGTGCCGAGCCTCCAGACCACCACAATCTGCCATCGGTCAAACTCAGATAAATCGCGCGTCTTCCCCATTCTACACAAGGACAGCATCTCACTGATACTACATCCTCAATGTGTGTATCTAACTAGTAGTCATTCCTGCCTGTTGTCAATGGAATCGTCTGGACGGGTTTATATCGATAGTATGCCGGTGGTCATAATTTTTTAGCTGATCACTATACGTCTGGTTAGGATTGATTTGGTACAATCTTAAGAGAAGCAGTCCAAACACTATGAACTGACAGGTTGTTGAACTAAACCAGAAGAGTAAGTCAGGTTCAAATCCATCAGCGTGGACTTTTAAATGGGTGTGTGATCCGCCCACTAAGATGTGACGGTGTAGGAGGCGACTGACCGCAAATTCCATCGGGATACCACCTAGAAATGTTGCACTACATTTTGGATCGAGGTATCAGATGTATTAAAATGACTGCTATTGCTGGAGGAAACAATATTGATTCAGTCTTGCTCCTACTTGTTGGTTAATTTGATCTCTATGTACGATAGTTGGATAAGCTGGGATTGTGGCATGAATCAGTCGGTGGCTAGCACGCAAACGGTATGCATCTTGTGAACTGAAAGACGCCAGAAAAACTGCAAGAGTAATTAATATAGATTGGGCGGAAGTAATTCGGCTTATTATTCATGGTGTATTTTGGTTAGCTCTGTACTACGAAAATCCGATACTAAGAAGATAATTATTGATTGAGTACTGTATAACTGCATGAATCAGTTATGTGGTTTCGTTTTCAATCATAAGTTTGTGTTCTGTAAACTCTGTATTGAGTCACCGTATTTTACAAGGGCTATTCGGAAAGTGAGAAACGATCGGTCGCGAAATGGACACCACTGTGAAAATCCGAAGAGGCGTTTCACAGACGTTTTGGGCAGAGTATCTAGTATTCCCGTCGATCGCATCAAGACGCTCTTTTGAGTTGTGAGCTCACTGTGAGCGAGTAAAGGTGCCTGGAACAACAATATCTCCCGCCAAGTAGGAGGGACCGCCGAGAGGCTTCGCTTAATGAATGCAGCTCATCTAACACAACTGCCATGCACTTCCTTTTTCCTCGCAATTCTCAGTCGCACTATGCAGGGCAGTGCAGTCGCTGGAAACGAAGACAACATCTGGGCGCAGGCTACTCGCTATAGACCATAATAGAAAATTATCGGAAAGCACAGGGGGCTGCCTTGTATGACGATGGTGTTGGAAATTTGGTACAACGCTCCGACAAATGTCTAAGTCGGAGCGGCAGCTATGTGGAGAAGTACCTGGAAGGTGTAGCTAAATGTGCAAAGAAAACAGTTTTGATTTTCACTGTGATTTCCATTTCGCGATCGATCGTTCCTTACTTTCCGAACAACCCTCGTATCCTCGTCATTCATCTACATAGGGTCCCATCTCAAGTGCTATGATAAATTCAAATATTCCATTTTACTGAACAGAAAGGTAATCTTCTTTGACAAAATTAGTAATGTTTTGGAGTTGTAAAGCACATAATTATTTACTGAGCATAAGTTTTGGAATACTCCACGTAGTTTGCATAAACTGAAAGTTGAAGTATCATCGACGTACAATTACTAAGATGAGATTTAAAGTGTTCAGTTCAAAGATTTTCTTTTATTGAAATAATAATGTTTGCAGTTTCATGTGTTATATAGCTGTGACGAAAGTGTTCAGCGTCGATCTGAGTCTACCAATAGATTAGCTTCTGGATCCCCATGCAAATAGTTGAGCCAGGTTTAAATGTCATATTACAATAACAGCAATTAAGTATGAGCAACTGGCTACAATTATTGAAAATATACTATATCCAGGTGTCACATGATCCACTTGAGCTAAATAACGTAAAGAAGTGTGACGAGGGCCTCCCGTCGGGTAGACCGCTCGCCTGGTGCAAGTCTTTCGATGGGGATGAAATGATGATGATTAGGGAAACACAACACCCAGTCCCTGAGCGGAGAAAATCTCCGACCCAGCCGGGGATCGAACCGGGGCCCTTAGGGCTGACAGTCTGTCGCGCTGACCACATGCCTTTTTTTTAAATCTCATTTTCTTCTAGATTGTTCGTTGAATTTGTTCGTCCTATGACGCCTGTTCAGGTTGATCGTTGATCCGTTCACGCAGTTTTTTTTTTGTTTTTTTGTTTTTGTTTTTGTTACAGAGGGTAGCTAAACCCTCTGACCGAACACGCTGAGCTACCGTGCCGGCCCACTCAGCTACCGGGGGCGGACATTTAAGGAAGTGAACATCCTTGAGAATGCAAGGGATACAGTTACTTCGTAACTATTCAAGTATTGGTGATTTCCTATAATTAAACTGACAAAAGATCCTCTTGTGTTGGTCAGTAGTGCTTCACCATTAGTAACCATTTACCTGCAATTATCATTATCTTTCTACTGTCCCGGACGCTGCGACCGAGCGGGTCTTGGCGCTTCAGTCTGGAACCGCGCTGCTGCTACGGTGGCAGGTTCTAATCCTGCCTCGGGCATGGATGTATGTGACGTCCTTAGGTTAGCTAGGTTTAAGTAGTTCTAAGTCTAGGGCACTGATGACCTCAGATGTTAAGTACTTAGAGCCATTTGAACCATTTTTCTACTGTAATGTACAGGTAGTAAGGGTGATTGAGAGCCAGTTGTTGCCTAAACGCATCAATACTCCTCCTGTGTAGTTCACTTCAAATCACTGGCACACTGCTTGCTAAACTGTGCTCCTGTCTGGTATCAAGTATAGTCAACCCCAGTAATTAACTTTCTTTATGAACCATGCTAGTATTATATACAACTTTGCCTAATTATCCTGGCGACCGTTTCTTTATACATAATTACAGTTTACTTCGTTACTAATAGGACCTTCTTTAGGTTCTCGTTTATATTCGTACTGCTTTCTTTCAAAGAAATCCTTAGGGAAACAAATTTACTCCGACACGTTCGACACCTTTCCGTTACACACTGTCATGGCTACAACATAAAAATCCTTTCACGGGAGTAGCATTATCGGCATATTACTATTTTAGTAGTAGCTAGTAATGTTATAAGCTCTATACAAGTTCTTCTAAATGTTGCTGGCAAAGATATTACAACCTCTCACATACGTCTCGGGAATTGACTGCAGTGAGAAAATTAGGGGCTAGTACGAAGAATTTTACCCAGAGATAATCAGCAGTAGAAGTTCAGTGTTTAGTTTTAAGAGACAACACTCGTCCGTGAGTTCTGTGTCCCTTCTTCTAAATGTTGCTGGCAAAGATATTACAACCTGTCACATACGTCTCGGGAATTGACTGCAGTGAGAAAATTAGGGGCTAGTACGAAGAATTTTACCCAGAGATAATCAGCAGTAGAAGTTCAGTGTTTTGTTTTAAGAGACAACACTCGTCCGTGAGTTCTGTGTGCCTTCTTCTAAATGTTGCTGGCAAAGATATTACAACCTGTCACATACGTCTCGGGAATTGACTGCAGTGAGAAAATTAGGGGCTAGTACGAAGAATTTTACCCAGAGATAATCAGCAGTAGAAGTTCAGTGTTTTGTTTTAAGAGACAACACTCGTCCGTGAGTTCTGTGTGCCTACAAATGGTTCCAGTTATATCTTAATAGGTAGCCTAACTTTACATCTACATCTACGTATACGCTTACTCTACAAACCATCATACTGTGTGTGGCGCTACTAGTCATTTCCTTTCCTATTTCGTTCACAAATAGAGTGAGACAAAAGAGAATATCTACATGCTTCTGTGTGAGCGCTAATTTCTCGTATGTTATCATCGCGGTCCTTGCGCGAAATGTACACTCCTGGAAATGGAAAAAAGAACACATTGACACCGGTGTGTCAGACCCACCATACTTGCTCCGGACACTGCGAGAGGGCTTTACAAGCAATGATCACACGCACGGCACAGCGGACACACCAGGAACCGCGGTGTTGGCCGTCGAATGGCGCTAGCTGCGCAGCATTTGTGCACCGCCGCCGTCAGTGTCAGCCAGTTTGCCGTGGCATACGGAGCTCCATCGCAGTCTTTAACACTGGTAGCATGCCGCGACAGCGTGGACGTGAACCGTATGTGCAGTTGACGGACTTTGAGCGAGGGCGTATAGTGGGCATGCGGGAGGCCGGGTGGACGTACCGCCGAATTGCTCAACACGTGGGGTGTGAGGTCTCCACAGTACATCGATGTTGTCGCCAGTGGTCGGCGGAAGGTGCACGTGCCCGTCGACCTGGGACCGGACCGCAGCGACGCACGGATGCACGCCAAGACCGTAGGATCCTACGCAGTGCCGTAGGGGACCGCACCGCCACTTCCCAGCAAATTAGGGACACTGTTGCTCCTGGGGTATCGGCGAGGACCATTCGCAACCGTCTCCATGAAGCTGGGCTACGGTCCCGCACACCGTTAGGCCGTCTTCCGCTCACGCCCCAACATCGTGCAGCCCGCCTCCAGTGGTGTCGCGACAGGCGTGAATGGAGGGACGAATGGAGACGTGTCGTCTTCAGCGATGAGAGTCGCTTCTGCCTTGGTGCCAATGATGGTCGTATGCGTGTTTGGCGCCGTGCAGGTGAGCGCCACAATCAGGACTGCATACGACCGAGGCACACAGGGCCAACACCCGGCATCATGGTGTGGGGAGCGATCTCCTACACTGGCCGTACACCACTGGTGATCGTCGAGGGGACACTGAATAGTGCACGGTACATCCAAACCGTCATCGAACCCATCGTTCTACCATTCCTAGACCGGCAAGGGAACTTGCTGTTCCAACAGGACAATGCACGTCCGCATGTATCCCGTGCCACCCAACGTGCTCTAGAAGGTGTAAGTCAACTACCCTGGCCAGCAAGATCTCCGGATCTGTCCCCCATTGAGCATGTTTGGGACTAGATGAAGCGTCGTCTCACGCAGTCTGCACGTCCAGCACGAACGCTGGTCCAACTGAGGCGCCAGGTGGAAATGGCATGGCAAGCCGTTCCACAGGACTACATCCAGCATCTCTACGATCGTCTCCATGGGAGAATAGCAGCCTGCATTGCTGCGAAAGGTGGATATACACTGTACTAGTGCCGACATTGTGCATGCTCTGTTGCCTGTGTCTATGTGCCTGTGGTTCTGTCAGTGTGATCATGTGATGTATCTGACCCCAGGAATGTGTCAATAAAGTTTCCCCTTCCTGGGACAATGAATTCACGGTGTTCTCATTTCAATTTCCAGGAGTGTATGTTGGGGGCATTAGAATCCTTCTGCAGTCAGCTTCCGATATCGGTTCCCTAACTTTTCACAATTTTGAAGTATTGGTTAAAGTTTTAAATGTGGCTGCGTTGTCAGCGACCATTACAAAGTAAAATTAAGGCAATAATAGCTCTCGGTTGCAAAAATGAAGTCTTTTTACCTAGGTTTCGGCCACTACGAAGAGTGCCTTCATCAGCGCAGTAAAGAAACATATACCGTTCAGATCGTGCCTGCGTCTTCTATGCTCCCACAATCTCATAAGAATGCTTTCTTTCAGTCTGCTGTTCACAGAGCTACTTCTATTCCAATCTCGAAAGAAAAATTCGAGCATTTAATAACGAATACGAACCTGTCATTGTGGATAACATCGTTAAAAAGAAAACTGTCAACTGAGTTACTACACTCGGCACCAGCCTAAAGGAAAACTTTTCTTCTATTCCTTTCTTGGGGGCCCATCTCGTATCAGATTCAACGCCTTCTTCGTAATAAATAAAACTGTAATGCCTCCTTTTCAATCAATAGTAGTTTGAATAAAAAAATTATTTATAATTTAAAATCGACCCGTTCTCCTTTGGAAAACTCTGGTGTCTATAAGAATTTTTTTTTCTTTTTTTGCGACAACTGCTCTTATTGCTACATAGGACAAACAGGACGTGCCTTTACAGTTAGATACAAACATCTTTTAAGAAAAAATGATACTAGCACACAAACTTCGTCTTCTGCATACCATATTCTGATTACATCTCACGCGCCTAAATCTGTTCACGATATCAACATTTTGCACACTGAGAAGAAAGGGCGTAGATTAGATGTTCTCAAAGAATTAGAAATTTTTAAACATCTTTCTCGAAATGATGGCTTCATTCTTAATGAGCAGCTACAATTATGTAATAAAAGCTTCTTCAACGGTATAAAGCCGTTACTTGATATTTGATTTCGTGTTCCCTCGTGCAGTAACCGAAATATTTTTTTCTATGTAAGTCAACTCATAATTGTTTGTTCGTTAAATGGTTTATATTAACTACATTTCGTGTTACATCGTTTTTTACTTGCTGAGTTATTCAGCTCCCATTATAATTTTGTAATGGTGTTTTCAGCCTTTAAACTTTACTTCTAAACTCTTATGTAGACAAATTGTTACCATGTCTGCTGCTGTCAGATAAAATATTGCCACTTACTTCATGTATTAAATACTGTGCACTACAATATACGTCTGTACTACAATATACGTCTGTCTATATTTTGAACGTTAAGTAGCCTGTTCGTATTTGCGGCTACTAGATGGCACCTTTGGTGTAATATTCACCTGCCCGCAATTTGCTAACGCGGGCGTCTCAGTCTGATGCTACCCAGCTCGACATATGTGAACCTCCCATAGTGGCTACCCTTGTATGATTTGTATTTTAAAATTTTGTGACTAAAGCTTTATCACTTGATATTTATTTTATACGTGACATGTAAGTACAATGCCCTTTCTTTTTATGGTGTCTGTCAGTAATTCCACTTAAAATTTTTTCCCCTAAAACTTGGTTACTTACGTTATAGGCCAATTTAAATGTTTTATTTCTGATGAACGCACTCTTAGTAGTGGCCGAAACCTAGGTCAAAAAGAATTCATTTTTGCTACTGGGGGCTGTTAATGCTTTAATTTTTTTTCACAATATTGTTCCTCGAGAGGAACATCTCCTTCCGTTCAGGGCTTCCCATTTGAGTTCTCGAAGCGTCCAGTCACTAATTTAGCCGTACCAATAAGAATGCTTTCACAGGGCTCTATTATGAGAGAAATCCAGGTCCGCGGGCTCATACACATTGGACGTTTTGTGGTGGCGGCGGTGGTTTCTGTTGACATGCTGGCTGGTGGCGACAAAAGGGACAAGGGGGGAGGCGTCACAGAGGCGGAGAAGAGAGTGAAACATAACCACTGTGCCCATAGACTGACAAGTCTCAGCAGGATTGCTGGGGGTACTGTATACTAGGGTTCTAAGTGACTTACTTCCGTCAGCTTGCCAAGACACTCAACAGACAGAATGTGACTAACTCTCGATATCTGCAGCTATTTGACGATGATTGCCATCCATTCTGGTATTGGAGACAGTGAGTACCTAGCCCGCGGGAAGCCTCCAGAGTTGTCACAGGAACGTCTGTAGAGGTTACATGACGACTGTAACTTGACTGCAGGAAAAAATTTCTCACCATAGAATTAGACTTTCAAGATCAATTTCAACGATTATTCAGTCAATTTGATTTCAACGACGTGCCACCGGACTGATTGAAGCGAGAACGAGAGTACCATGGATACTTTTCGCGAGTTGGAGCGCTTGTTTCTTGTGAAAACACATTTTAATGAAATTTAATCTCCCACCTATACAGAGGGAGATGATCATCGTAATAAAATCAGCTATATTATCTAACTTACCAAATGGTACATACAATGAACCCGATGTTTGCAACTCTGTGCTGATTCCTGAAGAGGCTTTATGGGCGACAATGCATTTGGCTACTTCAAGAGGGCTCGAATGTCAGGAGGCATCCTGTGACAGAGGTAGAACACGCTCTTACCACTCTCATATGAGCCAAAATTGAGTTTAACGTCCCAGTCCTATCATGCAGGATGTAAGCCGGCCGTGGTAGCCGAGCGGTTCTAGGCGCTTCAGTCTGGAACCGCGCGACTGCTACGGTCGCAGGTTCGAATCCTGCTTCGGGTATGGATTTGTGTGATGTCCTTAGGTTAGTTAGGTTTAAGTAGTTCTAAGTTCTAGGGGACTGATGACCTCAGATGTTAAGTCTCATAGTGCTCAGAGCCATGCAAGATGTAACAAATATGAAGCTGCTGAGAACAGATTATATTTTATCTGATGAATTAATACTATGAGGTAGTGTAGCTCATGCCATTCCGCTGTGCGGGATTTTCACAGGAAGTAACGGTACTTTAGTGACGTAAACACGTATGTATGCTGTGATTTATTCTGTCTTCGAAAATAACTCGTATAAAAGGGAGGAATCTACGTTTTGCACTAGGAATTCCAGGAGTACCGACAACAAGATCACTGTTTAGTGTTGGATAAAGTGGACTTTTTAAGCTGGGAATCAATTTCAGGGTGAAATTTCAATTAGAACTATGTGTCCAAACCAATCTGCTTGTCTCACAGCGTGCTGCGGGCAGTGGCAGGAGTGGGCATGAGGTTTCTGCTGACTGGAAGCCACGGCTTGACCTCGCGTGTCCAGTGGGTTCAAAGTATGTTCCGACGTGTTCGGTCTTGTGCTCAGCTGAATTCCGAAATAACCATTACGCTGGTTGAGCGTCGACAGAAGCGGACATGTGTATTGCCTAAGAAAATTCAATATGGTGTGTGTTTGTGCTGGACGATTATTACCTCCCACATAAATTGATTAGTTGACATTTTGGTATTCATAGTCTCCCCAGGCCCTGAGCATTTGGTATGGTCGGTGAGTGGATACCTTGAGATGTTCTTGCAATGCCGTCATAGCTGAAGGGGGTGTGTGTCCTCTCCTGGGTGGCGTGGCCATGGCTCCCGGGCAGCTAGCTCTTCATAATTGTCAGCGTGTGGGTTTCGGAAAGCTTTTTCTTGCCAGATTTGTTTAGTGTAAGGTGGAAACGTTGTGGTGGAAGATGGCGCTTGTGGTCTCTAACGTTGGTGCATACAAGACCTCAGATATATTTAGTGTTACAATGTGTATGTGGCACATATTGAACTACCTGATTTGCAAAATGTTGGCATGTGATTCTTAAAAGTTGAAAGTATGTTTTATTAAGAAGAAGACTCATCATAAGCTGGTGGTGAGTATTTTAAGCGTTCTATTTGGTTCCTGTAAATGGTGGATTACTGCAAATGAACTATTTACCGCCATTTTTCATATTGCAGCTGCACCAGCTCTCCCTTTGTTCTCACCATTAGTCAATAGGAACACAGCATTCTGAGGAGGGATGAAAACTTTCTTCTGTGTGTTTAGAAAAATTGGTTCACACAAACAGGAAGTATCCATTTTAGAGAGGCAGAGACGGGAAGCAAGTCTGTAATTTCGTGATCAAAGAAATGTTCCACCTGATGCTTTGTTCGGTGCCCATGAGAACAAATGGAGGTCCCTCAGGCGGATAAGTACGTCATGTATGGGTTTGAAGTGCAGGCTTTGCAGCTCGAAGTAGCCTCTTCAGAGAGAGAGAGAGCAGAGATGGTTTCCGAGGTACCGAGTAACCCAGGATGACAACTTCCGGTCTGTGGTCGGTGGTGCTTAGTATTGAAAACGACGGCTAATGTACCACACATCATTCCATTCCCTGGTGCTTGCAGTCATTATATTACCTCATGGGAAGTGGGAATGGGGATTGCTGGTGCGAGCTTTACCAAAGTGGGGAATCCCTTTCTCCACAAATGATTAAATAAAGAATATGCAAATCGTATTGAACAATATGTTATTAAGAGTGATTTGAATTTCTTGTCATGGGATCCTTCATCTCCAGGACAGACTGATTCTGTTTCTCGCGAATTCCAAGGTGGAGAGGGAGGAAGGAAATGGGGGAAGGGTGAGGAGGACTGTGGAATTTCCCAGGAACAGAGGGGTTACTGAATTGATCGATTTAACTAATTATTCAGTGTTTTGATATCAAAAGTATGCTCATATCAGCGAGGGGAGTTGGTGATTACCCAAAAGGGTGGAGGAGGGGAGGGGTGGAAAGTTTCTCAGAAGGATGGATTATCCACTCCCAGTGTTCATAAATCAATTGGGATTACAGTAGGCTAATAGAAGGGAGAGGGGTGTAATTTGCTCCTGAATGCATGTTTGTCTCCGAATTTATGCAATCTGCACCAGGTTCGACCTTATTCCACTACTCATACCGCATTCCTTCTACATACATACCAATGGTGTCACTTACATTATGCACAAAAAATCACCGAACTTACGTGGCAATCCGCGCCATCGTCGTTATCATCATTATACCTATCATAACCATCCAGCAATATCAGCCTTGAAGACAACGAGCTGTCTAAATAATCTGTCTCCACCTCTGACGGTACAGAGCCTCCTTTTCAGACTCTCCTGAACTGCCAAAGAGGTTAAGTGTATTCCGATCTCGTTCTGCCAATGGATGCTTGGCCTTCCCAGTGAAGAGGATTTCCTGTGGCCCTGCTTCTTAGTGTTACCCCTATACGACATGACCAGCTCAATGTGCGCGCCATTACCTTTGCCTTTTAATGGGGTGCTATCGGGTAGTTTCTGTTCGTAGCATTTATCGGCATTTAAAAAGAACTTTTCTTACGTATAGTGGAAGTTTTGTTCAAGTCTTCCCGGATTTCTTTAAGATCTGAGAGCTGCAATATTGACTTCCAACCCTTACTTTGTAATCAGCAATGTGAGATGCACAGATATTTTCATTTATTGGTATTTTTATGTACAATTAAGATTTTATAGAGAATCATAGTAGCGATCTTTCCAATAGGAGGCTACCGTACACTACGTTAGGATACTTTCCACTGCCATTTTTCTTTAACAAATTTGGTGTTATGAAATAGAGACAATCGAATTCTTGCGGTTTCGGTTCGCACCAACAAAGCACAAGTTTGGAGAGCAGAGTGGAAAAGTCTAATAAGGGAATCATTAGACCTGCTAATTGCGGATTCTGATGACTTGTAGATATGTTGTAGAGGGATCTTCTCTGAATACCTAGCTAGCGACTTTTAATGCGGCGGCCTTTTTTCCAAGAAAATAGATGTTTAAGTTTCATGCGTACAGCCTATAACTGTTACTTTAGTCACATTTCGACAAAGCGAGCTTAGCACAGCTGTTAAGGTTGATGGCTACGATGCTGGCAGTGCGACCTCAAATCCTCTCTGCATACTTTTTTTTTCAATCTCATCATACAGAATAGCATTAAACAGAACATGTCACGCAAAATTATTCAAAGAGAATCGCTTTCCCCGTAGTAATTTTATCAGTGAATCACTCATTGCAGTACACTTTCTTCAAATGAGTATTCCAGTTATTGGAAAATATATTACAGACTTATTCGCTATCGCTTGCGTCGCCAGAAGATAATTCCGGATGGTATTCAACGTAAAATCAACGTAGAAATAAATTCGTAGACCACCAAGCATATTATTATTCAGCAAGTTACTGGCATCAGCCAGAGGGAAGAACTAGAGGTGAGGTCACACATATAAACGCAGGAAGCGAAAGTTGTGAGAATATTTTGAATCTTAACTAAGAACCACAAACTAAACACGCATTCTAAGAAAGCGTGCTGTAATGGCGGGTTAATTAATGAAATTACTCGAATGACGCCACAAGTTTACTATTATCTGTCACTGTGTATTTATCTCCACGACGCGTTTAAACCTGCGTCGTCAGGTGGATATATGTTTGTTAGTATGACTCATGTGTGTCTTGTGTTACAATTTTTTGGAAGAACTTATGGCACTGTTTCCAGTGTTTCACTGTCGTAACACATCGCACGTATCCTGTCATTTTTTTTAGAGAAAGAGTCACAGTAAAGCCTAAACTAAAATTAAATTAGCCCTTCGAAAGTCACTACTTTTGAACAATTTAGCATTAATTTTTAATGATATTCTGTACGATGAACCTGAAAAGAAAGTACGTGGGTAGTACTTTACGCCGACCGCCAAGGCCGTGAACCTTAGCCGCATCGCTATGCTCGCTTGCTCGGAACATGACTAACGTTACGAGGATATCAGGGACACACAAAAAGTCAACATCGATTTTCTCGGAAACTATGGGCCGCCGGAAAAGCAGTTAGTCAAGGTACTCACGGCAGGTCCCTCTATAACATGCTTAAGAGTAACGAAAATCGTTGAGAATCGAGCGGCAGGACGGGACGTTCCAGGCTGGAGTGTGCACTAACGGCGTTAGTTGTCTGCTGTATGTTAAACAGTCTTACCGCATCTCGAATCCTTGTGTAGTGAAGACAGCAGCAGTGTATTTTGGCCATTCGTTCGACTGTATTTTATGAAAAATGTTTTATGTACGGCAATTGCAATTATTATGTACCGCAGGGGTTTGAACAAAAATGCGGATAGACTGCGATAAAACCAACGTCGAAGATAAATGCTGATGCTAGACCAACCTGCTAGCTGTGCTGTTGTATTTAACCACGAACGGCTCCTTGAAATACCCTCAATACGTTGTTAGTGTCAATCGTGGTCAGAACAGCTTTCTACATAGGCTTGAGCGCATTACAAAAATGGGAAAATTATTGGTGCTCTTATAGTGGGTGGTTGCGTAATGATGGTACCCTAATTGTCTGGTGTGTCAATAGGCACAGTATCGAAGATTTATACCGCATACAGGCAAAGCGTAAAAACGTCACAAGGCGGACGAAAGTGTGTGGTGAGTGACGGACGGTAATTAAAGAGGAATGCAAAAAAATATGAGGACGACAGCTGCAACACTCACTGCAGGACTGAACGTCCTATTCGGAACCTATGTTGGCAGTAGAACATCACGCAGTTCCTCAAACAGGGAATTGAGGGGTGAGTTGGAATTCCAAAAGCACACCTCAGTGGTACAAAAGCCCGTAACAAGGAAACATGGTGCCGAAGCCATAAAATCCGGACTATGGAGCAATGGCCTAGGCGCAGAATACGGGTAAACTCGGTTGCTCAGGCAAACCCCAGAATTTGAGTGGGTATGCACAGCATACCTCTTTGAAAATTGTACTATTATTTTTACTTTACGGCACTATAAAGATTTGCTTCATGACCATAATAGAAATCTACTCACTCATCGCATTGATGGGCGCCTGCCTTTTGTGAAACATCGCTGTAAAAAAATTATCTTAAAACAAATGGTTAATTAAATTCGTAGGAATTAAAATGCACGTGAAGTGACCGTTTTCTAGAAGGTCCCAATATTAAGGGAATGCCCCTTATTAACTGTACAATGTAAACTGAAGGCAGTAAGCCTTAATTATTATTGTATCAAACAACTAGAAATGAAGCCTGTTGGGTGCGATACAATGGAAACGTTTATGCTACGAAGTACGAATTTAATTACCGGTTTCTTTTAAGGTAACCTCTTGACACAACCACATACATTACCAATGAGCCGACTTACCTACTGCGAAGAGTGCCCATCCCCCATAGCTAAAACATTCAGTGGACAGTAGTTATAACAACTTAGCGAAGTTCTCTGTTTTTTAATTAGCAGCTCTGCAAAAATCACGAAACGCAACACCCAGCGAGAGATTTTTCCTTGTGAAATCATGATGGATTCAGTGCAGCTTTTACTGAATTTGAATTTCTAGACTTAAACAATTGAACGAATGACGAAGTGGTCTGAAGTCAGAACGTGTAGACTGCTAGACGTTAGTTTGTGTTTTGTTTGAATCTGTGTCACCTGTGCTTGGAATTATGTCTTCATGTGTTACATGGTACAATCGTTAAAATATATAAGTATTAAGTGAAATATAAAAGGACTTTGACTGATAATCGTGATAGTGACGGTGATATCAAATGGACAGCGTGCAGTAGTAAAGGTCATCCATCTTCTGCAACTTGTGACAATGAAATCCCAGTTACTGACTCTGGTAATTCCACGACAAATGTTACCAGTATTGAAAGTGACAGCCGCAGGGACTGGACATTTCGAAAACATTGGGTAAAGGCATATACATGGATTTGGTACGATGAAAAAATTGTAGAGTTTTTTGTGTAGGTGTATTTGTGAGAACAAGAGATTGCATCCGAAAACTTTTCCTGCGAACAAGTATTCCTATAATGCATTCGTTAAGTACGGCCTCAAGACCTGATCCTTTGCTCTAAAACGATACAAATCACATGGAAAAAGTAATATGTATATGTGTTCAGTTAGTACAAATGAGTCTTTAAAAAATTAGTAAATATTCTGTCATCAGTTAGTCATTCTAAAACAAAGAAATGCAGGCCGCTACTATTTATTTAAGGAAAACTTTTACTTCATATTGTTCTTGATTTGCCAAGGATTGGCCTCACATGGCAATATTGATGAGTTTTTTAATTTTGGCAGTCTTCTGAAATTACATTCCGAGAATATACCTGAACTGAAACTATGGCATAATCAAACTAGTTACAGGTGGGGATGTCTTGTGATATTTAATGAAATCATAACACTGATAAGCATGCCTCTTCAGAGAATTTTAATTTAACAAATAAAGGAATGTGATTTCTATTCATTAAAGTTGGATGAGGCATCCTATGTATCAATTAGAGAGCAGATATACGTTTGTTTTCGTAGTGTTGGAAAAAAGTTGATCTTCATAAGTTGCTTTGTGGTTTTTATGAGCTCTCATTAACTGACTCAGATTCCCTGTTTAAAACTGTGAATGATATATTGTTAAAATATTCTTTCTATGACTGTGAACAATTGTCGTGGGCAATGCTATGACGGCGCAAAAACGTTTGAGGTTACCAGCAAGAATTACAGTCACGGATAAAAGAAATAGAACCCAGGGATATTTACATTCAGTGCTTGGCTCATTCCACAAAATTTAGTTGTTCCAGAATCATTTAATAATATTGCGGTATTAAGAGATGTTCTGTCAGTTCTCAAAGATTTGATTTCATTTAATCGTGGTTCTCTCAAAAAGCTAGAAAAATTCGGAAATCTTAAACAATTGCTTTCAGATTCTCATAACAATAAAGCAGATCAGGGTTTAAGACCGCTCTGGCCTACGAGATGAAGCATGCATGTTTTGTCTCTGTTGTGCGTAGATAATAATTTTGAAGTTCTGTTTCAATATCTTAATGATACGCAAGATGATAGAAATGAAGATAGTGCAAAAGCTAAAGGATTTCGAAAAAGTCTGCAAAAATTTGAAACTCTGTTTCATTAAAAGTTGCTAATTTTTGTATTGCAAAGAATAGAAAAGCTTAATGTATTACTTCGAAAAGTTTCATTGACTTTCCGCTTTTCGCGTAATTCTGTAGATGCTGTTTGCCTTCAGTAGAAGGATCCAGAAATACAGACACATTTTTACCACTTTGGGAACAGGTTAAAGAAAAGGGTGATGCGTTACAATTAAGTCTCCCTGTCACGTTTCACAAAATTTCCATTAAATTTAGAAGATGATGACACGCATAATTTATCAGATATTCGAAAAAAGTTGCGAATTTTATTTTTTGACGTAGTAAGTAGATCAGACAGTAGGCAGCTTTAAAAGCAGATTTCCGCCCGAAACAATGTCACATCTTGTCAAAATAGAACATTCTTTGTTAGGAAAGGAAGATAGTAGTTACGTTACTTTTTTTGCAGCAACAATTTCGACTGTGTAAGACTGACTCATCATAGAGACATTTTGTTAGATGTGGTAAAACAGCATAAAGTTACACTAGTAGGACAGAGGATGATAAGTGTGTAGCTCTGAAGAATACGATACAAGAATGCGTAAAATTATTGAGATATGTTTTAAATATACCTGTATCCATGTGTACTACAGAACGTTTGTTTTTTGCACTTCGAAGACTGATAACTTACACCAGAGCCACCATGAACCAAGACCGGTTAAATCACATCGCATTATGGAACATCCGTTCCGATCTCGCAGGGGAACTGTACCTTGAACCTCTAATCAACGAATTCATCAGCAAAACAACTATGAGGAGGAGCACCTTCCAGTCTCTTCATATTTAGGTGAGTGATCATGTACAGTATGTGATCAAAAATATCTCGACACCCCAGAAAAACATACGTTTTCCATATTAGGTGCATTGTGCTGACACTTACTGCCAGGTACTCCATGTCAGCGACCTCAATAGTCATCAGACATCTTGAGAGAGCAGAATGTGGCGCTCCGCGGAACTCACGGACTTCGGACGTGATCAGTTAGTTAGATGTCACTTTTGTCTCACATCTGTACGCGATGTGATATTAAAATGGAAAAGTGAAGGGACACGTACAGCACAAAAGCTTACAGGCCGACCTCGTCTGTTGACTGACACAGACCGCCGACATTTGAAGAGCGTCGTAATGAGTAATAGGCAGACAGCTATCCATATCATCACACAAGAATTCCAAACTGCATCAGGATCCACTGCAAGTACTATGGCAGTTAGGCGGGAGGTGAGAAAACTTGGATTTGGTGGTCGCGCGGCTGCTCATAAGCCACACATCACATCGGTAAATGCCAAATGCCACCTCGCTTGGTGTAGGGAACGTAACACTTGGACGATTGAACAATGGAAAAACGTTATATGGAGTGACGAATCACGGTGCACAATGTGGCGATCCGATGGCAGTGTGTGGGTATGGCGAATGCCTGGCGAACGTCATCTGCCAGCGTGTGTAGTGCCAACAGTGAAATTCGTAGGCGGTGGTATTAAGGTGTGGTCGTGTTTTCCATGGTGGGGGCTAGCAGCCCTTGTTGTTTTGCGTAACACTATCACAGCACCTTCTTGCTTCCCACTGTTGAAGAGCAATTCGGGGATGGAGACTGCATCTTTTCGACAAGATCGAGCACCTGTTCATAATGCACGGCTTGTGGCGGAGTGGTTACACGACAATAGCATCCCTGTAGTGGACTGGCCTGGACAGAGTCCTGATCTGATTCCTGTAACACATCTTTGGGATGTTTAGGAATGCCGACATTGTACCAGGCCTCACCGACCGACGTCGATACCTGTCCTCAGTGCATCACTCCGTGAAGAATGGGCTGCCATTCCCCAAGAAACCTTCCAGCACTTGATAGAACGTATGCCTGCGAGAGTGGAAGCTGTCATGAAGGCTAAGGGTGGGCCAACGCCATACTGGATTCCAGCATTACCGATGGAGGGCGCCACGAACTATTAAGTCTTTTCAGCCAGGTGTCCGGATACTTTTGATCACATAGTGTATTTTAAGTTACTTTTGTAGCATTGTTATTCATTATGATTAAAAAGGGAGTAATTATGAGTTTTGAAATGTAACATGATGAACATACCCCCAAGATTTTCAAAACTCGGCGCCTGTGAGCAATGGAAGAAAGTCATTCTTGTGTCACACTGTTTCCAACTTCTGACTGAGTTTACGTGTGAAGAGTGAAACATTGTGGCGGCTCACTGACCCTTTGGGTAGCCATATCGTGGTATTCCATGGATCTCATGGCTACCCTGCAATGCCGAATTATTGCCAAGGATTACGCGACCGTTTTGGCTGATCATGTCAGTCCCATTTTCTCCAAAGGTGACGCTGTGTTCCAAGAGGACGAGTCCTTTGTTCACCAGTTCGTATCGTCCAAGAATGGATTTGTGAGCACGATGATGAAATTGTTACGTCTCCCATGGCCACAACAGTATTAGAAGTCAATATTATTGAGCCTTTCTGACCTACTTTGGAGAAAAGCGTGCGTGATTACTGATCAGCTCCACCAGTGTTACTTGATAGTGCCACTACTTTGCAGGAGAACGTTCCCTTGGAAACCATAAACCATACAGGACTGTATACATACATTCTGAGACGACTGGAAGCTGTTTTGAATAACAATTTTCTACACCGCATTAGTAACGCTAATATGTTATGTTTCTGTTGTTTCTGTATTTTTGTCCTCCTCCTGTATAATATAGTACATAGGCCTCGGCATCCCTTTTGAAATTTGGTTACTCATTCGGTAGCATAAATAATATTAGCCAATTCCCTAGAAACTTTCTTACAGGCTTAAATCAAGACATGATCTGACTGCTACTTCTGTTGCAGTGAGAATGAGCTCTATAGAATAGACCAGATGGGTGGACAGTCTTATAATCTGCATATTCGGACTTGATGCGGCAAATTACAACTAGACCTTTCACACGTTACACGTTTACAATGCAAATGTCGATAGGCTCGTGCAAAATGTAGTAACACAGATGATGGAATACGGGTGGCGTAATTTGCACTAGGTATAAACTGACGTCACAAGCAATTGCAGAACGTTTTCCCAGAAGCGATATCCGTGGCATTGTATCGCCGTAGGTCGTTTAGTGACGATACCTCCTTCTACAACACAGCTCCGTCAGTGAGCAAATTATCGTCTGTGAATGTTGGGAATACTATAAATCTTATTATGCTTCTCTGGGTCCATGTCATGTTATTTTCCTTCCTTTCACCGTGAACTATAGATTCTGTTTAGCCTACCATTCATCCAGCCAGTTGCATATTTGCGAAGATACGCAACTGATCGTGTTTACACAAATAAAAAAAAGTTTGGCATCGCCTCGGTTCCGGGAGTTCAGGAACCCAGAATAAAAATTGGAATAGAGATCATCATAAACATCATTTCCGCCCTTTTTATTGCTCATGAAAAGCATGTTATACCACCATACAGCGAGACTTTCAGTGGTGGTGGTCCAGACTGCTGTACACAACAGTACCTCTACTACCCAGTAGCACGTCCTCTTGCAATGATGCATGCCTGTACTCGTCGTGGCGTACTATCCACAAGTGCATCGAGGCAGTGTTGGTCCAGATTTCCCACTCCTCAACGGCGATTCGGCGTAGATCCCTCAGAGTGGTTGGTGGGTCACGTCGTCCATAAACAGCCCCTTTCAATCTATCCCAAGCGTGTTCGATAGCGTTCTTGTCTGGAGAACATGCTGGCCTCTCCAGTCGAGCGATGTCGTTATCCTGAAGGAAGTCAGTCGCAAGATGTGCACGATAGGGGCGCGAATTGTCGTCCATGAAGACGGATGCCTCGCCAGTGTGCTGTCGATATGGTACCGTTATGGGTCGGAGGATGGCATTCACGTACCGCACAGCCGTTAAAGCGCCTTCAATGACCACCAGCGGCATACGTCGGCTCCACATAATGCCGCCCGAAAACAGCACGGAACCTCGACCTTGCTGCGCTCGCTGGACAGTGTATCTAAGGCGTTCAGCCTGACCGGGTTGCCTCCAAACACGTCTTCGACGATTGTCTGGTTGAAGGCATATACGACACTAATCGGTGAAGGGAACTTAATGCCAATCCTGAGCGGTCCATTCGGCATGTTATTGGGCCCATTTGTACCGCGCTGCATAGTGTCACGGTTGCAAAGATGGAATTCGCCATGGACGTTCGGAGTTAAGTTGCGCATCATGCAGCCTATTGTGCACAGTTTTGAGTCGTAACACGACGTCCTGTGGCTGCACGAAAGGCATTACTCAACATGTTGGCGTTGCTGTCAGTATTCCTCCGAGCCATAATCCGTAGGTAGCGGTCATCCACTGCCGTAGTAGCCTTTGGGCGTGCTGAGCGAGGCATGTTATCAACAGTTCCTGTCTGTCCGTATCAACTCCATGTCACAACATTATCGTTTTGATTCACTCTGAGACGCCTGGACACTTCCCATGTTGAGATACCTTCCTGGCACAAAGTAACAATGCGGACGCGATCGAACCGCGGTATTGACCGTCTAGGCATGCGCTCATGCTGCTCATGGGCGGTTTTAGTGACATTTCTAAATAGTCAAGGGACTGTGTCTGTGATACAATATCCACAGCCAGCGTCTATCTTGAGGACTTCTGGGACCCGGTTCACTCAAAACCGTTCAGAAACCTAAGAATCTGCCTGTTCACTTGCATCTGTTATTTGCAAGATTTTGTGTGTGAGTAAAGCTGTGTGTCACACATGTGGTGTTTACTTAATCTGTGCTGATTCTGGGAGAGAAGTTTGTTTTCCTCCAGGAAAGTCATAAAGATGCTGACGGATGTTAACGACATTGGTCTATAATTCTGTGTATCCGTTCTACTAGCCTTTCGTAATCAGAAGTGATCTGCGCCTTTTCCAAGTAATACCTAGCTATTCGCTTTAGAAGAGATTCTTCCTCTCCATGTGCATGAGAATTTTACAATTCACACTTAAGTGCCTGGCTGAGGTTTCATTGAGTTATTTTCACTCTACTTCTCTATCATTCTACTCTCGAACAGCGCTCAGGAATAACGGACACATAAGTCTTTCCGTGAGAGCTCTTAATTTTTCTTATTCTATTACGACGATCATTTCTTCCTTGCAGGTGAGCGTCAACAAAATATATTTGCATTCGGAGGAGAAAGTTGTGAACTGAAAGTTTGTACAAGATCCTGTCGCAAAGGAAAACGCCTTCGTTTTAAAGTCACCCCAAGTCACGTATCATACCCGTGACACTCTCTCCCATATTTCGCTTGAGTACGAAACGAACAGTATTTGTTCAAACTTTTTCAATTTACTCCGTCAATGCTGTCTCGTAAGGACCCCATACCGCACAGCAGTATTCCGGCAGAGGACAAACGACAGTAGTGTAGGCAGTCTCTTTAGTAGACTTCTTGCGTCTTCCAAGTGTTCTGCGAATAAAACGGAGTTTTTTGTTTGCCTTCCTCGCACATTATCTACGTGATCGTTTCATTTCAGCTGTCTGTAGTTGTAACTCCTAGGTATTTAGTTGAATTGAAAGCCTTCATATTTGTGATTTATCGTGTAACAGAAGTTTAACGAATTCCTTTTACTACTCATGTGGATGACCTCAAATTTCCCATAAAGTAGGATCAGTTGCCACTTTTGCAGAATACGCTATAAATATGTGCTAGGAAAGAAGGTAATTACGAAGCGTATTCGATTTAAAGTCTAGCTGAAACTGCGTCTGGGACTGTTGCCGCGTTCACTTTGCCCCTGGGATATTACTAAACGTGCCTGTTCTGCACGATCGCGATTTCTACATGTTACACCAGTCTCAAGTGACAGTTCACCATCAAGTGGGTTAATGCACAATCGTTCTTTATAGGAGGACAGAGTCAACGTACGTTTATGCATTAACGCACTTCGAGTTGTCCTCTTAAATCAAACGATTATGCATTTATGCACTTCACAGCAAGCGGAAAATGTCGTTTCACATACTGCGGCAGTTTCGAGGCAGGTAAACGGGTAACATTTCAAGTAATCTTAACTGTTTTGTTGTAGAGAATATTTATATCAATGCTCCTCACTTGCGCTGCAGACAAATATTCGTAAAGTAGTAGCCGCTTGTTCCAATACGTTTTTAATTCAGAAGCGTTATATTTGGAAAAGCTCTCACGAAGATACAGGCAGAACTACATCGTGGCGGGACTCAGGTTCCTAATTCTGATACTGTATTCTAACGTGACCCATGAAATACTAATGATTCAGATCACAAATTAATAATCGTGCAGAAAAGGCTGTAACTGACGGGAATGCGGAAGTTTGTAACGTCAAAGCTCCCAACTGACTATTATTTAGTGCAATGTTTTTGAACTTCACTACTTTCAAAGTTCAGACTGCATAGCCAAGAATAATTAGTTCCTAATTCTGATACTGTATTCTAATGTGACCCATGAAATACTAATGATTCAGATCACAAATTAATAATCTTGCAGAAAAGGCTGTAACTGACGGGAATGCGGAAGTTTGTAACGTCAAAGCTCCGAACTGACTATTATTTACTGCAATGTTTTTGAACTTCACTACTTTCAAACAGTTCAGACTGCATAGCCAAGGATAATTAGTTCATATATTTAGAGCAGATAAAAGGAATACGATATATAAGCAGGCCGGCAACGTATTTTAGAACAAGCAGTAATGACAGCGGTGCGTGAGTGAGTGACATCTGAAATCTACTTTCTGGATCTGTGTACTTGTAGTCCATCGGCACGTCCCCTGCCTGCTAAAACATGTCACCCCCTATGTGGTCTGTTGCGCTTCAACTAGTGTGGCATAGCTACTCTTTGCATTAACACGACTTAGCTCACGAAGGGATTCGTACCTCATCGAATAATTAACACGTTACTCTCGTAAAGACACACTACATTTTGAGGCCCTTTCTCCTCTGGTTAGTTGGGATTATAATAGTAGGAAGACAAACGACAAGCTACAGTTTGCAATCACCAGAATTTCGGAAGCCTGTGCAGCACCAAAAGTGGTTCAAATGGCTCTGAGCACTGTGGGACTTAACATCTGAGGTCATTAGTCCCCTAGGACTTAGAACTACTTAAACCTAACTAACGTACGGACATCACACACATCCATGCCCGAGGCAAGATTCGAACCTGCGACCGTAGCGGTCGCGCGGCTCCAGAATGTAGCGCCTAGAATCGCTCGGCCACTCCGGCCGGCCCGTACAGTACCCAATAATTCCAATTTGTAAGGAACACTCATGTAAATGTAACTTGCTAGTGATTCTCGTTTGAGATGAAAGTGACATTGAGCAACGTGGATCTTTCAAAACGAAACGCTAGGATAGTTTTGATCCTGCTTGACGATTAATCTCACAACAATCTCATAGACGAAAATAATTGACATTCACAGTTGCGACCAAATCGGTCGCTCGTGACTGTTAATACAACGAGGAGAACTTTCGCATGAAGGTAATCTTCATCGGTCTACTTATCATCAGCAACGTGAGAAAAGACGTAATAATGTGACATACACTTCGATCATCTAAGCAACCAATTTTAAGTCTGTAGAGGTTCAAAAATATAATATCGAAGCACCAATTAAAGTCACTTCCCACGTGACTGTTCATATTTTAACTTTTTTAACATAAGATGACTGATAAAATGTCTTGTTATATCACTAAAGAGGAACTTCCCTCGACTACAGGTCCATTCTCAATCGACACTCATCACGTTCTGCCTCATTCAAGAACCTGTGAACATCATTTGTCACTTTTTAGTCATATATGATGTCAGATACGTCTCTTTAATGCATACAAATCTGAAACGAAAATGCTACAAGCTGGTTCCTACAGTACCAAGTCCCTAGTGATACCACTTGAAATAATTTTTCGATCATGCTATCTCCACAAAAACGTATTTTTTCTGGATGGACTGCGTATGCATCTTCCACCCTCTATGACGAGTTCAACTGCCTTTCCATGACAGATATACGCACCCACGAACTGTGTCTTAGTTTCAGCTTCTTCCGGGAATATCCTGCGCCAAGACTCCTGAACATTCCTAAGGGTTTGCTCCGGCCCCGCCGTAGGATGACTAGCATTTTCCTCGGGTGCTCGGCGGCTCTCAGCGCTATAACGGGGAGACATGGCCGTCGGGTGCGCCAGCAAAGTATGAAGCACTCTAAGTTATTATTCAAATATCTTCCATCCATCCAAGTGAAAATTTTCGTTTTCCTGAATAATTTCTGGGCCTGGAGGAATTCAGATAGATTGTATAATGGTAAGACAGAGATTTAGGAACCAGGTTGTAAATTGTAAGACATTTCCAGGGGCATATGTGGACACTGGTCACAATTTTTTTATTATGAACCGTAAATTAAAACTGAAGGAACTGCTAAAACCTAGGAATTTAAGGAGATAGGACCTGGATAAACTGAAAGAACCAGAGGTTGTAGAGAGTTTCAGAGAGAGCATTAGGTAACGATTGACAAATACAGGGGATAGATATACAGTAGAAGAAGAATGGGTAGCTTTGAGAGATGAAATAGTGAAGACAGCATAGGATCAAGCACATAAAAAGACGAGGGCTAGTAAAAATCCTTGGGAAACAGAAGAGACGTTGAATGTAATTGGTGAAAGGAGAAAGTATTGCAGTGCAGTAAATGAACCAGACGAAAAGGAATACAAACACCTTAAACATGAGATCTACAAGAAGTGTAAATGGCTAAGCAAGGATGGCTAGAGGACAAATGTAAGCATGTAGAGGCATATATCACTAGGAGTAAGATAGATACCGCCTTCAGAAAAATTAAAGAGATTATTGGAGAAAAAGGAACGACCTGTATGAATGTTAAGAACTCAGGTGGATAACAAGTGCTAAGCAAAGAAGTGAAAGCAGAAAGATGGAAAGAGTATATATAGGGTCTATATAAGGGCGATGTACTGGAGGGCAATATTATGGAAATGGAAGAGGACGAAAATGATAATGAAATGGGAGATATGATACTTCATGAAGAATTTGACAGAGTACTAAAAGACCAAAGTCAAGGAAAGGCCCTGAGAGTAGACATTAGAACTACTGATAGCCTTGGAAGAGCCAGCCATGACAAAACTTTTCCATCTGGTAAGCAAGATCTATGAGACTGGCGAAATACCATTAGACTTCAAGAAGAATATTGTAACTCCTATCTCAAAGGAAGCAGGTGTCGACAGATGTGAAAATTACCGAATTATCAGTTTAATAAATCATGGGTGTAAAATACTAACACGTATTCTTTACAGACGAATGGAAAATCTTGTAGAAGCCGACCTGGGTGAAGACCAGTTTGGATTCCGCATGAATGCTGGAACACGTGAGGCAATACTGACAATACTACTTACCATAGAAGATAGATTAAGGAAAAGCAAACCTAATTTTCTAGCATTTGCAGACCTAAAGAAAGCTTTTGACAATGTTGACTGAAATGCTCTCTTACAATTTCTGAAGGTAGCAGGAGTAAAATACAGGGAGCGAAAGGCTATTTACAGTTTCTACGGAAACCAAACGGCAGTTGTATGAGTTGAGTGGCATGAGAGAGAAGCAGTGGTTGAGAAGGGAGCAAGACATGTTCGTAGCTTATCCCCGATGTTATTCAATCTTTATATCGAGTAAGCTGTAGATGAAACAAAAGAAAAAATTGGAGTTGGAATTAAAATCCGTGGTGGAGAAGTAAAAACTTTGAGGTTTGCTGATGACATTGTAATTACGTCAGAGACAGCAAAGAGCCTGGAAGAGCAGCTGAACGGAATGAACAGTGTCTTGAAAGGAGAATTTAAAATGAACACTAACAAAGTATAAGAGGATAGTGGAATGTAGTCGAATTAAATTAGGTGGTGCTGAGGAGGGACTTAGATTAGGAAGTAAGACAATTAAAGCGGTGGATAACTTTTTCTATTTGGGGAGCAAAATAACAGATGATGGTCGAAGTAGAGAGGATATAAAATGAACACTGGCTATGGCAAGGAAAACACTTCTGAAGACAAGAAATTTGTTAACACCGAGTATAGATTTAAGTGGCAGGAAGTCTTTTCTGAAAACATTTGTATTGAGTCTAGCCATGTACGAAAGTGAAACGTGGACGATGAATAGTTTATGCAAGAAGGGAATAGAAGTTTTCGAAATGTAGTGCTATTGAAGACTGCTGAAGATTAGGTGGGTAGAATATGTAACTAATGGGGAGGTACTGAATAGAATTGGGGAGAAGATGAATTTGTGGCACAACTTGACTAGAAGAAGGGATCGGTTGCCAGGACACGTTCTGAGGCATCAAGGGATCACCAATTTAGTACTGGAGGTAAGCGAGAAGGGTAAAAATAGCAGAGGGAGATCAAGAAGTCAATACACTAAGCAGATTCAGGAGGATGTAGCTTGCAGTAGCTACTCGGAAATGAGGATGCTTGCACAGGGTAGAGTAGGATGGAGAGCTGCATCAAACCAGTCTTTGGACTGAAGACCACAACAAAAACAACTACTTCCATTCTAAAAGCCTAATTGAGATATGGATTGCACCAATCAATGTTAAATGAAACAGATCAAACGGTGAGGATATTTCCCACTATCGTTATGTCAGCAGCACCGCTTTATTTGTGCTTTTACAGTTAATCAAGTTTACAGTAGGTGACAGATGCTGTAAACATGACATTTCGTTTACTGAGTTGTGGAATCGTATCTCCCACGTGAGCGATTCGAGACAAGTCTGGAGATCGTACTGGCCGAGAAGTTTCTGAACGTCTTGCTGAACACGCTGAGATTCACGGGCAGTGTGTGGATGAGTGTTATCCTGCTGGAACCGCAGATCCCCTTCCTGTTGCAATAACAGCAAAACAACGGCTCTAACAACATTCCGCACTTACCGAACGCAGTGCTTGTTTCCTTCGCGTGCCGTTTTTCGAGAGTGGAACGATAGAGAAATACTTGCTTTGAGTGGTCCAAACATACGGAAATCACTTGGTGCAAGGTCTGGTGAGTATTGTGGATGAGGAAGACACTCAAAATGCAAGTCTGTGATTGTTGCAACTGTTTTACGGGCAGTGTGGCGCCTTGCATTATCATGCTACAAAAGGACAACTGCTGACTGCAATCCACGTCGCTTTGATTTGACTGCAGGCCGCAGATGATTTTTTAGGAGACCTGTGTATGATGCACTGGTGACAGTGGTCCTTCTAGGCATGTAATGCTCCAAAATGGCGCCTTTTTCGTCCCAAAAGAGAGTCAGCTTAACCTTCCCTGCTGATGATTCTGTTCGAAACTTCTTTGGTTTTGATGATGAGGAATGGCGCCATTCCTTGCTCGCTCTCTTCGTTTCTGGTTGGTGGAAGTGAACCCAAGTTTCGTCCCCAGTAACGATTCTTGCAAGGAAATCATCACCTTCTCGTTCAAAGCGCCGAAGAAGTTCTTCACGTCGTTCTCGCACTTCAGGAGTCAGCTGCCGTGGTACCCATCTTGCAGACACTTTGTGAAACTGGAGCACATCATGCACAATGTTGTGTACTGACCTATGACTTATCTGTAAACATGCTGCAATTCATTCAGTGTCACTCGGCGGTTTCCCTTCACTATGGCTTCAACTGCTGCAATGTTCTGTGGAGTCACAACTCGCTGTGCCTGACGTGGACGAGGAGTATCTTCCACTGAAGTCACACCATTTGCGAACTTCCTACTCCATTCGTAGACTTGCTTTTGTGACAAACATGAATCACCGTACTGAACCTTCATTCGTCGATGAATTTCAATAAGTTTCACAACTTCACTACGCAAAAACCGAATAACAGAACGCTGTTCTTCCCTGGTGCAAGTCGCAACTGGGGCGGCCATCTTTATACTGATATTGCGACGGTATGTGTGCATCTGCACTATGCTACCACCTACAGGCCATTCTGTACGCTATTTATAGTACGCTTACCAACTTACAGGATAAGGGCGCGAAATTTCGATTTGTTATTACAAATTTAAGGTCTACATTTCACTCACCCTCGTATGTTTCGTTTCCAACATCTACTATGCAATAACTGATTTTTCAAAGCCTGAGCCTCAAAGTATTCATGCGTTCTTGTAAACGGGTTTTTAAGTTTCTGCCTGTTTTCCTCACATGATAGGCAGGACAACTGGGGCATGATACTTTGTACATTTCACTTACTCTGAACTTTCATGTATTTGATTTTATGTTATTGATGATCAAGTTTTCTAATTTATTATTAGTTGCAACTACAACTGTTACATTTGTTTTTCTGAGAAGGTGAGCGATTTGTTGTGATATGGAACTCAGGTTTGGGATACTAGAAAAATTTTCTCTTGTTTCACATTGTGGCCATTTGTTGTCTTACTTGCCTTACACGTGAGGATGGACCCACATGGTCCGAAATGAAGGCGTTATTTAATTCATACTTCCAATGTTTTTAATGCAGTGACATTTGCAGCTGAAAATATGGATAAAATTAAAAAGTACTTTAAATCTTCTTCAAATGAAGTGCATAAGCGATAAGGATATCAGTGCATAAATAAGAGGTGTTTATATATACTGTTTTTGACAAACTCATATCCTCATCGCTTGTGCACTTCATCTGAAAACAAATTTAAAGTATTTTGCTCCACCAACATCGATGCAATGCTGTAAAATATATGTGAAGTATGTTCCTCGCTCAATATATTCCTTTTGATTGTCAGTAGTCCGTCACCATGGTGTCACTTAGTTAATTTTGATTGTGTCTTTTTCATTTACTTTGAGCTCCTCGGCAGTACCGACGTTCTATGAATGGGAAAATAGGATGAATGCGTGAATTGAAGCTTGTGTTATGGAGGGCAATAAACTAGACTAGTCCCTGCAATAGTATCACCCGTACTGCAATGGTAGTGCAACCACTAGTACACCTACTAAGTAGAACACCCAGGTTCAAGTTCTGCTCGTGGTACAAATTTTAATTTATTACTTCAGCTTCTGACGTTATCATAGTTAAAATTGAGACTTATACGTGTCAAGGAAAATGTAATCCCAGTCAAGAAATGGTTTCTTAATTTTCGTGCTCTACTGAGAATAGTGAATAGGTATAGATAATTCGTGCCCTCTGAAGGTAATATAAAAGTAATTAGCCGGCCGAAGTGGCCGTGCGGTTAAAGGCGCTGCAGTCTGGAACCGCAAGACCGCTACGGTCGCAGGTTCGAATCCTGCCTCGGGCATGTATGTTTGTGATGTCCTTAGGTTAGTTAGGTTTAACTAGTTCTAAGTTCTAGGGGACTAATGACCTCAGCAGTTGAGTCCCATAGTGCTCAGAGCCATTTGAACCATTTGAACCATAAAAATAATTATTGCATTATGGTTAGGATATTGCGTAAGATGAAAGTAACATTTTGTATTTGGAGTTGTGTTGCTTGCCTATAAATAAGAGTGCACATACAATATCCGATTTCATGACTAAATTTGTCTATGAAGACTTCCTGGGCACACGAAAACTTTAGCTCATGTACTGAGCATGATTTTGACTGTTTTAGAAACCTGAACTGCATTGGATACAACACATAAAGAAAAAGTAATTTTTAGTATCACCTTCATTTATAAAATTTTATCAGACCACTACATAAGGATTAACGTTTCAAACATGGCTGCGTTGTCAGCGACCGTTACAAAGTAAAATTAAAACAAAAACAGCATTCGGTCGCAAACATGAAGCCTTTTTGACCTAGATTCCAGCCTCTACTAAGAGTGCCTTCATCAGAAATAAAACATTTAAAGTGGCATGTCACGTATAACCTTCAGATTTTATTTTATACGTGACATGGCAGTTTAAATATCTTATTTCTGATGAATGCACTCTTAGCAGTGGCTGAAACCTAGATCACAAAGACATTATGTTTGCGACCGAGGGCTGTTATTACTTTAATTTTACAAACATAAGAATTTTGTGTGGCGTATTTTAGATTCTTTTTTTTTTAAATAAATGTGTAATCTTTCCTAAAATTTTGAGAACAATTTGACAATATTAATGAATATTCACATAGTAGTTAGTTAACTACTCTGCAATTTTAGTACAATTTTTTTACTTTCTGCGTTTAAAATATGTTTACATCAAAAAAATGTTTCAGAAAACTTACATGTATTTTCTGTGGGGAGATGTGAGATATGAATCGTACTCTCCATAAGCGTAATACAGCACAGGAGAAGGATACTCATTTCTACCGGTAATGTGGGAATTGACTTGGTGCGTCAACAGTGCAGGTATATATAGGCGTGGCAAGTAGCGTTGCACGTCAGCGACACACTTCTAGTTGAGCAGTTTTGCCGACCGTTGTCTGTGCTTGACACGCTCAGGGGTTTAATGTTTGAATCTCCCTCTGTATCGTTTCCGGTATAAACATTCGTAGGAAAGTTAAACAGATTTGTTAGTGGCACGTGATATGAAAGCGAGTTACGGAAAAGTATCAGTAAAAAATCACAATCCTATTATTAGCACAGTGTCTTGGTTCTTAATGAACTGGTGAGTCTTCAAAATTCTAGTCCAAGACAATACTAATCATCTAGCTATAACTCCCTTTGAAGATGCTGTACGTATTTGGAAGGAGACGGGGCAGGGTGTTGAGTTATATGTGTATTTCCGCATGGTCTAGAAGTTAGTCGGCCTTTGGCTGTGGTGAGGCGCGCAAGTCTGGTTTGCATCTCGCCTGCTGTGCTGCTTGGCAACGAGCGCCCGTTAGTTTACTTCCACGTATAGGTTTGTGTCAGAGTCCGACTTCATTGACCATCATGACGTTTTCTTACCACTAAGCTACAGTCAAATTAACTTTCCCCTTAGATCATGAACGAGTGAAGGCGTATGAAGTTCAACGTTTTATACGGAATAAAGTAAGTGTCCCGCCACAAGACGATCTCGGAATACACTTTTAGATCCTCAGTACTACAGTGTGCATAAAGCTGACTAATGATGAGCCGTGAGCCGACATTCTACGGCTCCATGCTAACGATCAACGGATATATATGGGCTGTAGTGGTTGATCACGCTGGTTTTGGTCTCCGAACGTTGCAGATTTTCGAACTCCCGTTTGAAGTACCGTCGGACACTGTGGTGGCCGCTTTTAAACCTTACGACAACGTCGTCAGTCACGTGAACGAAACGTGGAAGACGTTCGAAACGTACTATGTACTCAATAGCGCCCGTCAGATAAAAATTGAGCTACGGAAACACATGCCTTCCTACTTGGTTATTCCCGGCAGCAGGGCTGTCGTCATTTACGGTGGCCAGCCGCGCACCTGTTCAGTTGTGGCCAAGAAGAGCAGGTCCGTTCTGAGTGTCTCCGACGTAGACTGGTTCAGACGCCGATCGCAGACGTCGCTCCTCCTGCGACGCCCACTGTGTTACCTCTGTCTTACGCGTCTGCGGCGATGCTGCCTGCTATGCCCCCTCTGAACGACGACGTGATGGACGTTTCGTCTTTCTCTCCTACACCCTTGCGGAAGCAATACAAATGAACTACAATCGTCAGCAGGCAGCAGCTGCCTATCTCAACCCCATGGATGTTGACCTTTCTGCCATCTGGCCACATGTGGGACGATAGCCACCCGCCATCCGACGCGGAACAGCATGTTAGGAAGCAACGGTCGCCGGGGAAACGGAAGAGACAAGGCCTTACCCCTTCTGATTACTGTCTTTATTGGAAGTCTGCACAGGATGGCAACCCTGTTACTGATGGTGCTCTAACGCCCTGACACATGACGAAACGACGTCCTTCCTTGCCTCCATATCCAGTCAGCATCCACTTCCGGACACAGACCTTCCCCCGCCTGTGATGCGGTTGCCTCCCTTTGTGTGTCTGACGCTACCTGTGGGCGCACCTCTGATAGTGTTCCACTGAACCGGCCTGGTGACACGTCTGTCTCCTGGGCCGACGACGTCGGTGCTGAGGATTGTCATTCTGCAGGTGTACATAAAGATGGACCCCCTTGGTTGGATCGGCTCCCTCCCCATCAAAGTGATGTGCCCTTCCGTGGGGCCTAACAGGAAGTTCACTGTGCTTCCCCATGTTTGAATCACCTGGCCTCCTGGCGGTGGGCCGTTTTCCAGACTTATTGCGAAGATACGGTCAATGTCAACACTATTCGCGTTCGCCACAAACAGGCTTTACTCCGTGACATGCCGTATGCCGCGGACGTTGACGTAGCTCTCCTTCAGGAGGTGTATGTTGCAACTTCCTTTGCTGCCCTGGTTTTACAGCACATGTCTCTCATGCTTTCCCTACTAGTAGTGGGATGGCGATCCTCTTACGTGACGGTATTCTCGCTGGTGCATTTGTATATCCCCCTGATGCCAGAGTATTGCTCTCACGTTTAGTGGAGTCATGATCGTGAATGTCTATGTTCCATCTGGTTCTGGTCGCCACCGTGAACGTTCCACCTTATTCTCAGAGACAATGGAGGATGCATTCACCATGGGAGGCACCCAAAGATCATTGCCAGGTCACTCGCCGTGCGCGGCGCCAACGATAATTCTCCAACACCTCTGCCTAGTGGATTATTGGGAGCATATTAATGGCGACAGTCCAGGGTTTACGCATTTCACCAGCCATTCTTCCTGCTGACTCGATCGTTTTTACATCTCCCGCGATATCATCAGTGGGTGCAGGCTGCTGAAGCCTGGTCCACTGCTATCTCTACTGTGACGCATATATCTCCGCCATCAGTATCTGCCGCCAAAGGGTGCGGCGCGGCCGTGGACCATGGACACTGAACACGAACCACCTTACTTCACCCAACTGCCAGCAGCTCATCGAGACCACGTGGGCAGCTTGTCGTCGACGCTCTGATGCCTATAAGTCTGCCCTGTCATGGTGGGTGCTCTGTGCAAAACCTTTTGGTTACCGAAGGGAGGTTGCGACGTCGCCGCGATGGACTCAGGAATTGTATTTCGCCATTCACCGGGAATGTATTATGATGCCGTATTCGCCAGAGCATCGGGCGATGGCGAATCGTGCCAAGGCATAGCTCATGTCCCTCTCTCGCCATCACCTTGTAGGAGCTATGGCCAGGGAGCGCACACACGATGGTGCAAGAGTGTCCATCTATGTATCATATCATAGGGGAACGACGCCACCTTTGGAGGAATTTGATTAATTTTCTTCCGACTGAGAATGGGCAGCGTTTTGATACCCAACGGGACATCGGGTCTGCCATTCATGCACACTGTGTTGCGCTGTACTCTAAATGTCACCGCCCTGCCAAAGTTACGGCGGTATCCAGATTGTGCTTTGGCTCTGTTCCCGTGGATGCGACTATGGGTCTGATTGCCAACGTCACGGAGGACGAAGTCCATGACGTTCTCCAGGCGGGTTCTACGAACAGGTCGCCTGGCCCTGACGGCCTCCAGCTGGAGTTTTATCGGACATTTTGTCCCCTTCTGGCGTCAGTGTTGACGGAAATTTGTCAGGATCTTACGTCACCTTTCGTGCCGATTCCTGACCGTTTCCTTGATGGTTTCCTCGTTCCCATTCACAAGCCTCGGGGTACCTCACGGATATGCGACTACCGCCCCTTGACGTTACTCAACAGCGATAAAAAGATCTTCACCCGCCTGTTGGCTGCGCGGCTTAAACGGACAGCTCGGTACGTGGTTTCTACCGATCAAACGTCTTTGAGAGCTGCTCCACAATATGGGCTACCGTGATACTACCGTCGCCGTCGTAATGCGTCTCCTTCGTGGAGCTAAGTCTCGTGTACTCTACAATTGCCATCTTACTCATCCAATTTCGATCCGTCGATAAGTGCGTCGAGGCTCCTGGTTCTCTGCACAGTTGTATGCATTCACAATGGAACCGTTGCTATGTGGCCTTCGTTAACGCCTCTCTCGTATGTCTCTCGGTGACCATGTATTCAGCTGCACTATATATGCAGACGATCTCGTCATCGTTCTTCGTAGCGCTGCTCAGGTCAGGGAGTCACTGGCATGGGTTATCACCTACTGCGAAGCTTCTGGTAGCTGCCTTAACGTCCGCAAATCGAGCATCATGCCTGTAGGTGGGGACTTCCTGCAGACAATGTTGCTCCTTTTGCGTGTAGCTGATACTCTCCGAAGCTTAGGACTAGATTTCGCAAGTGATCTGCTGCTGAAAATTTCCCTCAACTGCTGACGTCTACTTCCCCAGTTACGAACTGGGCTCTTAGAACATACTTCATGAGCACTCGATCTTCTGCAAAGCTCACAATGCCTAAATGTATATTTGGCGTTACGTATCCCGCACGTGGCACACGCACTTCCTATTCCACCACCAATGGCCCGCCGCATGCTAGCGGCATTGGGTTCGTTTGCTTGCCAAGGCTTGCTGTTCAAGATAAGGTACGAAACCCTCACAGAGCGGCAGCACTTTTCATTGGCTCTCACTTGACGTTGTGGCGCCGTAGTCCTGCAGGCCTTACCAGGCTGTTGCTGGAGGTCCATCCACCACACTCTCTCAGCACCTATCCACATTTCAGAAGTCCCGCCGCCCTTCTTTTGCTTCCGCTACTTTTTCCTTGAACTGAGCTACGTCCGTACTGTGATACTGTGGATGCAATTGACGTCCACGAAGGCGATGTGGCTATGTATAGTTTCCTTCAACAGAACAGGTCACTGAATGTGCTTGAGGGGATGCTTCCCCGTGTCGACTGGCGTCCCGTTTAGTGATCGGTGTGCGCTCCTTATCTTGATACTGACGTCCAATCTACACGGTATCTTACTGTCAATGGGAAGCAAGTATGCCGGTCACGCCGTCACAGGATTCACCGCGCAGATACCTCGTTGGGCGTCGACTGTGATGTTATGGACACAGACGGGCACCGCCTGGTATGCAGATCGGTGAGAGGTTCAAAAAATGATTCAAATGGCTCTGAGCACTATGCGACTTAACCTCTGAGGTCATCAGTCCCCTAGAACTTAGAACTACTTAAACCTAACTAACCTAAGGACATCACACACATCCATGCCCGAGGCAGGATTCGGTCGCGCGGTTCCAGACTGTAGCGCCTATAACCGCTCGGCCACATTGGCCGGCTCGGCGAGAGGTGTCTGATTCTTGGTGCGACGGATGTTCTCCCTAAACAGATACCTACTCAACTGGTCCTCTTTATGGACGCGGGACACTTCCCACAAGAGAAGACAAACTCTGTGAGGTGGATTTGTGGAGTCGCAACACTCTACTTGCTTCCAGATGGCGAGAGAATTATTCTTGACTTTTGGCAGTTCATTAACGAATGCCATTGTGCAGTTGTCAGCAATCCAAAATACACACAATTATTCTCCAATTTCCTCTGCAGTGTCTTCCTAAACCCACCGCAGACCTGAAGTGTTCCTGTCGTGAAGAGTTGAGCCCTTCCTCTTCCACACATAGAACCCATATATTTACTGATAATCGGGATGTTCTTCTCGGGAAAACTATCCGTTGATAGTCTCAATTAGTCTGACGTCTTACTGCGCCCTCCTCCACGCGTGACTCCGGTTTCCTGCTATTCTAGATGGTATTAATGACAGAAACACAAAAATAAAAAAAGAAGGAAAAGAAAAATAAATAAATAAATAAACGGTGTTCATTGTAATTGGATTCGGAACGCGCCAGTGTTCAAATTTTGATTGATAATCAGCACTGGCGGCCGAAGACTTCCGGCATAAAAAGTCGCCCTCACTATGCCAACGGCCTTGTCAAAGAGGGCGAACGAGCGGACAGCGGTTCAGGGCACTCTCTTGCCGTTGGGGTGGGAATCTACCCATAAAGGTGGAAGGATCAGCAATGACCAATGGCATGAGGATGCAGACGGCAATGGAACGTGTATCCGCAGGACATATGGTCTGAAACTGAAAAGGTGCCTTGATAAATTGGCAAAAGATTCCGGAATAATTCTCCATTTGGATCTCTGAGAGGGGTCTGCCAAGCAGGAGGTGACCATGAGAAAAAGATTGAATCACCAACGAAAGGATAACATTCTGCTAGTCGCGGCGTGGAATGTCAGAAGCTTGAATGTGGTACGGAAGCTAATTCTTTGGGAGACGTGAGTGTCATTTCCATTTTACTGTAGTTAGTTGTAAATACTGGTTTCAGATACTCCATTGCACTGTTTACTGAATCAGATAACCCAAAGCTATCAGTAACAGAAACAAAGTACTTGCTTAAGAGGTTCGCAGCACTATATGCAATTGTTACCAATGTGTCATTTATTTTGTTAAGCTGTTCGTCTTGCTTTTTGGCATCACCTTTCTCTATCTTCACTATATGCCATGTACTTTTTCTTTTTTTACCTGATGTGATTATCTTTCTCTCGTAATATAGCTGTTTACATTTCTGGATTACTTGCTTCAATATTTTGCAGTATTCTCCTTAATGGATTGCTACATCAGAGTTGTTCCTGGATATATTCTCCTTTTTGTACCACATCATCTCTTTTTTCCTTCTGTAATCTATGGCTTAGTTTTAGACCTCAGTTTGATTTGAATTACCTTTGGGGGAAAATAATTTTCAGAAGAGGAAGTAACTTTAATAATGAATGCTTTTTTCCATTGGAGTGCAAAGTACTGTAAACATCTATCCAGATCATGTCTTTGAGCAATCTCATAAACTTCTCAGTTTTTGACCGATTTGTTACCCTCCTGTACAAAGATGTACTAGATTTTTTATCGTGACGAGTTCCAACATTTAACACAAGATCTAGCAAACAGATTTTACCATGCGCATGACAGCTGGACTTGGGCATATTGCTCAATAAGTACTTCATTTAATATTAGAATTTTTTTTAATGATCTGTCCTACAGGACTACAGTGTAGCTTCCGCGTAGATTAACTTGATTCGCGTACCATGTAATTTATATTCGGACGTGTACCAAGTATACGGGCTTCAATTGTAGCATCATTACATACAAAGTGTAGGTTACACGAAACGGATTTGTCTTTGATTGAATTCTGCTCCAGTGTTGTTCTCAGATCACTATTGGCAGTAATATTACTCCACATAATTGTTTTGTACTACAAAGTCATTTTTGTCCAGTAGAGACTCTCTCATGGTTTCTTAATTCTAACACAATTACACCTGTTGCATTACTATATGAAATTTCATCATTAATTATACATACTTACTACAAATGAAAAATGATTCAAGAAATTATTCATTACCTTGTCAACAAAAAGATTTTCTATTGCTTGATGAGCATATAGTATTTTAATGACACTAATTGGCTGTAAATAAAATCTTCAATTCGCATGCTATTGACCAGTTTATTGATTCTACTTTCATGCTATACATATCTACTAAATGTTTTGCTTTCTCAGAATTTTAAATACATACAAATTCTTTCTTAAAGCTAACATACATGTACTCTAAAACACAATTGAAATCTTCTTACTGCTACTATTTACATGTGACAAGGCATTGAATAAATAATTTTACTATCTCACTCTACCATCTTCCGAATCTTTTCAGCCACTACTTCCCTCCTCGCCCAGCGGATGGAGTAAGATGCGCGACAGTACGTTTTGTGGGGCATCACATCTGTGTGATAGTGGTACCCCTGATTACTCCTGGTCGGTCGGTAGATACCATGGTATATTACGATAGCAGGTGCGTTAACTGTTGCTTTTGTACGTTGCTTAAACTTTCAGATTCCTGTACTTTGGTTTGAAGTGCATCAACATTTGTTTCAAAATTTCCATCTTCCATACTAGAATAATAAATATCTGTCACATGTGAATAATCGTCTAGGTGTAGTACCCAGGGGTTCCTAGATTTGATATTAATTCGGTTGCAACATGGCACAAGTATCTCCTTCGCTTTCATCATAGACAACTCAATCCTCCTACCTTTATTAACTATGCTTAGTTTTCCCGAGGAGAGGTCGATCACTGCGTCCCTCTCACGGAGAAAATCTACTCCCAGAATGCTGGCCTCTTTTAACCCTTTAACAATGAGGAACGAGCTCACTATGGCTTCGCCCTCCTTACAAATCTCCACCTGCACTTGGTGCTTAACTAATCGGCTCTGTGCACTTATAGCTCCAGACACCTTGCAATTATTAACCGGGAATGTCGGTGCGCTACGTCCCTTCCCCAGCGCTTTAAACAATTCTGTACTCATTACACTGACTGAGGCACCTGTGTCGGTAATTATTTTCACTGCAACATCATTGATTTTAGCTTCTGTTATTGCTTGCACATTTTCGTTGCTATCTTTATTACATTGATGGGGTTCGGTCAGTAGATCTTGCTCCATACTGATACCGTCGTTGTATCGCAGCATATGTATTCCAGGCATATTTTGTCATTCGTGTTGCTCTCACTCCACCCCTCGCCTAGCGACGGAGAGCATATCGTGGCCGATTCTAGTTTGTTGGACGGCTTGCTTGCGAGGTACTTAGACGGCTATTATCCGTGACCTCTACTAAGTGTAAGTTTTGATTTGTAGGCCGCCACGACTGCGCAATAGGCGCGTTTTGCGGCGGTGGTCTGTTGTTATCGTACCGGTCATTGCCTTGCCTTTCTGGGCTTGGTTGATGATTCTGATTTCAAATGTGATTACTTCGCTGTAATTGCTGTGCCACTGACCTCGTGCATTTTTCCAGCAGTTGGTCCCGGGCGGTCCGTAATCGTATCGGTCATCAAATCGATGCATTTTATTATGGGACGGCTGCCCATAGCCGTTCTGACTTCTACCATTATTACCATTTTGCGAGTGCTCCTGCCGCTTGTTACCGCCCCCACTATTTCCATGGTTGTGATTCGGTGCACCATCATTACTGTCATTTTTACACCCTGATCCATTGTTCCGTGAGTGGTCACACGCTGCATTTGCTTCTTCCTGGATTAAGTCTATTGAATCTAGAACAGACAGGAGATGTTCAATGTCGTTCTCTGTACGTGTATTAGTTTCTCTTTCATATGCGTGCGTAAATGTGATTTTAGGAGTCTTATTATGTCTCTTGGTGAGGTAGGCTCATCCCAGTAGCGCGTCTTGTTTATATACTTCTCAAAATACCGTCTCAGATTCCAAAGACGGGCTGAGTACGGTTCGGGATTGTATACTTCTTTTCTTAGCCGCACTTGTATACAAGGCGACCAGTACTTCGACAAAAACGCCCTTTCGAATTGTTCATACGTCATGCAGCTGTCTGCTACTTCCGTAGCCCACAACGCTGCATCACCCTGAATGTATGACACTACGTATTGAATTTTCTGTGCTTCGTTCCACACACTAGGCAAGATATTTTTAAAGCTTTTTATGAATACTACTGGGTGTACTGAATTCTGTTCAGTAGTAAACGTTGGAAACTGCCTATTTTTAACAAACTTTCTTCAACCAATATTTTTGGACTACACTGGTTTGCTACTGGGACATAGGCTGTGTGCTCCGAACCGAAGCTACTGCTCTTCGCATTATCGCCTAAAGATTCACCATTGTTGCGTCGCGCATAAGTTTGTGCATTGCCAAAAACATTGGCTGTTGGCGAAGTTTCACGTTCAACATGTTTGGTGCTCTGTGCTAAACCCTTTTCTAAGTCGGATATACGTTTGGTGATATTCACTTGCCACTGCGGAATATCCTCATTTAGTATTTGTTTGATGGTTTGCACGTCGTTCTGTACTTGAATATTTACTGCGGTACTGAACATTCGGAATCTCTAACTGCCATGGCTGCTTGTACCTTACAATCAATATTTTTGTCGATCTTGCTCTCCTTCACTTCTAGCCGTCAGTTGAATTCGGTTTCGATTTTACTCGCTTATTCGTTTCACATCTGGTCTACAAGCTGTGTGGAATCCATTTCTAGCTTTTCTAATCGGTTGACCAAAGCACCCACCTCGTCTACAAAGTTAGAGTTTGCTACTTGCAGGTTGTTGACCTGTACAGTCAACTCCTGCACGGTCTTAGGTATCGACTCATAATTCTGTTTCATACAGGCAATCTCTCTTTTCATAATTTATAACGATTGCACAAGTTGCTTGTCACGCTCAGCTTTCTGGCGATCCCGCTCAGCCTGCTGGGCAAGAAACTTTCCCTCTAGCTGGCGATATCGCTCAGCTTGCTGGCGATCTCGCTCAGCTTGCTGTGCGAGAAAGCTCTCAATTGTTTCGTCCTTTGCAGCTTGTTGTTGCGCAAATTTTGACTGGTAATCCAACAAGCGCTCTAATATTGCCTGAAGTGAATACCCACCAAGCAGATTACCACTCTCTGATTCCTGCTTTTCTGGGGGTGGTACAATTTCTTTATCTACATCTGCTTGAGCACTGGTGGACGGGGGCACCACTTCCTGTGCCCCTACCCTCACATTTTCGCATGTTATATCCTCAAAGAGAGTACTTGTACTGCTTAATGCATGCGTTTCTACATTTCCTGCACTAACTAATGGCTGTCCCTCAGTATCCATATTGCTCGGACGTTCACTACTCAATTTAACCATACTCATATATTACCTACTCGAACACATGATGTGTCAGATTTGTCACTAGCACACAAAATATGGTAATTTACGTATCTACAATACACTTCACGCCAAAAAAATTACTATCTACACTCAACTTTGCCCTCTCATAAATACTAACTTCCAACTATGCACACCACTAGCGATATGAGATCAGTTCACTGGAGTTAAGCTTCTACGAACAGGACAACTACACTGTAGTCTTTCCTTTAGTTTATTTGATTTCGGGGTTCGATTGCCCCCGGATTATGTAGCTGTTACAGTTTCTCAGTAGTATCAGGCTCTTTTCATCTGACTCGTTTGCAGTGGTGCGTTTTTTCATGAAAGAATTTTTGTACATTTATCTATATATATATATATATATATATATATATATATATATATATATATATATATATATATAACAATAGACAATGAAAGAAAACACATAAAACAGTTATTATATTAGTGGCCATTGCAAATTCTGCCCCACGCTTTTGGGCGCCAGTTTCGCTGGCTCTCTTTGCTTTGTTATTGCTCACGTAACAACTAATATATGAGATAAAATATGTTGCTACGAAAAGAGCCCTGAAATACGTTTTAGGGATGCTGTGCTGTGACTTTCTTTGGATCATTAATTTTCAACAAAACAAAATATACTATGTTCTTATTATTCTGGATCTGGCTTTATATTAAAGGAACATTGTTTCGTTACTGTAATTTGCTATAAAATTCAACATATCTTCCTTACTTTACAGTTATTGAAAAGGTTACTGGAAATTATTTCGTTATCAATACTGATGTTACAGTACGCAATGTTTGTTCATCATCAAAATTTGGCAGTGGATTTTTGTTAACAGTAAAACACCAATAATTACCACGACTAACACGAGAACATGAGACTATTATCAGAGAAAGAGATGTTTTTACTATAATGTTTGCCAGACCAGAACTACACACAGCAAGATTTCTTTTATGTTATGAAGGTAAACTATATTTTTGCACTGTTAATAATATATCATCCGCAGCTCGCGTCCACCTGTAAAATACATTATAAAATATGCTGCTCTGCCCTGCAATTCCGAAAGTTGAAAGAAATAATTTTAGTTCAATACTACTTTTCCGCTTCTTTGTGGTATGATTGGTTGCATTTAATGTAGTTTGAATGCGCCGTGGCAGCGGCTCGTTCGTTCGTAGCGCAGCTCTGCGCCACGAATGATATTTAAATAGCTGAAAATGTCTTAAAAGGTTGGGATAAAATACCAGGCAAGCTTATTAGAAATCATAATGAAATTTTTCACTAAGTAACTCTATTACAAACATTTAGACTGATTAAATTATTACACACCTTTACAAATCATTACCCAATGTCGTCCTTCTCTCAATCTTGACAAAAGAATGCTACAGAAGCATACAATATAGCGTCACAGGCTCTTCCTACTCACGTAACTCCAAGAAGACGACAGACAAATTAATGCTCGGTCACTACTATTTATACTGGTTGTGACATATTCTCATCTTTCTTTGATATTTAATAAGGATCGTCTGTGGCGGTTTCATAATCCGCCGACACAGATATTATCTTTAAAAAAATCGGTACATAATTCTATACAAGTATAAAACCGGACACATAATGGTTCCTCTTTATTACATAAAGTTCACATAATCACTCTCCACGCAATTACAATCATCCTCTTCAATTATTCCTTTCTCCTTTTTTACCACATGTAGTAGTGTTTTACCAGGAGACGATACAACACGAACGTGCACAGTCGTTTTGTTGCCACACCCCCCCAATGGTTTTAGAAATTCTGATGGAATGTTATCTATCCCTTCTGATTTATTCCCATGAACCATGGACTTTGCCGTTGGTGGGGAGGCTTGCGTGCCTCAGCGATACAGATGGTCGTACCGTAGGTGCAACCACAAAGGAGGGGTATCTGTTGAGAGGCCAGACAAACGTGTGGTTCCTGAAGAGGGGCAGCAGATTTTTCAGTAGTTGCAGGGGCAACAGTCTGGATGATTGACTGATCTGGCCTTGCAACACTAACCGAAACGGCCTTGCTGTGCTGGTACTGCGAACGGCTGAAAGCAAGGGGAAACTACAGCCATAATTTTTCCCGAGGGCATTCAACTTTACTGTATGGTTAAATGATGACGGCGTCCTCTTGGGTAAAATATTCCGAAGGTAAAATAGTCCCCCATTCTGATCTCCGGGCGGGGACTACTCAGGAGGGCGTCGTTATCAGTTATCATGAGAAAGAAAACTGGCGTTCTACAGATCGGAGCGTGGAACGTCAGATCCCTTAATCGGGCAGGTAGGTTAGAAAATTAAAAAAGGGAAATGGATAGGTTGAAGTTAGATATAGTGGGAATTAGTGAAGTTCGGTGGCTGGAGGAACAAGACTTTTGGTCAGGCGAATACAGGGTTATAAATACAAAACCAAATACGGGTAATGCAGGAGTAGGTTTAATAATGAATAAAAAAATTGGATTGTGGGTAAGCTACTACCAACAGCACAGTGATCGCATTATTGTGGCCAAGATAGACACGAAACCCATGCCTACTACAGTAGTACAAGTTTATAAGCCAACTAGCTCTGCAGATGATGAAGAAATTGATTAAATGTAAAAAAGAAAGAGATAAAAGAAATTAATCAGGTAGTGAAGGGGGACGAAAATTTAATCGTCATGAGTGACTGGAATTCGACAGTAGGAAAAGGGAGAGAAGGAAACATAGTGGGTGAATATGGATTGGAGGAGAGAAATAAAAGAGGAAGCCGTCTGGTACAATTTTGCACAGAGCACGAGTTAATCATTGCTAACCCTTGTTCAAGAATCATAAAAGAAGGTTGTATACACGGAAGAATCCTGGAGATACTAGAAGGTATCAGATAGATTATATCATGGTAAGACAGAGATTTAGGAGCCATGTTTTAAATTGTAAGACATTTCCAGGGGCAGATGTGGACTCTGACCACAATCTATTGGTTATGAACTGTAGATTAAAACTGAAGAAACTGAAAAAAGGTGGGAATTTAAGGAGATGGGACCTGAATAAATTGACTAAGCCAGAGGTTGTACAGAGTTTCAGGGAGAGCGTAAGGAAACAATTGACAGGAATGGGGGAAAGAAATACAATAGAAGAACAATGGGTAGCTCTGAGGGATGAAGTAGTGAAGGCAGCAGAGGATCAAGTAGGTAAAAAGACGAGGGCTAGTAGGAATCCTTGGGTAACAGAAGAAATATTGAATTTAATTGATGAAAGGAGAAAATATAAAACTGCAGTAAATGAAGCAGGCAAAAAGGAACACAAACGTCTCAAAAATGAGATGGACAGGCACTGCAAAATGGCTAAGCAGGGATGGCTAGAGGACAAATGTAAGGATGTAGAGGCTTATATCACTAGGGGTAAGATAGATACAGCCTACAGGAAAATTAAAGAGACCTTTGGAGAAAAGAGAGCCACTTGTATGAATATCAAGAGCTCAGATGGAAACCCAGTTCTAAGCAAAGAAGGGAAAGCATAAAGATGGAAGGAGTATATAGACGGTCTATACAAGGCCGATGTACTTGAGGGCAATATTATGGAAATGGAAGAGGATGTAGATGAAGATGAAATCGGAGATACGATACTGCGTGAATAGTTTGACAGAGCACTGATAGACCTGAGTCGAAACAAGGCCCCAGGAGTAGACAACATTCCATTGGAACTACTGACGGCCTTGGGAGAGCCAGTCCTGACAAAACTCTACCATCTGGTGAGCAAGATGTATGAGACAGGCGAAATACCATCAGACTTCAAGAAGAATATAATAATTCCAATCCCAAAGAAAGCAGGTGTTGCCAGATGTGAAAATTACCGAACTATCAGTTTAATAAGTCGCGGCTGCAAAATACTAACGCGAATTCTTTACAGACGAATGGAAAAACTGGTGGAAGCCGACATCGGCGAAGATCAGTTTGGATTCCGCAGAACTGTTGGAACACATGAGGCAATACTGACCCTACGACTTATCTTAGAAAATAGATTAAGGAAAGGCAAACCTACATTTGTGGCATTTGTAGAGTTAGAGAAAGCTTTTGACAATGTTGACTGCAATACTCTCTTTCAAATTCTAAAGGTGGCAATGGTAAAATACCGAGAGCGAAAGGCTATTTACAATTTGTACAGAAACCAAATGGCAGTTATAAGAGTCGAGGGACATGAAAGGGAAGCTGTGGTTGGGAAGGGAGTGAGACAGGGTTGTATCCTCTCCCCGATGCTATTCAATATGTATATTGAGCAAGCAGTAAAGGAAACAAAAAAAAGTTCGGAGTAGGTATTAAAATCCATGGAAAAGAAATAAAAACGTTGAGGTTCGCCGATGACATTGTAATTCTGTCAGAGACAGCAAAGGACTTGGAAGATCAATTGAACGAAATGGACAGTGTCTTGAAAGGAGGATATAAGATGAACATCAACAAATGCAAATCGAGAATAATGGAATGTAGTCGAATTAACTCGGGTGATGCTGAGGGAGTTAGATTAGGGAATGAGACAAAGTAGTAAGAGAGTTTTGCTATTTGGGGAGCAAAATAACTGATGATGGTCGGAATATCAGAATATAAAATGTAGACTGGCAATGGCAAGGAAAGCGTTTCTGAAGAAGAGAAATTTGTTAACATCGAGTATAGATTTAAGTGTCAGAAGTCGTTTCTGAAAGTATTTGTATGGAGTGTAGCCATGTATGGAAGTGAAACATGGACGATAAATAGTTTGGACAAAAAGAGAATAGAAGCTTCCGAAATGTGGTGCTACAGAAGAATGCTGAAGATTAGATGGGTAGATCACAAAACTATTGATATTGAATAGAATTGGGGAGAAGAGGAGTTTGTGGCACAACTTGACAAGAAGAAGGGACCGGTTGGTAGAACATGTTCTGAGGCCTCAAGGGATCAAAAATTTAGCGTTGGAGGGCAGCGTGGAGGGTAAAAATCGTTGAGGGAAACCAAGAGATGAGTACACTAAGCAGATTCAGAAGGATGTAGGTTGCAGTAAGTACTGGGAGATGAAGAAGCTTGCACAGGATAGAGTCGCATGGAGAGCTGCATCAAATCAGTCTCAGAACTAAAGACAACAACAACAAGATTTATTTGATCTTAGGTCATCCAAAGCTCTCTTAAATTGTGATTCTGATACTGGTACCTGTATCTCTTCTAAATCGGCTCCTGTTTCTTCTTCTATGATATCTGACAAATCTTCCACTTCGTAGAGGCCTTCAGTGCACTCTTTCCTTCTACCAACTCTCTACTCTGTACGTAAAAGCCAAATACCTGTTGCACTCTTACTATTACCACACTAGCTTTTAATTTCACCGAATACTGTTTTGACTTTTCTATATTCTGAGTCAGTCCTTCTGACAATCATTTCTTTTTCGATGCCTTCACATTTTTCATGCAGACATTTTGTCTTGTGTGCAAGCATCTCCGTAAGTATCTGACTGCGAAAATATATTGTCCAAGTCACAGTTTGGGTTTATTAATGGTTCTGATGAAAAAACGCTATTTACATCTACAGTAGGAATGTACTTAATTCATTAGATAACATATTAGAGGCTACTGGCACTTTCTGTAACCTGTCTAAAGTGTTTGGCTGTCTGAATCACAGCATTCTCTTAAGTAAATTATAATGTTATGGTGTCACCAGTAGAGTTGGGAAATGGTTTGAGTCCTGGCTAATTAAAAGAAAACAAAGCTGTCGTTGCGAAATACTTGTGCAGTAAGCAGTCAGTCTTTATCTGACTGGCCATTAATTAGATGTTGTGATTCTCGAGGTTCCATCCTGGATCCACTGATTTTTCTTCTATACAGTAATGGCCTCTTGTCTGTTATATCACCAGATGCATAGTTTGTTTCATTTTGAGTTGATACAAACATTGCAGTAAGTAGCAAGTCAAGTACAGATTTAGAAATGGCTGCTAACAAAATTTTTGCTGACATTGGTAAATGGTTTAATGCTTATTCATTGTCTTTAAACTCTGAAAAGACCCACTATATGCAGTTCACAACTTTAAGAGATTTCCTTCCAGCATGTGTGTAACATATGAAGAGATGCAGATCAAAGAAGTTGACGGTGTTAAGTTCCTCGGATTACAGCTCGATAATAAATTCATTTGAGAAGGGCATACCACAGAATTGCTGAAGCACCTAAACGAGTCTCTATGGGTTAATATTCTGGGGTAACTCATCAAACTGCGAAAAAGTTTTTAACGTGCAAAAGTGTGTAATAAGAATCACTTGTGGTGTAAATTGAAGAACTTGGTTCAATCAAATGGCTCTGAGCACTATGGGACTCAACTGCTGTGGTCATCAGTCCCCTAGAACTTAGAAGTACTTAAACCTAACTAACCTAAGGACATCACATACAGCCATGCCCGAGGCAGGATTCGAACCTGCGACCGTAGCAGTCGCACGGTGTAGAACTTGGTATTCCAACCACTTCTTCTCAGTGTATTTATTCCTTAATGAAATTTGTTGCAATTGATATATCTAAATACATAGTATCAATACTAGGAATAAGAATAATCTACGTAAAGACCTAGAATCACTTACCTTGGTCCAAAAAGAGGTCCACTATTCAGAAACATACATTGTCAATAAAGTGCCAGCAACCATTAAAACCTTGTTTTCAGATAAAACACGTTTTAAACAGAGTTTGATAGATTTTCTGATAGACAACGCCTTCTACTATATAGATGAACATCTTAACAGGGACTTTTAGACCAGCTTAAGTAAAAATGTCTGTTAGATTTCAGTTTTGAGAGCACTTGGTCCCAGCTGTCAAGATTATGTGTTTTGTGTATTATTAATTTATTAAAAGTGCATACCTATATTTCATTCTGACAGAGTATTAATTATGTAAATATTAGCAGTTCCAATTTACTGTATTGTATTCACCCATTTTAACAATCTCCTGACAAATGATCAGGCTAGTGATTTTTATATTCATATGTTTCATTTTTTTATGTTATACTTTCCGACTCGTTCCATTCTTACGAGAACCATCTCCTTTTTGGGTCTGTGGGACGAAAACTGAATATAACTTTATCTAATCTAATCTCTAGCCACTATAAGACAAGCACATCGGGAACAGTTTTATTTCGTGAGGTAACTTTTCCTGTTGGGTCTTATAGTTATCGATTAAAGCTAAAGTCTCAATTTTGCCTCAGTGTGGTAGCGGAATTGCAATTTTGGTATTCTTAGAGTCCTGCACTTCAGTCACAACTTGTACAAAAGCGGACTGGTAATACAACGACTTTAACGAAGATAAAAACACCACCATTCTAGTATTCTTGTCTTGCAAAGGCCTACATGTTGTCTTCAATCGATTTGTTGATACTTATTGAAACCTTCTTCAGGGTATAATTTTGTGTGATGTCTGTCTCAGTGGCATTGCGTGACTTCAGCTACTGGGCACTTGATTTACACTGATGTTTGTAATTGGGCCTCTCATTGTTTTCACTACTTTTTTCACTTCAGTAAACGCAGTAGCTTGACACTGATAGCCAGGTATAATAGGTGACTTTATTATTAATAAAAAGTTTGAAGAGTGTCCTAAATCCATTCATCTGTGAGAACTACTTTGTGGTAAATCACGAAATATTTTGTGTGCTTCCGCTGCAAATTTAACGTAAGGAACCATAGTAAAGTATCAGAAAAATAATGCTACAAACACTGTCTTCCATAGTTCATATCGGTTCGCAGATACAGGTGTGAAATCCAGTCCCTCACATAATGAGCATGAGAAAAGGAGAAGAACGATTTGTAATCAGCCTGATGAAACTAAAGCCAACAATGTAAAAGGAATGACGAACCATCACAATTATCCACCACTAACAACTTTGGCTGATGGAACCGAGTTAAGTAACGTGCCGGTTGTAGTTTTAAGCAAGTCGGGAAGTTACAGAGAATGACCAGGGACGTCCCTTCATGGCCTTGTGGGGGTTCTAAGAAGCGTGTTCCCGAAATAATGAAGAGTTATTTCGTCAGTAGCCCTCACGTTTCGGTAGTAATCAGACACTGCCCTGCCGAAGGACCATCGCTTCGTTTTGGGGAATGCTGTCACAAGGCAGCGTGCAGTCACTGCCACGAGAGGTCAGAGACTATTACAGGAACCTGATAATGGGGAGAAGGAGGGGAGGATTACTTTAAAAGCCCCGTGGTCGACAGATGGCCTAGTAGACTCCCTCGGGTGGCATTAACGTGTCGGAACTCTCATTGAGGAGAATTTGGCAGACGCGCAAAATTTACTTGGCAGTAATGTACTTTAATAGGGCCAATATCGGAGTAAAGTCTTGTAATTTCCGCGTTGAACCGTTTTAGATAATTTTGGAAGCACTGTAGTTGTGAATTTAACATGGCGTGTTGCCAACACGCATCTTTTAGGATCTGAAAATGTTCCATTAGGAGCAGCGAAACCAGTTACCAGCAAAGAAATCTGAAGTTTCCGCTAATATTGTCTGCAAGGTTATTATGATACGCATGAACAGCAAAGCCTCCAACATACTTCGCTCGGGCATGTCTCAAGTTACTGCTATATCTGTCGATAACTCTCCATCCAAGATGACATGCTACGTCCTCCCCACCAGAATCACCTCTATCAGTCACGGTCTTTTGATACTCCACACGATCGTACTTTCGATAATGAGCGTTTGTGTCTTACTGAGTCAACTACCTTTTGTAAATCAGGATTCGTACACATGTGACATATCTGACTGCCTTTATCCATGGCCTTCAGGATATCATGTGGCAAACGTGCGAGTTTGGCTTCACATGATCGACATTTTCGTAACACATGCTTGTTGGCATGAAGGCCATTCTGTTGTATATAACGCATTACATTTAAGTTCATAATATATCGTAAGATTCTACAAGAAATCGATGTCAAGGATATAGGACGGTAGAATTATGAACTACTTCTGCCACCCTTCTTTTAGCTAAGTGCGACCTGTGCGTTCAACATGGCCACAGTTTTTGTTCGAGAAATCTTTAGTATACTGTGGTTAAAAGAGGGACTGTCTCAGCGGAAGAGTTGGAATAGAATTTGACAGGTGTTCCGCCATGTCCTGGAGATGTCTTAGTGCTACTGGAACTAACATTGTGGGGCGGCGAGTAAGTTACTTCACTCGTTTAAAGTTTTGATGACGTCTTTAATCACGAGAGCCTGGCAACTAATTTGGTGGTCAGCCAGAAAGCGAAGGGAAACATACTGACCTTAGTTTCCAGCCTGCACGGCTACATTCTGGTCCAGCCCACTAAAAGAAAAGTGTCTGTTTCCCATTTCTTTGCGGGATCACGACTATGACTTCAGTAAAAGTTGAAAGTTCCAATCAAGATTTAATTTAATTAAAGTTTCTCACAAACAACACTTAAAATTGCGTTATGTTCAATTGAAAACAAGTCTTTCTAATCTAATAGCACCTTTAGCAGTTCAGAGGTGACCTCTGCGGTAACTTCCTATCAGATTGTTTTTCGCCCTGACTAACATCACTCAATTGAAAGTTCGCAATAAATGTTCAAAAATTAATGCTCGACATAAAAGTGGAAATAAATTCACCACGTGCCACGCGGAATTGAATTTCACACGGAGGGCACACTAATAGTTATTTTACCGGATTCTAAACGATCCAGGACGGTGTACAGTCGTCGCGAGTTCACTATCCGTTTTCACTGCTAAATACGCGCTTGTCACATCTCGTCTCTGACGTCATCCGAGGCAGAGCGCGACCAGACGTTTAACTGGCTTGGACCTCACACTGTCTGAGAGCGAAGTGAACCTTCCTACTGCTTCAGGGGCTGTATTTATAAAGTGCCGGTGTGGACTGCCGAGAAAACATCTGCTGTCTCTGTCTATTTGCATACGGCGGCAGTCTACAAACGACAGCTATCTCGGGCATATAATCTTTAATAACATACACTCCTGGAAATGGAAAACAGAACACATTGACACCGGTGTGTCAGACCCACCATACTTGCTCCGGACACTGCGAGAGGGCTGTACAAGCAATGATCACACGCACGGCACAGCGGACACACCAGGAACCGCGGTGTTGGCCGTCGAATGGCGCTAGCTGCGCAGCATTTGTGCACCGCCGCCGTCAGTGTCAGCCAGTTTGCCGTGGCATACGGAGCTCCATCGCAGTCTTTAACACTGGTAGCATGCCGCGACAGCGTGGACGTGAACCGTATGTGCAGTTGACGGACTTTGAGCGAGGGCGTATAGTGGGCATGCGGGAGGCCGGGTGGACGTACCACCGAATAGCTCAACACGTGGGGCGTGAGGTCTCCACAGTACATCGATGTTGTCGCCAGTGGTCGGCGGAAGGTGCACGTGCTCGTCGACCTGGGACCGGACCGCAGCGACGCACGGATGCACGCCAAGACCGTAGGATCCTACGCAGTGCCGTAGGGGACCGCACCGCCACTTCCCAGCAAATTAGGGACACTGTTGCTCCTGGGGTATCGGCGAGGACCATTCGCAACCGTCTCCATGAAGCTGGGCTACGGTCCTGCACACCGTTAGGCCGTCTTCCGCTCACGCCCCAACATCGTGCAGCCCGCCTCCAGTGGTGTCGCGACAGGCGTGAATGGAGGGACGAATGGAGACGTGTCGTCTTCAGCGATGAGAGTCGCTTCTGCCTTGGTGCCAATGATGGTCGTATGCGTGTTTGGCGCCGTGCAGGTGAGCGCCACAATCAGGACTGCATACGACCGAGGCACACAGGACCAACACCCGGCATCATGGTGTGGGGAGCGATCTCCTACACTGGCCGTACACCACTGGTGATCGTCGAGGGGACACTGAATAGTGCACGGTACATCCAAACCGTCATCGAACCCATCGTTCTACCATTCCTAGACCGGCAAGGGAACTTGCTGTTCCAACAGGACAATGCACGTCCGCATGTATCCCGTGCCACCCAACGTGCTCTAGAAGGTGTAAGTCAACTACCCTGGCCAGCAAGATCTCCGGATCTGTCCCCCATTGAGCATGTTTGGGACTGGATGAAGCGTCGTCTCACGCGGTCTGCACGTCCAGCACGAACGCTGGTCCAACTGAGGCGCCAGGTGGAAATGGCATGGCAAGCCGTTCCACAGGACTACATCCAGCATCTCTACGATCGTCTCCATGGGAGAATAGCAGCCTGCATTGCTGCGAAAGGTGGATATACACTGTACTAGTGCCGACATTGTGCATGCTCTGTTGCCTGTGTCTATGTGCCTGTGGTTCTGTCAGTGTGATCATGTGATGTATCTGACCCCAGGAATGTGTCAATAAAGTTTCCCCTTCATGGGGCAATGAATTCACGGTGTTCTTATTTCAATTTCCAGGAGTGTAGTTACCAATTACTTCAGACACTTCTTAATTTTTGCCGGTATGCAGGTAAGCAGTTTGAAAGCACGTAGAAAGTTTCAGCTCTCTAGAATGAATACTTTGCTTCATAGAATTTATTTAGTTGAATTAACGGTAGATTGTTACCTCTGAACCATACTTTTGCTAAGACTTATATCAGTTGCTATTTATGTTACAAGTCTTAAACTTGGTGTAGCTCTATTATTTGATATATTGGATCATTTGGTTTAACCAAAATCCTCTACGATTAAAATGTCAAGTACTTAATCTACAAAACTTAGGTACATGTTTTTTACAAAATTAGTTTTTATTTCATTACTCAAAAACCATAAGAGGTAGATTAACGTGGAGTCTCTGTTATTATTTTTGGGGTGTACTGAAGTATGAAACAAATTTTCAAGTTTCTAAGTCCATTATTTAGCGCCTCTGATTTTTCCGAAAAATGTGGATCCTCGGGTCAATTTTGTTTTATGGTTTTGGAAACAAGCATCACCAAATTCTGGCTTCCTGGCGTCATTATTTAGCGCCTCTGATTTTTCCCTTAAAACGGCGTATCCTTAGCCCTATCTTTTGTTTCATACCTATTATACAATAGTCTGTTTCTTTAGAAGTTTCTTAACAGCGACTGTATATCCTGGAAGGTCGCCCACCCTTTCATTCATGACTGTTTCACTAGGTATGTATCTATGAAATGCATGGTCAACCGTTCTTTTAAACCTGAGCCGTCGTTCTTCTACAAGCTTGTGTCCTCAACTGAAAGTTTCAAGTTCCTCATCGGGACGTGATACTGTTGGTTCTTTATTTAATGTTACAACACAACCTTTCCAAATTAACACCTATAACTTGCAGCCTGGAAAGTCTGAGGGCTTCCTACCACATCGCACTGTAGAAACTGGAAGGTGCTGAGCTGGCACAATGGAAGCATCTGTTTCCGCACGGGACCGAGGTCCGTTATCACACATCGGGTCCTGCTGCTTGCTGCCAGGACTTGAAAACCGCTGACACAGCATGCTACAGAAGACGGGACTGCCACAGTGGTGACGCTGATTACACCATGTCGAGGCCTGGCACTGTGCTGCCTCCGGGATCTAAGAGACCAAAAGCGATCTACAGTCTTAAAAGAACGAGGTCAAGAGGCCATAAATACTGCCCGTCCCAGTCATACGATATCTATCGCCAGTCACAGAACACATCGAGAAATACTCATTGATAGTCATCTACCAAAAGTGTAGCATTCTGTCTCAACGACTATTAGACACTGTCTTCGCTTCCCGCTGGTCTATTGGCCGCAAACAGATCCTGAAGCTGCTGGGAGTTGAACACAGGCCTCTCAACTGAAGGCCTACTGCTGGTTGACTTCATTCAATTTCAGGGCGTCTTCTGTGGGTTCTTGGTTAGCAGTCCTACTTCTTGAGTGTTTCCTGCACCACGTCCACTATGAGCTGCTGGCTGGTCGCTGCATTTACGTTGGACACACCCATCAGTCTAGACTGGAGTTTGCTGCCAGCGCGTTCTGGGCGTCGGTAGATGTTGCATAGCCCACTGACATCGAGGCACTGACTTCGCTGCTTCCACTGCCTTCCGCGCCTTTGTGCCAGTCGCAATCTCCAGCTGCTACTTGCTGAGACAAGTAAGCAGGTGAGCGCTGACGCCTAGTGTCACCAGGCGCTGCTACAACGATGGTTAGTATAGCTGTATGAATTCTGGTGAATATATCACGTTGTTATTTTCATTACAGTAAGATCGATAAGGCAGGCGGGATAACTGACACCCCATTAGACTTTCTAAAATCATTGAATGAAGTGGCAAGAAAACCATTATTCACCTTGGTGTGTAGAATGCATGATTTTTACGATCTACAAAGTTAGGGTGAAAGGAATGATAAGATCCGCTGATGATATTGCTATCCTCAACGTATATGAAATAGAATTACAGGATCTAATGAATGGAATGAACTGGCTGATGAGTACAGAATACAGATTGAGTGTAAATCGAAGAAAGGATAAAGTGATGAGAAGTAGCACTAAGGAGGTCAGCGAGAAACTTAACATCGAAATTGGTGTTCTCGAAGTAGATGAAATTAAAAAGATTCTAATACATAGACACAAAAATAACCCATGACGGACGGAGCAAGGGGAACATAAAAAGTTGACTAGCACTGACAAAAATGGCATTCCTGGCCACGGGAACTGTACTACTGCCAGACATTAACCTTAAATCTACATCTACATTTACATTTATACTCCGCAAGCCACCTAATGGTTTGTGGCGGAGGGCACTTTACGTTCCACTGTCATTACCTCCCTTTTCTTTTCCAGTCGCCTATGGTTCGCTGAAAGAACGACTGCCGGAAAGCCTCTGTGCGCGCTCGAAATCTCTCTAATTTTACATTCGTGATTTCCTCGGAAGGTATAAGCAGGGGGAAGCAATATATTCGATACCTCATCCAGAAACGCACCCTCTCGAAACCTGGACAGCAAGCTACACGGCGATGCAGAGCGCCTCTCTTGCAGAGTCTGCCACTTGAGTTTGCTAAACATCTCCGTAACGCTATCACGCTTACCAAATAACCCTGTCACGGAAGGTGCCGCTCTTCTTTGGATCTTCTCTATCTCCTCCGTCAACCCGATCTGGTTCGGATGCCACACTGATGAGCAATACTCAAGTATAGGTCGAACGAGTGTTTTGTTAGCCACCTCCTTTGTTGATGAACTACATTTTCTAAGGACTCTCCCAATGAATCTCAACCTGGTACCCGCCTTACCAACAATTAATGTTATATGATCATTCCACTTCAAATCGTTCCGCACGCATACTCCCAGATATTTTACAGAAGTAACTGCTACCAGTGTTGGTCCGCTATCATATAATCATACAATAAAGGATCCTTCTTTCTATGTATTCGCAATACATTACATTTGTCTATGTTAAGCGTCAGTTGCCACTCCCTGCACTAAGTGCCCATCCGCTGCAGATCTTCCTGCATTTCGCTGCAATTTTTTAATGCTGTAACTTCTCTGTATAGTGCAGCAACATCCGCGAAAAGCCGCCTGGAACTTCCGACACTATCTGCTACGTCATTTATATGTATTGTGAAAAGCAATTGTCCCATAACACTCTCCCGTGGCACCTTAATCGGAAGAAGAAACTTCTGAGAATGTACGTTTGCAGCACAGCATTATTTGGTAGTGAAATATGGACTTTGGGAAAACCGGAACAGAAGAGATTCGAAAAATTTGAGATCTGGCGCAGAAGAATGTTGAAATTTATTTTGGAGACCGACAAGGCAAGGAACAAGGTGGTTCTCTGCAGAACCGGCGAAGAAAGGAAATGAAAGCAAACATTGACAAGAATAAGGAACAGGATGGTAGAACGTCTTTTCAGATGCCCGGCAACAACTTCCATGATCCTAAAGAGTACTTTAGAGTGCAAAAATTGTAGAGGACGACAGAGAATGAAATACATACATCAAATCATTTAGGGTGAATTTTGCAATTGCTACTTTGAAATGAAGATGTTTCCACTATTTCAGCTATTTCAATAACACGCAGACCATTCCGACTCTGCTAGAACTGGTTTCAGAAGTGGCCAGCAAAATCAAGAAATGTGGGCTAGCAGTATAGTAGGATGAGTCAAAGAAAACGATCTTTCTTGGATGTGTTGTGGCAAGACGATCATTTGGCAGTGAAGTTTTCAAAGATTGGTGTGACCATAAATGTGAAGGATTTTAAAGGAAATAGGACTATACCAGTATGAGTACTGTTAGATATACTCAGTTTAATTTGTTAAGACATAGTGCTCCTGTATCGAGTCATCCCCAGTGACATGCTTTACATGTGGAAGAAAGGACATTATGCCAGGCCCTGGGTCTGGTGTGCGTCGCTAGCACTTAGGGGGACAAATTATCTTATTACAGTGCTAGAATAATGTTATCACATTGTGTTTATCCTACTTTTTGTTCCTTGCGTGTAATATAAATGCTTTACAATGAGTGAGTTAAAAGCAAAGGTGTTTACCACTCAAGATGCTGTCACATTGTCACATGAGGTAGTTCAATTGGCAGGCCTGCATAAACAAAAGCCGAGAGAGAGGACAGAATCTATTCTAGTTTAGTTATCTCCACCGTATATTCAGATACCATTATCCTGGTGAATCCTTTTTTTCTGGTACGGCATAAAAAGACGTATCAGTATATGAAGCTGGTAAAGTGCTTCGTTTGTACTACCAGTTACAGTCATTTGACCATCATCAGGTTCATGAAAGTATTCACTGCATCACGTTAGGTAAAATGTAACACCATTATCATCAGGTGGTAAATCCATCAATTATACTCTGTTGTCATTTCGTTATACAAATTACATCTTCAGTCTATAAAAACTGTGCTAAGTTGTGTACTCATTTATATTAAAAGTACCAAATATAACAAGAATCCTCGACAAGTTGGGGCAATGCAAGCGTTTTTGCACTGCAGATCTACCGAATAGCTACTATTAGTTGGAAATAGTAACATAGGACTAGCCAAAAACAGCATTTACAGTTCCTTGGTGTCACTGGAAGTCTCATTAAATACTGTTTAGTTTTCAAAATGCACCAGACATGTTTCAACGTAGGCTGGACTGAATTTCGAGGGGATTAAAACCAAATAAGTTTATAATGTACCTGCATGATATTATCGTGTTTACTATAGATATGAAAGAGCATGTGCAACAGCTGAGAGAAGTTCTAAAGAGATTAGATGCAGCCCACCAAACCCTTAGCATAGAAAGGTGTCATTTTGCACTTCCAAAAAATAAATTACTTGGAGAATTTAACCAACCCAGATGATGTAAAAACTGATCCATCATTGGTGAATGCTACAAAGAGGTATCCGACAACTCAGGTAGGCCAGGAATTGGAGTCACGTTTGGGATTAACAAATTATTGTAGGAAATTGGTCTCAGGATCATAGGAAATAGCATGTCCTCTCTCACGCTTATTAAAGAAAGGTAAAAAATTCGACTGCACCTCAGAGTGTGCAGGATTATGAAAAATAGTTAATTTTCTCTTGCGACACTAAAAAGAAGCAGTATTGCAGTGGCCTTAGTAGGAAGATTGTAGTGACTCAGACAAGAGGTTGTACTGTTGCAGGGTGGCAAAGAGCCCAAGCTGCTGACACAGATTACGAAATATATGCAGCATAGCTACAGTTAACTGCACACAGTAGTGTGTTGTGTAAGACATTAAATCTTGGGCCATGTGTTGTGCTTCCTATCAACTGCGAGAAGTAGTGTTAAAATATGCACGTAATCATGAAATATCTGGTAATGGAAAGGCAGAGAAAAGCATACTGAAGGGCAGCTTGCTGGTGGTCTATGCATAAACACAATGTAGAGCAGTATGTTAGGAACTGCGTGTCACGTGTGCAAAATGCGGAGTTAAATTATCAACGAGTTCCAGAGGTTAGAAACAGCCAGTAAGCCTTTTGAAACGATTAGAACGAACATTTTAGGACGATTTGGGCAGACACCACTGGGAAACCTCTTTTCTGACCATAGATCATTTTTTGCTCTATGTGTGGATGGTCACTATCCTGAATCAGTAAGCAGATATGGTAGCACATGCAGCAGTTAATGAGTGGTTACTAAAGATCCATGTTCTAGAAATGATAATCAGAAATCAGGGCATCAACTTTACCTTGGAACTGATGAAGCAGTTGTGCCATTTATTGCATATTTAAAAGCTGAGAACAAAGCCATTACATCCACTGGCTAACAGAAGAATCGATAATATACATATGGTAGGAAAAATGCTATGCCAGTGTGTAAATTGCTGTCATAATGACTGGGATACTTTATTGCTGTAAATGGTCACAATTTATAATGCTTTGACTCATGAAAGTAATGGTCTATCAGCATCTGACGTGGTATATGGTAGAAAATGCCATCTCGATTTCAGGTAATGAAATCCAAGGTACGAAAGAACGTTGAGCAGTGAGAAATTTCGTGAAAGCTTTGAGAGACGTCTGGAAAAAACTGGAAAAAGCCATACGAAAGCCCTTTAGTTTCAAGATACATTGGGGCTGCACAATGCTAAGTTATTGATGATGTGATTCGGTGGCTGACGCTGACAAGTTTATACACCCCAGAGGTGAAAAGAAAGAAATTCTGCATCTATTATCAAGATCAATATGAAGTTATTTAGCTAACTTCACCAGTCAACGTGAAACCGTAGCTGTAGACGTGAACAGCGGTCAAACATGTTGGATGTATACATACTTTTAAGAGTGCATCAGATATGTTGCCACTTGTGTCAGTGCCACTCCTATAGAGGGGGCTAGGGGACAGAAGGAAGGAGTAAACAGCCACACCTATGTAAGATATATACCATTATTATATGTGTTGAGGTCATGGAACTAGTACATGAAGTTGTTTGTTTTTGGGTGTATTTATTGTGCCATCTACCATGGAAGCCAAAATGTGTGAATTTTGTACAAATGGTGAAGGAAGTTGTGGCATTCTGAGCTAATAGTTGCAGATAATAATATATTTGGAGAAGCCAATGTGTGGTAGGTTAACAGCTATTTTAGGGATATCATATATGCAGTTCTCACTGATTAATTTGTCACATTGCCACAGTAATGTTGGGTTCATTGCATTTACAAAGAAATAACAGAAGATGAAAATGTATTTTGATATGTGTGTAAGAAAATATTGATTATAGCTACGCAATTCTGGAGTCACATTAATACACATGAGAATTGTGTTATCGTTATTGTGTGCTTGTAACGATTAGTCATGTTCAGGAACTGAAAAATTATACTTAGAAATTTTGAGCTGCTTTGGCTTGTTCTTAAAACTTATTTCCTAGTAGAAATTGTTACTGCCTGAAGTATGAAGGATGGTGGAGTCTTGCACCACTGGCGCAAGTACAAATATTCAAAGTGGCGACGAACTATTGATCTAAATTAACATTATGGTAGGAGATTGGAATAATAGAGAAATGTGAACATGGTTCGATGAACCCTCTGCCAGGCATTTACATGTGATTTGCAGAGTATCCCTGTAGATGTAGATATAGGGTAAATGGAAGTCATTGCAGACTGATGAATGAGTTACTCGGTAGTTAGGGGACAGTTGCAATTAGTTTCTTTATTTTGCTTGGAATATTCTTTTATTGTCTTAGTGAGCCACGGGATTGCTTCTTATTTTTTATATCTGAGGTAATAGTTGTTGCATCTTGTTGATTGTGTACCAGCTATTTAGCTGTTTAGACATGTTGGTAGCATCACAAAAGACGTGAATTAATGTTGAACAAATACTTCAACTATGGAAAAATATCACAGTAATTACCATTACAATATCATGGTGATGGGCAACTCAACTTTGAGTACCACCTTGCATTTGGATTTCATTTGTGCAATCTATGTCTATCGATGACAGAAGATCACCTACCCTCATGATTTCTCTTTGCACCATATATCGATTCATTGGATCACCCTCAACAAGGAAATGGTTCTTAAGCACACAATTCACTTAACATTGTAGACTGGACTGTGCTAGCATAAGTTGGAATGAGAAGCATATACAAAAGTAAAAAATATATATATATATATATATATATATATATATATATATATATATATATATGTAATTTTAGCAATCTGCATAATTAATACCAGCCTGTGATTCAGGGGATTGAATCTTCTGAAGAGTGGAGGAATGTTAGGCCACTATCTTTCCAAATGAGCATCCATAGCTTGTGACTAGCAAAGCTGGATGGCTATCTACCACACTCTGCTGTAGAAGCTGGAATGCTCTGAGCTGTCATGACTGAAACCTACGTTTCGGATTTTAGTGAACTGAGTTACTACAGACTGCACTCACTGCTTGCTGCCAGGTTTGGCATGTTATTATGAGGACTGGTCTGCCGCATTGGTGACTGGGTTTACACTAAGCTGAGGCATGGCGTTGCACTTCCTGTTGTAACTGAGCCAGGTTGAGTGACCACAAATACCACCTGCCTATGCCACACAGTGCTTGTTGCTGACCATAGCATAAAATGATATCGATCCAAAGTGGGTCATCCTATTTCAACTACAACTTGACGCTATCTCCACTGGTAGCAGGTCTATGGGGAACTGAACTGATGTCTTGCAGCTGTGGCCTACTTATATCTCACATCAACCCACTCCAGGTTAGCTTCTGTAAGTCTTTGGTTCACAGCCCACACTTGGGTGTCTCCTCCACCACATCTGCTGTGAGCTGCTGGCTGATGTATGAATCTGCGCCTAACAGTGTGACCAGGCTGCGTTGGGGTTTCCTGCCACCGTGTGCTTGGTATAAGCAGGTATGATGCAGCTCTACACTGCTGAGGCTCTTACTTTGCTTCTTCTGCGTCCCTCTTTCTGGCCCTCAGTCTTTGTGACGGTAATCATCTCCTGATTTTACGTGCTGACCCAAGCAGACACCACCACCAATGTTCAATATGTGTCGCTGGGGCGCTGATTATTATGGCTGTATGCAATCTGCCTGTATGCTTCTATGACGTCTGAGGAACTAAGTCCGTGTACCTACTTCCCCGTTTACCATTCTGCATCGTCGTTATGGAATACTATGTGGTCGATACCATGCAGACAATCGTGACCCCGTAAGACTAATTTATTAAACATATTAATTTCTCTACTTGTTTTAGTTGGCCTTTGTACGTAATTTAGTTGCCCTTTGTATTTGGGTAGTCATTATGGTTTCAGCTGCCTTGTGTTCAGTTATATCAGATTCAGTGTGGACATCCTGAAAGAGATGATGTTGGTATGTCTTACTTTGATCCAATACAATTTTATCATGAGTGAGATTCCTAACTATCTGTTCTAGATAGTTTTCAGAGATGGCCATTTGGGTGAAGTTTTGCTAGACGTCTTGTTATGCCCATCACTAACAAAACTGTAACCATCCCTGTCATGTTTGATGATTTAACGTCACCTCCAATGATTATAATATGACTGAGAAACTTATGTACTAGCAAACGGACGTTTTCTGTAAGGTTTTAGATCAGAGGTGGTCTGGTGGTGGACAGGAGGATCGAATTCCAATTTTGTACTCACTATGAAAACTGAGTCTTGCCCAATGAATCTCACATGCAGATTCAGTTTCTATCTTAGTTGACTGTACTTTTTGTCTACTGCGAGAAGTAGAAAACCTCCATTTCCCATTAGCTTATCCTTTCGATATACGGTTAAATTTCTCCAAATATCTCACTGCTGTCAGTTTCGGCTTTTAACCAGTATTCTGTACGTAGTACAGTGTAAGATCCACAGTCTTTTACGAACAGTCAAAGATCTAACCCTTTGTTGCGAATGCTTCGACAGTTATCCACCAGGATTTTATTATTCTATCCTGTGGAAGGCATTTCTTTGGATCTTACACTGATGCTTCCAACACTTCTACAGCTATCATTGTCCAGACTGGCTGTAGAGTCAGCTAACTTAAGAAACCCTTGTGTGCACCCCAAATCCAGTCACGAACCTAAGTAACAACCACTGACACGTAGTGGGTACCTGACCCTAAAGTTCTCAGCCACATGATGCAAGTCTAGGAGGACACACCCAGGCTTGTCAGAAAACCTTCGTTGTCTCTCGTTCAAGTCTTCCATTCGACTGAGAACCAGAGGGCCACGATCTGTTCTGGGAAAAGTACTGCAGATTGTGATCTATGCTGGAGCACTGTGAGCAAGGCTGGCATTGCTGTACTTCTCTGTTAATCTCATAAGTGATCCAAATATGTTTAGTAGGAGAGATGTGTTTTACAGTAGTGAAGATGAACAAGTATCCGTAGGTCTTAAGCAGTACACTTTAGAGGCTATTTTTACTGGGCATATTTCTTCTTGTTTGATTCCATACTACCTTCTTCAAAAACACAGAAAGCAAAGAATTTGCAGCATAAGAGATGTTTTTTTTTGCAATATCTTCGGCCATATGTTTATCTTTGACTATCACAGATTGCATTTTGAGCGGATGGCGTCACTGTCATTCTGCTGTGACAGTCTGTGTCGACTGGCCAGTAAGTGATGATCCCTGATGGCAGATGTGGCGAACAGAGAATGACATTTCTTTGAGACGTTCCCCGGTATAACGGAGGAAAGATGACGGTTTTTGAGATGCTTTCGTATAGCGACTGTACATTTAGAGAGGTAACATGCACAGAGTAATTATTTGCTGCAAGAGCGTATCGCACATTTACCATTCTTGTAGAGTTGTTAGGCAGAGCTGTGATTCCAATTACCTTCAGTTATACTTTGGTATCCAATGCAAAATTATCGGTCTTGTGTTCAGCCTTTTGATAACTCTTTTCCACCCATCGTGTTCCAGCTGAAATAATTTCGTAAGAGAAACAAAGAGTATATTTGATGTAACTTAAATATTATTTGTCTGAATCCGTTTCCATTATTTATGACAATGCCCAAAGGAAGAGCATAGTTTTCAGTTCAAAGTGATTAATCACTGTGTTAGTAAGAAGTTGTAATACAATTTTTATCTGAAGCAACCTTTTCATTCATTTGCCAACATATCACTATGCACCTCACACAGTTTCAAACTAAAGCTGAACACAACTGTGCTGTCACTCCCTGCACAACTGTGTGAACATCTAGCAGCAGTTTTTTGTAACAAAAATAAACTCTTTTGCAAAGCATCTGTAAATGAGTTTTAGACTACCTGACACACAATGATTTCTTATAGGAATGTGCAGTTGTGATTTATGGTGCAGTAAACCAGAGCAGAGTTATCCATTGCGCAGTCAAGAATCATCAATGGGTAAAAACGAACTTCGTGAGGTGGAGTTAGGAAACTGTGTTCATTTGTAAATTTTTCTACATAATTCAGCAGGTTCATTTTCTAACAGTGTACAGATTCAATACGCCACAGTTACCCTGTGTACTGTGACTGATGAGAAAACCATTCCGTGTATTGTTGACAGTCATTCATTGTATTCCATTTCATTTATAGATTGTCAGATTCAGTTAGGAGTTATTTGCATTACACACATTAATGGAATTTACACAGTCAGTATTCATATTTGAAAGTAGTGCGGCTATGGCTATTCTAGTTCATAATATATTGACCACGTTGTATTCGGAATTTAAAGGACATGGCTTCTCAGTGATGAAAATAGAGTGAGACACTGTTCTTGTAGGATGAAACAGCACTGTTTATTTTATGATAACACAGATCAGAAGTGATACTGATAATTTCGTCTCACGAAGTTTGTTCTACAAAAGGTGATTCTAATCTGAAAAACAAGAGACAAATACAACAAAATATAGAGTAGTAACATATTGTAACCACTACGTAATACGCTTATTATACATTTAAAAAGAAACATGTATTACAGCCCACTGACGATGCTTCAGAAGTAAAAGAAGCGAAAGGCGTAATGTAATAAACAAACGGCCTTTCATTTAGTTGCATAGAAACGAACATATCTCCATGAATAAAATAAACTTTCCTACTTCTATTTAAGTGCACAGATTATACAGTATTGGTACTAAGAAACATTTTTAAGTAAGAGGATTTCTCGCACACAATTTTCCGATTAGAAGCACTAGCCCTGGAAATATCACGTAGTTTTCAACAAACAATTTAGGTTCATTAGTCACACTTACAAGTATTTTCATAGAACAAACGCCAGATAAGTTGCAGACGTTAAACCGAATTCTTCCTTAGCCATTCAGTCAGACTTTGAGACAGTTCCTCTCCATCTCACAGACCTTCGATGTACTCTTGCAATCTGTCTCCCTTTCTTCTGAATTAGAGCTTTTCCATTAGCACCACTGAAGTTAAAAACTTTTTTCGAAGTGATATTTAACCTTCCTGTAGGTCGTATAAGTTTTCATCTTTCTCAATAGTTCCACATGTTTCTTTCTTGAATTCTGATTTAGACAGTTCGTACAACCTGTTAACATCATTCCAAAACAGCCACCATTGATGTCTTCCTGCAGCATTCATATGATTTTATATTACTTCTGTCGTAAATTTCGAGTTTTTCTGAGTTATCCATGACTTCGACTCCACTTCGTCTACAATAAATATCGTTTCCTATCCTGCTTTAATTGTATTCCACTTCTCTTCTATTCAACTACTGCTATTTTCTACGTACTATTCCTACTTTCGACTTATTTGTTTAGGTATTACTCAGTACCACAAGGAATTTTAACTAAGTCTCACTCTTTCCTAAATTTTGAGTATTCCTTTTAACCATACATTCATCTTCCTTTATTCCCTTGAATTCAAATCTGCTGTTAAACGCTACTTTACCAAATCCTCCTATCTTCCCTCCCTTCCGTCATCATCGGCTTCAGATGTGGGACTTAAAACTTATAAAATGGTGTTTGGTGTTGGTTTGGTTTCAGTTCTCAGGAGATATCCCGACCGTATTGTAGTTTTGGGTGGAGATTTTAATTTACCAGATATAGACTGTGAGACTCACACGTTTATAACGGGTGCCAGGGACAAAGAATCCAGTGAAATTTTTTTAATTGCATTATCTGAAAACTACATTGTGCAGTTAAACAGAGAACCGACTTGTGGCGATAACATATTAGACCTTGTTGTGACAAACAGACCCGAACTATTTGAAAGAGTTAATGCAGAACAGGGAATCAGCGATCATAAAGCGGTTACAGTATCGGTAATTTCAGCCGAAAATAGAAATATCAAAAAAGGTAGGAAGACTTTTTCTGTTTAGCAAAAGTGACAAAAAGCGGATTTCAGAGTACTTGATGGCTCAAGAGAAAAGTTTTATCTCAAGTACAGACAGCGTTGACGATCAGTGGACAAAGTTCAAAACCATCGTACTATATGCATTAGATGAGTATGTGCCAAGCAAGATCGTAAGAGATGGAAAAGAGCCACCGTGGTACAACAATCGAGTTAGAAAACTGCTACGGAAGCAAAAGGAACTTCACAGCAAACATAAACATGGCCAAAGCCTTGCAGACAATCAAAAATTACACGAAGCGAATCGTAAGGTGAGGAGGGCTATCCGAGAGGCGTTCAACGAATTCGAAAGTAAAGTTCTATGTACTGACTTGGGTGAAAATTGTAAGAAAGTTTGGTCTTATGTCAAAGCGGTAGGTGGATCAAAACAAAATGTTTAGTCACTCTGTGACCAAAGTGGTGGTGACACATAGGATGACAGACTAAAGGCCGAAATACTAAATGTCTTTCTCCAAAGCTGTTTCACAGAGAAAGACTGCACTGTAGTTCCTTCTCTAGACTGTCGCACAAGTGATAAAATGGTAGATATCGAAATAGATGACAGAGGGATAGAAAAACAATTAAAATCGCTCAAAAGACGAAACGCCGCTGGACCTGATGGGATACCAGTTCGATTTTACACAGTGCACGCGAAGGAACTTGCCCCCCTTCTTGCAGCGGTGTACTGTAGGTCTCTAGAAGAGCGTCTCGTTCCAAAAGGTTGGAAAGGGCAGAGGTCATTACTGTTTTCAAGAAGGGACGGCGAAAAGATGTGCAGAACTATAGACCTATATCTCTAACGTCGATCGGTTGTAGAATTTTGGAACACTTATTATGTTCGAGTATAATGACTTTTCTGCGACTAGAAATCTTCTCTGTGGGAATTAGCATGGGTTTCGTACAAGACGATCGTGTGAAACCCAGCTCGCGCTATTCGTCCACGAGACTCAGAGGGCCATAGACACGGGTTCCCAGGTAGATGCCGTGTTTCTTGACTTCTACAAGACGTTTGATACAGTTCTCCACAGTCGTTTAATGAACAAAGTAAGAGCATGTGGAATATCAGACCAATTGTGTGATTGTATTTAAGAGCTCCTAGATAACAGAACGCAGCATGTCATTCTCAGTAGAGAGAAGTCTTCCGAAGTAAGAGTGATTTCAGGCATGCCGCAGGGGAGTGTCGTAGGACCGTTGCTATTCACAATATATATAAATGACCTTGTGGATAATATCGGAAGTTCACTGAGGCTTTTTGCGGATGATTCTGTAGTATATCGAGAGGTTGTAGCAATCTAAAATTGTACTGAAGTGCAGGCGGATCTGCAACGAATTGACGCATGATGCATGGAATGGCAACTGAATCTCAATGTAGACAAGCGTAATGTGCTGGTAATACGCAGAAAGGAAGATACTTTATCATTTAGCTACAATATAGCAGGTCAGCAACTGGAAGCAGTTAATTCAATAAATTGCCTGGGAATAGGCATTAGGATTGATTTAAAATGGAATGACTATATAAAATTAATCGTCGGTAAAGCAGATGCCAGACTGAGATTCATTGGAAGAATCCTAAGGAAATGCGGTACGAAAACAAAGGAAGTAAGTTACAGTACACTTGTTCGCCCACTGCTTGAATACTGCTCACCGGTGTGGGATCCGTACCAGATAGGGTTGATAGAAGAAGTAGAGAGGATCCAACGGAGAGCAGTGCCCTTCGTTACAGGATCATTTAGTAATCGCGAAAGCGTTACGGAGATGATAGATAAACTCCGGTGGAAGACTCTGCAGGAGAGACGCTCAGTAGCTCGGTACGGGCTTTTGTTGAAGTTTCGAGAACGTATCTTCACCGAGGAGTCAAGCAGTGTATTGCTCCCTCCTACATATATCTCGCGAAGAGACCATGAGTATAAAATCAGAGAGATTAGAGCCCACAGAGAGGCTTACTGACAATCTTTCTTTCCATGAGCAATACGAGACTGGAACAGAAGGGAGAACCGATAGAGGTACTCAAAGTACCCTCCGTCACACACCGTCAGGTGGCTTGCGGAGTGGGGATGTAAACGTAGACGTAGAATAATTTGGTCACTGCTGCACTCACAGTAGCTTACCCTCTTGATCAACTTGCTATTCATAACGACGTCCACATGTGTTACACCATTAACTCACGCTGTTGCTGTAACAATACACTCAGCCAACCAGAAATCTCAATCCTGTTTCACTTCACTAGTAAGTACAAAGGGTAACGCTAGTCTTCTCATTCCTCTTCTAAGATTCTCTAGTTTCTCTATAACATTCATGCCCCGATCAGTAGCACATTAGGACAATTCTTGACCTCCTAATGAACCTAGTTTACATCTGGAATTATCCAAAAGCGAAGTGATCACCTGCAGATTATGTTACATGATTACAGGTCTCGTGATTAAACTTGGCCTTTTATATATTCATCCTGTTTATCATTGTTTGTCTTGCCCGTGGCTGGGTTGAATCTTTTCTGCTGGTCTGAATTCTTTTGACTAGGCCGTAGGCTGAATGAGGCTGACTGTTAATACGTAGAAGCTTTGGTTCCATAACTGATGATTTTTATTCAAAATCTAAACAGTGATTGAGGTCTAATTCACAACCATGGAAAACTGAATTAATCGTCCGAGACACTACAGTTATCATGGATCATATTATGGAAGCATACACTTGGTTCCATAATTTTACAACAGCTGACGTTAACGACCCAGGGATGTATTAGGTTGGTTCATAAGTCAATTGGGGTTTTGTTTTGCGTGTCGGAGATTCGTTTGCTGCTTGTTTATTTATCGACTGTCATTTTTATTAATAGTTCACTGTTGCTATTTGAGTCTACATATTGTCATTTTGGCATTTGTAGATAGTGAATGGAGCTGTGGATCCTGGAAAATGGAGTGCCAAGTAGAAAAAATGGGAACATTTCCGACGTATTATTCTGTATGAGTTCCGTAGAAGGATGACAGCAGCAGAGGCAGCCAGAACATTTGCTCCGTGTACAGGAATAACGCCACTGAGTACAGCACGGCAAAAAATGGTTTTCTCTTTTTAAGGAGGATTGTTTGACGTTAGTGACTCTCCACGTTCAGGAGGACCTTCTGAGAATGATGAAGATTGTTTTAAAAGCACTGATCAACAATGATGCCGGTCGCTGTACTTGAGAACTGTGAAATTTGATGAACTGTGATCTTTCCATCGTCGTGTGACATCTGCACGCAATGGGGAAGGCTAAAAATCGGGTATACTGGTACCACATGCTCTAAGCCAAGATCACAAAAATCAGCGGGTGTCCAACTCGTCAGCAACTAGCTCGTGAATAAAATCGCCTATTCCTATCCTGTACCATTACTGGCGACGAAAAATGGTGTCCTTACGCTGACAGAAGGAAAAACAAAGGAGTCGTTGAGCCGAAACGAAGCAGCAACTCTCCTAAATGTGCACATCCACAAAAGATAATGTTATACATCTGGAGAAAAGCGACGCTGTAGTGTGCTACTAATTGCACTCCGGGGTGTAACCATCACTGCTGACATTTAGTGTCGACAAATGAGAAGTCGTTTAGACGCACTCCAGGAGCAACGACCAAGACGACAAAGAAGACTGTGTGAAATGATTATATCCCACAATTACACTCCACCCGCGTTCTGGCAGACTGACAGAAGACATTGTATAGGAGTTGCGTTGGAAAGTATTCCCGCACCCATCTTATTCACCTGACCTTATGACCTCAGAATTACACATTTTCCGACCCATACCGAATAACCTTCCAGGAACTTCTTTGCTGTCAAAAATACCCTCCGAAAATTGGTCGGTGAGTTCTTCGCCTAAAAACGACGTGATATCTACAGTCACTGAATCGAACAGTAATCCCAGCGTTGTCAGACTGTTCTAAATAGTGGTGGCGAATATATTACTGATGAACAAAGTCTCGGTTAAGTGCATCTGTTGTGTTTCTTAACTTTACGGAAACGCTACAAACATAGGTCTACGCATCAACCCAATAGCTATGCATAGCTATCCGACGACACTTCTTGAAAACGAGAATGACCTGCACTTATTTTTCCAGTGTCTTTCAATTCTCCGTTTTTCCTGAAACCTACACAGTATTGGAACTATAAAGGGGAACAAATATCTGTAACATAATTTATACACAATTTTGCAGATACCTTATCACGTTCACTTGCCTTTAAGTGTTCAGCGGTTTTTACTGATTTTGTGTTTAGCTATCAAATTTCGACGTTGTTGCCATGATGGGAGGTGAAACTGTACTGCGATGTTCTATAGTGAAACCATTTCGGCGCACAGAAATCGCTATTTCGTCCTTTTCTGTGTCATCTTCTGTTTCGTTGCCATTATGATCACTCAGCATCTTGATAATAGCATGCTAAGTAATTTTAACAGATGTGACCAACTATAGACCAATCTCTCTACTCAGCATATATAAAGTATTGAAAATTTTCAATGGCACTGAAGAAGTAATAGATAAAACAATCACACTCGAGCAGGGTGGCTTTAGAGGAAACGGAGTCGCTGCGAATAAGAGTTATAGATCGCAAAATTAGCCCAAGTTGGGTTTCAGAGGCCTCAAATCGCATGCAGGTTTCGTCGATCTGATGGTGCTGTGCAATATAGAGAGAGGAGATGAGTCTACAGATTATTGTCGCAGTTTCATGTCATAAGCTAGTACGTTTACTCAACAACACGCTGTGTGTCCGAAGATTCTAAGTTTTTCTGAATGGGAAAGCTAGCAGATGGAGAGCACTGAACAATGGACTGCTTAAAGGATCAGTCCTAACTCCCATCTTGCATAATTTGTACGTGCACGACATTCCAGCTACTAATTCCAAGAAAATACGTTGTGTACTTCAGCTAGCATTACTACGCCGTAAGAAAGATATCAAGCATTGTGAAAGTAAACTCAAGTGACCTCACTGTGATGAAACGGCAATTTTACAACCCAAGCAAATTACATATCGCAACGTACCATCTCCGTAATAAAAAGCCACACAGGAAGTTACAAGTACTATTCCACGGTGGTCGAAATTTCTTATGATTACGTCTCTAATTACCTAGATGTCACCCTTGCACGAACCTGTGAAAGAAGATTGGCTCAAGAGGAAATCGACTAAACAAAACAGCTGGAAACAGCTGACGATCAAATGTAGATAAGTTTCGCAATGCTGCGGTTTCACTTGTGTGCTCAGCTGCGGAATTTGATGCCTCCGCATGAGAAAACCGGGCACATTGATAAAGGTAGTCTAAATGCGGCGATACTGCCCATTCACACTGTCGGGTCTTCCAAACTAGAGGTCAACTAACAATTAAATTCACAGTCTTCTATTATTCCACAAATCCATGTTACAGATTTCATAGACGGATACTGAAGAATAAATTAGTTTGGATGCAGCCCATTCCAGGAGTTTGGTCCCAGGGTTCACTTGTGCTACAGGCTTTGTGTTCCATGTACCAAGCAATAAGTCAAAGCACTTCATAAATAATATTTATTATCCAAACACAGTTCACATACACAGTCACTGCAATGTAAACACGTATGGGCCAGGTTTTTCCACAGACGCCAAGCTAGCTTTGGCAGACAATCACAGATATATAGGTACCGGAGTTTTAACGACCTAACTCAGTTTCAAATCACACAGAACTGTTTACTGTATGTTTTAAAAAACCTGTAAAATTATGGACATGCCTTTCCCCAACGGTTTAAGGAATGTGAGGTAAGAAAAACGAAGTATGGATACACTGACGGAAAAATCACAAGAACAAAAAATAATTAATGTGAGTAATGGAATTTTGGGAACACAGTTGTGTAGGGAACATATGTAACTGATTAACTTTGCAAGATCACAAGTTTATGTAAGTGCGGATAAGCCATTGCAAATATGAAATGCTGATAAATTAATAAGCAGTGTAGCGGCCAGAATACTGAATACAAGCAATCAAACGTTCATGCATTGTGTTGCACAGGTGCAGGATGTCAGTTTGTGGAATGGAAATCCATGTCTTTGCACATGGTCGGTCAGAACAGGGACGGTTAATGTGGTTTGTGGATTACGCTGGATGATGTCCCATATGTGCTCCACTGGAGGCAGATGTGGTGATCGAGGACGCCAAGGCAGCGTGTCGACACTCTGTAGAGCACGTTGGGTTGCAAGAGCGATATGTGGACAAGCGTTATCCTGTTGGAAAATACTCCCTGGAAGGCAGTTCATGAATGCCATCACAACAGATCTATGCACCAAATTGACGTACAAATTTGTAGTGAGCTTGTGATGGATAACCACAAGAGTGCTCCTGCTGTCATACGACATCACACCCCAGACCATACCTGTAGTTGTAGTCCCAGTGTGTCTAGCTCACAGGCAGGTTGGTTGCAGGTCGTCAACTGACGCCTTAGAATCTACATACGGCCATCACCAGCAACGAGATAGGACCAGCTTTCATCAGAAAACACAACAGATCCCCACCCCGCCCTCCAATGAGCTCTCGCTTGACACCAGTGAAGTCGCAAATGGCGGTCGGTTTCAGTCAGTGAAAATCACGCTGCAAGGTGTCTCACTGGGGGCTGTCCTTTTAACAGTTCTTTGTGTCATTGTGGTACCTACTGCAACTCAAATTGCTACAGCAGATATAATACAATGACGTTACCCGTCGTGGGTGCCCCCAATTGGAAGAAGGAAGCTATAGTGCCTTCTTAAAGAAGTGGTTTTGTTCTGAAAGTACTCTTTGCGGCGGTACTGTCAATAGGACAGACTGCGAACTGTCCACTCCAAGCTTTCAAATATGGCGAGAGTGAATCTCATGAAGTGACACTCAGTGCTATGGCCTGCTTGTCGAATTTAAACATTAACCTGTATATGCATTGTGATTGCTTATGAATATATCAGGTGGTTACAATTAAAGTTTCCCTATTTAACACTTTATATAACCCGGAAACTAACTACCGTACGAGTACCAAAGTATGGGGTGCATGATTTCCACTCGTCACTGCGCCACCGTCCAGCTCCAACTATTTCCACCAGGTGCGGTGATCATTCATCGTGATTCATAGTCTCAGACACCTGACCTGTCACACTGCACGTGTTAGCATGAGCTCGGACAAAAGGACCAGAGCATTACTGGTGAAGCTCTATTAAGAAAACAACAGTAATGCTGCAGCTGCATTTCGAGAATATCGTCAGCTGAAAGGATTATGAAAGGGTCCTCTCCACCTGCTGTGCGGAGCATGATGAAGTTTGAATCAGCTGGAGAACTGCGTGTCGCTCCGGGAAGAGGCCGACAATCGTTTGCACCACAGGTGGTTGATGAAATCGCCGTTGCTATGGCAGACAACGCTGCGCGTATTTCTACATCTACGTGATTACTCTGCGATTCACATTTAAGTGCTTGGCAGAGGGTTCATCGAACCACAATCACACTATCTCTCTACCATTCCACTCTCGAACAGCGCGCGGGAAAAACGAATACCTAAACCTTTCTGATCGCGCTCTGATTTCTCTTATTTTATTTTGATGATCATTCCTACCTATGTATGTTGGGATCAACAAAATATTTTCACATTCAGAAGAGAAAGTTGGTGACTGAACTTTCGTAAATAGATCTCGCCGCGACGAAAAACGTCTTTGCTTTAATGACTTCCATCCCAACTCGCGTATCATATCTGCCACACTCTCTCCCCTATTACGTGATAATACAAAACGAGCTGCCCTTTTTTGCACCCTTTCGCTGCCCTCCGTCAATCCCGCCTGGTAAGGATCCCACACCGTGCAGCAATATTCCAAGAGAGGACGAACGAGTGTAGTGTAAGCTGTCTCTTTAGTGGACTTGTTACATCTTCTAAGTGTCCTGCCAATGAAACGCAACCTTTGGCTCGCCTTCCCCACAATATTATCTATGTAGTATTTCCAACTGAAGTTGTTTGTAATTTTAACACTCAGGTACTTAGTTGAATTGACAGCCTTGAAAATTGCACTATTTATCGAGTAATCGAATTCCAACGGATTTCTTTTGGATCACTTCACACTTTTCGTTATTTGGCGTCATCTGCCACCCGACACACAATACAGCAATCTTTTCTAAATCGCTTTGCAACTGATACTGGTCTTCGGATGACCTTACCAGACGGCAAATTACAGCATCATCTGCAAACAACCTAAAGAACTGCTCAGATTGTCACCCAGGTCATTTATATAGATCAGAAACAGCAGAGGTCCCAGGACGCTTCCCTGGGGAACACCTGATATCACTTCAGTTTTACTCTATGATTTGCCGTCTATTATTACGAACTACGACCTTCCTGACAGGAAATCACGAATCCAGTCGCACAACTGGGACGATACCCCATAGGCCCGCAGCTTGATTAGAAGTCGCTTGTGAGGAACGGTGTCAAAAGCTTTCCGGAAATCTAGAAATACGGAATCAACTTGAGATCCCCTGTCGATAGCGGCCATTACTTCGTGCGAATAAAGAGCTAGCTGCATTTCACAAGAACGATGTTTTCTGAAACCATGCTGATTACGTATCAATAGATAGTTCCTTTCGAGGTGATTCATAATGTTTGAATTCAGTATATGCTCCAAAACCCTACTGCAAACCGACGTCAATGATATAGGTCTGTAGTTCGATGGATTACTCCTACTGCCCTTCTTAAACACTGGTGCGACCTGCGCAATTTTCCAATCTGTGGGTATAGATCTGTCGGTGAGCGAGCGGTTGTATATGAATGCTAAGTACGGAGCTATTGTATTAGCGTAATCTGAAAGGAACCTAATCGGTATACAATCTGGACCTGAAGACTTGCCCGTATCAACCGATTTGAGTTGCTTCGCAACCTCTAAGGTATCTACTTCTAAGAAACTCATGCTAGCAGCTGTTCGTGTTTCAAATTCTGGAATATTCCATTCGTCTTCCCTGGTGAAGGAATTTCGGAAAACTGCGTTCAATAACTCCACTTTAGCGGCACAGTCGTCGGTAACATTACCATTGGTACTGCGCAGCGAATGTTTTGACTGCGTCTTGCCGCTTGTGAACTTTACATACGACCAGAATTTCTTCGGATTTTCTACCACATTTCGAGACAATGTTTCGTTGTGGAACCTATTAAAGGCATCTCGCATTGAAGTCCGTGCCAAATTTCCCACGTCTGTAATTTTTAGCCCATCTTCGGTATTTCGCCTTCTTCTGAACTTCGCATGCTTTGTCCGTTGCCTCTGCAGCAGCGTTCGGACTTGTTTTGTGTGCCATGGGGGATCAGTTCCATCTCTTACCAATTTATGAGGTGTGAATCTCTCAATTGCTGTTGCTGCTATATCTTTGAATTTGAGCCACATCTCGTCTACATTTGCATAGTCAGTTCTGAAGGAATGGAGATTGTCTCTTAGGAAGGCTTCTAGTGACACTTTATCCGCTTTTTTAAATAAAATTATTTTGCGTTTGTTTCTGATGAATTTGGAAGAAACGGTATTGAGCCTAGCTACAACGACCTTGTGATCACTAATCCCTGTATCAGTCATTATGCTCTCTATTACCTCTGGATTGTTTGTGGCTGAGAGATCAAGTGTATTTTCGCAACCATTTACAATTCACGTGGGTCCGTAGACTAACTGCTCGAAATAATTTTCGGAGAAAGCATTTAGGACAATCTCGGAAGATGTTTTCTGCCTACCACCGGTTTTGAACAAGTATTTTTGCCAACATATCGAGGGAAGTTTGAAGTCCCCGCCAACTATAACCGTATGGCAGTGCGCGTGCTGTGTTACGGCAGTTGAACTGACCGAGGTCCACTGTACGGGAGGTGCTTTGAACCCTTCACAAATGGCATCCGTACAAGATCCATATCGTATACTACAGGTTGAAGATACCGATACAGTTGTAAGGTTCTAACACATCAAAAAATGGTTTGCTTCACCCCAGTTCCCAGAACTCCTCAAGATAGACATTGACTGTGGATATTGTATCACAGACACAATCCCTTTGACTGTTCAGAAATGTCACTAAACCCGCCCAAATATGTAAACAACCGTGCATGGGCAGCGCATATTAGACGGAGGGGGTCGCACAGCCGAACAGTTCCAGTCATTTCACCAGGAAGGAGGTACACGGCTCGTGTTGTCTGTAATTAAGCCTGGACGGTCAATACCGCGGTTCGATCGCGTCCGCATAGTTACTCTGTGCCAGGAAGGGCTCTCATCAAGGAAAATGTCCAGGCGTCTAGGAGTGAACCAAAGCGATGTTGTTCGGACATGGAGGAGACACAGAGAGACAGAAACTGTCGATGACATGCCTCGCTTAGGCCGCCCAAGGGCTACTACAGCAATGGATGACAAGTACCTACGGATTATGGCTCGGAGGAATCCTGACAGCAACGCCACCATGTTCAAAAATGTTATTCGTACAGCCACAGGATGTCGTGTTACGACTCAAAATGTGCTCAGTAGGCTGCATGATGCGCAATTTAACTCCCGACGTTCATAGCGAGGTCCATCTTGGCAACCGCGACGCCATGCAGATTGGTACAGATGGGCCCAACAACATGACGAATGAATGGCTCAGGATTGTAGTCAAGTCCTCTTCACAGATGAGTGTCGCATATGGCTTCATCCAGACAGTCCTCGGAGGCGTGTTTCTAGGAAACCCGGTCACGCCGGACGCCATAGACACACTGTCCAGCGAGTGCAGCAAGGTAGAGGTTCCCTGCTGTTTTGGATGCCATTATGTGGGGCCAACCTACGCCGCTGGTGGTCATGGAAGGCGTCGTACGGCTGTACGATACATGAATGCCATCCTCCGACCGATAGTGCAACCATATCGGCAGCATATTGGCGAGCCATTCATGGACAACAATTCGCGCCCCGATCGTGCACATCTTCTGAATGACTTCCTTCAGGATAACGAAATCGCTCGATTAGAGTGGCCATCATTTTCTCCAGACAATGACCCTATCGAACATGCCTGGAATAGATTGAAAAGACCTGTTTATGAACGTCGTGGCCCACCATCCACTATGAGGAATGTACGCCGAATGGCCGTTGAGAAGCAGGACAACCTGGACCAACATTGTCTTGATGAACTTGTGAATAGTATGCCACGACGAATACAGGCACGTATAAATGCAAGAGGACGTACTGTTCGGTATTAGAGGTACCGGTGTCTACAGCAATCTGGCCACCAACTATGAAGTTCTCGCTATATATTAGTACAGGGTGCAATGTGTGGGTTTCATGAGCAATAAAAAGGGGGGAAGTGATGTTTATGTTGATCTCTATTCCTTCTGTATGGGTTCCGAAACTCTCGGAACCGAAGTGTGTATTATTTAGAAACACGACCGCTTTCGGGCTCTTATACGCCCATCTTCAGGTGTTATACGGATAACAGGAAGAGAAGCAAACTGGTTTACCAGTGTGCTTCCCTCTTCGTGAACGCTACTCCGTTCTCGGCGCTCGCTGGTAATACACCGCGCCCTGCGCTCGTCCACCGCGGCGCTCGGGCTCAGCACGTTGTTGAGGGTCCTGTGGTACAACCTACTGTACGACAAGGCAAACAATCCCGTCGGAGGAACATTCGCAACCGAACATTCTACCAGAGGTCGAAAATACCGCGACAGTATCTGTTGTGGATTGGCAAGAGAGCCAACCCACTATGAGAGGAAGCCGAAAGGCACGCGTTTAGCTCACGCAGGCTGGAGTGAGGTCTGGAACAGGTCAAGGAAATGAGACTAACAAAAAACGTACGTAGCTGCTGGAATACTTAACTTTAATCCATAATTCGTGAACATCGCTCTTGACGGTACATGTTTTACAGCATCAATAGTAACTGGTAATGGCGCCTTGCTAGGTCGTAGCAAATGACGTAGCTGAAGGCTATGCTAACTATCGTCTCGGCAAATGAGAGCGTATTTTGTGAGTGAACCATCGCTAGCAAAGTCGGCTGTACAACTGGGGCGAGTGCTAGGAAGTGTCTCTAGACCTGCCGTGTGGCGGCGCTCGGTCTGCAATCACTGATAGTGACGACACGCGGGTCCGACGTATTCTATCGGACCGCGGCCGATTTAAAGGCTACCACACAGCAAGTGTGGTGTCTGGCGGTGACACCACAGTATCAAGTTTCTTTTATTTAGAACGCGACCGGTTTCGGGCACTTATACGCCCATCTTCAAGTGTTATACTGATAATAGCAGGAGACGGGATATAATAGTTTTTACACGCAGAAATACACATAAAAGACAAAGAAGAAAAGTTGCATAAGACATTTTAAAAACCACCTATCAGACTAGGTGCGTAGAAGTCAATGGCAAAATGACACCGAACAGTACAACGGACGACTTCATAGGTTGCAAGGATTGAAGTTGACGATGGCTGCCCCTGGACCATCTAATGGACGGACAAAGAACATTTTTCTGTGATAGGTGAGGTGAAGAGAGAGAATTGCCGAATGGGGATCTTCACCTCCAGTCATTGTGCATGAAGCTCTCCTGTATGGTGAACGTATCACCGTGCGGTGTGGCTCCACGACTACGTTCATCATTGGCCCATTCTTTTCTGAACAGGTTAGCCCTCAAGGGCCAGGACGTGCAGTGTGACCGGCCAGCGTCACTGTGATATGCTTCGCCAGCTTGTCACACCCGCCCTACAGGAGAGAGACACACTGAACTCAATAGTTTCCGCGCAAGATGGAGCCCCACTGCACATCGTTCGAGAAGTTCACCTGCTTCTCCGGGACACATTTGGAAAAAAATGTTCAAATGTGTGTGAAATCTTACGGGACTTAACTGCTAAAGTCATCAGTCCCTAAGCTTACACACTACTTAACCTAAATTATCCTTAGGACAAACACACACACCCTTGCCAGAGGGAGAACTCGAATCTCCGCCGAGACCACACACTTCGACTTATCAGCCGATCGTTTCCAAATACTTGGCCGACACGATCACGTGATCTCCCTCCCTGTGATTTCTGGCTGTCGGGCTACCTGGAGGACGGGGTTTACCAGGGGAACATTCACACATGTGCTGATCTGAACCGCGGCTTATCAAGAGAGGTAGCCAGAATACCTATGGACATGCTTCTTTCTCCAGCGCAGAATGCAGTCCTGCGCTTTCAGGCTGTTCTGGACACGAATGGACATCGTATTGAGCCCGTTTTGTAGCAGTAGTAGTATCATTACGTAATGGTATGATGCACCGTAGCAGTTCATTAAAAGTTTTTCAGTTGAATTGATTATGCGTTATTTGTCATCCTCGTGTGATTGATATTAATGCTACCAAGTTTGGCCCTCGCACGCTAATTACTTTTCGTGTTATAACGTGTTAAATACACTACGGCCATTAAAGTTGCTACATCACGAAGATGACGTGCTACAGAGGTGAAATTTAACCGACAGGAAGAAGATGCTGTGATATGCAAATGATTAGCTTTCCAGAGCATTCACACTAGGTTGGCGCCGGTGACGACACCTACAACGTGCTGACATGAGGAAAGTTTCCAACCGATTTCTCATACACAAACAGCAGTTGACCGACGTTGCCTGGTGAAACGTTGTTATGATGCCTCGTGTAAGGAGGAGAAATGCGTACCATCACGTTTCCGACTTTGATAAATGTCGGATTTTGGGCTATCGCTATTGCGGTTTATCGTATTGCGACATTGCTGCTCGCGTTGGTCGAGACCTAATGACTGATAGCAGAATATGGAATCGGTGAGTTCAGGAGGGTAATACGGAACGCCGTGCTTGATCCCAACGGTCTCGTATCACTAGCAATCGACATGACAGGCATCTTATCCGCATGGCTGTAATGGATCGTGCAGCCACGTCTCGATCCCTGAGTCAACAGATGGGGACGTTTGCAAGACAACAATCTTCTGCACGAAGAGCTCGACGACGTTTGCAGCAGCATGGACTATCAGCTCGGAGACCACGGCTGCGGTTACCCTCGATGCTGCATCACAGACAGGAGAACCTGCGATGGTGCACTCAACGACGAACCTGGGTGAAGGAATGGCAAAACGTCATTTTTTCGGATGAATCCAGGTTCTGCTTACAGAATCATGATGGTCGCATCCGTTTTTGGCGACATCGCGGTGAACGCACATTGGAAGAGTGTATTCGTCATCGCCATACTGGCGTATCAACCGGCGTTATGGTATGGGGTGCCATTGGTTACACGTCTCGGTCACCTCTTGGACGCATTGACGGCACTTTTAACAGTGGACGTTACATTTTAGATGTGTTACGACCCGTGGCTCTACCCTTCATTCGATCCCTGGGAAACCCTACATTTCAGCAGGATAATGCACGACCGCATGTTGCAGGTCCTGTACGGGCCTTTCTGGATACAGAAAATGTTCGACTGCTGCCCCGGCCAGCACATTCTCCACATCTCTCACCAATTGAAAACGTCTGGTCAATGGTGGCCGAGCAACTAGCTCGTCACAATATGCCAGCCACTACTCTTGATGAACTGTGGTATCGTGTTGAATCTGCATGGGCAGCTGTACCTGTACACGCCTTCCAAGCTCTGTTTGACTCAATGCCCAGGCGTATCAAGGCCGTGATTACGGCCAGAGGTGGTTGTTCCGGGTACTGATTCCTCAGGATCTATGCACCCAAATTGCGTGAAAATGTAATCACTTATCAGTTCTAGTATAAATATGTTTGTCCAATGAATACCCATTTATCATCTGCATTTCTTCTTGGTGTAGCAATTTTAATGGCAAAAGTGTAGTACCCGGCATTCTGTACCACCAAATGATAGTAATAAGGACCGTTGCACGATAGCTGTAATAGATCGAAAACTACTTGTTCCTATTATCGATTGATGGAGTCCAGGTCTTGTTCCAACAACAGTCCCACACAAGGCAACTGGCTTCGCCGTCACTGCTCGGAGCTCCTCACGGAAGAGACTCATTATCCCACTTTCATTCGCCGGCGCCGTACGTCAGGCTGCGCGGCAGTGCGACCACGTGTTGCGGGCCCCGGCAGTCCGTCTGCGGGCGCCGGCGATGCCCCTGTCCAGATAGGCGCGCCTCTCCGCCCCGAGCCTCTGAGACTCGTGACGCGCATGCGCATTTGCCCGCTAAACTGGAGCGCAGCCTGACCGGCGGGCGGGCGTCCATCAGGCGGCGAGCGGCGTGGCGGAGCCGCCACCTCGCATCGGCTGTCCGCCGCCATCCCGCAGAGCAGATGCTCGCAGATAGCGCGCGCAGCGGTAGGCCACCGCCGCGAGCCAATGGTGCGCGCACGCCGTTGCGTGGCCGTATATGGCCGGCTCGCATCTCGTCCGGCAGATGCGCACCTCGCTTTCGCCGCGTCTGCCAATTACCTTGGTCACTCCTCGGCTGGACAGTCCGTTATACTGACAATGTAGAAGTTTAGTGCCATTAGCGGGACTATTGCGCTTTTGCTCCAGCTTCGTTACGCCTGCACACTTGCTTTCAAAGTACTGGCTGATCCACCAGCTTCAGGTTACACTTTCTCCTCCATGGGCTATATTTTACATCTCCACTTACGCCGTTAACAATGAGTAAATGACGCAGTGCAGAGGTGTTCAACTTCTTTGAGTCCGCGGCTCCACTGACCAAATACGAGGGTCACTCCCAAAGAAATGCACACTATTTTTTTTAAAAACCTATCGTTTATTCTACATCTCTGAAAGTTTTACAGTGTGTAGATACATCCTTTAGGAACATTTTTATTTCTCCACATAATTTCCATTCCTCTCAACTGCCTTACACCATCTTGGAAACAGTGCAAAATTCTGGAACAACCTGTTGGAGCCACTGTTTGGTAGCGTGCACAAGGGAGTCATCATCTTCAAACCTTGTTCCACGAAATGAGTCTTTCAGTTTTCCAAAGAGATGATAGTCACATGGGGCCAGGTCAGGACTGTAAGGCGGGTGTTTCAGTGTTGTCCATCCAAGTTTTGTGATCGCTTCCACGGTTTTTTGACTGACATGTGGCCTTGCATTGTCGTGCAACAGCAAAACATCCTGCTTTTGCCGATGTGGTCGAACACGACTCAGTCGAGCTTGAAGTTTCTTCAATGTTGTCACATATGCATCTGAACTTATGGTGGTTCCACGTGGCATGACGTCCAAAACCAAGAGTTCCTGGGAATCGAAAAACACCGTAGCCACAACTTTTCCAGCAGAAGGTGTTGTTTTGAATTTTTTTTTTCTTGGGTGATTTTCCATGATGCCACTCCGTTGATTGCCTGTACGTATCTGGTGAAAAATGATGGAGCCATGTTTCATCACCTGTCACAATTCTTCCAAGAAATTCATCTCCACCATTCACGTACTGTTCCAAAATTCGCTGCATACCGTTTTTCTTGTTTCTTTGTTACCCACCGTCAACATCCTAGGAACCCACCTGGCACAAACCTTTTTTAATGCCAACACTTTCAGTATTCTGCAAACACATCCTTCCCCTATCCCAACGTAGCGTGACAATTCGTTCACTGTGATGCGTCTGTCAACAGTCACCAATTCTCAGCACATTGTCTGGAGTGTGTGCAGTACGAGGCCTGCCACTGCGAGGACAATCCTCAATATTGCCGTGCCCGCTTTCATCACGTAACCTGCTTGCCCACCGACTAACTGTACTGCTATCGACAACAGCATCGCCTTACACCCTTTTCAACCTCTTGTGGATGTTTCCCACTGTCTCGTTTTCACAGCACGGGAATTCTATGACAGCACGTTGCTTCTGACGAACGTCAAGTGTAGCAGCCATCTTGAAGACATGTTGTGACGGCCCAATTCATGGGAACAGGTTGAACTAAGTTTGAAAACAAGCGGGAAAGGATGTATCTACACAATGTAAAAATTTCACACATGCAGAATGAAAACTGTATTTTCACAAAAATAGTGTGCATTTCTTTTGGAGTGACCCTAGTATGTTGCTCCCGTGGATCCCCTTTACGATACCCTTGTAAGTAGGCTGTTTAGGTTTTTTTCATTGGTAACGCCACCTCTGTATGAAAATCACTGGCTGTGCTGTGGGCAGTCTGTGTCTGCTTTGCATTGTTGTAATACTCGCCATTGTAGTGTTAGGCAGCTGGCTGTGAACAGCGCGTAGCGTTGCGCAGTTGGAGGTGAGCCGCCAGCAGTGGTGAATGTGGGGAGAGAGATGGCGGAGATTTGTAATTTGTCATGAACTGATATATATATTAAGACTTGTGATGATATTAAGGTAAATACATTGTTTGTTCTCTATTAATATCTTTCATTTGCTAACTATCCCTATCAGTAGTTAGTGCCTTCCATAGTTCGAATCTTTTATTTAGCTGGCAGTAGTGGCGCTCGCTGTATTGCAGTAGCTTGAGCAGCGAAGATTTTTGTGAGGTAAGTGATTTGTGAGAGGTATAGTTTAATGTTAATCAGGGCCATTCTTTTGCAGGGATCTTTGATAGTCAGATTGCGTTGCGCTAAAAATATTGTGTGTCAGTTTAAGCACAGTCATGCATAAATTGTTCAAAGGGGAAGTTTCACCCTGTAAAAACTGAAATAATTAATTTAAAAAATTACGAATCTAATCCTACTCACATCAATTCGACACTTTAGCTTGCTGCTTGTTACTTAACTTGTCAAAGTTTGGCACCAAGTCAGATACAGGTACCCTCATTTCCTTCTCCACACAGAATCTCCGTCTGTACTTGGTTTTAATGACAGCCACTGCCGATAGGTTGTTGCAAAAGAAATTAACACCTTCAGTGCTTTCTTATTCTTCTTACCTAACACCAAAATCTCGGCCATGTCGACAAAGAATCTGAATTAAGTTCTATCTGGTGTTCCTCTTCTGGAGTACTGAATTCAGAAAAAAAATCATTATTGAAGGAATTTTGAACCCACTGAAACCTATCACAGTTTTCAGGAACGTAATTTTCGAAATGAACATGATGATCAGAAAAAGTCTTTCAACTATGGGCCAAAAATTTACAGTAGGCTTTGTGTCATAGTGATGACATGAACCATGGCCCTTCCCGGTGGTGGGGAGGTTTGCGTGCCTCAACGATACAGATAGCCGTACCGTAGGTGCAACCACAACTGAGGGGTATCTGTTGAGAGGCCAGACAAACGTGTGGTTCCTGAAGAGGGGCAGCAGCCTTTTCAGTAGTTGCAGGGGCAACAGTCTGGATGATTGGCTGATCTGGCCCTGTAACACTAACCAAAACGGCCTTGCTGTTTTGGTACTGCTAACGGCTGAAAGCAAGGGGAAACTACAGCCGTAATTTTACTGTATGATTACGTTTCTAGCATTTGTAGACTTAGACAAAGCTTTTGACAGTGTTGACTGGAATACTCTCTTTCAAATTCTGAAGGTGGCAGGGCTAAAATACAGGAAGCGAAAGGCTATTTACAATTTGTACAGAAAGCAGATGGCAGTTATAAGAGTCTAGGGACATGAAAGGGAAGCAGTGGTTGGGAAGGGAGTGAGACAGGGTTGTAGCCTCTCCTCGATGTTATTCAATCTGTATATTGCGCAAGCAGTAAAGGAAACGAAAGAAAAGTTCGGAGTAGGTATTAAAAATGATGTAGAAGAAATAAAAACTTAGAGGTTCGCCGACGACATTGTAATTCTGTCAGAGACAGCAAAGGACTTGGAAGAGCAGTTGAACGGAATGGACAGTGTCTTGAAAGGAGGGTATAAGATGAACATCAACAAAAGCAAAACGAGGATAATGGAATGTAGTCGAATTAAGTCGGGTGATACTGCGGGAATTAGATTAGGAAATGAGACACTTAAAGTAGTAAAGGAGTTTTGCTGTTTGGGGAGCAAAGTAACTGATGATGGTCGAAGTAGTGAGGATATAAAATGGCAAGGAAAGCGTTTCTGAAGAAGAGAAATTTGTTAACATCGAATATTGATTTAAGTGTGAGGAAATCGTTTCTGAAAGTATTTGTATGGAGTGTAGCCATGTATAGAAGTGAAACATGGACGATAAATAGTTTAGACAAGAAGAGAAAGAAGCTTTCGAAATGTGGTGCTACGGAAGAATGCTGAAGATTAGGTGGGTAGATCCCATAACTAATGGGGAGGTATTGAATAGAACTCTGGAGAAGACGTGTTGGTGGCACAACTTGACTAGAAGAAGGGATCGGTTGGTAGGACATGTTCTGAGGCATCAAGAGATCACCAATTTAGTATTGGAGGGCAGAATGGAGGGTAAAAATCGTAGAGGGAGACCAAGGGATGAATACACTAAGCAGATTCAGAAGGATGTATGCTGCAGTAGGTACTGGGAGATGAAGAGGCTTGCACAGGATAGAGTAGCATGGAGAGCTGCATCAAACCAGTCTCAGGACTGAAGACCACAACAAGAACAACTGAAACATATTAAGTAATTAATTTCACATCAGTCGTTCTTATCTCACTTTCAACGAAGCAAATAGGCAGAAATTTTGTCAATGGGCTGCTTGAAATGAGTTTCACTTCCTTACAGAAACCTATTGAGCAAGTTTAATTTCTGAAATACATCACATCACATAAGTGAAAAGTGGAGCACTGCTTTTTATGGTAGTGAAACATGGTCTGTGGGAAAACCGGAAGAGAGGAGAATCGAAGCATTTGAGATGTGGTGCTACAGACGAATGGTGAAAATTAGAGCTGATAAGGTAAGGAATGAGTAGGTTCTGAACAGAATCAGAGAGGAAAGGAATATGTGGGAAACACTGACAAGGAGAAGGGAGAGGATGATAGGGCATCTGTTAAGACATCAGTGAATCACTTCCATGGTACTAGAGGGAGCTGTTGAGGGCAAAAACTGTAGAGCAAGACAGAAGAGAATGGAATATATCCAGAAAATAATTGAGGATGTAGGTAGCAAGTGCCATTCTGAGACGAAGAATTTGGCACGGGATAGGGATACTGATGTCTTTAAAAAAATGTAGGGAAAGACTCCTAGCCTTATTCCAAAATTGCGCTATAAAACGTTTCCCCTGGAAAGCCAACGAGTGAGTGTTGTTATAAAATATATCATCTATCTATACAATCTAGCTTTCTTAGGACGAGTTTTAATGATTTAGCACGTTTATAATAGTTTGCAGCACTTGACTCAGATTAGCACTTTAATGTTGTGAATGAAGCAACTGCTTCTCTATGAGTAATGCAATGGGTCCGCATATTATCAGGACCTTTACTGCGGATAAGTGCTTGTAGAACACTGTAACGCCCAGACTGGATCGTGCACCATCGGTACACATACTAACAAGTGGGGCCAGTTAATCTGATTTTATGTCATGAGGTTCTCAACTATTTCAAAGAAATCTGTGCCTCTCGTACTTTCATTTATTTCCTTACTAAAAGATCTTCCATCATTTCGTTACTTTCTTCAACAAAAAATCGCACATAGCAAATTAAACGAGCTTATCTATTTTTGTCACTGGGGTCATCAAGCAGAAGGCCAAAATACATCTCTCTAATTTTTTCCATAATTTGTTCAAATAGATTCTCCCCTAAATCATGAATTCGACAACTAATTCTAACCCCAGACAAAGACATGGGCAAAAGCTGTTTTGCCGTAGACTCTCCAGACATAATGGTCACCATGCCAGTAGCACACTGAAGAATGTCAGGCAATCTCAAACGTAGAATTAGTTATTGTGGAACTCAATTGGCTTTCTTACAGTGTCCTGTTCGGTAAGTTACACTATAGGACGCCAGACGTCGAGATTTTCGCTTGCCTCGAAAATGATTTTTGTTCCTTCATTTGACTCAGTTTGCTAGAAAAACATTCTCTCAGTTTGGCCACGTCATTTTATAAACACTTTCTAAAGGACGTTTTAATTTGCTAGGAACATTCAAGAGGTAGTACACACGGTGGACACTGCCCGTTGTTCATAACAGTGCACTTAAAAGCAAAATTTAAGTAGCAAACCAAAATTTAAGTAGCTGTTTTTCTATTTTCTATAGTTGAGTTTCCCAGTTTAATTACCACTTCCCCTGTTATCCCTAGCATGTGTTCATTTTTACTTCAACTTGACACATGTAAATACTTTTCCATAGTTTGTCTTATTTATCAGCTGCATACAGAAGTCACATTATAATAATAAAAAAAAAAACAACTGGAAAGTCAACAGGCACTGCTGGTGCTCAGTGCAAGGAGCGATAGTTGAGCTTCAGAATTATGACTGCTAATGCAGGCTGGACAACATCTAAAAAGGCTACACGTGCTGCCATCAGAAATAGAATTTCCGACTACTGTCTTCTTTACCACTAACTAAGAAAGAAATCCGCGGCGTCCCACACGGTCCTTGATGGCGCCCAAGGCCACAGCGGCGCTTAGGCCGAATGCCACCACCGTAGCTGTACTTACGGGGGTCATTTTGTGAGCCAACTCAGTGGCACTAGCGCATGGTACGATTAAGACCAAAATTTAACAGCACACGGTCCAGTACATTCATGTGAACACAGTCAATGTTTGACGTCAACATGTAATAACCATTCAGAAACGGCAAGTAGCAGCACTATCAGTGGAAGGTGTATAAAACGTGTTGGGGGATGCGAAGTCATTGTCGTCATGAGGAACGGAGCGACTTATCTGACGTCCAAAAGGACATGACCATTGGCTTTGGCCGGCCGCTGTGACCGAGCGGTTCCAGGCGCTTCGGAAACGCGCTGCTGTTACGTTCGCACGTTCGAATCGTGCCTCGGGCATGGATGTGTGTGATGTTCAAAAATGTTCAAATGTGTGTGAAATCTTATGGGACTTAACTGCTAAGGTCATTAGTAACTAAGCTTACACACTACTTAACCTAAACCATCCTATGGACAAACACACACACCCATGCCCGAGGGAGGATTCGAACCTCCGCCGGGACCAGCCGCACAGTCCACGACTGCAGCGCCTGAGACCGCTCGGCTAATCCCGCGCGGCTGTGTGTGATGAACTTGGTTTGGTTTAAGTAATTCTAAGTCTAGGGGACTGATGACCTCAGATGTTAAGTTCCATTGTGCTTAGAGCCATTTTGAACCATTGGCTTTCGGCTCAAGGCTGGAAGCATTTCCAAAGTGTCTAAGTTTGTAAACTGTTTGGGTGCCGCCCTTGTTGAAGTATACCGCGCACGGCTAAATGATGCTATCCAGAACCGGTGCTGAGGTGACTGTGGTGCCCCACGAACCATAGGGCACAGGGATAAACGACGGCTGCCGAGATGTGGAATAGACATGAAACATTTGAGAAACTGATCGCCAAGATGAAGGAAAAGGCTACCAACAGTGTCTCCTCAAAGATCGTTTAGCGGTCGTTGCTGCGTATCGGCCTCCGCTGCAGGAACCCGGTGCATGCACCCATGCTGACTGCTGCTCAGCGGCGACGAAGGCTGGAATTAGAACGCCAATATAGCCACCAGACGTCCACTGAGTGGAGACAGGTAATCTTCCTAGTTGAATCAAGTCTTATGCTCCATTGGACAGAAAGCCGTCGGCGTGTGCGGACCTGCAACAATCGCTGGAATAGCATTATGGTTTGCGTAATGTTTTCATGGCATTCTCTGGGTAAAGTCGTCCTTCTGGAAGACACAGTGGATTAACACAAGTATGTATCTATCGTTTGTGCCCCTGTCCACCCCTGAATGCAGCTTGTTTTTTCCTCGAGACTACGGCATCTATCAGCAAGACAGCGCAATTTGTGACACAGCTCGCACTGTACGTGCGTGGTTCGAAGATCACCAGGGTGAGTTTACCGTAGTCCCCTGGCCACCCGACTCAACGAAATTAAACCCAATCGAGAGCATGTGGTACCGCCTCGATCGGATCTTTCTTGCCATGGATCCTCTACCGAGAAAACCACTACAGCTGGCCGCCATACTGGCATGGCTTCACAACCCTGTAGGTACATTCCAAAACGTCATTGACTCTCTTGCTGCAGGTCTGAGCTTCAAAAGCTCATTACTCAGGCTTTTGACAGGTCGTCGCTTTAATGTTACTGCGTCGTCTATCAAAAATGATGATGAAAGATAAAGATGGGAAGGGGAAGACGAACTGAAACTTAGTATAAATGTCACGTCTAGTCCTGCAGGAGGCAGGCCTCCTATTATAATAATTAGTAGTTTTGCATTCAGGCTGACTGGGGCGCTAGGGTAAAAGCTAAACATCCGGCAAGGAATGATTTTATTGCTCATATGACGCGTTTCGAAAAATATCCATCATCAAGTATCCAGGAGCGATTTCTGCACGTGGATATGGCTTTTGAAGTTGTTTCGCAGACAACCTTCACGATATGAGGATGTGTGGTTTGTTATTTCGGTGGTTACAGTATCGATTAATATGTACAAAAGACTTGGCAGTATGAGCCAGCTAATCAGTGCGACGTTGTACCCGTCCTGACCTGGATTCATGCACTAAATAAATTGGGAATGGTGCCAGAAAACCTATCTTCTTCTGAGGGCTGCAGGACCAGAAGTGTTGTAACTGGTCCTCGATATCCAGGATATCAGGATATCCTGGATACTGACAGTAGGACAAGGCGTACATCCTAGCTGGTCCCAGACATGTTCTATCGGGAACAAATCTGGGAAAGCCGGTGACCCCCGGAGTATCTCAACATCACGCAGACAGCTCGTACAGAGACGAGCATTGCCCTGTTGGAAAGAGCACCACGACAGTGTTGCATCAGAGGTAACATATGAGGGCACTGTATGCTCTCATGTATGACGTATCATTGGACTGTCAGAGTTCCCTCAGTCCCTACTAGCCTCGACCTGAAGTCATGCCCGATGGCTCCCCACATCAAGACGCCAGGTGTAACACAGTTGCCCTCTCCAGGACGTTGGAGGAAAGCGAACTTTCCCTAGGTCACCACCAAGCCGACGTCGGTCATCCAAGGTAGTCCAGAATCTATTGTGGCAGATTTGGAGGAGAAGAAGCTTGTGTTTTGGAGTTAAAGGAAGCCTGCAAGGTAGTTCCTTCCTCTAGTTGCTGCTAGTCTCCGACAAATAGTGCGGGTTGTCACAGGATGTTGCAGCAAGCCCATTAGTTGTTTTCGGATGGCAGGTGGAGATGTGAAAGGATTACATTGTGCTTGGTGCACAGCATTGCGTTGCTTCCTTGTGATGGTCAGTTATGGTCGCCTGGAGCCCTGACGACGATTATGCCTGCTGTGATATTCTTGGCTGTCGCCGCCAGTATTTTATTTTGCTAGAAGTAGGCCTTGATGCACCTTGATACAAGTGAGGTAGCATATGGTCCAAATGTGGAGTGAGGTACAAGCTACAGATGGTACAGTATGTACCAGTCCGGTGAGAGAGTCCGCAAATTGTATTGAAGTGGCTTCTGATTGGTCGGCACGTTCGGGTGCTAGGCGCCAAAACGCCTAACGTCTCTTATTAATTGTTCATATACTTTTCATTGTATTTAATCCAGTTTTAGTACGACAATCTCTCATGGTACGAGTCTGTCGTTTTTGTTTAGTAAATTTCATTGGTTTTGATACACTTAAGAGTAACGATTTTGCAACCGAAGTGCTTCGGACAACTTCGGAGTCGCTTTGGCGCGCCTGAAAGACGAAGTACTTCCGCTGCGCTAGTATGTTTCAGGCGTTCTGGAGGGTGGGACACGTATCTCAATATCGTTCGTTACTTAGATGTGAATATGTAATAGCCACTCTGTTTCGGGTGTTCTTCAGAGCCGGACATGTTGTACTCTATATCGGGCGTAACTTAGTTGTGAATATGTAACACTCACTCTGTCTAGTGCGTACCGGAGAGCCGGACATGTGCATCATATTTCGGAAGTTGGATGGGAAAGTTACCATACAATTAAGAAAGCTATGTGAAGTGCTGTAAAAGACAGTGTAAATGCGTGAATATTTGAATAATAACCGAACAGGATACATTAATGAGAAGTGTCGCCAACCATCGTTGTCAGTACTACAGATCTTGCCCTCTGTAGATACACAGACTAACCTTGGCAAGTGGCACCCAGCAAAAATCACAATCACAGGTTCGAATTGACAGCGTAACAGCCTACGCCGAAAAGGATCCCACGACCGACGAGCTGTCTTCTGCGCTGTGGACGCAACTTTAGAAGACGGCAGGTTGGTACAAACAACAGTGAGAGACTCTTGTTCAATCTCTCCATATCTCTCCATCTTCCAGATCTGACTTATGACTTCCAAAGGGAGACACAGTTTATAGATCCCCCATGATCACATGCATACAAACATCAAGCCACATCACATCTGAATGTCCCAAAAACCTTGATATGGCACCATTCGATCAGCCAGCCAAGTGCAGACAGCCGGCCGAGGTGGCTGAGCGGTTCTAGGCGCTGCAGTCTGGAACCGCGCGACCGCTACGGTCGCAGGTTCGAATTCTGCCTCGGGCATGGATGTGTGTGATGTCCTTAGGTTAGTTAGGTTTAAGTAGTTCTAAGTTCTAGGGGCTGATGACCTTAGAAGTTAAGTGCTCTGAGCCTTTTGAGACAAGTGTAGACACACAATAAAACCCCTTTTAATATCTGTCAGATTGAAATAAAGCCGTCAGATACGAGTATGCAATATCTCCGTGTCCTTCACAGTGATTATTCAACATCTGACGCCGTTCATGCACATTATACACAATACCAGACGTGGTAACAACTCTAAACACGAACAACACTAACGTACTGTCGACTACTGTCACAGAGAAAAGTCACACTTATTGTTTACTTATCAGATGGAGTGTACGTGTATGGAGTAGCTTTGGCACCCAATTATGCCTTCTAGGTACTCAACTTCTTTTTGTTAGGCAGTATATAAGTCCACATAAGTGCACTGTTTTGGGTGTGTGTATGTGTGTGTGTGTGTGTGTGTGCGTGCGTGTGTGTGTGTGTGTGTGTGTGTGTGTGAGTGAGTGTGTTTGAAAGAGAGAGAGAGAGAGAGGGCACAGTCGCTCCAACGCTCGCCTCAAGGCAATACGGAGGCGGCCGAGCACCTGGTAGCAGTGTGCCTCTTGACTAATGGGTTATTACCGCATAAAGGTGCTACTGGCCCGCACCTCACGTCTGAGACCATTTATCAGGCATTGCGCTCTCCGGTAGCCAAAGCGCGATGCTGTCACGAACTCTCTCATCCATTTGTACTGCGTCCGCAACCAAACGGCCCGGTTGTAAATTATGTGTGATGCGGCAGCGGTATGCTAATGGTCGACTACGTAAGAGGTGCAGTATGTTCCTCGAGGCTATATGAAATGTTGAGACACAAATAGGAATATTATACCAATGAATATTATACTGCTTCCTATCAAATATTCTTATGCGTACACAGTCACCACCTTGAAAATTTTGTTTTATGAACTACCACATTGCTGCCAAAATCTGTAGCTCTTACATAAAGGTTCAGTTTTTATTATTACACCATTTGCAGTTGTCAGTCAAGATATTATTTAATTTTTTTTATTGCACACGACGTATTCCGTAACATAATTCCAAATGCAACGCATCTTTAACACTTAAGACGCCAATAATATGGCTTTTGCTGTGTGAGAGCTGCTCCAACAGTCTGGAAATTCGTTGTTTTGTAGTTATAAACTTTCTTTCTCTACTCATGTTTCGTGTCGTATATATACATCAAGAAATACAAAAACAATAGTGACTGTTCTACAGTGTGCGGCTCTTAAAAATAGACATTTTTAAAAGATAATTTATTAAAACAAAATACAAATGAAAATGAAAATTCTTTTACATAAAGGTATCGGTTTGTTTCAGGAGTAACATTACTCGATGTAGCCCTCTTCAGCAGCAATGACCGCCTCCACTGTTCTTCAGCGCGGTCTATATTCGCGAATGCTGCTTCGATAGCGGTGCATAGAGATACGACACCACGATGCCTCGTGTTATCGGTAACTCTTTAGACTACGCTCCAAACACAGTAGTCTAGCGGGCTCAAATCCGGGATATTCGGGGCCCAGAACTCCATTGACTAGAACACGTCAACGTTATATGAGATCCAGTTTTGGACGAAATGGCTCATATGAGATCTTCCTCTGCTATCCACCGCATTGTTCGCTCACTGACATTCAATACTGACGTCAATTTTCTCAGCGATTGCCCTGGTTCCTCCAGAATCAGCGCCTGATCCTTTTCGATGACTGCCGCAGTTCACGACACACGTTTCCTCGTATGAGGTTTCCTCGCTGGATTAGCGGAGCCTTCCCCAGACCTCTTCGAAGCTTTACACTTGGCCACAATATTGTCAACAGTTTATCTCGGGTCCCGAAGAATCGAACTATTTCAGTAGGCGAACGCCCAGGCGAAGTCTTTCGTTAATCGTTGCTCTTCGGTTTTACTCCGCGCTGGGCCATTTTAAGGTTGTGACTGTTTACTAGATGCGTATGGCTTTCAAGAACGCCAATCGCGATCTCTTGTGGAACTACGATGCGACGGGAAATTCAAATTGAAATTTGTCTGGATTTAAGTGCCGTATCCTGTATTAACTAGAAACTCACGTTTGGTAGTAGTCACTTGTACAATTTACATTTGCATGCATAAAACGGAAAGTTAAAAATATATTTTTATGTGGAACGATTCTACTTGTACCTCTTTCCATTACAGAGCAGTGTGGGTAAAAATTTATTGATCCACTGAGAAAGGATCCACTAACGAATGTCGAATAACAATAAACTGATCTCATTTCAAACAGAAATCAAGCGGCATTTGATGTGGAAGAAATTAAGAGGCCGCAGCCCAGAAGCATTGGATTGCTTCATACAACTCTCGGAAGTTAGTCGAACAATGTGTATACCAAACGTACTGCAAATGGTTGATATAACGGATCCCGAAAGATATTTGTTTCATTTAATGTCCTCCTATCCACCAAGGTACCTAAAATACAATTACTATTATAGCTCTGACATTCTTACGTCCAGTTTTCTGACAGCTGGTTGCGTCACGCCGTAACGCTCAGAGCCGCAGTCGGAATCAGAGATGCGAAACACGAGTCAGAGACTACTCTTAAATGTGACAACTATAGTCCGATTAGAATCGTTGATGTCTCTTAATTGCCACATCGGCTGCCGGCTACTGCTCGTTTATATACTGAAGCGCCAAAGAAACTGGTATAGGCATGGGTATTCAAGTACAGAGATATGTGAACAGGCAGAATACGGCGCTGCCGTCGTCAACGTCTGCATGGGACAACAAGTGTCTGGCGCAGGTCTTGGGTCGGTTACTACTCCTGCAATGGCAGGTTATCAAGATTTAAGTGAGTATGAACTTGGTGTTACAGTCGACGCACGAGCGATGGGGCCCAGCATCTCCGAGGTAGCGATGAAGTGGAGATTTTACCGTAGGACCATTTCACGAGTGTACCATGAATATAAGGAATCCGGTAAAGCATCAAACCTCCGACATAGCTGCGGCCGGAAAAAGATCCTGCGAGAAAGTGGCCAACGACGACTGAAGCGAATCTTTCAACGTGACAGAAGTGCAACCCTTCTAAAAATTGCTGCAGATTTCAATCCTGGGTCGTCAACAAGTATCAGCGTGCGAACCATTCAACAAAACATCATCGATATGGGCTTTCGGAGCCGAAGGTCCACTCGTGTACCCTTCGTGACTGCACGACACAAGCTTTACGCCTCGCGTGGACCCGTCAACACCGACATTGAACTGTTGATAATTGGAAACATTTTGCCTGGTCGGACGAGTCTCGTTTAGAATTGGACGATTACCGGTACGGAGACAACCTCATGAATCCGTGAGCCCTGCATGCAGGGGACTGTCCAAGCTTGTGGAGGCTCTGTAATGGAGTAGGGCTGGAGGCTCTGTAATGGTGTGGGGCGGATGCAGTTGGAATGGTATGGGACCCCCGATAGTCTTGATACGACTCTGACAGGTGATATGTACGTAAACATGCTGTCTGATCACCTGCATCCATTCATGTCCATTGTGCATTCCGACAGACTTGGGCAATTCCAGCACGACAATGCGACACCCCACATGTCCAGAATAGCTACAGAGTGGCTCTAGGATTATTCTTCTGAGTTGAAAGACTTCCGCTGCCCACCAAACTTCCCAGACAAGAACATTACTGAGGATATCTGGGATGCCTTGCAACGTGCTCTTCAGAAGAGACATCTACCTCCTCGTACTCTTACGGATTTAAGGACAGCACAGCAGGATACATGGTATCAGTTCCTTGCAGTACTACTTCAGACGTTAGTCGAGTCCATGCCACGTCGTGTTGCAACACTTATGCTTGCTCACGGGTGCCCTACACGATGTTAGACAAGTGTACCAGTTTCTTTGGTTCTTCAGTGCAGGTGACGCACATCCACGGCGGGGTACTTCAGAAATGCTGATATGTCACGTGGAGCAATGTCTGAACTGGCCGCTGTGAGGCTGTCACAAATGCGAGATGCTCTGTCGACAGTTGATTCTGAGTAACCAATGACCGAACTGCGGCAGACGAAGCGTTTTGTCTAACCTGACGTGATGTGCAATTTATCCGAAAAAACGACGATCGACAATATGCAGCAGAACTAAATTCACAATAGTTTTGTTCGCGACGATTAAAAACTAACCTCTTCAGCAAAATCAAGACAGAAAAATTTCACTTTCAGCGCTAAAACCAAACTATAGTATCTTGCTGTCATTGTTTGTCTAAAATTATCCTGATACAGGCTGTACGAGCTGCCGTGTTACTAACCGATGAGCTGGCCTCTGTGGCACTTGGTTGCAAATTATAGGCAGAACAGGTAGATTGCAAACGGAAAAAAATAACGACAGGAGGAGAAATTAGAGTAAATGAAAAAGTTACTACGATGATGAAAATGATGCAGCAAAGAATCAGAGAAATTTCATTTAAATCAATTAATTGAATAAAAATAATAATGATTTAATTAGATTTAGAAATGAAATCTATAATTTTTGTTAGACTTTTGCTTCTTATGTGGCCAGACAGTATTTCACACCGTTATCGTGCGGTGAACACGCCCTCTGGAGCTGACGCATGTGACGCCAAGCAGTAGATGGGGGCGGGAGCTGTGAGAGGAAGGAGTCTGATTCTTATGGCCAAGAGGGCAACGTCTCTTCTGTAGGAACCTAACGTATGAGTTCAGTAACGTGTTCAGTACAAGCGGAACTTTTATTTCCAGCTATCGCGACAAATATTCAAATTTTTTGAAGTTTGTATTTAAAAACTCTAGAACTTCATAAAGCGCTCATGGAGCGCGATATACATTATGTGAAACATGGCTGCGAAGATTAAAAAGGAATGTTTATTGGAGGACTTTGGTCAATTTTTTACACTGCTCCATCTACCAGGTAATATTAGAAAGGTTCGCAAGCCTCACATAAACTCATGAGAAAATGGTTCAAATGGCTCTGGGCACTATGGGAGGTCATTAAAAAGGTTCACAAGCCTCACATAAACTCATGAGAAAATGGTTCAAATGGCTCTGAGCACTATGGTAGGTCATCACTCCACCAGAACTTAGAACTACTTAAATGTAACTAACCTAAGGACATCACACACATCCATGCCCGAGGCAGGATTTGAACCTGCAACTGTAGCAGTCTCGTGGTTCCGGACTGAGGCGCCTAGAATCGCGCGGCCACCGCGGCCAGCAAAAGTCGCGAGACATGGATAAAATTATCGGTGCTCCAAAACCATGGACTAACCTCGTAACATAGTTTGATGAAACTTGGACCATGAATAGAAAGAAATGGTACAGCATAGCACGTAGGCTAACTGAATGAAACGCACATTGAGTCGAACAGAAATGACACTTTTATCCAAATACAGTAATTACACAGAAGTCACTGCATTTATGATGGTCCTCTGGATATTACAAAAGGCGGGACATGTTTTTCAATAGAGTGTGTGATCAGCAGGGACAGCAGTGCAGTCTGTGCAACGTGATATCCTACTGGCAACAAGGTTCGTACGAAGTTTTAAAGTCAGCGGTGTTTGTGCATGTGCACGTGCTGCAAACCGTCCCCTCAACGCATCCCGTACGTGATCGGTGGGATTTAAGCCCGGCACACCAGTGAATTCTCCGAATACCCTCTCGTTCCAAGAGCTCCTCCGCCCAGGCAGTAGATGTGGTGAAGCACTGCCATCCACAAAACTGAAGACACCGCCGTATGGACCCATGAAAAGACGCACTCGGGAAAGGAGTACTGGGTCACAATAATTCTGACCGGAGAGTGAACTGAGTGCATTATGTCTTCCAGCCTCTCGGCATATGAGAATAAGTCCAGTACAGTCGAACAGGGTTATTCAACACGCAGCTTGGGTTGTGGCTAAGCTATGCCTCCGAAATATCCTTTCTTCCTGTTATGGAAGAGAGTTTCTCTGAAGTTTTGACAGTAGCAAACTTTAACAATAGGGATAAAAATTACTTCGATAACAAGAGACATATGAAAACGTCATTCAGTTAAAAAGCAGTTTCATAATTGTCACACAATTAAATCAAAGTATATATGACACTACCAGTATTAACGTATTTCTTATCTGTGATACTTTGTAAAAGATTGCTGATAAGAAAAATTAATCAAGCACAGGAAAATACAGAATCATATGAAAGAGTTTAACTAACAGGAATCACGTAGGAGCCCGTCTCATAGTAAGAAGATGCTAAAAGCTGTTCGGAAGCATATCTCGGATTTTTTACATAAGCATTCATTTGTAGATAATAACTCTTGTGCCCCTTTTACAGTTTATTCACTTTTAATGAGTAGCATGTAACTTAAACAAACAACAGGCTTACCCTTCATTCAGCTACACATTGCATAGGCAAATTAGAACAACAATCAATTAACAGTCGCATGAAAATAATGATTTTTTGTTGTAAATCGTATGTTTATATATATACGAAGGAAAGTACATCATCAAAACAATGCATTATACGTCATGACCAGCCTCATGTGTCTTGTGTAATTTGATATAGGATACTAAACTGGTTGAAAACTTTTAGAAGAAAGTAACATGAATGAAAACGTGAACAACTACGAAAAGTAGTGAGAATACAGTAATATAAATAGAAGGTAGCTTCCTTGTATTTGCATATGACAGAGAACATTGAAGATTAATCGATATGTCTGCAGAAAGTAGCTCAGTGTCTACGTGAATGGTAGACGTAAAAACTCTGTAAGTGTAATAAGGTTGAGATTAACAACAATACAGCAGAAATCACCAATGTCTGAGTAGCTGACGTTTTATGGAAAACTGCAGGTATATCTAACTTACTGAAGATTTATGTGGATGGGGGTCTATGTGTGTGTATGTGTGTGTGTGTGTGTGTGTGTGTGTGTCTGTGGAAAAGCTAGGCTGTATAGAGGTAATCTTAACAAAAATCAATGTCCTACAGGGAGTAACTTGATCTCTATGGGAGTAATAAACACAATAGTAGAAATGTAACAGTACAGCTGGTTGGGAATATTAATTCTAACATAAAATAACATACAAATTATCAATTGGCAAAGTAGGCTACTAAGAGGGAAAGTCCACTGTCCGTGTATAAAGTGTCATAGCAACTATATGAAATGTAGACTAAGGTCTGGGTAGATAAGTGATATAGTATTGGACACAAATTACAATAATGTATGGAAACTGTGACATACTTTTATGTGAATATGACAGGAAACATCATATGTTAGTGAATACATCTGTCAGAGGTAGCCCAGTGTCTACATACATGGTAGAAGTAAAAATCAGATATTAGTGAAACATGTTAAGACTAAACAGAAACACTCCAGAAATCATCTGCAAATGTTGTAGTAATCGACAATATCTCATACGCTGGTGGAATACATAATGTTGCCCAATGTTTATTTGAAAGTTACCGAGATCTATATATCCGCAGTATGCAAGGTTTTACAGAGATACACGCAGTATAATCTATACGAACTAACTTCCTATTAAAAGAGTCTAAATAAACTACTAAGGATTGTATGATTATATAGTGCTGTAACACATTTGTATACAAGAAGTGGTTCAATGTCTTTGGGAATAGCGGATATAATGGAAGCAATGAATCAGTGCAACTGGCCATGGTTATTATTTACAATGTAGAAACAGTGAAATTGGCATGTGACTAACTACCAGTGAGATTTTTAGTCATACGACATATTGATATTTTCTCTTCTTATCGTAATAATTTTAATTTCTATTGTTACAGTTTGTAAATTGTTCAGCAGTTTTCTGTTTCTTCCATATTCTACCAATAGAGCCATTTGACAGAATATTGCTGTCTTATAAGCCCTGACACATAACATTGTTTCATGTCTCCACCTGTTATGATATGGGTAGATGGGTAGTTTCCTTGTTGTTCACTAATTCGTTTGTCATGGATAACTTATTCTCTAACACTATACCTTTGAAGCCATGGGTAACTTATTTTGTAAACATTACACATTGGGATTCCACATAATGCCATACTTTCACAGTGTATATAACCTCCAAGTGTAAGTGAGTGAAACTTATATATTGTTTGCTGATGCTACATCTGTAGACCAATGTAATATGTTAGTTGTGAACACACTCTACTCATACAGAGATTATGTGATATAATGCTATTACACAGTGGATGCAACACTAACTCTGGTCTTGGGTAAGAATTATGTAGTCTCATCTTTTCTATTGATATAATGACACACTGTGTCATAATATTTGTTCATGATGTAAAAAATATTTATTCTAAGAGATTTCCATTAATGATTCATCAAGCTGAATAATGAAATTTAGCTATGCAGCTCACACAAAATTATGACGATGTGTTCTACAGTCACTGACAAGTAGAAAATACGAAAAAATCGTCATAATTTATATATATATATATATATATATATATATATATATATATATATATATGTGTGTGTGTGTGTGTGTATATATAATTTTTATCCTGAGGTATGTACTTATGTCATGGAATTATTGCACTGGAAGTTTGTACCATACCGTTTTTATTACATGCAGTTTTCAGTGTAGTTACAGGTCTGAAGATGACTAACAACCTTAGCTCAAACCAACAATCAATAAAAATAATTAATTGTGATCTCTACCAGTAAAGAATTTTTTCTGAATCTAATAAATATACGCAATTACAGCTCACAGATCTCCAATTTGATCATGTGAATTAACAAGAAACATTTCAAAAATCGGGGTATTATAGTTAGTAACAATATATGCTTAGTGGTACATTATCCTAATGAACAATATTTACCTTGTATTTCAGGAATTAAAAATTCTACTTTATTTCAGTGCTTTTAAATAGAAACTGACAATGTGTGTGTGTTTGCAGATGTTAAGGAATTGTAATAACGAAAAATTTGTAAGAAACATAACTAGTTGATTAGTAAATCAAGCACATTTATGGATTGTAATAGTAAATTAATTGAAATAGCTAGACATTATTTGTTTATAAAGTGTATTATTTTGTATAACTTATTGTAGAATGTAACAATACCAGAGAAGGAAATTTGCTACTCACTATATAGCGGAGATGTTGACTCGCGATAGGCACAACAAAAAGATTAAAACAATTATAGCTTTCGGCTATTAAGGCCTTTCCTGTGTTCCTCTTGTTGCTTTACGAACCGCGCTACAAAGGCCTTAATGGCCGAAAGCTATGATTATGTGAATCTATTTGCTGTGCCTATAGTGACTCAGCATCTCTGCTATATGGTGAATAGCAAGTTTCCTTCTCTGGTATTGTTACAGTCCATACTGGATTTTCTATTGTTTGATTATTGTAGAACGTGTATGCCACTTTCAATGTTTTATGCAAAATAATTAAACAAAAACTGTATTGTATTAAATATATAGATGAAAGTATTATATATGTATCTGATAATGTGATTTTTTGTATGTTAGTGAAACAGATATAACATTTTTATTGTGGTAGTAGATGTTTCCTTCTCACGATCCCAGTAGGAGCAGGATCGTCTCAGAATGTGGTGACCCTGTTGTGCTATGTGCACATGTATTTGCCCACTTCCATTTGCTGAGGTGAATGTTCCCTAAAACATTTACCCATCCAAACCTTCACCATGAGACTAGAAGAAAATCTCTCATGTTAGCAACAACAGCTGCAGAACTTCAAATAGGATGTACCCGGAATGAGTAAGACGATTATAACAGGTGAAACGACCATTATTATCAAGTCTGGACACCTCCTATTTCCAAATAAGTAGGACGTAAATACGTATAGTGGCGGCATAGCCCTGCTAGTTCACAACAAGAGTAAATACCTTATAACCAAGACCATGTCCATCTCTGTGGTCCTTGAGTTGAATGCTGCGATCAGCATCCAAATAATTTGTTAATTTGTGCCTATGCTCCTACTTCCACCTCGGCTTATGAAGAGCTAGAAAAATTTCTATGAAGACCTAACATTCGCAAAAAATTCAGAATTTTTATGCCAAGATGGGAGCGAAGTGCTCAGAAGACCACGATTCATTCGAAATTTAGGACCTGTAACGTGAAACCAGACAGGACAAATGGTGTGAATTTCCTTAAAAAGCTGCTTGTACACTGCATGGACACTTTCTACAAGAAAAATCCGAAAGGTAATGGACCTGGAGAAGCACTGACATTATAATTAAAAATGAAATAGATTACGTCTTCACATCGAAGAAATGAATGTTCTCACACGTGTCAGTCATAAATCACTTCAACACAGTCATTGACCATACGCTAGCCGGAAATCACCAACAATATTAGAACGTACTAAAGAAAGTCAGTGCCTCCAAAAACGGAAAAATTCGAAATTCACCCTCGAAACAGAACAGCTTGTAGAAGAAAGAAGGAACACTGACAGAGACTTACCGAAATACAGAGATCTCAACGAAAACGTAAATATGGCAGTCAGAAGAGATCAGAGCAAGCAAAACAGGAGACTGATCGAGGAGATCATGAAATCATAATGAACATGAGAGCCGTTTATCTCAGCCAATCCGAAGTCAAGATAATCGTTCACAAAATTCGGAGTGACCGAGAGGAAATTGTTACTGAAAGACATGACAAGCCAAAGGCTGATGATGAATCGCGAAGATCTGTTATGAACGTGGGACCGGGAGGACTCGAAACTGTAGATAAAATCGAAACGGCTACAGCTCTGAAACAACTCAAGAGTTGTAAGGCGCCATGGAAAGATCAGAGATGCTTAAAATTGGAGGAGCATTCCTCATTCTATTAGATAAATGTTTCGAAGAAGGTAAAGTTCCAGACTCGTGGAAAAATGTAGAAGTCATTCTCCTCTTCAAAACAGATGTCAACATAGACATCGAGGGTTACAGGTCTGTTAGTCTTTTCTCATCGTTTTACGAGCTGCTAACAAAACTCATTACCAACCGTCTGAGTGAGAAATTGGACTTTCACCGGCCATTCGGAAAGGTGGCATTCAGAAAATGTTTCAGTACAACTGACCACAGTCAGGTAGTGCAAATGTATGGAGCGTATCTTCCCCCACTACAGTCTTCCCAGTCTACCAGAAGGCTTCCGACGCCATCTAAACTTGGAAAGTTCTGAGGGCGATGAACAAGTCCCTCATTGACTACACGTAATCCAAACTAAACCGCTACATGAGACTGCCGCTGTGTATGTGCTATAAAGAAAGACTGGATCACTGTAAAGTTTCTCGTAAAAAAAATAAAAAAAGGAAAGAAACACAGTCTCATCTAAATTATTCACAATGTCTCTGGGCATGTCCAATGGACAGAAAGGTACTGACATAGATAGGAAACATATTACCCATCTTCACTTCATCAGGATATGTCACGAAGACAGAAAGGTATCGACATAGACAGGAAATGTTTCAATCATCTTCCATTTGCAAACGATATCATACTCTTCAGCAATGACACAAACGACTCTTCAACAGTTATTCAAAAACTCAAAGATGGTTCCCATGCTGTCGGCCTCCAAATTAACCTTCAAAAGACTAAAACTGTTAGCCCTGTCAATATAACGATCTCCATCGGAAAGCTTACTCTGAATGTAGTAAGGGAATAAATTTGTCTGGGACATAAAATCGAACTTGGGAAATATAACAACTGCAGAGATCACCCAGCCTCTTCTGGATGTTATTCGCGATACTTGGCTACATTCTCTGTATACCGACTAACCACGATAATTAAAAAAGGAAAGTTTGTGACGCACACATCCTCTCAGTGACAACATATGGGCTCAATACAGAGAAACAACAAGCAGAGCAAATCGGCTGCGCGTCTTTCAAAGGGCATTAGAGAGAGCAATGCCTACAGTGAATTTGAAACACAAGATCAGGAACGAAGAGATATGTAGAAGAACGGGGGTCTATAGCGTTGTCAAGTGGACTGCGGGACTGAAATGGCGTTAAAATGGACCGAAACACTAATGCAGTAGTGTCCAGAGGAGTGAAAGAGAAGTATCGAACATCTTCTGGTGAGACAGACATCCAAAACTGGATCCAGACTACCCAGCGAAGATCGACATGCAAATCTTTGCAAGATGCCGATGTCCAGGAGTGGATATCTAGAGGCTGAAGAACAAGAAAAAGACGAATTTTTTGTAGTCGTTGTAGTTGCGTTGATGTAAGGATACATTTCATTTAAGTTATCCTTAGACTGCTGTCACAGTGGTACCAATATCAGTGGATTCCGTCACCGATCGACATCGGCCGAAGCTGAGCGATCTTTTAAATCAGTGCACTAGTATGTGCTCGGTCACAATACAGTTGGTCTCAGGGCCCGAACGTACAGACTCTGGACGAGAGTGGGTCAGACAGAATATTATGACCACCGATCTACTATCGATATAAAGCCGTCTAGGTGATAGCTGCGACACCTGGCGAGGAATGACTGCTAGTCAGACACAAGCACGGTGCGTTAGTATCAGTGAGCGTGCTGTCCGTGAGTAGAATGGGTAAGGCGCACGATCTATTTGACTTCGACCAAGCGCAGATTTTGATGGCACAGAGGCTCACACAGAGGCTGAGCACGAGTATTTCGGAAACTGCACCACTTGTAAGGTGTTCGAGGAGTGCCGTGGTGAGTGTCTTCAGCGCTTGGTGAAACCATGGTGAAAACACATGCAGACGCCGTGCGGTCAGGCGGACACCTCTCATTATAAAGTGGTTCAAATGGCTCTAAGCACTATGGGACTTTACATCTGAGGTCATTAGTCCCCTGGACTTAGAACTACTTTAACCTAACGAACCTAAGGATATCACACACATCCATGCCCGAGAAAGGATCCGAACCTGCGACCGTAGCAGCAGCGTGGTTCTGGACTGAAGCGCCTAGAACCGCACGGCCACAGCGGCCGGCCCTCTGATTATAGATGTTGGGCACTGTAGGCTTGGCAGACTGGTGAAACAGGACAGGCGGTGAACTGTGGTGGAACTAACATCAGACTTTAATCCTGGGTGGAGTACAAGTGTTACTAAACAAACAGTGCACCCAGTACTCGTAACGATAGGCCTCCACAGCCGATAACCCATACCTGTGACAATGTTAAAACCACGACACCGGTAACTACGACTGAAATGGGCCTCTAACCAACAGCACTGGACGCTGGTGCAGTGTCAGAACGTTGCATGGTCCGATGAATCCCGATAATTCCTTCATCATGCCGATGGGAGGGCGCGAATTCGTCGTCTTCCAGGGGACCAGGTCCTTGACACCTCCATACAAGCTGGTGGCGCCTCCATTATGCTCTGGGGAACATTCAGGCAGGCATCCATGGGTCTAGTCATAACGGCCAAGGAGTACCGTAAACTGGTTGAAGACCACGTGCATCACTTAATGTCGATCGTGTTTCCCTACGGCTGTGGCATTTTGCAACAAGATCATGCGCCTTGTCAGAAGGCCAAGAGTGTGATGCAGTGGTACGAGGAACACAGCGCGAGTTCCTATAAATGTGCTGGCCCCCAGCTCGCCAGATCTGAACTCGATCAACCACATCTGGGATGTGACTGAACGTGGCGTCGGAGGTTATCGATACCCTTCCCGGAATTAGCAGGCGTGTGTGCAGATGTGGTGCCACCTACCAAGGCCTCATTTCTCCCATGCCACTATGTGTCGCTGATGTTATCTGTGCCGAGGGTGGACATATCGACTATTAGGTAGGTGGTCATAATAATCTGTTTGATTAATGCAGTTAACCTAAGTGAGAAGGGTGGCGTATATCATGATTAAAGTTAGTGCAGTAGACTTCAATTGGATATGGTAGTTGGGCGTTATATCTTCTTTCTGGCAATTTTGTTCCAATAGTCATATGAGGTGGTTTACAGACGTAGTGTATGTATTTACATATCTGAGTGCTTCTAGTGTTTAGCGTATCTTATTCTAAAATTTATTTATATACTGAATGACAGTCATTGGAGGTTAACTAACGTGCCTGTTTTGGCGAAATTATTTAAAGCTGTGCAGGGTGTTTGCAATACTGTTTTCCAGTATCATTACAAATCATCTCGCTTATGTAACAGCGGGTTTCATTTTATAAATCTGTACTCCAGTAATTGAAGAAAGAGTGTACAGTACTCACACTTTTCGAGACAGGTATGGCTTCTTTACAAGCTTTCGGTGCCTTCTTAATGGCAAAATAAGGAACGCAGAAATCTCTTCCAGGCACATGGGCGTCGTGACACGCACACTACTTCCCTCCCCCCATCATCCTCTGCATGAAGGTTGAAGTAGATCCCAGCCTCCCTAATAGAATAGATTCTAACCTCACCTTACCTGATCCCACCAAAAACTGATAAAGAAGATCGAATGCAATGTGGCCAAGCTGTCGGTCGATGTTATCAGGTGGCGTCAAACGATTGTATCTGCCGACTTTTACTGATGCCACTCTGAATGCAGCCTAACAGGATCTCTCAAGACAATGCGGATGTGTAACGAAACGATACCATCTTAACTGTAATGTAAAACGTTCAAAATTTTTGCGACAAATTTGTGTTTAATTGAACTTTGATATTCTGGTGTCGATTTCAACTTCTCAATGAAGACAGTGCCACTGTTGTAAAATCTGGGAATTTAGAGAATTGAACGCTTTGTTTACGTCTATGGATTATTACTTGTAATAGAATGTAAAATAGATTCTGTTAATTTCAGTTAAAGTGTAAATTACAGATCAGCTCCCAAGGCATTTATATTGTGCTGAACCCACATTAGTAACAACCATCACCATAAGCTGGGAAACCACTGTGTCTTTCCCTTTGGTGCATGTTTTGGATGACGTTTACGTGCTTAGTGGCTTAGGGCAGTACTGAACTGCAGCAGGATTGAGAAGGCTTGTAGGCAATAAGTCACCCACTAGGTGTTCCGAAGAGCATGGTTCAAATATTCTTCTTAATTTCAATAAAGCTCTAATAGGAAGGTTAAGAAAATGATTTGGCAGTAATCTGCAGTGTTATAACTTATCCTAAGAAAATATTTGTCACAAATGCAAATAATTTCTGGTCATAAATTGTGGAAATTTGATTGTGTCATTAGTACATCGAGAAGAATGGCTCTGGATATTTGTCCACACTGACAGAGAAGTTCGTCACCACAAATTATGACTACTCATCTACTCTAAGTCAAGAAATTTTGTGTACTCTCATACCTAGAGTCTATGGGAAAAGTGGGGCATAGTAGTAAAGGCATCTGAATATTGAAATACACTCCTGGAAATGGAAACAAGAACACATTGACACCGGTGTGTCAGACCCACCATACTTGCTCCGGACACTGCGAGAGGGCTGTACAAGCAATGATCACACGCACGGCACAGCGGACACACCAGGAACCGCGGTGTTGGCCGTCGAATGGCGCTAGCTGCGCAGCATTTGTGCACCGCCGCCGTCAGTGTCAGCCAGTTTGCCGTGGCATACGGAGCTCCATCGCAGTCTTTAACACTGGTAGCATGCCGCGACAGCGTGGACGTGAACCGTATGGGCAGTTGACGGACTTTGAGCGAGGGCGTATAGTGGGTATGCGGGAGGCCGGGTGGACGTACCGCCGAATTGCTCAACACGTGGGGCGTGAGGTCTCCACAGTACATCGATGTTGTCGCCAGTGGTCGGCGGAAGGTGCACGTGCCCGTCGACCTGGGACCGGACCGCAGCGACGCACGGATGCACGCCAAGACCGTAGGATCCTACGCAGTGCCGTAGGGGACCGCACCGCCACTTCCCAGCAAATTAGGGACACTGTTGCTCCTGGGGTATCGGCGAGGACCATTCGCAACCGTCTCCATGAAGCTGGGCTACGGTCCCGCACACCGTTAGGCCGTCTTCCGCTCACGCCCCAACATCGTGCAGCCCGCCTCCAGTGGTGTCGCGACAGGCGTGAATGGAGGGACGAATGGAGACGTGTCGTCTTCAGCGATGAGAGTCGCTTCTGCCTTGGTGCCAATGATGGTCGTATGCGTGTTTGGCGCCGTGCAGGTGAGCGCCACAATCAGGACTGCATACGACCGAGGCACACAGGGCCAACACCCGGCATCATGGTGTGGGAGCGATCTCCTACACTGGCCGTACACCACTGGTGATCGTCGAGGGGACACTGAATAGTGCACGGTACATCCAAACCGTCACCGAACCCATCGTTCTACCATTCCTAGACCGGCAAGGGAACTTGCTGTTCCAACAGGACAGTGCACGTCCGCATGTATCCCGTGCCACCCAACGTGCTCTAGAAGGTGTAAGTCAACTACCCTGGCCAGCAAGATCTCCGGATCTGTCCCCCATTGAGCATGTTTGGGACTGGATGAAGCGTCGCCTCACGCGGTCTGCACGTCCAGCACGAACGCTGGTCCAACTGAGGCGCCAGGTGGAAATGGCATGGCAAGCCGTTCCACAGGACTACATCCAGCATCTCTACGATCGTCTCCATGGGAGAATAGCAGCCTGCATTGCTGCGAAAGGTGGATATACACTGTACTAGTGCCGACACTGTGCATGCTCTGTTGCCTGTGTCTATGTGCCTGTGGTTCTGTCAGTGTGATCATGTGATGTATCTGACCCCAGGAATGTGTCAATAAAGTTTCCCCTTCCTGGGACAATGAATTCACGGTGTTCTTATTTCAATTTCCAGGAGTGTATATAACAATAGAGTTCATCAATTCTCAGTAGCTTTCTTTATTGATATACCCACACACCGTTGTAATCCAGTCTTCTGCGTCATTATAAAAACAGTTGATCTGTTGAGGAGCTGCAATAATAAATTTTATTATCTTAAACGAAAAAAAAAAATGAAATCAGCATATGGCATCGTTGGCCAGGAAGCACCGTCCGGGAAAATTCGGCAGCCAAGTGCAAGTCATATTTCAGTCGACGCCACATTGGGCGACTTGCGCACGGGTGATGAAGATGAAAATGTTGAGGAAGACAAAAAAACATCCAGTCCCTGAGCGGAGAAAAATCTCCGACCAGGTCGGGAGTCGAACCCGGGCCCACTTACGTGAGAGGCGAGCACGTTACCACCCATCTAATCAGGCGGACATCATACCTGACACTCTTAATACGTCATTTACGTAACAAAGTACACATTTGTGTTAATATTTAAACATGAGAAAACTAATTTGGAATGGTCGCCGTTTACCTTCTCATAGTTAAATACGAAAATTTATTTCGAATGGTCGCCTTTCATAGTTAAATTCCTTTTGCTGTCATTTTTCAACATATATCGTGAATAATTTCTGATAATTACTTCAAGAAAATTTTTCAAACATAGTAGCTACAAACCTACATAATAAAAGCATTGCCGGCATCCATCTTGATTTCAAGTAACTCTGAAATAATAAGAGAATAGCTTTCATTAAAATATCTGTAAATTACAAATTAATATTCAGGTTTTGTCCCTTCAAGATTGGCGACCGTCTTATTTCATATCTCGTATTTATTTCGGATGGAAATACTACTGGTAGGTTAGCTGCTGCTCACATTCTGGGGCTGAGTAAACGCTTTGTTTGTGTGCCGTGATGGATACAGTACCTTTCCGCCGCTTCCAGTTGCACAAACTTCAATATCCCGGTGGTAGCGAAAGAGTACGTTGGTGGAAAGAGTACGTTGAAGGAGGACTTGTTTGATATCGCGGTGGAAGAAGAAACAAGAGTCGACAGGGAAGAGGTAGGAATACAGTATTAGAATCAGAATTGAAAAGAGCTTTGGACGGCTTAAGATCAAATAAGGCAAAAGGGATAGATAACATTCCATAGGAAGTTTTAAAATCACTGGGAGAAGTAGTAAGAAAACTACTACTCATCTTGGTGTGTGCAGTGACATACCATCAGAATTTTCGAAAAACTTCATCCACGCAATACGGCAGACTGCAAGAGCTGACAACTGCGAGAACCATAGCACAATGTTTAACAGCTCATACATTAAAAATGCTGACAAGAATAATGCTCAAAATAACGGAAAAGAAAATTAAGGATCTGTTATATAACGATGGTTTGGCTTTACGAAGTGTAAAGGCACCAACGAGGCAGTTCTGACGTTGCGTTTGGTAATGAAAGAAAGCCTGAAGAAATATCCCAATACGATCATAGAATTTGTCGACCTCGAAAAAGATTTCGGCAGTGTGAAACGATGCAAGACGTTCGAAATTCTGAGAAAAAGTGGGGAAAGCTATAGAGAAAGACCTGTAATATGTACAAGAATCAAGAGGGAGCAATAAGGTTGGAAGACCAAGAACGAAGTGCTCAGATTAAAAAGGTTTAAGACAAAATAGCCAGTCTCTCGCCCTTACTGTTTAGTCTATGCATCGACAAATCAATGACTGCAATATAAGAAAGGTTTAAAAGCGCTATTAAAATTCAAGGTGGGAGGACATCAACGACAAACTTCGCTGCTGACATTGTTATCGTTAGCAAAAGCAAACAATACTTTGAGGATTTGTTGAATGGAATGAACTGCACAATGAGCACAGAATGTGGACTGAGAGTAAATCGAAGAAAGAGGAAAGCAGAAATGTGAACAGCGAGAAATGTATAAACAGAATTGGGGATCTCGAATTAGACGAAGCTTAGGAATTCTGCTACCCAGGTAGCAAAATAAACCGTTATGAATGCAGGAAAGAAGACGTGGAAAGCAGACTAGCACTGGCAAGAATGGCATTCCTGGCCAAGACGAGTCTACTATTGTCAAACATTGACCTTAGTATGAAAGAAACTCCTGAAAACTTAGGTTTGGAGCACAGCATTGTATGGTAATGAAACATGGACTGTGGGAAAACAGGACAGAAGGGTATCGAAACGTTTGAGATGTGGTCCTACAGAATAATATCGAAAATTTTGCGGTGCGGTAAGAAACGCCACAGAATCAGTGCAAAAATCAATACGTGGAAAACACTTACAGAAAGAACGGAGAGGATGATAGGGCATCTGTTAATACATCAGGGAATACCTTCCATGGTACTAGAGGGAGGTGTACACGGTAAAATCAACAGAGGAAGACAGAGATTGGAATACATCGCAGAAATAATTGAGAACGTAGGTTGCAGGAGCTACTATGAGATAGAAATTAAAATCAGGGGATGTGGCCATCTTGGGAACATTGACGACCAAGTAATAATGATGAAGGAAGTTCCGCAAAAACGTCGACGCATTCAAATAAGGTAAGTGAGCCCGACGACATTGTTCAGTTCGTTTTAGCTGAAATAGCATCAGTTGTGTCATTCTTTAAAGTACGTGTACCTTCCAGCGCCAAAGTAAGATTTTTGAAGGCACGAATAATGCATTGTTCGTATAGGTCACGTGTTCTACGTTGCATTACAGAGAGCGAACAGCTGGATACATGGATAAACCAGTTACAGGATCAAGCTTCTGTGCTCATGGGAAATATTGAGGCGATATCTGCTGCGAATGTAGGGTATAAATTAGAAGTGATTCGAATGAACGCTACTGCATGGGAAACTGAGTACGGTGGGCAGATTGAAGGGAGATTTGTTGACAGGCAGCAAGAGAGCTTCTTAGTAGGGTGCTGGGAAGACCAACGTGGAAGGCCTACAACCAGATGGACAGTTTGAAGCTCTATTTTCCAGTTTGGAGTGAGTCATTTACGCGAAGAAAGGGGCGGGGGGGGGGGGGAGGAGGGATGAAGCAATAGTGTTGCTACTGACACCCATAATCATATGTTTGGGGCAGAGGGTAGCGAACCATCTTGTGACCGGACCCTCCAAGGAAGTAGTCAGCCGAAGTGGTGTTTATTGGCGCTGTACTCAGTCACCCCTCAGACTTATCTAAGGTCACTGTGGAAAACCAACATTCCGATATTAGGTGAAAAAAAGGTGGGAAGAAAAAAGTGAAGCCCTACCGTTTAAAGGGAAACGTTTTGTACTGTACAGCTAAGGGAAGTAAATGCGAAAAATTAGTTTTACCCCAGAATTGCTTCTTAATAATCAAATATTAGTTTGAGTCACAAGTCGGTGGCTATTTAGGAATATTAAAAATTCAAATGACGTGACGTATCGCGAAGATTTTATCCGTCATGGCATGGGCAAGGGAATTAACAAATATGTACAGTCTTGAAGGTCTGAACATTGAGTAAATCAATGACGAGTACATGGCAAAGATTGCTGGCGTCTGAAATGGCGGTGTCGCCTACGGTTTTACGTAGATTACATTGGTCCTCTGCCGGGTCACGTGTCGGGAACGGGTTCATTCTAGTTTACATGGATGCATTCACCCTGTTTTTCTGGTTATTTCTGACCCGTGATAGGACGGCGAAGACAGTATAAATTGTTTACAGCTCTTGCGTGGTGTCTTTGGGCAAGGCCAGAATTGTCCCTGGTAATGCTGCAGCATTCATATCGAAACTGTTTCGGAGTTTGTGTTCAGAGAGGGGCATTTCACACATAACACAACGCACTACTGCCCTAACCCTTCATTTGTGGAACAGGTCAACCGCATTTTGTGTTCCGCCCTCATAGCACACCACCATGTAGATCCTTTTCGGTGGTACCAGCCGCTTTATTGGTTGACTTTTGTCTTTAATACGGCGGTACGTGAAGCTCGCAGACTCCCGTTAGCCACTATCGGTCAATTAGTGGTCAATCAAACAACCACTGATTGATGCAACGCAGATGCAGGACAATTGGGAGATGTCAAAGTGTAATCTGAACCGTAGTGATGACAGAGACGTTGAGGTATAACATGGGCAAACGTCTGACTCACCTCATACCTGGTGACAGGATCTGGCTGCAGAAATGCCAGGCAGCCATTACCGCGAAAGATAAAAAAATGGGGAAGATACAGCCGAGGTTTACTGGGCTGCTACAGATTATACGCTTTATGACTCCAGTCAACCTGCTGGTCGGAAATCCGCTGGTCATGCGCACATGTCTCATGTTAAACCTCATGTTAACAGAATTTAGTAGCTAAACTGCGTTAATTCACATTTACATTAAAAAGGGGAGGGCATATTCCTGATAACTTGTTGGTAAAATTAAGGTGCCCTACTGCACTGGTGAAATATGAGGAAATACGCTTGTCCCCTTCTTCTTCTTCTTGGTTGTCTCTACAGTCTTTGAAGAACCTTGGCCTCCTGTATCACCTGCCTCCATTCTTCTCTGTCCATCACTTTCCTTCTCCAATTTCTTACTCCCATCGCCTTTAGATTTTCTTCCGTATCGTCCAGCCACCTTTGTCTGGGCCTACCTCTTCTCCTTCTCCCGTCAGGTTTTCCCGTGAAAACTTTCTTGACACACCGAGTTTCTGGCGTTCTGTGTACATGTCCTGACCATCTTATTCTTCTCTACTTAATTTTAACAACAATGTCCATCTGTCCAAAAAGTGTTTGCAGTTCTACATTTGTCGTTACTTCCAGCCATCTTCCTTTCTCACTTCTCCTAAAATTCTTCTCAGTATCTTTCTTTCCCATCTCAGTAACCAGTTCTCCTCCTTTAATGTCAATACCCAGCCTTCTGATTCATATATTACAGTAGGTCTCAATGTGGTCGTGTATAATTTGATTTTTGTATTCCTACCAACATTCCTGGAATTAAATACATTCTGCAAAGCAAAATAGCAACGATTTCCACTCGCTATCCTTTCTTGAATTTCTACTGCTACTTTATTCTCCCCTTGTTATATTAAAATTTGTGTGCTTAAGGAGACATGCTAGCGCTGTAAGGGTTTCTACACAGGCTCTTTTCAATTTAATTCTCTACTGGAGAAGAAAGGAGGACCTTCAGCATTTTGTTTTTACTGTATTTTCCGTGAGGTGATGCCACTAATGTTGTCCCTGTTCCCTAAGCAAGAAGCAGTTACTCCATGAATATGCTCTGGGAGCTGGAAGATCTACTGTGCTGGAGAAGTCACCGTTCCGCAGCTGCCAGTTGCGAAAACTGATCGTCGCAGCGAGGCAATCGGAGGCAGAAGTTCCTTAGCGTCGAGAGGGACGGTCACATTTTGCAGACAGTCCTTTGTGTCCTAACCTATCTCAGCAAAGGGCGTGTTTGAGTGTTGCACTTGTAACCTCCTCCAAGTTTTCCCTTGTCAAACATTTAGTAACGCAATCTTGCCTAAAAGAGGTTGTGTATTTTTAACAGCTACATTTCGAACAGCTCCGAGGTGCGTCCAATAAGTAATGCAACATTTGCCGGCAGTTGTGGCCGAGCGGTTCTAGGCGCTTCAGTGACCGCTATGGTCGCAGGTTCGAATCCTGCCTCGGGCATGGATGTGTGTGTGATGTCCTTAGGTTAGTTAGGTTTAAGTAGTTCTAAGTTCTAGGGGACTGATGACCTTAGGTGTTAAATCCCATAGTGCTCAGAGCCATTTGATTTTAATGCAAAACTTTTGTATCTCGGCAAATTTCGGTTAAAAAAAATGTATTGTTGTGGGATGTCGTGGAATATTTCCGCTTCAGTCTCTATAATTTCATGCATTTCCGATAGGTGGCGGCGCTGTATGTAGCCTTCAAAAGGCGCCTGTAACGGATGTGCGTTCCAAGGAGAGACCTCACTGAGTTCCGTTGGTAGAAAACCGGAGCAGCGCAGATATTCATAGGCACGTGTGGAATATCTACAGAGAAATTGCAGTGAACAAAAGCACGATGAATCATTGGGCGAGGCGCCTGTTATCATCGCAACATGATCACGCAAATCAATCCGAACTCATGCTTGCCAGCCACCGCACACGGCTGTGACGCCTGCAACGTCGGAATGTGCCGACACACTCATTCATGGTGATCGAGGACACAATCAAACACCTTGTCGCCCAACTGGACGTTTATGTTGGTAGTACTGACAAATACGTCCACCAGTTGTGGTACTCAAAAGTGTGTGCCCGCTATGTGCCTGGCCACCGATGAGGAGACCACAAAGAGCAACAGAGGAGCATCTATGCTGAACTGATTGCGGGTTACGAGGCTGATCGAGACCATTTTTCGTCGATCATCGGGGCACGTGATGAAACAGGGACTCACTACTTCGAACCGGGAAAAAAATGGCAATACATAGAGTGACCTAACATCACCTCTCCTCCGCAGAAAGAATTCAAAGCCGCACCCTCAGCCAGTAAAGACATGGTCTTCTGGGACTCTGAACAGGTTACTCCCTTTTACGTCCTCCTGCATGGTGCTAAGATCAAGTGTATTGTGCTACCCTTTGGGAATTGAAGAAAAATTTGAGAGTGTTCGTCGCCACAAAAATGCAAACAAACTTTTTCTCTATGACAACGCAAGGCCTCACACAAGTCTATGCACCCCACAAAACTTCATTGGAATGTTCTACCTCATGCAACCTACAGCCCGGGTCTCGCACTTTCCAATTCGCATTTGTTTGGCACACCGTGGGAAGCAGTACGTGCATGTGGGGAGGTTATTCATGCAGCAAGACGTTGGCTCCGACGTCGAGCAGTGTGGTACCATCCAGACATACGGGCTCTCCTCGTAAGGTGGCGTAACGTCGTAGCTTTGATCGGCGATTATGTTGAAAAATAGCGTTTTGTTGCCGAAGGAGTGGGGAATAATATGGTGTATGAGTATAACCAACCTGCTTTCAGAAAGAAATGTGTTACATTATTTATTGAACGCCCCTCATAGTTACGTCTATCAGTGTGAACTAGTCGCCTTACCTTGACGAAACTTTACACTAGAAACAAGACATGAAACTTGCAGCTCAACTTTTGTTAATGACACTTTGTGATGTGAACTTGTTATGAAATTGGGAAGACATATACCGATAGCAAATTTGACAACTTATAACCGAATTCTGATTCATGCTGAAATTATTGTAAAGCGATATCGTTTAAATTATCCTAGGCGATGGGTGGATATGAGGTTCGGTTCTTCTCGCACTTCACTGCAATGCCTACCTTCGTTATCGTCAGTTTAACTGAGTTATATCCACTGATCAAACTGTAACAGAGTGGCAGAAGAGTGGAAGGGCTGGTTTATTAATCGCTTCCACTGGGCACAATTAAAAGAAGCGCACCTGAAGTAGTTAGACAAAGCGAATACTCTACCAAATAAAAAACAGAAAAGAGAACTGAATATAATTATTGGGTCCTATGACCACCATTCCAAATACTTTAAAATCTGAATGTGATTACCACAACAGGCACTATAACAAGAACAAGAATTTAAATTCGATGATTAGGCACGATGACCATTTTGCCATTAAAACATTTTCAAAAAATTTGAATTTAACTTAAGTGGCATACCAGCCACCTAAAGGCAAGAGGTACCATATATAGCTCCGATAATCTACATCTTCTAAGGCTGGATCTTAATTTATACAGCTACAAACATGGACGTTTCCTTCGGCACCTGTTTGAAAGGAAAAATATAGTCTACATTAGGTTCTTTCTCGGTTGTAGAGAGCAGCCTCACGAGCGCTGTTGACATGTCGCGCAGTAGGGCCCTGTCACACCCCGTAAGCCGTCCAGGTGTCAGTAGAGGTAAGGTCGTTGCTCTCCGTCTGCAGAGGGTGCGGTCTGTTCAGTGCTGACCGTCCCACTCGACACTAAGGAACATTCTATATTTTTTTTATTTTACACGACTACTTCCATAAGACCAAATTGGGGTACAAATCCCGTGGCCATGGAACGGGTCACTTCGTGAAATTACAACATAAAAGTAATAACAGATAAAATAAAATGCTTATGAAACCGAAAAAAGACAAGCCATAAGTATACGTAAACGCAAACAACAATGTACATAGGAATCAGCCTAATTGTTCGAGGAACTCCTTGGCAGAACAGAAGGAGTGACACTTGAGGAAACGTTTCAGCTTCGATTTGAAAGCGCATGAATTGCTGCTAAGATTTTTGAAATTTTCTCGTAACTTATTGAAAACATATGCACACTTTTCTGCACAAGATTCAAGGAAGTGCGATGTAAATAAAAGTTGGATTTCTGCCTAGTACTAATCGAGTGAAACCTACCAATTCTTGGAAATAAGACGATATGTTAAAAGAAACGACGGTAAAGAATATACAGAGTGAGAGGCCACTGTCAGAATATCCAGACTAACGAACAGTTGTCGACAAGAGGTTTAAGAACTTAACAACACTTATTACCTGAACCAACCTTTTCTGAGCTAAAAATGTCCTTTGAGAATGGGAAAAGTTACCCCAGAATATAATACCATACGTCATAAGCGAAGGAAGACAAGCAGAGCAGACTATTTTTCGGATCGAATATCACTTACTTCACATACCTCTCGAATAGTAAAAATGGTGGCATTAAGTCTGAACAAGACCATGAATGGAGGCTTTTCACTACAGTTAACTATCTATCTGAACACCTAATTTGAACTGTTCCGTTTCACTAATGATATGCCGATTCTGTGAAATGAAAAGGTTGGGTTTTGTTGAATTGTGTATTAGAAAATGTAAAAACTGAGTATTATTGTGATTTAGCGTTAATTTATTTTCTACGAGCCATGAACTTACGTCACGAACTGCACTATTTGAAACAGTGCCAATGTTGCACACAAAATCCTTTACTGCGAAGCTGGTGTCATCTGCAAATATAGATATTTTACAGTTACCTGTAATACTAGAGGGCATATAATTTATATAAATAACGAACAGGAGTGGTCCCAACACTGATCCCTGGGGCGCCCCCCATTTGACTGTACCCCACTCAGACCTCACGTCACAGGGGCATTCTCAACACTGCGAGTAATGACCTTTTGCTGTCTTTTATAATGTAAGATGTGAACCAATTGAGAGCTACTCACCGTATTCCATAATGGTCCTGCTTTTGGAGCATTATTTTGTGATCAACACAATTAGAAGGCTTACTTAAATCAAAAAATATGCCTAGCGTTCTAAACCTTCTGTTTAACCCATCCAGTACCTGACAGAGAAAAGAGAATATAGCATTTTCAGTTGTTAAACCACTTGTAAAACCGATCTGTACATTTGACAGCAAATTATGTGAAATAAAATGATCAATTATCCTTACATACACAGCCTTTTCAATAACTTCAGCAATCACTAATGGCATAGTCATAAGTGTAAATTTTCTAAGAGAAACGAAATGTCATGGAGATAGGTTACCGCTAATGGGCTCAGTACGTTAGAAATATAACATTTACTGATAAAATGCTGGATATACCAACCATAAATAACCGTCTTGGGCAGCAGTGTCCGCTGTTTTGTCACGAACTTACGAGACACTAGGTTTTCTGTTGTAACGCATCTTATTACCATTTCAAAGGAAATCAGAAGATGGTCTGTTAACAGCTGAAACCGGTTGTTTAATAAATTTTGGAGTAATGCAGCTGTGTGGAATCATGAGTTTTCAACCTGTCTAACACATCAATACAAATTTTTAAAATAGTTTTGACGAAAAAAATAACATTTCCTACCAAATTTAATGGTAAACAATACTAGTATAGTAATACATACCCTCTTTTGTAACTGTGTATTATCAGTATTTCGTACGTAAAGTTATGTACCCTTCAAAAATTTGATACCTACCGTAAATATTTCAAATATCTTAGCACAGCGTAATTCGTTAAATTCTTTAATATTAACGCTAATTAAATCGGTTTTATGTATAATAAGGCAGACATAATTGATTAGAACTGTAAGTTTCTGATGTGGAGTGTAGATCAGAATACAATAGGTACGTGGCCTTCTTCTAGGTTAAGGGACACTAAATTTATTGTTAATAGAAGTGTTCATACTTTTGACTTCCATGAGTCTTTGTGCATATGTGAATAGGAGGTTCTGATGTCAGTCAAAAATTCCCGAAACACAAAACAATGGCAGACAGTGCTAAATGTTTAGGTCATTGATACTCTGTTCTTCCATGGCAGTGTCATCTGGCCCACTGTAATTCGTGTGTGCGTTACGTTCATTTTCAGGAGATCAGGAGTTCAGCGTCATCTAAAGAGAAGGAAATATCGACACTGCTGCCGGTTAAGACCGAATATCGCACTGGTCTGAGCAATTACATGTATAACATTTGCGGTCTTCGTCCGCTGCTAGCCAAATTGTGCATTCGCTTACAAAACTTTTCACAGTCTAAACTGATTTATGAATATTTCGTCTATCACAGTATTTTGCCTAATATCCTCGTTAACGATCAGCAAAAAACCCGCTCTTGCTCTCATCGAAGCGCATCGAGTGTCGAGTACTCTCGAATAAACGAACCGGATCTAATTTTAAATGGGATCGTCCTTGCATATATCTATCGCTAATAACCAGGCGCACTGAGCACACATAAATGAGAGCAGAAACGTTATGATCGAGAGATAGAGAGCAATATAGCGTTCCGTTGCGGAACTGGAGCTTTGGTAACCGTCGTCAGAGGCAACATCTCTTTTGATAATGTTGCATGGCTACCTTGCTGCCCATCCGGATTAGAACCGGATAATGAAATGCAACATTAACTCAGGCCCGATATTATCTTTGGAGAGCGCCGTGAAAGCCAATATAAAATTTAGGTGTGACGATACTTAAGTTAAAAAGTACTGGTCTGTAAAAATTAAGAACGCATTGCGGAACGAATTACCGAACTTATATTATTCATTCTGTTTTTCGAAACTGTGGTGAGGAAAAAGGATAACATAGTCAAATAATTAAGTTACGTAATCACTAACTTGAGGGCCGGCCGAAGTGGCCGTGCGGTTAAAGGCGCTGCAGTCTGGAACCGCTAGACCGCTACGGTCGCAGGTTCGAATCCTGCCTCGGGCATGGATGTTTGTGATGCCCTTAGGTTAGTTAGTTTTAACTAGTTCTAAGTTCTAGGGAACTAATGACCTCAGCAGTTGAGTCCCATAGTGCTCAGAGCCATTTTAAACTAACTTGAGCAACAGCTGGCAACAAATTGTATCAAAATAACTTTTTTTCGCAGTATCCTAGAAGAAACGTTTGTTAATAGACGTTGTGAAAAGATAAAATATTAAGTGCTCCCTGACATGAAACTCTTTCTTAAAGAAACCATATCGTTGTCCTTGTCTTCATTCCGAATGGTGGCTTGATGCAGCTTTCCACTCTAGTCCATCCTGTGTGAGACCCTTCATCCCTGCATAACTACTGCAACTTAGCTTCAGTTTGCACCTGCTCAGTGTGTTAATCTGTTGTTCCCTCCACAATTTTTAGCTTCTCCCCACACTATTTGCCTCCAATACTGTATTTATGATTCCTTGATGTCAGTCGATCCCTACTTTTAGTAATGTTGTGCCACTAATTTCCTTCCTCTTCAGTTACATTCAGGATCACCTCATTAGTTACAAGATCTACTCATCTAATGTAATAAAATCATGCACCGGATGAAATTCAGGTCCATCGACAGTATTTCAAGGGTTTTTCAGGGATTATTTCAGAGTATTATGTGGTAAGGTACCCGTTTTCTCCGGTGGCCCATTACAGAATGATAATATCTTTCTAAGCCAACGGCCCTGCCACAGTGGTAACAACGGTTCCAGTCAGATCACCGAAGTTAAGCACTAAGCTAGCACTTGGATGGGTGACCATCCGGTCTGCCGAGCGCTGTTGGCAAGCCGGATCCACTCAGCCCTTGTGAGGTAAACTGAGGAGCTACTTGATTGAGAAGTAGCGGCTCCGGTCTCGGAAACTGACATACGGCCGGGAGAGCGGTGTGCTGACAACATGCCCCTCCATATCCGCATCCAGTGACCCCTATGGGCTGAGGATGAAACGGCGGCCGGTCGGTACCTTTGGGCCTTCATGGCCTGTGCGGGAGGAGTTTAGTTTAATATCTTTATAAATTATTAGGTTTGTTATCCAGATTACCTCTCTTTCATAAAAATAACTTAACTCTTTACAACTTGTTTGATTTGTTATTCAAATTCCCTTTTTTTATAAAAATAACTTCAGGAGCAGGGAAGACCGGCTGCTGAGAATGAACCTGAATATAGGAAGAGATAACATTGTTTGTGAACCGTTGGTCATTCGGGAAAAGATCATTCTTCCACCATTACATATTAAACTTGGGCTCACGAAAGAGTTTGTTAAAGCTTTAGACAGGAATGTCTGTTGCTCCAAATATGTTTGTCAGTCATTTCCTGGTCTTAGCACAGAAAAGTTAAAAGTAGGAATTTTTGATGGGTCACAAATCCGTACTCTTATAAACATCGGCGATTTCACAAACCACATGACTGAAGCTGAACTGTAAGTATGGACTAGCTTTGTATCAGGTGTCAAAATTTTATTGGGGAATCACAAAGCTGAAGAATATTCCGAAATAGTAGACAAAATGCTCCAGAATTTCCAGAACGTGGGAGCTAATATGACTGTAAAATTGCATTTTTGCACAGTCGTTCGAATAAATTTTCTGAAAACTTTGGCGATTACAGTGAAGAACAAGGGGAACGGTTTCACTAGGACATCGGGATTATGGAGGAAAGATATCAAGCCCTTTGGGATCGCCATGTGATGGCAGATAACTGTTGGAACTTGCAAAGAGACTGTCTGAACCAAAAACACCGAAGAAAATTCCATACATAACGTCTTTCATAATTCTTATTGACATGTTTCTGTTGTTATGATTGTTTCTATTATTATTTGTAGTATTTATAGCACTCGGTTGGAAATCATAACCTTAAAATAAACGTTTTAAAAATATTCTTCTCTTTCTTATAAATTAATTTCCGGTATAAATGGATTTCCTTTATCTCAAAATGTAGAATCAGTTCAACAAAAATATTATTATTTTCGTATTCAGGAGACCAAAGTTACCTGACACCGATCAATAAATCCCATGACATAGAATCAGTGTCGCCCTGTGTAATGTTTGCACAAACCTTTAATCCCTTCCCTCATCCCCTTTCCGTCTGAATAGTTGCTCGAGTGAGAAACCTTTACACGAAATAGTATGTTTTATGATTGCTGTACACAGTATGTTAGACAACTGTAAGGTAGCTTGCACTTTTTTAACTGTATTTTAACAGATATTTCTAAGAAAATGCTATACATTTTATTCTCAATTCATGTCTTCTATGTATACAATATTTGTATAATGTTTACTTACTTAGAATACTGTCTAACACTGACGTAAAGAATTTCATGTGCATATAAATATGAAACCTTTATGGTGGTTTTTCAACTTTAGCTGTACATAAATGTAGCTCCATGCTATGTCTGGAGTGCGGGACTTCGGCTGGTCGATTTCCAATAATAAAATACCAACAGCCGTTATTTTGGTTTTATTTGTTTGGCAACCAGTTTCGACATTACATTATGTCATCTTCAGGCCTATACAGTGAAGGTTAAAAAAAGAGCAATAAGTATACAGTAAAAAGTCAGAGAGTGTTGTCCTACTGGGATCTGCCTTCTTACCTATTTGATCCTTCCCTGTGCCTTCCCTATTTCAGCACTCAAAGCTACCGGTTGTTCTATTGTAATCTTTTCCCCTTTCAGTCCAGCACTGCCAAATGCTCCTTCTGAAACTCTCAGCAAACTCTGTTCCTTCAATTGTTGTTGTTCCCATCGCTTTAATTTTCTACTTTTTTGGAATTTCTGCCTTTTTGTCTCCAGTTCATTACCAGTAAATTATGGTCAGAATCCACATCTGCGTCTGGAACTGTCTTACAATTTAATGGCTGGTTTCGAAATCTCTGTTTTACTCTTATATGAAATATCTGATATCTTTCTGTGCTCCAACGTCTCTTCCAATCATACAATCGTCTTTCGTTACTCACAAACAAAATGTTGGTGAAAATTTAATTATGGTGTATGCAAAATTCTACCAGGCTGGTTCCCCTTCCATTCCTTTGCCCCTATCCACATTCTCATTTTTCTTCTCTTCATTTGGCTGCTACTGATTGCCGGTCACCCATCAAAGTCAAATTTTGTATCTGAATAGTTCTCTTTTTGACACCATATGTTCTTCCAGTGTCTTCATCATCTGCGGGCCGCCCCCAGTAGCTGACTGGTCAGCGCCACAGAATGTCAGTCCTAAGGGCTCGGGTCCGATTCTCGGCTGGGTCGGAGATTTTCTCCGCTCAGGGACTGGGTGTTATGTAGTATCAATCATCATTATTTCATCCCCATTTACGTGCAAGTCGCCGAAGTGGCGTCAGATCGAAAGACTTGCACCCGGCGAACGGTTTACCCGACGGGAGGCCCTAGCCACATGATATTTTATTTATCATCTATGGGGAAAGTTGGCTGTGGTGGGTGTTGGCTTCGTGTCTACGATAACGCTTTTACCAGCCTGTTCGTAGTAGCTTACTCGCGTTCCTATTCTTATTGATTATTATGCCTGCTTCTGTATTACTCCTGAGTGAATTTGTTTTGATAACTGTGTAATGACCTGACCAGAAGCCGCGTTCATCTTGCCACTGGCTCTGAACCTACTTCAGACTTTCGATTTCCCTTTTAAAATTCTCTGACCTACCTACTCGATTAAGAGATCAACATTCCACGCTCCGATACGGGGAACGTCAATCTTGTTCTTCCTGATGACGACATCCTCTTGAGTAGTTTCCGCCCGAAAATCCAAATGGGGGACTCTTTTACCTCCAAAACCTTTTACTGGAACGGATGCAATCACCATTAATCCATAAATTACAACTACATGCAGTCGGGAAAAAATTAAAAAAAAAAATAAGTTACTGCTGTAGTTTCGCCTTGCTCTTAGCTGTTTGCAGTTCCACCACAGAAAGGTTGCGTTGGATAATGTTATAACGGCAGATCAATCAATGATGCAGGCTACCGTGTCTGTACTTATTGAAAAGGCTGCTGCCCCTTTTCAGGAACCACGAGTTGTTGGAGCTCTCTTCAGATTCCCCTCCGTTGTGGTTGCACATATGATACTGCTATCTGTATCGTTGAGGCACGCAAGACACGCCATCTCGGTGAGCTCCACGGTTTGTGGAGGGCCCAGTGTCATATAATTGATATTCAGGAGTTCAAAATTGAATATATCAACTAATTTCTTGTGACGATATGAGTGGATATTCTGGTAAGGTTAGCGCTGGTACGAGATCACACAAGCGACTTATCTTTTGCGCCCCCCTCCATTCACCCTTTCCCTTCGTACACCTTCAGCTGTGTGAGCTTTCGCTACTAAATCTTGCCAGGGGCACCCCTCATGCCACTCTCAGCTTGGCGCTCGAGGCGGCCGCTACTAATTGTGACACGTCTCGTACCTTAGAGCTGAAGCGCCCCTGGCGCCCCTCCCAGCTTGACACCCCAAATGGCAGTTTGCGCTGTCTGCATCTGGCGAAATAAGTAGATCATACAGTGACGGAAAAATGAATCACAGCGCCAAGAAGCATTTGTCCGACATAAATGAAAGTTGATGAGCGTGTTTCTACATTTAAAAGGTGATGTCAGTTCTACATTCATGCCAGTCCCATCAGAATGACGCTAGTAGAGCCACTATGCGGATGCAAATGTGGTTTACTATAAATACACGCTGTAACTCTCATGAGCGTTAGTTACCTTTGGGACTGGACGTGGTGAGTTGATGTTAGTCAGGAACGCCCTTAAGGTGACAAAGATGTCATTATCAACAGCCCACTGGGTTTTAACGAGGTCTTGTAAGAGAGCTACAAGAAGCTGGATTTCCTTCTGCGATATTGCAGAAAGACCTGTCAGTAATGTCGCCACAGTACGTGATTGCAGGCAACGGTAATCTCGAGAATATACAGTCGCAAGAAGACCGGGCCCCAGACGGCCTCATGGCACTACCGAGGTGGACGACCATCGTATTCGGTGTGGGGCTCCGGCCTGCACCTGCAGCAGCAGTCTGAACAGCAGTTGGTACCACAGTGACTTAACGAACCGTTACAAATCGGTTACTTCAGGGACAGCTCCGAGCCAGGCAACCTGTAGCATGATTCCCACTGACACCAAATTACCACCATTTGCGACTCTAGTGGTCTCAAGAGAGAGTTCATTGGAGGACAGGGTGGACCTTTGCTATATTTTCTGAAGAAAGCTTGTCCTGTCTCAGTGTCAATGACGGCAGTGAATTGATTAGAAGTATGCCAGTCGAGGGCATTCAACCTACCTGTCTGGTCTGGGATGAGATTTCGTATGACGGCAGGAGCACTCCCATGGTTATCCCATGCACCCTGACTGCAAATTTGTACATCAGTTGGTGTTTCGGTCTGTTGTGCTACCATTCATCGCAGCATTCCGACAGGCTAACGCTCGCCCACATACCGCTGTTGTAAACCAATATGCTCTACAGAACGCCGACATGTTGCCTTGGCTTAGTCGATCACTAGATCTGTCATCAATTGATCATACACGAGACGTCATCGGACGACAACTGCAGCTCCATCCACACACAGCATTAACCGTCCCTGTATTGACCGCCAAGTGCAACAGATGCAAAAGATGGTAACTCGGGCTAGTGGCAGTCTAACGAGCGACTAATGATAATCTTGGTGAGGCTACCTAAACAAATGCAAGATCTAAATTTACGTCAAAGCCGGAACCGGCGGTCTAGGCTCCGCCCACAGAATAGTGTGCTTAGAGTGCACGGAACAAGGACGAAGAACTACCACTAAGGTAGAAGACCACCACCCAACCTACAATCAAAAATATCCCTGGTTGAACTTAAAAATGTAAGAAGCTGAAAATAGCAAAATAGTAATTAGAAGTTTAGGACGGCTAATGATACCCGTCTTCCCCAGGTACTCCACTTCTAACATTCTGCGTGGTGTCTGTTTGTTCTATATCGTGTCTCCCTACCACTTTCGCGCAACGACGCTCTGAGCGTGTTTTTTAGGGAATTGACTAGTTTGAACCTGGGACCTGTTGCTGGTAAGGAGACGTCAGACCACACATGACATGTAGAGTTCAGAAGAGTTCAGTGAGACTAGCGATGATATAACCAAATACTTAATGATTTCAGCGTCAGCTCCACTGCACTCCCTGTAAAAGAATCTTAATACTAACTAAATTTAGTGGAAGGGGTTCAAGGCTTTCCTATTTTTAGTTAGCTAGTAAAATAACGTTGAAAAAGCAGTTAAGTTTACCATTGGAAATTTTATTCTACTCACAAAACATTGTTTATAAATTGCACTACTGGTAAAAGGAAATGTTTTAAAACAGGATGGTGAAAACCAACTGCGTTCAACAAAAATATTCCCTGAATGGAAGTTCTACAATGGATCGAAGGATGACCTATGCCATATCACATCTATAATCTAGGTTTAAATTTTCACAAAAGAGAAAAGTACCAAAATGGTCTACAGTGACCCTCAATTATCTTTAATTACTTATCTAACTTGTCGTAAATTACAGTGGCTGATGTGGCTTGTCAATAACTATATAACAGAAAAATCATCGCGTTTCAGATTTTTACTCCAAGTGGCAAATCTGAACACCAGGAGCTTTAATTGACGATCGACACTAGTATTACGCAAAAAGGGGGTGTAACAGATGAGACTTCTGCAGTTCTGAGTGAAGCTTTATGCGCTGTTATGCGGCATCGCGTGCGTTCATTACCTTGTCGGTGTTCGTCAGGGGGTGGCGGCCAGCACAGCTCCGCTCACCTCGCCGTCTCGGAAGAAACTCTCTCCTAACTTCTCCTTACTACAATTTACCGAAGTTGGTTTAAAAAAACTATCTGGCTTTGTTTTCATCTGACCAATCAGGGTCTCAATGTTAACCTTAAGCTCCGCCTACAAAAATTCTGTCAATCCAATGAGAAACGTTATACTTTTCGTGGTGGGGCAATGTTTTTAAAGTTTGCAACGTAACAGAGACGCGAAAAAGTCTCACGCTAAAACTTGCAGCTGGTGTGGTCCTTTTTGTGTTATCGTAAGATCTATACTGTTCTTCTGGAGGGCTCTAGCTTTTAACATGGGCTGGGGGGTGGTCCTGACGTAGCAGAGACGCGAAAAAGTCTCACGCTAAGGCTCTAGCTTTTAACATGGGCTGGGGGTGGTCCTAACGGTTAGTTGGCGACGTGGATGTCCGTCCCTTATGGTAGGGCCTTCTAACTTAACACGGTTCTGCTCGCGGCTTTTTTTCTCGTTTCTCCCCTGGGAACTGCGTCTGTCTCACGGTGGGAAGGTATGACATGCATTTAGGCATTCTTGTGTTAGTCTGTGGTATTCCATTTGCTCAATCGTTACTCGTATTACTTTGATTAATTTAATGTCACGATTTATTCGGAGCTATGTGACATACTACTGGATTTGCTTATCATGTCAGGGTTTTCATGGAAGGTGTTGGATTTGCCTGACACTTTACACCAGGGCCGGCCAGAAATTCTGCACGAGTGCGGTACTCCTGCACATGTGCAACTTCCGGGTCACAGCGTGCACGCCGCAGCGGTCAGCGTTCATGTAGTGCATGTTTCTACGCACAGATGTCGCTTTATTCACTTGCTGGGATACTCTGTACCGGTGCATTCTAGTGCTCTTTCCACAGCCGGCAAGCTAACCATGGGAAGTTATTTCGCGTATTAAACATTTGAAATACTGTCACAGTCTACTCATTGAGACGTCTACTTTTATGTTAACAGTTTAACCAAGTAAGACAAGTAATACAGTTAACAACCGTGGGTTTTTATTAAGGCAGCTTGATCTAGTATTTAAGAAAGAGAGCACTTAGCGACTTCCAACGAACCTTATTCATGATTTCAAATAACATTAAACTAATGCAAGGTTTCCTATAACTAATTCTCGGTGCCCTCAGTTACACCCACATAAGTTCTGTCTCACTGACCTCTGAACAGAATGATAACCGCAGACCTCTCGATGATCACCTATTATTTCAATACCATTATTGCTATATCTTTCATCAGTTACGTCTGAAATCTGCATAATAACCGACAATTAGATGAATGTTATGCTTTATCGACTTCAGTTCAGCGTAGCCCTTCACACATTAAAGAAAAACCCTAAATGTAAGTATACATTGGAACAATCGGTTTAATGACCAACTTTCCTGATAATAATGTAACATGGAGCAGAATGAGGCAATAATGCACAGTTAGTAAACAATAATTTTTAATTACGAAAGGGATAAATCCAAACACGTTTATCACTGGTCATGAGAAATGATAACCGAGTTGATGTGTCTCATCCATTTTCTTAAGGACATTTAATTTTGCTTGCTGTTCTTAACTGTTGAGTACACTACACTCGTCTCTGTGATATGTATTGTAGTGTTTTACAATTGAAAGCTTACGCTGGCCGCCTATTATTCGGCGGCACAGCAAACATTGTGAGTTTTCACCAACGGCTACAAAAAAGAATTGCAGTTCCCTGTCATTTTTAAACGACTGAGAACGTAAACCTCCCGTCCTTTGCTTTTTCACAGTACCTGCCATTTCTCAGTACTTCTCTGTTAAGGTCACGGTTACCAGGGGTAAACGAGACTGGGTATGTTGCGCTCTTGCATGTACCACATAAACAGGGAAGTGAAGCCGCCGCCGTTCATTTAGGACACATGTCTAATAACAGATGTCGCTGTCGCTCGCTGTCGCACACGTGCGCACATGTGCAGCACTTCCGCACGTCTGCACACTGTGCAGCGTTTGGCCGGCCCTGCCTTACACACTCTCTGCTTTTCGCCTCGGTGACACTACGAGAAGCAACACGAGCCCAAATCACTGGAGAATCGCGAGATTTCTCAATGGTGGAGGTTTCTCTACGGAAATTGCAATGCACTCAACTTAAACACGCTGTGGTTTCGACGAGGTCATGCACCATAGTAACACTGCCCTTCGATCCGGCAGTGCATACACGCCGCCAGCGATCCCGACGTGTTGTCGCCTACGAGATCGCCCCAAAGATAGGGCAGCAGAACTACATATCGATAAGCGCCGCTGCTGCCACTAGCGGACAGGCAACGCTTACGAAACCGAGTGGCGCCAGTGAACCCGAGAAGAAGACAAACATCGCAACCATGCCAACTAAACGACACTGTCTGGCAGAAACCTACACACGGCACCAACATGAGCCGGAGCACGGCTCATGAATCTGCAGCAAGAATGAGCTCAATAGGGAGAGATTGCCCAAGTGTAAATGATTTCTAGCGAGCATTTTTGCCAGCCTACTGACCGCACGTCACACAAGATTTGGTACCACATAGCGTTATACGAGCAACCATGACACAAATTAACTAACGTTGTCAGTAAGAGAGGTGTAATCGCAGTTATTATATCAATTAAATTAATCACAGGTAATATTGTATCTCAGAGGTAATATTGTATCTCAGATGGTACTGACGCAAAATTTCATAAGCACAATTCTGGAAGATCAAATCTGCAAAATACATCGCACAACAACAATTACGCAAATAACAATCATCACAGTCACAGTAATCAACATCATATTTCACAATAGCAGAATCTGGAAGGGTAAGCCCAGTGCGACAAAGAGAAATAATTGAAGTCACGTCACCAAATCTACGAGATAATCAATGTTGAGGAAGCAATAAAGCACAATGGCTCGCCCATCCAGCACCAGACAGTGCTGTGGATCACACAAAACACGCCTCTGCCGAAACTTTGAATTTTATGTGTTTAGAAGACATTAGTGACATATTCCTAGAAGAGACTGATGACACGCAAAACTCTGTAGTAGATCCAATAACAGATATTTCAACAGGCAACACTGTTCTTTCCACTGTCCTTGATTCATGTAGCCCTACTTCTGTGGTCAGTGATAGTGCACTCCACAAATTTATGACAACAGCAGATTCCCTCACTTGATCCTAACCTATAAGATTAGAAGCAGATTTTATCAACAAATATAAAGCCGTTTTGAATTTCAGAGACGCCGAAGTACGAATGGAAGTGAAAGATAGGGCAGTTTTCAATTACATTTCTATACTGGATCTCGAAACAAGACGAAGAAATAAATTATGTGTTTTAGTAGATAACGCATCTCAGTTTTCATCAGAGTTCTTTCGTGATAACCAAAGTTGTGCATATACTTTTTTCAATGAAATGGATCAGGAAATCGATATACTGCGTCTCATTCAGGAAAAAATGAGTAGAGGAAAATGCTACTGCGCCGCATGCCAGAGTGACCCCCGTCACTCGGTAGGCAACTTTTGACAAGAATCGGGCGACTTTTGTCACACAACAAACTTCATTTATCACGCAACAAATGGAGCTATTTGTTGCTACGACATGTGCGCAAAAGGAACTGCTGTGAACTGCGAAATTTCATCCAGAATCCGAATAAGAACAAATAACTTCTAACAAAAACCAGTTCTGAAAGGCTACACATGTTATCAGCAATATGTAGTTTGCTTGAGAAGTATTTTTTGGCTTTATAAAGTCATGATAATACAGACACATATGAAATTTTCTACCACTCTTGATGAGACAGACAGGCTATTAAGATGGTAAATGTGTTTCCTGGAAAGAAGGGCAATAGGTGTTTTGATGTTAGATGTTTTTCAGGGTCTATTGGAAAGTAGTGAAATTCTGTTTACTGAAGTTAAATATTTACAATTATAGCTACAAGTTGTTGTTTATGTGGAAATAAGTGTACGAAGACAGAGCAGGGAATTGTTATTTGAAGTGTATATTGAGACTAAGCGAGTATGAGTAATGTTGTTATAGGCTAATGAGATTTGCACTATGTGATCAAAAGAATACGGTCACCGCCAAAAAATACGTTTTTCATATTAGGTGCATTGAGATGCCACCTACTGACAGGTACTCTATATCAGCGACCTCAGTTGTCATTAGACAGTGCAGACTTGGCCGCTCTGCAGAGCTCACGAACTTCGAATGTAGTCAGGTGATTGGATGCCACTTATGTCGTACGTCTGTACGCGAGATTTCCACACTTTTAAACATCCCTAAGTCCACTGCTTCCGATGTGTTAGTGAAGTGGAAACGTGACGGGACACGTACAGCACAAAAGCGTACAGGCCGATCTCGTCTGCTGACTGATAGAGACCGCCGGCAGTTGAAGAGGGTCGTAATGTTAATAAGCAGACATCTATCCAGACCATCACACAGGAATTCCAAACCGCATCAGGATCCCCTGCAGGTACTATGATAGTAAGACGGAAGGTGAGAAAACTTGGATTTCATGGTCGAGAGGCTGCACATGAGCCACACATCACGCCGGTAAATGCCAAACGACGCCTCGCTTGGCGTAAGGAGCGTCAACATTGGATTGAACAGTGGAAAATCATTGTGTGTAGTGACGAAACTAAAAGAAGAAATATACCTAGATAGGATGCTAATTACTGACCATATTAGGTATAATAGAAGACTGACGTTTAACTGACTGCCTAAAGTATACTTGGCTGTGAACCTTGGTTACTGCCTAATCCCTGTTTCTCCTAATTATGTATTTGTGTTCTCCTTATCTGCGTATCTAACCACTATGCTCATGTATATATTTCTTGCATGTGACCACTTTCCTCATGTGTCTCTTTCTACCTTACTCCCTATACTTTTTTGTATTTTGCTGATGAACATGCTACATACTTATGTAAGTAAATTTAGATTTTTCTACAGGTCAATGTGTACACACATAATAGTTGTTTCTTACTGAGCCAATTACTGTACACTGTTTCACAACATGTACTGGTATTTTGTTTCTGCAATTCATTACTGTAAAACCATGAAGCCATATTTTTCTCGCTTTTTTACAGACATAGAAATCCGCTGTTACCATTACACTGCGCGTGCTGTCCATACGTTAACTGTGTAAAATCTTATTACTCCTGTGTTAATATACAAAACTGTATTTTGTAAATGTGACAAATTGTACTGATTGACTAGTCACCACAAATGATTGAGGTTTGACAGGACAGAAGAAATACGTTTACTGATTATATTCTGAAATGTTCTATTATAAATGTTGGTATACTTCATCGATACAAGCTGCAACTGACTTTTATAAGGAACTCTTCGATACCACAAAATGACCTTGAAGTAATCAATGGCTCTACAGTCTGCTTCAATAAAATTACTGCTACGTGTTTTACTGTTCGTGCATGTGTGGAATTGTCAGCTGAGAACTGTATCTAGTATCAGTGAGTCTGCTTCCACATAACTTCCAAGAACAGTGGCATTATTGCAACGAGCTAGAGAAAGTTTTGTCGTTTGTGAAAGGACGCTTTTCTAACTACATTCATCTTGCAAATTACTGCTGCCATATGTGACGGTGCCTCAGAAATGTAGGACTTGTGTGATATATACACTCTCTAACCTACTTCAAGTGTAGATCACCAATACTGCTAACTACAATACCAAATGTCACATATAAACTTTCAAAATAACCCTGTGCAGAACTTTTACATAGAAATCATGAAACATGATAACCACCTGTGGTGAATTCAACTGATACCATCTTCCACATATTCTTGAATTTTGTGAATATTTTTTACGTATATGTAATTAGTCCATATTCGTGTAGAGCTGTTTTTCTCTTTGTATTTGTAACATATTTTCTATGTTCCTATCACAATATTTGGAATTTAGTATTTGTCCCATTCATCTCTCAAGTGATCCTGTGATCCTCGCACAAAGCTCTACTCGGGGAAGGTTGAGGTTGTGTAAGGGGGGGGGGGGGGGGACTCATTTCGATTTTTATAGGTTATCTACATCGACGTAAGCGAGACAGGAAGTTCAGATACTGTTAAACAATCTTAGGTCTTGTTGTGGCACATTCTTTACCTCCGCGCAATCTGATACATCCTTAATTGAAAGAAGGTAGGAGGATGGACGTGTTCAGTAGTACTATGTTGACTTGTTACTGTATCTGTTAGATGAAGAACGATTTATTCTAGAGGACAGCAGGGATGAATATGATGTGTATATTGAAAGGCGAAAAGAAAATAAATTTTGGATATATAATTTTTTTTTCTGAAGAGAAGGAGTTTGACTGTAGACTGCAGCATGCAGCACTGTCCAGCTAATTTGTCGGAATGATTATTGTCAGCTAGTTAACTATGTTCACTTGCTCAGAGCAGAGAGAAAGACCGCCCCACTTCCCTGACTCTTGCACTAACACATCAAATATTGAAGCTGTTTGCTTTTGTTTCGAAATTCTCTATTAACAGAGTATCCCGTTTGAATCGTTGGTCACTTTGTTAAACTTAGTATTGTTCAGACCAATGTTATGAGTGAAGATCAGGCAAAGATTTACTCTGTCTTTTTGAATGTAAACTGCATTCTAAAATCGATGTCGATTTCATGGAAATAGTTGCTTTCCGCATACCACTGCTTAAACAAGGTTTATCAGTATGCATTACCATATTACAGCATGAGGTATGCAACAGTTTCCACGTCGTTTGGAAATGTTGTTTCAAAATACAAATCTAGCTTTGCCGCTGCCTGCTTGCTATTTGTTGCCGTGCTTTCGAGAAATATGTGACAATGTAGTCATGACGCGAGGTTAGTAAAATTTTACTTCATTTGCGCATGTGACAAGTTATATTCACACCAGTTACAGCTCGATTCAACTTAGGTTCTGTTTAGTCAAAGGTTAGCATACGAGCTTAAGTAGGGTAAGAGATTGTGGGTACATCGTTTTGGTAATACGTAGATACGTAGAGTTTTTACAGAATGGGTGGTTAGTTTGGGCTAAATTTCACACAGAAATAAGTGGGAATTTACACCCTGATCCATTTAGAGGGTCCCTGGAGTTGTCAGTCCTGTGGCAGAAATCCAGGCAGTCCTATCCAGCCCCTTCCAGTTTTCCTAAGGGATGCAATTATTCGCTGTACATTCAAATTACCGGCAATTAACAGGTCTATAAGGTATCGCGACTGCTCCAACTGAATTGGGACACTGCAGACTCTCCAACATCTGAACTACGTCTCAGTGGCTCAGTTTCAGTTAAAGACAGCACTTCGAACTTGGTTAGGGAGACAGGTGTCATGATCGACGCTTTCCCTGCTGCCGGTGTCCGCTGTACAGAGCCGCTAGACCTGAAATTAACACGCCGCTTAGTCAAGCAGACGATCGTTGCTAGATCCTGTAAATCCTGTAGAGGCGACAGTATCCCTGTAAGAGTATACTTGAGGCCCATTTGGTATCTCTTGACTCAACAGTTCGCCCACCACAGCCATTCGCGGCAGCTTCCAATTCCTTTACAGCAGTCAGAATGATTTCCAGCTGATTGGCAAGTAATGTATCCTGTGCTCGAAAACAGCATGCACTATGTGTTTGCATTCTGACTGGTTTAGTGCATTCCTGAACACCAAACTAATTTTTCAGGATAAGTTACATAACAAGTATTACATCGTCTCCTTCCGATCTAAAGCAACAACAACAAAATAGTTTATGTTAGATCATGAGAAACCCTGGTATGTAATTAAAAGCTTCTTAAAATACAGATTCATGTCTGGAACTTTTGCAGAGGCAGTATTCACTAATACACTCGCCTAACAATGCCTTTCAGCATGTTAATGTCAACAAATGTCACAATATACATTGCTGTTCACGGGAATACTAAGTCACGCGCTATATGACAGTTACACTATGTGCGAAACAAAATATTACACTGCAGTAGTTAACTTCGTAAGAGATACTTTTAAGTGGCTATTGTTAAATTTCAAACATCTTCTTAGAAGAAACAGGTCACATAACTACTGTCTTTGGAACAAGGGACAAAGATTTATTGAAAACATATTATTGAATACACAGCTGTAAGTTACTGAAATGCGTTGTTGTCGAAGTTTGCAAAATATACAAAGTTACATTACAGTAAAAATACTTCTGTCAAAGTTTGCAGATACCCATTTTTAATTCACAGTTTACTATGAAAAACGTTAGAAAATTTGTGAGGGTTAGAAAATTTCGCAACATTTACTTTCGTTACGTAAATGTATACTTCCAATAAGGGAGATCTATTGATCAGTGGTAATGCTACCAAAATGCCTCAGAAGCACAAATGTAGCTTTCCTGACAGATCAAAACTGTGTGCCGGATCGAGACTTGAACTCGGGAAGAGCAGAAGGGCTTCTGTGAAGTTTGGAAGGTAGGAGACGAGGTACTGGCAGAACTGAAGCTGTGGGAACGGATCGTGAGTCGTGCCTGGGTAGCTCAGTTGGTAGAGCACCTGCCCGCGAAAGGCAATGGTTCCGAATTCGAGTCTCGGCCCGGCACACAGTTTTAATCAGGCAGGAAATTTTAATATCAGCGCACACTCCGCTGCAGAGCGAAAATCTCATTCTGGAGCACAAATGTAGTTTTCAGTTGACAATGTAGCATGAATTTTGCACAGTACACAGTATACACAGTATATCACAATACACAGTCAAAGAAAGATTTAGGAACAACTGCATAAACTGTATGTAACCTCCGGACACACTTCGAAGTTAGTGCAATTGATCGTGAATACGTGCACCTAAAATTCGGATAAAGCATCATTTCCGAAGAATATAAGGGGAAGAATGTGGGAAAACTGTTCGTTATTATGAGATGTAGATAGGTAGCCCTAATAACGACTGGGTGCAAATTTGCGTATTTATAAAGCTTACTTTTGACTATTTAGTCGAATGTTTTACCAATTATAAAATTCCCGTGCAGCAGAACTTCAATTATTGGGTCAAATACTTCGATCGGTGGTCCTGAAGAGGACAATAGTTTTCGTATTCACTGTGTTAAATTGAATTTGAACTTACTTAACAATTAATGATAGGCCTGTTGGTGACAATGGACATGATTTAGGCAGGCACTCAATTGAGTATGCATACTAATGAAAATGGTAGATAGTCAGTCTCCATCATATCTAGCACTTCACAATCATTTAAAACCAAAAACCAATTCTGTTATTTTCTCATACGAGACAGTAATAATTAATAAACGACCGCTCACCAGAATGTTCAAGGTCACTGAGTTTAACTAGCCATTCCTTCCAAAGATTAAAATTTCTTGACCAAAACCACAACGCTTCAACATTAACGACATCAGACACAAAAACAGTGTACTAAGAAAACATCGAAATTCAATAGCCACTATTTATATTGAAATTAATAAACACACAAAATTAAATAATACATCTTCACTGGAGTATTAAATGTTACTGTAGTTTTGCCGAATTACTGATTTTGTCTCATAACGAAATCCCTTTTTCCAAATGGTAGTTAATGTCGTTGTAATACGTCATTCACGTAACAATTTCAGTTAATCGGTAGTACTGACATTTTCAAAGATAGAGAAAAATTAGTTTTACGTTCTGGCACAGTTATTAATTTTATGTCAAAGTCTTTTAACAATATGACACTCCTGTGTTAGGGTGATAGAAAACGGATCCTGTTCATGTTGGTTATGACTTGGGTAAATGATTAACATAGGATTGGGATAAAAGATTCACTCACGCAGTAGTTACGAACACGGCGTCGCTTCTAAGTGTAGTCTGGCGTGTTTTCTCTGCTGTTTCGAGAGATATTTATAACTTCGTTTTGGCAAGGTGAAGCTGGAGTCAGTCCAAAAGATACTGCTCATCACTTTTTCCTGAAAGCGTTGATTTTTTTCCCGTTACAATTTGAACTATTTTTAAAGCGGTATTTTAGGAGTCCATTCGAAACAGTGGTCTCAAATTAGTCTCGTGGGATACACGTTTTATCGACATGTATTAACAGAAAAATAAAATTGGAGGACAAAAGCGACTCAGAAGCGCTGCATGCTTGGAGGTAGCAGGCGGATGGGGTGGTCGAGCGGTTCTAGACGCTTCAGTCTGAAACCGCGCGACCGCTACGGTCGCAGGTTCGAATCCTGCCTCGGGCATGGATGTGTGTGATGTCCTTAGGTTTGTTCGGGTCAAGTAGTTGTAAGTTCTAGGGGACTGATGACCTCAGAAGTTAAGTCCCATAGTGCTCAGAGCCATTTGAACCATTTGGAGGTAGCAGAGACGGGTTACGGCGTGCTGTCGTTGCTGGAGTGACCGTTGTTGACCGTGTTTTACTGTCCTTGTTAGTACACACTGATAAAACGAATATCGTACTTGACTATTTGGGTCAGCTCTACCGCAAGTGCACGTGAAGTACCGCCTGAAGAGTCAGTTTGTTTGTAATGGGAAACAAATCGACGCTTTCCACCAATAATGAGCGTCGCATAAAACGGAGGATGAGCAGTATTTGTTTAAACTGATTACTGCTACACATTGCAAAAATGAAATCGAAAATTTCTGCCGAAATAACGGGAAACGCGCCTGACAACTCTTAGTAGACACACCTCATGTGCTGTCGAGTATATTTCAGAATGCCTGTGGCTTATTACTCCCTTCACTTGAGAGAAGGTGGTTCTCCATTTATAACGGCCCCTTCTCTTCGAATGGCTGACATCACACTTTAATGCACGAGAAGGAACTCAATAGC